>NC_072796.1:21567832-22817832 GCF_028583425.1 Eublepharis macularius
CCAGGTGGTGGCTGGAGATCTCCCCAAATTACAACTGATGTCCAGGCTACTGGGAGACAGTTTGGTGTAGTGAAGAGTGGCAGGACTCTAATCTGGAGAACCAGGTTTGATTCCCCACTCCTGTGCTTGAAGCCAGCTTGGGTCCATCACAGCTTCTTAGAGCTGTCTCAGGCCAACCCACCTCACAGGGAGATTGTCGTGAGGATCATAATAACACACTTTGTAAACCGCTCTGGGTGGGTGTTAAGTTGTCCTGAAGAGTGGTATATTAATTGAATGTTATTAATGCTATTATTCCTTGAGTTTGAGCATATCTTGCTAATAGATTTCTCTCAAGTGAGGGGTTTCCTGTCAGCTGGGCCTTCAAATAGAACTGGATTCACATTCGGTCCTTATTTAGGTTTGTGATTAATTAAGGAGGGTTAGGTGGATTGAAAAGGGATGAAATTAATTTCTCCCATCAACCTTCTGGGTACTATAGATCATGCCTCGGACAAATGGGTCTCTTCCAGGCTTACAGTTATATGATTATGTAGAGAACCTTAACGGCAATTTAGATGCTAGACAGATGTACAATTTGCTTGCATGGCAGTTCTGCCCCTAAGGAAAAATCAATTGCAATGCAGGGAGCTGCTAGGCACAGCCTGATTGATTGGTATGAAAGCAATCTCTTGTTTTTAAATGATAGAATAATAATTTTATTAAGAGGCCTATGGGTGGCTCACAAGTTATATTGAAATACCACCTAGTAGCAAGTTGAAGTCAGTGGATATTTCATGTAAATAAAAATGTCTGCTGTTGTACTCTGTTCTTTCTCCATAGATTAAGACTATGGGCAAATACTCCTTAGGCAAACAATGTGAGGTGAATTTGAAGGTTTCTTCTCAGGCGTAAGGCATTTCAAGGGAAAACTAAATAAATAAACAAAGCTCTACTGTAATGTAGGAACATACATTTTAATGCTCCTGTGCCCAAATGTTCACATTGCAGTTTTAAGTTTTCCTTGCATATGATAGTACCACCTATGTTGAAATACCATTAGGTCAGATTCTGAGGTAAAGTTTACCTAGAATGGTAAGATTAAGCCCTGCTGAGAGTAAAATCTAGGAGGAATGCTTTGTAGAGATTATTTATGTTTGTCATAAGCCAGTTTCTTGATCAAAATACATCAATAAATCATGGCAGAAATCCATTGGAAAGGTTTGTGTTCTTTACCGCAGTAGCTAGTGAGCTGTAAATAATCTGCTTATATGGTAGTTTCTCTGAAAACTGTGGCATTCTAAATATTCTCTGGAATGTTCCACAGAGAGTAAATCCTTGGTGTTGTTAAGGTGTGATTAGGATTTGTGTCAGGGTCTACCACTGGCTGACATTGCACAACATAGGCATGAATATGCAGAAATGCTCTCTGTGAAGATGTCTGTGTGATAAAAGCCAGTTATTTTATTACATCAGAAATATACATTGACTCATACCCTGAACAGAACAACTTTGTAATATAGCAGACTTTTTAGTCTGCTTCGGTGGTGCAGTGGTGCAGTTGTTAGAGTGTCACACTAGGGTCTGGGAGACCCATTTTGCAATGAAAGCTTGCTGGGTGACCTTAGGCTGATCACACCATCTCAGCCTAACCTACATTACAGGGTTGTTCTGAGGATAAAAGAGCGGACAGGAGAACAGTGTAAACCACTTTGAATCCCTATTGTTGAGAAAGGCAAGGTGTGAATGAAGTAAATAAATAAATAAATAAAAATAATTTTATACATATTATCTGTCCCCGGATATCTGATTTTTGTATGGGTGGTTGTTTCCCTTTCTTATGGAGACAATGTCTTATGTGTGGAATCAACTTTTGATAAACCTGTTGTTAAAAATAAAAAGAGGGGGGGAAACACTCCAAAGAATCTTGTTAATGAGAAAACAAAAAGCTCGAAAAGGTTATCTTGGATATTAAAATGTATATTGCAACAGTCTAATCTCTTAAATATCAGACTATGTCTCTAACATAGCTTCCAGAGTAAAATTTCCATACAGAAAATTATGTACATGTTGATAAAAAGCACTGAGCCTGTCGTATGAAGGTCATTCTAAAATGACCTTTAGCAATTTCTGAATATCAGGTCACAGGTAAAAATCCATCTCGCTCTCCCATATTTCACTATACGAAGTAGGAAAACATTATATGAATTAAGGCACCAGACCTGTGCTTGTTTAGGAATATGTCCAGCTGAACACAATGTTTCTGACTGAGTAAACAAGCATTGCATCAGATCTGGCTATACAGAGAAAGGTAGCCACATATTCAGACAAATTTGTTTTACTAGGTGAGATTACTCACTGGAAGGCTACAGAGCTTTCTGAACAAGTTTCCCTAATTGGGGGGAGGGGGGCTCAGTCTACTTAACAGTTGACATTTGAGTTACACATTCATGCCCATCATAGATTACATCAAATAAAACATGCATCATACCATATAAAAAAGGTAAAGGTAGTCCCCTGTGCAAGCATGAAGTCATTACTGACCCATGGGAGGGGGGGGGACATCACATCACAACATTTTCTTGGCAGGCTTGTTATGGGGTGGTTTGCCATTGCCTTCCCCAGTCATCTACACTTTACCCCCAGGAAACTGGGTACTCATTTTACAAACCTTGGAAGGATGGAAGGCTGAGTCAACCTTGAGCCAGCTGCCTGAACCCAGCTTCAGCCAGGATCGAACTCAGGTCGTGAGCAGAGCTTGGGCTATTGAATGCTGAAATGGCGTTCAGGCATATTGATAGACCTATAGATTGTGGCGTAGGGATTTCAGAAAGGAGGTATTTTTCCAGGTTCTTAGAAAAATCCCAAAACATTTATATATAAAACATCCAGATATTTGAAAAGCTGTAACCCAGAGAAAAGATATCTACACCTGTGCAGATGCAAATCAACCTGATCATGTCCACCATTTGGGGTATTGCCTAGCAACCACATAATGGTTGCCTAGGAAAGCATCTGATGGGCAGCAGCAGTGCCTGGAAGAGGAAGGAGTTGGTGGCAGTGTCCAGCAATGCAATCTTCCTGTCTGCCCCCCCCCAACCCTGCAGCATCAGGCACCATCCCCAGGCTCTGCAGCACCACCTCTGTCAGTACCTCATCTGCAGGCGCCTCCACAGAGCCCCAGGCCACCTTCCCCAGCAGGATAGCAGCAGCCAACACCCATGCCCAACCCTGGGCAACAGCTGACTCACCTTTCTTCTGTGGTAGCTCAGGCAGCTCAGCGTCAGCCAGACCCACAGGAGATTGTTGGCAGTGTGGGTACAGATGCCGTCCTTGACTTACTGACTCGTGGTGCTGTAAGAAGTTTTCTTGTTACATTGGTATGGTGGATCAAGTCTTTGTCCCTGAGGAGATGATTTAACAAAACATCAGGTTCCAGCCGGCAGCCGGCCCTGAATGTCAGGCGATTTGAGAGCGTTTGTTGACGTCCCATCTTACCACCTTTAAGGGCAAAAGAAGAAAGTCAGCTTGAAAGAGATTTACACATGTATTCAGCAGTACTTTTCATATGTATTTAGCAGTACTTACTTTGAGTCTTCGCATATCACTTTGTGGAAACTTACTTGTTGAATGTCTTGCCAGACAATACCTGTTGATTTATTACTTATTTGACACTGTTTTTGAAATGTTTATGTGCATATATACAGTCGTTGATGTTAGTTTGGTAATATACTCATATTTTCACATAATATACTTATAATTCATAATTCTTTATAACCATCATCTCTTACTTTGTGTGATACTTATTTTTGCCACCTTCCACATGTGATTTTCTGCCCTTAGAGTGATGGCAGTGTGGGCAGGGCAGTGCTGATTCTAGAGCTGTTTTTTCAAAATGTTCGATGTAAATGTTCTACATGGAACATTTTGTAGATGTTCTACATGGAACATGTAGAACATGTAGATGTTCTACATGGAACATTTTGAAAAAACAGCTCTAGAATCAGCACCCCACAAACCTAGTGCATGGTTCCGGTTTGTGGATGATACATTTATCATTTGAAGCCATGGGGAGGAAGAATTGATGGGGTTTTTGAATCATCTCAACAACATCCACCTGAACATACAATTCACAATGGAGAAAGAAATGGAGGGAAAACTCCCATTTCTGGATACCTTGGTCATCCGCAAAGCAAACTTTCAGTTAGGTCACAAGGTCTACAGGAAACCAACTCACACTGATCAGTACTTACACAAAAACTCCAATCACCACCCCCGACAGAAAAGAGGCATAATGAAAACATTAGTGGATCGTGCAAGACGGATATGTGAGCCGCACTTTCTCAATGAGGAAATTAATCATCTAAACCACGCACTTCAGGCAAATGGCTATTCCAGAAATGAAATCCGAAGAGCAATCAAACCCAGGATGAATCAAACAACCAAGAAAAACAGTCTCCTACAGGAAAAGTGTTTTTGCCATATATCAAAGGAATTACTGATCAGATGGGAAAGCTTATGAAAAAGCATAACCTTCAAGCAGTATTCAGACCCACCCGAAAAATACAACAGATGCTACGATCAGCAAAAGACAGTAGAGACCCCCCTCACCTCTGCAGGAGTATACCGTATACCCTGCAGCTGTGGACAAGTTTACATCGGGACCACAACGCGTAGCATCCAGACAAGAATAAAAGAACATGAAAGACACGGCAGACTTGGACAACCTGAAAAATCAGCAGTGGCTGAACATAGCCTAACTCAAACAGGGCACAGTATCTTATTCCAGGACACCAAAATACTGGACAACACTTCCAACTACGTTGTCAGACTGCACAGGGAAGCCATTGAAATTCACAAGCATAAGCAAAACTTCAACAGGAAAGAAGAAACCTTAAGAATGAACAGAGCATGGTTTCCAGTTCTGAAAAACACCAGGCTAACAAAACACTCTATACCCGACAATAGCCCTGCAGAGAAGATTAGCACATCAAGCACCAATCCATATGCAAAAGAACCTCCTCAGGATACAGTGAAGCCTCCCGCCATTAGCATTCCACACCCTGGGAAACTCTTACAGGATGACTCAGCTCAACCCCACCCCTCCTGAGTAGATATAAATGACCTGCCAACATCTTTTCCACACTGTGACACTGAGAGATCTCTGCCTTTTGGTGCTACACCTCTGAAGATGCCAGCCACAGCTGCTGGCGAAACGTCAGGAACTATAATGCCAAGACCACGGCAATACAGCCCAGAAAACCCACAACAACCAAAAGGGGAATCCTTTAAAAGTGGGTTCCTGTGAGATCTTAAGACGAATCAGAGGGAGAGGTGTGCTGCCACTTCCAAGGCAGGGGAAGTAACAAGGTGGTGCACCCCCCGCCCTTCTGGGGCCCGAGGAAACCTACCTGGAGAAGCTGGCAGGATGGCAGATGGTCAGATGGGGGCGCTGGTGATGGCAGAGCCTCACAGGTGCCCTGGGCAAGCAGGCAGGCAACTGAGCAATGACACAAGAATGAAAAGAGGAGGTGGCCAGCTGCATAGGCATCCGGGCAGTGGGGCCAGGAAGGCAGGCAGGCAGTGGCATCTGTAGAGGCCTTGGAGAAGAGAGGAGGAGGAGGCTGGGCAAATGAGGGAAGCAGTGCTGGTGATGTTTGGTCTGGCAGGGAGCCTTTGTCAAGTCTGGTCAAGACCAGACTTCAAAATAAATGCACACCATGGGAGGGAGAGAAGGTGGTGGCTAGAGGAGAGGGGTGCTGACTATGTTTGGGCAGGGAGGGAGCCAGTGGCCAACTGCAGGCTTCCTGTTAGTGTTCGGTCCCCATCTCCTCTGACTGCCATCTTTCCTTCTTGTTGATGAGAAGGAGGCAGTGGTAGGGAGGGAGGCACTGCTGAAGGTAAGAGGGGGCAGGAGAAGGAGTAGACAGATGCAAGGAGGAGGCAGCGGGTAGAGGGCTGTGAAGAAGGGGGGGGTGTCGGAAATTGGAGACGCAAGCAGGGAACAGTGAGTGGATGCAGGTCCCTACTTGTTATTTACTGATACCAGTATAATGGTCAAGAAAAGAGTTTAGTAATCTGTAACCAGATCTGTCATATACTGTTCTAGGTATGGCTTTACATGGTATTTAACTGCAGAAGAAAAGAAGTCTCTGAAAACAAGGACACTCAAATGCATAACACTGGTTAATTGCACTCATTCTGTTTTTCATGTTTAATATTTGTGTTGAAGAAAACCTAGTCTCCATTTTTGAAAACTTAACATGCCAAATAGACCTAGATACTATAGTAGTAGCAGAGAAAGGAGTTAGTAGTGTCCTTGATGCTAATAGTTAAACAAAAATGATATTGACATACTCCCACCTCACAGGGTGATTGCTGTGAGGATAATAACACATTTTGTAACAGCTCTGAGTGGGCATTACATTGTCCTGAAGGGCAGTATATAAATCAAATGTTGTTATTACTATTATGTTCATTTCAAAGTTGTCAGCATCTCTGATTTTAACCAGTCTCCCCAAGTATTCAATGGGTAAAATAGATCTTTCCATCCTACAGTCTTTTAGAAGTTTTTTTAAAACCACTTCACAGACTGGACTGTTTTTGCTACAGCTTCACAATTGGCAAGAAAAAAGTAATTTCCAGTGTTATTTAGTAAGTCATATACAACCTATTTTTTTAGATGTTTTCTTTACGTTCCACCACGTTCCATCAGAAAAAAAGGCCCTGACCCATACAACTATGTGACCTACTGAGCCAAACACTTTCACCGGCTAAGAGGGGTGGCTCACTAACAGCCTCCTAGGTTTTGCATTCTAAGCAGACAGAGAAGTTAAGTACCCGAAAGGGAACAATACAAGACTAGCAGTGTTTGTTCTGATAGGAGGATGTCTTTTATATTAGTACTAGCTCGATACCCATGCTTTGCTACAGCATTTAACTACTTTAAATCCAGTTATAATACTTACGTGTATGTAATATTTTCTGGTTTGCCAGTCACACAGGAAAGCGAGGCCCCACAGGGAGATTGACAACTCTAGACTTTTAGGGGAAGACTGGGAGGTGCATTTTACCTCAGGATATGTTCCATGACTCCCAATAGCAACAGTATACTGTTTATAATGTGGAGGGTGAGGACCAATCAAGCCGCATATGCAAGTGACCTCTATGTTCCAATTGTCTCTGCGGGTGCGGGGGGGGGGGGGGGATGAGTTGTGGAATGTTGTGAGTCCCAATCAGCCTGCATATGCAAATGACCTTGAATGGCTGACCCAATCAGGGAAGAGTGGCTGAGTTGGCAGTGGGTGGGGGTGCAAGCAGGCAGCAGCCTACCAGCCGCACAGGGAAGATATATCCACTCCTGATCTCAGCTGGCTGAAAGGGGGGGGGGTGTTGCCACCTGCTCCACTTTTAATACCAGCTGGCTGAAGGGGGTGGGCATGGCCACCTGCTCTGGTACTAATACCAGCTGGGTTAATGTTGTGGAGGGCATTGCCACCTGATCTACTCCTAATACCAGCTGGCTGAAGGGGGGGCAGGCATTGCCCCCTTCTCCACTTCTAATATCAGCTGGGTTAAGGTGGGGGTGGGCATTGCCACCTGCTCTGCACCTAATATCAGCCAGGTTAAGGTGCAGGGAGGGCATTGCCATCTGCTCCACTCCTGTTCTCTGCCAGGGCTTCCCACCACAGCATGTTTTCTGGAGCGATATGGTGACTTGCCTGAGCTTTCCTCTGTAGCTGCGCCCTCTGGTGGTGCACCAGGGTAAAATTGAGTTGTCTGAAACACGCTTACTCAATTATCTAGTAAGATAGTATATATATATATATTTGTCTTGCTCTCGGGATTTGATGATCAAGAACTGCCCCTCAAATGGAAAGCCTGCTGCAGGGTTCCCCAACCTTTTTGAGCCTGCAGGCACCTTTGAAATTCTAACATTGCATGGTGGGCATTGCCACAAAATGGGGTTAAAACTCCCCAAATTGAAGCCAACCACAATATGTCAGGGAGTGAAGTTATGCATAACTCTGGCCCTTTTCACACATCTCTGCATAGCACTAAACACACAGAACTAGGGTGTCTTCATGGCATAATTTCTGACATCATCATGCCCCAATTCTGTTTTCGTGGCGCAATGACGTCAGAAATCACTCTATGAAGACACCCTCATTCCATGAGTCTAGTGCTATGGTGACACACGTGAAAATGGCCTATCATAGTAATTCTTCAACATTTCAAGCAGTTCTGTTTAATGAGATGCCTTTTAAAGTGAGCGTACAGTTATTTTCTTGCATACACACAGCTTACTGTCAGTCACGTAGTGAATGTCTTTTTGCTGTGGTGACAGCTACTTCCAAAGCTACTTTTAAAAAATCTGCACAGCCAATCAGTTCTCCAGCATCCTGTCAGATGCCCTGCTAGGCAAAAGCCCCAACTGGCCCCACCCATTTTCTAAAAACACTTAGCAGGCCCCCAGGATAGATGCCCACGGGCACCATGTTGGGGAAACCTGGGCTACAGCTTAGGATTCTGCACATCCAGTGGGAACACTCATGTTTTCAAAAACGTTTGTTTTTTAACCCCCTCTTTTAATCCTGAAACATCTTCACATATTGCAAAAACAGTTGCAGTACTGGAGACAGCCACTGCCAGAAGGAGGAGAAGGAAGTGAGATGTAGCCAGCAGTGTGTTTAGATCAGGGTGGGAGTGGACTGGAGGTGAAGGAGAGAAGCTAGAATTGATGATGGGAAACCAGCTGACTGCAAGAGAGGCAGGATCCTGATCTGCAGGCAAGCAGGGAGAGGGAAAATGAGATTTCCCCTCTGCTGTACATCAGCATGGGTTCTCCATGTGTGTATATGCATATATTTCCACGTGTCATCGATTAACTTCATATGCCAATCTTTTCCCTACATCCCTTTAAATGTCTGACTTTGAGAAATTGTTAAGGAGTATTTCAAAATATTTTGACAATAAATTTTCCTTTGAATTGAGAGTGATTACAGGCTGCTGAGGAAAATCTAGTTTCCACATGTTGTCTTCTTTCTAGGATAGTTACACAAAGACTCTTGCTTGGAAGCATTTATATTTTTGTGGGGTTTTGCTCATTTTTTTTCCACAATAATTTTTATAAGGTACAATTCCCCCCATTATTGATCATCATATGTTAGCTGTCATTCTAATAAGTTACCATGTGAGTAAAATCTCTGTAGCCTTCTATGTTAGTAAAAAGTCTCCTGTACGGTCTATCATCTAGTAACAAAAAGGTGCTAAGAACCAATGGTTAGATACTATGGGTCAGTATGATCATGAGAACTGAATAGCCCAGATGAATCTTTTAAAAAATGTGTTTCAAAATTGAAGCCACCCTGCTTACAATGCCCATTTTCTTTTGAGTCAAAGAGCCAATGCGGTGTAGTGGTTAGTGAACTGGACTACAAATGGGAAGCACCAGGTTCAAATCCTGGTCTCACTGAGTGACCTTGGGCTAGTCACATTCTCTCAGTCTCACCTTCCTTACATGGTTGTTGAGAGGAAAAAATGGGGAAAGGAGAGTGATGTATAGACATGGGCACGAACCGAAAAAAATTAATGAACACCCCCCTTCCCCTTCTCTCCCCCGGGTGTCTTCTCCCATGTAACCAATTGTAACCAATTTGCAGCTCCATGGTTGGAAGGAAGACCTGCCGATCAAGGTAAGCTGGGCTTCGAATCGGGTTTCCAGGGCGACAGAGGGAGTGCAGATAGAGTTCAGGCATTCCCCCAGCTCCGTTTCCAAGGAGATTGATTGATGGTGTCTGACTGTCTGGCTTCATGAACCATGGTCGAACGCAACGAACTGGGCTTCCAACGAACGTTGGTTCATTGGCCATGGACCCTCACAAACCGCTGGATCACGAACAGAAGATCAGGCGGTTCATGGGTTTTTTTGGTTCATAATGTAGTTCGTGCTCATGTCTAGTCATGTACACCACCCTGAACTCCATGGAGGAAAGGTAAGGTAAAAATGTACTAGATAAACTGGGTCAAGGACTCCATATACTTGTGCTGAACACTTTTCCACAGTTTAAAACTACAAGCAGGCGTTCAGTGCTGCTGCCTGTCTTCTTTCTCTGGGTTACAGCAGCTGTGTTGATTGGGTTGATGTGCGTGTACCACCATGAAGTGTGGGGCTGAGCTGCATGTACCACCATGTGGCTCTTTCCTCCCCCTCTTGTGACAGACAGCAGATGGTTAGCTGGGCATACATGAATGGTGGCAAACAGCCTCTGCTTTGCCTGCTATCTGTACACATGTACTTGCATAGGTATAGTGCACTTGCGCTACATGTGCAAAGAGTGATGACGGGGAGAAGGAAACACAGCTGCCCAGAGAACCAGTAGTTGGTGAATGCAAGGCCAATGGTTCTAGCCCAAGGAACCAGATACGAGCCTGCTGGGTGTCAGGGGGAACACCATGTAGTATCTTGCCATACTCTCCATGAACCAGCCATGAATGCCATTGGAGTTGTACCATCAGCAGTGATCCTGGACACTCCTCTATCCCCTGATATTGCAAGTAGGATCAGCGCTGATGCCAGTGGCAGTTGGGAGACCAAGAATGGTCTTGGCGCAATGTCTGTCCCATACTGAAATGTTCTACTATGTTCTACTGAGTGTTAGTGTGACCTTGGTATACTGTTCCTTCATTTGGGAAAGGGAATGGATAGGGGCTGGCTCATGTGTGTGCATATATCCCTTGGTTTCTTCGCACCTGTGCCTTGTTCACATGGCGTACTGGTATACAAGGCCAACATACCTTGTTGGGGAGTGGTCCTAAGCATGCTGCCCCCCTCACTATGTGCATTCAGTAATCATAGGCACAGAGTTTGTACTGGCATAGGTGTCATGCATATGCGTAGGTAATGCACAGAGGAGGAACTCGGGCTGGTGCGCTCAGTCATGAGTGGTAGGTGTAAAATATATCTATAGCTTTGACTGTTATAGTATACCTGGTATCTGGGGGTTGAATGTGTCTACTCCACTGCTTTTGAGATGATGTTGAGTTAATTGCAAAGTTCTGGGGAACTTAGATCAGGGGCAATCCATCTGCACATGCAAGTTATTACTTCATGTTGTAGCCATCAAGGGATGAGTGAGGTCTTTTGCTGCATTTATTTATTTATTTATTTCAGGGCAGATCATAACCCATTAAAATACAATAAAATTCCATTTCCAAAAAAACATTTTAAAACATCATTAAAATAAAAACGTATTTCTAGTTATACAGTCAGCCTTACAAACTAAAACAGGATGGTGGACAGCCATCACAGGGAGGGTTAGATTTTATACACCCCTTGTTGTTTCAGGCCAGCAGAGGCCCAGACCTCAGCCATGTGCCTCGTGGAACAGCTCTGTCTTATGAGCCCAGGGAAAAGATAGTAGGTCTTGCTGGGCCCTTATCTCAGTAGACAGAGCATACCACCAGGTGAGAACCAGGACTGAAAAGGCCCTGGCTCTGGTCGAGGCTAAGTGGGCCTCACTGGGGCCAGGGACCACCAACAGCTGGGTTCAATTTGTCAGGTTCAATTTCAGCCAGCTCTGTTTCAACCAGCCAGTCACAGCTGCAAAAGCATGTTCCAGGACATCTGTGGCCGAGTTGGGCCGGCCATCCCTCATGAGATACAACTGGGTGTCCTCTGCATATTGATGGCACCTGAGTCCGAAACTTCGCACCAACTGGGCAAGGGGGCGCATGTAGACATTAAACAATAATGGGAAGAGTATTGCTCCGTGCGGGACCCCGCACACCAAAGGGTGGTGGGATGACAATTTCTCCCCACGCGTCACCCTCTGTCCCCTATCATGGAGAAAAGAGACAAGCCACTGGAAGGCCATCCCTCGTATCCCCACATCAGCGAGGAGGTGTGTCAAAAGATTGTAATCAACTGTATCAAATGCTGGTGACAGATCCAGTAATATCAGCAACACCGAGCCACCTCGGTCCAGATATTTGTGAAGATCATCTGTGAGGGCAACCAGCAACATCTCTGTCCCATGACCCTGGCAGAACCCAGACTGGAAGGGGTCTAGGGCTGAGACATCATTCAGGAAGCCATGCAGCTGTTCCGCCACCGCCTGCTCAATCACCTTTCCCAGAAATGGGAGGTTCGAGATCGGGCAGTAATTGACCAGGTCAGTGGGGTCCAGCAATGGTTTCTTTAAAAGAGGCCTCACCAGGGCTTCCTTTAATGGCCTGGGAAAACCCCTGGAGCCTAAGGATAGATTGACAATGGCCTCCAATGAGGGCAGCAGCCAATCAGCACTGGCTTTCACCAGCCACGATGGGCATGGGTCCAAGGGGCAAGTTGTGGGCTTAACTAATCACAGGGTCCTGTCAATCTCCTCCCCAGAGAGCAGGCTGAAATGATCAAATATTGGCCCTGAAAAAGGCCAAGGGGTCTCTATTTAAACTAACATTTCCTGGTCCATCTCTAATGTTGTTGTTATTGTTATTATTATTATTATTAATTGATGATTCAGGCAACCATTCAGATTGCCTCTGATACATTAAAATCACCATACTACAACAGTTAAATTGTTTTGAACATTAGCAATGGTTTGTCCACTTACATAATGAGAGGAAGATTTTTACAGTTAGATAGCAGGATTGGCTTTATTTTCAAGTTGCTGCCTAACAGAAAAGAGTAATTTGCATTTACTAGATACAGAGCTTGTTATTTGTGTGTAGATTTAACTCATACTATATGTACTTGGTATTACTTTCCCTGGGGTATCTTCAGTGGCACAGCACCACTAAAATAGATTAAATAAAAACTGAGCAAAAGCCTCTTTTTATTTATTTCTGAACTGTTTCTATTTTTTTATACTTGAGTACTTCTTAGTTTATTTTTTAGTGCCAGCTTCAAGGCCTAAGGTGAAAAGCCACTCAGATGAGTATCATGTAAGGTGTAATGAGGACCCAAAAGACGATGCACACACAGTTGTCCCTGTGTGGCCTCCCTAGAAAGCAAATTCATTGAGGTCCAGGGCAAAAGGGGTGATAATAAATAAGCTTTTGTCCAAGGTTTGCATGACTGACTCTGAATAGCTGTGTGCCTTTTGTATCTATAATTTGCTCACTGAAAGGTATGCTGCCATAATTCAAAGCTGAGCCTTTCTTCACATTCTCTCTCCAAAGCCCAAGGATGACAGAGGTACACTTCGGATGCACATGCTCACCTTCGTATAACCTGACAGGCTTTCAGCCTGCACTGCCACCTTGCCTGCTGCTCTCCAGTTTCACACACATCTTGGTTGCTGTTTCTGCCTGTGCCACATTCAGGGAATCATCCGAAAATGGGCCACGTGTTATTTCTGATCCATCTGGCAACCCTCTGCTGAAGCTCGTTCCCCGGCGGCTGTCAGACAGTATATCCACCAAGCCTGCACTGAACTTCACATACATTTGAAAAAGCCATGTGACCATCACTTCCCTGTAGCTTTGAATGTCCTCTTGTTACCTCTCTTTGCCTAAGCACTGCAGCACAGCTTCTCGGTCCCATCCGTTTCACTGCTGCTAGCCTGACTGGAGCAATGAAAATGAGGCTGACAAAAATCTTTTGAGGAAGCAACCAGGGATGGGAAAGGGGATATTGGGATTTCGAGACACCTGACTGGCTGGTGTTAGGGTTTTGGGGGGCGGGGTGTAGGTGGGTGTTAACAAATCAAAATCTGATCCAAATCTTGTCAATTATTTTATATGCTTATGGTGAAATTCTAAGTAGGTTACTCCATTCTAAGCTCATCAATGGGCTTCAGTGGGCTTAGACTAGAGTAACTCTACTTAGGATTTCACTGATAATCAATCTAATCTTTAATATGTTGAACATACCTAGTCCAACTGAAATAGGTGTGTATCCAACATTTCAACCAGAAGGGAGAATTTTAATCACCTATAAAATAGAAACTCTTGCTTATCTGCAGTTTAGTAAGGAAGATCTGATGGAAATATTCAGGAGAAATTCATTCCAATTTGATGGGCAAATAGCGATTACTGTCAGAAATATCTTTTCCCATTCCAATCACACAAAAAAGTGTTTGTGGTGGGCTGTGTCACTTTCTGTTTGCAAAATGATATAGGGGAGGGCTAAACCCATAATTCCTTGCACCACAATGTCAATCAAAACTGGCTTCATGCATGATTTCTATTTCCTTTTAAAAACCACTGAGAAGACCCGTTTATGGATCTACCACAATCCTACGTAAAGTCTTGTAAGAACATGTTTGCCACTAGTTTGACTGCTCCAGACAACTGCTCAGGATCATGGATTTCCTCCATCATCCTTTCAGCGCTCAAATATGATGATGTGGGGCGGGGGTAAAAACTAAAGATGTTTTCCACAGCTAGCTCAGGCCAGGACGGGGAGATGGCTGAGAAGTCAGAAGGTCTGAAGAAGGCAAAATTGTCCAGAAGTAGTGATAAAAGAGGAAAATCTAGGAGCTGAATGACAGATGATGCTGATTGTGGTGTTAGGATTCTAGATTGTACTCCTACATATGGGTTGGCTATCATCATCATCATCATTAACAATAATATTATTAACAATAACAATAACAATGATGATGACGGTGACGATGATCATTATTATTATTAACAATTTTATTAACAGTAATATTATTAATAACAATAACAATAACAATGATGACGACGGTGACGATGATGATGATGATAATAATAATAATAATAATGGTGCTTATACACCATTCTTCTAGACAGATTAGTGCCCCACTCAGAGCAGTGAACAAAGTTACTGTTATTATTATCCCTTCAATACAGCTGGGGAGCTGGGGCTGAGAGAAGCAGCTTACCCAAGGCCACCTGCTGAGCTCATGGCAGTAGTGGGATTCAAACCAGCAGAAAGCTAATTCACACCCAAACCACTTAACCATTGCACTACAGTAACTCTTTGTGGAAAAGATTGTACCCCATGCAGCTTTAGAAATAATGTTTATTGTATTTGCCCACAGAGGTCCACATTTCTATGTTCCTCCAAATATAAAACTTAACCACTATTCTACAGCAGCTCCTAGCTATGGGGTTGGCATCTTTTTAATGCTATACCACATTGAAAAGTACACTGTATTGTAAACTAGTGCATGGGAGGTATTAGTGCAGCCATTACCCTGACGTGTCAATTGACAAGGAATAGTTTAGGTGAGGGCTAGTTAAAAAATATGACCTTCCTCCATTAACTGGCTACCTTTTATGATATGGTTACGTTATGCTGACACAATTCCTTTCCAAGCTGCTTGGGTAAAAAGGGGAGCATTGGCTTTGTGGTTGTAGCCACTTGTAAGGATCTGCCAAGCAACTCTCAAAAGGCTTTACTACAGGTAGTAGAAGTACTTTATTGAAAACCTGCCAGTGTCATGATCTTATTCCATCTTTGCCAGGAATAACAATTACATGCAAACATCAAACATATATAGACTTCCCAAGCATGGGTACCTTCTATTCTCCCCCCTCCCCTTCAGCCTAATGGTCCTCTAATCTCAGCAGGAAAATATCTAAGCAGGAATGATGTATGGGGTTTTCCAAGGTCATGTGGGTTCTTCTTCCCAGGCTAAGGAGAGAGGCTCTTGGTGCCATTGAGATAACAGCAGGAACAAACACTACCCTTGCATAGTTTTTCATCACAGGTTCAAAAGAGTAACATCTGCAGTTCAGGCAAATAGCCCCAGCATGTATTTTTAATTAATTAATTTATTTATTTCAAATTGCTATTCCGCCCTCCCCACGAGTGGGCTCAGGGCGGATAACAACATATTAAAATACAATAAAAAATTCATCTACATTAAAACAACAGTGTATTAATATACATTTAACACAGGATGGTGGACAGCCTTTACAAGGAGGGTTAAGATTTTATACATCCCATTTTTTAAGGCCGTCGGAGGCCCAGCCTCAGCTATATGCCTGGCGGAACAACTCTGTCTTGCAGGCCCGGCAAAAGTATAGTAGGTCCTGCCGGGCACTGATTTCAGCAGACAGAGCATTCCACCAGGTGGGAGCCAGGACCGAAAAGGCCCTGGCTCTAGTTGAGGCTAGGCGGGCCTCCTTGGTAGTATAACATAAGCTTTATCCGATCCAATCCATGCCACATAGTCACGTCTGACCCTCGGCTACTCCGTAGATTGTCCCCCTCCAGGCCTTTCTGTCCTATAGCGCGTCGAGAGAGATCCACAGAGTCTCGCAGTGAAGTTTTTACAGGGTAGTTCACCACTGCTTTCCCCAACCCAACACACTTAGCCATACGACAGCCACGATTGATAAGTCATACATTGCCACCCCCTTGGCACTTTGAGCCGTTGTGGGATAAGGGGGATAAGCTGTGTACTACCATTATAACAGCAAAGTGTGGCTGGGTATGGCACCAGTATCTCCCTTCCCCCCAATTTGGGCAATGCTGCTCTAAGGAGGAGTTGCCATTTGCGTTCCTCCTCCTACCACATTGTGGTGTTGATTGGGAAGGGGCTGTCATGTGGCAGCTCCTATACTGTAAATATAACATGGGGGACCTTAGGGGGACTACAGAATCGAGGAATAATAAGGGGCATGACAAAAGCTGGAAGAAACCAAAAGCCCATGTACTCTAGTTATCTGTTTCCAGCATTGGTCAGCTAGATGCCTTTGGGAAGTGTACAAGCAAGATGTGAGGCAACAGCTGTCCCTTCTTGCTGCCCCCTGTAGTGAAATAACATCTCACCTCAGGTATCTATGTAAGAATTTTTCCATTCTGCTTTGTAATTTCTGTGTTTGCACTCTGTGCAGGCATAGAAGCGATAAGGTGTTCCTTTCTGGTCAGCAGCAGGAAAAAGAAGCAAGAAGGTAGTAATTATATCCCTAGTGCAGAGCTATTCGGAACTATAGGAAAGTGGATGACCCTGGCCAGAGGAGGGCAATCGGCAGCATAGTCACACACACAGGACTATGCCACAAGAGGCCAAGGTAACAATGGCCCTTCCAGGAGACAAGAAGAGAAGGGTAGTGCGCTGAGGGTGGGGAAAGGCAGAGAGTAAATCTTCACAATTTCTTGGGAAAAGGAGCCATTTTACACATGTTCCGAGGAGGAAGGAGTCCATTTTAGCTCAAGAGAACAGCCATGATGAGCCCGTGGTCCTGAGAAAGTCCAAGATGATCCTTGAGTACTGAAACTGAAGAAACAAATGATCCTAAATTATTGCAACTTAAAGAATTGGGTCCCATTCCGATGGGGTCTTTAACCTACTTTGGCTTCTGAAGGCAAATGAATTTTTTAAAATGTTTCACATAGCTTAAAAAAAAAGTGCAACAATAACAATAAAAATTGGCTCAAAATGTTAAGGCTTCATTAACCGTGGGATGATAGCATTTTATCCTTAAGCTATATGAAACCTTAAAAAAAATTGCCTTCAGAAGCCAAATCCGTTTATAAAGCTGCTATGAAAAAGACTTATGACAGCCTATCTCTTATTACCATCTCAGGAGATAAATACATGCTGGGATAGAGGATTTCTTTTAGCCTTCCTCAGTCTATTGTGTTTACCTATGCAGCATATGCTTTTAACTTGCTTATTAAACTTCTTTTCAATTTATATGCTGTCAGTCTGATCCTTGTGAACCACATTAAGGCCCGTTCGGTTCAGTCTTACCAGGCGCAGAAAAGGAGAGAGAGTCCCTAAAGCAGTGCTACAGTCTTTAAGACAGCAAATGAAAGGGGAACGTGAGTGCAAGCACTTAGGCTGAGCTAAAACCTTTGAGAATTGATTTGCTGGTGGTGGTGATACCCTGAGAGAGAAGTTGGGAGTGCAGGAAGAGGAGACATGTTGTCTCAAGGCAAGAAACCCTAGTTGGTTGAATATGTTATTATTCCTTGTCAGGCCCACCTCATTAACCCGCCCCTTCCCCCTGGGACTGAGGGCCAAGCTACACATGACGAATTACACTTGAACAGCAAGTGTATTTCTCCCTGTCCACTTGCCCTCCACTCAATCCACTTGCCATTCAAGTGTCATTCGTCATGTGTAGCTTGGCC
This sequence comes from Eublepharis macularius, assembly GCF_028583425.1. Taxonomy (NCBI): domain Eukaryota; kingdom Metazoa; phylum Chordata; class Lepidosauria; order Squamata; family Eublepharidae; genus Eublepharis; species Eublepharis macularius. The sequence goes on from NC_072796.1 coordinate 21,585,867, forward strand.
CTGATACTCTACAAGATCCTCCTTGTTACTGAGGACATTCCATTTAGCCATTGCTAAGATTTTTCATGAATTTATCTGATCCTTTTCTGGAAGGCCATCAACACCATCCTATGTCAACCCCTTCTATAAACTAATTCTTGTGAAGGAGTACTGTCTTTGAATAATAAAGGAAGGAAACTGATGGGCTGCAATCGCAGCCTGCGGTTCCTGGTAGGGCCCCATCCCCGGAGATACAAAAGAGATACAAACAATATATTTGTGATAGTTTTGATGGAAGGCTTTTTTCCTGTGCAATGGAAGAACTAGCAGAAATTAGGCACATGAATCTCTTGCAACTATAAGATTGGTTACACGGTTTTAAAAGGGTCTCCTCCCTTTGATGTATTTGCGTATCCAGTTGGCAGAGCTCCGTGGCAGGGAGATTTCATTGAGATGTAGAATCTGTCAAGCTGGTCTGTAATCCAAAATGACAGCCTACTGGAAACTTTCCTTTAAGAGAAATGCTGCGCAGTATCAGAGATCTCCAGAGCAAAATGACTGACTTGAGCTGACAGGGCAGTTATTTTTAAAGCAGCTTTTGATGAGATTTCAAAAACTAGCCTTTGAAATGCAAGAGATGCCCTTGGTACTGAGCAGCAGGTTCTTAAAGTAATTATTTCCCAAGGATGTAGCTCCAACTGCTCCACATTGGAATTCCACTTCTGTAAACTAAAACTGAAGATTTGTAAGGATTGATTACTTCACTTTTGGTCAATAACTTCTGAAGTTGCCTCTATTAATGCCTTACAGTACCTGATGTACGTAAAAATGGATGGTTTCCAATGCTTTCTATATTCAGGGAACCCTTCTTGTGTTGGTTTATCTGCTGAAGAACACTTATATCCTTCATCAAGCACTGGGCATTGTAGAGGGTTCTGAGACATATTTCATGGCGTACCCACAACTCATGTGAGACACTAGCCTGTCCTGTTATGTTGCAGTGATTCTCTACATGAAGTGAATTTCTGGGGAAGATGGCACGGGGCTGCGAAGGCTGCCTTTCCAGGAAATCTGGGCCATTTCCACTCTACTCACCTTCATCTGTTTCCAGAACGCTGCAGAACGTCATGAAAAAACTGCAGAAGATAGTGTCTTCTTACCTGAGTTTTGCACGATGTCACGCAAAACTTGCGCAAGAAGATGCTATCTTCCGCAGTTTTTTTGCAACATTCTGCAACATTCCAGATGAAGGTGAGTAGTGTGGAAATGGCCCTGGCTGCCATTACCAGTCTTCTCACTGAGCAAAGTTGGATAAACTTCAGAAGGCCTCTAGGGTTCCCCCGGACATAGCTTGAAAGCCACTGATTTTCATCCATGACAACTCCTTTTCAGAATGCTTCACTTGCAATGGGAATCATTCTTAATACTTGCCTAAACAATAGAAAACCAGAGTTTGACCTGCCTGCTCATCTGCCGTACATGTTATATAGATGACCTCGTAATTCTGCCTCAGTACTCTTGCTTTCCGACAGCCTCTTTTTCCTCACCCCTCCTTTATTTGTCCTATGCACTTTCTTGTTCCAAAGATAAAGCCGGTATAATATCCCTAGGCAAACAACATTTGTGGAGATAAAATGACAAAAGGTACAGTTTTAAATTTTGTTTAAACAACCTAGATCTTATTCAGGGAACTTTTCGACCAGCACGCAGTTTCTTCTCCTTCATTTTTAAATGCTTAGTTAAAAAAAATATTTACCACACAGTTTGTGATGTTTCTTACATGTTTAAAATCAATAAAAGCTCTTGGTTAAAAAAAATGAGAGAGACCAGATAACAATGGGTGAAATCTGCCTAGAATATTCATGCATGCAACAGAGGAATTTTTTTTGGTGATTTTCCCCTCCAAGAGACCTCTGACACCCTCCCAAGCTATTCTTGGAGGTTCCCTTGTCCCCCGGGAGCAACATTTCGGGTGCATTTTTGGCTGCTGTGGGAGAAAATGAAAATCGCCCATGGAAATTCTAGGTGGGATTAAAGCCGATAGGCTTCTGTCAGCATGTCTCTAAGGGCAGCCTTTCTCAAATAATTTTCCCATCACTCAGGCTACAAAAATAGTGTTACTTGTCTAAGCAGTATCCCTTTATTATTTTAATGCTTCATTCTCTGGCTTGACAGGTGGAAAAATACTGGAGGACCAGAAGCTGGACTAGAGCATGAAAGGACGGGGGCCTGGGTGCAGGGAAGGCATGTTGTTGGGGCTGTTTCCTGACCAGTTACGACTCAAGCAAGTCTTTCTGTTTCTGCCTTAGATTTTTTTTCTCTAATAACATTAATAATAATACCATTCGATTTATATACCACCCTTCAGGACAACTTAAGGGCCGCTCAGAGCGGTTTACAAAGTATGTCATTATTATCCCCACAACAAAACACCCTGTGAGGTGGGTGGGGCTGAGAGAGCTCCAGAGAGCTGTGACTAGCCCAAGGTCACCTGGCTGGCTTCAAGTGGAGGAGTGGGGAGTCAACCCTGGTTCTCCAGATTAGAGTCGTGTGCTCTTAACCACTACACCAAACTGGCTCTAACTATTGCTTGTTCTCATTTATTTGTTTAAACATTTATACCCCACTTTTCACTCCACTGGGGATCCCAAGTAGCTTGCAGCATTGTTATTCCCTCACAACAACATCCTTAAGAGGTAATTTAGGCTGAGGGCCAAGCTACACATGACGAATAACACTTGAACAGCAAGTGTATTTCTCCCTGTTCACTTGCCCTCCACTCAATCCACTTGCCGTTCAAGTGTCATTCGTCATGTGTAGCTTGGCCCTGAGAGGGTATGACAGGCCCGAGGTCGCCCAACAGGATTCCATGGCAGAGTGGGAATTTAAACCTCAGTCTCCCAAATCCTATTCTTCACTCCTTACCCAGGATGCCATGTTAGCTTTTTAGCAGTTCAACCTGCTCTCATGTTACTAGGAAGCTTATCAATATAAGCCCTTCTCCTCATGTGTTTTAAACACAGAAAGGCAGGAAATGGCTAACAAATCCCAGCTGGGAGCTGGAAACCTACTGGTATGTGAGTTACTAGGCAAGACTAGCTTTCCCACACCTGCAGAGATGTGCAAAGATCCTAAGACTATAGGGTCTTCCAGGAGTTCCTGAATTAATCTTCCTCACACCCTGCCAATCTTCTCCTTATCTGCTTTCCCATTCTGGACTATTCAGGGCTCTCCCATCCAGCCATTGTGGGTCACCCAGTTCTTTGTCTCACCCTGGAGATAGCCATTGAATTATTATTTTGGGGCAGAAGATGCCATCCTGCCCCAGGGTATGTTCCACAGTATAACTGGGCTACTCTTCTGCCATAGCTGTGTGTGTTCTGGACTGCCTGTCTGAGCCCCTCTCTCTCTTCTTACCACAAAGTGTTGGATGCTCAAGCTGCTCCGCTTCTGGACTGATAACTATAACCTCAAAACTCTGAGACTCTAACCAACCGCCTGTCTGCATTTCCTAGAAAACTCTGTATGTGTGTGGTGTATATTCTTGCACGATTGCTTCTGATAGCCCTTTAATAAAAATTATTTTTGTTATACACCTGCTTGGCCATTTTGAGAGTCCTCTGAGGGAAGCGACCTGGCATACATCAGTGGAGTTCCTGCTAGTTACTCCGTCTCGCTAGCTTGTTTCCTTGCATGCTAATTCCCCCAACTTACAAAGAGACCCCCCCAATTGGGTAACAAGCCATCTATTATATTTAATGTTACCTAGTAAATATTTGTCAAAGGTAGCCATAACTAATGATGTAACTGGTGCTGGCCACCTCTAGACAAAGAACTGTGAACTTGTACAGGAGCTGTGCATCCTGGACTGGTGTCTGTCTACCAGGTTAGTCCATCAAGGACATGGGCTGCAAGCCACAACCTAAAAGCCTTTCACTCATGCCCCTGGCCAAAATCAGGTTTTAAATACCTGAATCAGAAGACAGGAAACACAAGCCAGGTTCTCACAATCTACCAGTCAGCTTCCCATAATTCCCCTTCCTGCTCAGTGGCAGACTAGCCATTAAGGCCACCAGGAAACATTCCAGTGAGCTGATGGCCTGGATGGTTGGCCTCAACTCATGCAGGGCTGCTGTGCTGGGAGGTGGGCAAAAAACACCATTATTTGGTGGCCCTTGCTCCATGCATGGCAGGCAGAGGCTTCTGGAGCCAGCCGTCACCAAAGGTGAGGTGAGCATGAGCTATCAGCCTCTGCCCCTATCATACATGGGGCAGGTGCAAGCAGGTGGCCTCAGCCCCACAAGGGCAAGTGGGGCCCTCCTCTGATGCTGCCATGAGCTGGCAGGCCCCTGTTTTGTGCGGCAGGGATGAGCCTGCTCTTGCTCCCATCTGCCTCCCTACATTGGGGATGGGGGATTTGCTTCCCACCCCACCCCTGCTCCTAATATATATTATTTGCAATGTCAGATGTCTTAGAAAGGTGTGACTTTAGCTAAAGGTGTGACTTTAGCTCAGAATGGTGCTACTACTGAGGCAAGGTAAACTGACTTCAGGCAACTTGCCTGAATTTTGGGACTGAACAAAGGGATAGCTGTCTACAAGGCCTGTTCTGTAACCACAGCAGTGCACTAGCTTCCTCAGTGTGTCAGCGGTGAGATGTTGGTCAATACACAACAGAGTGCTACAGAGCCAACATGGGTGCCTCAGGGCAGAAAGTCTGTCTCTTTTCAGCATTAGCAGCCAGAAGACACATCTTGCACAGCAACATTTGCTGATAGGGTAACTATTTTTAAGCGTGTATGGAAAAGAGGGCAAGTGGTAACTCTTTTCTACGCAGTGACTTATTTTTATCCTCTGACATGCTGTTTCGCTTGCTTTACTAAAGAAAGAGTATTCCCAACTGAGTTTATGTTAGTGAAATATTGATCATTAGGCTGTGCTTGTGACAGGCAAGCCTGAATCTCGTAGTCCAGGTCTCACAGGCACTCACTGTAGCCTTCTTCATCGGAGTCTGGGCCAGGCAGTCATGAGCAATGGGCAGTCAGTTTATGTGTTTACATTTATATCTAGACTTTGTTCACATTTGAACTCAAGTCAGTGTAGGGACTGATACCACATCATCTCCTGTCCAGGTGCTGGCCAGACCAACAAGGTTGTTGCAGCATGTGTCTTATTTCTTTATTTAACTATGCTAGCCTTCCTCCGAGGAGCATACAGTGGCATACATGGTTCCTGCTTTTATTTTTCCTCACTACAGCCCTGCAAACTAGGGCCGATTCCGCATGGCTTACCTGAAGCCGGGCTGTTGTAGAACATGCTGGAAAAAACGCGGAAGTCCGCGTTTTCTCGTGCGAGTTTTGCGTGATGTCACACAAGAAAACATGATCTTCCACGGTTTTTCCGGCATGTTCCGCAACATCCCAGCTTCAGGTATGCCGGGAGGAATCAACCTAGGTTAGTCCAAGAGATCAGTGGCTGTCTGAGGTCCACCCATGTAGCTTCATGGCACAACCAGTTCACTGATTTGCAGAATCCACCCCCCCATACATTGCTTTATTTCTTCCTTTTAGGATTAAGTGGCATCCATTCAGTTGCAAGGGAGATGTATATAAAAGGATTTATGGGGTGGGTGCAGCCATTGGGTGGGTGGGGAGCTATGTGTGCTCCTTTAGTGACTTGTGCCTAGGAGAAGAGTCAGGCATTGTCCCCTTTGAACTGAGACCCAGATTGCACCCTGTTCACTTTGCCCTTTAGAGTTCACAGGTGCCATCAGCACTGTCTCCATGACTCCGCTGCCTTCATCTACACACTTTGATTCTGTTACTTGAAGGGGAAAAAAAATCTACTGAGGATTTAGACAAGTTAGAGAAGCAACAGAACTCGCAATTTTGGTGCATTTCGCAGGGTTAGGAATGTCATTAAAAGTATTTCTTTATTTCTACTAACAGCAACCTGAGATTTTGGTTTACTTCCGCCCCCCGTCCTTTCTGCTCCCAGCAGCCCTCCTGCCATTCTTCCTGACACTTTGTCAGTCTCCATACGCCTCATGTTCCTCTGTGAGAGATGGTCTTGTGTGCGTGGAATTAATTAGCACATGCTAATGACCAATTTGCATGCGCTGCTGCGACAGGTAGGCCACAGCTCTGGGGCTTTTACGAACGGTGCCGTGCAGAGGTCACGCGAGCTCCTGCGAGGCCGTCACCAGGGTGCATCGGCCTGAGCAGCTGCATAGCGATGGGGAGGATGAAAGCCTGGCTGCCTAGCAACGGCTGTGTCTAGGACACCCTGAAGCAAAAGAGTCAGTGCCAATGAGAAACACGCACAAGGGTATTTTATGGCAGTGGAAATGTTTCCCTGGGAAACGGTACAGCACCTGAGAGCTGCACAATAAATTAAAAGGGTGGCAAACGTTTGCTCTTCTGTTGAACTCTTGACACCTCACATCTTTCCTGAGTGCTCCTAGGATGGGTGCAGAGCCTGCATTTGTAAAGGGGAGGGAAGCTATTTCAGCTGGGGTGAGCCCCAGTTCCAAGATCAAGCGGAGGCTATAATAGAGGTTACCTCAAATTCAGGGCAGAAAGCCAAACAGAGAGTTTGTGACACTAGAACTTCCATTGGCATGTATTGTAGAAGATCTTTTGAAGGAAAAAAGAGAATCATTCTACAGCCATTTGTGTTACAGTTATTACTTTTCTCTTTCACTGTGACAGTATGGAGCAGAAACGGAAAGGCATGGGTGCTATACTTGAAGAAACAACTATTCTTTGACCATAGTGGGCACAGAGACCAGGTGTCAGCGACAAGGACAGTTGTTCCTTCTCATTTCTCCTTGCCTCCACTATTGAGAACACAAGACAAAATTCCACTATTGAGAAAAGAAGGGTTGAATCTCAAAGATCTGTTTCCTCTCATGGTGGCGCTTTCATCTGGCACCTGGTGCTGGCAAAAGATGCCACCATTCGTGGAATGGATTTGCATGATCCCGCCTGCCTACACGACTGATCATTGCATTTTTGCTAGATATGTGAAGGACTGTTTCCTATCACGGAGCAATATTATGCTGTTTCTTTCCACCAAAAGGCCACCGCCCCTCCTATGCGTATACCCTGAGATGCCTGAGAGCCAAATTGAATTTCTTCATTCCTTAAAGTTGTTTTTATGTTTGTGAAACTTTGTATAAATAAGTGTTTCCTTAGATGAGAGTATTCATAAATATTCTTTAGCATCACACCGGATCAGCCAATGACTTGGCGGGGGGGGGGCAGTACAATACAGATGGGTGTTGGATAGCTTTGATAAAACATGCAGAATGGTGGTGGAAGATGCTTAGCTTCCATTCTGTGGTGTCCAGCAGGCACAGTCACAGGACTAGTGATTTCATACTGGTTTTCCAGTACTTCAATGAGTACGTACAGGACAAATTCCCAGAAGATTGTTCAGAGAGCCATTTGTGAATTTCAAGCTACCAATATCATCTGAACTTGCTGGAATTAAATCATACTGATTTCCGTTCAATATACTTCCAAGGACACATGGTGAACTTCACAGCCCTAAGCCCTACATTAGAAACTACAGAAAAGGGGTATGCAGTTGAGGGGAAAAAACAACTGATTGGGAAAAAATACAACTCAATAATAATTGGCTGGAAGTACTGAATGACTGTTGATCGTAGAGTATGAAAGTACATGGACCTTCAAGCTGCTCTGAGATCTTTGTCATATAAATACAGGAATGCTGGACCAGGGCAAGAAATAAATGGAATTCAAGATATGTCGGCATTGTTGGCAAGTGACAGTAGGTCTGTGCAAGAGCTTTGTGGTGACTTGTTTTTATGGGGCCAAAGGTGCAATTTTATGGACCTTGAACAGTTCACCAAATGACTGGTGGTGATTCTTTCAGGTAATCTCTTCTTTGCAAAAATGGTCTCCAAGCGAATTGATTTCAAAGGACTTAGAAGGGAGTCCCTCTGCTTAGGTTTACACTGTGAATTTTCCACAGTGCTGCAGGTTCTTCTTACCAAAGAAGGTAGTTCATGGTCCACATGTGTGCTTGATGAGAGAACACTATCTTTAAAAGTGTGCAAAACCATGCCTTTCCTTTCTTACTGCCTGTGTACTGTTGGATGTGTGCCAATGTCCTTTGCAACAAGTATTGTTTGTGTCACACAAGAGCCAAAGTTGACATTGTTTTCTCTCCATCTAGTATCACAAGAGCACTGTCCAAAGAAATGAAGGACTATAGAATGACACATTTCAATTTAATTTCTCACCGGAATTAATTTTTTTGCCTGAATGTTCCTTTATTCCTCACATGCACACATGGTAGGTGGGAGGAGCAAACAAACCACCAACATTTTAAATGCATTTTCAGAAGCAGGATAAAAAGTCGTTTGAAAAAAGGAGCCAGTTGCAGTCCCAGCACTGATGGGGGGGAGGGGAAGGGTGGGCAAGGCGAAAAAATGCACAGAACAACCTTAACTGGAGTTAAAGGAGGCCACAACTTGAGGAGCATTGAGGACACATGGGGCAAGGATCCAAACACCAGCAGACCTGCCTGCCAGCTAATGACCCACCATGACCCCTCACCCATCAGCTGAGAGAGGGGACCACGGGATGACAGAAACTGGGATAACATGTGGGCCTATATGTACCACACCTCTGTGTGCATCCCCTGCTACCTGGGAGTGAGGATGCCCTGAAAGCCCCAAACTGGGTATGCACCTGCCAAGCCTCAGTCCCAGAATCCCATAAGGGGATCCCCTTGGTGGGGAAACGGGGCTCACAGGACCTGTCCCCCCCAAAAAAAGGATCCCTGCCCAGTGCCCAAACTGCCCTGACCCAAAGTCGTGACAAAGAAAACCTGTTACATCTGAGGCCCTTTTCGCATTTACGGTTTAAACTGCCATTTATGAGCATTCACCCCGATTGCAGTGGCTTCGGCATTGCACCCGTTCATTTCACACTGTCCACTGCAGTTTCAATTTGGCATCTGTGCTTCATTTCAAACCCACTTTGAAGCCTCGGTGCAGTTTCAGGCTTTCGGAGCCTTGCAATTCACATCACACTTTTTTTAAAAAAAATGAGCATGTGTAGTAACATTGCAGTATTGGAACCCTTCCCTCCTTTTTGCTGATTGGGCTATCTCCTGCCCACTGGAGAGGCAATTGGTGGCAGAGGTCTGGGGGAAAACATGTCCCACTCTCATTATTTTTTTTTAAATCAAGCCAGGAAAGGGTTAAAATGCTGCCAATACATCCCCTCCCAGCAAGCCGAGGCTTGTTTCCAAAGGGCTGTGCAAAATGCTTGGGTTTTTTTTCCTCTTTGGCAAAGTCTGAAACATGCCCAGGAGGGAGGGGAAAGCAGCCATTTAATCCTTTCCTGGATTTTAAAGCCAGGAAGAAAGTGCAGTAACATTACAACGTTGCAACCCATTCTTGTCTTGAAAAAAAAAGTGTATGTGTGCATACCCGAAGAGAGGAAGGAGAAAGCAGCTATTTAACCCTTTCCTTGCTTTTAAAGCTAGCAGGGAATTAGCAGCAAGCTTAGGAATCATTCCTGGCTTTGGAAAAAAATAAAAGAGTATGCATACCGGGAGGAAGGAAGGCTGTAATGGAGAAGCAGCCTTATGACCCTCACCTTGCTTTACCAACAAAAATAGTGGACAAGGAGTTCAGAGAGCTGAGGAGGGTGGGAGTGGTTAATTCTGCACAAACCAATCAGCTCCCAGGGAAAAGGAGAGGGGGGAGAGAAGCAAAAAGGGGGCAAAAGTGTTCACATTAGCAAAATGCAGGCCAGCTGCCAGTTGGCAGTGGACTTAAAAAAAAAAATCAGGGTATGTCCGCAGGGGGAAAAATTGGGGTTACAGTGGCCAAAAAGCGGAACTGCATCTCATGACTGCTTTGAAAGTGTGAAAACCTTGCAAACATGAGATGTGGAACAGGTACAAACACGCTCTAAAAACCGAGTGCGAAAAGTACCAATGTCCCCAGCAAAACCCCCATGGCATGCAACACCTGACTAGGTCCCTAATAACTGCACCATGAATAGCACCCAGGAAACTGAAGGTATGAGGGAGGGCTGGCTGGGATGTTCACTGCAAGCTGAATGACAAGGGGTGAGGGCAGCCCTCCCTTTTATGCCCTAGCAGCAGACTTGAGAGTAAACTGTGACTTTCAGATCCATTACCCGGCCCCGCCCCGGAGCAACCCTGTTGGTTGTCCATGATTTGGTCAGCCGGGAGTTTGAAAAAGAAGGAGTGTATGCCACCCTGCAGGGAGGACACCGGGCAACGTGAAGATGGCAGCCACCATGCCGCACCATCCCCACCACCCCACGGGGTGGAGGGATATGCAAAAAACTACAGGCGGTACCCATTTTGAGATCAGCCCTATATTGCAGCATATAGATTTCATTGGAAAATCAATTGTTTGAAAGACAAATGGGTCAAGAAGACAAGTTCAGTGGAAAGTTAGCACATTAAATGGTTGGAATGGAGTTTGCAGTGAGTGGCCACCCCAATGCCTGATTGGTCAACGTGCTACGGTTGTATAGGTTTGGCAGTAGATCACCAAGTAATGTTTCTCTCATGAGCCTGTTTAAGCTGAACTGAATACTGCAGTTTGTCCAGTCATCGAATTACCAGGATGAAATCTAGACAGGTTTGGCCAAGGTGCATTTTGTATCAGTTAAGCATGGTGATAAATATACACGTGGAAGGCATGATCCAATTGCTGAACCAGAATGTGCTTTTATAAACTGTAATTAAAAGGATATAGCAGAATGCCTCAGGCTCTGTTTGGTTACCACATACAAAATCTGACCTTTAACTTCACTTGAGGGGTTTGGTACACTTAAGCTTGTGTGTCTGCTTACATTTTAATGTAAGCTTGTAGGATCCTGTGACTTGCCAATATTAATCATAAGCAGGCAGATCTGTATATATTTGTCCTCCAGTTGCTGGCTAGATGGGAATAGATACACCCACATTTCATACCTTTTTAAAAAACGAATATACTGTATGTTTCAGCAATCTTATTTTAATTCTGCCTTATGGCATAATCCTCATTGCTTGCGATTTGCCTCTCTGAAAAAAAAATGTTCAGTAAGAGTAGATGCAAGATTTTTTTTAGTGTTCTAGACTAAGAGGATGTGCTGCTGCTTTACCACTTGGACATAAAATCCCCCCAGAAGAAGCCAAAGCACTGCTTTGATGCACTCCCAATATTCTGTTAAAACAAGGGTTGTCATTCTATTCATCATCTACCACTCAACTGCTTGATTGATTGACTGAATACTTTTGCTAAAAGTACTGCCGTGGTCTTGGCATTGTAGTTCCTGATGTTTCGCCAGCAGCTGTGGCTGGCATCTTCAGAGGTGTAGCACCTAAAGACAGAGATCTCTCAGTGTCACAGTGTGGAAAAGATGTTGGCAGGTCATTTATATCTACTCAGGAGGGGTGGGGTTGAGCTGAGTCATCCTGTAAGAGTTTCCCCGGGTGTGGAATGCTAATGGCGGGAGGCTTCACTGTATCCTGAGGAGGTTCTTTTGCATATGGATTGGTGCTTGATGTGCTAATCTTCTCTGCAGGGCTATTGTCGGGTATAGAGTGTTTTGTTAGCCTGGTGTTTTTCAGAACTGGAAACCATGCTCTGTTCATTCTTAAGGTTTCTTCTTTCCTGTTGAAGTTTTGCTTATGCTTGTGAATTTCAATGGCTTCCCTGTGCAGTCTGACAAAGTAGTTGGAAGTGTTGTCCAGTATTTTGGTGTCCTGGAATAAGATACTGTGCCCTGTTTGAGTTAGGCTATGTTCAGCCACTGCTGATTTTTCAGGTTGTCCAAGTCTGCCGTGTCTTTCATGTTCTTTTATTCTTGTCTGGATGCTACGCTTTGTGGTCCCGATGTAAACTTGTCCACAGCTGCAGGGTATACGGTATACTCCTGCAGAGGTGAGGGGGTCTCTACTGTCTTTTGCTGATCGTAGCATCTGTTGTATTTTTCGGGTGGGTCTGAATACTGCTTGAAGGTTATGCTTTTCCATAAGCTTTCCCATCTGATCAGTAATTCCTTTGATATAAGACAAATACACTTTTCCTGTAGGAGACTGTTTTTCCTTGGTTGTTTGATTCATCCTGGGTTTGATTGCTCTTCGGATTTCATTTCTGGAGTAGCCATTTGCCTGAAGTGCGTGGTTTAGATGATTAATTTCCTCATTGAGAAAGTGCGGCTCACATATCCACAAAGCTGAAAATTAGTCCTCAGTGAATCCTTTGGCAAATGTGTAAAGCAGAGATGGGCACGAACCGAAATACAAACCAAAATTAAACACGAACCAGGCTGGTTCATGGTTCGCAAACTGCCGTTCATCAGATCCCATTTCTGATGAACCACCATGAACTTTAGGCTGGTTTGTTTGGTTCATTTTTTCTTTCGTGACTGCATACAGCCTAGTGCCAATCAATCAGTTTCCTAGACAACAGGGGATGGACTTCCTGCAGACCTTCTGCTGACCCAGAAGTGATGATTTTCTGACCTGGATGTGACGTTTTCACGAACCAAATGAACCGGTTCGCGAACCAGGGGCAGGTTCATGAAAGTTCGTGGTTTGTGGTTCGTGAAATTTGATGAACCATGAACCGAATGGTTCAGGGGTTTTCTGGTTCATGCCCATCTCTAGTGTAAAGATCTCCCTACAACAAAATCATATTTGAGGTGTATTGAAATTCTCAAATTCCAGCTGCTACCCAATGAATCCATGTTTGTAGCAGCAAGTGGATATGCCACAAAATTTGAGGAAGGGGCAATGGCTCAGAGATAGAGCATCAGCTTGAAGGTTCAATATGAAGCAGGCCCTGGGTTCAATCCCCAGCATTTCCATTTAAAAGAACTGGATAGAACATGATGTGAAAGACCTCTGCCTGAGACCCTGGAGAGCTGCCACAAGTCTGAGTAGACAATAATGATCTTGGTAGACAAGGGGCTTAACTCATTTTAAGGCAATCTCTTGTTGATGCTACCCAAGCTTTGATGTTAAGAAACTAATTTACTCTTGGAAAGAAAATATCTTATTATGAATCTCTAATCTTAGCATTTTTTCGAGCATACATTTCTCTGTGATGAGCAGGGCTGGCAGTGTTGAGGGGGTTACAAAATTCAGGGGCGTCCAAATAAACATTAGGGCCTAAGAAACTGGAATCATGCTCAATTCAGATAATCCGTTTTAGATTAGTTTACTTGTAATGTAGCATAAGCTTTTGAGAACCACAGCTCTCTTTGTCAGATGCAGAAGAAGAGAGCTGTAGTTCTTGAAAGCTTATGCTACAATAAAGTTGGTTAGTCTTAAAGGTGCTACCGGACTCTTTACTATTTTGCAACTATAGACTGACATGGCTAACTCCTCTGGATCTTTACTTGCAATGCAGTTCTGCACTGCAACAAGTAACGGCACAGAGAAGGCAGAGCAGAGTAAATGGGCTGCTTTCACACATATTGAATAATGCACCTTGAGGCATTTTAGCAGTCGTTTGCAAGTGGATTACTCCACCTGCGAATGATTGCTAAAGTGCATTGAAACTGCATTATCCAACATGTGTGAAAGCACCCAATAACAGATCTGAATATCTGCTTGCCGTGCGTTTCTTTACTACAGCAAGGCTAAGGGAAACACTTTGCTACAGCAAGATAGGCTGTTAAGCCTATCAGCCAAGTCAGCGCTGGAGCAAGACAAGACCACCGAGCATGGTAACCGCCTGGCTGCAGCCTCAGTTGCCTCAGGCCGCAAGTGCCCTTTGGACCAGACAAACCAACTCTGCTCCTGAGTTCTCTTCACTCTTGCTTGGTCTTACACTTGCTATTTCCCCCCTCTGCCTTCTTCATACACAGCACTGCGATAGCCAGAATTTTGAAAAGTAAAGCTCAAGCAAGCCCTTTACGGGTCACAGTCTATTGCTGTTTTCTTCCTTTCATTCCACCCGGACAAATTTTGTAGAAAGATAGCCTTGCTAGTCTGTTGTACCAACTCATCCCCCTAACACCTCTTCCTTCTCCTTAGTTTCTCTCCTTCTTTCCCACACTTTTCTCCTCCTCCTTCATTTTGCTCTCTTCCTTTCACAATCTGCCTTCATTGCTCCCTCCCCCCACCTTCTAATTTTTGTGTCCTTTAGTCTCCAATCTTGGTCTCAACTCCTTCTCATCCCTAAATTCGTTGGAAATTCCAAACATACTTAATAGTAGTATAAGAGCAAACCTTTGTTAATATTATGAACAGAGAAAGGTGTGTGAGTTTATATTTCCTCATGATCTATCAAAAGAGATAACATTTTTTCCCTCTCTAAATACTAGGGTTGCCAGGTCCCCATACCCTCCCCGCAGGAGAGGGGGGGCAGTGCTTACCGTCTTGGTGCTTGGGGACCCTCCTCTCTCACACACAGCCCCATGCTGGCACGTTGACATCACTTCCGGGAAGTGATGTCATCACACAAGGCTGGGGCGCGCACATGCTTTGCTGCGGGCTAGTTTGGGCCCCAAACAGGCCTGTTTGGGGCCCAAATCAGCTCGCTGCAAAGCATGGGAGCACTGTTGGGGTGGCATGATGACATCAGTGATGTCGTCCCACTAGCCCTGGAAATGCACTCAGGAGGCCCATTTTCCACCTTTCCTCCCATTGGCCAAGTAAGCAGTGGTGGGAGGCAAAAGGTGGGAGCGGGGGATCCCCCACCCCCACCAGGGGAAATGAGATCCCTACTACATACATGGTTATTGAAATATGTTTTAATGGTTATAAATGTGAGACAAAAAACAGAATACCTACCTGCCCCCTGCTAATTATTATAAGTGATTTAATCACGTATTAAACACTGTTCAAGTAACGGGGATTGTTGTTGTTGTCTTGGTGGAAAATCTAATATCCCTTTGTGTAAGCTACTTTGTTAATGTAGACATTAAGCATCGTGTTATATGAAAAATGGCATAGTCTTTTTAAACAGTATGTCAGCAAAATCAATCCCAGTGATCCCTGGACTTCTCATCTACCAATACTAAATAACCCACTTTGCCCCTGCTTTTGTGCTAGGTAAAAGTACAAGGCTAAACTGTATTAGATTTCTTACTGATTTAGGTACTAAAGATTTATTGTGACCTGAATTTTTTGTGAACTAGAGCTCTGTTATCAGTTGTGAGAAGTATATCTTGTATTGGTAGACATATGTGTATTTTTTCAAATAGGAAATTACAAAATTAGGCACACGGCTATAGAGAGAAATATTGAGAGTCATAGGCTGTGCAAACTGAATAGATGAGTAGGGAATTTTTGGCAGGAAGAACTTGGCTGGAAAGAGGTGAGGAAAGCAAATTTTACACAATTATGAAGGCTTATTATATAGATACTAGTGGCTTGCCCATGATTGCTACACTCTAGGGATCCAAGGTCCCTCGGTGGGGGTGGGGATCCCCTGCTCCCACCCTCTGTCCTCACCACCACTCACCTGGCTGGTGGGGAGAGAAAGGCAGGAGAATAGGCATCCTGAATGTGCTCCCAGGACAGCACAACATTATTCCTTGGAGTGACATTATCACGCCTCCTGGGGAGCACTCCTGCACTTTGCACTGCGCTGATTTGGGCCCCAAACTGGCCCCTGAGTGATGACATAATTTCCCTGAAGTGATGTCATTGTGCCATCCTGGGAACCCAGCCAGAAGGTCTGTTCCCCCGCCTTTCCCCCCTCTGGCCGGGTGAGTGGTGGGGGGAGGAGGGGGGGAGTAAAGGATCCCCTGCCTCCACTGGGGGCCTGGCAGCCCTAACTCCCACTGATTAATCAGCTGAATTGTCAATTGATTGATCCAGTTGACCATAGGATCACGATAGTTTAAGTACAAGCAATAGGAATTTGAGCCTATACGAAGTCTCGTAACCAGTCGGTACTTATCCAGAGTCCTTCAGGAAGGGATATTCATCCAGTCATCTGGACCAGCTAGCCGTCAGTAAACAAATGGTGTGTGTGTGTGTGTGTGTGGAGATAGGTTATGAGGTAAAAGCTGGCTGAATTACTCCAAGCCAGTTCAAAATGTCTGCTTGAGATGCAGACATCAGTGGGCACCAGTTGTCAGAGAACATTGCAGTAAACCCAAAGTCTTATACTTATTATTTGTGATTAGGATCAGTAAATGTGGCTTATTCATGTTTTTTTGCCCCCATCTACTGAGTCTGGTAATGTTTTCTCTTGCTATTTATTAGGCTTTCCGTTACAACTGTGGGCAAGAATACCCTTAAGGCATAGTCTGGTTTTGTTATATGTGTACAATGCCATTAACCCCAGAAGGCATCCCTCACAACCAGCATAGTTTGAGCCTGGACACAAAGAAATGGGGGCCTTCCAGAGCACCAAGATTGTGTGAACTGGACCTCATTACCAAGGAATAGGACAAACAGGAGCAGAAAGATTTACAGCTTGTTCCTACAAAGCATCTTTTGTCCAGCTGCAAGTGTCATGAACTGAACCTGAGGTCTCCACTCTCCCAACAAAGCAGGGCTAGGAAAGACATTGGCCTGAGCTGTTGCCATTGGGGTAGTCAGTGTAAGGCAGCTTCATATGTCCAGAACAGCTTAAAACAATGGTGAGATCTGTAATAACTCCACAGTGTCTGGTACCAAAGCGGTTCAAAATGTTATTGAATATAGGCCTAGTCTTAGGGCTGCCAATCCCCTGCCCAGGGTGGAGGATCCCCTGTTCCCACCTCCTCACCCCTGACCCCACTTACCTGGCCAGTGCCCTGCGCCCCCACGCCCCGCAACAGGCCCATTTCAGACTGAATCGGGCCCATGGGAGGGGGTGATTCAGCCCTTTGGCGAGCATGGGAGCGCACGCCAGGCCAACCTTGACCCGCGTGCACGCCAGGAGCGTGCGCGTGAACAGAAGGAATACCGATCGCTGCAGAGGGTGAGTGGTAACGAGAAGTCATGAGAGAAAGGCTTGCAAAATATATAGTAAATAAAAATAAATAGTTCCTTCAATATGCTCTTGAGTGCACTGTTTGTATTGGGAAGTATTATGGTTTAAGGCCTGTTTAGATGTTGATGCAAACACCTTGAAGCTTATCTCAAGCATATTCTATGAAGATCCAGTAGAAATAGTCCAGAAATATGAACAACTGTATTTTTCTTGTTGGAGAGATATAATTTCCCACAGTGGGAGCGCACCCTCGAGGGGAAGACATCTGGACTCTGCAGAACATAAATGAGTATCACTCATGCAATTATTGCTCTGGAAGGCTGATAATTTGGAAAGGCCTCCAAGAATAACAAATCTGTGAAAACAATGAAGATGATAGCGCAGCATGAAGCTGAGCTTTAATTAATATTGATCTTAACAACATTAATGGGACATGTCAGTTTCCCATTTCTGTGGCTGAGATATTCTAGGTTCTAGTTGTGGAACATGCAAAAATAGAAGCAGATGCTGCAGGGCTTGCTTGGCAGAGTCTCTGCAGTGGACAAAATATGTAGTTATTTAGCTATTGGCTGTTTTGTATTAGCTTGGTTGGTCAGGCACTGGAAATCTTGCCATCTCTGTTCAGCAGAGTCTTACTTTGGCAGGAATCTTAGTATTTAACTTGAACCATATTGGCCTACATAAAGGTAATACACAAATCTTCAAGAGCTGGAAAAAGAAGATATTTTACAGTGGAATATCTACCGAGAGCTTGCTTACACAGGGCTCAAGATAGTCAACCTTTTTATACGTATCCTCCTGGACATAGTTATTGCTGCCTTCATTGTTACTCCAGTGCCTGATGGTTAGCGTTGCTATGGAGATCAGAATTTATTTTTCCAAAATTCTCTTTTTATAGATATAGCCATTGATTCTCTTTTCTCTGATTCTCTTTCAAAAGAAGAATTTCTCTTTGGTTTCTCCTTGTAGTGTTCTGTTGCATCTCTGTGCACCTGTTTTGTAACTTCAGCCCTAGCAGAGTTTATTAGGCGCTACGAGGTACAGCTTTGACATGGTGTAGAATGTCCCTTTTTGCCCCTCCTGTCTTCAAATTCCTCTGTTGATCAACCTGGAATTAATTTGAAACAGACTCCCAATTTCTAAAAAGAGGGAAAAGAAAGATTGTTAAATTTCAGGGAGAAATTGGGTAAAGAGCAAATAAGGAAATTCCTCTTACTAATGCTGCAGTAGAGGTCTGTGCAAAATTTCTGCTGAGATGGTCCCTCTAATATCAATTCCACACCCCTCCACACATAAGTGGTACCCAGTCCTCTGGAAACGTTGCTCATACTTTGTTGTAAATGTTTTTTAGAAGAAATATTTGAGCAGAGGTCTTTACACAGACCCTGACTCATGCAGGAGCAACCATGGAATCAGAAGGAACCAAGCCATTTGCACTAAAGAAAGACTAAAAGAAGTCTTGTACCATTTCATCAGTGTGTGTGTTATGTGCCGTCAAGTCATCTCCGACCTATGGCGACCCTATGAATGAAAGACCTCCAAAACGTTCTCTCTTTAACAGACTGGCTCATATCTTACAAACTGGAGGATGTCGCTTCTTTTATTGAGTCAAGCCATCTCATTTTAGGACTTCCTCTTTTCCTACTGCTTTCCACTTTTCCTAGCATTATTGACTTTTCCAGAGAATCTTGTCTTCTCATGACGATAGCCTCAGTCTTGTCATTTTAGCTTCTAGGGAGAATTCAGGCTTGATTTGAACTAGTACCCACTTATTTGTCTTTTTACCATGCTGTCCATGGTATCTGCAAAACCCTCCTCCAGGTGAGGTGATTTTGTTGTTCTCTATGGTGCCTAGTAAATTTGTACCAGTTGAGCTCGGTATTGCAAATGAGCAGTTCCGGAAAAGTCTTTTAAAGAACAACTCCACCTGGTGTCCATTAGGAGGAAATGCTTCTCCAATGTATCAAGGTTCTGGAGAAAAAAACGCATGCTCAAATGGGTGGTGCATGATGGGATACCATTCCCTACCTCGGGGAATGGCGGAGAAACCCGTGCAAACACTAACACGGGTGCGAGTGCAGTATGGCCGTGGCGAGCAAGTGTTCAGCAGTCCTCGGATTGCCACGTGTAAGTCCATACATGTGTCAAACACGTGTTTTCGTATCATGTGTTTAGGCTTTGAGTGTCTTCGTTGTCTGTAAACCTCAGATAATCTTATTCATGGAAACAGTATGGGGAGGGGAATTAACTAATATCCCTTCCCCAGAACTGTGGCTCCAATCTGTATGCCCTCTCCCTGCAGCTTTTTTTTTTTTTTGCTTTTAAATTATATGTTGAGGACTCTATTTACAGATCTCCAATATCATGCGTAGCACACCCATTTGAAACCACCTATTTGGCTAAAAATGGTTGACAAGATTTGAGTTTCATCAGTGAACAGTCAGCAGTGAACATTAAACCTCTATACTGCTGGTTAATAAAAAGTCAGAAACAGTGGTGAACTTTTTGCATTTAAATTTGTAATGTTTGTGTCTTGCTTGTTGTAACCTTTTTATTCTTTGCTATTTTATCTGCAATTCTAGTGGCTCAATGAGGAAATCTTGAATGATGGCCTGCATCCGTTTCTTTCTGTATTGCTACTCCATATTTAATTTCAATTCACACATGATGAACCAGTCTACAGCCTGCATATTGAACAGATTTGTTACCAGTTTCTGTACATTAAGATCCCCTTTAAATTCATGATGTTGTCATACAAATCTTTAACAGATCTTTTTATGACAGAATTTCTGCAATAATTCATTGGGCCTATGAAGGATTTAGAGCTTCCATGACATTCAAAAAGCAGAAATATTACATTTTAGGGACCCAAAAAAGCCATATTTATGCAGCCGTGAAATGACAAGCCAAATGGCCATTAAATAAAAAAAGAAAATGAAAGTTGAATGTGAAGCATTATTGTCTTTTTTAAAAAGATGCCTTAATATCTACACAGCTATTCATGTGGGATTAAAATTGGTCCAGTTACCCTACACGCAGCAAATATTCTTAACTTTCCTGGGGAGAGAAATCGATGATATTTTGAATTGACAGTAGATATGTTTTAAATCCTTCTAATTTAGTTGGGGAAAAGAAATTGGAATGCTTGTACTTTTAAAATCGGAATATTGAAAACTTGTTAAGGATGTCAAAGCACATTGGTAAGATGTGTGTAGATGTTTTTTGGTTATGCTCTGCAGCAATCCCTCCCCTCCCAGTTCATAGAGTGCAGAATTGATTAGTCTGCTTTTATAAACTCAGCCATTGGTGCAAATGCCATTTCAGTCAGCATTCAGACCATCATTTCTATTGATCAATGGAAGTGACTTTTCCCTTAATTGCTACTATGACAGTAGTAACCAGAGGTAGTGAGCCTAATTTTCCTGCCTTCCCAGTCCCATACAAATCAATATTGCGGTGAAATTAACTAAGCAGGATTGGTAGTCATTTATGGTCTAGTCAATTTCATTCCTAAAGGTAATATTGGGGGAAGCTCTGGCAGTGTTTTAGGTCCTCTGGTGAGGCTTTGCTCCCAGTGCTAGGCTTGTGGCTGTAAGGGCAGGGCTTTCCTTATGGGCTTTCCCCATTATGTAACCCCCTTTTGAAGGAGGCCAGCCAACACAATTGGTAACCCAACAATCCAGAATACAGCCACACATTGTGGGCCTTCCAGGTGCTGAACAACCTCCCTATCCCCCAGGCAGCAGAAATAACGCATTCTGAGGCTCAGGTAGGCTACCATAGATGGCTGGTAGGCTGCATTTGGTTTGTCAATCACAGATTGTACGGGCTTGGTTTAAAGCATGTTAAAGCACAGATCGTATAGTGTTATTTCTTCATCTATACGCTGCTTCTTCAAAATAGCCACCAATGAAATGGAATGACTTGTACAGATAATCACTTTGAATGTTTGAACACACGAACAGCTGTTCCAATACCCTTCCATATGTGCGGTTTCTCAGGTGTTTGCTGCATAATTGGTGCACGTACATAGCATAGAAGAGGCTCTGGTCTAGATCCATGCATAGCCAATCTATAACTATGTTTGGCTATGTGAACATGTATAGCAGGGCCAACCACCACAGTGCTAGAGGCATTCAAAGCACAGAGGCTTTTTGATATATTGATGTCCAGTAAGTATTCCCTCAAAGTTCCATCTAAAACTTGGCAAATAATCAAACAGTACTGTAATCCTTTCCTATCTGCTTCCTTCTGTAAGCAATATTTCATTTTGGGTTTAGATACCCTTGATGGATGCTTTCCGTTGACCTGAGCTGAGAATATTCTTGGCATGAAGATGTAATGTATCAAAGCTGTATTTGTCTCATGCTGTGGATGAAGCCAGCGAGTGTTTCATTCCCAGAGAAGGTATTCGAATTGTGGTACTCTGGTAATTCAGACCCTGCATATTAAAGAGCTTCTTACAGATATCGTTCATTTTTACAGTTGGATGAATTTCACTGGTGGGCAGGCCCACTTCAGCATAAAAATGATGTTTGGTAAGGAGATCAGTCAGCTTATTGGTCAATATGCAGATTGGGTCCAGAATGGATGAGGCCTCTAGATCTTGCCACACAACATTGATGTCCTCATTGCATGCCAGGGCCTAAGGGTTCTAGTCCCAGCCGCAGCATTCAGTAGAGTAACTCCCCATTATCCCTACTCACCATGCAAACTTTGAAAAAAAAGGCAACTCAAATTATTTTTCACAAGGACAAATTAAAATAAACAGCATTTCTTGAAGCTGAAAATCTGTTACGGAACGACATGTGCGCCTGTATTCTCGCACTGTACTCAGCTATCCCTCTCCTTCAGCCTCATCATGATATTAATTTAAATATGATGCTTGAGCACATTAGCTTGGTACAGATGACAGCCCCATGTGTTCTCTGAATGTGTAGGGAAGGAGAATGGGTATAAGCACACCGGCCTCTCCTTCATATGATTGTTTACATGAAGGCAGTAGCTGTTCAAATTCTGCCTCCCTGCAATCACTGAGATTAGTGTTGGTGATTGGGGTGAAAGGGTGTGTGAGCAGCCCATTCCTCAATGCAGTTGTACCCAAGTGACTGTGCCTGCTCTCCCTCCCTGTGTGTCCAATGAACATACGGGGCTGTTGTCTGCACTGGGCCATCGTCTCATCTGGAGTCATCAGTTCTGCTGTTCTTCTTTTGTATCATATCATGCATGCCCTGTGTTAGTTATCCCAAAAGCTCCTTCCCCATCATTTTTCAGCCACCTACTTTCTTCAGCCTTCATACTCTTGTTGCAAATAAGGCACTTTCTTTCTGCGGTTGACTTCAGCCCTATTGAGTTGCAACATTGCTGGTGCTCCTACAGCATGTACCAGTGCAGTGCACTCTCTTATAAAATCATCTCAAGATGTGCTATTTCTATTTTGCTTGAACTGGGGAATGCATGTATGTTCTTGCTTGAAAAATCTGCTGGAATATACGCATGGTACCCTAGTCAGAAAAAATGATGACTGAGATGATTGCTTTTAGTGTACTCTCATGATACTCACACTAGGTGAGCTAGAAACAAAATGACTGAAAAAAAGCTATCTTCTGCTGTTATAAGATCTGAAATAATGTTGTTTCGATGATTGTTATCAAGCAGTATTCCCACTAATGCCATTAGTATCAATCACGTAATAACATTTGTTTATAAAAATGTCTTACCATTATATAGAAAATGCATATAATGTAGTTATTTTTAAATTCCTTATTGGACCTCAAAAGAAGTGGAACAATGACAAATGTGATTGTTATTCAACTATTAATTGCAACTAGATATGAAAAGACCAATTTTGCATTGAGTTGTTTGCTGGATCTTTTATTATGTTGGCTATGTTATTCTGAATGTCACAAAAATAATGAGTTACGATTTTTTAAAAAAGTTTGGCCTAATTTGCTAATGGTTGCTTGAAGGATCCAGTTTGGATCAGCTAAAGTCTGGAGCATTTACAGTCTACTTCCCCTGGAAATTTATTTATTTATTTAAAAATGTATACACCACTTTTCCGTTTTGCTCAGGATAAATTTGAGATCATACCCCAATAACCCTTTTTAAAGTTCTGCAAGGTACTTGCTTCTTAAATGTCCCTCATCTTTGGGAAAATAAAAGGCTTGGACCTTTAAAACTGTTATTTATTTATAACAGTGGAAGCTTTTTGCTTCTTAGCTGATACTATAGCAACAGACTTTCTGAGCTCACCAAGATTCTGGGGAAACAATCAGGTAATAAAAGGTTTCATATAAGGTATTGCCAGGTGCAATAATATAGAACTCTTGTGCTGTAAATAGCACAACTATATACAATTTTAGTACTGAATGCCTTTATTTTCCTGTTAAGGTTTACAGGTTCATGTCCATCACTTACTGACTCTAGTATCAAATGATAACTTTCAGGTGCAAATAAGCCATTGCTGATTTATACAGAAAATTCTCATATATCCAAAGTCAGGTCAGGTCTAGTTCATATAGAGCAGAACCACAAGTGACAAAAGGCACAGATTGGACACTTGTCTGCTTCCCTCAAGTTTTGATGGGAAATGTAGGCAGCTTGGCGGAATGTTGAACAAGTGACAGTTGAAAAGTCCATTGGACAGCAGTCGGAGAGCGAAGCTGCGAGACCAGGATGCCTACATTTCCCATCAAAACTTGAGGGAAGCAGACAAGTGTCCAATCTTTGCCTTTTGTCACTTGTGGTTCTGATCTATAGTCTTCTGTGGCTTGTTTGCTGCTTCTGCATAGTAGGAATATCTGGGACCAAGAAGACAAGAGATTAGTTGAATAATAGCTACTTTCCACCTTGTGTTCTGAAACTTACATGGTTCCCATCTGTTGTTGTTATTAACATCCATTATTGTTACAGGGTAGGGTCCCAGATCAATCACAGAGAAATGTTTAGGGCTGTGCCAAACTATAGTAGCCATTTTTTTCACTTTGAATTGAGTGTTTTTCAGTTCCTTTAAAGTTTCCTCCAAAACTCCAAATATCTACTCCTTTCGTCCCCTTTGGAAATTTATTTGCAGGCTTGAGGCTTTTCTCAGGTTTTCAACAGGTCTGTCTTCTCTGTTCATGGCTTCAATCTCTGGCTCCATGGATGGGGCCATGCTGAAAATTTGATATATTGATGATCAATTACAGGGGGGAAGAATAAATTCCACATTGGATTTGACATATTTGTTGATGATAAGTGTTTAAACAAAAATTAGTTCACACTGCGCCCCCCCCCCCACATCCCATGTACAAATGTGTCTTTCCTATACAAATAAAATAATCCTTAGAGCAAGGGAAAGTGATTAATATTCTGTTTGGGTTTTTAATTAATCTGTAATTTTCATGTTCTTGTTTTCTGATAAACAGCCATTGAAATAATGGTGCAGCACAGTGGCCTTGATTCTTACATGTGTCCTGTTTGCTGGCCAAGCTCTGAGTCCAGGAAGGGCTGAACAACTGGTGGAGGAAAGTGCCCTCCAGCATGAGCCCAGCATCAGAATTCTGCTTTCAGTTAGTTAAGATGGAGGTCAGGCATTGCAGGACCTGGGACAGCTCCCAATGCAAACTTCGAGGAGCAATGGAAGTTTCTTCCTAAGAGTGTACCTGAACTAGAGAAGCATAGCTACAACACTCATCCCCAGCAGAAACTGAGTGAGGATTTACAGTGCAATCCTAAGCAGAGTTAGACTCTTCTAAGCTCATGGACATCAATAGACCCAGAAGGGTGTAAATCTACTAAGGATTCTACTTACAGAGAAATCCTAAGCAGAGTTACTCCAGTCTAAGCCCATAGATTTCAACAGGCTGAGACTGGAGTAACTCTGCTTAGGATTTCACTGTTAGTATCCCAGCTTGGTTCTAGCACTGTGGCATTGCTGCATGGTTCCTGTCTACAGTAATAAACTCTGGATACAAGAAACGCACAGGCTGAAGTTTCCATTGCATTGCTGAAAAGAAGATGTTAAAAAAACCCAGCTTGCCTTTTCACCAAGTAGACATTTCTAAGGCACTCCCTGCTCCTGAGTAATTCTGGGTAAAGTGCTACCATTTGAATGATATTTGCAGTGGTGCCACCTCTGTAATATAACTGCTATTGACAGATGTTTTTAAAATTGCAAGCTGCATTGAATACCCATAAATAAACAGAAAATATTGTTAAAAGTACATTTTAATGGTTTAAGAATTCCTGCAGTGACAGTGTGCATATGATTAAATAAAGCTGTCTTATATCACTGGCCAATGGTCCACCTAGAATAGTATTTTCTCCTCTGATTGGCAGTCAGTGAATTCACCTGTTTCTTGACATTCTTTCATTGGAGATTCAAGGCATTTAGCATGGGGTCTGCCTGCAATGCATGTATCCTGCTACAAGCTACAGCCTATCCTATGAAAGGTGGAGAGGAACTCTCTCCTGATGGAGGAAAACATTATTCCTGCTGAGAAAAGATGGTATTTTTTCTTCTTAGCCAAAGAACATAATTTTAAAAGGACATGGTATCAGGAAACTAAACTGATCAGTTGTCATAGAAGAAAACACCTGAAAATGGATACTGTGAAATGTTCATCATTGCTAGTGGCAATCATTAATAGCTTTGCCAGCACAGGAGAGAAAATGGGTAACAGTGTTTTATACATTTTAGATTTTAAATCACATACAGGGAATGAACTGAACAAAGATGGGAAACTCCTGAAGTTGATAGCCAAGGGTTTTGTCTCATGTCATTTTTAAAAGACATGGGATTGTGTCTAGGATGACATGGCTGCTGTAGAAAACATAGGAACTGGCATGCAATTTTTTTAAAGCACTTACTATGATTTGGAAATATGGTGGCAAAAATCAACGGTGACCCTCAAAACTAGGGTTAGTGGTGTATGCTCTGGGATGAGCCATACATTGTTCATAAAAAGAAGGGACTATTCTCCTTCAGTTGTAGCATTGTAGATCAATACCTGGGAACCCTGAACCAAATCTTGGAGAGCCAGTGTAGTGTAGTAGAGTGTTGGACTAGGAGCTGGAGACCTGGGTTCAAAATCCCTTCTCTGTCATGGGAGCTTGCTGGGTGAAATGTCAGCCTAGCATATTGCTGTGAAGATTAATGGAGGAGAGGAGAATGATGTAAGCCACTTTTGGTCCGGATTGGGGAGATAGGCGGAGTATAAATAAATAAGAAAATAAATAAATAAATAAATAGCTTCATTGGAGTTAACAAATGCGAGTGGATAAGCAGCAATTGCAGTCCTGTGGTCTGGCAGTACTGAAAACTGATACTGTTGAAGATTCCTTTAGTAACTGAATATGTACTATTCTGTCACTTAACTCCTGCTTCCTCTCTAAAGGACTGAATAAGAATTACCTTTACTGTGGTTGGGCAGCATATATGCTCTCTTTCATTTTAGCCTTTTTTACTCCTGCACAGTCCTTAATTGTAATTATTAATAGTGGTGGATACTACTATCCAGGGCTTTATTCTGGGAAAAGAGGTGGTGGAACTCAGTGGTGGAACTCAGGACCGCACAATGATGTCACTTTGGGTCAGCTGGAACAAGGGGGGAGTTTTTTAAAGTTTAAATCGCCCTTGGCAAAAATGGGCACATGGCTGATGGCCCCTCCCCCTAATCTCCAGACAGAGGGAAGTTTAGATTGCTGGTGTGGAGGGCAATCTAAACTCCCCTCTGTCTGGAGATCAGGGGGCGGGGCCACCAGCCATGTGACCATTTTCAAGAGGTGCTGGAACTCCGTTCCACCACGTTCCTGCTGAAAAAAAGCCCTGCTACTATCTAATGATCTGACTAGGTGTTTAGATATCCATTGTAATTATAGAAGTAATGGTAACAGTTTCTTTAGGAATACCACTCTGTTGTATTCAAGAGGTAATGTTACTTTTACAGTGCAAAGTGGTAAGATAAATGATTATAACTTGAAGTGGATCAAAGAGGAATTATGAGGGATGAAAATCTCAAATGCTTACCAGGCTTCCTTAAAGCTTGATATCGCGAGATACCATTTTTCTACATTAAAAATCACAACTCTCAAAAACCAGTGGGAGAACATTTTAATCTTCCAAGTCATTCCTTGTTGAGTTAGGAATGGCAGTAATTGAATAGAGAAGCTTCAAGGGGAGATTACAACATGAGACTGCTGAATTTGTGTTCATTCATAAATTCAGAACAATGCCCCCCTCTCCCAATCCCGGGCTGAATAGGTACACAGTATTCTCTCCATACAGATGCTAATTTTCTACATTACCTCCCCTGCTCTAATTACATTTTACACTGTACCTCCTGTCCTATTTTACTTCTTTGCAACACCCCTCCCTCCTTCTGAGTGGGATAAAAATTTCTGCTCATAGCTGTTGAAGGGAGCTTGACTCTCAAAAGCTGGAAACACTTTGTTGATCTTTAAGTTGCTACTGGACTCGAAACTTACTTGATGTTCTATAGTTTAACTTGCCAGTTAGTACATTTTTAAAACTGTGGCAGTCTTAAAAATTGTCACCCTAGCTGGATAGTCTGCCCCTGTTGATCGCATTTCCAAGATGAATTGTATTTATAGGTCACCTATCAATGGGTGATTGGAGGGAGTCATTTTATTACTTAATGGTGGATGCAACAATCCAGATATTGTTAGTGGAACTATTATGGCTACTGCAGATCAGTTAATTTGCATTACTGATTTGGATCTAATGAGCATTTCTGGTCATAAAAGAGGGGTTCCCAATGACCACCAAGAAGGGTATGCTGGTGATCATGGAACAAAAGCCATCTAAGATGAAGGCATTGATATGAAATAGAATTGGGTGTTATTGAATGAAAAAGCTGGCTGGATCCCCCATTGTACGTATCTCTTTCTCTTTGTGCAGTTCCCAAACAATGCTTTTGTGTGACCAAAGTGTTGTACTTCCAGTCAAACAAGGAAAAGGAACTGTTCTAACCCAATGGCCATAGATCCAGAGGAGTTAGCCATGTTAGTGTGTAGTTGCAAAATAGTAAAGAGTCTGGCAGCACCGTTAAGACTAACCAAATTTATTGTAGCATAAACTTTCGAGAACTACAACTCTCTTCGTCAGAGGCATCTGACAAGGAGAGCTGTAGTTCTTGAAAGCTTATGCTTCAATAAAGTTGGTTAGTCTTAAAGGTGCTACCAGACTCTTTTCTAACCAATGAAATGTTAAGAGTTTGCTGACAGTACAGATAATAAGTATTACTCTTGGAAGTTTTCAGCATAAAAATACTCCATTTGCAGACAACTTGCGAACAAGAGCAAATTTATGAAAAAACCTTCTTTTTCATTAGTATCCTGTACTGGTACTTAATAAGCTAAAATAAAAACACTGTGTGGGTTTGAAGGTTTAAGATAAATTCAACAATTATATAGACCCCTTGCTGTTCCCTCTGGATTTTGAAGACGAGTTTGTACTAAAATTCCTTTTGCATGCATTAAACACTTAAAATGAAAATGCTGGATTTTCTGTTATCAAAGAGAGAGGGGGGGAGGGGAAAGAGAGAGAAAGAGAGACCCTTGGAAAACCTGGACTGTCTGATTTTTCAGGAGTTAACTCAGAGCAGAACCACAAGTGACAAAAGGCACAGATTGGACACTTGTCTGCTTCCCTTAAGTTTTGATGGGAAATGTAGGCACCTTGGCGGAATGTTGGACAAGTGACAGTTGAAAAGTCCATTGGACAGCAGTCGGAGAGCCAAGCTGCGAGACCAGGATGCCTACATTTCCCATCAAAACTTGAGGGAAGCTGACAAGTGTCCAATCTGTGCCTTTTGTCACTTGTGGTTCTGCTCTTAGTACAAGGAAGAAACTGACAATCATATAGGGCCCTATTTGATGTTGGATAATGAATTTCTTCATAGCACTTCTCTTGAGAAATGTTTTGTCCGTTCTCACCAAGTAATCTATTCACCATTTAACTGATTGCTGCTTTAGTCACTTCATCCTTCACTAAGTGGAACAACTGATCATATGGAAAAGTGTTTCTGCCCACTGTTGGCAACTGAAGTACAATTCACATGGTATTAAGCCCTAATGGCTGCGACCAAGTTGTCCTGTTCTGTATCTACTCTGTCTGTCTGTCTGTCTGCCCTCTACCTTTCTTCCCATGAGAACTCCAAAGTCGCTAACTTCATTCTCCTCTCATCCATTTTACCCTCCTAACTGCCATGTGAGCTAGGTTAGGCCAAGAGGGTGTGACAGGCCCAAGGTCACCCAGGGATCTTCAGTGGCAAAATGGAGATTTGGGCCCCCAAATGCTAGTCTGGCACATTAACCACTACTCCATGCTGGGTCTCACTTCCCTGGTGTGGGTGGGCCCAATTCAAATAAGGACTGCGCTGCACAAGGAGAAGGTACTTAAGCCTCCCCCAGACCATTTTCTTAAGCCAAAACAGCCCCAGGGAACTTCTGTACTTATGTCTCCACTAGTAACAAAGCCCGTTGTAGGAAAAAATGCAACGGGCTCTAGAAAGGGGAGGATAGGCAGGTGGGCATTGCCAACTCCTTTGTGACTGATCTCAGCCAGGTGAAGGGGAGTGGGCACTGCCACATGCACAGCAGGGAAAGAGCCCTTTAAATGCCAGCTGGCCAGCTGCGTGGCTGGGAAAGGGACCTTTAAACTCCAGCTGACCAATGGGGATCCTCTGTAGGCCAGCTGGAGCCAGCCGGGGTTTGGAAGGCCCAAAGCTTCCTGAAGTAACGTGAATCACTTCAGGAAGCTTTGATTTGGCATTTCCAAATCAGGGCTAGCATGCTGAGCCTGATTCAGAAATCCCGAATCTTTACAAATTTGATCTGATTCGGGTATTTATCCTGAATCATAAATTTGAATTGATACCCCTACTCCTGATTCCAGCTGGGTGAAGGTAGAGGCAAGCATTGCCCTCTGCTCCATGCCTGATCCCAGCTGGATGCATTATTAGGTTCTGTAACAGTGCTGCATGTGTGGGTAAAGGAACAGATTTGGACTATTTTTATATCCCTCTGTTATATGTGGCAGAAATGTTAAATGTATCTCACAGGAACATTTATTTATTTATTTAGCAAATGTCCATGCCGCCTCTCCAGGGAACTTGCCTGAGACATCTTACAAAATGAAACATAATAAGAACAAAACATTAAAAGTTATTAAAATCCATCCTTAAAATCTAGCATTACAGACCCCTCCGGCAACATAAAAACAGACCAGTGAGCCGCTTAAAATACCAGTTTCAGACTAAGAGAACATTAACATTGTGTTAAAAGACCCCTTCATTAAAGGCTTTGGTGGACATTTTGACGTGGTACCTAAAAGACAGCAGTACTGGCACCAGGAAAGCCTCAAGGGGAAAAGCATTAGATGTGTAAGGTGCCACAACTGAAAAGTCCTGTCTCTGGTTGCCACCTGCCTCATTTATGAAGGCAGAGGAACCAAGAGCTGCGTTTAAGAGGTAGATCTTAACTGGCGGGAAAATGGCTTTTCTTATTTAACCCAAGACTAGGAAAAGGTAGTGATGCAGCTAATTTAATAACAGTGCAATTCTAAACAGAGTTATGCCATTTTAAACCCATTGACCTCAGAGGACTTAGCAGAGTGTAACTTTGCTAGGATTGAACTGTTAGTTCCATTAGTGTGATATTGTATAAGGGTGTGAACTTAAAAAAAATGATGTTCTTTGGGTTTGGGTATCAGGAAGGCCATAAATATCAGTATCCTCAATATTTGGGTCCGGGTCCTCAACACCAGTTTTGGATCCCCCCCCCCCGGGATTCTGAAATTAACTGAGTCCATTATTCCCTATGTGGAATATTTCCAGGGGTGGGGTGGGGGGGCTATTTTTGGAGTGAATGGGACCAAAATTGCAACAGAGTGAGGGCTGCCTGTCCTCTAAAGACACCCCCCCCCCAGTGTCAGGTGAATCGAACCATGGGAACCAATTCTATGGACCCCTAAACAAGGTGCTCTCAGCTACTCTCTATTGTTTCTTATGGGGGGGAAAATCCAGTGCTTTTCTGGGGCATAGAAGCCTTAATGAAACACACAAGAAGGATCACTGACCAAAAACCTCTCAATGCAAACAGAACCAGCAAGGCTCAACAGAACCAATGCCAAACCAGAGAATCCCAGCAAAACTAACAGGGCAGCAGGAAGACACACATTTCAAAAAAATCTCCAGTTTGCCAGCTGGTAGCAACAGTTTAGTTTTTCTTGCTTTGCAGCTCCCCCCCCCCCCAGCAAAAAAGGAGGGGGAGTGAGGTGAGTCTCACAGGCAAATAGAATTGCATATTTGGGAGACTTCAACTGTCGGTCCAATCATACTGATTCTCTTATAGACCACATGAGACAATTGTTGTGATGGGATAGACAGTTCAGCTCTACCTAACATGTGATTCCATTCACCTGTAAGAGTTATCTCCCTCCCCCTCTCTCCTTTTGCCTGCAAAATTTCCAAAAGCTAGAGGAAAAGCAGCTGCAACCTTTAAATTACTAGTCACGGTTATTTCTGATATTTTGGGAAGTAATCGGAACTATCAATAATGGTATATCTGAGAATCCCAATATATCCAAAAAATACAGAAAAGGTGGTTTTTGTTTTTTTGGGAGGGAGGATATATTTTTGGACGGTACATACCAAATCATGTTCATGATATCATGATGATATCACCCTTCCTTGTCCCTGTTCCATGTCATTGGCTGCTGCTGAGAAGACATCACATCCCACATTTTAAGAACAGAATAGATGACAGGAAACCTGAATTTTGATGTCATATCTGGTTCTTCCCTTAACTAACAGATATTTATTGAAACATCAGGGGAGGTTATAACACATTTTAAACCAATCTCCAAGATAATACCCCCCCCCCCCCCAAATCTAGTCCAATGCCACCTAATAACTGGCTCAGTTAGTATGTGAGTTCAAATTGCTCACCAATATTGAGGCTCATGTTAAAAATTCAAATGGTCTCCAGCAATGCTGTGAGCTCAACCACATTTTATATATTTTCCCTTTTTGAGAAAAGAAGGCTGATGTGATTTTTTTAAAAACACATTTTATTCTTATTACTCATCCTAAAAATATCTAAGTGAAATGAATGCATTTCTCTCTGTTGTTCATCTTCTGACTTCCTTATGTAAAGCCCCCCTCTGTGCTTAACCCAGTTCTGTCTCACTAGAAAGCATCTGGGTGTTTTATAAAGGAGCTCGTAAAATTTTATGTAACCTTTTACAGCTTGGAAGTTGGGTGTTTTTTTTAAACATCTCCCATTGTTCTGCTTTCTACAATATACCATGCCGCCTCTACATTAAATATGATTTTAAACTTTACAAATATGTCCTCATATATCATTGTCAAGTTAGTCTGCTGAACAAAACATAGTTTTCAAGGAGGGGCCGCCCACCCAGACAATGTAGGTAGTTGTCAAGAAAATCAGTGAAAACAGTTAACGTTCTAACCCCCCGCTTTTCTAAAAGTATAGGGACAGTCCGTTAGCCAGCCAGCTTTTTTTTTTTTTACTCAAATTATCAAATTACCTGGTGTAGCATAGGATTCGACAAGAAAAGCGTTGCGGATTTTGATTGCCAAAAGTGACCAGCTACATACAAAGATATAATCTTGTTTTACAGTTTTATGCCTTGGGACAACAAGGTTTCTCCAACTCTGCTTGTTTGATGTGCCCCATCTGGGACTAAGAGCCAAACTACAAGTGACGTCTTACACAGGTTGGACACTAGTTGGCTTCTCTCAAGTTTTGATGGGAAATGTAGGCATCCTGGTTTTACAGCTTGGCTCTCCATTACAGCTGCAAGACCAGGATGCCTACATTTCCCATCAAAACTTGAGGGAAGCCGACTAGTGTCCAACCTGTGTAAGACGTCACTTTTAGTTTGGCTCTAAGTGACTGTCTGGGGAAGACAGGTGGACTGCACACCTTGTGTCTATTCCTAAAGATTATTGACTGACAAAACCATTCTTAAAGGACATCAGCCCCTGAAATCTGAGTGTTGACGTAGAAGCATAAATTGTAGCGCTTCCTAGCAGACGGTGGTATCGTGTGACCTTGATGCCTCTGCTGAGTGATCGGGAATCTCTCTAAAAGTGAAATCCTAAGCAGAGTTAGTCTAAGCCCATTGATTTCAACGGGCTTAGGCTGAGTAACTCTGTTTAGGATTGCACTGTAAGAGTCTTTCATTGAAGTATGTAAACTTTGAGGGAGTAGAGCCCTAGGAGTAAAGCAACAACAGCACTCACCAAACCTTTCCCCTTCCATTTTTTCCTCTATGAATATCCTGCGGGGAGGGCGGAGTACAAATCAAATCAATAAATAAATAATAAAGGATGGATGTAGTGATTTTTTTAGTGTGGTATTAAAACCTATCAGGGATTATCTAATATGTTATTAATATCGCTCTAGAAAGCCACAAACATCTGCACAAAGGATCTGTATCCTTTGGTACAATTTTCGAGCAATTCCTGCATGACCCAAGGATGTCAGCACTCCTTTTGGCTTGGTGTTCGTCCAGCACAGACATCAGGGAGTCTTATCAGAGCTTTCCCAAAGATTCTTGAATCGAGGGTTCACAGGATGTGTATCCATGCTACTTCAAAAAAAAAGAAAGACTTTCCAGTCCACAGACACAGTTCACAAATATCAAGAGAAGATGGAGCAGTATTCTAGCCTTTCCGTTGGGCTGGAGATTGTGTTCAATCCAACAGGCACTTAAAAACTCCAGAACAATATGGGATTAAGAAGGAATTTGACTCACTTGCATTAGACTTCTGGGAGGAATGCTCTGGGGTGCTCCTTCACTTTGCATCCTTGCATACACAAACTACTTTCTGCCTCTCCCTTGCTAAAAAGACACACTGATTTTTCTCTTGTCCGGCCCACCTCCAAATCCCAAAGGAGCCTGTCATCATCCATCAGATGCGTTGGCCTGAAGACTGACACAAATATCTCGTGGAGGAGGCAGACAGGCAACCTGAAGGCAAAAAGCTGGAAGGTGAAGTCAGGGGTACTGATTTCTGGAAACTGAGCCAGACATTAGCCAAAGGCTAATGGAAGATGGGCTGAGGGTTTAAGCATGAATTTGGGCAGCAGGTGGGCTGTCTGATAACACAGTTGATTCATTTATATCATTCAGCAACTGGTTCCCTACACTGAGGAAAGGCTATTTAAACTATGAGATACATGCAGAGAATTCCCAAATCCATTTATTGGTCATCTTGTGAAAGATGATCTGAGACTACTCATTGTAATAGCATGTCTTGAAATGGAAAAGCACTGCCATTTATTTTTCCTTTTCCTTGCTGGATTGGGTAACCTGAGATTTTTTTCCTAGGAGATGTGTCATCTGTTGGCACTGGATTGGTCCTCTAGGATCACCTGATTTCTCAAGCCAGGAGTCTTATGAACTGTTCTGTCAATTCCCCTAGTGGAACTGTCTGTACTTCTCTGATTAGTGAGCTAATGTCCCAGCTTAATCCCAGTGGCACTTAATACGATTCCCTTGGGTTTGTTTGATCAGATGGGAAGCCAAATATTACCCTCAAGAATTCTGTCCATTTAAACCCTCTTGTGACATATTGCCAGTGGCTAGACCTAGAAACACAGGTCTCCTATGTACACTGGTGGTACACTAAATAATAATTGTGTTTTGTGATTAGAAACAAAACAAAACTCAACAGAACCATTTATCCCAGTCAGAGTTTTCTCCTAATTGGACTGGTGGAAACTGCATGAGCAACTGACAGGCTTCATCTGAATGATTCAATGTTGTTTTGCATCATATGTCTCAGGGGTGCGCTCTGATGTTGTGATTTTCATCCGTAAATGCTCATCTACCATATTAGAAGAAACCTTGTACACAGACTACAGCACACACCCACATTCCAGCCCCAGCTGACTACTCCACCAGCCACTGCTAGATTGCTCTGGCGACTCTACAGTTCCCGTTGAAGGAAAGCCACTCCACATGGTGATCTCTGTGGAAAACATGGGTTTTGCCAAGTTCAGGCAATGGTTGTCTGAATGATAGGACAAGCTGCTCTGAGACATGATGATAAAGCAACAGGATGCTCAGGCCATGATGATTTGAATTGGGACCTTATGAGGAGGCTTCCCATCCACTGACAGCCCCACAGCTCCTGGAACAGGTATCTGGTCTCATTTGTTCCATTTAACTAAACTGACCCTGAAGGAAGAAGTGGAGGCCTTCCTTGAGATCTCTGAAAGAATGGCCAAGATAGCTTAATGACCTAAGACCCAGTGGCCATATATCTCTGGGCCCTATCTTATAGGGGAAGCCCAAGCATCCCTGTGGGGCCTACCCAAAGACTAGGTGGCCAATTATGATACCCTGAAAGTGATAATTCTCAGCCAGTACAAAAATACCAGCAGCATTTTCAAGGCCTAAGATGGAAGAAGGGCGACTAGCCCTGGATTGTGGTTGTGTAGTTGAAAGAGCTGGCCACGTGCAGGCTAGGCCCAAAGTCCCTTGGGGAAACAGCCCTAGTAGAAAAAGTTGTTGTTGAGCAGGTCATGCCAGTCAATGTTTGGGCCTGGGCCCTCTGCAATAAGCTGACCTCAGTAAAGGAACTGAGGACATTGCTTGAGAACCACACAGCTACTTGGCTTGGAGAGGTGTCCTCCCCCTGCCCCGGGATTTCATCACTGGTCTTGGTGGGCCCAACATGCGTGACCTGAGGCCCCAAGAAGGCCCATGTGCAGTCAAGGGCCAGGTCTCTAGAGCATCCCCACTGGGTGGCATACCCAGACTAGCCAGGGCTGCTGCAGACACCACTGCCACCCCTGCTGAGGAGACCAGATTGAAAACAGGTGAAGGCTCTGTGGCCTCTCAGGGCCCATTCAGAGCCAAACTACAAGTGACGCCTGACACTAGTTGGACACTTGTCAGCTTCCCTCAAGTTTTGATGGGAAACGTAGGCAGCTTGGCGGAATGTTGGACAAGTGACAGTTGAAAAGTCCATTGGACAGCAGTTGGAGAGCCAAGCTGCTAGACCAGGACACCTACATTTCCCATCAAAACTTGGGGGAAGCTGACAAGTGCCCAACTAGTGTCAGGCGTCACTTGTAGTTTGGCTCTCAGCCTTGCGGTCAAATGGGGCATTTTCAGTGAGAATTCCCAAGGAGGGCATGTGATTCTGGATAAGAGTATCTACCCCTGTATAAACCAACCCACGCAGATGCCCAGCCTTCCTTGTTCCCATCATAGTCTTTGAGAAGAAGCTGCAGGCCCCATTGGATTCTGATACCACCTTTTTAATGGTGTGCTTTCACTTCATGAAGTAGAGGAAGTAGAGAAGTTTCTTTGAACAGTGTGGAATGGGGAGGAAATGCAACAAAGATGCAGTGAAGAATTTCACATGATTGAATGCCTTACAACCCCAACTTTCACACCCGTGTTTCTAATTTTTTATTTTACATATATAGACCCCCCCCCCCCAAATAATACTGAATTCCAGAGGAAAAAAATAGTAATTGAACAAAAAGTTCAATTTAAGAAAATCTGAAAGAACATTCCGGTAATTAATAAAGTCCATTTTTCTGCAAACGAGATCAAAGTATTTCCTCTCAATGTAGCACAAATCTTATCGGTGAGTTTATCCAGTTCTGCCACATCCAGTGCCTTATGAATCTATTTCTGATTCATCAGACGAGAAGAACTGTTCCAGTGTCTAGCCGAGACTGCTGGCTAGCCCGACTGAGTCTAGTAGCTACCCCACTGAATCTGAAACAGCAGGAGTATTTGAGGCAGAGAGGAGTGGGAAGCTTAGACACGTGAGTCATTTTATTCTCCACAATTATTTCTTGTCAGGTAGGGACTCAGTGCACTGTTTTCATGGAATTGCTTGCAACACACAACACCTTTTGTTCCAATGTAGTTGGACGCATGCTTGAGATGACTGGTAATGCATGGCATTGCCTGCTTTTTGCACTGCACGTGGCTACCATAGACCCTGGTGAGATGATTCTGCACACCAAGTGCAACGATATCATCATACCACCTTCAGCAGCATTTGAAGGGGTGGCGGGGGGGGGGGAATCCTGCCATCTGTCTCCAGCCTGAGTAGCAGAAAACAGGCTCAGCAGACAGTATACTTGCCAGAGAAAAAGATCCTTCTAGCTCCCTTTCTTCCTCCTTCTTGATGTAAAAGCTTAGTTACAAATATAGGTAACACACACACACACACTCCTCTAACTCTAATAGAAGCAATTAATTTAGAAATGATTTTTTTTTAATTAGCCAAAGCTTAGAGTACATGTGTAAAAAATTCACCTAATGGGTGCATGTGGGAATAAGAAATGCAATGTGGTACTTTCCAGTTGCCATGGTAACGACAGACTGCCTGAGGCGGAGGAAACCATCTGATCTCTGACGAGGCAATCACCTTACTCGCTGGCAAATTTTCTAAATGATCTCCTCCAAATTTCCTCAGAAAAAAGGCACTGAATTTTTGTCTTAGAAAGAAAGAAAGAAAGAAAGAAAGAAAGAAAGAAAGAAAGAAAGAAAGAAAGAAAGAAAGAAAGAAAGAAAGAAAGAAAGAAAGAAAGAAAGAAAGAAAGAAAAGCTCCTTGACATAAACTAAACTACAGCCATCCGGCTGCCACAGGGCATGGCAGTACCTCAGCTGAGTTCCTGAAAATTTGTAGAAGATTAGTGTTATATAATAGTGGGAGAGACTGAGAACCATACACAAAAAATTCTGTGACTTCCCTCAGACAACTGTGTCTCATGCCAGTCAGTGAGACTGAGGGCCAAGCTAGAAGTGACGAATTACACTTGAATGGTTGTACTGGCTAAGTGCTGTAATAAAGAATACTACTACTACTACTACCACTTGAATGGCGAGTGGACAGACTCACATGTATTCCTCCCTGTTCACTTGCGCTCCACTTGCACTCCACTCGATCACGCAAGTGAACAGGGAGGAATACACGTGAGTCTGTCCACTCGGCATTCAAGTGTAATTCATCACTTCTAGCTTGGCCCTGATTCCTAGATAAGGAAGAAACAGACAGACACTTACGCACACACCAGCAGGCAACTGAAGTCAAAATGATCCCACATTTCTGCCAATAGTGTATCTCATATACATCAAGCCCTGCAGGCAAAGTACCCTACGATTTAAGTAAAGAAATGAAGAGACGAGCCTTTTGAAAAAAGGGACTGAGAATGATTGTCTGAGGAGGTAGGGACAGGACATCTAGGTCTCAACCCCTGAATGGTGAAAAAGGTTAGCCTCAGGAGACAGCTGTATTGAGTACGTGAAAAGAAATTGTAAAATTATGTTGCATGTGGCAACAAAAAGCTAAGGGAAGAGCTAGACATTACAATAGGTGTGGAACTGCTGATGGACTTATTTACACAGGATAAGGTCCATCAGTGGCTAACATGACTAAAGGGAGCTTCTATGTCCAGAGGAACCTTTGAATACCAGTGCCAGGAGGCAACATTGAGGAAAGGTCTTCGTGTGTTGTTTGTTGGCTCACCAAGGGAATTTCTTGTGAACCAGGATGTTGGATGAGATGGACCTTTGGTGAGATCCAACAGGTGCCTCATGTTCTAAATGCCTAGATTACCACTATGTATTGGTATCTATTGGAATATCCAACCCCCCTCCCCACACACACAAGTGCTGACAGCTAAAGATGCGATACAGGGCAGGGAAACATCATAATTACATCTTCTTGCATTTTGTGGTATACAAGAAGTTCAGAGGAAAACAGGGATTATTCGTATCTCTGGATCTCTGGTAGTCTGGAAGATCCTCAATGCATCAACCATGTTGGTTTGGGTGTAGTCAACACTAGGGGTACGCAATTCGGTATTCTGATTAGTTTAAAAATACTGAATCAGGGCCGTTTCGGTTTTTTTTCAGTATTACCGAAACGTTTTCTGAATACCGGAAAATTTTGGTAATACTGAAACAGAGATTGCCGAAACAATTCAGCCATTGTTTTCAATGAGAAAACCTTCTCCTGGGATTCCGGGAGTCTGGGAGGGGGGACATTTTCTGTCCAAATCACACCACACTTGGTGGAGAACTTCTCCTAACTCTCCTCTAATTACCCCCCAAGTTTCAGAAAGATTGGACTTTGGGGGACCAAGTTATGCCCCCCCAAATAAGGTGCCCCATCCTCCTACACTCTCCATGGTTCTCTATGGGGAAAAATAAGTCATCTTTCTAGGTGGCTTGGGGTGGCATTTTGCAA
The DNA here is from genome assembly GCF_028583425.1 of Eublepharis macularius. Taxonomy (NCBI): domain Eukaryota; kingdom Metazoa; phylum Chordata; class Lepidosauria; order Squamata; family Eublepharidae; genus Eublepharis; species Eublepharis macularius. Next base: position 21,625,048 of record NC_072796.1, read on the forward strand.
GCAAAATGCAAGCAACTTTCAGGGGACTTGCTCCCACCTGTCCTCCCACCCTCCACCAAGTCTCAGCCAGATTCCACTTTGGAGGGCCATTTTACGGCCTCCCAAAGAAGGTGCCCCTATCCACCTCCACTATTTCCTATGGGGGAAATAAGAGAGGCTTGTCTGGCTAGGAGTGGCATTTTGCATGCAAAATGCCCCCAAACTTCAGTGGACCTCCTCCTACCTGTCTTCCCTCCTTCCACTAAGGCTCAAGCAGATCTCACTTTGGGGGGGCATTTTATGGCCTCCCAAAGATGCTGCTCTTAGCCCCCCCCCCTTTCTCCATTATTTCCTATAGGGGAAATAAGACAGGCTTGTCTGGCTAGGGGTGGCATTTTGCATGCAAAATGCCCCCAACCTTCAGGGGCCCATCTCCTACCTGTCCTCCCACCCTCCACCAAGGCCCAAGAGGATCCCACTTTGGGGGGGCATTTTATGCCCCCCCCAATGTAGTTCTCCTGCCACACCACTTTGTCTTTCTACTGTGAGGAAGACTTCCACACCTTAGAAACACATGGGACTGAGGCTGCCAGTGGCCACAGCCACAGTCCACCTGCACCCAAACTGCCAAATACCATACACACCCTCCCCAAAACCTAACCTCCCCTGTCCTGTGGCCAGCCACTTTCTATTGATTCCTGTTATGGGAAAATCTCCCACATCAGGAACCTATGGAATGTGGCATCTATAGCCACAGGAACAGTAACCCTTTTAAATCCACCCCCCACAGCCCCACACTGACCCAAAGACACCCTCCCCAACATTCCCACACCGGCCACTACCCCAGGAGCAGGCTGGCCAGCCGTCCCCCATTGTTCCCTGTGATGGGAACTTTTAAACTCTCTTTCCCAGGGCAATTATGCACAGCCCAGGGGTGCCACAATGGTGGGCACACTCCTGAGTGCGAGCTTGTCCCTGTGAAAGAGCACCTGAACCACAGACACCCTCCCCCAAATTCCCCCACCACCTACAGAGATGGCTGGCCAGCCAGCCCCATTGTTCCCTATGATGGGAAACAACTGCACAACAAAGAATAAAACACAAGCACACACTGAATAAAGTTTTTGAAAAAATATTTTCTCACTTTCAAAGTACAAGTAGGCAAAGCATTGTGACACATTACACCAGCAGTCCCCCACACAGAAAAATAACACAACTCACTTAACATCAGAGAATCACAAAAACACAATTCCTGTCAAAAACACTTTATTTCTTGAACAGCTTTAGGTAACACAGCAGGGGGGCACACCAAAGGGCATGCCAGCAGTATCTGCTGGAGTAATGTGTTGGGGAGGGTGTATTTGGGTCAGTGTGGGGCTGTGGGGGATGTATTTAAAAGGGGGACTGTTCCTGTGCCCATAAATGCCACATTCCGTGGGTTCCTGCTGTGGGAGGTGGATAGGGGCGCCTTCTTTGGGAGGCCGTAAAATGGCCCCCCAAAGTGGAATATGCCTGAGACTTGGTGGAGGGTGGGAGGACAGGTGGGAGCAAGTCCCCTGAAAGTTGCTTGCATTTTGCTTGCAAAATGCCACCCCAAGCCACCTAGAAAGATGACTTGTTTTTCCCCATAGAGAACCATGGAGAGTGTAGGAGGATGGCGGCACCTTATTTGGGGGGGCATAACGTGGTCCCCCAAAGTCCAATCTTTCTGAAACTTGGGAGGTAATTAGAGGAGAGTTAGGAGAAGTTCTCCACCAAGTGTGGTGTGATTTGGACAGAAAATGTCCCCCCTCCCAGACTCCCGGAATGCCGGGAGAAGGTTTTCTCATTGAAAACAATGGCCGAATCAAGCTGAAACGCGAATACCCTGAATTCCCTGAATACCGAAACGGTTTCCTGATTCAGTTAAAACCGAATCAGGTTTAACGAAACAGGCAGGCCTTGTACACCCCTAGTCAACACCTGGTTGATAGATCTTCCAGAAATTTTGTACATACTACTTTGAGTAACATGAGGAAAGAAAGGTGGGATAGAAATGTTATCAATAGCACCCGTGTAAGCACAAATTAGAAATGGTGCACAAGTAATGGGAATGGGTGCAAGAGTTTGGAAATATTTTGTCCCAAGGAAGTTAAAATATGGGAATATGGGTCATAGTCCAGAGTCAGACCAGCCCGCCCCCCGCTTGAATGCAGTTCTTTAGTACAGTAATGAGCTATTAAAAACAGGATGGCTCGTTGCTAATGAAACCAGAAAGAATAATTCTAATGTGAAGTCATTATGTTGAGTGGTAATGGAGCGATCAGGGATTGTCTGCTGCAAGCACAGAACGAGGGGAGAGCGAGAGCTGAGCTTCATCTTTGTGAGAGCTGCCACCAGACTCCACCTCTGGTGGCCTGACCTTGTGTGAAATGTCTGTCAGTGGAAGCTGTGCTGTATCAAGAGGGGGTGGCACCCGTCTCTCCCCCCGCCCCGCACAAACAGCCCAGCTGGTCCCTCATCCCTAGTTGCCATCTACATCTCTGTTTTTCTTTCCTCCGTTTTGTTACCGGAGCAATCTGGAAGAAGCCACGGGGGACCAGCTTCCATGCGGTTGCTGTTACTTACAAATCTGCCCTAACAGCCGCTTCTCACAATAGGATTTTTACACAGATATCACTTCCATAGAAGAAACTTGCATGTACCCTCTAACTTGTGGCAAAAAATGGTCTTGAGTGAAGTGACTTGAAGAGTCAGAATCTGCCCGTGGCTGCTTTAAAATCGTATCTTTGGCTTGAAAATATTTGCAATTAGCTCACTTTCCTGAGGAAATGTAATGTTTTGAAAGTCTTTCCCCCCTTCACAAAGCTTCTTGAGATTCCTTCCTTCATCGAGAGGTTACCAAGGAAACAATGGTAATTAATTTTGTGTATTCTCAGTGGTTTCAGAAAAGGAAAGTACTGGAAATCTGACTGTTTTCCTCATCACGGATGCTGAATTTACCTTTCCCTTGCTGTTATGTGAAAGTTTTCTCCATCTGCTGGCTGCGTGGGATGTGCTCAGCAGCAACCACAAAATATGAGACATTATAAGCCAGTTGCAAAATTGTGTCTGTACAATGCTGCTTTGCTACCACTACAATGGCATCTAGATTTTTGCTATGCATCTTCTCTTTGACCATCCTTAAAGACCTGCTTCTATACCGTATATCCCTATGAGCATGTCATACTTCCTATCTTGCTACATAGATCAGGTTTTACAACTCAATATTGTGATACAAAGGGGAGCACTTTCAATAGCATCTAGTGGCAGGACTCTAGTAGATGTCAGGGCTGCATCAAATAACGTTGTAGAAGGTATTGGAAGGGGAGCAATCTGTGGGAAAGAGGGCTTGTCTTGTAGTACAGTTGGGTGATGATAAATTTATTTTATACAAAGCCCTGACTGTTTCATTGGATTTTATGAATAGTTTAGTAGACTGGTTAAAAATATGGATGTGAAGGGAATATATAGATACTAACTAGGATTCAAGATGAACTAAAACACAAAGACAGGACCCTGCACATTCCAGATACAGGTGGAGGAGTGCTGTATAGCTTTATAGTATCTAGCATTGCTCTCCTATCATTGCAATTCTAAGAAGAGTTACTCCAGTCTAAGCCTATTGAAATCAATGGGCTTAGACTGCCGTAACTCTTCATAGGATCGCACTGTTTGTCATCTTGATGCACTGCTACCATTCTTGCCACGTGTGCTCAGACAAGCCTAAGGAGAGATGATTCTGAATTTCTAATCCCTCTTTTTCGATCTGAAAATCCCTCTTTTGATTTCATGTCTTCCTTGTAAAAATGGAACCTCTGATAATGTTTGAGACGTTTTGTGTTTCATGGCACCAAATGTCGAATAGATACATCCAGCATATCACCCCAGACCCACCCAAACAACAACATAACCCTTTTTTGCCCTGATTCTTTATACTTGAAAGGGATGGCTTCACCGGGCTCTGTGGGTTGGAAGCAACCAACTTTCTAGTTCAATCTCACTTAATTTCCTTCTTTACTGGTGGGATGTGTATGTTTACTATTAACGGATGTGTGTGAAAGATTACCCTTTGCTTTCAACAGGGAGTATATAAATTCATATAAATCAGTCAATACAATATTTTCTTCATCCCTGTCCTCAAGTACTCTTCCTAGTGGGAGAGGGGAATCTGGGTAGCTGCCTGTATTTCACCAGTATTTTCAGTTTCCTGGGGGGTAAAGTGTAGATGGCTGGGGAAGGCAATGGCAAATCGCCCCGTAAAAAGTCTGCCAAGAAAACGTCAAGATGCGACATCCCCCCATGGGTCAGTAATGACTTGGTGCTTGCACAGGGGACTGTGTGTGTTTGTGTTATGTGCCGTCAAGTCGTCTCTGACCTATGGCGACCCTATGAATGAAAGACCTCCAAAACGTTCTCTAAGAGACTTGCTCAGATCCTGCAAACTGGAGAACATGACTTCTTTTACTGAGTCTAGTCATCCTGTTTTAGGTCTTCCTCTTTCTCTGCTGCCTTCCACTTTTCCTAGCATTAGTGACTTTTCCAGAGAAGCTTGTCTTCTCATGATGTGACCAAAATACGATAGCTTTAGTCTTGTCATTTTAACTTCTAGGGAGAATTCAGGCTTGATTTGATCTAGTACCCACTTATTTGTCTTTTTAGCTGTCCATGGTATCTGCAAAACTCTCCTCCAGCACCACATTTCAAATGAATCAATTTTCTTCCTGTCAGCTTTCTTTACCGTCCAAATTTCACATCCCTACATGGCAATGGGGAATACCATAGTTTGCATGATCTTGATCTTGGTTCCCAGAGAGACATCTTTATCTTTAAGGATCTTCTCTAGCTCCCTCACAGCTGCTCTTCCAAGTCTCAATCTTCTTCTGATTTCTTTATTGCAGTCCCCCTGTTGGTGGATGATTGAGCCAAGGAATAGAAAATCTTGAACAACTTCAATTTCCTCATTGTCAACTTTAAAATTGTGTAATTCCTCGGTAGTCATTACTTTTGTCTTCTTGATGTTCAGTTGTAATCCTGCTTTAGCACTTTCTCCTTTTACCTTCATCAGTAGTCGTTTCAAGTCTTCACTATTTTCTGCTAGTAATGTGGTGTCATCTGCATATCTCAAACTGTTAATGTTCCTCCCACCAGTTTTCACTCTGCTTTCTTCTAGATCTAATCCAGCTTTCCTTGTGATATACTCTGCATAGAGGTTGAACAGGTAGGGAGATAATACACATCCTTGTCTGACAACCTTGCCAACTGGAAACCATTCTGTTTCCCCATATTCTGTTCTGACAATAGCCTCTTGTCCAGAGTACAGGTTGTGCATCAAAACAATCAGATGTTGTGGCACCCCAATTTCTTTTAAGATTCTCCATAGCTTTTCATGATCCACACAGTCAAAAGCTTTGCTGTAATCTATAAAACACAGGCTGATTTTCTTCTGAAATTCCCTCGTATGTTCCATTAGCCATCGTAAATTTGCAATGTGATCTCTGGTGCCTCTTCCTTTTCTGAATCCAGCTTGAACATCTGGCATTTCTCGTTCCATACATGGTAAGAGTCTTTGCTGTATAATTTTGAGCATCACTTTGCTTCCTGGGAAATTAACACGATTTTCTGATAGTTGCTGCACTCCTTGGCATCTCCTTTTTTGGTGACTGGAATGTAGACTGAGTGTTTCCAGTCTGTGAGCCATTGTTTTGTTTTCCATGTTTGTTGACATATTCTTGTTAAGATTCTGATGGACTCCATTTCTATGGCTTGAAATAGCTTTATTGTTATTTCATCTACTCCAGGTGCTTTGTTTCTCTCAATTGATTTGAGTGCAGCTTTTACTTCATTTTCTAGGATTTCTGGTTCTTCATCAAAAGATTCTTCATCGAAAGTATCTGTCATCCTTCCATCTATTTTGTATAGTTCTTCAGTGTTTTGTTTCCAACTTTCCTTTATTTTGTCCTGATCTGATACTGTATTTCCATGTTGATCTTTCAGCATCCCAAGCCGTGGCTTGAATTTCCCTTTGATTTCTTGGATTTTTTGGAACAAGTCTCTTGTTCTTCCTTTTTTGTTGTTCTCTTCTATTTCTGTGCACTGGTTATTATAATAGATTTCTTTGTCTCTGTGTAAAAGCCACTGAAAAGCTGCATTTAGAGTTTTGACCCAATTTCTGTTGCCTTTTCTTTTGCTTCTCATCTATCTTTAGCAATGTTAAGTTTCCTCAGTCATCCATTTAGGCTTCTCCTTTCTTTTGGCTACAGGAATAGTCTTTGCACATTTGTCCTTGATAAAATCTCTGGTTTCAGCCCATAGTGATTCTGGCTCACAATCAATTAAACTTAGTATTGAAAATCTGTATGTATGGAGATGATTCAGAAAGATACTTTGTAAAAAGGATAGGGACTGCAGACTATACTACTCTGTACTGACTGTTGTTGTAACAACAACAACATTTGATTTATATACCGCCCTTCAGGACAACTTAATGCCCGCTCAGAGCAGTTTACAAAGTATGCTATTATTATCCCCACAACAATCACCTGGTGGGTGGGGTGGAGAGAGCTCCGAGAAGCTGCGACTGACCCAAGGTCACCCATCTGACTTCAAGCAGAGGAGTAGGGAATCAAACCCAGTTCTCCAGATTAGACTCCCACTGTTCTTAACCACTGCACCAAGCTAACTGATCTGCATTGTTTATAGGATGTATCTTCCATAGTTCATATTGACTTTCACTATATATTCCACCTTAAGTCTCACTGAGAAAGGCGGACTATACATAAACAAACAAACAAACAAACAAATAAATAAATAGGGTGTGCATTACCTTGGACTTGCTCTCATTCTACAAATGGTTTGTCGTGATGGTGGTACTTGGTTCATTTTTTTACAAATAGTCAAATGTTGCTTTACTTGGGTCAACATTATGTATGAAGTATAAGTGCAAGCTTTTAGTTTGGTGAATCTATTCTTTACCAAAGTGAAGTACTAGTTCAGCGGTCCCCAACCTTTTTGAGCCCAGAGGCACCTTTGGAACTCATACACAATGTGTTAGGCCAAACCACAAAATGGCTGCCGCAGGGAGTAAAGACAACAACAAACTATCAGGAAATTAAGTTATGTATTACTCTAATGGTAACACTTCAACATTCCAGCCAGAAGCGGCACTTAACAATGGAAATTGGCTTCAACTTTATTTATTACAGCCTTCGGATCATAGGCACAGCACAAGGGCAATGGATCGACTGCATTGAATAGCCCCCTGCTACTCAATGGCATGCATTCCCCAGCCTGCCTGCTGGGTGCCTTGGAATGGTGGGAGGTGTAGCACCCATCCAAACATGACCTTGGTGGTCCTTGCCACTCAGAGTGAAGCTTGCAACAGCCAGCCCAAGCGCATACCCTTCGGCTTCCTCCAGATCCCTTAAGGGGACCCCAATAAAAGGGAGGGTGAGCCGCCCAGCCAGCACAACTCTCCACAATGTAGCATAGTGGTTAAATGGTTGGACTGCAAATCAGCACTCTGCTGGTTTGAATCCTACTATTGCCATGAGCTCAGTAGGTGGCCTTGGGTAAGCCAATCCTCTCAGCTGCAGCTTCTCAATTGTATTGTGGGGAGTGACTTTGTTCACCTCTCCGAGTAGGGCACTAATCAGTCTAGAAGAGAGGTATAAAAACATAGTTGCTGTTGTTGTTTTCAGGGTGCCTTTTAAAATGACAATATTGTGTAGAAATATTTTCTTGCATACACAGAGTTTACCTTCAGTCATGCTGTGAAGATCCTTGTGTTGTGGTGGCAGCTGCTGCCAAAAGCAATTTTTAAAACCTGCTCAGTCAACCTTATTTTCAGTGGCCAATCAGAAACCCTACTGAGCAAAAGCCCTACCTGACCCTTCCCACTTTCTTAAAGTACTTGGTGGACACCAGGAAAGTGTTGGTGGGTGCCATGGCACCTATGGGCTTAATAAATTAAGGATCTCTGCATTAATTAATTGGTGGGGGGCATTTAAATCAGTGAGAACAAATTGCATTCTGTAGCCAACATGGAAAGATACTGTTGTTTATTTGAGTGTGGGTGGTTAGGTTCTGGGAAGTTACTGTAACAGGGAATGAAAATATTAAAGACAGACTTTTGATGTAAAAAAAAAAGAAGTCTGCTTTTGCATTTTATATTGTAATGGATTCCACACTTCCTTCAGTATTCCAAGAATCACTCACTGTGGGTTAGATGATATCTAAATGCATTTCAGTTTAACCAAATAATCAATTAAACCATTAAGAGAGAGAGATGATTACGCAACTAAAAATTCTTTGGTTCCTGATATGTCAGGTATTAAATTACGCAAAACAAAGCCTGTAGAGTAGAAATGTGTATGCATTTACTAACTACTGAAATAATAAAATGAAAATGTTCTCATCATTATAATATTTGTTGTAACAAAAACAATAGGAAAAGTAATGGCATTTGTTAATGTTCATTGTTCTTGCACCTGGTTTAGAGAGTTCATGAAGTGTTCAGAGTCAGGAGATGACACCAAGGGGGAAACTTTGTAGATCTGCACAGCAATTTCCCCCCGATTACTCTTTCTTCCCATAGAGTTTTCACAAATCACCAAATTCTCAGAGTCTCTCTACATAAGGCAACTCAGCACGTGTAGGTCAAGTGTAGGGAGATGCAATGTTAGCCAGGAAGCCTAATTTTAAAAAAAACAGAGCAGGCAGAGATTGCTCCTCAGAGAGTTTTTTAATTTCATCTTGCCTTCCCAAAGACTGTTAATTTTACCTCTCCAGTCTAAAACTGTGTGGGATCATACCCAGAGGGCATCGAGGAATGGAAATGGGCTGGAGCTGCCTTCCAGAGCTGGGCTTGGACCTGGAGAGGTTATAACGGGCTGAAGTTTCCCTTCTGACATTTCACAACCCCTTCACGCAGCGTCAATGTATACTATAGCAAAGCCTTTGCCCTGCTGCTGGCTCTGTCTTTTTAAACTACTCGTCCCAACTACCATTGCATCTCCCAACATGTGTTCTTTGTGTGTCAGATGTCTCAAGTAGATAGACTCTCAGAGAGAGCATTTCTGATTGTAAGGAGTAGAGGTGAGCATGGACCAGGAAAACCTCGTGGACCGCCAGCCCGTGGTCTGTAGATTTTCATGGACCACAAACCACAAACTTTTCACGGACCAGCCCCATTCACAGACCAGTTTGTTGGTCCATGGTCTGTCACTTCTGGAGTCCCTGGCTCCACTCCTTCACACCCAGAGAGCCCAAACTTGCAGAGAATCTTCAGCAGCCTCTCCTCCAGCAACCCTCCAAGTTTGGTCAAGATTGCATTTTGGATGTCCAAGTTACAGACCCCCAAAGTGGCCACCTCCAAAAACTTCCAGTAGATACTGGAGTCACAAATGCCAATTGGCTTGCATTAGCTAGCAGGACCAAAAAGTTGCAATGAGGCAAAATCAAACAGAAAAGGGTGGGGGAAGAGCCCCCTCACTCACCGTACAGATACCTTCCCAGCCGTGGCCAAGGAAATTAATTCTTGCTCCTTGCTCACATAGAGAAAAATGGGAGCTCTCTGGTTGGCAGGCAGAGCTGCCTATCAAGGTTTTGAAGGCTAAGATTGGCTGCAGAACGTCCACCCTTCCATTGCCTAGGAAATTCATTCTTGCTCCTTGCTTGCATAGAGCAGAATGGGAGCTCTCTGCTCGGCAGGCAGAGCTGCCTATTTTTAAGGGCTGCAAAAGGTCTGTGGACATGCCCTACATTGCCTAGGTAATGGATAGATCAGTGCCAGGATGTCTGGACTCACGGACCATGGACCAATGGACTGGCCCAAATGGACCAACATTTGTGAAAAAGGTGAGTCCCATGAATTGTGTGTTTGCAAACCATGAACTAGGCCGGACCATGTCTAATATTAGTCCATTTTCTGTTCCGTGCCCATCTCTAGTAAAGAGTGCTTTCTGTTTTTCTGAAGTATTTTCCGGTACTTTTCCAGTGCTTTTGTTTATGTACAATGAGGTACTCCTTCCATTCCCTTTCTTTTAGTGATGAGTATGAAGTTAAGATGTCCTTGAGTCAAGTATAGATCAGGCACACAGGTACCTATTTTGCTTGCACTACCTGGATACCGGGGGAAAACTGTATGCTTGCTCTCCAGATGCTGGCAAAATTTCAGAGGGATTTCATCCTAGTGAGTTAAAAACGAAGTTGCCGCCTTGCTTTATGCTGTTTCTGTTGCAAAGAGCTTACGCTGAAACCAATGGGAAGAAGACAACCAATGAAAGCCATTGCAAATGAAATGAAAATGAGTAATGATAATGAAGGAACACTAAAAAATTTAAAAATGTGTATTCCTACTACAGATCTTAGCACCAGCACTGGTAATTTAAAATAGGTCAATAGTGCATAGCATTCTTCTTTCACAAGGTCCAATTTTCATTCAAATGCTGTTTTGCAGTTTGGCTAGGATGTGCTAATAAGCGTGCAGTAAATTTTGTTTACTTAAGTGTCTAGACAACGGAGATAATTAACATAGGCCGAAGGAATTTTGAGTCCTGAAAGGAAAGAAACCTTGCTGTTAATAGATATGGACTAATGACAAACAATAAGCCGATGCCACTCTTGTGAAGGAAAAAGAAGTATGCTTGCTTGGGATTTTTAATAGAAAGCATGCGTTTTGGATCCTGTTTAATTGGGTGCCAACTTTTACAGTGATCTACTTCCCTAATGGAAGTCTTAAAACGAATGGACACATTAATGGAAAAAATTCAGCGTTTCAGAGTTAACACATCAAGGTGAACATGGTAACTCCCTGACATGCTAGGTTTCCATGCACAAGTTTTATATATAAACATATGGGAATCATTCAACCATACAGTCTCTACCCTCTTGTATTCTGAAGTAGAACAATTCTGGAAGAAGTGCAATACGTGCTTAAGGAAACAAGTTACGGAAAACATACAGGGAAGAAAATCAAGTTGAACTGAACTACAGGTCTAAGAGACAGGGGAGAGCCAGTTTGGTGTAGTAGTTAAGAGCACGGGACTCTAATCTGGAGAGCTGGGTTTGATTCCCTACTCCTCCACTTGAAGCCAGCTGGGTGATCTTGGGTAAGTCACGGCTCTCTGGAGCTCTCTCAGCCCCACCCACCTCACAGGGTGATTGTTGTGGGGTAATAATGACATACTTTGTAAACCACTCTGAGTGGGCATTAAGTTGTCCTGAAGGGTGGTATATAAATCAAATGTTGTTGTTGTTGTTATTATTATTCACATCTGAGCCTGCGAAAGCAGGGAGGGCGGAATATAAAGGTAATAAATTAAAATTAAAATTAAATTAAAGATTGAGTGCTTCTCTACAGCTTTTGATAATATGAATAATGGGAGGCCCTTGATGATAACGTTAGCTCCTAAGTATATCTTACATCCGGGATGGACGGGGAGGCCCAAATTCCCATGGATCAGGGCCTGCCCCTTTCTCACTGCCCTATACCTCTCACCTGATGAAAAATTGACAAGCTGGCAGGAGAGAATAGAGCCACTGCTTCTCATTGCTGGAAGCACAGGGCAAAGCCAAGCACCACCATGCCAGTGCTGCTCTTCCCAGTTGTACCACAGGGGAAGAAACCGTCCAGAATTTTTCCCTGTAAAGTAAACAGCCACTCTTGTCTTACACAGTTTGTATTTCCTAAGTAATTGGAGAATTCATGGTTTTAGGGATAAAGAGTGAAGGTTCAATTCTAAAGTCCTAAAAGGGGATTGCTGTGATCTCCTATGGTAAGTAAGTGAAATAAACATTCCAGCTGCAACTGACTTATGCCGATCTCATCATGGAGTTTTCAAGGCAAGAGATGAGCAGAGGTGATTTGCTGCTGCCTTCCTCTGCGCAACAACCCTGATCTTCCTAGGGTGGTCTCCCGTCCAAATACTAACTATGGCTGACCCTGCTTAGTTTCAAGCACGGGCAAGATAGACTAGCTTGGGCTATCTAGGCTACTATCCTCTGGTACCTTGAATCAATTTGATGCCGTAGATTATAGGAGGGCTTTTTTTCTGGGAAAAGAAGTGGTGGAACTCAAGACCGCACAATAATGTCACTTTGGGTCAGCTGGATCAAGGGGGGAGTTTTTTAAAGTTTGAATTGCCTTCAGCAAAAATGGTCACATGGCCGGTGTGGCATGGCAGCACGGAGGGCAATCTAAACTCCCCTCTGTCTGGAGATCAGGGGGTGGGGGCACCGACCATGAGACCATTTTTAAGAGGTGCCGGAACTCTGTTCCACTGCGTTCCCACTGAAAAAAAGCCCTGGATTATAGTATTAGAAACATTTTCTAGGGAAGTATTTTCTGAGCCTATCTGGATTTCTAGATAAAATGGCCTTTCAATTCCACTGCTTTAGCAGGTTTCACTGGATCAGTAATGTAAAATGTCTGTTGCATACAGAAGAATAATCCAGACTAGTACACATGACTACGATCATAGCACCAACATAACTTACTGAAATTTGGTAAGTGGGGAAATCAGATGAATTTTTCCAGCGCCGTTATTTGTGTATAATCTCTGTCTCTGTGTTAATGTCAGATTTTATCTAAAGTGACAATCAGAGTCATTTAGAGGTTCTTCCTCTCCTAACTGTAATTCATGGCCACTTGGAGTCTTCCTTTAATACAAGGAATTTTGTAGAAAGACACAAGAGTTTCTGTAAGCCTTGAAAAATTGCTCAGCAGAGTTTTGTGTATCTTTCAGTACAATCATCCATTTAAATAAATTGGTTAAACTTATGATCAGCCCCTGGAAAACCTTCTGGTTATGAGGCAAGCCTATACATAACTTAAATAAGTAAATGACAGTGCAGTTCTGAACAGCGATACCTGTGTAAGCCCATTGATTTCAATGGACTTATGAAGGTTATAACTCTGTTAAGGATTGCTCTGTTTATGCTCAAATCAAAAATCTTGGCATCTTAAAAAAGAAAATTGATACAAAAGACAGTGCAGAATATGCACATAATAAGTGATATATATATATATATATACACAAAATAACCAATAAAATGCAGTAACGGCTATGAATTATAGATTTAATAAATGTGGCTTTAATTTTACTTGTGGCTGAGTCAAATAAAACTGTACATATTACTTTATGTGTTCTTGATATTCACAAAGGAATAATTTTGGTTGCAGTAGGCAGATTTTGTCCACAATAGCCAATATATTCTACTGTCTCTGTCAGGAGGGAAGAATAACAGATTTAAGGGTAAGTATTCTTCAATATACCCAAAATCATAGCTATATTAGTGGCATTATCCATTTGAATGAAGTGTGCATTGAATCTAATTAGAGAAAGCGTTCTGAAACTCTGTAACAGTGACAACATTATGACCTCTAAATGTGAGAGAGATATCAAAATAAAGTGGGGAAAAAAGCAACACCAGATCAGGCAAAAGTCCAACATGCTTAAAGCACTTTGGAAGTGTGAAAATGATAGTGGGAGAAGAGTTTGTGTTGAATCTCTGTAACAGAAACAAAATTGAAGCCAGATTCATATTTCAAAGCACTTTTCCAGCAAACTCAGTAAACAGAATATCTTTTTCCCCACAGGAGAAACAGAGAACATAAATGAGAGAGCATAAAGATCTAAGGAGATACACACTTGGGGCGGGGTGAAGGCTAGACTTGAGACAGAGCTTAAAAAAGAAAAACTGCAGGCAATGCAGAAATTCAACTACTGAATGAGAAGTGTTCACAAAAAATTGAGAAATGATCAGGTTTTAGATATTTCCCAAGATGAGAACTAATGAAAGGGAAACCCAAGATAAATATAAACCGCTTAACACCGTGCAATTAATTAACAGTCAAGCTAGTTGGTAAAGACAGGAGATGAGTGATATCATCTTCTCAGCATTTTAAATGGAAATACCAGCCATGTGGGGCCCTAATTCTTTCTGATTAGCTCTGTGGTGTAGAAGATGCGGGGTTAACACTCCCTCCTGTGGCATTTTGCTGGTTGAAACCACTACTGGCTCATGTTGTTAGCTCTCAAAGGGAAAACATGGGCAAAGAAAAGATGCCTATCTCTTTTACCTGAGTATGTGAGAATATGTATGTCAAGAGTCAATTTTGATAGGTGAAACCACATGGAGCTTTAAGCTCCCTCTTCCCCTGTACAGGACTAGCCACTGCCAGTAGTTCCTTTTTAAAAAATCAACCTGGTAAACTTGACTCCTTTAGAATGCTCTGTGTGGTGCTGCCCTTGAAGACTTTGGTTGGCCTAGAATACAGAAGTTCATTTGTTATCTGGTTACCTTCTTGTTTCAGAATTAAGTTCAAAAACCTTTAAAGTCTTTCATGATCAGGGACCCACCTACCTGTAGGACCCTCTCTCTCTCTGTATGTACCTGTACATTAATTCCAGTCCTATCAAAAGACCATCCTCTCTGTTCCCATTTGTAGAGAGATGAAAGCAGCCAACTGGTTAGTTTAGAGCAGTGGCTTCAGTTATACGGAAACAGTCTGCTACAAAATCCGTGAAAGACAATTATGTAAGAGGCTGTTTGAGGGTAAAGACAGCACCCCCCCCCCAGTTTTATTGGCTTTTATTGCTGTATATTGATGTGTTTATTTGATTGGCAATATATGCCCCTGCCTGTGAGGTAGATTAGGCTGAAGGGAAGTGACTGGCCAGAGGTCCCTCAGCAAGCTTTCATCACAGAGCGGGAATCTGAACTTTGATTTCCCAGATCCTAGCTTAACAGTCTACACCATTCCTGACTGTGGCATATATGTTGGTTTAACTGTGTTGGTTAAACAATACCAGGGTTGGCATCAACATACCCTGAAGTGGGGCATTTGCCAGGGACCACAGTCACCTGCCCACACAATTTCTCTGCCGCCTGCCTGCACACTCTTCCCTTGCCCCTTCACTTGCAAGGGCTCCACCTCACGAGCTCCTGGCTACCTGAGTTGTCCAGCACCACTAGAAAGAGTGAGTGGGTGGTGCAAGCGGCACTTCTGATGGTCATGATTATCCAGGGCTTTAGTTAGTTCTTATTAACCTGTTACTTCACAGCTATTTTGCTTCCCCCCCCCCCTATTGGACTAACATGATAATCTACAGTTTTCCTCTGGAGCTAGTAAAAGTGTTGTGAGTTGTGACAGCTCGCACACCCTATTGCTCCCAATGGATACAGCCTCTACCTTTTGGCATATAGCCAAATCTCATCCTCCAAGACGCATGGACTCACCTCATCACAGGCTTCATCAGCATCTAAATACCCTTCTGGCAAAGCTGTTGTTTGGGAGGAAAGCAATTGTTATCAGTCCCTGGCTCCAAGGAAGCCTGCCTGGTCTTGACTAGAGCCAGAGCTTTCTCAGTCCTGGCTCCTACCTGGTTGAATGCTCTGTCTACCGAGATCAGGGCCCAGCAGGATCTACTATCTTTCCACCAGGCCTGTAAGACAGAGTTGTTCCGCCAGGCTTATGGCTGAGGCTGGGCCTCCGCTGGCTGGAGGATACAACATCTACCCCCCTCCCTGTGAAAGCTGCCCACCACTGTTTTTAAGCTGCTGCTATATGCAGTTGTACTGTTGTATTATTTGTTATTAATTGTATTGCCGCCATCAGGAAAAAGAGTGCTGCTATTTTTGTATGATGTTTTTGTATGATGTTTTTAAATGTTTTAATATGGAATGTTTTAAATGTTCTTAATGTTGTTGTCCGCCCTGAGCCTGCTCGCGGGGAGGGCAGAATACAAATATTATATAAATAAATAAATAAATAATAAATAAATAGTGGTTTTGTGCCTGGTGAGGCCAGTTTCATTTCTAACTAAGGCAATGGGGGACCGCTGGAGGTAATGGCCTTTCCCTTATTGGCCTCGGGCTCTCTGTTTCTCTCCCCAGCTGCCTCATGCTTTTTATGGCAGCTGTGTTTATGGCCAGCTGCTGGGGACATCACTTCTGGTGGCCTCCAATCAACTTCTCTTTTCTATGGGATTGGTTCAGATGGCCCAGGTGAGGCTTCCCAGACTGATGCACCGAAAGCATGTGTTTGGAAAGTAATAAATCAGAATACAAGCTGGCCATACCTTATTCATTAACCTTGAAATAGTATCTAAGTCAAACAATATTTATGCTGATGTTTGATCCCAGCTGTCTGATCCAGTTTGGGCTATTTTTCTAGCAATGCCTTATGTGTGTCGCAGTACTGTTTTCAGTTTTCATTAGCCCACACATACAAATTTTCTGTTTTCTCAGGGCAGTGAGGAATAAGGGAGGGACAATGCGGGGTGGGGAGAAAGTAGTTAAGCAAATGTGTGCTTGTCAGGCATGTTTTCTAACTAGAACAATAAGCTCACGTTAGCGCAGCACCATCATTCTTGACTGGAATTGTGAACAGCATTTCGTGTTACTCACCTACTGGCTTGGGGTGGATTCCCACTCTGTTTAAGGACAGAGGTGCTGGAAGGAAAATGCAGGAGAGAATGAACTGAGTTGTGAAATCAGGTAGGTGGAGGGCTTAGCAGCACCCTTTACTACTTCTACTTAAAAACAGCCCCCAAAGTCTTGTCCGCATCTGGATCCCAGCAGTGAGGAAAGACTCACTATCACACCTCTGTGAGCCTACTCTGCAAGAGAGAAGTTTAATGGCCTGTGAAATAGGGGCTGTTGACCAAGCAAAACAGAATTTTTCTCTTTCTCTTATAATGTTCATTGAAAAAAGGTTAAACAGGTAAATGGGCGCAAATAGACCAAAGAGCTGAACTGAGAGACCAGACTCAGTACTGTTGTGGTGCAGCTTTTGCTGTTGAACATTTGCTGCTGAAAATTTGCATTTTTCCTGTGTGTAGAAAACTGGCATGCCAGATAACAACAACAACAACATTTGATTTATATACTGCCCTTCAGGACAACTTAACACCCACTCAGAGTGGTTTACAAAGTATATTATTATTATCCCCACAAAAATCACCCTGTGAGGTGGGTATGGCTGAAAGAGCTCTGGAGGAACTGTGACTGGCCCAAGGTCACCCAGGTGGCTTCAAGTGGAGGAGTAGGGGATCAAACCTGGTTCTCCAGATTAGAGTCCTGCTGCTCTTAACCACTACACCAAACTAGAGAGTTTCTTACTGACTGTGATGGACAGGTCCAGTTCCAACTATCCAAGAGACAGCCAATGGAAGCTGATGGAATGTTGGGATGAGGCTGGTGGTTGAAAACAGTTAATAAGAGCAGTTAGAAAGGGGAGAACAGTCAGTACAAGGAGAAGGGTTCAGTGCTTGTGAAGGAAGCAGCCTGAGTTAGAGCTGACTTCTGAAAAGTGTTACCTTGTAATCATTGACTGCTGGAATGATCTGGGTTCAAACATTCAATTATTAGGAACAGTGTATTTATGAGGTTGAGTCATCCAATGAAGCTTTAAGTAAAATTTAACTTCTTTTTTTCTGTTTAAACTTTGTTGAATGGATGTCTAGTGTCTAAGGGAAAAAAACACTCCCCCACCCCCCCAACACACACACCCCTTTCAGGTCATGGCCAATGAATTTAATTAACTGCATAGTAGCAGCGTTTAAGAGAAAGAAGTATTGAGATCCTGACGCCAATAGCCCTGGGAAGTAGCTGAGTGAGGGGTGACTAATAAACGGAACTTGGTTGCTCTGTCTGGTGACATCTCTGGAAAAGAGGAGAAAGGGAACCTGGTGGTTGTAAAAGGGACAGGGATGTCTACCATTAAAGAGAGATGAGATGGGTGGTGATACATGGCTGCAGTATCTGAGTGTAGCCCTGACCCTGTGAAGAAAGGTTCTGTTGGGAGATGGGTGAAGATTTTTTTTTTTTTTTAATATGGGGGAACATTCAGCCATTGGATCTCTTAGATTGTTTTGAATGTGAGCCATGGCATGCAGGAGGTAGCAAGCTTCCCCACCTGAGTTACTGTTTGTCCCAGTGGAAATAAATGCATGTGCCATGTCTCTCAGGGCAAACAGCAGCTGCAGGGGGCAGTGGGGTGGGAGTCGTAAATCAGGAAAATGAAGCCATGGCTTAGTGGTAAAGCATCTATTTTGCATTTAGAAAGTCCCAAATTTAATCCCCACCTCTGATGCAGGAGGAATTAATTGACTCCCCCGACCCATACCTATATCCTGATTGAGGGCCAAGCTACACATGACGAATGACACTTGAACAGCAAGTGTATTTCTCCCTGTTCACTTGCCCTCCACTCAATCCACTTGCCGTTCAAGTGTCATTCGTCATGTGTAGCTTGGCCCATAGTTACTCTGAAAGAATTTAAATACTGAGTGAAATCCTAATCATATCTTGTTTGGCTCTAAAACATGCTATGTGAGGCTGCTGCTTTGGTAAATTTCTCAGTTAAGTCAGCCGTCTGAATGAGATTTTAAGATAACTCTATTTTGGCTGGAGTTAGTTGATTTTGTACTTCTACATTAAGTGGGAAAGCTACTTTAAAGTTCCTGATGCTTCAAATGGAGACACTCAAAAAGGTTGTTTTTCATCCGCTGTCCTGGTAAGCCCTGTGGTCTTTTATCCCATTGGATGGGAAGGCTAGTTTGTTGGCTGCTCTGCTAGGCATCTAAAATTTATGAGGGCACTTGTGCCTTGAGTAGATGGGGGTCTAATTCCCCAAGAAGTCGTAGTACTTAATGCTGCCACATTTAGCATCAAAACTGGACAAATCTGAAATGCTCCCTGGTTTCTGGAGCTCCCAGTTATTTACAGCTTCTCTATCAGCAGAGTTCTTTCGATTATTTATTAAGCTTATGAGAGGGAAGTGTGTGTAAGAGGAATGACTGAGATCATCAAAGATTTGTAACTGTGTATAACTTGTTCCCTCCCATCCCTGGGGCACACCTCTCTGGTTTACATAGTCATAGTCATTTTTATCAGGAAAGCAGAAATGAATAGGCAGTGATTCTTGCGTCTAGGTCTGTTCATGTAAAGGGCTAAGATCTATTTAACTTGGCCAGGAAAATGCCCCACAACTTTTGTCTCCTCCCCAGTCATTATCCACCCATCCTTCCAATTCTGTGCTTTGCATGACGCCTAACTATGTTATACATTTTCCTCAGGTACACATTACTGAGAGTCTCTCTACATGAGATATCTGACATGTGAAGAACACATGTTGGGAGATCCCATGTTAGCCAGGATGGGTAGTTTAAAAAGACAGAGCTGGCTGCAAAGCAAAGGCTTTGCTATACACTGGAGCTGTGTGAAGGGTCTGTGAAATGCCAGAAGGGAAACGTCAACCCATTATAATCTCTCCAGGTCCAAGCCCGTCTCAGGAAGGCAGCTCCAGCCCATTTCTGCTCCTCACTGCCCTCTGGTTGTGCTCCCACACCGTTTTAGACTGGAGAGATGAAATTGACAGGGAGGTGAAGATGAAATTAACAAACCCTCTGAGGACCCATCTCCACTGGTTCTACCTTTATAAACTATGCTTCGGGGCTAACATTGTGACTCCCTACACTTGACAAACACATGCCGAGGCATCTCGTATAAAGTCTCTGTGTGAGGGGCAAAATGGTTTGCCTCTCCACTGCCTCCTTGGGGCCTCCAGAGGCACAGAAGAGCTCAACACAGGCTGTGGGAAGGCTCAGTGCAGCAGCGAGGCCCTCCTAACATCCCACAGCAGTGGGGGTGGTGCTCTCCGCCGCCTCTGTAGAGTCTTGGGAGGGCCAGGCACAAGCCAAGTGGTGGCTGAGGGATCAGAGGAGGAGGAAGCCCTTGCTCTCTTCTCCATCCCCCTCTTGACTGATGCTGTGGGGAGAGGCGCGGGGGTGGGGGGAAGCACTGCTAGGAGCGTTTGTATTTTCCAAAACAACAGGCTTTAATGCTAGTTTGAAATAAAATCAGAAATGGCATTCTATTCCCAATGTTGTTCCTAAACTGATAGTCTGATTGCTGAGTGATCCAATGTAGCAAGCACTGCATCGTAATAGTTTAAGGACTGTTTTAAAAAATAAAAAAGGGAGGGACTTATACAATCATGCATGTGAGGCAGATGCTTGTGTGGGAGGGGTAATGGCAAGAGGAGGGGTTGGAGATTTGTGGGAGGGCACTTCAAAAGCACAAAAAAGCCTCCAGATGTATTGATGCAGCAGATAATTGCACAAAAAAGCGGCATCAAAAATGAAAATTGAACAAATCAAGTTTCACAAAAAATGCTTGAAACCCGGGATCATCACAACCTGCTCACGCATGGGAATGACATATGTAATGAGTGAGATGACCCACCAAAGTTCCGTTAGAAGGACATCTTGTTAAGGACGTGTGGAAGCAACTTCAATCGGGTTGGTAGGTGTGTTCTGAATGTCTGTGCTTCCCACGTGTGAAAGGCCCTGAATTGGAGGTAATCCTCGCCCATGACAAAATAGTGAAGGGGGAGTCCAGAGGGAAAAAAGGAAAGAACAACAGTCCTAGTAGTGGATTCTTATGGAATCTATTGACCGTTGAGATACTCAGAAGGATAATGTATGCCTTCCCTCTGGCCAGCTCAAGGTGGCTAACAATGCACCAGCAGGTTGCAAGAATGCAAAACACAACTGTCCAGCACACAGATGGCAACACACAGAATAAAACGACACGTATTATAGATACAAATGCACACGGAATTGAAAACAGAATGGAGTCAGAGTGCCTGGCCTGCAGGGGTGGACCTGCTGTGTTTCATCATTCCAATTGGGCTGCTGCAGCTTTTGCTGTTATGCTGTTCCAATTGGGCTGCTGCTGTTTTATTTCCTGCCTGAGGGAGTCACTTTCTGCTTGGAAGTTGAATAGGAGCCCTTTTCTGGTGAGGAGGGGTGAAGGGGGCGGGCGGGCTATATTCCGTTGCTGAGGTTGCAACCATCTAAATAACTGAGGGGAAATTATTTCCCTTATTTGTGCAGCAGACTACTTCTGCCTCTTCTCCTTCTATCCCCCTTTCCCCATAACAATTTTCCAGTATAAACATTAACCAATCTATGTTATTTTCTGTTGCACACGGAGCAATATTTTCCCCCCCTACAGAATAGCAAAAGAAAGAGAGCTCTTCTACTTCCTCTGCAGAATTGAAGCATCCAAGGCCTAAAGGGTAAAAACCATCGCCAGGAATGGAGAGTGTTGGCTTTCTGAAAGGTCTAATTAACTAATTGATCCTGTGCAGATTTGAAATGCAGAGGAATGAGAGTCAATGGGGCATTGGGAAGTACTTTGCGGATGGGGGGGGGTAGGAAAGACTGAATTCCTCTGTGCTTCTGTAATTTGGAGATGGCAAGAAAATAGTGGAAGAGATCAATTCATCCAATCTGCTCAAAGAGCGACGGAGCTGAGTAGAGTCAGATCCTGTATCTCTCACACCCAAATGCAGGTTTCTGTCTATCATGCATAGGCATAGAACATCAAGTAGAACATGTACATTTGTAGTTGTTCAGCATGTGCCATGATAAATGTAGAGCTTAGAGCTGGGCTAGGATGAGGAAGAGCCCAGGTTCAAAACCATACTTTGCCATGAAACTTGTGGGTGATCTTAGGTCAATTTCTCTCTTAGTTTCTCTTTCTCTCTTAGTTTAACCAATCTGATAGGATTATTGTGGGAATGAAATGGGTGGGAGGTAAACAGGTAGGTCACCCTGGGCTTTTCAGCAGAAGGATAATACAACAGAAAAATAGGCATGGTTCAACTGTCACAGCAAATCATAAGTAGAGATGGACACAAACAGCAATACGTACTAAAAACCCCCACGAACAGCCCAATCTGCTGTTCGCGAAGAAGCTGTTCGCGAGGCCCCATTCTAAACAAACAGGATCATTGCAAGCCTCATTCGTTGCTGTTTGTTACAGTTCGTCAAGCCAGACAGTCTGGCACCTGCAATCAATTCCCATGGCAACTTAGGCAGGGATTGTCTGAACTGTCTGAACTCCTGCTGTTGCCCTGGAAACACCAATCTAAGCCCAATTTAACTTGATAGGCAGGTCTTCCTTCCAAGTGTGGACTGGAGTTCCAAATTTGTTACAAGAGGAAAAGACCAGGGAGGAGGGGGGCTCCCAGCTCTGGCTTTCAGCGAAAGACAGCTGCTGTTAGAGAGGCAGGGTGAGTGCATTGGAGCTTGAATTTTCTTTGTGTGTGGTGGGACAGGGATCTACCCCTTCAGGTTCCAGGGCTGCTGCCAGGCTCTGGAGCCAAGCTATTATTTATTACTGGTACCTTTCCTGCTGCCTGCTCAGGTAGGGTTTCTGGGAGTGGTGAGGTAAGGATCTACCCCTTCAAGTTCCAGGGCTGCTGCCAGGCTCTGGGGCCAAGCTATTATTTATGATTGGTACATTTCCTGCTGCCTGCTCAGGTAGGGTTTCTGGGAGTGGTGCGGTAGGTATCTTGATGGCTGAAGGAGAGCCTGCTGGCCCCCATGAACAACGAACATGTTCGTGAAATGGTCATATTCGGCACTGTCTGTTGTTCATTGTTCGTGGATGGCAACAAACAACGAACACCATGTTGGGTTTTTTTTTCTGTTCGTGCCCATGTCTAATCAAAAGATTGGATCCAGCCAGCTGTTTCACTCAATCTTGCTTAATTTCCCTCCTTATGGCAGCCCCCATCCTCTATAGCTTTTGTCCATGCAGATCCTACAATCCCCCTGCATAGCATGGTAGTGGAAGAGGACCCCGTCCTCCCTTTTCCCCATTACAAAAGTTGATTGGATCTAACACATAGTTGGCCATTATGCTAACAAGCCTGGGGGATTCTTCATGCTTTCCTGTTCCCTGCGCTTCCTCCTCCAGTTTTTCTGCACACATGGCAATCTAATTAAAGATGTCTACTGCTGTGGAAAAACCATAGCTTAGCCATTATGTCTGAAATGTTAACCATAGTATGCTCTCTTTCCCAGGAAGTGTGATTCCAAATTCTGGATGAGTTCTCCCATGGGAAATCAAGATTTACAATTCAGATATAAGGAAGGAAGTCTATAGTTAAATCAACCTGGTGGAAGGGAAGAAGATATAATTTGTTGTTAATGCTGAACCACACTGCTCCCCGGTGTTAAATAGGGGTTGCAGATAACTCTGCCTACCAAGATGGTGACATTTGTGAGGATAAAGTGGAGGAGAGGGGAATGATGTAAGCTACTTTGGATTCCTGTTGCAGAGAAAAGCGGGGTATAAATATTTAAGTTTTGGTCACATTATGAGAAGACAAGATTAACAAGACAAGATTCTCTGGAAAAGTCAATAATGCTAGGAAAAGTAGAAGGTAGTAGGAAAAGAGGAAGACCTAAAACGAGATGGCTTGACTCAATAAAAGACGCCACTTCCTCCAGTTTGCAAGATCTGAGCAAGTCTGTTAATGTGATAGGATGTTTGGAGGTCTTTCATTTATAGGGTCGCCATAGGTTGGAGGCAACTTGACAGCACATAACACACACAAATATCTAAGTAGACACTACCAAGAGAAAGCCATGCCATTTTTTGTTCTGGTCAGTTGTGGCCTGCACAATTTAGGTATGCAGTGATTGTGCAGCAGATAGGGAAGATGTTGAGAAAAATTTCAAAGTCATTGATTTAAGGGGCTGCACCTCCTCATTAATGGTTTAATAGAACTTGAATACCACATCAAGCTTTCGTTGTGGGCTATGGCTTGATCCAGCAGCAGTCTGAGTTTTTAAAAGTGTGCACTCTTCTTGGATGTTAAGCACATTGCTTGGACTGAAGACTTTTTTTGGCTGTGAGCAGCCTCTGAGGAATATTTTCACTGGTACCGGCTGTGTCTCCCTTGGCACACCAGAACACACTGCTTCCAAATGGCTGCCGGTGCCACTGAACATCTTTGGCTTTCCTTAATGAACACTCATATCCAGAATAAAGTGTGTGCCTAATTAATCAGAGAGTGGCTACTCCTGGAGTAGAAGCAGCTGTTGATGGGTGTGTGTGTGTGTGTCTGAACTGCCATCACCCAGCTGTTTTAGATATGCTCTTATTTGTTTAAAACCAAAGTTTTGACATTCAAGGGAGAAAAATGTTCTGCAGGGGACTTGCAGTTTCCTACCATTATATAAACATGACTGTAGTTAATGAGGGATCATTCTAGAGGCCAGATATGGGATGGGGAATGAAAGTCCGCCCCCCCTGGGATGTCCCTGGGCAGCTAGTGCTTAATTTTGTTCTCTTTATAAAACATGATAAATCAGTGTTGGTCTAAGTGGGGGGAGTATCTTTGTGGATCAGAGTTCCCTTATCAGACTCAGTTCATTTTATTTGGCTTTGGATCAGTTAGGCTATAGCTTTTGAAAGATCATGCGACACTAAATATTGTCAGGATTACAGTGCTGCAGGCTTATCTGTTGCTGGGATTCACTAACCAAATGTAAATTAAGTAAAGCCACATGTGGAGATTTAGGATGTGATCCCATTCACACTGCCTCTGGATTAAGTCCCTCATCGTAGACTGCATGTTTATTGATAAGTAGGATTTTCAGCCAATAGCTGGCAACCACTGGGAGTCTGAAGTGTGGGGACATGTGGGGGCACCGTCACAGCAATGCTGTTATGTCACTTCTGGGAAAAACTTGCAAGTGATGTCATGCCTCCCTAGGAATTGCTGGAAACTCTATGGTAAAACTAGTGGTGATTTTTTTTTGGCCCGATGGCACATACAGTGATCCCCCCCCCGGTCATTTTTCTCCTCCTGGCCAACAGAGCAGCAGCAGGCAGTGGGGAGTGCTGGCAGAATATCTTCCGCCATAGCAGAAGACAGTTTCCAGTAGGGCAAATTGTACCCCTAGGCAATGCATAAGGTTGGGAAAACTGTGTAGGGCAGAAGTCAAAGCCCCCTCTCACACCTGCTGCAGGCCCAATCCAAACTGGGCCTACAATGCCCCTTGGAAGTACAGGACTTTAGAATGCACGCTTCTACCCAATCCCCCAGGAAAATGTAAAATGTGGTTGGGCCCTGATCAGCCTAACTATCAGGATTGTTGCACAGATGAAATGGAGGATGGGAGAGCCACATAAGCTTCTGTTAGCTCCATGGAGGGAGGGAAGGATGAACATATACCCAAACTGACCTGCTTCCCCTCATTCTCCCCCCAATCAGGAAAGAAGTGTTTATTTTCCTGTTTAATCATTCTTCCAATAGCATCTCCATTGTCCCTCTACTCCCTCCTCCTGAACAGAAACATGGAGTGCTCACGTTCAATCAAGTTATTTGATTAGTTCAGTTCTGCACCTTTGCTCCAAGGAGCTCAGATCAGCTCATGTACGTCTCTCCCTTCATCCATTTTATACTCACGATAACTCAGTGAGGAGGGCAGGCTGAAAGTGAGTGGCTGGCCCAAGTTCATCCAGTGAGTTTCATAGTGAGTGAGATTTAAAATTGGATCTCCCAGGTCCTAGTCCAACACTAACTGCTATACAACACTAACTCTCAATAGTAAACTGCTTGGGCAAAGATACTTTTGATCAGGGTCATTTCGTAGAAAAAGTGCTGGAGGAACTCATTAGCATAACTCATTAGCATAATTCATCAGCATATGCCACACCCCTTGACATCACCAGAAGTGTGTCATTAGCATAACTGATTTGCATATGCCACACCCCTGACATCACCTATCCTGGCTGTTTTGGACCCAATGCTGGCCATTCAGGGCTGAATTTGGGCCCAAAATGGCAAAAAGGGGCTGAAAATGGCTGAAAAAGGGGCCCCAAATGGTCAGGATCGGGCTGTTGCTGAGTGGGAGAGTGATCCACCACTCGTCAGAGGCCCGATCTGGGCCGTTTTGGCCCCAATCCAGGCTGAAACAAGCCCAAAATGGCCAAGAGTCAGGTGGGTGGGGCCACCTGACATGTGACCTCTTTGGGGAACTGCCGGAACTGCCTTCCTGCGCATTCCTCCTCGAAATGAGCCCTGCTTTTGATACCCTAATAGACAATATACCTGAAGAAAACACCCTCTGCACTCCAATAACTCGTAGTACAATTACAGTCTTTTCTCAGTAATGCTTGTCTGATGCTCTTCCGATGGCTCATGCTACTGTTTAAAAATAGCAAACCACCCATCTCTCTCTGAGATATATATATAAAAAAAAACCCAAGTACAACAATTAAGATGGCAAAGGTCCTCTTTCTCTTTGAACATGGACGCGGAAAGAATATTATACATGACTGCAATCTGCCTTGCATGTCTGTGCAGGATGTCATTTGGATTTTGCAAGCTTCCCTTAGAAGCCGATTAATAATGCAGGAGCCACTACAATATGTAATGCCTCCAGTCAATTAAGAATTGCAGCAGAGCAGATTTGCTTTTAAAAGCTGAGGAGGGAAATCAATAGACGAGGTGGAGTTATAGACCAGTGGATGGGCATTTAGATTCCTTCGTATATCTGTAAAGAACCAGAATAAGCTGGGACCCCACCCTCAAGAGATGAACGTTCATTATTTTTAAAACATAACCTTGCAGCCATTTTCATCAAATACATAAACTGCATTTTTTTAGTCAAGCATTTAGAGGTAATTATCAGAATATTTACAATCAGAGGGTAAATTCAAGCATATAGAAACAGCATGTGGAACAGTCTGGGACAGACAGTACTACTTTTGAGTAGATGGAGAGATGGATCCAAACAGCTGTAGAAAAAGGGAGGTAGAAACGGTAAAAAGTATGCTGAGGCTCCTGGGATCTGTATGGACAAAAGCTGTGTGTGTTTGGGGCTATAGTAAGGAGCAGGGGTCATTTCGTAGAAAAAGAGCTGGAGGAACTCATTAGCATAACTCATTAGCATAACTCATTAGCATGTGACACGCCCCCTGACATCGCCAGAAGTGTGTCATTGGCATAACTGATTTGCATATGCCACACCCCTGACATCACCTATCCTGGCTGTTTTGGACCCAATGCTGGCCATTCAGGGCCAAAATTGGGCCCAAAATGGCAAAAAGGGGCTGAAAATGGCTGAAAAGGGGCCCAAAATGGTCAGGATTGGGCTGCTGATACATGGGAGAATGATCCACCACCCATCAGAGGCCCTATCCAGGCTGTTTTGGCCCCAATCCAGGCCAAAACAGGCCCAAAATGGCCAAGAGTCAGGTGGGTGGGGCCACCTGACATGTGACCTCTTTGGGGAACTGCCGGAACTGTGTTCCTGTGCATTCCCCCTCGAAATAAGCCCTGGTAAGGAGGGGAATTAGGTGAGATTGAGTGGGAAAGATGGCTGGATCCGGCACAGAAGGTTGTTTTGGTAATCCTATGCATTCAAAATATCCTGATCATGGAATGCTAGCAAAGAAGGTAAACAGTAGTGGTAGAGTAATCTAGGAAGAGCTGTGCCACATGCTATTTCTTTTAGAAATCATGAGGACAACCTTCATGTTCATTGAAGAATTCTTATTTAGTTGCTGTTCTCATCTTGATTCAAGACATGCAACAGGAAAGGGGAAAGCAGCACTGACATTCAAAACCCAGAAGTCGGGGAGAGACCCCACTCCACTTCCCCTTGGAGCAGCCATGCATCTGCCCTCCTGTGGTGTCATTTTCTCACACTGGGCCAAGATTTCCCTTATTTTGATAATTTTTGGATTGTATCTGGCAACACATGAGCAGAAAGGAGTGATTTATTGGGCACCTTTCCACTTGCGCAAACAATAGCACAAGAGCTACAGCAGCACATAGCCTTTCAATAAAATTTTTGACAAAACAACGCTATGCATCTGGAGCAATGAACTGTACAACAGCTTGCGTGATTTTGTTGAATTTGCTTTTGCAGTACCTTGTGCCACGCAAGTACTTTGTCTTAGTGCACGCAATCCGCAAAATGTAATTGTGAACATGGACTGTGGCACATGTGGGAATCTTCTGTGGGATCCATCCCCTTGTTCCTTATTTTAGGTGCCAGCATTTGAGGGCTATGTTTGAATCAACTCTCTTCTGAGAGACCTTTTAACTCGATTGAGCCAGTTTGTTGTGGTGGTTAAGAGCGGCAGGACTCTAATCTGGGGAACTGGGTTTAATTCCCCACTCCTCCACTTGAAACCAGCTGGGTGATCTTGGATCTGTCACAACTTCTTGGAGCTGTCTCAGCCCCACCTACCTCACAGGATGATTGTTGTGGGGATAATAATAGCATACTTTGTAAACCGATCTGAGTGGGCATTAAGTTGTCGTGAATGGTGGTATAGAAATCGAATGTTAAATAAATTGAATGTTGTTATCAGGGCCGATTCCAGACGACTAACCTTAAATCGCTCCATGCCGCCCTCTTCCGGATCGCGACGGGGAAAATGCGAAATATCGCGTTTCCTCGCGCGAGTTTTGCGCGACGACGCGCAAAACTCGCGCGAGGAAACGCGATATTTTGCATTTTCCCCGTCGCGATCCGGAAGAGGGCGGCATGGAGCGATTTAAGGTTAGTCGTCTGGAATCGGCCCAGGGCTTTTTTCTGAGAAAAGAGGTGGTGGAACTCAGTGGTGGAACTCAAGACCGCACAATGATGTCACTTTGGGTCAGCTGGAACAAGGGAGAAGTTTTTTAAAGTTTAAATTGCCCTCAGTGAAAATGGTCACATGGCCTGTGGCCCCGCCCCTGATCTCCAGACAGAGGGGAATTTAGATTGCCCTCTGTGTCGCTCCAGCAGTGCGGAGGGCGATCTAAACTCCCTTCTGTCTGGAGATCAGGGGCGGGGCCACAGGCCATGTGATCATTTTTAAGAGGTGCTGGAACTCCGTTCCACCGTGTTCCCACTGAAAAAAAGCCCTGGTTGTTGTTGTCGTCGTCGTCGTCATCATCATCATCATCATTGTCATCATCATCATCAAGGGTGAGGATGGAGCTAAAGCAGAGGATGACCCTCTGTGTGAATTTCTGGCATGATCATTCAGCACACCCGAAACTCTGGGAAACACCCCCCTGCACGTAGACAAAACCACAGACACAAAACAAATTTTAAGAGAGTTACATTCTGATTCCAGCTTTTAAAAAATCCCCTTCAGAAGTCCCAATCAAAGAAGCTGTTGGGGATTTTAAAGGGGTTCTTTCAGGTGCTATGCTGCAAATCCCACCAATAAGAAAACTGACTCTGGTTGTGATGTG
The DNA here is from genome assembly GCF_028583425.1 of Eublepharis macularius. NCBI lineage: Eukaryota > Metazoa > Chordata > Lepidosauria > Squamata > Eublepharidae > Eublepharis > Eublepharis macularius. The sequence goes on from NC_072796.1 coordinate 21,654,119, forward strand.
TGAGCAGTTTCAAAATGGAACTCTCCTACTGTGGCAGCTTCATTTCGACAGGAACAAAGCGCAGGAGGAGTGCCCGGGTGGATGAGATAGAACCATTCTAATCAGAGCGTCGCGAAGTTTCATCTTGTGTCTTTCAAAATGTGTGTACTTCAGGCTTCCTTTTTATCCTTTTTCATAGCCTCATTGTTGTAGTTTTCTAAGGGACCCAATTTGAAAGCAATGCAGCTGGTACTGTACTTGATGTTTGCTAAGCAATGCATTCTTTCCACAAAAAAAGGGCCAAGAAGTTAATTTTCAAAAGTGGCTTTACATAGTGTGTGCTTTGTAGGCGATTCTTTTCAGAATTACAGAAAGTCGCACATGGCATCTTGCTGGGGAAGATGACAGTTGGTGGTTCTAAGCGGCATGTGAACTAAAAATTAAACTTCAATCAAATTTTGATTGAAACAGATACATTATATTTTCATAGGACCATATTATCTCCCTACTTGTTCAACCTCTATGCGGAGTATATCATAAGGAAAACTGGATTAGATCTAGAGGAAGGTGGAGTGAAAATTGGTGGAAGGAACATTAACAATTTGAGATATGCAGATGACACCACGTTACTGGCAGAAAATACTGAAGACTTGAAACAACTACTGATGAAGGTAAAAGGAGAAAGTGCTAAAGCAGGATTACAACTGAACATCAAGAAGACAAAAGTAATGACTACGGAGGAATTACACAATTTTAAAGCTGACAATGAGGAAATTGAAATTGTACAAGATTTTCTATTCCTTGGCTCAATCATCAACCAAAAGTGAGACTGCAATGAAGAAATCAGAAGAATATTGAGACTTGGAAGAGCAGCTGTGAGGGAGCTAGATAAGATCCCTAAAGATAAAAATGTCTCTCTGGGAACCAAGATCAAAATAATCCAAACTATGGTATTCCCCATTACGATGTATGGATGTTAAAGTAAGACAGTGAAGAACGCTGACAGGAAGAAAATTGATTCATTTGAAATGTGGTGCTGGAGGAGAGTTTTGCGGATACCATGGACAGCCAAAAAGACAAATAAGTGTGTACCAGATCAAATGAAGCCTAAATTCTCCCTAGAAGCTAAAATGACAAGACTGGGGCTATCGTACTTTGGTCACATCATGAGAAAACAAGATTCTCTGGAAAAGTCAATAACGCTATGAAAAGTTGAAGGCAGTAGGAAAAGAGGAAGACCTAAAATGAGATGGCTTGACTCAATAAAAGAAGCCACGTCCTCCAGTTTGCAGAATCTGAGAAAGTCTGTTAATGATAGGATGTTTTGGAGGTCTTTCATTCATAAGGTCTCCATAGGTTGTAGGCGACTTGACGGCACGTAACACTCGGGGACTAGTAGAGGTAATAACCACTTACTTTAAGTAATGCGTGTGCATTTTCTCAAGCCCTCTTCACATGAATCCTGTCTGTGGTAACTGAACTTGCGGAGAGTGGCTTGAGCATGCTGGCCACCCCACTCACTCCCATGGCTCATGATCAAGGTACCTGGTTGCAGAGGAAGAGTCCACGTTTAAACTCCCAGGATTAGCAATGTTTGGAAAGCAATATCACTGATCATTGGGATAGAGCATACATGTAGACATTTCCTTGGGGGGTTTACGTCATGCAGACAACCTAGCAATAATGTGGAAGTGGAGGTGGGGCCAGTGCACTCATGCCTGCTGTCCCTTCCCATGTTTCCGGTCAACCCCATGTAGAGGAGTCATGGGTATTAAAGGCTTCAGTAAGCCTCAAAGGTAACCAATATTATTATCCCCGTGTTACAGTTTAGTGACAGGGCAGGAGGCTTTTTATAGGCTCCCACTGAATTCATGAGTGAAATGAGATTAACCTGCAGCTTCATCTTTCATTTCCCTAACCACCAAGGTGAGCTTGTTTGCAATTTGTAGAATATTTGGACATGCTTGTTCATTGCAAACCTCGGCACATCCCAAGATGACGTGCAAAGAATCTCCGTGATAAATGTTGTGTGGGTGTATGTTGGCTGGAAATGTCAGAGGATCCTTCCACTTCTTTGTATTTTAGTTAAAATTCGTTGGTTGTTGTGGACTTCCCTTGGACTGAGTCCAGTTTTCAGGCTGCTGTTCCACTGGGTCTCATAATTATGGGCTTGCTTGGATCTTATGCTTTCTGTCCAGTTGCACATCACTTCCCACCTCTGCGAGATGCTTTTCGTTCAAGGAAGATGACCTTTTTTCCCAGTCGGTGAGATGATTTTGTTATTGGACTGGGCAAAAGTAGCTGAAAGCAGTACAACCTGACCCTGGAGCAGGAGCAGCTACAGTGCTGGAGCAAAGGTGCTCGCTGCACTGCTGTGCTCAAGACAGACTTTGCCAGTGAACATCGATCTGATCAGGAGCTTGTCTTGGATAATTAAGGAAGTTTGAGCAAAGTTAGTTCACCTGGCAATCTGATGGTGTCAAAGTTCTCAGCATGCCTAATGATTTTCCTCTTCCGCTGAACCTCATTTGCCACAATGCCAACCATGCACCCCATTCAGAGAGGTCCCTTTGGAGCTCCTCACAAGCTGCTTTGGTTCTCCGTATCCTGGATAATTAGGTGTGCTTTGCAGACTTTACCATCTCGCTGCTTACCCCCGATTCCAAATCATTTATGAACAAATTAAATAGCTCCAGTCCAGTACTAACCCCTGGAGAACCTCACGGCTTGCTTCCTTCCACTGTGAGCGCTGCCCATTTAACTGCTTCCTGACATTTAAACACTTTCTAATCAATGAGAGGTGCTGTCCTCTTTTCATATAACTGTGAAGTTTACTTAGGGACTTGGGACATGATGTGTTTTAACAAGTTGGGTCTGGGATCCCAGATCTAATTCGCTTTTTTCCTAGCCAGACAGCAGCTGCAGGAAACTACTTTTTAAAGTACAGGAGGGGCTTGATTCAGACTGGAATGATGGTGCGGGAAGAAGAGGGGCTTCTGTCTCCTCCTTGCACCATTTCCCAGAGCTGAAACTGCCTGAGAGCAGAACTACATGAGATGAATGGAATGTGAATGGCATGCAAATGCGCTTACACATTGCCCCATTGCTCTCCTGTTCACTCACACAGTGCGGCCACACTGCATGCGTCCCTGTGTTAGTTCTGGCTCTGGCTGGCACAGGTTTCTTCAGCATTCCTCCATGACGTGAGATACTATCCCATCATGCACCTCCACTTTGCCAAGTATCCTTTTCCCCTCTCTCTTCCCCTCCCCTCCATCTTCATCTGCCCCCATCCTTTCTCCTGGTTGGGAGATAGGTTGTTCTGATGATTTTAAGAGAGAAGTTTCCACCAGGCACACCCTCTTCCCCCACCACCTTTGCATTTCTCTCAGACCTCCTACCAAGCATTCCTTTTCCCTCTTTCTCCTCCCACCTTTCTCCTTTATGGGAAGTGGAAGCAGACAAAAATGGCCGCTCTACAGCGGCGAATTGCTGATGCAGCCTGCGGACACTTGCCACTGTGATTACAAGTATAGCCCATAAGTGCACGGACTAGGGCTACAGGACATGTGCTCACTTTGGGGAAGATGGACATGAATGGGTAGAAACAGACATGATTATATTCACTCACATAGACACATGTAATTCATCTCTTCTGGTTTGGCCCTGAGGGTATGTTGTTTGCTCCATTTGGATACTGCATATGCAGCTCCAAAATGGGGTAAATACAGGGCTTTTTTATGGGGAAAGAGGTGGAGGAACTCAGTGGTGGAACTCAGGACCACACAATGACGTCACTTTGGGTCAGGTGGAACGGGGGGGGGAGTTCTTTAAAGTTTAAATCGCCCTCAGCGAAAATAGTCACGTGGCCGGTGGCCCCGCCCCCTGATCTTAGGACAGAGGGGAGTATAGATTGCCCTCTGCACCGCTACAGCGGTGCAGAGGGTGATCTAAACTCTGTCTGGAGATCAGGGGGCGGGGCCACCAGCCATGTGACCATTTTTAAGAGATCCTGGAACTCCGTTCCACCGCCTTCCAGCTGAAAAAAAGCCCTAGGTAAATAACATGCCTTTGGATCATTTTGTCTTGGAACAGTGGCATGGGAGGGAAGGCCGAAGCAGCTCCCCCCTCTCAACCCCAGTCCCAATTCCAACTGGGCCCCCATTGTCCTTTAAAAATGAGTTTCCTGCTGCTGCTGCTTAAAAACGCTGTGCCTAATTTGGTCCTTGGTCAAAAGCATGTTGAGAGTCCAAGTATATAAGCTGTCTTGGGACATCCTTGTTGATGGGTTCATTGAAAGGAAAGAGAACTGTGTGGATCGCACACAGTTTGGACAATTTTGCCTGTCTTTACATGGAGTGAATGAGAGCACACATAGTTTATGCCGGTTCTATAATACATTTTCCAGCACAATTAACAACATTGTCTTCCTTTTCTGACAGCTCAAAGGTGAAGAAGGTGGGCACAATATGGCATCATATCATTAAGTACCAGAATGCTGCTTTTTCTGGGGTCAAAGTGTTCTGCGAAGGGGGCTGATGATGGATTTTCTGTGTATTGCTTGTTTTACTTGTGCCTAGATAAACATGGACTGCCCTTTAGTTGTATTTCCATAGCAACAGGAACAAAGAAAAGCAAATCAGAATATTTTATTACCTAGGGCAACCAAATTTTACACACCAAGATCCTCCCCCATGATTGATAGATTTATAACTCTTTTGGTGCCATTCCCATCATCTTGCCATGAGGCTTTAGTGGAAAAAGAAATTCGTGTTTGGGAGGTTCCTTCTTAGGCCAAGGAATTCCAGAGGGAACCAAGTCGTTTTCAATAAATGTAGCAAAAATTCTCAGGGCACAACGTGTGTTGTGAGTACATCCCTGATACTGAAACATAAATGCTGCAGCCCACAGTTGTGATCATTTTGGAAGTTTTCACTGTTCGGCCAGTTGTAAAGATTCGCTTCAATGCTGAATACCTGCAATTAACTATGAGTATGCATTTGTTTTTGCCGTGTTACCAGAACTTGCTATTAAGCATATTCAATAAAGACTTCGTGGCGTGACTGATTCATACAAGACATTAATCATCCAATTTGCAGCTTTCTGAGGCTGGAGTTGGCTGCTAAGCTGGGCTTGTCCAGCCTGAGATTTAGCAAATGCAGTGAATTATTGTAGCTTGGCTCTCAGAGAGTCTTGTAAAGCCACCTAGACATCAGTGCATAACCTAGACACAATAGCCACACCTTCCTCTCCCGTAGAAGCAGCCTCCATTCCAAACAGTCTCTGCTGAAAATTCTCCTGTCTAGGTCTGCCAATTCAGTTACCACTGTAGCTCAGATGTCGTCAAGAGAATCACCCAGAACTAGATCAATTCTGCTTCTGTCTCATTGTACACAGATCCCAGCATTGGCTTTGCCAAGCATTGCTTCTAAGTCCAAAGGAGACTGGCTGACTTTTGTATCATGCTTATTGATGCTCTCATCTGTCTATTTTTCCTGTCATTAATTCTGTCCTTTTGATGTTCTCTGGGTTGTCTGCTAGGATTACTAATGGCTTGCTTGGAAGATGGCTTGTGTGACTTGCTTAGGGACATGCAAGGGAGAAACTGTTTACATGCAGCAAGAGAAGCTGCAGCTGTTAAAACTGCTTCCTGTCAAAGCCACAGAGTTCTCCTTTGGCAAATGCTATGCGTTCCCCCCATAGTTCTGTCCATGTCATATTTTTACGTTTGTGGCTTCTGTGCAAGCACACATTGGGGAGGGGGGACTGCCTACACTTATGCCAACCACGGAGAAGACTTCCAGAACTTTCTGGAAGACTAAGAATGCCCCTCCTCCCTTCAGCGCTTTCCCACCAAAAACATCACATGACCAGGAGAAGAGGTGCTAATCTATCAGTTAAATCCATGCTGCTGTAGACAGAGGATCTCCGTTATTGTTCTCGGCTTTTTCCTTACCTCATCTTCGAGGCTGAGGAGAATGATTTCTTTTAAAACTTTTTAACCATCAATAGTCATTCTACAGAAGAAAAAAACTACATTTAAAGAAGAAAAGTTTCTGTTTTTCCCTTCATCATTGTGGCTCAAGAGAGGTCTCTTCAAGAAGCTATAAAATGCCAGCCTGATTAAAGCATGTGCCCCATTTGTGGTGCCCATGATTACCAAGAACTAACTCCCAAGGCATGGCCCATCAGAGCTTCCTCACAATGGCTCCTTCATCAAGGCTGTGACTTCATGCCAACCTGTGTAAACCAACCTTGTGTACCAAGGGCTGAGTCCAGAGGTGTTTCCCATCAAAGCCTCCTCACAATGGCTTTTTCTTCGAGGCTGCAGCTGCACGCCAACCTGATTGAAGGAACCTGCCCCTGCACTTCTGAGAGGAGAAACCTGGAAATGTGGTCTGACCGAGCCCTCAGTTCTGAGGCTCTTTCTCAAAGGCTTTGCTTGCATGTCTGCATGAATAAATACCCCTTCCTTCCTTGGCTGTGTCTGCTCTGAGGGGAGACACCTGGAGATGTAACTTAACAGAGGCCTGTGATCTGAGGCTTGTCCCAAAGGCCTTTGGAGATGTGTCTACATGACTCAAAGAATCCCTCCTCCTCTCAGGCTGACCTTAGTTACACAGTGAGGTCCCTGGAGGCAGGAATTAATACAGCTAACACAGTGACATGTTTCTGTTTTAACAGAGATAATACACCTAGGGTTGTTAGATCCCCTTACCCTCCTGGAGGGAGTGGAGGGGGACCTGGCAGTCATCTTTCTTGTCTTCCCAGACTGATATCATCACACAGAGCCCAGAAGCACTCCCACACTCCCACTGGGCCAATTTGAACCCCAAATGGGGCTAATTTGGTCACTTTGATGCCCAAATTGGCCCAGTGTGAAACTCATGTGCGCTCCTGGTGGTGCGATGATGTCACTTCTGGGAGAGATGTCATTGTGCAAGGCCCAGGAGTGTGCCTGGGAGGAGGCTGTCCCCTGCTGTTTCCCCTCGCTGGCTAGGTAAGTGGTGGTGGTCGGTGGTAGGTGGAAGCAGGGATTCACCGCCCCCACCAGGGGACCTGGCAGCCCTAGATACACCTGCACCTCTAAGCCCAATGCTTTTTGAAGACAGTTTCTTCCTGTCGGGTTCCATGCATGCCCACACTCCCTTTTCCCTACCCCAGGAATGGTGCTGGCTCCCCGCAGAGTTCTCAATATCATTGCTGTAAGGCCATTTCCACACACGTTGAATAATGCACTTTCAATGCACTTTCGTAATCCTTTAGAAGTGGATTTTTTGTTCCACACATGGAAAATCAGTTTCAAATCTTCCCTAAAGAGTATTGAAAGTGGATTATTCAACGTGTATGGAAGCAGCCCATGATTCATCAGTCAGTTAGGAATGTGCGTATGGTCTCTTTTAGTTATCACAGAGTAACTTAGGGCCAAGCTACACATGACGAATGACACTTGAACAGCAAGTGTATTTCTCCCTGTTCACTTGCCCTCCACTCAATCCACTTGCCGTTCAAGTGTCATTCGTCATGTGTAGCTTGGCCCTTAATTCAGCACAAACAAAGAAAAGGTCACAAAGCCTAGCCCGCCTTCCCTGGCCGTCCTTCGGCCCATTTACAAAGACATAAATAAAACCTGGACTCCAGATTCTACTATCCAGATTCTACTATCCTGAGACTAACATAAACCTGAAACAGACTCCGCAGCGTTACAAATGCCCCTGCTAAGAGGGAGTCTTATTGAGTTCTTATTGTTTTATGCATTCAAGAGGCTGTTCTGTGGCAGAGCATCTGCTTTACATGCCCAAGGTCCCAGATTCAGTCCCTGACATCTTCAGTCAGAATGGACCAGGCAATTGGTGATGTGAACGACCTCAGGAGGAGATCCTGAAGAACTGCTGGCAGTCAGAGTAGACAATACCGGCTTTGATAGATCAGTGTGCTCATGTGTGGGTGAATCTCTGCCTCTTGCACATGTGATCTAGTCATATTTGTCTACAGAGTTATGGAGTTATAAATTACTTGACGTATGGCTCGAAGGCTGTTAAGTTACAGGGAAAGGAATCTCTGCCTCCATCAAATGAGAATGGGAAATTTGCTTTCTGAGAACTCTTTGCATGCAAGCAGAGGAGTGTTCAGTCAGTCGGTTGGGTCACTCATGAACTCAAGAAGCTGCCTTATGATGAACCAAGCCATTGGTCCATAAAAGTCAGAATTATCTACTCTGACTGGCAGTGGCTCTCCGGGGCCTAAGGCAGAGGTCTTTCATATGACCTGCCAACTGATCCTTTTAACTAGAAATGCTGGGGATTAAGCCTGGGACCATCTGTATGCCAAGCAGATGCTCTACCACAACCCGTCCCCATAGGTCAACAGCCTTCTGAGCAAGGGCAAATATCAGGAATTGCCAGTCTCAGTTATTTAGTAGGCACAATGCTGATACCGCAATGGTGGGAGAAGTTTAACCTGCTCAACTTCTCCCTGATACCAAGAGAACTACTAAAGAAAGTTAAAGATATAAATGCCCTAAGGCTAAGATCTTGGAATTCCAAGGGATGAATTTATTTGGACCAGAGCAAGGGTGTGTGCATGCAACACTGGAGTGTTAACTTTGTAAATAGATTTAAAGTAGGACAAGATTTCATTGCTTTTTCTTTTTTTAAACTGATTTTAGCACATACCCATTTATCTATAATGGAGGAGGTTGTTACATAAAACCAACTACCATATTTGCTGCTTCTTCTAAAACAACGGCAGGAATGCTGTCCTGCCTCTGTGACATTCTTCCTTGCTGATCTCAGTGTTCATGCGTAAAAAATAAATTCAAGGGACCGAAACAGTGATGAGCAAGATTAAACCTGCACTGGTTCTCTAAGGATAATTTAACATTTTACGAGGCTATTTTTATGGAGTTTTAAAGATCTGTAAAAACTTTATAGATGATGATGACCTATTTACATTGCTTCATTTACACACACATTGTTATGAATGTGCAAATATGAGTGTATGAGTAACTATGATAAAGCGCTGATGTATTGCATTTGTATTACATTTGATTGTAAAGCAAGGTGCTAGAAGAACAAACTGTGTCCCTGTAGCAGGTTAATGTGGTTATACACTCTCAGTACTGTTCAGGCACAAGCAGAAGAATATATATCATGGTGACTCTTCACACTGGGAAGCCAGCTGTACGTGCATGAATCAGAAAGCCTATTGCACTTGTGTGTGTGTGTTATGTGCCGTCAAGTCACCTCCAACCTATGGCGAGTGACTCTATGAATGAAAGACCTCTAAAACATCCTATCAACTTGCTCAAATTCTGCGAACTGGAGGATGTGGCTTTTTTTATTGAGCCAAGCCATCTCGTTTTAGGTCTTCCTCTTTTCCTACTGCCTTCCACTTTTCCTAGCATTGTTGACTTTTCCAGAGAATCTTGTCTTGATGTGACCAAAGAATGATAACCTCAATTTTGTCCTTTTAGCTTCTAGGGAGACTTCAGGCTTGATTTGATTTAGTATCCACATATTTGTCTTTTTGGCTGTCCATGGTATCCACAAAACTCTCCTCCAGCACCACATTTCAAATGAATCAATTTTCTTCCTGTCAGCTTTCTTCACTGTCTAAGACAGTGGACAGTGAAGAAAGCTATTGCACATATGCAGTAAATATTTGTTAAATTATTTCCTATTTGTCCATGTGCAGTAGTAGTTTGTGGGCAAAAACTATTACAGGTCATGTTGAGTTCTCTTCTAACATACTGGAGTAAGACCCATACCCTGAAGTCATTGCTCTATACATTTCCCCACTCCCCCCTGAACAAGTAGGGAAATACCCAATGTGATGAAGTCAGAAGATGGTTAGACTTTGCTGTGTGGCAACAGAGCGGAAGAACTCAACAATTGTCATTTTCAGCAATAGCAGCCTTGAGGGTATTTGGACAGCACTTCTGTTGGTAGCGGACAGTAGGTGAGTAGGGAGCAAGAAGCTCTAGGTATACCGTGGTGAATCAGTCCACCCTTACCAGCTGGATGTTCTTACTGTAGTCTGTGGAACACTATCCTTTTGCTAATTTTGCGTCTGATAACCAGATATGTTCAGGGTTCCTGACTGTATGCTGTATGCAGAAATAGAACTATGCTGCTAGCATAATTGGATAGGCAGGAAAGCCCTTAATGATCTGGGGAACAAACAAAATGTGAGAATCTTCGCAGACACAGGTGTGATTCTTAAGTCAACACCTAGGAGGAATGTTAGTCTGTGGTAGCTGAGGTACCTTTACAATCCAGCCATGCTGTCAGACAGATTTAAGTGCTAGATGCAAATGCCTGGCACCCTAAAGCAATATTTCGTTGTTGTCAGGTACTGGATATAACTGAGGTACTAAGATGGTAGAAGCTCATCCAACCAGCGTTCTGTAGATACACAAGTGCTAAAACTGTTACATGTAAATCACAAGCGATGGATTGTTTTATGATTGCTACTGAGTGTTGAACTACAGTAAGTGCTTTCAAAAAGATACAGAGATGCATATTTGCAATTGTAAAATCTCCTGTGGGCACCTTGCTTTCTGTAGTAGTGGGCTGCCAAATGCTCTTTTTTCCCCCAGTACCTTTCAGAATATGAGATTAATAGGTCGGCTCTTCACGCCTTTTATGTTAAGGACAAAATACACATACATGTGACACAAGTTGGGTCACAGGTGCCTGACCAACTTTTGGTCACCTTTTCTTCTGGGAGCTAACCTCTAAAAACCTCTTCATCACTCTGCATGGCTTCAAAAGCTGTGAGGTTTAAGGAGGGGCTTCAGGCTTCCCTCCTGCACTGTTTTTTGCTGGTGGAAACATCTGCAAGGCACACCTATTTGCTCATTCTTTGGACTCCAAGTGCATATCCCAGGCCACATGGAGCCCGCAGAAGGGGCAAACAAGCCCCTCACGTTGTTTCCACTGGTGAAAATGGTGTGGGAGGGAAACTTGAAGCCCCTCCATCTCCCTCACAACATTTGAAATTGTGTGGAGTGATGGAAAGGTTTTTAAAAGTTAATTCCTGCATGAACATATGACTGAGAGTCAGGTTAGGTACCTGTACCTGATTCGCGTCACATGTAATGTGTAGTTTGGCCCTTAGGATGAGGCAAACATGGGAAAATATATAAAGCTGCTTTATAGTTTACACCAGTTTCTAGGAACATTGATTGCTGTACTGAAAAAGCGAGACCATTATGGGGGAATTAGAAAAATTAGAAAAGTGAATTATGTCCAAAGCCTGTATAATTCAGCTCCACATTTTTTGTCTTTGCTAAGACATGACTAAAACACATCAGTATGAATCACTAGTTCTCATACCTCAGTATTCCATTATCACATTAGGCATTGTAGAAGAGGATATGTCCCTATCTTTTTTCAAATATTCAGTTTTGGTGCTGCAGCCGTGCATCATGGGAGTGTGTACTACGTACTATCCATTTTGTGTGGATGGGGTGCGTTGTGTGTGTTATGTAAAGACCTCCAAAATGTCCTATCATTAACAGACTTGCAAACTGGAGAACATGGCTTCCTTTATTGTGTCAAGCCATCTTATTTTAGGTCTTCCTCTTTTCCTACGCCCGTTCACTTTTCTGAGCATTATTAACTTTTCCAGAGAGTCTTGTCTTCTCCCCATGTGATCAAAGTACCATAGCCTCAGTTTTGTCATTTTAGCTTCTAGGGAGAATTCAGGCTTGATTTGATCTAGAACCCACTTATGTGTATTTTTGGCCATCCATGATATCCACAAAACTCTCCCTGAGCACCGTATTTCAAATGAATTATTTTTTTTTCCTGTCAACTTTCTTCATTGCCCAATTTTCACATCCATACATAGTAATGGAGAATACCATAATTTGGATTATCTTGATCTTGGTCCCCAGAGAGACGTTCTTATCTTTAAGGATCTTTTCTAGTTCCCTCATGACTACTCTTCCAGGTCTCATTCTTCTGATTTCTTGGTTGCTGTTTCCCTTTTGGTTGATGTTTGAGCCAAGGAATGGAAAATCTTGAAAAATTTCAGTTTCCTCATTCTCAACTTTAAAATTGTGTAATTCCTCGTGTAGTCATTACTTTTGTCTTCTTAACGTTTAGCTGTAATCCTGCTTTGGTGTTTTCTCCTTTAATATTCCTCAGTAGTCATTTCAAGTCTTCACTATTTTCTGCCATTAATATGGTATTATCTGCATATCTCAAATTGTTAATGTTCATTCCACCAGTTTTTACTCTGTCTTATTCTTAATCGAATCCAGTTTTCCTCATGATATGTTCTGCATAGAGGTTGAACAGACAGGGAGATGATATGCATCCTTGTCTGACAACCTTGCCAGTTGGAAACCATTCTGTTTCCCCATATTCTGTCCTAACAGTATCCTCTTGTTGTGAGTACAGGTTGTACATCAAAACAGTCTGATGTTGTAGCATCCCAATTTTTTTGAACACTATCCATAGCTTTTCATGCTTCACACAGTCAAAAGCTTTGCTGTAATCTATAAAACATAGACTGATATTCTTCTGAAATTCCCTGATATGTTCTATTAGACATCGTAAATTCGCAATGTGATCTCTAGTTCCTCTTCCTCTTCTGAATTCTGCTTGAATACCTGGCATTTCGCTTTCCATATATGGTAAGAGTCTTTGCCGTAGAATTTTGAGCATCATTTTGCTTGCATGGGCAATTAACATGATAGTCGGATAGCTGCTGTAGTCTTTGGTATCTCCTTTTTTTAAAAAAATTGGAATGTAGACTGTGTGTTTCCAGTCCATAGGCCATTGTTTTGTTTTCCATATTTGTTGACTGATCTTGTTAAGATTTTGATGGACTCAGTTTCTGTAGCTTGAAATAGCTTTATTGGTATTCCATCTACTCTAGGTGCTTTATTTCTCCCAATTGCTTTGAGTGCAGCCTTTACTTCATTTTCTAAGATTTCTGGTTCTTAGTCAAATGATTTTTCTTCAAAGGCATCTGTCATCCTTCCATCTCTTCTGTATAGTGAATGGGGTAACACACTCATGTTTTTTCTTATGTGTAACAGTTTATGTGTGAAGCAAAAACATCTAGGTTCCCATTCTCACATACTTCCCCATTCACACAAGATGGTGACTGCCCATATTAGGACAATCATGCTCAGCATGCTTTTCCATGATGCCCAGTTGATGTGCCAAAACCAAACATCTGAAAAGGATTTCACATCCTCATTTTTGAGGTGATAACCGGCTGTTTGTAGACTCTGTTTGTCTTCTGCAAAGGAGGTCTGAAATTATATAAGTGAAGAATGGATGTATGAATTAATTTTTATTTATTTTTCCCCTTCATGTTTTGATTGTGAACTTTTCCATCCTGTCTGTTTTTATTGATGGTGTTCCTGATTTACCGCATTTATATGCAATAGATGCAAAAATAACATTCAAAATTGCATAAATTCAGTGGGGAAGAATCTGCACAAGTAATGGAAAAGGGCACAAAAATAAAGACTCGGAGGTCTGATTTGCCCAAAGGAGAAGGAGCACTGAGACGGTGGGCATCATGTGTGTGGTGTCACATGAGCAGCTACTTCAAGCCAGCAGTCCTCGTCTGATGAAGCAGGTGGCTTGCTCTTCTTTCTTCTCTCCCCTTCTGTCAGGGGAGCACTTCTTGCTTTTCAATCTGCCCCTGTTTATGTGTGCGGCTGCTGTGTGCACTGCATCCCATGAAGATTCTTCAACCCAGTGAATGTATGCATCGAGACTAAAGGATCCATGCAGTATTCGGTATCTCTTACTGCATCATTCAGTAATATCATTGTCTTTAGGGGCTGGCTAGCTTCTAGTTAGCTCATTTAAAACAAGGCAAACTCAACAGAAATCCTAAACAGGTCTACTCAAAATCCTACCGAAGTATATTCAAGAAGGCTTACTCCAGGAACATAGTCCTTAGGGTTGATCAACAGAGTGACTGGCCCCAAATCTCCCAGCAAGCTTTCATGGCAGAATGGGAATTTGAAATTGGGTATCCTAGAAACTTGTCCTACACTCTAACCACTAGACCATGCTGGCTTAACTATCTCTATAACACAAATATAGGGCTGATTCTGGCAATGAAATAATCTTTAAGCAAAAGATCACTCCCAGGTCTGCCAGGAAAGAAGTGCTTGCATTTATTCCTTGGTTCTTGCTTCATTTACTACCTCTGACCCACTGGGCACCCAGAGTGACTTTCAGTGAAGACCTACGATGGTTTGTGTCTGTGTGTATATAAAATACCTACTGGCCAGCAACTCTTATTTAAAAGTACAATACCTTAGAACAAATGTGAAATATAGAGTGCCAGCATCAACCTAAAAGGAGTTCCTCCCTCTATCAGTCTTCTGCATGCTGCCTGAAGAATCACTTAGCCTAGTCTTTCTAAGAGGGATGCTTCTCCTGGATCAGTATTCTCAGAGACCTTCTGGCCCCTTGCAGTTGCAGAATAAAATAACACTCTTCAGCTTTTCCTCTGACATTCTCTTTATGATATGGTTTGTAGTTTGTGTGCACACTGAACTCCTGGTCGCTGTCTCTGTTTCAAAGATGAGATCAGCTGATCTTTCTCTCCTTTTCCAAATTCAGCAATTGCTCGCCTCCCTCTGCTGTTCATGGAAAACAGAAACATTGTTTCACTGACAGTCACTCTTCCTGGCTTCTGTAGCCTCCAGTAATAATGGGTTGTGGTGTTTCGTTTTTTAAAATTATCTGGAATCTCCCTTAGGGTAGCAGGCTGACATATTCCTGATCCCAAGTAGTTGCTGTCTGAAACAATCATTATTAGCAGGTTTGTTAAACTGCTTTCTTCAATAGTCACAGCGTTTGTTGTAGCATCGCAGTGGTTTTTTCCCCCTTAAGTGCAAGATATGGACTTTTTTCCATTGGCTAACGACAACCCAGTTTCTGAGTTTGTATTTGGGTGGAGAAAAAAAAATCATGTTAGATGTTAATGCAAAGTCATTGGTCTGTGCTACTCAAAACCCACTAATCATGCTGTGTGTTGTAGTCTCTAAAACCAATAGGTAATTCTATTCCTGGATTAATTCTGTTTTCTTGAGATTTAATTTCCACTTGCATTTCTTATGAACTTGACCATGCCATCCAGGAACTGACTGGGGACAGAGACAGCTGTGTCTGGGTGCTTACTGTGTTTTTCTTCATTTGTAGCTCTCCTTTCTCACAGAGTCACAAGGCAAATTGCAGAATTCAGAAAACAAGGTGAGGCATTTCTTTTTTTCCTTTTTTAAATCTGCCTTGAATCTTTATTACAGCTTCTTGTTTCATTATCTTAAACTTTTACCTCAGGAGGACCCTGGTCACAAACAATACTCCCGCTCCCCCATACACAAAGCTTCAAGAGTTCTCTACTTTACCCAGGTTTTTTACCTTAAAAACACTTTGGCTTTAGGGTTTGAACACCACTGCTATGTGGTGTTTTGGCTCCCGTGTTTGTCCTATCTATTGCTGCCTCACTGACTTCCTCAGTATTCTCAATAGGTTTTTGCTGCCACCAAAGGCCTTAGATTTCTTCAGTCCAACTGATATTATAGGAAGGCTTAGAGTCAAAACAGATGAGATTCCTGATGCATGTTTGTTTCCCGCAAGTTTCCATGGGAAGTATAGTAAGAAAGAATCTCTGCCAGGGAGAAGATGGAGAGAATTCCTCTAGGCATCTCGTCTAGTCCATGCTTGGGTCCTTCTTGCTGCCATCAGCTCCCATTGCTCCCCTAAAAACACTCCACAGTCAGAGGAAGCCAAGTGCACTGATTGTGGCAAGAGGGAGCCGATTGAGCCAGTGGCAGTCAGAGGAATCTGGCAGTGGCAATCAGCTTTTTGTCCCTCTTGCCACCACCAGCGTGCTCAGCTCCTTCTGGCTCCTGAGTAGAGATAGGCACAAACCGCATTATGAACCTCAAAACCCCACAAAAATGGCAATTGCGCAATCGTGACCTAGCAGTTAGTGCTTGTCCACAGCCAATGAACCAGCAGTCGGGAGAAGCCTGGTTCGGGGTGTTCGGGCACGGTTCGGGAAGCCAGACACTCAGGCGCCAGCAATCTATTCCCCTGGCAACAGAGCCAGGGGGATGCCTGAGCTCTGTCTGCCCTCCTTCTGTCGCCCTGGAAACCCGAATGGAAGCCCAGCTTTCCTTGATCAGCAGGGCTTCCTTCCAACCACGGAGCTGCAAAGCAGTTACAAGTTGGGAGAAGACACCCAGGGTAGGGAGGGGGAAGGGGGTGTTCTGTAGCCATGGGCACTCCAATCTCATCCCTGCAAACCCTGATAGGCAGCTCTGACAGACAAACACAGACCTCCAGTGTTGCTGAATGGGACCTATGCTTATAAATAGCCATGGTCTCCCAGGATGGGTTTCATTTACTGCTAGCAGTGGAGTGGGACAGAGCTCTTGCTTGTCACTTGCTAGCCTTTGGGGAGAGAGACAGAGAGAGCACAATTGAGCTTGGCTTTGGGGGATAGGGATCTATCTCCTCTGGTTCCAGGGCTGCTGCCTGGCTCTGCGGCCAAGCTCGGTGGGCACCTCGGCTGAGGGCTCACATTATTATTAATCAGTGCCTGACCTGTTCAGGTCTGTGGGAGTGGTGGGCTAGGGCTCTAGTCCCTCCCTCCCTCTGGTGCCAGGGCTGCTGCCAGGCCCTGGGGCTGAGCTCAGTGGGCACTGTGGCAGAGGGCACACAGAGTCATCTACTTTCCTGTCCTCCTTAATTCTAGTTTGGTGGCACAATGAGTCTTCCTCTTGTGTTGGCTGCCAAGGGTGGTTGTGGGGTGAAGTGCGATGGCAGTCCTCCTGGTTCAGCTGTGGAAAGCAGTTTTGGGTGTGGCTTGGGGGCCACAGAGAGTCCTCCCACTCCCCCCAATTTATATTTCAATTTATATACTGCCCATCCTCAGGGGCTCTGGGCAGTGAACAAGTTAAAATCAATAAAAACAAGAAAACAACAATACTAAAATCAACATACAAAACAATAATGAAATGCACCTGTCGGGGCTGTGGAGGAGGCCAAAGAGGTCTTTCCGCAGGTGGGGAGTGAATCTCTCTCAACATTTTGAGGAGGGGTGGGTGGGCAATGGATCCCTGGAGGAATGGTATGTGTGTTATGAAAGATCCCTCCCATCCCCATCCCAAACTCTCGGTGGTGTCCCCTCCGAAAGTCCACCCCTCACCCCGTCGTCTGTGTCCAGCCCTTCAGCGCAGCCTGTAACCATTCATCCTCCTTCCCCTGGGACAGTAAGTGGTTGGTGTTACAATGCCTCCGTATGGAGGCACTTTCGGGCCCTTCCTGATGACCCCCATGTGGTGTGGTGCCGTGCATGTGAGGTCCTGGTGCACAGGGGCAAAAACCCAAAGCACCTGTCTTCGACAGCCCTGACTCGCCACCTGAAGAGGCACCACCCAAACCTGTCTCCCTTCTCACCCAGTGAAACATCCATTGGGGGGAGAAAGGGGGCCACCCACTCTTCTGAGCGGGGGTCAGTGGGAGGATCACTTTGCCCTGAGGGTGATGCTGGTGAGAGCAGAGCTCTCCAGCAGGCCATGCTGGGGGAGGTTGTCCCCTCGGGGTCTGGGACAGCGCCACTTACAACCTCGAGGCTGATGGCTTAGGAGGTGGCTGCCGCCGCACTGTTCCTCAGTGGGACCCTCGGGTGAGGACCTGTGGTGGCTGGGGGATCAGGCCTCCGTTCCGAATGACACATCCTCTCCCTCCCACGCCGGGAATACCAGCGTGCTCCTCTTTGGCCTGGTGGTGGCAGGGGGATCTTCCCACTTACCCCCCACATGACAGGTCCTCTCCCTCCCATCCTTTCCAGCAAGGCAGGAAGGTGGGTGATGCTGCTGATGGAAGCCTCCTTTGGGCACTTGCGCAGCAGCTCAGGAACTGTCGCACATATAGTTCAGCCGCACGGTGCCCCCATCCATCTCAAACGCAGAGCCCTCTGAGCAAGGGGGAATGGGTCGCTCGACTGATGTCCTTCCCGCAAAGGCAGGGAGGTGGCCAATGTCATCTGCTGCTGCTGCTGTCCCATTTCTGTCTCCCCCTCTCAGGACCCACTCTGACCCGTCCAAACAATGCCTCCTGTCTTGCCCACTCCCTACTTTCCGCAAAGGCAGGATGTCAGATCAGGTCATCCCCTGCTTCACGTGGGACTAGCCAGTTACTGCTCCCTCCTTGGTTGCACAGCTCGGTTGCGCTCATGCAGTCAATTGTATTGTATACGGATAACAGTTGGTTGACAATGTGGTGGCACCCCTGTCAACAGGACTGACGGGACCTCTTTCAGCTGGGTGGGAATGTGTCCCGCAACTCCCGTTCTTTCTGTCAAGGGAGGAACGTGGGTACTGTTGGCTGCCTCCGCCAAACTGTTCCTCAGTGGGACCCTCAGGTGAGGACCCGTGGATGCTGGGGGATATTCCCCCTCCCCCTCCTCATGATGACGTATCCTCTCCCTCCCATCTTTTCCGGCAAGGCAGGAAGGTGTGTACTGTTGGCTGCCTCTGCTGCACTGTTCTTCGGTGGGACCCTCGAGTGAGGACCCATGGATGCTGGGGGATATTCCTCCTCCCCCTCCTCATGATGACAAGTCCTCTCCCACCCACTCTGGGAATACCAGCATGCTCTTCTTTGGCCTGGCGGGCGGGCACATGGGGGGTGCCACCAGCAAGCAGCCAGACCCCCTGCCCCCTGAGGGGAGGCAGCTCAATGCCACCTCCCCGTGCCCACCAGGCCCGGCAGCCGCCCCCAATACACACCTTCTGGCCTGCTCTGGGAATACCAGCATGCTCCAGTTTGGCCTGATGGGCAGACACATGGGGGGGTGCTGCCAGCGAGTGGCCAGACCCCCCGCCTCCTCCCTGTGCCTGCCAGGCCCGGCGGCCACCGGCATCAGCCACCATTCCTGTATTTCTGGGAACAGCGGCGTGCCCCACTGTGGCCTCCATCAACCATGAACCACAATCCAGTTCAGCAACGGGAGATGCTCATTGTGTTTCAGGAATTCGGGATCGTGGTCTGCACCAAACCATGATCCGCTGGTTCGTTAACTTTTTTTGGTTCGTGCCCATGTCTACTCCTGAGTGCACTTAAGGGAGCAAGGAGAGTGTGCTGGCTGTGGCGAGAGGGAGCTGAACTCACTGGCAGCTGTCAAAGGGAGCTGATTGTGCTGGCAGCAGCTAGAGGGCCAAGGAACTGATCGCCACTGCCAGCTCCCTCTGACTGCCACCAGCTCATTCGGCTCTCTCTTGCTGCTGCCAGCATGCTCAGCTCCCTCTGGCTGCAGAGTTCTTTTAGGGGAGCAAGGGGAGCTGGCTGTGGCAAGAGGGAGCCAAGAACGGACCAGATGAGATGCCTAGTGAAAGAGTCTCTGCCATAGAGAAGAGGGATTCTCTCCCTCTTCTCCATGGCAGAAGTTCTTTCTCACTACACTTCCCGTGGAACCTTGCAGGAAACTGACACGTGTCCATCACGTGTCAGGCATCTGTTTTGGCTCTTAGTTATAGACAGTAATGTGACAGAATGGTCAATACATGGGGTGGCTGAGAGGTAAAAAAGGAATCCTGTGTTCCAAAAGAAACAAGTGTTTTGCTTAATCAGAAATAGAATTTAATTATATACACACTTCTTATATTTATTTGTAAGTGTAAATGCATGATGATATAGCCTAGGTTTATATGCTTGCTGGTTTCAAATAGTTGTATATTCTTAAATGGTTAGTCACAGACCCAGTCACAAAGACTAATTTTCCAAACAGTTCTACACTCAGGGAATACTTCACAGAGTATTCTCCCCTCACTCTCACAGACACAGACTCTCTCAGGGCCAAGCGACACATGACGAAAGACACTTGCCTGGCAAGTGGATTGAGTGGAGGGCAAGTGAACAGGGAGAAATACACTTGCCATTCAAGTGTCATTTGTCACTTGTAGCTTGGCCCTCAGTCTTCCACACAGATTGCCTGATATAGACAGAATAAACACTTTCCCTCAGCTCTCTGAATAAAAACTGCAGCTCACTCTGCTCCTTCGGGTACAGCTGCCATCTAATCACTGCAATCCAGCTCCCGTCTTCCTCAGTGAGCTACATTTTAAACCACAATAACAAATATTCAAAACATGTCCATTACCAAACAGAAACAAAACACAAACTATTTATATGACAAAAAATTACACAAGACAACAAAGCCTATTGTAATACATTCAACAAGCTGTGCAACAGAATTGCCCTATGAAAATTGAGAACAATATAACCACAACATTCGATTTATATACCACCCTTCAGGACAACTTAACACCCACTCAGAGTGGTTTACAAAGTGTGTTATTATTTTCCTCCTGATAATCACCCTGTGAGGTGTTGGGGCTGAGAAAGCTTGGAAGCCTCCGTAGGGAGGGAGAATCCTGTGTTGCCCCCACCTCACTGCCTGCACAGCAACATTTCCCCATTTTCAGATGACTGAAACAAGTAAACCAATATGTATGTTTTATGGGAAACTGTGCGTATGTTTGATGAATGCGAAGGTTTTTTTTAAAGGGTTTTTTCCCCTTCACCTCAGTCCTTACTCTGTTAAATTAGTGTTTCCAAGCTGGTGAAGAAGATTTAAATTTTTTAGTATAATTGTAGCCCTCTGTAGAAGTTGGCATTTTGGTCACGTATAGGGAGACCACCAGCCATGTGTTTCGTGTGATCAGATGACACGTAGATTGGACAATACATGGATTTTCCATGCAGGTAGTTTCCCTTGGTTATGGTTTATATGAATAGAAGCTGAATCTCCATGCATTATCCAATTAACATTATGTGATTACACATAATGGGTGCATTAGCAGCCCCTGCACTCTCTCCTTTTGCACAAATGAAACACCAACATAACATCTGCAGAGGGTACTACAGAGGGTACTAAATTCTAGGCTGATTCCGCACACGTTGGATAATGCACTTTCAATGCACTTTAGCAATCGTTTGGAAGTGGATTTTTTGTTTCACACACGAAAAATTCAGTTCCAAATGATCTCTAAAGAGGATTGGAAGTGCATTATCCAACGTGTGCGGAATCAGCCCTAGTGACCATTGTTGCTCTTTGGGGAAAAAAACGAGAACAAAATTGAAGTCAAGTGAGCCTTTCACACAAAAGTGCTTGGTTAAAACCAGCTTTTCAACATCTCCACTGAGTGCTTTGACTCCTTCCCTTTTGAACCAGAAAAACTGCTCTTGTTTTAATGACTCCTATTGGATTTTATGAACTATGGTTGATTTATGCCATCTGCAGGATATCTGCTGAACTGCTTTGAGATCCTGAACAGTATCATATCTGCATCTCAGTCTCATTCCCCCCAAACGAATCCCCTCTCTCTCTTTCTTTTGGCAGCATATTCGAAGAGATGTAGGCCATTTTCACGCTGCTTACCAGCCATGGAACATTGCGCCCAGCTCCCGGAATGACAGCATCTTCCTGGTGCAATTTCGCGCGAGAACAGTAGTTCTCATGTGAAATCGTGCCAGGAAGACGCTGTTGTTCCGGGAGCTTGGCGCGATGTTTCATGGCCAGTAAGCAGTGTGAAAATGGCCATATTTCAAGTTGGGAATGTAACATACACAATAAGAACTGTAAAAACTTGGTTCTTTTAAGAAAACCCTGAAATAAAATTCTCACAGGCAATGTAAATTCTGTACCAGGAAAAGTACAATTCTGCAACCTCTCTGAAATAAGTAAACAGAGCAAATTTGTATAATTGGCTATAATTTTGCATATTTCATTACGCATCGTGCCTTCTGCATAATTTATTCTGGTTCTGCTTTTGTTCAGAAAGGCCAAAAGCCATGCAGGGGGGTGCGAGGCCTGTAATTGTTTGACCTTTTAAAATAAGCTTTGCCTTTGGACCTTCAATTCAGCTCCGCCTTGCATTACCTTAAACTTATACCACAGGAAGGTTCTAGTCACAATCAACACTATTTTATTTCCAATCACACAGAGTTTCAGGAGTCTTCTACTTTAACCAGACTTTTACCTCAAGAACACTTTCCCTTTTTTGTTTGTGTTACTTTTATTGTGCTGGCTTCCTCAATCCTTCAAAAGGTTTTTGCTGCCACCAAAGCCTTAGACCTCCTTAATTTAACTGGTAATATAGGAAGGCTTGTTATAGATGGTAGTGTGACAGAACAGTCAGGGCATGGGGTGGTTGTGAGGTTTTAAAAAAGGGTCTTTTTGCTTAAACAAAAGTAGAATTTATTTTACATAAGCATGATGCAGAGTTTTACTAAGCATATTGGTTTCAAAATAGTTCTTAAACTTCATAATTTCAAAAATAATTATATCTTCT
Organism: Eublepharis macularius; assembly: GCF_028583425.1. Taxonomy (NCBI): domain Eukaryota; kingdom Metazoa; phylum Chordata; class Lepidosauria; order Squamata; family Eublepharidae; genus Eublepharis; species Eublepharis macularius. The sequence goes on from NC_072796.1 coordinate 21,676,449, forward strand.
TGAAAGTATATTCACAGACTTAGTCACAGAGACTAATTTTCCACACAGATCTTCACTCACAGATTAAATGCTTGTCTCCTTCACACAGACACAGACATCCTGGATAGCATTGGTTGTATATTGAGGTTTACCCAGGGAAGTAATTAAGTTTAACAACATGTGTGCATGTTGGTAGTCACAGTCAGGGTTATTTCCTCAGAAATGGTTCTTCTAGGCAGATCACAATCTGAACCAAGGAGAAAGCCCTTCTTGAAAACATGAAGCTGCTTTATACTGTATCAGGCCTTTAATCTATTGAGGTCAGTATGCTGCCACATCAGTACAGCAGGGACCAGAGACCTTGAGAAATGAAGTTTTCTCATGGAGTCTGATTGCACCTGACCTTTTGGGTGGTCTAATGGTTGGAATATCAATCTGAGATTGAGGAGAGCAAATCCCCCCTATGCTGTCAAATTCACTGAGTGATCTTGCGTCAGTCACTGGAAGCCTGTCAACGTCAGCTGTACATGACATGTGACACGTGTTGGTTTGGGGTTCCCCTGACTTGACTCACAGCCACATATACATCCCGGGAACTCACTGTATCAAATGTTCTATTGCTCAAGGAATGCTCAAGAGTGCTGCAAGAGGTGGAAAAATTCTGTTCTATTGCCAGTAGCGCCTTCCATTAACAGAAAACAAACTGTGGATACATCCCGTCATATCTCAAGTTGAGGATATTTTTTAATGGAACTTAACTAGTTCTTTCTGATTTGAAAGGGAAGAAAAGTAGATATTTAATCATAACTGTTTCAGCTCCATCTGGATGTCCTGAATTATGACAAACATTTTGACTTAATCTAGGCATCCAGATACCAATTAATTCAACCTTCTAAATAATGTAGTACTCTGTAGGGTGCTGAAATCTCAAGAACATCTGCCAAGGAAAGAGGAGGGAAAGAATCCTAATGCAATTCTGGCAAATGAAAGGGGCATCAACTTTTTTTCATGGATTTTTAGCCAATAGCGAGAGACTATTTTATTTTATTGTTATTCCATCAGTTTCTCTAAAGTGTGAGTAGAGATTAGATCTTCGGCTCTTCACCTGCAGAAGGTGGAAGTAAGCGGAGCAATGTAGGGGCTGGTAGTAGAGAAGACACACAAACACCTTCCCCTGTCCCATGCTGATAGCCTCTCAAGAGAACAGGGCCCTCCATGTGGTACCTGACTTGGTGGAGGCATACTGCACAGAGGGCTTTTATCAAAGGGAATCTGGAGCTGGGGACATTATTGTAATTTGCATGTATTGTGTGTACCGCTTCAATGTTCCTGTGCATTTCCTTGTGTGCACACACAAATGCTCTTTCTTAAAGATATTCCATGACATTTGCAGTGCCATCCTAAGCCCTTCCATTGAACTGTGGATTTAGGAGGGTGTAACTCTGTTTGGGATGGCACCACGAGAAGCCAAACTAGAGTGGGAGAAAATCCTACAAACTGGGCCCCAGATAGTGCTCCTGCAGGAGACTTGGATTTTTGAAAGGCATAAATGTGCTTTTGAAATTGCATATTCTTCCAAGAGCTGTTCATTTTGTGTCCGGTTTCATGTTTTAAAATGCCTTGAATTCACATGATTTTTCATATCTTGGTTTTTTAGGGGGGAACCCATTAACTGCATGTTCTAGGAGTATCATGAGTAGAGATGGGCATGAACTGAAATATGATCCAAAATTAAGCACAAACCATGCCAGTTCGTGGTTCGTGAACCAGCGATTCATCAGACCCCATTTCTGACGAACCACCACGAACTTTAGGCTGGTTCACTTGGTTCGTTTTTTGGTTCTTCACTGCAGACAGCCTGGTGCCAATCAATCAGTTTCCTAGGCAACAGGAGATGGACTTCCTGCAGATCTTCTGCTGACCCAGAAGTGATGATTTTTCTGACCTGGATGTGACTTTTCACAAACCAAATGAACCAGTTCGCAAACCAGGGGCAAGTTCGTGGTTCATGGTTCGTGAAATTTGATGAACCACAAACCGCATGGTCCATTTTTTTCCTGGTCCGTGCCAGTCTCTAATCATGAGTCACTGTTCGCATTGGGTGTGTTCACACACCAGGAATAGGGCTTCCCCACCAGGCTACTTCCTGCTGCACGTAGGACTGGACCTAAGTCTTTGATCTTTGTGAAAGTCTTGTTAATTATTATACACTACCCAACCCTTAATCAGTTTTAAAGTAAATGGGCTTAGAAGGATATAGCTCTGTTTAGGATAATATCAGCTTGGTAGCTGTGATGATCTGCAGGAAAAGAGCAAGATTTGAGCCCAGTAGCACTTAAAAGACCAACAAGCTCCCTTCGTCTGCTTGGAAAATAAGTTCATTGTTATCTCCAATTTCTATTCAGATTTAAAGCTAATCACCATTCTAGAGTTTAAGAATAAACTTAATTTTCAAAAATTCTGTTTGTCCAAAAATACAGGATTAAGTATAGCTGCAGGAATACTGTTCCGGCTGAGCGTTGCTTTCAGGGTCCCATACACATTTACTCTTCCTACATCAGAATGCTGCCTTTAAAGTTTTCTTTCTTTCTTTCTTTAGCTATGGGAGACATTCCAGGCTGTGGAGATGTAATCATTTTGGCCATGTGTTTGAAGTCCCGATTAAGAAGTGTTTCAAACCTGTTATCAATTACTCAGATGAAAACCATATTGAACCTCTCAAAAAGAAAACCTCTTGCAGGCTGCATTGTTCACATCGAAAGGAGACGGTTAGAGCTGCAACTGTAACCCAAGCTTCAAAGGTTGTCCAAGACAAAGGCATCGTCTGTCAATCGAAGCGGGAGACCTAAATCAGGAGGAATACGCAGTTGGGATATTTCAAATCGTGATCTGACCTGAGTGATGTCTTGTTTGCCCCCCCCCCCAAATATTTCTGGCATCCAGATCTGATGCTCTTGAGCCCTGCTGCCTGGTTTTGATTTCCTGGGCAAAGGGATATAGAGGGGGCTAAGGCAGTAGGAGAAGGGAGAGAGTATCAGCAGATATGTGTGGCAGGGATACCATCCAACAAGAAGGCTTCCTGCCAAACAGAATCAGCCTGAGTGGCACGTTCGTGTTCACCCGCATGCTAAGCCTGCCTGTGGTTGTCCTGGAAGTGATGATGTTAAAGAATAGGGAACATTTTCTCCAATCGGTCTGAAATTCGAGATGCAGAATCCTTTGGAAGAATGATGCAGCCCCTAAGAATTGCATCCCAACTTCGCAGGGCAGGGGAGAAGTATCATGGAAGCAATTACTGCTTTGATGTCCTAGTAGTTCTAGCTGCACAGCATGCTCCAAATCTGACCCTTTTTTGTTGTTGTTGTCATTATGCATTCTGATTTAGCAGCCAAACTCAATCCAGTTTAGCCTCTTGATCAGTAGAAGGATATGAGGAGGAAAACAGGTCCCAGATCTACATTCTGTTTGTGGGAAGGCACCTGGAGCGAATCTCATGAACGCCTAACCATGAAATTATTTTGTCAGATTAAGCCATCCATACTACTTACAATGTATGCAAATTGTGGGTGGATTGAAGGAAAGAGGAGAAGTAGTGGGTGAGTGGATAGTGCTGAGTTTTGAAAAATCCTTTCTGGAGAGATACGTACACTGTTTAGTATGCACAGTTCTCTGCTTCATCAAAGAGTAGGAAGTTCCATGGGTATCTAGTATAGCCATTTTTTCTTCGTGAGGGCAAGATCAGATTTGGTGGGGTTTTTGTGGTATATTTTGCTATCCAACATATGGATTGGATCAAGGCTGTTTTTCTGGGGAAAGAGGTAGTGGAACTCAGTGGGTTGCCAGTACAGGGGGCAACTCTTGGTGGGAGGCGGTGCCCCTGGTACCACATGTACACGTGCAAAGTGCGTGCATGCTCCCAGGACCAATGACGTCATTTTGGGTCAGCTGGAACAAGGGGGAGTTTTTAAATCGCCCTAGGCAAAAATGGTTACATGGCTGGTGGCCCTGCCCTCTGATCTTGCAGTGAGAATGGCAATCTAAACTCTCCTCTGTCTGGAGATCAGGGGGCAGGGCCACCAACCATGTGTCCATTTTCAAGATGTTCGGAACTCCATTCCACCGTGTTCCAGCTGAAAAAAAGCCCTGGATTTTGTCCATATCCACCAGTGAAAAGAAGGAAAATGCATCCCCACCAAAAACAGACTATGGCTGGGGATCATGGAACTCACATGGACAGCCTGTGGGACAGGTTATAGTAAAGAGGGGAATTAGCTGGCTGGATTGAACCCTATAGGTCAAGCATGGAAGAGCACTCAGGCACAGTGCTAGTCTACATAAAACACCATCTGGTTGGCATTTTTACAAGGATAAAACAGAAAGTTCAAGAATTTAGTTAAGCCATTGCAGAGGGACCTGGCAACTCTTGAAATAAATTCTGCCTGCTTAAGGGAGTTTCTGTTTGTTCACAGGCCATTGCTGCTGAGGTACAGCCAAGATCCGGTGTTATCATTCATGTTGAATAATACAATAGTACAAGGCATTGAGGATATGCAGTAGTTGAACCTTTTTTCTAGGTTTTCCCGAAAAGAAATTTTGGTTCTTTTTTAGCATTCCATTTTATCACATTTTTAAAAGTCTTTGCAGCATCATGGGATTTTCTTCTGTTTATTGTTTACTTTTACATTAGTTCTCAGAAGAAATATTTAGAAGGGATCTGGAATGTAAAAAACAAAACAAAAAAAAACAGCATAGCACTTTCATTTCAGGCTGCTTATCTTTCATCTTTGGTATTTGCAGTTTTAAATATAGGGGCAAAACCTTTGGAATTCATCCTTTTCCAAGAATGCTCATGTCCATAGAGTCAGTGTTTTGTGCAATATTTGGGTGTTTCTTTATTGTGAAAACTTCAGTTTATTCATGGACATTGCCATCACTCTCAGTTGCCCACATTTTCACTCTGTGACACGTGCATGTAGCCCATTCTTATTGGTTGTGTTAGCATTGCCTGTACTAAACAAGGACCAAGGTCCAAAAAGACCAATTGCAAAAATATTTTTTTAATTCTTAAATATATATAAAAGTGCAAGTGCTATTGTGCAAAGTATTAGAAGAAAATTCTCAATTTTGTTCTACTCCATGCGTGTAAACAATACAACACCAATGCTATACACTTCAGTATTTACAAATGCATTATCTGAACAGGTAATATTCATTCCAAAGTCCAATGATTAATCTGTTTTTTCTTCCTTCTGCAGGCAAAAGCCGTTGGCTGGAGAAGACGAAATGGACACCACGGGAGCTGAAGGTGGAGCAAATGAATGAATATACTCAGTATTACCTGTTCAGATAATGCAATTGTAAATACTAAAGCGTATAGCATTGGTGTTGTATTGTTGTTTACATGCCTGGAGTAGAACAAAATTGAGAATTTTCTTCTAATACTTTGCACAATAGCACTTGCACTTTTATATATATTTAAAAATTAAAAAAATATTTTTGCAATGGGTCTCTTTGGACCTTGGTCCTTGTTTAGTACATAGGTGTTGAGACCATCCCTCTATTTTGTTGGACCTTGTGTTAGCATTGAGACATCACCCCATTGATTGTGTGGTATACCTGGTTGGATGGGATCACCCATGCAAGTAAAGAAGGACTGCTCTTACTCTGTCCCTCATGTGCCGTCAGTGGGGTCATCATATAGCCATACCTGTTGGGCTACTTAATGTTATGATGTAATACTACATCCCTGCCAACCGTGCATTCCCTCAGCAGGACCCCCTATAGGACTATGAAAGAGAAGCCATGGGGAAAATGAACATCATGAACATCACTCCCATCCTACAGTCACTCCATTGGCTACCTATCAGCTACCATGCTCAGTTCAAGGTATTGGTTAAGCCCTTCACGGCCTTGGTCCGGCATACCTACGGGACCGACTCCTTCCCTATGTTCCTCCAGGGCAACTTTGCTCATTTGAACAGGGTCTCTTGCAGGTGCCAGCCTGCACATGGGTGAAATCAACAGCAGCCCATACATGGGCTTTCTCTGGGGTGGCCCCTACCCTGTGGAACGGCCTGCCTGAGGAGGCCAGGAGAGCCCCCACTACCCTGGCTTTCCATAAACAATGCAAAACAGAATTATTCAAAAAGGCTTTTACTTAGATAGGAGGGTGGTATTGTAGGGAGGGGTTCTCAGATGCTTCATTAATGAGTTCAGGACCATAGACTTCACCACTATGTTGCCTTACATATTATCTGTTGCTTTAAATTTGTACTCTTATATACTACCTGTACTTCACATTGTCTAAAGTCAGTTCTAGAACTGACTATGTTCTGTTTCAGCAATTCTTCAACTCTGTATTGGATCTTTGCTAACGCTATGTCTTTGTAAAGTTTTATTTGTTTATCCTATGACATTGTTTATGGACATGTCCTTGACACTGTATGGAAATGTCCTTGATACCGATTGAACTAATCTCACACTATGTAATCTGCCTTGAGTCTCAGTGAGAAAGGCGGAATATAAATGACATGACATAACAAACAAACAAACAAACAAACAAACAAACAAACAAACAAACAAACAAACAAACAAACAAACAAACAAACAAACAAACAAACAAACAAACAAACAAACAAACAAACAAACAAACAAACAAACAAACAAACAAACGGCGCTGAACAGGATTTGTTTCCCACTCGAGTCAGCTTCTCATTATGAAGTAAGGGATCTGTGAAGCTCCTCTGGTCAAGGGTGTTGTCCTCACTAGGGGCCCCCACCATCCTCCAGCCTTCACAACAACAACTGAGGGCCAAGCTACACATGACAAATGACACTTGAATGGCAAGTGGATTGAGTGGAGGGCAAGTGAACAGGGAGAAATACACTTGCCGTTCAAGTGTCATTCGTCATGTGTAGCTTGGCCCCGAGAAGCAGAGAGATAAGTCACTTTGAAGAACGTTCCTGAGCTTAGTGGCCACACTAAGTCTAAGACAACACTCATCCTCCTCCTTAGTGCTTCCGTTAGGCTCCATCTCCAGCTCTGCTTATGAAGGAGGAATCTCTTCTACACCCTTTAGCCACTAGCCCTTTGCAGCGTTAGGCCCTGAGAGAGCTACTCCTCCTCTGTCCCCGCTGGAGCAGCTGAATACATTTCTCTCTTCTTCTGACCAGAAATGTCTTCTTCACCCTTGCCCCTGGGAAGGTCTGGGCCCCTAAGACTGTGAAAGCTCCAAGCCCTGTTGGCTACTGTTCTTCCAGGTCTCTTGCTCTTTCCAACAGCTTGGCCCTTTCTTCCGTCTCCTCTCTGGTTCCTCTGACTTCTGCCTTTTAATCCCTTCCTCCCTGTCATGTCTGCTTCCTCGCTTTCTTGCCTAGCTATGCTTCCGATATTAAAGACTCCCACTCAAGATTTCAAACAAGTAGCCTCCAAATCTAACCTTTTTTTGCTATTATATTACACATTCTGGTTAACCAGCCAAACTGAATCCAGTTTAGTCTCTTGATAAGTAGAAGGATATGAAGAGGAAAACAGACTGAGTACGGTACTAGAAACAAGATTTTTCTCCTCTTTGGTGACAACCGAGGGCACAATTTACATCTCCTGCCTCTCTGTTGCTTCTCTTAGGACTGCTATTTTCCTTCTGTTTCTCTTCTTCCCACCTTGACCATGGGATGGTACACAATAGGACAGAACACAATAGATCCCTGATATGTGTGAATTCTGAAGTCCTTCTTCCTTGTTTACCTCCAAGTGTGTTTTGGGGAAGTTTGTGTATCAGCCACTCTAGTACACCTCGTTTTTCACAGCACTCTAAAATGCTGAACCATCCCTTGAAATCTGTGCCTGCCTCTTGGCTTGGTGAAGGATATTGACCTGTGATGCCATCTGTGCCCTGCAGACACCATCTGCCATCACAGTCTGTAAGTGTGTTCAAGACATCAGTATTTTCAGCATCGTTAGACCAATCCGAGTAATGATCAGAGAGGACCAAAGAGATAACCTCATCTCATTTCGAAGAATTCTGATTGATCGTTTACTTTGACATTATACAGTGAGTGTGGTGATACCAATGATACGTTGATGAGTAATACCAACCATTTTTTTTCAAAAAATCTTGACAAATGGCTTCCTAAACACATACATGTTTGCTCAGAAGTAAATTCTGCCAAGTTTGGTGCAACATAGTCTTAGGTAAATGTGAATCACCATATTTATTCTTCGTGGTGGTTTATTTCAGTTTAGGGGTGACTGCTGATGGAGCCAATGTGATACAGTGATCTGGGTGTCAGACTAGGGCTGATTCCGCACTCGTTGGATAATGCACTTCCAATGCATTTTATCGATCGTTTGAGGTGGATTTTTTATTCCGCACACAAAAAAATCTGTTCCAAATGATCTCTAAAGAGGATTGGAAGTGCATTATCCAACATGTGTGCAGAATCACTCTAGGACTGGAAGGTCCGGCTTAATGTGTTTATTTAGCAAATTTGTATGCCGCCTCTTCACAGACCTTTTCTCATGAATAAAAATAATAACATAAAAACAAGTACTTAATTGATCAATATCAAAGCAAGCCATAAAAACAGCCTAAAATAACCCAGCGAAGAGCCTAAATAAAATCCATAAAACGGTCGTCATGCTAGGAGCAGAACATAAATTAGCTGACAAAAATAAAAATCATTTAGTTATAAGTGTTGGTAAAAAGAAATACTTTGGCCTGTCCTAGAGAAAACAATAATGTAAGTGGCAAGCAAATTTGATGGGCTGATTAAGATTTCAGAAATATGAACAAGCTAACCATAGGATTTATTTTGACATTTAATATTGACATGGTAAGAAACTGTGCCAAGAGTTGTTGAAATGTTTGATTTCTCATTTTTGGACAGTTTACTTGGAATATGAAGAGGTCATTGAAAAAGTGAATGGTAATATACCCAATGAGACTTAAATATGCATGGGAGATTTCTAATTCCAGAATAACTATATTCACAATGCATTTTGGGCTATACAGCCTTTTTATGGAAGCGTTTGGGGGGAAATAGTAAAATGTTTTACCAATGCTATTTATGAAATAATTATTTCATATATCAGTGAGACATGATAATATATATGTGTTTTTATAGATAGTGTTTGTAAGTTAGGTGCAAAAATTCAGTATCAGGGTTTCAAAAATATTTTCTCCCATAATATACCCCTGGAGGGCAGTATAACCTCAAAGATTTCGGTTATTTTGGAGCAAGAAATGTTTTATAGTTATAGTGATTTTACCCTCTTTTCTGGAGATTTAAAAACGTAACAATTCAGAGTATTTCTCTGATATATTTAGGGAAATCTTGATTTTGCAGGGAGAAGGATGGATTCGGAAATTAGTCATACGTTAACTGTATGCCTGTTTATTTTGATATACCTCCTGCTCTGAGAGAAGGAGGGGGTATTAATTGTTCTTCATAACATGGTCTCAGAGAGTTGGAAGAATGCAAAAGCCACACCAGAGCCATCTGAGCCTAAATCAAGATCTGGGGTGGAGTTTTTCCAAACCAGACTCTTTGCTGTCTTTTGCCCACACAGGAATTTTTAGCTTTTTATTCTTGGTTTTATTCGTTAAAATATTTCTATCCCACTTTCTTTGGTTGCTCAGGGCAGATTCCTGAAGAGAATTTGGCAGAACCAGCCAAGCAATTGTGATTTATACCAGGTATGGCCATTTCCATGGTTATATAGCCCCTGCCAATTACAGGGGGGCAGAGTACCACAATCAAATGGCCTCTTGGAGAGGGCCCTGAACTGAGATGACTTCACAATACACAGCAGCTGATGATGACACTTAGCCCAACACCCAGGGGATCTCTGAGCATACCCCAAGGTAACTTGCGAGACCTCTGGTTGTAAATGTTTGAGCAGCTCATGGTGTCTCCACTTCGTCACCAGTTTGTCCGACGGTGTTGTTGATCTTCCACGGTTGCTGTGAGAGTTTCGCCAAGAGGGATAATCACGGGTTGCTCTCACTTGCCGCTGTCTCTTCAGTCCATCTCATTGGCTCATTTTATAGACATGTCAAGGACCCAATTGGAATTCCTCAAGAGATTCTGTTCCACTGGTTTTTTATTGTGATGCCCCACCCAAGTTCAACTCCCCTGAGCTCTAGATCTGGAGCAACCACTCACTTCTGCCTTGCACCTTCACCGGTATGGAAACATCCATGCTTTTCTCTGGAATGTCTTTCACATCCAGGAAGGTATAATCTTCACATGGGAACTTTCTCGGTGTGGGGGACTGATTGCTTCTATCAACCTGACACTTCTTGTTCTCACCATCATTTGTTGCTGCAGTGGAATGGTTTTTATTCATAGAGGGGTTTTTTTTTGTTTAAATATACTCCTGCTGCCGTGGCATTGGTGACAACTGGAATAGGAAGGCAATGGGGAAAGTAACTGGCCATAAGGGGTGGGTCTTCAAACAGAAGATAGACTTTTTTTTTATCTTGCCTATCTTTCTTCATCATCTTTCTTTATTACAGTCGGCGACCAGAGAGGAATGAGATAAAAGCGACCAGAATATAGCATATATAAAATACAGTGTGTAACAAGTCTATATGTGGATACATAATTTCATAACAAACACTAATTTGCAAAATTGAAAGAAGTCCATCAGGACCAATCAAAAACTAAAACATACTAGTGCAATGCTACTAAAAGGCGAGGATATGCCAACTAACATCTAACAATTTAAATCAGGACTTACTATAAGTGGAGATAAGGGTTTGCGCAACTCCAGACAAAGTATGGCTAAGATGACGTGTTAGGCCTATCTTTCTTGTGAATTATTCTTTCCCGGGCATATTTCCTTCCACCTTTGGTAGAAATGCTAGTTTTCGCAGCTTCCTGTTGATTGACTTAGAAGGCTGAAAAAGCACCAATTCCCTTAAATCCCAGCAATGCAGCGGGCTTTGAGCAGACACCAACCACGGCTTCTGGCTGGCTGCCTCCATGATGGTGAGTGTTGTTAACAGTAGAGGCAAGCCCCTTGTGAACAGATCAATATAAACATATGGGGTACTTGACGCAAGAGAAAGTGAGCATTGCAAGCAGAGAACGTTCAATTTTTCAGACAAATTAGTTGCAAAGATAGCAGAATTACTGGAGGGGAAATCTTCGTGTCTGCTTGAATCTCCTCGTCCTAGCTAGTTTGAGTAGTGTGTCTGTTTTGATAGTAAAAACAAACATATAATTTCGAGAACGATTTAGACACAAATATAGGTCTGTACACACAAAAAGAGATGGATATAATTGTATATGAAAATGTCTCAGTAAAAAGCTGAAAGGGGAAATGCCAAAAAGAAAATTATAGGAGGCTTCTCCTTACAGTAGCCCCTAAATTCCCTGGGAATAAGAGATGTCCTTGGTTTGGATGTATTTTGTGGCACAATATTGCCACCTTGTGGAACTTTTTTATAATTGCTATTCTACATCCTTGGAAAAAGACTCTTTTTTGCAGCCCTGTTGGCTTCAGAATAGAGGGCAAGGAAGTTAATGTTGCCTTTATTTTGTTAACTAATCTTCACAATTCTAAAAGTGAGTTTTGAAGTTATACTGGCCTCTCTTTCATGTGTAGATACCTGTGTATCCAAGTTGGTTTTAAATCAGTAGGGCTGTGTGTGTGTATTAATTTAATCATTGGAAGACACGAGATAAAAAAGTGACTATGGGCTACTTTATAAATCTTTATTGACCACTTGGTTATTCAATGCATAAATGAGTGGCCTCACATCACTGAAAAGCAATTAATGCGAACAAGATTCCTTCTTACCCAGGATTTGCAAACTACTTCTAAACCCTGATTTGGAGAACCGTGATTAGCATTTAATCATTAAATATGGTATGAATGCAGTGTACAAGTGCATTACGCATACATTCCAAAAGAACAGGTTTTCAGTTTGGGGAGGAGGTGTCTGTGATTGCTCAAGTAACCAATCTTCAGTGTGAGCCATCTTTAACCAACTTCACTCGGTTTGTCACTTGTACTACTTCCTAGAAACTTTTAAATACCAAAACTTTTAAATACCAAAATGGCCTGGAGCTGGGGTTTCTGAAGGACCACCTCCCCCCCCCCCCCCCCGATGTACCTGCCAAAGCGTGATGGGTTTTTGTCCCTCCATCTTCTGGGGTAAGGCAGGTGCCTATCAGAACAAGGGCCTTTTCAACTGAGTTGCCCATCTGTTGAACTTGGTCACTACATCTGTTTGCTTGGGGCCTACTCTGTGGACTTTTAAATGGCAAGTGAATTTATTTTATTTTATTTATTTTTATTTATTTTCGATTTTTATTCCACCATCCCCACATTTCCAGCAGGGTCAGGGCGGAAGATGTTCTCATTTTCCTAGGCTGTTGATAATAGGGTTTTATTTTTCTCCTTACTTTGGTTTTAATATGCCTTGTGCTGCCATTGCTGCTGTTTTATTTTGTGCTTAACTGTTACTGTTTAATATTTATAGTGTTTTATTGGATTTTTTTTAACTCTTGGGAGCAGCCTCTTGTTATAAGGCAGCCTTAAAAGGTCTTAAATATATATATATATATTTAAAACAAGAGAATCCCTTAAGAAATGGCTGCTTGGAAACATCAGAATACTGAAATCACTGCAGAATGCCTTCTTGATCCTTGCCAGCACAAGAAAGGAAAATGCCAGGAGAGCTCAGATCCCCTTTTAAAGATTTCTGGTTTAGTTTCATTTAAAAATATTTAAATATTTGCCCCTTCCCCAGTGTGTGGAAACTAGATATTGCTTTTATCTTGCAGATTTTGTTTAACAGAGTTCAGGTAGCGTGATTTCCGACTGAATGAAAATAAGCATTCTTGAATTTTGGGGTTTGATTTGCAATGCAAATAAATATTGTTCTATAGATGGCCACTAGACCGTGGCCAGAATTATATTTCCATCAGAAATTGCAAATGTGAGCATTTCACAGAATAATACATGACTATATTATCATAGATCAAGATGGGTAACTGTGTTAGTCTGTCTGTAGCAGTAGAAAAGAATAAGAGTCTAGTAGCACCTATAACACTAACAAAATTAGTGGTAGGGTATGAGCTTTCTTGAGTCACAGCTCACTTCTTCAGATACAGCTAGAATGTGAGTCCATCTGTCCTTATATCTTGTTCTTTTTTCTTTTTCTTTTTCATGAAAGACACTGCAGACTTGGACAACCTGAAAAATCAGCAGTGGCTGAACATAGCCTAACTCAAACAGGGCACAGTATCTTATTCCAGGACACCAAAATACTGGACAACTCTTCCAACTACTTTGTCAGACTGCACAAGGAAGCCATTGAAATTCACAAGCATAAGCAAAACTTCAACAGGAAAGAAGAAACCTTAAGAATGAACAGAGCATGGTTTCCAGTTCTGAAAAACACCAGGCTAACAAAACACTCTACACCCGGCAATAGCCCTGCGGAGAAGATTAGCACATCAAGCACCAATCCATATGCAAAAGAACCTCCTCAGGATACAGTGAAGCCTCCCGCCATTAGCATTCCACACCCTGGGAAACTCTTACAAGATGACTCAGCCCAACCCTACCTTCCTGAGTAGATATAAATTACCTGCCAACTTCTTTTCCACACTGTGACACGGAGAGATCTCTGTCTTTTGGTGCTACACCTCTGAAGATGCCAGCCACAGCTGCTGGCGAAACGTCAGGAACTACAATGCCAAGACCACGGCAATACAGCCCGGAAAACCCGCAACAACCATCGTTCTCCGGCCGTGAAAGCCTTCGACAATACATCTATTTTTGTATGTTTAAAGAAGATGTTTCAAATATGGTGTTTGGGGTATGAAATCATAAGATAAGAAGTTAGCCAAGTCTTTGAAGCAGCTTTTGTTTAGAGAAGGTTCTGAAACCCTATAAATACGACATGGCAAACTGGTAGAGAGCTTCTTCTTAGAAAGGGCTCCTTGCCTGTGGTCTTCTTATCTTTTGGTAAGATGCTTTTTGGACTTGTGTAACTGCTCTCTCTAATGGTTTTTGTATTTGTTATAATGGACGGTATGAATTTCTGTTTATTGTCATTGAGAATAGCTGTAATAATAAAGGCTTGAAAAAGCAGCAGAGATGCCATAATTTTATTACTTGTGTACTATACCCAGTTACAAACCAAAGACATTATCCGTGGTGTACCTCTGGCCAGGAGTTAAATGATTTGATATAAGAAAGCTAATTAGATGCTCAGGGCTGCTTAAGTGCATGCCTATATCTGAATAAGGCCCGGCCAGAGGCATCCAGAACAGAGTGATAAATGAAAATGTCACCTGTGAGTTGTTCCCTAGGCTGTGCATGTGCTAAAAAACAGTGGAAAGGAAGTAGCCCTCACGAGGCATCATCAAACTACTGCATGATTTTTAAAACTGCAAATTATTCTTGTTCTGGCTTTCACAGTGGCCTGAATGAAACTCTTTCAGAGGAAATAGCCTAAGGGCCCCAGCTAGCACTGAACTGGAGGGGGAAGGTTGCGTGCATTTTGCAAATATTTTCAGTCTCTGTGAATTATACAAATACAAGTGTAAACTGTATATGGTTTGGGTCCAACATACCCAAAGGACTGCCTAGTAGACATGGGCACGAACCAGGAAAAAAACCACAGGCTGTTGGTCCATGGTCCATCATGTTTCACGGACCATGGACCATGAACTTTTCATGGACTCACCCCTGTTTGCAGACCGCTTCGTTGGTCCATAGTCTACCATTTCCGGGGGCTCTAGGACCGCCCCCTTCACACTCAGAGATGCCAAACTCACAGTGAGTTTTCAGCAGGCTCTCCTCCAGCCACCCTCCAAGTTTGGCCAAGATTGCATTTCGGAGGTCCAAGTTACAGACCCCCAAAGCAGCTGCCCCAGGAAACTTCCCGGAGATAGAATAGGAGCTGCAAATGCCAATTGACTTGCATTGGCTTGCAGCACCAAAAAGCTGCAATGAAAACATAGAATGAAGTTAGAGAATATCCCTCTGAGAATGGAATGACGGCCTCCAGAGTAGAATGAGAGTTCCTACGAACAGAAAAACTGCTCTGGGGCTGAAATGGGGAGAGAGAGAAGTACTCTTTGAGGGGACAGTCAAGATGTTTTTTTTTGGGGGGGGGGGACAGGAGGAACATTCTTTTAAAGGACATGAGGGCAAAGACAATCTAGAGGAGGTTGCATAGTCTACCATTTCCGGGGGCTCTAGGACCGCCCCCTTCACACTCAGAGATGCCAAACTCACAGTGAGTTTTCAGTAGGCTCTCCTCCAGGAAGGAGCAGATGTTCTTTGAGGAGACAGGAATATCTCCCCAATATCCCTGTGCAGGAAAGGATAGAGGTGATCCATGAGGAGAGGTTAATTCTGGGGGAAGGAGAACCTCCTTGGGGGAATAGAACTCTCCCCCATGGGCTGGCTGAGGGGAGGCTGGAAGCGCTGACTGTGGGAGGGAGAATAATCTTCATGAAGAGGCAGACCTGGGCATGGGGAGACTAAAAGACAGGACTCTTGGGGAGGCAGATATCTTGAGGGGACAGAGGTGGAAAGGAGGATGAAAGTGAGGACAGGCAAACATTGGGAGGAGGCAGATGTGGACAGCCAAGCATTGGCAGGTCTCCATTGCATGTCAGGAGGATTGCATTCCATAATGAGGAGCTCCACCAATGGAGGAAACTGGACCTCTGTGAGGAGGTATAAAGGCTGTATTGTGGGGGGGGCAGTGGCTGTCTCTAGGAGCAAGAGGCCTTTAGAAGACTGTCAAGAGGGGGAGCAAGCTGTGCATGGCAACCACATGAAAAACAGTGCAGTTCAGTTAGAAGAGTGAACCCTCAAGGAGCCCAATAAGCTCGCACCCAGTGCTTTACTCAAGCTCTGAAAATGGGTTGGGCAGAGCCCTAGACTAGCCCACCACCCCACAAGCAAATAAGAATTAAAATATAAAAAATATTAAACAGAAGAGTGAGCTCTCAGCTGAGGCAACCCGATAAGCTTGCTTCCATCACCTTGCTGTAGCACAAGCTCCAAGCCTCCCATCAAATGGAGCACAAGTGAAAGGCAAGTGAACAGGGAGGAATACAAGTGAGTCTATTCACTTGCCAGGCAAGTGTCATTTGTCACTTGTAGTGCGACCCAATGACATTGAACAGACAGAAAAATGTGTTCAAGAAGTGGGATGTGGGGTTTTTTTGTGTGAAGTTTTGCAACCCCACAAATTCTGCACAGCACAACTACTGACTTTCTGGCTCAGAAACATAATGCTGCTGACTCTACAATCCCCCCTTACCCCCCCATGCCTTCTTCATTTGCAGAATTAAGTTGCTCTCCTTTTCTGGTGGTCAGGAGAAGGAAAGAGAATGAGGAACTGGGGAGATGTAGTTGAATGTCATGAGCGGAGAGTTATGGCCTATACAGCCTTTTTGGCAGTTGTCAAACTGCTTCGTGGTTGCCGGGTTTGATTCCCCACTCCTCCACTTGAAGCCAGCTGGGTGACCTTGGGCTAGTCACGGCTCTCTGGAGCTCTCTCAGCCCCACCCACCTCACAGGGTGTTTGTTGTGGGGATAATAACAACATACTTTGTAAACCGCTCTGAGTGGGCATTAAGTTGTCCTGAAGGGCGGTATATAAAGCAAATGCTGTGATTTATGCTCCAGCTAAAGAGACAAACCATGACTCCTTTCTCCTGATCTCTGTGCAACCAGTCAATTCATAGATTCCCCTGCTTTTCCTTTTCAGGTAGAACAAATTTGAGTTTCTTTCTCAGACGGACTCTTTCAGAGCTCTAGGTGTCACTCTAGGCCCACTGCAGAAACATTCCCCACCCCCAAGCGTTTGTTGAGAAGCAGCTTAAGTCGTAATAATCAAACGAAGGCTGCCATTTAGTCCGGAAATAGAACATCCTGGAAGCCTCAAGAAAATCATTTCTTTTTGTTTTGATAGCTGTGGTTAAAATATTTAGCAAGTACTTAATTCCTGGAGAAATACCAGATTTCACAATAATCGGCATTATTTGTACATCAGTTGATCACTGCTGTCCTTAAGAATGCTTCATGCAGTTCTGGTGTCTGGTGATTTGACTAAGGGCCGAACTACAAGAGACAAATGACACAGGTTGGACATTTGTCAGCTTCCTTCAAGTTTTGATGGGAAATGTAGGCAGCTTGGCGGAATGTCGGACAAGTGACAGTTGAAAAGTCCATTGGACAACAGGCCTAACTTTTTTTTTGGTTGCTTTTCACATGGGGTATATGCTCTAGCTTTCCCTCAGGGTCAGTTGCTTAAGTTGTACAATCTGGATTTATGGATTTTGGAGAGGTCAAAGAGAATGAAGGAAGCGCTGTTTGCATGGAATATATTTACACCACTAAGTAGGTAAAGGTAGTCCCCTGTGCAAGCACCGAGTCATTACTGACCCATGGGGGGACGTCGCACCATGACGTTTTCTTGGTAGGCTTTTTATGGGGTGGTTTTGCCATTGCTTTCCCCGTCTCTATGCAAATGGTAGCTACAGAACTATAGTGACATATAGCAATGAAAACCAAGCATAACAGCATAGTTTCAAAGGGTTTTTAAGTTAAAAAAGGGAAGGATTTTTCTTCCAGCTGAGGGAACCCACATGGTCTCCTATAACTTTGGGAATTAGGTTTGTTTTGAAATGTAAACCTTCTCCTTAGTTGCTAGATGTTCTTATGGACTAGTTGCTAGATGTTCTTATGGACTAGTGCAAGGATTTGCAAGGATTCTCTACCATGAGGTAAATTTTGTGATAAGAAAAACTTGGAGATTACTGAAACAAGAGGTTTATAAAAATAATGACAATTTATTTATGTACAGGTTGTTTTCCAAGAGCAGACCAGCAGCCCAGGTCTCCCAAGTTTTAAAGGAGAAACCTGGCTGAGGCACTTAAACTCGAGCAAGTTATGGCTTCAGGTTATGGTTTGAGTTCTTAATGCTTGTGATTACGAACAGGGCTTCACTGTGTAGCCACTAGGCTGAATTATATTCTCAGTGCCTTCTTCCATTTCCCAAAAGTCAGACTAAAAGATTTGAGGGCTGCTCATCATCAGAGACAGTTCTCACAACTCTGATCTCTCCTAGAGGTAGAGCTAAACCACTCAGCACAATACTATAAAGAGCTAAACATAAAACTGTTTTTGGTCTCTTACTGAGGTAGCCTGGAACTGAACTGCTACTGTGTTTCCCTTGACCAATCCACCCCCCTCCCTGAAAGGTGAATAGGTGCTGGGGCAGTACTCCCATAGGTTCAGGGAGGAAAGAGCTGAGTGGCAGGACAGCCTCCTGTCCATCACAAAAACATTCAAAAGTCCCAGTTCAGAGCAAATTCACATTTAATCAGAAATGGGGGTGGCAGTTTAGCTCACTCCCCATTGGCTGTTTGCAGCCTGTTTGCGTGTATTTGCAGGAACAGAGGCAGCCATCTGAAGCTGACTCTCAGCTGATGAGGCATTATCTGAGAGTTAGAAAATTTGCCCTGTACCCAGCAAAAGTTTTTCTTTTGGGGGCAGGGGATGCGGAGCCAACTCCCAGCGGAAGTCGAGTTCTTCTGGAAGTCCCAGCTGGAAGTCAAATTCTTCTGATCTCCCAGCCTGTAAACTCTGCTGCCTTCCTTCCTTGCTGAGATGCAGCAGAGTTTTTAGGTAGTGATCAAAAGCCCAGCTCATTTCCGTGCTCTTCTCACTCCAGGTTTTTAGCTTGGGCTGCAGAGAAGAGGAGAGAAATGAGCTCTTACTCCACTCCCATTTGCAATGCAGGGATAAAAATTGTTGCATCCTTCCCCACCTGGTTTATGTGGGGGGAGGAACGAGCTCTGTCTCTTCTTTTAAAAGAATTGCATCTGTCCCTGCCAAGTATAGCAAGCAGATGCTATAAAACTGAGATACAGCCCCAGCCACCTCCCTGCTTGAGACTAGCCGGCACGTGTTCACTCATATCTAGACAAAGCCTGACAAAAGAAGATAGATCAGACGGTAATGGGGCCTCCAGGTAGGAATTTTGTGTACTATTACAAGTACAAGTGGTTCAAGAAATAAAACTCTGTAATCCCTCACAACGATCACGGGTAAAAAACCCACTCTACAACAAACCACTGGTATTTTCCTGCTCAGAGATTTTAAACTGCTTTTCTGAAATGTGTGAAGAAGGGCAGATAACGCCACTAAATAAGCTTCAAGGCACATGCAAAGATAAGGGTTCACACTTTCACTGATGGAAGCTAGACGTGAAATGTACACATTTTCTGCTTGAAAATGAGAGAGATCTGAGCTCCAAAGGTCAAATTTAATGAAAGAACAAAGATTTCTAGTTCCGGATCCCCAAAGGACAGGCAGAAATAAGAAAGCAATACTGTGCTGTTTCTCTTATCATTCTTGGCAGCTCCCTATCCTAACATCCTAATGTATCATCTAAAACCAGAATATGTCTGCTATAATATTACTGCATTCTCCCATCACCTCTCCCTGTGGCTCAATGCAATGATGGTTTCTGAGAAATAAATTGACATGGATTCTAAATAATCCTAGGATGTCTGGTCTTCTGAGGCACAGAGAAAGCTAAATGATGATCCTGTGCGTGGTGGTGGAGCCAGGTATATCCTGATAGACAGGAGAAGAGACTAATTGCACTTCGTAGGGATGAAAGAGAATACCTTCTTCTCCTTCTCCCATAAGGTGAGAACTCAAGTCTTCCAGTGAAGCCAATTCAGGGCAGACAAAAAGCAATACTTTTTTACTCGAGAAATAATTAAACTGTGGCATTCACTGTGACAGCCATTAGCACAGAGGGCTCTAAAAGGGGCAGGGCTTTTTTTTCAGTGGGAACGTGGTGGAATGGAGTTCCGGCACTTCTTAAAAATGGTCGCATGGCCGGTGGCCCCACTCTGACTCTGTTTGGCACTTTTGGACTCTGTTGTGTATTTTTGTTGAAATGAAATGTAAAAACCGACTGTAACTTTGGTTGTTGTGGGTTTTCCGGGCTGTATTGCCGTGGTCTTGGCATTGTAGTTCCTGACGTTTCGCCAGCAGCTGTGGCTGGCATCTTCAGAGGTGTAGCACCAAAAGACAGAGATCTCTCAGTGTCACAGTGTGGAACAGTGTGGAACAGTGTGGAACTGAGAGATCTCTGTCTTTTGGTGCTACACCTCTGAAGATGCCAGCCACAGCTGCTGGCGAAACGTCAGGAACTACAATGCCAAGACCACGGCAATACAGCCCGGAAAACCCACAACAACCATCGTTCTCCGGCCGTGAAAGCCTTCGACAATACATCGACTGTAACTTTGATTTTAGGACAGGGCAATTATGTGAAACTTTAGGTCAAACCCTGAGACCTGGCAATTCTACCTGGACTAATTTCTTCTTTACATGCACAGTTCTAACTCAGGGCCAAGCTACACATGACGAATGGCACTTGAACGGCAAGTGGATTGAGTGGAGGGCAAGTGAACAGGGAGAAATACACTTGCTGTTCAAGTGTCATTCGTCATGTGTAGCTTGGCCCTCAGCGCTAATTACTGCATTGAGTTTAGGCCACATTTAGGTAAGATGTATTTTGTCTTGCTGTTGTCCTGAAGCATAATTAATAGCAGTGAGGTTTCTTGCCACCTTTATGATTCTTGGTAAAGTGCAAGACAATGGGATTTAACTGCCCACGGTAAAACCAGAATCTCTGAAGGCAGTTTAGCCAATGTGATGAGGTTGGCAGCAAAGTCTGAGGCCCAAGCTAGATGTGAAGGTCACCCAAAACTGCAGCTCTGCACATTTTTCCTTCTCCAAAATGATACAAAACAGCCTGATTTAAATATTTGAAACCATGGTTTAATTACAGTAACAGTGCAATCCTAAACAGAGTTGCATTCTTCTGAGCTCATTAACTTCTCATGATGTCTGAACCGAGTGCAACAAGATGAGATTAAGTCTTGCGTATCCCTATCCCAACTTGATTTCATTGGCTGTCACTTGCTATGAAAGAACATCATGCAATCTTGTATTCCTAGATGTTTCTGATGAGAAGAGGAGATCAAAGTACGGAGTAGACCCTTGACTGCTATCACGTTAAGTAGAGAAACACTTTTTATGAGGAGATCTGAAACAGCAGCAATGATAAAGCCTGGTTTTGCACTTCCAGCATTTCATTGTAAGTGGATTTGAAACTTTTTGTGAAAAGTGGGATGAAAAGTCTTTTTAAATAAACAAATTGTCAAAATGTGCATGCGGCATGAGAGTCGGTTTAATGAAGAATCCTTTGATGGTGCTCTAGCTACCACAGCACACTCCACAGGTCATCCCACAGCTGCTGAAACAGTGGCCTGTCTTTGGGAACTGGGACAGAGTTGTAGTTCTCTGTTGCACTGAGTTCTGTAGGCTCACTTTACTCAATCTTTGTACACTCTGCAGTAGCTGGTTAATCACACATTTCTCCAGTTAACAGTCCTTATGTCCATGGTGTTGGATTTCCCCTAGATCTAGCAAAGGTATTTTATTCAAACCAACGAAGCTCTCCCCTGATGCAACATGATCTTCTGATCATCTTGCGTCAGCAGTGGGCTGCCTCTACTGGTGGAACAGATCTGTGGAACCCAGCCCATAAGCTCCAAGAATCAAACTTCTACTTGGAAGTGTTCAGTTTATACAGATCCCCCCTACTACCTTCATCAGACAGAGTTTTGTAGAATGCGGCACTGACCCAACAGCTGCGTAGCAGCATTAGCTGGGGCCAAGAATTGCCCCCATCCTCATAAGGAGGATGAGACAGACAGCACAACCCAACATCCGGGTTTCAAGCCAGGGGCGGAGACAAACACTGTTAGTTGATGTCTCCACCCCTGTCTCATCAGTTGTTCCATGAGATCTGCCCACCCTCCTCACCCTGTTTCAGTGCAGGATTAGCCGGCTGCTGTGACAGAGCCAGGTAGGAATTTTTTCCCAAACCCTTAATTGGATAAGAAGGGATTGAGTTTTTTTGCTTACCTTGCACTGCAGCAGGTCATTTGTGGTGTGGTGCCTAGTAGGTTGTCCTGGCACGAGAAAGTTGGGGAATAGGGAGCAGGATGGTGAGCACCTCTTTGGCAATTCCCCATTGGTGGGGAAATGGGGTCTGTCAGGACGGATGGTATGCTTCATGGCTACCACCACCTGTGCGGACCACCTACGGGGAACCCCAGGTGCAAGTCCTTTCCTCATGCTGTACGGCTGAGGTTTTAGGAGCCTGATGGGGGAAACCTTTTGCCTGGCCGGCCAGGTCCAGGCCATTCCAAGAATGGCTCACACCCATGGCAGTGGGGCTCGCTCAGACAGGTCAAGGCGGAGGTCTTGGAGTGACCCTGTGGCTTGACCTGTACCGCAAGTTTGCCTTGCCGCAGTTTAGAGTTGATGTTGTATTTAATAAAGCAGCCCTTAAATCGAATACTTTGTGTCTCGTTCTTCCAACTTGGGGGGGATTATCTCTGATTATACCTAAACATAGTGTTCTGCCTCTACTGGCTTATTCATTTCTTGTATTTGGAAAACTTTTTTGCAACAGCAGTTATCTGCTGTTTCACTATGTCCAGTGCTTCCAGAATTGTTCTCTACTTCAACAAGTGTTTTTTCTTCCAACATCTTGATTGCTTCATTCTTTAATTTCCCATCTTTCAAACTTTTCATGCAATGTGAATCTTCCCAAATTTCCTTGAGCATTAGATCAAGATGAAGCTTCCTTTTTGGTGTCTTTGTTTGCAATATGTTTGTTGATTTTTCAATGCCATACCCAAGCTCTCTCCTTGTGATCATGGCTGAATTGTGTAGCAACTGGTTGGTTTGCTGGGTGGTTGTTGGTATTGAAGCAGCAGCAGAATTGATATTATTGATAATTTCCTTTATTTTTTGGGCCAGCTTCAAGCTTAGTAAACACTTGTTAGCAAACACTAACATTGACTTGTTAGTCATTGTTTCAAAGATTCGCCTTAAATGTTCCTACTTCTCTGTTAAAGCTGGATGTTCTTCCAACATATGTTCTTCTAACATATGAATTGTGGCTTGATGTTGAAGTATTGGTCTCAATATTTCAGTTCCCACTGTTGCACCTTCAATTTCCATTTCTTCACTTTCGTCGTGTATGTTTTGTTCTTCTCGCTCAGTTATTTTCCTTCACATTGCTTCAAGTTCAGTATCAGAGAAAGTTGTGTTTTGCATTATATAGCATCTTTCGTCACACAATCACTGCTCTGTTACATCAGAGTCAGAGAATCTTTCTTTCCAGATGGCAATCATGTGTTTTCAGTGCTCTTGAGCTACTGAATTTGCTTGGTAATAATAGTCCAGTATTGCTTTTTCAATATCCGTTTCTTTCTCTGAGGTTGTCCTTCCAGTAGCCTTCCAGTACCCTGCCCTGGTTGTCTAGCAGAGGTCAGTGAGTTGTGTAGCCCACTTATCCCCTGATGTTCAGGAATTCCAACATGTGACACAGTCCTTGTTGACCTGGGTGAAAACCAATCTAGTATGGATTTCCTTTTCAAACCTTTCATCATATTGAATGGGTTTGGGACACTTATAGTCTGGCTCCTCAGCAAAAGCCAGTTTGGCTTAGGTGACCCTGATAGCACCACCATCACAGAAGTTTGAGATCCCTGCCACAATGAAAAGGTAGTGTCCTTGGTGGGACCCTTTAATACTATACTTACTGCAGCAGCTGCTGCTGCTACTTCTACTACTATCATTACCAGTGTAGTGTACTGATTGGGTGTCTGACTAGGAACTGGAAGACCCAGGTTCAAATTCCTGATCAACAAAGAAGCTCATTGGGTGACCTTGGCCCAGTAACTTTCTTTTGTCTTAACCTGCTTCACGGAGTTGCTGTGTGGGCAAAATAAAGGAAGGGAAAATCTTATTCACCATTATGCCAGGAAGGACAGGATAAAAATGTCATGTTCCACTTCTAGAGAGACAGCCAATGGGAGCTGATGGAATGTTGGGGTCAGGTTTTCAGTTGAGACACGTTAGAACATATTAAGGGAGAGCAGTCTATCTGGAGAGAAGAGAAAGAGTTTGTGCTGAAGAAGAAAGTAGCCTGTGTGATAGCTGGCTTCTGTGAGCTGTTACATTGTAACCCTTCACTGTTATGAAAGTTTGGGATTATGATGTTAAGAACAGTGTATCCCTGAGTTTAACTCCTTCTCTCCTATGTTGTTAAACTTGTAAATAAAAATTAAGTTTCTTTTCCTCTGTTTAAATCTGGCTGACTGGATACATATTAGCTCAGGGTACGTACACATACACAAGATGTTGGTTATGATAGTTAAGATATCTAAAGAACTAAATGGAAATGAATAGCTTGGTGAGGGTAGTGAATTTAGGGTATTGGCTGCCCTGCCTGGTAGAGTCTCTGGAAAGAGGAAAGAAGGGGCCCTGTGTGTAGAAGGGTCCAGGTTCTATACATAGTATGTAGGGACCAGGTGGGTGGCAAATTATGACTGTCTTATCTGCCTGCATCCCTGAATCTGATGAAGAGAGATTGCTGTAAGGATGGCAGTGGTATTCACAACAAATGTGATAGTTAGAAATCAACGCTTTCATGGGAATCAGTTCACACATTCACCTTGCTGTCAGTTCCGGTGGATCACACCTGAATGAGTATTACTTTATTTCCCTCAATTTGATTATTGTACTCGTGTTGACTGGCAGCTAATGTACGACCTTCAATTGATTCCATATAAAACTACACCAGAAAGAAGTACAATGGTATGAAAATTTTATTTATGATATTGTATATGTGATGGTCCATTTACATATATCAAAAGTTAGCTTTATCACATGCGTATGTTAACTAAGCTATGCTTGTGCCAGTTCTGAATTTCACCTATTCAAAGTTTCTTATTATTCAAATTCACTCTATACAGGACTGCTGAGAGCAACTGTACCCCCCTGGAAAAAGATTCCTTCTGGGTTTCTTTGTCACACATTTAAAAACATGCACGCAGAGAGAAGGGAGGACGGAACTCACAAATCTTTAATGCAAGCAAGGAGGAAAAAACCTCTCTAGGAATGCAAAACTGCTCATTTTTATCCCTTGCTTAACTGAAAGACACGAGTGCTCTCTTGCTGCAGAAGAGCACTTGTTATGATTTCAAGTCAAGCAAAGGGTAAAAATGAGCAATTATGAGTTCCTAGAGAGGCTTCTAGCTGTTACTAAAGCTCTTACAGGCATTGCCACACCAGTCAGAAAAGAGACGGACACCAAGTTGGATCTAAGGGCCACTTTATTAACTTTATACAGACAAAACAAGCTAAACAGCGGCAAGGACCTAAAGCGGTACAGGTCAAGCCACGGCGTCCCACCTGGACCACCGCCTTGACCTGTCTGGGCGAGCCCCGAAGCCCCAGGTGGGACCCATCCAGTGGATGGGGCGGACCCAGCCGGCCAGGCAAATTTGGTCACCCCCCTTTAAGCTCCTGACACCTCAGCCGTCAAGCAGTGAGGGAAAGGCCTCGCAGGCTGGGGTTCCCGAAGGCAGCCTGCCTGTGGGCCTGGCAGCCGTCACAGCAGTACCAGCCCTTTAGGCAGGCCCCTCTTCCCACATAGGGAAGCGCCAAGGGTGCTCACCGTCCCGCACCCTACTCCTACAAACCAGCCAGGACACTCCTAACAGGCACCACCTCAAAACAAATTTCTCAATCCCCAAGCATCGGTGTAAGGTAGGCGAAAAACCCCCTTTTACCACAGCCAATTCGGAAAGGAGGGAAAAATTCCTACCTGACCCCATAACGGCAGCCGGCTAGTCCTACACCAATAAAATTAGGGAGAGGTGGGTGGGCCGAGCGACTGAACCGCACTGAGCTGGGAGGGCAGAGCTGCATAGCTATGCTCGCTCAGCCCTCCCAGCACTTCCATATAAGGAAGGAGGGGGTGGTGCCGTCTATCCCTCCAGTGCGGCAATGGACGGCCCCTGGCTGAGCAGCGTAGCTGCTTGCCAGGAAGGGGCCGAATTGCCACACCAGTCAGAAAAGAGACGGACACCAAGTTGGATCTAAGGGCCACTTTATTAACTTTATACAGACAAAACAAGCTAAACAGCGGCAAGGACCTAAAGCGGTACAGGTCAAGCCACGGCGTCCCACCTGGACCACCGCCTTGACCTGTCTGGGCGAGCCCCGAAGCCCCAGGTGGGACCCATCCAGTGGATGGGGCGGACCCAGCCGGCCAGGCAAATTTGGTCACCCCCCTTTAAGCTCCTGACACCTCAGCCGTCAAGCAGTGAGGGAAAGGCCTCGCAGGCTGGGGTTCCCGAAGGCAGCCTGCCTGTGGGCCTGGCAGCCGTCACAGCAGTACCAGCCCTTTAGGCAGGCCCCTCTTCCCACATAGGGAAGCGCCAAGGGTGCTCACCGTCCCGCACCCTACTCCTACAAACCAGCCAACGCCAGGACCAAGCCTCTGCTTAGGCCCTGGCGCCCCACTGATGACCTAAGGCCAACTGAAGTCCTTGCCGCAGATCGTCAAGAAAAATGTGGTTGCCTGTCTGAGACAAGTGCACCCCATCACCCCTGTAGAGGTCGGGGAATTCGGCCCTGATCCGAGGGTGAGGCAAATAACGCCTAACCCGGCCCCCAAACCTTTGGATGGCCCTATTGGCCTTCATCCTGGCCTGCTCGATGGCCTGGCAATCTTCAGCCTCCCTCCGAACTTGACGAGGGATCATAACCGACCACCTGATCAGCACTCCCGGCCAACATGCCGCGATGAGGCACATATCAGATAGCGCCTGAGAATATAATGCCATCACTGCATCAAACCCAAATCATTTCCCATGAAATGGATAACAAGTATATGGGGTGGCGTATCACGCCCAACTCCAAACAGCAGTGGCATCAGGCCTGGCCACCGAAGGCCCCCGACCCTGCCATTCATCAGTAGCCCGGTCACTTAACCCGAGCTGAGACCCAACTGGCGTCCTGCGTGCTTGATGGGCAGCCCAGAAGACAAACTGTGCCCCCGAATCAAGATGCGTTGTCATCCAACCCGTGACGCAGGACCTAAGAAAAACAACAATTAGTAACGTTTAAACATGCTGCAATGGACGTACCCAGGAACAGTAGGCCGCAGACCGCCACCCCAACCTTTTGAATGGCCTGACCTGAATACCCCATGGCAGCGGCTGTTGAAGCCGCTCCAATTCGAAAGGTATGAGTACCAAAGCTCACGCCTTGCAACCCCAGCGCCACCAGAGCTCACTTAGTCACTACCCAGAACTGGTAGCGAGTTAAGGGGAAGGCATCCCAGTGCCAGAAAAGGCAGCCTTGCTCACTGCTACGCACCTACCGTTACCTCCTCAATACACGGACAGGGCACAGCTCCGCCTCAGAGCAAGAGCCCAACTGAACGCAAGCCCCCTTACACATCTGGACCGCCATGGACCAGCGGATCGTCACTGAAACCATGTCACCCTCGAAAGCTAGGTCACTTGCCATAAGGGCACGGCCGGAATTATCCTTACAGGATGAACCACCAGCTCCCTGACCCGAAGGGCCCCGAAAAAAGGCAGTCAACGCAGCTGCGTGAAAGAGCCTTGCCTCATAGGCCGAAGTACAAACCCTTTTCCAGACCGCACTAAGGCCCTTAAGGACGGATGGGGAAATGGGCTGACGCGGATCCTTGTGGACCGCGCACTCCCTGGACCATCCTTCGAGTATCCTCCGCACTCGGAAATCACCCGTGGCCTCAGGAAATCCCCGAGCTTTGCTAACAAAGGCCAGGGCTGATAGTTGCCCCTTAATGGACTTACTGTCAGCCCACAGACCTTCTGGTGGACACAAAACTGGAGAATGTGCTCGACCGGAATAGGCCAGGCATTACCAATCCCAGCTTCTCGCCTAAACCCGTCCAACCGGCCTCCCGCTCACCAACAAGCGCCCTGTACTGGGTGTGATGGCTAGCTGGATGGCGCGGCCCGCCTCGACCTCCCAAGCAGCCAAAGCTCTGGGGGCATCACCGCCGTACGAGGATCTGCCTCCGGGGCAAGCTGCCAGAAACACTCCATCTGTTGGCAAGACAAAGCGTCCACTACACCTTTGCTCACGCCAGGAACGTGCCTGGCCTTAAACAATATATTGCGCCACAGGCACACTAGTGTAAATGCCCTAACCAATCACATGACCCTGAGGGACTCAGAGGACAAGGAATTGACGACGTGAACCATGGCCAAATCGTCACCCCAAAAGTGTACAGCGTGATTTGCCAGCTCCTCGCCCCATAGTTGGACCAAATCTGATGCCAGCCAATCAACGGGCCCCTGTTCAGCACACCAGTGCCTCCGGAAACAAACTCCGAAGTCAGTGGAACCCGAGGCATCAGATGTAACTTGCAACTCCGCCTCGGGCAACAAATCCTGCTGCTAAAAGGTAATACTGTTAAAGCCCCTCAAATATTCCAACCACACCTCTAGGTCGGCATGCATGCCACCTGTCACTCGCAGCCTGTGATGGGGTGCACGCAGGCGAGCCACAGCATCGCACTAATGACGCAAACACGGCCTCCCAGGTGAAACAGCTTTGCACGCAAACTTAAGGTGCCCCTCAAGCTGTTGCAGCTCAACCAAGGAGGCCTTGTGCTTACCCTTAAAATCCCGCAGACGAGCCCTAAGGTCGTCGCCCTTGTCAAAGAGCAATCGTAAGGATTGCTGAACCGTGTCCAACCAATGCCTAAGAAGGTAAGCACTGTAGAGGGACCCGTCTTCTCGGGGGCCAATGGAACCCCCCAGCTCATCTGCCAGCCCCATAAAGAAGGTGAAAAGCCGAGCACATTGAGACAACTGCGCCCGCCCAACGAACAAAAATTATCTAATAGTGGGCGGAGTCACAGCTAAACGTACACCGCCTCAGTTCCCCCTCCAGGAATGAGCTGAAGCGCTCAAAGGCTGCACAAGACACGGAACAACCCATCGGTAGGGCACGATCCATATAATACCCACCTTCAAAGGCAAACCCCAATAGCTCAAAATCCAACGGATGGACAGGGAGAAGGCAAAATGCAGACTTAATAACACATTTAACCAGCTCTGCGCCCACCCCACATCTGCACACCACCTGCACAGCCTGATCAAAAGAGGTGTACCGGACAGAGACAAATGCCCCAGGGATGGCATCATTAACCTAACCACCTTTAGGATACGAAAGGTGGTGGAGAAGGCGATACTCGCCAGCCGCCTTCAGCGGCACCACCCCCAAAGGAGACACCCGGAATTGGGGGTTGGAGGAGCCACAAATGGCCCCAAAACTCTACCCTCTGTGCATTCCCTCTTGATTTTATGCCTAACTATGTCTTCCTTGCCATGAACAGAACGCCAGTCCTCAACCATCAAAAAATGGGGCCCTAGGCCCCTGAACAGGGATTCTGAAACCATCCCTGAAACCCTCCAACCAATAAACTGCAGCCTCCTTAAGAGGATAAGAACATAACAGGCGTTCAAGGACCCTCATCTTTACCGGGCAGGGGGCCCTTTTCCAGGAGGTTGTTGGCTGGTGGAGCCGCCGCCCCCCTGCTTCCTACCTCCCCAACCCCTGACGGGCTTTACCACACGCATTGTATGGATGCTGGCCCGTACAAGATGGGCATTCATACCGGAATCGGCAAGGTTTCCTAGGGCAAGTTCCCTTATACGCATACTCCCAGCAGAGCAGCCAGTGTTGAACCTGCTGCCCACCTGGCCGCGGGTATTAGTCGGCTGGGAGTTGCGAGAAACTACCTGGCCGCTGTCCGAACGGTCCCCCAAGTTAGGCATGTCAGGAGACATCACCGACAGCCACAACTGTTGGTGAATGCGGTCCCACGGAAGGCTGGGGTACATTGCTGCCCGCATGCAGAACTCCACATCGTACTGCATCCATGCAGCACCTGAGCAGCCGGTATAACCTTTCAGAATGATGTCAAGATACTGAAACAGGGACACAGCCCGGTTGGGCAGCGCCCTGGCAATTACCCCAGCGTAAATCAGGAAGCCGGGCAGCCAATTGTTCCAGGTCCTGTCAACTCGCCACTTTTTCAGGCGTTCCTTGTCTCTATTGTCCATCACATCTTTATCCTCCTTCTCTAATTCATGGTAGAGAACGGAAAAGACGTTGACATACTCCTTACGTAGAATTTTATCCCTCGTGGCCTGTGCCAAATGGTCGCCCAAAGGACGGGCCGTATCGCCAAAGGGCATAGCAGAAAAGGAACCTGGCCATAGTTCAGTGCCGGATAAGGATAATAACCCCAAGATGGGCCCCCCAAACTTGAAGGGGAACTGCCTGCTGCTGCTGAGCCAGGCTGAAAGCCTGATTTAAAGTGGGCTGTACCCCACCCAAGGGCAGCGCAGGATTGGCTGGGGCGTCCCGCAGACCAATAATCAACGCACAAGCAGCAGCCTGTGCCCCTGGCCCCCAAGGCCAAGGGTAAGGGTAGTGTGGTGCATGATCCTTACCAGGTGCCTCCACCGGGTCCACAGCCACTGCAACAGGCGGTAACTCCGCAGGTGAGTCCACCACTTCTACAGCCGGTTCCTGAGGCATCAGACACCTTTGCTGGGGGCCACTGCAACCTCCAGCTGCTGGGGATCCAGCAGAACCCTCCAAGGCAGATAAACGGCACAAAATATCACGGTTAATTGCGATTCCAGATGCTCGCCGCACTGGCTGTACTGTACGCACCCCTGCTTACTGACCCCGCATCCCCTCTTCCCGCTCCAGCGCCTCCAGGCGCTTCAACATATCCTGCTGTTCCCCAAAGGAGTCCTCATCGTCTGAGGAAGACAGAGCCGGGGGAGGGGGTCGCTTGGAAGGCGCCCTCTTAGCAGGTTGCTTCCCTGTTGAATTCCCTTCACCCATCTTGGGTGCCATGCTACTCACCAGTTTCAACCCCCACGTAAAACCTTCAACCTCAATACCTAAATCCCCCCCCGACCACTATTGGGTCAGGCCTCAATTTACTAAGCAAGGCTGACACTGCTTAGCTTCCAAAATCTGACGAGATTGGGCCGGACTGACCAGTAGGACAACAAGGAATTAATGACCGTCAGTCACCTCCCCGCCTCACAGGTACTAGGCCAGGCTGACCCTGCCAGCTCCCAATCTAATGAGAAGGGTGTTACTGGCTCTTAGGGGGGGGGGAAAGGAATAAATCCCACTAAACCAGGCACCAGGAAAGCAGGCCTATGCCCAATAAATGGCAACTCGCCCACTAGGCCACGCTGCCCCAGTAATGAGCAGCAGCCCAAAATGGCCGACCACTCCGCTGCCCACAAAATGGCCGCCGGCAACTACGCCGGTAAAATGGCGTGGGTGCCCAAGGTAGGCTAACAGCCGCCGCCCACTGGGCTCACAACTGAGATTATGTCCCCTGGCAGGGGAACCACCCCATGGGCTCCCTCCCGGGACCGCGGCCTCGCTGCCCGGGAACAGCACGGGCCCGAAGGGCGCTCAGGCCTCCCCGCGCCCCGCTCCTTGACTCCCCTCCCGGCAAATTCGCTCGCACTCCACGTGCTCCCAAGCCGGGTAGGTGAGTGGGAGGCCGCTCGGCTCTGCTGCGCCACGCCGCGCCTCCACTGGCCGGCGCAGCCGCTCTCGGCCGCTGAAACGGCCCTTATACCGCCGTTCTCCGCTGCAGCCGCCGCCGCCCGCGCCGAGGAAGCTCCGAGCCCGCAGGCAAGCCTCCCAAGCCGCCTCTCAGTCGCTCGCTGGAGACGTCCTTCTCCACCGAGCGACTGAACCGCACTGAGCTGGGAGGGCAGAGCTGCATAGCTATGCTCGCTCAGCCCTCCCAGCACTTCCATATAAGGAAGGAGGGGGTGGTGCCGTCTATCCCTCCAGTGCGGCAATGGACGGCCCCTGGCTGAGCAGCGTAGCTGCTTGCCAGGAAGGGGCCGAATTATGCCAACTGTTTCCTTGTGCTTGCATGAGTGTAGCCCAAAGCATGTAGACTGCCTGGTTTCTCTGATCACTAGAGCAACCAGGACTGGTGAATATTATGCTCTTAGACCTCCTCTATCTTGGAGTCTTTAGCTATGTAGCCATTTCTACCCTACACCAGCCTAAACCCTTACAACTACTGGCTTTTGAAGGAGTTTCTGATTATCCAAGTATTTTGGGTGTCTAAGATCATGCAAATAAATTTGTACTGATTATCTATGGAAATTTTATCTCCTTGTAATACAAAATATGTTTGGCAGATGTTCCAGAGAGTTCTTCTGTGGTTGCAAAATGAACGCTCCTACTCTAGGGCTGTTTCCACACTTCTCACCTTCATCCGGAACGCTGCGGAACGTCGTGATAAAAACGTGGAAGATAGCGTCTTCTCGCACGAGCTTTGTGCGATGTTGCACAAAACTCGTGCGAGAAGATGCTATCTTCTGCATTTTTTTCGTGACGTTCCGCAGCATTCCGGATGAAGGTGAGCAGTGTGGAAATGGCACAGCTTTAAAGATGTTATTATTTCTTTTCATAAAGATGATGCTAGGCCAGATCTGAAACAGTTTTGCTAAATAATTAGGAATGAGCAAGTGTTTCTTAATGAATTCCTTTTCATTTCCACTTATATTTTTAATTATTGGTTTCAGCTCTCCATCTTTCACTGATAGTTTTGTAGGTTCATTTTTTACTTTGCATGCTTGTTGTATAGATTTTTAATTCATATGCTTGTTGTCTAGATTTTATATTAATACTGTTTATGCCATGTATGTCATTTATATGTATAATATATACATTGCAATATTAATTTATTGACACAGACAAGCTACCTGGCTAGGCAGGACATGGAAAAGTACTGGAATGTGAATGATGATTATGTATATGAGTGATATAGTTATTGGGACCATACCACCCATGCCAGTAGAAATTACATAGCAGCACCATACCAGTAGAAATTGCAAGTAGAGCTCTTATTTACATGACTCTCCCTATGATGGCACTGTTAAGCCTTGCCTATGTTGTTGCTTCCACAGTAAAATGTGTGCATTCCTTGTGTACCTATTGATTCTGTCCTCTTTATCCAGCCTCAAATGCCCTCCCAAGAGGATGGTCATCATTCATACGGCATTACACAGTGAGTTGGTTGGATCCTATGAAATGAAGAAGTTCATGGTCAGCTCACTTACCTCAGCAGCCTCCTACACTATCCCAAAAGATGCTACAGAAGATTGGTGGACCTTTTGGGAATAGATACGACTCTGAAGTAAGAAGCTGGAATCCCCCCCCCCCCCGCCCCACATCCTTCTTGGCCTGACACTTGCTCTATTTGCAGAAGACCAGACAAAGGAGGAGAAGGGGAAGATTTATACCTACTGCCTCTCAATATACACCCCACTCATGACATCCTACACTGTTTCAGAGGGACACCCAACATTCAGGAGTGGCTTTAAGGTAGGGATTCAACATGCTGTAGGTGGAAGGGAAAGAGGAGGGAGCAATTGGCTCTGTGCACTCCTTCAGGTTCCAGGATGAACCATGAGAGTAGGAAAAAAATGTAGATGGCTGCCTTGATGGCATGTGGGGCAGAAATTCCTACAGCAGTATACGTCAAGGGATTCTTGCAGTGTCTTCCGAAGCAGAGTTACACCATTCTAAGCCCATTGAAGTCAGCAACCATTTATAATCTGGACAGAGAAGTACTGTTTAAAGTGCTTACTTTCTAAACAATCCAATCTCAAAAGCCACATAGAGATGAAATGGTACCGATAATGTTTCGAAATCTCCAGTCAGCATTTTCAATATATTGGGTGAGGAAACAATCTAGCGATTATGCCACAAACCTGATCCTAGGTTTCCTGTGTTTTGCTGAGCTTCTCATGAGAAGTTACAAGAGTGGCGTGCAGAAAAGGGGAAAGCAGTATTGCATTTGGAAGCAATAATTTGATGGGCCTTCAGGCATCCATTTTGAAATAAATTTAGTTAGGGCAATAGGGAGCTGACATGAAGCACAGCCTTAAAAATTTAGTACTGTGAATAAATGAAATAATGATCAATATACTTGCACAAGTCAATAATTTAGTAGGTTTGGGGTTGACTGAAAAGGGGGTGGAATTAACCTGTGACACTCTAGTAATAGTAAACAAGACACTGGGATCAATAATAAAATTAATCACATTTAATTTGGCTGAGTAAATGAATAGACAATCCCTGTAGTCACAGATCAACACCAAAAGCAGTAGTTCAAACCCAATCCTTTGTTCTGCTGAGACAATATATACAACCTTTTTTCAGGGAAAAGAACTAAATTGGAAACATCTTATTGGCTATAGTAAATCAGTTGAACTACTTTCTTAAAGAAAATAAAGGACTGTTTCCATTGACAGATTGTCTGCTTAAGATGCTATCAAAGGAAAATATCCTCTCAAATGATTTTTAAAATGAACTAAAGGTCTGAGATGATAATCTCTGTTTTAAATATCACATTAAAAGCAAGTCATGATTTCTTTACTAGTGATGCAGTATTAATTCAGTGTTTCAAATCCTGATTAAATGTGAGCAATGCTTTGCATTAACATTGACATTGACAGAAAGTCAACTATGGCTGAGTTTGCTGGGGAGAGGATTTACAAGTGAGTGGGGAATAGCTGGGGAGGGGAAGGAAGCACATGTTCTACCACCTACCCCTTAACATTAGTAAGATATCAGGACTAGAGGTGGGCATGGACTGAAAAATGGACCAAAATTTGATACAGACTGGCCCAGTTCGGCGTTCGCGAACAGGCCGGTTGTGGGACACACGTTTTTCACAGACGCAATGACTTTCGGGTTGGTTCATCAGTCCATGGGTCTGTGAAACCAGACATCCCGACACTGAGCAATCAGTTCCTTAGGCAACGTAGGGGAGTGGCCTATAGACCTTCTGCTGCCTTTGGAACACACCATTCTTAGCCCTGAAAATCTCAATAGGCTGCTCTGGCTGCCAACCAGAGAGCTCTCATTATTCTCTATGAGAGCAAGCAGTATATATAACACCCTGTGGTGAGCTGCGTTTTCACTTTCCATCTGGTTACCAAGGAAGGAACTGCTTGTTTCGGGAGTTTTTTTGGATTGCGTGCGGGAGAAGCTTGGGCTTGTGCTACAGCAAGGCTCTGAGAGCAAGCTTATTGAGTTTCCTCAGCTGAGGGCTTACACTTCTGTATAATATTTTTTTAAAAATTTCAATTCTTATTTGCTTGTGGGGTGGTGGGCTAGGGCTTTGCCCCAATCCAGTCTCAGAGCTGCAATCAGGCTCTGGGACCAAACTAATTGGGCTATTTGAGGGCTCACTCTTCTGTCTCATTCCCCCCCCTTTCATTTCTTATTTTATTGTGCGGTGTTGGGCTAGCCTAGGGCTCTGACAATTGCAAGCCAATTGGCATTTTCAGCTCCTATTCTATCTACTGGAAGTTTCCTGGGGATGGCCACTTTGGGGGTCTGTAACTCAGTTCTCCAAAATGCAATTCTTGGCTAAACTTGAAGGGTGGCTGGAGGAGAGCCTGCTGAAGACTTGCTACGAGTTTGGCATCTCTGAGTGTGAAGGGGCGAGTGTGAAGGGGGTCCTAGGGTCCCCAGAAGTGATGGACTATGGACCAACAAACTGGTCCGCAAGCAGGGGCAGGTCTGTGAAAAGTTCGTGGTCTGTGAAATGCAATGGACCATGGACTGATGGTCTGTGTTTTTATCCTGGTCCGTGCTCACCTCTAATCAGGACGGATGCCTTGTAATTGAAATGCAGAAGGTACAGCCAGAAACTGAAGTGTTTTAATAAGATGATATACTCTGCCTTAAATTGAAACAGCAAGAAATGCCACATATCTGTAAAGTATGATACTGGAGGAGGGACTTCAAGAGGAATTGAAATGCCCATAGTAATTACTGTTCTTCTAAATTAAATGTATTTACTTCTCTAAAAGAAGTGTATTATATCCATTTAGTACTTTCAGATTTTAGAAATCCAACACACTTTATAGAATTGGCTAGTTTATTTATTTATTATTACTTTGATTTATAAACCGCCCATCCTCAGGGGCTCTGGGCGGTGAACATCAGTTAAAATCAATAAAAAAACACAATAATTCTAAAATCAACATACAATAAGCAATAATAAAATAAATTAACCAAATACAGTAAGATACAATGGTGGAGAGAACCCCCCAGTCGCAAAGGTGGGAGGCCAACATGGCACCGCCCCCTTCAACCACCAAACGCCTGGTGGAACAGTTCTGTCTTACAGGCCCTGAACAGGTAGAACGATAATATGTCCCGCCGGGCCCGGGTCTCCATTGACAGAGCGTTCCACCAGGCTGGGGCCAGGACTGAAAAGGCTCTGGCCCTGGTTGAAGTGAGGTGAACTTCCTTAGGGCCAGGGACCACCAGTAAACATTTATCCACTGATCAAAGCAGTCTCTGGGGAACATACAGGGAGAGGCAATCCCCAAGATATGCCGGTCCCAACCCGCTCAGGGCTTTAAAAGTAAGAACCAACACCTTGGACCTGATTTGGAATTCAACCAGAAGCCAGTGCAGCTGGCGCAGGACAGGTGTGAAATGTGACTGGTAGGATATACCAGTCAGGACCCACACCATCACATTCTGGACCAGTTGTAGTTTCTGGATCAGGCCCAGGGGTAGTCCAGTGTAGAGTGAGTTACAGTAATCTAGCCTGGAGGTGACCATTGCATGAGTCACTGTAGCCAGGTCCTGGGGTGCCAGGTAAGGGGCAAGTTGCCTGATCTGACGGAAATGGAAAATGCAGACTTGGCAACTGCTGTGACCTGGGTCTCCATCGATAGGGAGGCATCCAGGAGCACACCCAGACTCTTCACCACTGGCAAAGTTGCCAATGGTGTCCCATCCAGGGCAGGGAGCTGGACCCCAACATCTGGCAGCCCCCGTCCCAGCTGCAGGATCTGCATCTTCACTGGGTTCAGTTTCATCCTGCTGTGTTTCAACCATGCCGTCACAGCCTCCAGAGCTCTGTCAGAGCAGAAGATTGAAAAACTGGGATAAACTGTACAGATGGTCTCTGCTGCTAGGGTAGAAGGTGATAGCTGGCTTATATGGCACAATTCATATCTTACAAAGGGTTCAGACTTGCGGCTCTAACTAAAAAAAAACCATGTTAAGCAACATTATGACTATAAAGAGTTAATCATATTCTTGGAAATGCCGATAGGGTTTATATTTAGATCACTGTACTGTTCTATTAGAGATATAATATTATGAGACATTTCTCTTTTAAATTTACCCATTTGTGTTTCAAACGGGCTTTGGAGCTTTTGGTCCTTCATCTGTCCAGGCATTTACTCTTTTATAGAGAGGATAGAGGCCTTGATATTAAGGTCTGCGTGCCTTTGCTGTTGTTATGAACAGATTCCTGTTGTGACTGAAGGCTGCAACAACATGTTCAAAATGGAGACATACAGAGTTAGCTCTAGCCAGCGCATAGATTTTGCCTCAGAAGTGTTAAATGTTGTTTGACACTAAAACCATAAGAACAATGACATAAAATGCTATTTGGTTTTTTTGAAAACTCATGTGTTCTAAAGTGATAACTTGGTATTGCATTCTGTATTGATTTCTTTCATTTTAAAAGGAGGCCTTTATAGTGAGCCAGTATATCAGTCCTTGTCAGGTAGGTTCCCCAAGTTCTCCACAGCAAACACGCGGGTATATTGGTTGAAGTAACTTTATTAGAGAGCCATCAAATTCAAGGTGCTCAGACAACTGAATTGGCAGAAGTGACGTGGATGGGGTTGGTAGTGTTAGTTATAGGGAAAGTTCCTGCCATCAGGATAAGGACTGTTAAAGTTTGGGTGCGAAGGAGCTGAGGGGGGGCATGAAGAGGAGAAGCTAGGTTTAGGCTAGACGGAACAAAGAATGAAATAATCACAGTTCCCAAGAAGGATACATTTCAAGCTGGCCACAGCTGGTCTTCAAGGACACTTGCTGGAGGCAGTGGAGAAAGAGAAAGTAAATATGTGCAAGATAACCTACTCCCTTAACATCAATAAGGAACTTCTCATGCTCTCAGAGGACCAGTACAGAACACAGAATACATTCATGGCAGATATGCAGACAGGCATATATGACACAGTGTAGTATAGTGGTTAGAGTGTTGGACAAGATCTGGGAGACCCAGGTTTGAATCCCCACTTTGCCGTGGAAGCTTGCTGGTTGACCTTGGGCCAGACACACACTGTTAACCTAACCTACCTTACAGAGTTGTTGTGAGGATAAAAAAGGCGGATAAAAGAATGATGTAAGCTGCTTTGGGTCCTCATTAGAGAGAAAAGCAGTGTATAAATGAAGTAAAATAAATAAATACAGTACCATTTTGAGTGATTGTTTTAATGAAGATCAACATTCCCTCCCTATTACTGGAAAAAGTAGCATAGTTACTGATACATGAGGTGCCAATGTGATATAATAATCAGTGCAATGGCTCCTAACTTTCAGTTGTCAACCATCACCTCTAGGTTGACTCTTGGCAGAGCCATATACAACCATCTTCCTAAAACTGTTGTGAGGGGGAGATGTTGGATGTATTACAGGTGACAAATGCAGGCAGATAAACATATGTACGGGAGTGACGTGATTCATCCAATATATTAACTTGCCTTTGATATTTTCATTGGGTCCAGGGTCCACCAAGTTAGTGTCAGACTGGTAATGCAAGATGATTGATCAGTTTCAGATGCTCACGTATGGATAAACTGATACAGTAAATTGCTAAGAATATATGGAAGACAACCCATTCGTTGGCGTTTATAAGCAGAAAAATTTTGTGTGCCCATTTTGCATCATTTACATTACACGTCTTTGCATTCCGTGCACTGAATGGAGACTATGGCTTAAGTATTTTCACACAAAAATATAGTACGGAAAGAATTCGCTTTCTTTTTTGCTGGAGTAAAGCAGCCTCTTGTGAAGTAAACTCATTGTTTGAGGCAAAATATTATGAGTGAAAACATTGTAATAGTTTGCATCATAAATAATGAACTTAGTTACCTGAATGGTTACCATGAGTCCGTAGTTTAGAACACATGAAGCTGCCCTTTATTGAGACAGACCAGGGCTTTTTTTCTGGGAAAAGAGGTGGTGGAACTCAGTGGGTTGCCCTCGGAGAAAATGGTCATATGGCTGGTGGCCTCACCCCCTGATCTCCAGACAAAGGGGGGGGGTTAGATTGCCCTCCACTCTGCTGAGCGGTGCGTAGGGCAATCTAAACTCCCCTCTGTCTGGAGTTCAGGGGGCAGGGCCACCAGCCATGTGATCATTTTCAAGAGGTTCTGGAACTCCGTTCCACCGCATTCCTGCTGAAAAAAAGCCCTGAGCCAGACCATTAGTCTATCATGGTCAGTATTGTCTCCTCAGACTGGGAAAGGCTCTCCAAGGACTCGGGTAGACGTCTTTTACATCACATGAAATCCTTTTAACTGGAGATACGGGGGAGTTGAACCACAGTCCCTCAACTGAGCTGTGGCCCCTTTTGCAAGAGGCATGGCAGTGGCGTGAAACTGGCTCAGAGTGCCAGTTGTAGTCGTGGGTTGGTGTCATAATATTAATGTTAGAGATCACACAAACAGACAGGTAAGCAGAGATTAGTATAGCATAGATGTGATAAAGTAGAACTGGGCAAACTCTCTATATGTCACCCTAAAGGCACCCTGACCACCAAGGAACCATCT
Organism: Eublepharis macularius; assembly: GCF_028583425.1. Taxonomy (NCBI): domain Eukaryota; kingdom Metazoa; phylum Chordata; class Lepidosauria; order Squamata; family Eublepharidae; genus Eublepharis; species Eublepharis macularius. Next base: position 21,716,103 of record NC_072796.1, read on the forward strand.
TTGTGTTAATAACCTATTAATAGTGCAAAAATGCTATTGTCATTTACTGGATATATAGCTGGACAGACTTGTTCCTTTGGCCTGCAGAAGATGATCTTACGGCTATATTTGCACAAACCTGGATCTATAGCACTGATGTGTTTGGCATATTCCACATGTATTCAACCCAGATATTTTGGATACATTGGGTTATAATTTAGGATGTTTGCTCGCATGTTGCCTGCAGCAAAAGTCTGTCCACGGTTCAATGTATAGAGACTTTCTTTGTTAAAAACGTCCATGCTTGCCTCTGCACCTCACTTGTTAGGTTCAGTCAGAAGTTTTTAAATCAAAATTGCTTATAGGTAACTGTTATTCATCCACTTTCAGAAGAAAATAAATAATGTTTTTTTGAAGTAATTATTTTGAACTGGTATCAGGATTCACGACAGTGTTTCTATACCCGAGGCTTTGTTTCTCCAGGAAGCCTAATGCTAGTAACTCTCAATGTTCAAGTAATTAATTTTTCTCTCTCTTAAAATTAAAAAAAAAAAGTTGTCTGCTTATGGAAGGTCTTAAGAAAAAATCTTGTATTGTAAAACCAAATCATACTTGATCAGATTTAAAACCTGATCCTAAATATATGTCATACCTGGGCTCCAGTGTGGTTTAGTGATAGGAGTGTTAAGATCAGGAAGATTTGGGTCTGGATCCCAATTCTGCCATGAATCTTGTTGGATGACCTTCAGCTGGTCATTCTCTCTTTGCCGCATCAAGCACACACGTGTGTTGTGAGAGTAAAGTGGGAGAGGGGAGAATTCTTGGGTTATCTCTGAAGTTTATGAGGGATTCCTTCTTGAGGCAACTGCAAACGGTGGACAGGGTGCCTGAAAGGTTGTCAATGACATCTGAGATTTCCAAACACATCTGTGAATCAGCACTCTACTGGTTCGAGTCCCACTACTGCCATGAGCTCAGTAGGTGTCCTTGGGTAAGCCACTCATCTCAGCCTCAGCTTCCCAGCTGTATTGTGGGGATAATAATAACACGAACTTGTTCACCGCTTTGGGTGGGGCACTAATCTGTCTATAAGAATGGCATATACGAACAGTTATTACTATTACTATTACTATTACTATTACTATTACTATTACTATTACTATTACTATTACTATTACTATTACTATTACTATTACTATTACTATTACTATTACTATTGCCAGTGCAAAATTAAGTTCATCTGTGATGGACAGGAGGCTGTTCAGCCCCCAAGAAGGAAAACACCAATCCCCTTGAGTCATGTAAGCAGTCAGCTAGCAGCTGGTCAGGAACCCTGGAAGGGCTGGAAATAGGGTTGCCAGGTCTCCTTACCCTCCTAGTAAGAGGGGGGTCCCAGCACTTGCTTCTTTTGTTTTCATCATGTACACACAAAGCACATGTGCACTCTCGGGCCTGTATGATGACATCACTTCTGAGAAGTGACATCATTGTGCAGGTCCAGGAGCATGTGCTTGCTTCACACCAGGTTGATTTTGGCCCCAAACAGGCACAATTTGGTCCATTTGGGGCCCAAACTGGCCCTGTGCAAAGTACGAGAGTGCTCCTAAGGCCACACGATGATGTCACTCCCAGGAGTTACCTTGTCCACCACCCCAAGAGTGCACCCAGGAGGCCTGTTCCTCCGCCTTCCTCCCCTCTGATGCCCAGGTGTGTGGTGGCAAAAGGTGGAGGGTAGGAGTAGGGAATCCCCAGCCCCCATCGGTGGAGTGGCAACTGGAGAAGCAAGATTGGAGGGGGGGGGAGTGAGAGAGAAAAAGCCGTTACACTGTCAGCTCAGATAAGATAGGGTCTGAACCTTCAGAAAAAGTGTGGAGGGATCCTGTCTCAGGGTTTGCCTAGTGTGTGAGCAGGATAAACCCACAAATGTGTGGAGATAGGGTTTGTGTCTTCAGACTTTAGTTGAGAGAGAACCTGTCTCAGGAGCCTTTGGAACTCAGAGTTGCCTTTTAGGATAAAGCAGGCTACCTGGAGGAAAACAGTTCTGCTTCTGGGATAGGATAGAGTTGTGGGGCTTGATTCTGGTGATGAAAAGTCCTGGTGGCTTCAAGCTTCAAAAAGAATTCATCACATAACCTGTACATAAATCAGTCTTCTTTGTTGTTCTGTTAAGCCTCCTGCTTCAGTGGTCTCTACTCTCTGTGCCCAATATAAAGCCTATCTCACAGCAGTGAACCCAAAAACTTTACGCTTGCTACCCTCAGAACATCTGGTAACTGAGATTTATATTTCAGAATAAACTTGATCTTCCAAAATCGTAACAGGCACTATGGGTCCCTTCAGTTCAAGAAAGGGCCTGTCACACATGGCATCTGATATTCCCCAGAAATATTAGTTTTACCTTGTTCTGGGCAAAATTAAGTCCAATGGTGGCCCGTAGTCCAACCAAACAGATAATGCATGACAAAAATCCTTTGCAGTCCACAGTGATTTCTTGGCAGACAGCACATGCAGAAAGAATTCACTAGGAATCCAAATCCTGAAATCTGTACTACAGAATTTGCATAAAGTGGATATATTGATAAGACCTGTGCTTCCATATATAAGATCTTTAGGCTGCAGTCCTAAGCACTTGAAAGTAAGTTTCGTTAAAATCAACCGGACTTGCTTCTGAGAAACTTAATCAGAAGTCATATCTTTAAATGAAAGCTTTCAGGAGTCTGGTTTCACAAACAACTTCATAAATTTTCTTTTCTGCATCTAAAGGAGTCACATCATGTTAGTAATAGCTTGGAATGGTAGTTTAATCAAACTTTAAATCAAGCCATTTAGAATGTTCCTTCTGCTTCTTAATTGTCGATAATAGAATGTAATTTTATGTTTGTATAGTTGATTAGAATGTTGTTTTCGCCATGCTGCAAAGTGGGAAAATGTGAATGCTTACATAGTGTAATAGAGGGAAATCATACTTCTACCATGCCCAGTATGCGTTCTCTAATATGTATTACAAACAGGCAAAGAGATGGTGGAGAAAACTTCACCAATCAGTTGATTATTCCTAAATACAAATTTGACAGATGAGTTTTAACAGAGTTTCTTCATCTCTAAAGCACTTTGAGTCACCAGACAACTGACACCAAGAGCTCAAACATTAGCAGCAGACACAGTCAGCCAAGCTACTGGATAAGCAATAGCTTCATGAAGTTTTATTCTTATAAAGGGTAATTTAATTCATTTTAAATAATATGTCATTGATATGATGTGATGGATTGAGAACATTAGGAATGAGGAGCAAACAGATCACATACCTTTATGGACACCCTTAGAGACATACCAGGTCCCAATGATGTCATACTTGTGCAAAACTTTGAAGAAAATATCTCTATGAGCCAACGGGAATCTTTATGGACTAAAGAAATTAAATTTATAGATTGTCAAACGTTAAGGGAGAATGGATATAAAATGTTTTTCATATGATATATTACTCCAAAGGAAATTGCAAAAACCAATAAGGACTATAGTGGAAGGTGCTAGAAATGTCAATATGTGGATGCAATATTCTATCACATGTGGTGGACATGCAAGAAAGCAAGAAGATATTGGATAAAATACATGAAGAGATGCAAAAGATACTAAAGCGCTGCTTTGTGCTAGACCCAAATATATGTTATTTAATATCTTACCAAGTAATATTGAAAAAGAACACAGTGAACTCTTTAAATATATGGTGACTGTGGCAAGAGTAGTATATGCAGCAAAATGGAGAGCGAAACTTTGTCCAGACATGACTGAATGGATGAATAAATTGTATGTTTACGTGACAATGGCTACATTAACTTCTTATATGCATAATAGACCAATTTCAGAATTTCAGGAAAAATGGAAAATCTTTTTTGATTATGTGGCTGAAAGATAGTTTTATTTAATATGCTGAATATGAAAAGCCAAGTATAATGTATTTTAGCATAAATAAATGAAGGGATGAAGAGGAGGAATTTTATGTAGTTTTAATAATCCGCTATATACACTGGTTTTGATATTGTTTACTCTTTAATGTTACTTTTTGTTATATTATTATGTAGCTTTAATACTTTGTTACATATTTTGTTTTGATATTATGTTTACTGTCTAAGGTTACTTTCTGTTATATAGCCTGCTTTTGATATTCTTTCTACAGTCCAATGCTATTTTCAGTTTTAATAAAATAATTTTTAAAAGGGCTACTAATCTCTGATGAGCAAACTACACTTGATCTTAGCCAAAAGGCCAAGAAGTGATACTTTTTGATGTGCAGGCTAAGCGTAGATGAGTGCATCAGTTGCAGCGCCATTTAAATGAGACCCAGAGCCTGTTTGCCTCATATTTAAATCCATCCCAAGTTCCTGGTTTTGTATACATAGGATTGTAGCCCTAATGTTATGAAGCAATTAGAGCATAAAGACAGGCACACATACGCAAACTTTTTAGAGAGCCTGTGAACACATTTAGAGCTGCCATAATTTAAGAAGTCAGAAATGGCAAGAATTACTGCAGAGGGAATTGAAATACCATAATTATGTATTAGTGGAAATAAATAGCACTTGTATAATTTTAAATTATATCATTAACAAGGGATCATTTCTGTCTACAGTACAACGAACATTCTGTAATTTAATTTTAATGTTATGGGGGGAAATACTGATTTTTTTCTGTATTTAAAAGTATTTTCCTTATAAGTGAATCACCATCTTTGTTTGAGGATAGAACATCTCAAATTTGCACCAAAATGCCTAGGAAGGGCTAAGGCATCTTATACAGAAATAGGGAAGAATAGATGCTCCTTCCAGACTGTGAACTGAATGACTCATTTATACCTCCAGCTTGCAGGGAATTACCAGTTTGCTGGCCATATTTCTTTATCATAACTGAGAGAAAAATTGTTTTCGACATAGAAGTTTTTCCTAATCTCTATGATAAAGTCTAGGAAGTGACCACACATTCTTTCCAAATTCCAGCCATCTTAGGCACTGCCCTCCCATAGTGCTGGGAGTACTTGCACAACAGACCTTCTAACCTTTGAACCAGCTCTTGATCTTTGCCTTCAATAAATGTTTCATTGACAGGAAATATTCAGGCATCCGGTACTGTAAAACCATCCTCTTATCCACTAATATGGCTCTTAAAACCAGAGAACACTGTTTTGTGTTCTCTGGTTTTTAGAAGGGGGAGTTTTTCATGCCTTACTAACACTATTCCATCTTAATATATATAGAATGTGGAAAGACAATCAGAATTTTGCTCACTGGCCTTGTCCCGCTTGCCATGTGTTGATTGGCTTTGTCTTCCCCATCTCCCACAACCTTCTTTCCATTTCTTGAATTTCTGACCTGTTTCATGCATAGGTGGAAAGGAGGGGCAAATTGTAAGTGGCTGTGAGCCAAGCTAGAAGTGACGAATTACACTTGAAAGGCAAGTGAACAGACTCACATATATTCCTCCCTTGCAAGTGGAGCGCAAGTGATCAGGGAGGAATGCATGTTAGGGCCAAGCTTCACATGACGAATGACACTTGAACGGCAAGTGGATTGAGTGGAGGGCAAGTGAACAGGGAGAAATACACTTGCTGTTCAAGTGTCATTCGTCATGTGTAGCTTGGCCCTCTGTCTGTTCACTTGCCATTCAAGTGTAATTCGTCACTTCTAGCTTGGCCCTCAGAATTGGAAGGAGGTCACTTCAAGGACCTGATTATGACCCTGGGGGAATTCACCAACCGGGTAGTTGCAAAAGCAGCCACAAGATACAATACAGAGTAAATGAAAGCATGCCTAAGCCACAACTGTAGCACAAGTGGCTACCATGCGATGACCAAGCAGCTCATTGTGATACTCAAACAGGACACAAAACTGAGGTGATATAATGGAGGGGGTGGGGCTTGAATTATGGGTAAGTGAGGGCGCTGGGTAAGTGAGGGCGCTGATCAAGGTAAGTGTTACTGGTGATTGTGCTGGAGTCATACCTCTCAGCGTCTGTGAGGCAGGGTAAAACATCTTTTAATGCTGCTAGATTGAATGTGTGGAGTCAGTCAGAAGTGGTGATCTTAGGTGGAATAGATAATTTGATTGTGGTATCTTATGTCCATGTGTTTTGTATGCTTGTGGCAGTGGAAATGAATTGTTATTAAATTCCTATGTCTGTGTTTATGCATGTGTGTTCTCTTGAGGATCAAACTATCGTGCAGAAAAAAACCCTGTATATCAAGTTTAAATAGATATTTCCTAACAGGGCTTTTTTTCTGGGAAAAGAGGTGGTGGAACTCAGTGGGTTGCTCTTAGAGAAAATGGTCACATGGCTGGTGGCCCCGCCCCCTGATCTCCAGGCAGAGGGGAGTTTAGATTGCCCTCCACGCTGCGGCTTGGAGGGCAATCTAAACTCCCCTCTGCCTGGAGATCAGGGGGCGGGGCCACCAGCCATGTGACCATTTTCAAGAGGTTCCAGTACTCTGTTCCACCGCATTCCAGCTGAAACAAAGCCCTGTTTCCTAATATGTTTGTGTTGTCTTTTTCTGATTCATGAAAGTAGCTAGATTTATAAATAATATAAATGAAAAAAGTAAAAAAGTCAACAGATTTCCTGTATTTTAGATGTGCTATGTTCATAATTCATCTCAGTCATGAATCGTTCAGACTGTGTATAATATTTTCAACAACGTTTCATTTACGTGATATATAGTAGGATGCAATATTCTTTTATATGTTGTATTAAGTAAACTCCCTTTTATAACTGTGATATAAAGACTAAAGCTTTGATTATGAATTTCAAAGTAGGCAAATCTCATAAACAAATGGGTATTAAATCACTTTTAGAAAACCTGAAAGCAAAAATTTAGCTAGTTAGCTCAATATGTCAAAACACTTCAGTTCCTTGATGCCTCTTTCCTTTTCTTCAGACTTTTAACATCCTACAGGGGAGGGGCCGTGGCTCAGTGGCATCTGCTGAACATGCCAATTCGGCCCCTTCGTGGCAAGCAGCTTTGCTGCTCAGCCAGGGGCCGTCCATTGCCACTCCTGAGGGATGGACGGCACCACCCTTCTGCTCCTTATAAGGAGTGGCTGGGAGGGTGGAGCGAGCGTTGCGACGCAGCTTTGCCCTCCCAGCTCAGTGCTGCTCAGTTGCTCGGAGGAGACAGACGTTTCCAGCGAGCGACTTTGGGCCTAGAGTACAGGCGTTCATGCCTGGCTCTGGGCTGGGTCGAAGCGCAGCGGAAGAGCTTCGGGGCAGCGTCGGGAGGCGTCGTCGTCGTCGTCCCGAGGCCCGGGAGTGCGACGGGCGGTCGAGGCGTGGCACGGCTGCGCGGCCTCCGAATTCTCCGTCGGCGGCATCAGGCCGGCGGGGACTTGCTGGGTTTGGTGGGCCGGGTGCAGCGGCCCGTGGGCGAGCCGGCTGGCGGCGGCGCGGCGCGGCTGGGTGCCTTTTCCCTGACTGATTAGGGCACGGGGAGGCAGGCTAACCGAGGGGGTGTTGGGGCGTGGATTGGAAGCTGGCCCGGGCCCCCCTCCCCCCCTTTTTTCTTGCAAGGAGCCTAGTGGCGTCGTTATCACGTAGCCCTCTAGGTCCGGCCACCATTTTGTTTCAGGGGCCGGCGGCCATTTTGTGCGGGCCCTTTGGAGTCGGCCCCCTTTTTGCTACTTCTGGTGGACAGAGGGCACTGTGCCCTAGTGGGAAGGGGCTGTGCTGAACGTTGGCTGGGCCTGCCGTGTGGGGCTCGAAGGGGTCTGGGCTCTTTTTTGCGGGGGCCCTTCTCCCCTTTTAGAATAAAGTGCAGCCAAGGCTGTGTTGCCTAGTGCTTAGTGTGACCTGGTTTTTATAAGAAAAAAAAAAGAGAGAAATAAATAATCCCCAGTTGCCTTTGGTGACTTGCCCACATCATCGGATCTTGGAAGCTAAACAGGGTTAGCCTTGTTTGGTTTGCGAGCCGGGCTCGGACTACGGCCTAGGTAGGCGAGGCCAGAGGTGAGCTATTCTGCTTGGGTGAGACACGGTATGGCTCCCAAGAAAGGTACGTGAGCTTCCAAGGGGAAGCAGCCTGCTCGGAGGGCGCCGCCTAAGCGGGCCCCTCCTCCGGCTATTTCATCCTCTGATGAGGATGACTCCTTGGGGGACCAGCAGAATATCTTAAAGCGCCTGGAGGCTCTTGAACGGGCAAAAGGGGATACGGGCTCTGCACAACAGGTGGTGCGAGCAGTACGGCCTGTGCGGCGCACAACTAGGGACGCAACTAATCGTGACATTTTGCGTCGTTTAGCTGTATTGGAAGGTGCTTCTGGATCTTCGGCGGCTGGAACCAGCAGCAGTCGTGCAGTGATGGTGGCGGATGCCCAGGAACCGGCGGCTGAAGTGGTTGACTTGCCTGAGGAGTTACCGCCTGTTGCAGTAGCTGTGGACCCAGTGGAGCCGGCTGGTAAGGACAATGCACCACATTACACTTGTCCGTGGCCTTGGGGCCCGTGGGCGCAGGGCTCAGCCGGTGGGTCAGTGAGTGGTGTGCAGGATGCCCCCTCCAACACGGCGGCTGCTCTTGCAGGTGTGGTGCAGCCCGTCTTTAACCAGGGCATTCCAGTTGGCGCTCAGCAGCAGCATGCGGTTCCCTTTCAGGCTTGGGGGTGTCCCCCCTTTGGCTGGCTGGGCTTGTCAGCCGGCCCTTGGGGCTATTATCCCTATCAGGCATTGAACTATGGCCAGGTCCCTTTCCATGCTCTGCCATTTGGTGACACGGCTCTGCCGTTGGGTGACCACTTGGCGCAGGCCACGAGGGATAAAATCCTTCGCGGGGAGTATGTTGACGTCTTTTCCCTTCTCTACCGTGAGTTGGAGAAGAAGGACAAAGATGAGATGGATGATAGGGACAAGGAGCGTTTAAAAAGGAGGCGAGTCGATAGGACTTGGAACAATTGGCTGCCTGGCTTCTTGATTTATGCCGGGGTGATTGCCAGGGCGCAGCCCAGTCGGGCTGCGTCTCTGTTTCAATACCTCGACATTATATTGAAAGGTTATACGGGCTTCACAGGTGCTGCATGGATGCAGTACGATGAGGAGTTCCGTATGCGGGTGGCTATGAACCCCAGCTTACCGTGGGACCGCATTCACCAGCAGCTGTGGTTGTCGGTGATGTCCCCGGCTAAGCCCAACTTAGGGGATCATTCGGACAGTGGCCATGTGGTTTCTCGTAATGCCCAGGCGACCAATACCCGCGGTGGAGCGGGGCAGCAGGTTCAACCCCGGCTGCTCTGCTGGGAGTATGCTTATAAGGGAACCTGCCCTAGAAAGCCTTGCCGATTCCGGCATGAATGCCCATCGTGTGCGGGCCAGCATCCCTACAATGCCTGTGGGAAAGCCCGGCAAGGGTGGGGTGGCAGAAAGCAGGGGGGGGTGGCGGTTCCGGTGGCCAGCAGCCTCCTGGAAAAGCGCCGCAGCCCGGTAAGGCTGAGGGTCCTTGAGCGCTTGTTGCGTTCTTATCCTCTTAAGGAGGATGCGGTTTACTTGTTTGAAGGTTTTAGGGATGGTTTTAGAATCCCTGTTCAGGGTTCCAGGGCCCCGTTTATGGCCGAGAATTTGCGTTCTGTTCAGGGCAGGGAGGATATAGTTAGGCTTAAGATACAAAAAGAATGTGCTGAGGGCAGAGTTTTGGGGCCATTTGCGACCCCTCCAACCCTTAATTTTCGGGTGTCTCCTTTGGGGGTGGTACCAAAGAAGGTGGCGGGCGAGTATCGCCTCATTCACCACCTTTCCTATCCTAAAGGGGGGTCTGTTAACGATGCCATCCCTGGCCATTTGTGCTCGGTACGGTACACCTCTTTCGACCAGGCTGTGCAAGTAGTGCGCAGATGCGGGGTGGGCGCGGAGCTGGCGAAATGCGATATTAAGTCTGCATTTCGCCTTCTCCCAGTTCACCCGCTAGATTTTGAGCTTCTGGGGTTTGCCTTTGAGGGCAAGTTTTACATGGACCGGGCCCTACCAATGGGCTGCTCCGTTTCTTGTGCAGCCTTTGAGCGATTCAGCTCATTCCTGGAGTGGGAATTCAGGAGGCGTGCCGCTTGCTGTGACTCCGCCCACTATTTAGATGATTTTTTATTCGTTGGGCGGGCACAGTCGTCTCAATGTGCCAGGCTCTTGGCCACCTTTATGGAGCTGGCAGGTGAGCTGGGGGTTCCATTGGCTCACGAGAAGACGGAGGGTCCATCTACGGTACTCACTTTCTTGGGTATTGAGTTGGACACGGTTCAGCAATCCTTGCGATTGCCTTTTGATAAAGTCGAGGAGCTCAGGGCCCGTCTGCAGGATTTTAGGGGTAAGCGCAAGGCTTCCTTGGTTGAGCTGCAACGACTTGTGGGGCACCTTAATTTTGCGTGCAAAGCTGTAGCCCCTGGGAGGCCATTTTTGCGTCGCTTTTGCGACGCTATGGCTCACCTGCGTGCACCCCATCACAGGTTGCGAGTTTCAGGCGGTATGCGCGCCGACTTAGAGGTGTGGATGGAATTTTTGAGGGATTTTAATGGCATTACCTTTTGGCGGGATGACTTGCTACTTGAGGCAGAGTTGCAGGTTACGTCTGACGCCTCTGGCTCCACTGGCTTCGGAGTTTATTTCCGGAGGCACTGGTGCGCTGAGCAGTGGCCTGCTGATTGGCTGGCATCAGACGTGGTTAAGGACTTAACTTTTTTAGAGTTTTTTTCCCATTCTGGTGGCAGTTCAATTATGGGGTGTGGAGCTGGCGAACCACACTGTCCACTTTTGGTGTGACAATTTGGCTGTGGTGCATGTCGTCAACTCCTTGACCTCTCAGTCCACACGGGTTATGCGATTGGTAAGGGCGTTTACATTATTGTGCCTGCAGCGCAATATATTGTTCAAGGCTAGGCACGTTCCAGGCGTATGCAACGGTGTGGCGGACGCTTTGTCTCGCCAACAGATGGAGCATTTCTGGCAGCTTGCCCCAGAGGCGGATCCTCGTCCAGCAGTGATGCCTCCAGAGCTTTGGCTGCTTGGGAGGTCGAGGCGTGCCGCGCCATCCAGCTAGCCATCGCACCCAGTACAAGGAGGGCATATTGGAGAGCGGTAGGCCAGTTAGAAGGGTTCAGACGGGAAGCTGGCATTGGGAGCGCCTGGCCCATTCCGGTAGAGCACATCCTTCAGTTCTGTGTACACCAGAAGGAGCGGGGGCTGGCGGTGAAGTCCATTAAGGGGCAACTGGCCGCCCTCGCCTTTGTTAGCAAAGCTCGGGGATTTCCTGAGGCCACTGGGGATTTCCGGGTGAGGAAAGTGCTCGAGGGTTGGTCCAGGGAATGCGCGGTCCACAGGGATCCGCGACAACCCATTTCCCCGTCCGTACTTAAGGGCCTTGGTGCGGTATGGAAAACAGTTTGTGCGTCAGGATACGAGGCGAGGCTCTTTCATGCGGCCGCATTGACGGCCTTTTTTGGGGCCCTCCGGGTTGGTGAGCTGGTGGTCTCGTCCGGCAAGGATGCCTCGGGCCGTGCTCTTATGGCCAGTGACCTAGTTTTTGAAGGGGATACGGTTTCTCTGACAATCCGCTGGTCCAAGACGGACCAGATGCGTAAGGGGACTTGTGTTCGGCTGGGCTCTTGCTCTGATGTGGAGCTGTGCCCTGTCCGTGCATTGAGAAGGTATTGGCAAGTGCGGGGTCGGGGGCAAGGATGCCTTTTCCGGCACCAGGATGGCTTCCCCTTAACTCGCTACCAGTTCTGGGCGGTGACTAAGCGAGCTCTGGCGGCGCTGGGTCTGCAAGGCGTGAGTTTTGGGACTCATTCCTTTCGAATTGGAGCGGCTTCGACGGCCGCTGCCATGGGGTATTCGGGTCAGGTTATCCAAAAGGTTGGTAGGTGGCGGTCCGCGGCTTACCGCTCCTATGTGCGTCCTTTAAAGCATGTTTAAACGTTACTAATTGTTGTTTTTCTTAGGTCCTGCGTCGCGGGTTGGACGTCAGCGCATCTTGATATGTGGGCACAGTTTTGTATTCTGGGCTGCCCATCAAGCACGCAGGACGCCGGTTGGGTCTCAGCTGGGGCTTAGCGACCGGGCTACGGTGGAATGGCGGGGCCGTCGGGGCCTTCGGTGGCCGGGCCTGTTGCCATTGTTGTTTGGAGTTGGGTGTGACACGCCACCCAACATCCTGGTTATACATCTAGGGGGAAACGATTTGGGACTGATGCAGGGTAAGGCATTATCTTCTCAGGCGCTATTTGATATGCGCCTTATTGCGGCGCGTTGGCCGGGGGTGCTGATCATGTGGTCAGCTATGATCCCTCGGCAGGTTTGGAGGGAGGCTGAAGATCGCCAGGCCATTGAGCGGGCGAGGATGAAGGCCAATAGGGCCATCCAAAAGGGTTTGGGGGACGGGTTAGGCGTTTATTTGCCTCACCCTCGGATCAGGGCCGAATTCCCCGAACTCTACAGGGGTGATGGGGTGTACTTGTCTCAGACAGGTAACATGATTTTTATAGGGGATCTGCGGCAAGGACTTCAGTTGGCCTTAGGCCACCAGTGGGGCGCCAGGCCCTAAGCAGAGGCTTGGCCCGGGCGTTGGCTGGTTTGTAGGAGTAGGGTGCGGGACGGTGAGCTCCCTTGGCGCTTCCCTATGTGGGAAGAGGGGCCTGCCTAAAGGGCTGGTACTGCTGTGACGGCTGCCAGGCCCACAGGCAGGCTGCCTTCGGGAAACCCTGCCTGAGAGTCCTTTCCCTCACTGCTATACGGCTGAGGTGTCAGGAGCTTAAAGGGGGGTGACCAAAGTTGCCTGGCCGGCTGGGTCCGCCCCATCCATTGGATGGGTCCCACCTGGGGCTTCGGGGGCTCGCCCAGACAGGTCAAGGCGGTGGTCCAGGATGGGACACCGTGGCTTGACCTGTACCGCTTTAGGTCCTTGCCGCTGTTTGGCTTGTGTTGTCTGTATTAAGTTAATAAAGTGGCCCTTAGATCCAACCTGGTGTCCGTCTCTTTTCTGAATGGGGTGGCAATTCAGCCCCTTCCTGGCAAGCAGCTTTGCTGCTCAGCCAGGGGCCGTCCATTGCCACTCCTGAGGGATGGACGGCACCACCCCTCTGCTCCTTATAAGGAGTGGCTGGGAGGGCGGAGCGAGCGTTGCGACGCAGCTTTGCCCTCCCAGCTCAGTGCTGCTCAGTCGCTCGGCCCACCCGCCTCTCCCTATGTTATGGGTGCAGGATAAGCTGGCTGCCGTACGGAGCCAGGTAGGAATTTTTTCCCCCCTTTTCGAATTGGCTTAGGAAAAGGGGGGTTTTTCGCCTACCTTGCACCTATACTTGGGGATTGAGGAATTTGGTGCGAGGTGGTGCCTGTTAGGTGAGTCATGGCTGGTTTGTAGGAGTAGGGTGCGGGACGGTGAGCTCCCTTGGCGCTTCCCTATGTGGGAAGAGGGGCCTGCCTAAAGGGCTGGTACTGCTGTGACGGCTGCCAGGCCCACAGGCAGGCTGCCTTCGGGAAACCCTGTCTGAGAGTCCTTTCCCTCACTGCTATACGGCTGAGGTGTCAGGAGCTTAAAGGGGGGTGACCAAAGTTGCCTGGCCGGCTGGGTCCGCCCCATCCATTGGATGGGTCCCACCTGGGGCTTCGGGGGCTCGCCCAGACAGGTCAAGGCGGTGGTCCAGGATGGGACACCGTGGCTTGACCTGTACCGCTTTAGGTCCTTGCCACTGTTTGGCTTGTGTTGTCTGTATTAAGTTAATAAAGTGGCCCTTAGATCCAACCTGGTGTCCGTCTCTTTTCTGAATGGGGTGGCAATGGAACAGTATCCAATATCTCTAGTGAAAGAGATCAGATAGTTGATAATAGGAAAGATGTCTATCTGAGACCCTGGATAACTTCTGCAGGGCAGAGTAGGTATAATGATCTTGACAGCCAATGGTCCTTTGCTGAGTGTATATTTTTTACTTATGCACCTCCATCTCAGAGAGCCACCTCTTTTCCTCACAGCCACTGTTCTGAAACCACCTTTCCCCTGAAACCCTGAGGCTACCTCCTGTTTATGTGACAGAGGTGCAATTTAATGTGCGGTCTGTGGCACACGGTCCGCCACCCTCAAGTATACTTAAGGAAATGTTAGTATAACATTCTCTGAGTTTTCAAAATTCAGTTTAGATTTTTATTTGAACATTTAAATACTGGTACAAACTTCACCATGCAAAATAAACTAAGCCAGGAAAATAACGCAAAGGGAAGATTAACTCTAATCTTTAACTACTCTTCCTGTATCCTAACAGTATAACTGTTACAATTTTAACACTGTATCCAGGTTATATTTGTGTTAAAGGCTTTAAATGTCAATACCAGAACTCTGAATTTGGCCAAGAAATCAATTTAATATAATACTGGTAAAATATGATATCTGCAGTAGGCTTTGATTAAAAACCTTGCAGCTACAAATTCAAAGTTGGAATTAATATTGAATTTGAATTAAGTTGGTAAACCTGAGGAACTTAGTAAGAATATAGAACAACAACATTAAGACAAGATAGTCTGTGGTAGGGGTGTGCATAATGAAAAAAACAAGCTGAAAATACACACAGAACCCACTGTTTCGGTTTGTCAAAGGAGCTTTTGGAACTCTGAACCAACTCAGAGAAATGAAGCTGTAATGACCCCATCCCTGCCAAAAAGTTTATGTGTTTCCTTTTCATACTTACTGTGCAGAGGTCATACAGGTAGACCAGACAATCGGGGGCTGTCGGGCAGCATCTTGTTTTCCTTAATGGTAAGTCTGCCAGCACATGCGACCAATTGGCTCTAAAGGGGAGAGACTGAACCCTTAGCGTTAACTCCTTTGTTGGGAAGGGAATGTGTGGTGCTCATGAGTGCATTTTTTTCAGTGCTTCCTGGGCAATAGGGCTATCACATTGACAGTGATTGGCTCACAAGGATCAAAGGTTTGCTTTGCACTGGAGAAGGGAGCAGCAGATGGCATGGTGCCATGACCACCAACATCGCCATTGCCCATTCCTTTTTGTGCACTTTTGTGTACAATGTAAAGGAAGGATGGTGGCCAGGAGCCCTGGCCTGGCTCCTGCGGCAGATTAGGGAGAAGGATTCTCCTGAATGGCCCCTCACCAGGAAAACAAAACTAGAAGGTACAGGGAAACATGGCATAACAGCAGGAATCAAAGGTAAAATAGATTGGCTTTGTCACTAAAGCAGGCATGATTTTTTTTTTTTGCTGTGCTGTGCTGAACTGGTTGGCAATGGTGTTGCTTGTTTCCCGCCATTATGTATGCCTGGTCACCACCAAAACTTGCCGCCTTTGAAAACCATTAGTTTTCATGTGTTTGAGGAGAAACTCGTTGGATTGATGGGTTTGCGGATTACGCGAAAAGAACAGTGTGTGTGTGTGTGCACATGCAGCCACTCAATGCTCACCTTGACTCATGCCTTCTCCATTCCTCAGAATTCATAAACACAGAACCCATTGTTGTGCACTCTTAGACTTGGTGGATTGATTGTTTAGAGGGAGGACTGTATTTTCTGTGCAATTTTGGTGCCTACATGCAAAAACAGCTGCCCAGAGCCTCACCCCCTTGAAAAGAAGAGCATGTATTTGCGCATACACAGTCAACACGAGTGCAAGGGGCTGAAACTCATGAAAGGAAAAAAAACAAAACAAATGGATCAATTCTAAGCTGGCACTGCCCAAGCTTGAATGAACCAGTAAAGAGACACAATTTTTCCGTAACTCCCAGAACTGAAACTGAAATGGATGCAGGGCTGCCCATTGCTTTGCTCTCATCCCGTAACCTTAATATTACAACGTGTACATGACACATACATTCACAATGTGAGTTTTGTCCTGCCCTTCTCGAATTCATTGGCTGCCTCATGGAGAGGTAGGAGAATTCACAAGATAGCAGCAACAGTAGTTTTCAGAGGAGGAGATGTGGGTAGTACAACAAAACATAGTCCCTTCACTTTTCTCCTCAATTTGTTTTGTTCTTTATGTAACTTATTTCTGATCACAATTAACTAGTGTCTACTTGATAATGTTCTATGAAGACATTTGAAAATAATAAATTTTGAAATATGGGGTTGGAGGGGAGTTTTATCGATATCACCGACTGTCCAAAAGACAAAGAAATGGGTTCCAGAACAAATCAAGCCAGAGTTCTAGGCAGAATGACTAAACTGAGAATATTAGACTTCGGTTGCATCTTTAGAAGACAAGGCTCACTGGAAAAGACAATAGTCTTGGAAAAATTAAAGGCAGAAGGAAAAGAAGACCCAGTGAGATGGACTGACTGAATAAAAGAAGACATTTTTCAAGACTTGAGCAAGGCTGCCAATGATATAATGTTTGGGATGTCATTAATTCATGGGGTTGCTGTAAGTCAGAAATGATTTGATGGCACATCACAGAAACTCGAATGAAAAGCAACCAAAGGCTGCCTACTAAGAGCAGGCTGGGCCTTTGACTTACTGGGAAGGATCCTAGTAGGCTGAGCCAAGTGGCCACTCCACACCTTCCCCTTATTGCCCGACTTCTCAGCTTGGAGCAGGGCCTTCTTTCTTACTGTACTCCTCTGACCTATAGGTGTTAAGTAGTGTTTAGCATCCTAAGATATAAAAGGCAAACCAAGTAGCTGACAACTCATTTTTTAACCCCGCGTAAGCGCATTCCACAGGGATAAGAAGTGAGTCGTCGGCAACAGACTTACCTGCCTGTGAGAGCCCAGAGACAGAGTCTGCACCCATGGACTCAACCGGGGTGTAGGCCGAAGATGCCCGATCATGAGCCACCACTGGAGAAACCAGCGGAGCCGTACCAGCCCCTCCTGGGCTTTGACCACCAGCCTGAGCACAGAGAGAAGATGCACTGGCCTGAGTGGCCACTGGAGATACCAGTGGAGCTGTGCCAGTCCCTCTGGGACCTCAGCTGCCAGGCCACCGTGATGGGGGCAACAGCCAAGGGAACAGCTGGCTGCCCCGTGTCATCACCCTCCAAGCCGCAGATGCTGACTCGAGCAGCAGCAGCGGCAGCAGGAGCCTGGACGGGGGGCCGAGTGTGCAGCCAGGGCACCAAGTTTTCTAGAGCCTGTTGTTTATTCAACGGGCTTGGTTGCTAGTCAAACATGACTGGGAATATGAGGAAGAAAAGAAGAATTCAGGGAAGGTCAAAACGCAAGCTACAAAAAAGCTGATTTCTTGTAAGTTGCCCAAATTCTTATGGCCTGAACTAAAAAAATTGTCTAAAATGAGTACATTTTCTACTCTTGAGTCTGCTAATAGTTTAGGAACTAAAATGATTACTATAGACCCTGACCACAGTAATGTCAAGAGTTTAATTCATTTCTGTCTTGTCTTGTTGTACCAAGCACGTTCAAATAAAATACAACTCATGGATTCGATAACACCCAACCCACAGCTGCAATATCTGTTTGAGAAAGGTATGCCCAGCATGCGACCTTCAGAAACTGCAGAGTTACTTCAGAAATCAATGGGCTTTGACGAGTAACCTTGCTTAGGATTTCACTGTTAGTCTTGCAAGCATAATTGCTCATCTGTACTTTGGAACTGTGAAGCTGAACAAATACATTGGTATTGTAAAACTTGGTGGGATCCCCATATAAAGGGAAGAACAAACCCTCCTAGCTCTGCAAATGGTGCTGTTCACGTCTGTCTTCAGAATTAATTTCTTGATGGTTTTACGAGCTGAAAGCCATCCTAGAGCAGCGATCCTCTGAGCTATGCATAACATTCATTTTTCCTTCTATTGCTTGGTTCCACGCACTATAGAAGTTAGCGTGCTTCATATAAAACAGCAAGCTGTTATTCTCTAAGGAAACTATTTTGAGTTTCATATTCAAAGCCAAAATCCAAGCTCTGGCTTCGATAGAATGTCGACCCAATTCTAATCTGAAGGCGGTACCTGCCACATACTTTGGTATTCCTGGGCCACTTGACTCAGCTTGCATCAAAGCTATTTTAACATCCCATCCCACCCCCAGCTGCCTCCAGCCTCCCCTCCCAATCATTTATTTGCTCTTTGTTTGGCTGGGGAGTTTCATAATCTAATTTAATACAGCTGCAGGTTTTAATCAAAAGGATTGGCTAAGAAGCCAGCACCAAAAAGCTGCTTCGATAGACATTCTAAATACTTTGCAGCAGTCACGGTGCTTTAAAAATGCAGTTGGAAAGGGAGGGTGGGATATTGAGGGATAATTTCTTTTGGAAAAAAATTACCAGGTGCAATGCTATTACCCGCTGAGTATAACAGAAAAGGAATATTTTTCTTTTAGCTACCCTGTCAGTTCAAATGCTTATTTTACAGGAATACAATCTCCAGTGAGGATAGATTCCCTTTTAGAATGTAATTGTGAAACAATGGAAATACAACCCATGAGTGGCCATGGAAGTCTTTGCAAGTGAACTGAATTTATCACTGCTTCCGCTCATTATTCTAATACATGTGGCTTGTACATTGCTTCAATGCTGTTCTTTAGCGTTCAAACTAACATAGAGACTACTTTTCTAATAATAGTTTTGGTGTCTAAATTACAGCAATGATTGGGGCCGTTCTGGAATGTGCTGATGTCATTTCCTACTTCCTTCTATGCTGACTCATATAGTTGGTTTCATTTTTGTTTTGTAGACATTTCCACCATTTTTCAGCTTGGTTTTCAAGCTTCAGAAGGACAAACAAGTTAAGCTCTCCAGTGGTTCTGCCAGTCAAGAACAGATGGATATTTTTTGCATGAGGAACTACTTCAGTTGGACATCTAGAGGTCCAGAAAACAAGGAGCAGAGCATTAGCAAGATTAAATATCTACGATGCCATAAATATGGGATACAAGTCCCTTTCCCTGAAATATGTAAAGTATGAAGTCAGTGTGTGTGTAAGCATGTCCATAGACTGCATTTTTTTCCTATGGAGCACCTTACTATGGTCCGGTTATGTGGCGCCAGCTGCCAGACCATGCTCAGTTGTATGGTGCCAGCTGCCAGGCCAGGCCCAGTTGCATCATAGGAAACCCACAAATACTTGTGAGGGGCACATCACTTTACCCTACTCCCCCCCCTCCCCATGCTATTTCCCCTTTCCCTCATCCTGGCAAACTCTGTATCCTTACCGTTTCTGGCATGATTTTCTCCTTCCCACCCACCAACAAACCTACTTTTTAACTGTCCCCTTTCTTCAACTATATTTATTATTTATTTATTTCATTTATTGCCTTTCTCCACAATGTGCACCCAAAGCAGCTTCCTTCTGTGCAGTCCCATATGGGACTGCAGCACCTCTCACCCTCAGTTCTTCTTTTGCCACTGTTGAGAGGGGCTGTATAGGTTCACACAGCACTCACAGTGCTTCGGTAGTTGTTCCGTTTCTCCTGCTTCTTCTTTGCTGTAAGAGATAACAAATACTTGTAAGTATAGTGGATGAAACATCATGGATCACAGGTTCACTTCTACCCACTTTGGTACCCATACTACATGCTGCCTCCATATGCATCTTACTGGAGTAAAGTCTATCACTTGATCTTTCATGGAATCTTGCCTTCCTTGTCTTTGAGGAAGTCTGACTCAGATCGGCCCCTTGGATCCCACCACAGTCTACTCTCACTTTTCAGCTATTGGAGTTGGAGGTCGAGATGGCCAAATCTGATCAAAGTGAGAACATACCTTTGGAGCCATCCCCTGACCAGAATGTCAGAAAAAGGGAACCAGTCTCACCAACTGACAACCTTAAACTAGACACTGAACAAATGACAAGGAAGGCTAAATCTTTGGACATTAATGTATCTTCCATGGAGCCCAAACCCAAGGACAAAATCTTACAACCCCTCCATGGTGGCCTTCTCCATGATCGAGGGCTTTGTCAATCTCATGAATTCATTGTGTGAGAAACCAGATTCCATTATGGCCACTTCAAGGAAGGCAGAAAGCAATTGCAGGTTTTTGTTCACACATCCACCTCCATTGTCGCTAATTTATTTATTTCTTTCTTTATTTATTTATTTACTTAGATTTATAGTCCGCCCTCCCCAACCAAGTGGGCTCAGGGCAGATTACAACAACTTAAAACACAGTGCACAATACATCAGGAATAGCCATTTAAAATATAAATGATACAAATCATTCATTTAAAACATTGGCACCATATAAATACAGCTATCAAAATTGCAAACATAGCATCACGTTATACATTCACCCATAGACGATCATATAACGGTGTGAGATGACTTTGGGCGGGAGTGCACAGAAACTCACCTCCCCCCACTGGGGGGAGGGGCACCGCCCAGCATCACCCATATGCCTGGCGGAACAGCTCTGTCTTGCAGGTCCAGCGAAATGATAACAAGTCCTGCCGGGCCCTGATCTCGCAAGACAGAGCATTCCACCAGGTTGGGGCCAGGGCTGAAAACGCCCTGGCCCTGGCCGATGCTAGGCGGGCCTCCCTAGGGCCAGCGATCTTTAACAGATTTTTATCGCTCAAGCAAAGAGTCCTCTGGGGCTCATATGGGGAGAGGTGGTCCCGCAGGTACGATGGTCCCAGTCCACTTAGAGCTTTATAGATTAGTACCAAAACTTTGAACCTGATTCCGTAGTCCACGGGTAGCCAATGCAGCTGGCACAGAACCGATGTTATATGCTCCCATATTGGTGTTCTGGTGATAACTCGCACTGCTTCATTTTGCACCAGTTGTAACCGCCGGATCAGGCTCGAGGGAAGCCCAGCATAGAGTGTGTTACAGTAGTCCAGTCTAGAGGTGACCATTGCTTGGACCACTGTAGTCAAGTCACGAGATGACAGATGGGGGCAAGCTGCCTGGCCTGACGGAGATAGTCAGAAGAGGACCTGGCAACCGCCGAGACCTGATCCTCCATTTTTAAGGAGGAATCAAGAATCACCCCCAGGCTCCTAACTCTTGGAGCCAGTGTAAGCACTGCCCCATCGAGCACAGGAAGCCAGGGTCCTGAATCCACATTTCCACAACTCAAGTACATGATCTCCATCTTCGTAGGGTTCAGTTTCAGTCGACTTTGTCTCAACCATCCAGCCACAGCCTCAAAAACACGGTCCAGGACATCTGGGGCCGATCCGGGCCGGTCGTCCATCAACAGATAAAGTTGAGTGTCATCTGCATATTGGTGACACCCAAGCCCGAACTCCGCACCAGCTGGGCGAGGGGGCGCATATAGATATTGAACAATAATGGGGAGAGTATTGCTCCTTGTGGCACACCACATTCTAGTGGCCTACGAGACAATAGCCTCTCCCCTAGCGCCACCCTCTGTCCCCGATCATGGAGAAAGGAGACTAGCCACTGTAGTGCTGTCCCCCGTATCCCCACATCGGTGAGGCAGTGGGTCAGAAGGTCATGGTCGACAATATCGAATGCTGCTGACAGATCCAATAAAATCAGCAGTGCCGATCCGCCCCGATCCAGCTGCCTGCGGAGATCGTCTGTGAGGGCGACCAGCAGCGTCTCCACCCTATGTCCTGGGCAGAAACCGGACTGGAAGGGGTCTAGGGATGCAGAGGCGATGCAACCCAAAGAGAGGTAAGGCACCACTCCACTCCTACAGGGAAGACAAAGAAGATGGACTCAATAGGTTGCAAGATCTGTGCGTCCTCAACCCTTAACAATTAAGATAGTCAGCTACCTGCCAATGAAAATGGTATTTCTAACAGTGATTATATTTGTAAGATGAGTTAATAAAATTGCTTCATTGAGGATGGATTCCCTCCTTCCTTAAAATACATACTGAAAAAGTGGTCCTCAGAACTAACTTGCAATTCCTCCCAAAGTTCATGTCCAAATTTCATATGTCACAGACCATCATATCACCAGTCTTCATTCCAAACGCTAGTTCTGAAGCAGAACAGGCTCATCACACCCTGGATGTCAGGAGAGCTTTTATACCTTAACAAAACAATTTTTTTTTTGCTAGGATGTTCAGGTTTTTTGCATGCCATTTGGGGCCCAGAAAGGTTAAGGTAGCTTCAGCAAAGATATTTTCTAGGTGGCTGGTGCAAAGTGTTAAACTCTGTGCTCAGGAAGCACAGATACCTTGTCCACTGGAGGTCCATGCATGTTCTACCGATTCTCAGGCATTCTCTGCAGTTTTTCTCTGAGGGGTACCATTATAGGACATCTGAAAAGCCACACCCAGGTCATTGGTGAATGCCTTTGTGAGACACTATACAGTGGATGTCAACACCAGAAAAGAGGCTGTAGTAGGTCAAGCCGTTGTTTAGTCTCTGTTCCAGTGACAGCATCATCCTGCCTCCTATAGTGAGTAGCTTGCTAGACTCCCATGTGGAACTGCACAGAAGACTGACAATGAAAACAGGGTTTGCTTGGAGCAAGTAAAAGCATTTCCGAAAGGTTTCCCCTGCTCTCCTTTCCCATTTCAAAACAAAAAGCCCTCATGTTCCACAACCCACCAAGCTTACGGTGAACAAAATACCTATATACATACACTTATCTCAGCATGATAATTAAGTAGTTGCTTTGCTCCACCCAACACCTTCCTTTTCCAAAGCTCTGCATAGATATATTGACATCTTGTCCCCCTCTTTTTGGGATCCTATTATAATTCAGTTAACTTTCAAGGCCAGTCAGAGATTGACAAGTACTTAGCAGTAGAGATGGGCACAAACCAAAATACAAAACAAAAAATTGGCACGAATGAGGCCAGTTTGTGGTTCGCAAACCACAGTTTGTCAGATCCCATTTCTGACGAACCGCCACGAACTTTAGGTTGGTTAATTTGGTTTATTTTTTGGTTCGTCACTGCAAACAGCCTGGTGCCAATCAATCAGTTTCCAAGGCAACAGGGGATCGACTTCCTGCAGACTTTCTGCTGACCCGGAAGTGAATTTCTGCTGGCCCAGAAGTGACCTTCTGCTGACTCGGAAGTGATGGTTTTTCTGACCTGGATGTGATGCTTTCACAAACCAAACAAACTGGTTCGCGATCCAGGGGCAGGTTCATGAAAGTTCATGGTTCATGAAATTTGACGAACCACGAACCACATGGTTCAGTTTTTTTCCAGTTCATGCCCATCTCTACTTAGCAGGTAATTTAGAAAGAGCTGGATTGATCCTTGGTTATCATATGAACTGTCTACATCTTTCTTTCTTTGCTGCTATTTCTTCATTGTGTTCATGGACACACAAAAGGGGCAACAATATGGCAATCACATGATTAATGTCCTTGGATACATGTCTATTTTCAGAATGAGATGTGTGCACGTAAATAAAGTGCATATTGAAAGATATCATCTTATGGTGCTCTTATGGCACTCTCTGCATGCTACAGGAAATAAATCTGACACTTGGAAAGTAAACAATCTTAATACATAGACATGGATGTGATAGCTGTTCTACGAGGGCACCAGGTTCAAATCCATTTAAAATGTATTCCAAACCTGCTGCTGCTTTTAGCAGGGGTAAAATGTGCCTTCACATATCTGAGGCGTGGTAAAAGTGTTCTCAAGCACATTCTCAATTGTGAAAGTCCAGTTAATTATCACCTAAAGTTCTTTGCCGTTGTTTCACGCAGAGGTCCAACCCATAATAGGCAATCTGCATGACCTGATGCACGCAGAGGTTGTGCGCAAGGAGAGACTGACATACTTTCTTTTTAAAAAAGAAGGACAGAGCAGCTGAGCTTTTGTTCCTATGGAGTCCTCTGCCTGTGATAGGCTGGGTTGGTAAGGCTCATGCCTGAATAGTGGGAAGTTTAAAATTTCTAGGACTGTTTAGCCAGTTAGAGATGGTTAGTGTCATTAGAGAGAAAGTTGAAGAAAGGACAGGGAAAGAAAGTTGCGAGGGTGGGGGGAGTGGGAGTACCTGGGAAAGGCTGGAAAAGAAAACAGCTCGGGAAATATGATATTGTTTAACTACAAATGCCTATCAGGGCCAAAACTACAAGTGACAGTGGCCTCGGATCCATCCAGTGGCTACCAATGCCATTTTAAAAGCAGTAGTACTTTAAAAATTGATGCAGGGCCCTGATCTGGTTCACATGCCCAGTGGCCCCAGGAATTTTGTTCGCCCTTTGCTTTTTCATGTGCCAAAACAGCCCTTTCCTTGCTGTTCTGATCTCTGAAAAGGTACAGGGGGGCCCTGCACCACATGCGTGATCTGGATCAGAACCCCACAGCAATATTTAAAGAACTACAACTGTTTTTAAAATGGTGCTGGTGGCTACAGGATAGACCCAAGGCCACTGTCACTTGTATTTTGGAGCTTAGATTGAGTGGTCAAAGGATCCATTCTGATTACAGAAATTGCAGTGATGGCTTTTATTATTGAGAGTTAAGAATGTGTTTGTTGTGTGCCTTTAATTTCTTGGCTTAGTTTATAAGTTGACGTTTGTAAAATTATTTAAAACTTCAATAAATAGCCAAACTAAATCAATCCCTATGCCTAGAGCTTGGTGATGTCAGTTTAACATGTTATACAACTAGTTGCCAAAGGATCCTTCAGAATATTTTGGATACAAAAGAAAGAAAGAAAGAAAGAAAGAAAGAAAGAAAGAAAGAAAGAAAGAAAGAAAGAAAGAAAGAAAGAAAGAAAGAAAGAAAGAAAGAAAGAAAGAAAGAAAGAAAGAAAGAAAGAAAGAAAGAAATCCAAATAGTGCCAGTTCGTCTGGACAGGCTGTGTGCCCTAGAGGCATGTATCCCTCAGGGTCATGGTCTGGTCATTGAAGCAGCCCGTTTGTCAAGCACAGAATAACTCAGAGTTCTCTCTGACTTTGCATCAATGCAAATGCATCAATGTAGGCATCATTTAAATGACCTACAGTATATGTACTGCTAGTTGTGCCTGCCCAGTGCATGGCAGTTTATATGATGGCAAATACTTGGAAAACACAAAACTTTTCATTCCCCCCCAGGTAATGCAAAAAACACGCATAAGCAACTTGATCCCGATCTGGACAATTTGCCAGCCATTAATGAACATCGAGTGATGCATCCATAAGGGACACATGCTAATTTTGAAAGGTAATTTGTATTATTTAAAGGATATGACAAACAGCAGATAGAGAGGTGCTAGTGATCCAGTACAGGATGTTGGGGGAAGACATGGCTGTGTGTATTTGATGAGGTATGCTCTATGTTGATCCTCCTCCCTCATTAAACATGTTAAAACTTTTTGAATGCAGATGAACTGTTTGGCAAATATTCAACTGGTGTTGTTTGTAGTTGTGAGCAGACTGCAAGTCATACATGGGGGGAGTGTAACCAAGCATCCCTAGTCGCAATTAACATGCTCCATGGATTTCACTGGGACATAAGCATGATTAATGTTCTCTGGATTGGGGTCATCTTCTTTCTTTGCAACCAAAATCTACAAGTATTATATTCAGGGTAATGATAAGAATTTCTGGATGCTCCAGCCTAGTCTGATGTCATCAGATCTCAGAAGTTCAGCAGGGTCAGCCCTGATAGTATTTAGATGAGAGACCACCAAGGATATCCAGGGACATTAAGCAAAGGCAGACAGTGGCAAACCACCTCTGAATGTCCCTTTCTTTGAAAACCCCACAGGATCATTATAAGTCACTTGTGATGTGATGGTACTTTCCACCACCAATAAGTATATAATGTGGAAAGTACATAATGTGAAATATATAGTGTGAAATATCTGAAGAAAGGAGCTTTGACTCTTGAAACTGTATACTCAAAAATCTTGGTCTCTAAGGTACCACTGGACTCAAATCCTGGTGTTCTACGGCAGACCAACACAGATACCTTCCTGAAACTACATAATGTGAAGAATTTAAGAGTGCTCTTGAACCTGAGCCCTGCTATTAGAAAAGTGAGTTGGATTGGTTGCTTGGCAATACCTCCTTTTATTTGCAACTGGTTTGTAGGTTACCTTCTGAAAATGGGTGACCTGGCTCTAAACAGAATTTCCATAACAATTTCACATGGGTCTGCCCTAGCTGCTGAGTATGACCAGACTGACTGCTCTACTGAAGTAAGCGGTTTCATTCAGAATTTGAATCCCTCTTGTGATGTCTTGGCTAATAATACAGATTGTAAGAATCTAGTAAGTAATCTGATATCTCCTCCTCAACCCCCATCCCTAATTAAAAATCCATCAATTCAAATTGATCAAATATTTGACCATTGACATCTTATATAATAATAGCCAAGTGACGCTGAACTAAGGATACTTAAATCTGGAGCCATGAACGGACAAGTCAAATCTTCCCACACACCTGAAAAATGCCCTAGGTTTTCAGAAAAAAAATGAAATCTAAAAAAGTCATTTTTTTTAAACCAATGTGATAAAAGGAGCACCTGTACCTTTAACCAGATGCCTTCAGTGGCTGTTGCCAGGCAACCATAATAGTTCAACCAACCTTCCAGCCTTGCTTTCTGTTAGTAAAAGACAGTAGGAGGGGCAAGACCATTTCCAGGGCTCTTTTGGCCATTGAGGCAGTGCTCATTGGGGCCATGCCCAGCAGCAATCACTGGGTGACTTGATACCACTCAACTTGCAAGACTCACCCAGGCCCAGCTGCTTGTTAGTGTTCAACAGCACCCCTCCCCCAATTAATTGTAGTGTAGTGGTTAGAATTTCAGGGTAGAGTGTGGGAGATCAAGGTTCAAATCCCCCTTCTTCTGAGCCTGTGGAAGTTCAAGTTACACACTCACAGCCTAACCTGCTTCTCAGGGTTACTATGAGGATCATATGGAGGTGAGGAGAATAATGTAAGCTGCATTGTGGGGAGAAGCAGTATATAAACAAAGTAATTTAAGAAATGTAGGTGGCAATAGGGGGCAGATGAAATGTAAGTCATTTAATGGGTGTGAAGCAGAGAAGGATGTTGGGAAAGGTGAGCATATGTAGTTGCCAGGAGCAGGGAAAGAGGGAATAATGTGAGGAAGGGGATACAGGGGGAAGTGCAGGTTCCCCATCATGCAACAGGGCCTGGCTCTGCTGGTACCATGCAACTACACCGTAGAGGAGAGGCTGCTGTGGAGGATGGATAAAGGTGAAGTCAAGAGAGGCAGAAAAAAATGGTTGGGAAGGAGAAAAGGAAGCATGGAAAGGAAAGAAGCTATGAGGTGTTAGGAAGGGAAAGAGCGCATAGCTGGAGAAGAGAAAATGAGATACCCCCTGCAAGCCCTTGTGGGTCCCCACTTGTTTAGTCTATTTCCAGTCCTCAGATTTTTTTAAAAAAAAATTAGAATTCTGCATTGCCTATGTCTCACTGTTTAACAAGCCGTTCTAATAAATAATGTGTTGTATTCTCCTAATGAGGGTGATCTTGACAAACGTAGTGAAACAGAAGATGATACATTACTAAGGTGCGATTAGCCACAAATAACATTTTTTCCTGTAATGCAGTAAGATTTTTATTACTGCTGTAGATTTAGTGCAGATACTGTAATCTTTCGTACAGTGAGTCAATGATAGCACAATGCAGAAGTGTTCTCCAAAGCCGTTCCATCTTTCCTTAACCTCATTTGATCATTAATCCACAGGCTCATCCGATATAGGATTCTGCTCATTCCAACATTTTATCAGCTCATCTGCTGATTGCTTTCCTGACACTTCACCTTCCTGTAATACTTTCTCCCAGTTGTCATCCAATCTCTCTCTTGCTCTTGCTCTCTGTCTCTCTGCCAAAACAGAACAAGAGTTATTCAAGCTTCATCTTGTGCAGTTGCTTGAAGAATACCTATCCAGGCCCACCAGTTGTTGGAATCAAAGAGTTCATATTCTCTTCATTGCAAGAAGAAAGACAGGCAGAAAACGCAGAGAGAGAATCTAAAATGATTATTCTGATTCCCTTGCTCCCCTAAATACACTCCATGGCCAGAGGGAGCTGAGTGCGCCAGCAATGGCCAGAGGAAGCCAAACTCACCAGCAGTGGTCAGAGGATACTGAGCAGACTATGATCCAGCCCTCAGTCCTAGGGAGGCAACGGAGCATGTGTGTCATTTGGTTGGTCCTCGAGCAGAAGCTGGTGGCTAGGGCTGCTGCAAGTGCTCTTGGCTGGGGAAAGAGTAGTAGGGAGTGCTGGGCACCTCTGCTACATGGTGAGGTGGGCATATTGGGGGCTGGCTGCTGGCTTCCTGGACTGTCCTCCTCAATATGGTCCTTGAGTGGTAGGAAGGATTCGCTCCCTCTTCTCCCTGGTGGAGAATCGCATTGAGTGGCCGTTCTTTCTCACTACACTTCCCATGGAAACTTGCAGGAAACTGAAACATGAAAAAACACTTTGAGCATCTCATGTAGTTTCTCTCATTGTCAAACCATAACACGTGGAAGATCCATACCATACTAGGAGAAAGGACCAGAGAATTAAAAAACACTACAGAATCAGATATTTGTAGCGAGGGACAAGAATCTGGGTTCCTCTTCCAGACTTTATCATCTACAGGCTCTGGCACCAGTGAGGCCTAAGACAGGTCGTAGAATGTTGCAGAGATATCTTAGTTCCCTGCCAAGTACTGATAATTTATAATCTACCTTTCTCAGTGAGACTCAAGGAGGATTACACAGTGTGAGTCAGTACAGTCAATTTCAAATACATTTCAATAAACAATATAATAAGATACATACATGCACATTTGTAAAGATTTAAAACCAACAGGAATGTATCATTTTGAAACTGTTTCTTTGTAGTACAGCCCTCCTATCTGAGTAAAAAGCCCTCTTGAGTAATTCAGTTTTCCTGATCTTCTAGAAAAGATTTCCATTCTTCCTCTCACTTGGCTCCTTCTTCCAGCCATGGAAGGCAAAAATGGCATCTTACTATATAATTCAGTAAATGTGTTTCAGTCGACTCACTTTATAAACTGGTGTGCCACTAGAGGGCACTGCAGCAGAGGAAAGCCCAGGTAATTCACCATATAGCTCCAGAAAACATGCCGTGGTGGGAAGCCCAGGCAGGGAACAGGAGTGGAGCAGGTAGCCTTAACCCAGCTGGTATTAGGTGCGGAGCAGGTGGCAATGCCCATCTTAACCCATCTGATATTAGAAGTGGAGTAGGGGCCCACCACCACCTTAATCCAGCTGGTATTAGTGCTGGAGCAGGTGCCAATGCCCGCCCAGCGCCTTCACCCGGGTGGAATCTGGCACAGAGCAGGAAGCAAGTCCTTTCTTTTATTCACCCAGCCAGGACAAGAAGTGGAGCAGGTGTAAATGCCTACCCCCTTCAACCTACTGGAATAAGGCACTGAGCAGGTAGCAATGCCCACCCCATCTTTACCCTGTCAGAACCAGGTGCCAAGCAGGCAACAATCTCTGCACCCCTTCAACCTGCCAGAATCGGGAGCAGAGAAGGTGGCTATGCCCACACCCCCTTCACCCAGTTAAGATCAGGAGTGGAGCATGTAACAAAGCCCACCCCCCGCCTTCACCTGTTGGGATCAGGTGAGGAGCAGGAGTTAGTGCTCGTTCCTCCCTTCACCCAGCAGGGAACAGGTGGCAATGCCCACCACTCTTCACTCAGCTGGGATTAAGCTTGGAGCAGGCAGCAGTGTCTGCCCCCCTTCACCCAGCCATAATCAGGCGCAGAGCAGAAGGCAATACCCGTTTTCTCTTCATCCAGCTGGAATCAAGAGTGGAGCAGGTGGCAATGCCTTCCCCCCTTTACCTGGCCTGTATGAGATGTGCAGCAGGTAGCAAAGCCCACCACCCCTTCATGTTGCTGAGATCAGGTATAGAGCAGGTGGCAATGCCCGCCCCCCTCCTTCAGTGGCCTGGATCAGTAATGGAGGAGGAGGGAATGCCTGCCTGCCCACTCTCTCCTTTCTAGAGCCCGTTGTATTTTTTCCCACAACGGGCTTTGTTTCTAGTCTTGTATAATTTATGACTCAGCTTCTCTGTTTCAGTGCATCCAGGCGTAATGTCCATGTTCAGTTTCCATGAGCTCCTCCCTAGATGCACAGCAGACAGTATAATCTGGGGACCAGGGCAATGTTGCATCTTGAGAGGTAGACTGAGCTGTGTTGCCATGGCAAACTCAACTCTTCCAAAACCCATGTCACCCAGATGGACTTTGAAACTTTAGACTGCTATATATATTTCAGATTTTTAAAATCCTACCTTGTACACGTAGCTCATGGTAATTTCTGAAACCGACAAATGCCAACAAGCTTCAAAATCGTAAGCATCATAAAACAGTCGTCATCATGAAGCATGGGTTACATCATAAAGATCAGAAAAACTAATTGTCACCCCTGAGTCATCATTATCTAAAACAGCATAACACAAAAGCTAAAAGTCCTGCCAGAAGCCAAATTACAAAAACCTTATTAATTGAAAGATATTTTTAAAGTGGTTGTCCATACATTTCAACATGTATAATGTGCAAAATATTAACAAAATCCATGAATGTGATACAATCCTCATGTTCCAGATTTTGGAGGCTTGGCATGAAATGACTGCCATGGTGTAAATTTTAATTAAAATTGTTAGAACGTATTGAAATGGTTAGTTCTAAAGTCATAGCGCTATACACTTTATAAATAGCAGTGGTTTTGTCCAGAAACCAAAGAGCTTCTTTTGAAGTTCCTGTTGCTTATTAGCCTCAATGTAATAAGGAATAATATGATTTTCCAGCTCTTAAAAGCAAGGAAGTAACTGGCACAGGATATTGTAATTTGTATATTACCTACACTATAATAATATTGAATGTGTCTGCAGAGAAACGCATATTTCACCACAACACAAGAACTGAAGCCACGCTCTACAAATTATTAGTAAAGTGTTTTAACCTTGTCAGTTCCTCTCTCTGTACTTTTTAAAAATGAGCAATCAAAAATGCCAGTCATGGATAATATTTCTAGTTTCTACAGAAGCAAATAAAGCATTTTGTTAGCAAGGCCCCAAATATTGCCTCTGGGCTAATTATTGAACCTTAGTTTTATCTAAACTAAATAGGCTGGTCCCATCAGAACTGATCCAAAACGTGCTGAATAGGAAGATGGTACTGGATGAAGGAAGCACAAGCATAATTCAAATTAATGTAAAATGCTGTGAGGAGTTACATTAATGTTTGCTCTATTGATTCCTAAGGCTTTGTTTTATAATAATTATTGTAGAAATCAATACACATATAAGTGATTTTTCCGTTCTCCTTCTGTATGCTTCTTTCTGCATTGATCCACACATGGGAGTCTTCTACCCTCCATTCCACACAGGTTCCGTTCACCAGATGGCTGCTCGTAGCTAAGTGGAAATTCTGGACTGGGCTCATAGTTTATTTTTTTAAAGAAATATTAGTTGCAATCTATGCTTATGTTAGTTTATTCCAAAATAACTCAGTACATTTGTGTATCGAAAGGGAGGGGTTATGACTCAGTGGCAAAACATCTGCTTGGCAAGTAGGAGATCTCAGGCTCAACCCCCTGGCATCTCCAGTTAAAAGAACCAGGCAATAAGTGATGTGAAAGATCACTAACTGAGAGTCTCTCTGCATGAGACATCTTACACGGGGATGCTCAAGTGTAGGGAGAAGCAATGTTAGCCGGGAAGCATAGTTGAAAAAGACAGAGCTGCTCGAGATCACACTTCAGAGGGTTTGTTAATTTCACCTTCGCCTTCCCAAAGGCTCTGTCAATTTCACCTCCACTTAGGGGAGGTGAAGATGAAATTAACAAGCCCGGCTCTGTCTTTTTAAACTACCCTAGTGCAGAGAGGTGAAACTGGCAGAGCTTTTGACTGTCTTTTAAAACGATGCTTCCCAGTTAACGTTGCGTCTCCCTACACTTGAGCATCTTTGTGTAAGTTGTCTTGTGTAGAGAGACTCTGAGACACTGGAGAGCCACTGCCAGTCTGAGTAGACGGTGCTGACCGTGATGACCAAGGACCTGATTCTGTCACACTAGAAGTAAACGGACATTTGAAAAACAAGAAGAAATCCGATACGGACCTGAAACAATGCTGGAATAAAACATAAGCAAACTGCCACAACGTATTAAATGACAAGAATAAACTACCCAGTATGAGCATACTTATAGCAACAGAGAGTACACAGAAATGCAGTTTACAACAGCGGTGTCAAAGGCATTTGTTACGAGGGATGGATCTGACATAAATGTCACTGTTGGGATGAGTAATGCTATGAACTGAAGATATAAACTTTATAAAGGACACAGGCAAACTCAATTAATGATATTGTTTTTACTCAAAATACAAACATGCTTACAAAGGCAGAAAAGTGTATGTGCTCTCCATACAGAGATCTCTGTTCTTTTTTCCTCTTGCTGTCCCGTATACCTGCAATTGACTTCCAAAACATCAGCATCATGTCCCGTCTCTCCCTCCTTGGAATCCTCCTTTTCTTTGGCACAACCCTTGAGTCCCCACCCCCGACTCAAACACATCTGATAACAGTGAAACCAATCCCCTTGCTCCACTTTCATTCCGGCCTCCCTTCTGCTTCTTTTAGATTATAATGTCCTTGGGGCAAGGATCTGCTTTCTCAGATATTATTCTGTAAATATGGTTGCCAACTCCAGGTTGATAAATTTCTGGAGATTTGGGGGGTGGAGCCTGGAGAGACCTAAGTTGGGGATGGAAGGCACCTCAGTGGGGGTATAATGCCAAAGAATCCATCCTCCAAAGCAGTTGTTTTGTCCAATGGAGCTGATCTCTGTGGCCTGGAGAGCAGTGATAAGTCCAGGAGATCTCTAGCCCCCACCTTGACATTGGCAACCCTATCTGTAAAGCACTATATGTCCTGATGGTTTTCTAACAACAATGGGAGTAAATATATATATATATATCCAAGTGTACAGCTCCCTGGGATAGAAGCTGAGCTGCACTTTCCAGCTCCAAAAACAACTTTTCTTTTCTTTTGTCTTCTTTTGGAATTGGGCAGCAGATCATAGGGAAGCTTGTGCCACTCCCTCTCCACCAAGCTGGTCCAAGGCCACTCCAGATTGGCTGGCCAAACTAGGAGCCAGGAGCTTCAGCCAGCAAGCTCCGAGCTAGCACGTTCATCCCTCTGACACCCCAATTCTGCTTGGATTCTTTACTCAGAAGTAAGCCCTACAAAGGTTTTCAGCAGTTGTTGCTTCTCCAAGCCTCCAGAAGCTGAGAGCTCCCCTTCTAAAACTTTTCCAGTGGTGAAAATAAAAGGCACACCGGAGGTGGGGGGGTGTTAGAAAGCAAGAATAGCGACACACTGCCATTGGTTTTGCTTCTCCCAGTCCCAAATTATTGTGTGTGTCTGTGTTTCCCACCATTCTCTCCAGGCCTTGCCATTTTCCTCTCAGGGGGGCATGGGAAGGTGACTGCTGCAGGAGATCCTCTCAGGAGCCAGGAAGGAAAGCAAGAGTTGGGGGAGGAGGACACAAATCCCATCCTTGCCTATCCCCTGTGTGGGAAGACAAGCAGCAGGAAGGAAGGAAGAGGAGTGAGTAAACGAGGGAGGGAGGGAACTGCATGTCTGGCTGTGCGGAGGAGGAGGAATGGCCCATAGCTGCCACCACTGAGCTACTGGCTGCAGCAGCAGTGGCATTGGAGCCTTGGACATGCCAAGCCAGGAAGGGGAGGGGGGGAGCCATAAAGTGCCCTTCCTGTGTGTGCCCAGCTCACACCCCAAGCAGCCTCTAGCCTGCCTCTTTCCCCAGTTACTCATGGACCTGATAAAAGCCCTGAGGGGACTGGATACAGCCCACAGGCTGCATGTTTGACATCCTTGATCTACAGTCCCTTTCACATTACCAACACACCTCCATTTCCATACAGCACTGTCCTATTTCCTGTGTAAAAAGCCCACCTGAACAATTCTCTTTTGCATAGTTTGTGGAAAGCCAGGAGAGTGGGAGCTTTCCTGAGCTCTTCTGGGAGATGATTCCATAAGGTGGGGGCCACCGCAGAGAAGGCACGTGCATGGGCTGCTGTTGGTTTTGTCCATTAGCAGGGTGGTAGCTGCAGAAGGCCCTGTTCAGATGGGTGAAGGTGCCATGGTGGGGCATAGATATGAGAGACCAAGGCCATGAAGGGCTTTCGGGTGAGTGGTTGATATCTTGAGCAAGGAAATAATGCTTTCTTATTCTGAAAATTAATGTTTGATTCCCTGGTGCTGATCCATCTTTAAACATACAAAGCTTTCATAACAGATACAGAATTGCTTTGCCAGGGTATACACATCTCTGAAGTATATTGTACACAGATATTGCTTAACTTGGAGAGTAAATGCAATTAGCAATATTGGAATCCTGCAGAGCATGCCCACAAATCAAAATATGTGAAAATGGAGGCTGGCATGACACGACTCGATATTACAGAACTTTTTCATGCAAAATGATTCCTAATACTATGGCAATGAAGGGTGAGTGCTGAAATTTGCTGAGTGCATAATTGATCACGACTCAGAGCATTTCTTTCTGTGCTTCTGCTTGGCTGTCAGTACAGATCTTTTAAAATGTGGAACTGACTATCACATACAAATAGAATTGTTACTCTTTGGCAATAGCATAGTTCACTCTGGCAGACTGTAGGGATCTAACAGATTGGTCTGAGGTACACACTGAATGCAAGAGGCCAACCAGGTTGTGACTATGGGTATGTTCCATATTTGTACGTTTAAGTCAAGAGTCTCCAGCTTTTTGAGCTTGTGAGCACCTTTGGAATTTTGACTCAAAGTGGTGGGTGCAACCACAAAATGGCCGCTATAGGAGGCAGAGCCAACCAGGGAGTGAGGTTATGCATAAATCTAATAGTAACTCTTCAACATTTCAGGCAGAAGCTTGGCTTAACAGGATGTCTTTTAAAATAAACATACTACTTTAATATACTTTCTTGCATACATACAGCTTACCTACATGGAGACCATTGTGCTGTGGCGGCAGCTGCCGTCAAAGCAATATTTTGTTTGGTTTTAAAACTGCACAACCAAACAGATCTCCAATGGCCAGTTAGAAGCCCTGCTGGGTAAAAGCCCTACCCCGCCCCATCCAAGAAAGTTGTCAGTGAGTGTCATGGCACTTGTGGGCACAATGCTGGAGATACCTGGTTTAGGCTTTCACATTTTAAATGCCTCTTAGATAAGATATGACTCTTTCATCAAAAAAATAATTATCCATCCATCAGGGTGACTTGTGAAAAGTCAATTGTTTGGGAGCAGTTTTTGTGGGGATCAGCTTCTCAGAAATGGGACTCTCTGGCTCTAAAGGGGCATACTTAGGTAGAGTCTATAGCCTTGGCTAAGGGAAGTATACAGTCCTCATGTGGCATGTAACCAGGCCTGCAGAAGTTTAGAATCCTCAGCTGAGTAGCCATACAATTTCCAGTGATCTGCAAAAGGGTATACTGAAAGAAGTTTCCCACCCTTTCTGTGTTTGTATGCTCTGATTCTGGTTCTGGGATTCACTCTAGGCCAGCACCTCCATAGCAGCTATGCGGCAGTCCTTGAGAGAACCCAGACACCTGCCTAGAGAATCTCCCCACCCTGACCAGATTACGCTTCCACAGTCATCAACAAGTGTTTCGGCAATTGTTAGCAGTCGCCCCTGACCCTCACATTAAGGAAGCTTATGAATATGGCAACATCATAAGCCCCTCTTCCTCATGTGTTTTAAACACGGAAACACTGCCTGTCGAGGCAGGAAATGGTTGTCAAACCCAGGCAGGAAGTTGAAAAATTACTGGCATGTGAGTCATAGGCAAGACTGACTATCAGCCCCCACACCTTGGAGATGGTCATAGAAGTAAAGACAAAGGGTCTTCCAGGAGTTCCTGAATTTATTGCCTCCACACCCTGCCAATCTTCCCTTATCCACTCTCCCAATCTGGGCTATTCAGGGATCTGATAAGCCCCATCTGTTCAGCCATTGTGGATCATCAAGCACCTTGTTACCTTGAGTAACACCTAGGAAGGTTTAATCAAACCTTTCCCATTGTCTCAATTCTGGAGACAGCCATTAAGTTACTGTTTTGGGTCAGAAGACACCATCCTGCCTCAGGGTATGTTCCACAGTATAATTAGGCTACCCTCCTTCATATTTGTGTGAGCATGTTCTTGGATCCAACACCCACCCTCAGATGCATATCTGAGTCTGTCTCTTCCTGCTGAGAAGTGCAGGTCACTGAAAGCCGCTATCCTACGGATGCCCCCAACCTTCTAGATTGATAAATATCACCCGACCCTGCACTCCTCTCCATTTTCCTCCCTGTTTTCTAGTTTGCTCTGTGTGTATTGTGTGTATGATTTTCTGTGTGTCTGCATTTGCTACCCCTTCAACAAAAAATCATTCTTGTTGAACATCCGCCTATTTTAATAAAGAATTCTTTAGAGGAACAATCCTCGTATACGCTGGTGGAGAAATCTCACTTAGTTACTCCCTCTTGCTGCTTCACCTTGTATGTTAATTTCCCTACTCACAAGGAGACAACTTATTTGGGTAACAGAACAGTTAAGGGTTTATAGTCCTGCTCTCACTCCTGAACAAAGGGACCTATAGATAGATCTGAGTTTTCAGGAATGTGTGGTTATATTTATATAATACAAATAAAATACTTAATGTGTGCCCATACAAATATGCATTATCTTTAATGCAAAAGGAATTGAGGGTGAGTCAGGAAATTGTTAACAGTCAGGTATGATGTGGCTCCATTAATTTAACCAGATAACATATCCTTTCTACTCATTTGTAGTGTGCATTAAAAGAACTAGGAATAAAATGTATTAGGTACCAACTAACGTGAGCAAGCTAATGGGATGGGAGCAGTTTTAATAAGATCAGCACACACACCTATAAAAATTGGTAGTGAAGTGCACAGAAAAAAGGAAGTCGCTCTTTAAGCTAATGAGTCTCTATACCAAAAGCTGTGCATTTACATCTTCCACTGCAGTCCTTAGCAGAGTTATACTCGTCTAAGTGGTCTTAGAAGGAGGTGATTCTGTTTAAGAAGGAACTCTTTAAACCCAAGTGTAAAAGCATTCTCCAATGGTTGTTTATGATTGCTGACCCAATTTGAAACAAAGCCAAGGAGAAGTTTGCCCTACACACAGACAATTTGTTTTATTACAATAAGAACATCAGATGGGTGATAAGGATTTTTTTGTTCTTTATTTGATGGTTTTAGAAAATAATATAGAAACTTTAATAAGGAACATTTTAAAAGACAATCTCAAAACTCTATTTTCTTTTCCATTTCCAGGTTTGTTTATTTCCTCTAGATGGATTGGTTATGCATATATAAATATACTGGGACTTAAATGGATTTGTATAAATGGAAAAAATGCTTCACAGTTTAGTTTCTATATGGGGGAGCACACTGGATTGAATACAGCCTGCATTTTTACAAAAAATGTCTGTTAGCAAATGACTTCTATAATGTTGGTGTTAATGAAGCCCAAGTGGGGAAAAAGTGATTGCTGTGTTAAAAAATATTTTGAG
This sequence comes from Eublepharis macularius, assembly GCF_028583425.1. Taxonomy (NCBI): domain Eukaryota; kingdom Metazoa; phylum Chordata; class Lepidosauria; order Squamata; family Eublepharidae; genus Eublepharis; species Eublepharis macularius. Next base: position 21,753,459 of record NC_072796.1, read on the forward strand.
TGTCTTTGGCAAAACTGGTGGTATAAATAGTTTTCTGCTAAGAACACTGAAAATAGCATTTAGGGAGTGAGCTCATTTTCTAAATACTGCCATAGACATATAGAAACTGTATATTCTTAAAAATGTATTAATATTTTATTGAATGCAGGTTTTTCTATACAAGACTTGCATACAAACAGATGTGTACAAATGACTCTCCTGGAAATGAGAAAAACACAGTTATTTTGTTGGTTGGTTGGGGGAGGTGAAATAGGGGGGAAAGGGGAGAATTCCTAAATATTGTAAGAACCACAGTACTATGGTACACTCACAATATTCCTGTGGGTGTTGTCTAGTGTCTCTAAGGGTGCAGTTCTCTTGGCCTAATGAACAAATCTATGTGCTGTTCTGTCTTCCCCCACTTGAAACAAGAGTATTTTATGGGGATATCAAATTTTGTTTTGGTTCTGTTCCAAACTTGAAGTGACTTAGTACTTGTTATGAAATTGAGAGGATAGGGAGTACGGATCCCATTTCCCTGCTTTCACCCTCCCCGCCTCTATTTACCTGGCCAGCTCCTGGGGCGGCATGACAAAGTTGGCTGATTTTGTCTCCCAATAGGTGATAACGTCACTTCCCGAATCATGGGCTCGGCTAAGGGGGGCTGGTAACTCTAGGAGGGGGTAACAAACCAAGGTAAGAGAATTCAATATTAGCATTGACACTCGAGTTGATGCCTGGTTTTTCATATTAATTCCACAGGCAATGAAGCCAGAAGGATGATTTCACCTCTTCCTCACTGCAGCCCACCAACCTATGTGGCTGTTAATCCTTTCAGGTCCTGCCATTATGGAAATCGACTTCCCCTTTCTTCTTCCTGAAAGGACTGCGAGTGAAGAGAATATAACAAAAACCTGCAGTCATCAGAAGCTTCCCCTGATGGCTGGCAAGATCCAATCCCTCTACATTAATGCACAAAAGGATTTGGTGATAAGGTGGCAAGGCCTCTGGCAACGATTGGCTCAAGGGCCTGATTGTAAGACAGGTAGGGTTGCCAGCCTCCAGGTGGTGTCTGGAGATCTCCTGGAATTACAACTGATCTCCAGCCAACAGAGATCAGTTCCCCTGTAAAAAAAAAGTGGCTGCTTTGGAGGGTGGACTCTGCTCCCTAAATCCTACCCTCTCCAGGCTCCACTCCCAAAATCTTCAGGAATTTCCCAACCCTTATTGTTTATTTGTTTGAAAAATATATCTTCGTTCTCTCTCCAGTGGGAAGTCAACAGCTGCATGCAACATTGTTCTCCCCTCCTGCTTTTTATCCTCACCCCAACAAATTAGGCTCAGAGAGAATGACTGGCTGCAGATCACCCAGCAAGTTTTCAGGGCAGAGTTGGGATTTGAACCTGGGTCTCCCAGATTCTAGTCTGCCACTCTAATTGCTTTGCCATGCAGACTCACTCGGCAGTCAGCAAGGCCTGTGGTTGCCATTGCTGTAGCTTCTCTAAACCCACGTGTTGGAAGTTCCTATATAGAGATGGAAACGAATCAAATTATGACCCCCCAAAACACATGAACCTCGCCGGTTCATGGTTTGCGGACCAGTGGTTCATGGAAGCTCATTTCCACGAACTTTCACAAACTGGTCTACTGGTTCGTTTGGGTCATATTAAAGGGGCAGTTTAAATGGCCATGTCCCCAGAGAAATAGCCATATAAACTTTTTCTGCCACCTGCAAGCAGCAAGTCCCTTTAAACTATCAGCTGGAAGGCAGCAGGGGGGGATCCCCCCTCACCGCCTGCCAGCTGATAGTTTAAAGGGACCTGCCCCTTGCAAGGCAGGAAAAGGCCCTTTAAACTGTCAAATGCCAGTTTCCCTGCCGCTGCTAAGTGGCCAGAAAGGGGCATTTAAACCCCATGAACCACAAACCACGAACTGGTTCGTGAACTTGCCCCGGTTTGTACCAGTTTGTGGTTCCTGGTTCATGAAAACCCACGAACCATGAACCTCATGGTTCAGTTTTTTTGTGGTTCGTGCCCATCTCTATTCCTATATAGGCTGAGAACCTTTTATCCTAAAAGCATTGGCCTGACACAGGCAGAGACCCAGGAAAGGAATTACCAGGGGTCTGAGAAAACAAAAGGCCTGGTAAGGGGTGAGGTGGGTCTAGGAATGGAAGACTGGAATACAAAGTAGATCAGAACAATGAGGAGAAGACACAAAGTCTAGAAGCTGGTGTTTGGGGGTGGGGAGGAAACATGGGAGAGAAGGGCAGAAAGGAGAGGCCCAGGCATCGAGTTGTAGTGGTCAGGAAGAATAAAGCTTGATTTCAAAGAACTAGCTCAACCTTTAGCTGCTGGTCCAAAGCCCACTCCAATGCACTGGAGATCCAATACATGAGTGTTTGGGGCCCAACAATATTTTATATGTGTACCCCATTTTACATTGAAAACTTGGTTCTCTTTGTCATTTGGAACATCCCTTGTACCCTTTTATTGCATGTAATTGTATAAAGTGTGTAGGCTGAAATGGTAATCTGTCATGTCTCCTGGTGTGGGCTACAAAATGAAGCCGTTTAATTGGTTCAGTAGACAGCTCAAAATGAACTTGGTGTGAAAAATATAAATCCCGAACTGGGGTCTGAGCAGAAAGAAAGGATTGGGTGACAATAGATCAGATTACAGTATTGGCTGCAAAAGCAGAGGCTGGCCAGACAAATTCAAAAGGAAGTAAATGGAACAATGGAAGAGATTGAATGTTGGCAAGTATGTTGCTGGAAAAGGAGAATATTACATTTCTAGCTCATGGACAATGTGCAGGTGTAAGAGGCATGAGGAACAAAGGTATGAACAAGGCTGGTGTCTTTCATTAGTTGCCCATCCATGCCTAAAGATAAAATTTATTCACTATAAAGAGTGTTTTTTATTTAAAAAAACAGTGTAATGCCATAACTACTTTTTGAAGCATTGCTGTCATTGAAACCCACAAACTGAGAATTCTCTTGAGAGGAGAAGGCTCAAATTCTTCATGGTCTTAATACCACATTAAAGGACTTAATGAGTACTGCCTACTTACAAAGAATGTCATTTAGAAGTGATTGCAAACTGTGTTGTGTGGGCTTTGGCAGAAATCATGGCAGCGACACCATTAAATTCACCAGTTGACCTTGAATTCTGTGGGTCGCCCTATGCAACACGCCCATGTTCAATGTCCTGTTGTGTGCAGAAAAAAAGCGTAATGCATCATAAGTAATAGATAATTCTCTTCTGGGGCAAATTCATACAAGCATTGGTGGTATATCTCCATATTTTCGCTACAGTTCTAAAGCAATATGTCATGAGAATTCAAATGGTGGCATGTGCATAGAGTATAATTTATCTGCATGAGTTCTCTTTATTTTGAGGTGGGGGGGGGAGAAGAATGGTACAGATTGAGCATCTGCATGACCACACATTTGCAAAGAGCTTTAAGTACAAGATGAATATATTTTTTACTCTATTGTTTTGCTGACTGTAAGCTGTAATCTTCTCCCATTTTTGGGAAACCAAGGTTGAGAGTTTGGCTAGGCTTTTCAGAGATGCCCCATTTTAGCCACATTATGTTTAATACAGATACTCACTACTGGTACTTCCTGATTCAGTTAATTACTATATTGGTGCTTATGTGCCCCCTCAGGATTTTTATCTATGAATTAGACCATAATTTGCCTCCAGTCTTTTTATTTATTCCTTATATTTGAGATGCTCATTTCATTATTCTGTATAAGTAAATTACTATATTATTTTAAAATTTGTGCTTCCCAAATAATTGAATGAGTTGGCTACATAATGTTAAACTATCTGCAAAGTTGATCCACTGAGTCTAGTGTTGGAACTTTTCAGGCAGGGTTCTTGCTCCTCACTAGCTACATGTGTGTGTGTATAAAGTGCCATCAAGTTGCAAGAGGGTTTTCAAGGTGAGAGATGAACAGAGGTGGTTTGCCATTGTCTGCCTCTGCATAGCAACCCTGGACTTCCTTGGTGGTCTCCCATCCAATTTCTAACTATGGCCAACCCTGCTTAGCTTCTGATATCTGACAAGTTCTGACTATCCTGGGCTATCCAGGTCAGGTCACCAGCTACGTAACCAGCAGAAATTCATCAGGAAATGTTTCCATCTGCTAGATTTTTGCATGTTCAGGCATGAGGAACCTGTTAGAAATGTTAGGTATGGGTAACCTTTTGAACACATGATGTATAATAACTCAGAAAGAGAAGAGACTGATTCCCCATAATTAGAAAATATGCATCTTTCTGCAGAAAAAATTACATCCTGTTTCTACAAAGCATGAAACAACTAGCAAAAATTAAAACAGAGAAACCAGGTAATACTAAAAAGACACCAATTGTCTCAAAAAAACATAAAACCATTAAAATATCACACAATCAACAGATGAATAGTACAGGATAAATATCCCTATACGAAATACATGTCCTTACAGTGCTACCCTTACCAGAGTTACACTCTTTTAAGTCCACTGAAGTCAATGGGTTTAGAAAGGTGTAACTATGTTTAGGATTGCATTACTACAGTGCAATCCTGAGAACACCTTCCTGGAAGTAAGCCCCACTGAATAGGCCTGGGTAGAGTTCTGAGTAGACTTGCTTAGGATTGCTCTCTTAATCATTTAATTCTCAAAAGCGTCCATCTTCTCTTCAAGAGTTCAGAGGAAAACAGAAAATTCCCAGTATGTTCCAATATCAGTCCACTTCAGATTCCAGAAGCTCACTTGAGCAATTCTGCCTCTAACTGCTTATGAAATCTTTCCAGAGAAAAGCCCTTTCCCCAAGCCAGGAATTTCCTCAAGCCAGGGTTGACAGCCCTATCTAAAAGGTGGGAGCAGCAATGGAGAATGCTGGGCCTATGCTGGAAGCCAAACATACCTCTCAAAAGGAGGAGATCGTTTGCCAGTGACTGTGGACCAACCCTGACTGGGGCACTTGGTATCACGGACAAATAGTGGATTTTACTTACTGCATTGTATGCTGTAGCTCTTAACTTATTTGTAGCAAGGAGAAGCTGTCTCATCTTCTCAGCTATGCTGTTCTAGCATGACCTTGATTCCTCTTTCCTTCTGGCACCTTCATCTCTACGTACAGAGAGATGCCTTTTTCCGTTCAACCACCCAGCTCAGCTCCAGCTGACAGAATGGGAAGGAGTCGTTGCTGCCTTCTCTTGACAGGTTATTTAAACTCTCCTTCCACTGTGTAGTCCTCAGATCTCGGCATCATGTTGCTCAATCTTTCTTTCATCATTCTCTCGCCTGCTTGGCCCAGGCCCATTAGGAGTTTCATGTCCCATTGAGGCACCAAATGTGGCCATCACAGCTGACTTCATAATGATGGTCTTTGAGCTCACAATGTTCTCCTAGTAACCTAACTTGCAGGGTTGAAAATGCCTTCAAAATACAGTGATGCTGACAGCAGTTTGCAGGAGCACCATCTGGAAGAAGTAAGGTTGGCAGACACACACCCTTCCTTTATGTTTTAGATTGTGCGTCCTCAGAAACAATCATTTCGCCGGGTATGATAAGCAGTTAAATTGGCCTGTTTTCTAGGTATGCACACCAAAGGGACAATTTATTTTTCTTTCCTCTTCTTTCTCATTCTGCTTTGGAAAATGGAATTAGGGACTGGCTGGATACAGCCAGCAAGGCAATTATTGTATTATGATATTCTTATTCTTTAGCAGATGGCATAACGCTTGTTTTAAAGCTGGCTCTGTACCATAGCAACTTCAATCCGGCAAGATAACAACTGAAAACAGGGCTTGCCAACTTTTTAATGATCCTCTACTCCTCTCTCTTTAAAGGTTGCAGCTTTCCATATAATTTTGCTTCTTTGCAATCATTTTAAACTTATTAATATAATAATGTTATGATTTAGATATAATCTGTGTCACCAATGAACAGATTGGAACATTTTCTTCTAGCAGCTTCAAGGCAAACCAGCAATCCCCTTTGATTACAGGGCATTCTCTTGGTTTCGCCTTCTGCTTGCGCATTTATCTCCTGGGCACGTCTCCCATTTTTTTCCCTGTGCCTACTCTGACATTTTTTGGACTGTGAATCGTTTCTGATTTCCATAAATAAATAAGCACTTCTAAGATGCCTGATAATTGAGCTTCTCATTTACCGGATTTGTGGTTCAATGGGATGATGCGTCAATCAGCACTGAAGCAATTATTTGATTTGCAAGTATAAATGAGATCACATAATATTTATGTAATTAGCATGTATAAACAAGGGGAGATAATTTCGTGATAGAGGGGGGAAAGGCTGTGGCTTTATTACTGAGAAGGAACATTTTGTTGCTGCAAGACACCTGCTTTGCATAATTAAAACTCGAGTCTGGGTTGCCTAAGCCGTAACTTTGTTTTAACCATCGATGCAATCAATGCTTTAATTGAATCCAGTTAGATAACTCCATGCATAAGTGTGACCTTTCCCACCAGCTTTGCCTTCTGGTAGTTAATTATATGGTGATGAATAGTAGTGATACAATTGAGCCAGTCTGTGAACATGTCTTATTCAATATTTTAGATGTGTTGAACAGAGAATATGCTGAATGTGCCTCCGGTGCAATGAATGCTGACACCAAGAAGGCACCATAAACCACCTAAGGCCACCAGCCCAAATTTCTGATTTAATTTTAGTGAGACCCAATGACAAAGAATTTGCAGAGATAGCAATATATATGAGTAGCGTTGCCAGGTCACAACCCGAAGGTCACATCTTTCTCCCACTGTTCTGCTACAGCGAAAGATAATGTAACTGTGACCATTAAGTCCAGCCCTATATCCTAATAATTCATGCATTCCCATGGCAGCCGCTAGTCAAGTGCCTTGATTGGCAGCATGCAGGAAGTCAGCTTATAGCCCCATCATAGTAGGCATGCAGAGGAGCCATATATGACATCTGGTTCCTTCATTTGGCATCTGTTTATGTACTGCTGAAATTAATGCAACCGTGACTTTTTTTTTAAATGCCATTCTACAAAATAATGTGGGGCACACACACAGATCCCATGTGCAGATAGGGTTGCTAACACCCTGTAGGGAAAAAAATCTTCCTTTTGATGGAGCTTAATGTGTGGAAATGGGCAAGTGAAGAAGATTTTCATAGTGTGGAGGTAAGCAACATCCAAGAAAGACTCTATTAAAAGGGAGTGAGCTATTTTTTTAATCTTCAGGATACTGGCAATGTTATTTGAAGACTCTGGTTCCTACAAAGGGCATCTATGTGAGAAAATTGCTGGGTTATGAGTAGTTTAAATGGCCATTCAGAGCAGCGGGGAAATGGCCATTTAAAAAGCAGGTGAGGCTTGGCTGGCCGGCTGGGAGTTCCTGGTGGCTGGCCAAGCCTCACCCACAGTTTAAATGACCATTTCCCCGCTGCTGAGAGTGGCCATTTAAACAGCCCTTGTTTAAATGATCAGCTGCTTGTCGGGGAGATCCCCGACAAGCAGCTGATCCGGGGATTTAAATGCCCTTTTCCCTGCCGCTGCTAAGCGACCAGAAAGGGTTCGTGAACTTGCCCCAGTTCGTGGGAGTTCCTGGTTTGTGAAAATTCCACGAACCACGAACTGCATGGTTCGGGGTTTTTTGCAGTTCGTGCCCATGTCTAGTTATGAGCTGGATTTTGAGCAGGAGGCAGCCTCATGTTTCCTGAGGTGGTTGTGAAGGAGGCTACCATTGCTGGTGGCTCACATACTGTTTTTTAAACAGAATCATGGTGACCACAGGGCTTCATAAGAAAGAGAAAACAAAGTATGCTGCACTAAAGTTTTTTATAGATCTTTTAGTTCCGTATGACTAGGCAAGTGATCAATCACATAATGTAGGAGAGTCCTAAGCCTGGCAAGTCTTTAGCAGGGACAAAACTACTGGAATGATTGCGGCTTCTATCTGAGCAGATCTTGCCAAGAAATTCTTCCTGCGGAAAGGTTTTGAGAGACAAATAAATACCAGGTAGACCACTGTGCTTAATCGATCTACCATGAGTAGCAAAAATTAGGGGAGGAAATACTAATTTTGATTATAAATACGATCACAACCAGTTCATATACTCTGTGAAAGAATTTCTTGGCAGGATCTACTACAGATAGAAGCTACAATCATTTTCATTACTGAATGAATTTGATAGATATTAATTCCATAACTGCTAACATTCCATACAGATGACAATCAATTTTTTTAAAACTGCCATAACAATGCCAATTTAATTTAATCCTATGAAATAACCTAGCCTTTATACTACAAACCACCAGAGTCAAGAGTAATCCTCTTTCTGATTATTTTTTTTCTCATGAGAAACATCTAACTTGTTTATCCAAATAAGGAGAAGCCTGCTCATTTATTTAATCAATCTGGCTGAGATTATTAAAGGCACTGTTTGCCCAGCTTCCATTAATTGAAATTGAAAATATATGTTTGTTCAAGAAGTGTGTGATCTTCTGTTGTTATCTCAGCTGCAAACTCAGTGAGTAGTCCTTAGGGGAGAAGTACACACAGGCTTAGAATCAGTGATGTGCAAACAGAAAAAGAAATCTACTTAATGCGATTCCACTTGCCAAAGGGATAGTGCAAAATCTTGTGCAGCATCTCCCACTCCCATATTGTTTCAGAGGAGTTAGCCGTGTTAGTCTGTAGTAGCAAAATCAAAAAAGAGTCCAGTAGCACCTTTAAGACTAACCAATTTTATTGTAGCATAAGCTTTCGAGAATCACAGTTCTCTTCATCAGATGCATGGAGGGCAAGAAGAAACTGGTCAGATATATAGGTGGAGAGGGGAGGGAGGAGTAGATGCAAACAGTAGCTTCTGATATGGAGATCAGTTTACTTCTGTTAAGGAAGTCAGTTACTTCTGATAATGAGATAACCATTCATAGTCTCTATTCAATCCCAGCTTGACTGTGTCAAATTTACATATGAATTCCAATTCAGCAGCTTCCCATTGGATTTTGTTTTTGAAAGGTTTCTGTTGAACTACAGTGACCTTTAAGTCCTTGATGGAATGTCCTGGTAGATTGAAGTGTTGTTTGCTCATATAATGGCATACACCTGAAGGACCTTGTGCAACAGCCACTTTCCTCTTCCACATTGTACTTTGGAGACTCGTTTTGAGAAGGAAGCTGCTAGGTTCACTTCTTGATTGCACGATAATTTATGCAAGTGGAAGAGCAAGCACGGAAACAAGTTTGACTTAGTGCAAGCAGCTATTGTGATATTTTTCCTTTGTTTACCCTTTTGCAAGAGCTTTTCTGCTGGACTCAACCCATTGTATCCTACAATTCCACAGGGAAACGTTTGAAGCCCTTCTTCCTGCCTAATAATTAGAGATGGGCACGAACCGAAATACGAACCAAAATTAAGCACGAACCAGGCTTGATCTCGTAGAGCTCAAGTAGAGTGCAAGTAGAGCGCAAGTGAACAGGGAGGAATACATGTGAGTCTGTTCACTTGCCATTCAAGTGTAACTCGTCACTTCTAGCTTGGTTCTAAGTCCGCATGGGAGGGAGCTCTGAGACACAGCTGCATGCTGTATGCCTTAACTAATGAGTTCTAGGGCATCCTGGAAGGTGGTTAAGTAGGGTGATTGGATGTTGGGAAGGTGCTTGTCTACTAAAGGGGTTATAGTTGGCATCCTGTGTTCCTCCGGCCATCTGGTGGGATCACACTGGGGGGGGGGCAGTTAACTTTTCCTTTTGTATGGGCTATGCTGTCTTTTTCCATGGCATAATTTTTCATCACTATTGGGGGAATTTCTGTGTTGGAGCATTTTAGGGGGCTAACTAACTCTTGGCACACACTCCGGCCTTTCCATTCCTACACTGGTGCAGGGGTTTCCTCCCGTGGGATGCTGGTGGGTGGTCACAGTAGGGCAGCACTAGCATGCAGAATTGGTGGGGAATCACTGGGGAGCTGTGCTGGGGTAACTTCGACTGGTATTAGCATTATGGCTGGTCGGCTCCTTGAGCACTTTTACCCCCCCCCCCTCCCTCAAGATTACACTGACAATCTCTCTTCCGATTAGGTAGTGTGGTTGCCACTTGGTCTGGCTCCAATTTTCCTTGCCTGCATGCAGATCCAGGAAATTCTACTTAAGACTGATGAAGTTAGCTGTGTGTTCTGCTTAGCAAAAGACATGTGGCGTGTTCTGATCGTTTTCTCTCAAAGTATTCAATTACAATTGAAATTACTGATGCAGGGTAAAGACTGATGGTCTCACCTGGTGGCACGCAAGTAAGAATTATTATACATTAAGAAGAAAAAAGCCCTTGAAATAATATTGGTCTTAAATATTTCCCTCTGAATTTGTGACTGTATGATCATTCCATTTATTGGGGGGAATTCCTGTCTCCACATTTCAAATGTTCAATTTGGCCAAGGAATTACTTCATTTGCTTCAGTTTTAGTTTTCCTTTTCATTTTATACATGAAGTACTAAGAGGGAGTGCAGCTTGAAACAGAAATTAAATTAGTGATAGTATTGAAAATGGCTGGGAGCTGAAATGAATACCCGTAATGAAGAGAGACAGGCAAACTTGCATATTTTTGTCTTCTGAGAACAGTGCTAAAATCTTAATGCAATTACATATTCTTCTTGGTTCTCTGTTGCTGTCTATCTCCTTTCCCTCTCCCTCACTCACTGAACAATTGAATGTTTGCTGCCACAGGTAATAAAATATCAAATTATTTCACAGTGTGTCAAATCATAGTACACTTCAGCTTGATCTAGCGCTATACAGAAGACAAATGAGGAAATGAAATTGGCACTCAATGCCTATTTTACTTTTACCTCTCAAAATAATGTGTCTTGTAGGCTCATCCATGATGATTTGAATGGAGATGGTAATGTTTAATGAAATTGGTAACGCAGATAAGAACGCCGAGTTCAGACACCGATTTGCATGTGAAGTGGAGACGCCACTCTCCACCATGCGCCAAAGGTAATTGGATCACATGGGCGCTCCATGCACAAACCCGTATGTGTGATTCCCTTATTTGGGGTATATGTCCTCCCTACATTTTTTGAGGGGAGTCTCAAATTTTGAGTCTCGAAAATCTTGTTCTCTAAGATACCACTGGACTCAAATCCCATCATTAGACAGGAACTTAAACCAGAAGCTCTTTTATTGGGACTAATAGACAAACAGCTGAGAAATAATTATGGCACCATGTTTTTATATATGATTACGGAGGCAAGGCTTTTATATGCTCAAAAATAGAAAAGTTCAGTGCTGCTTTCAATAGATGACTGGAATGTGAAAATGATGAAGTTAGCCAAGACACTGATTTGCATGTGTAGTGGAGATGCACCTCTCCGCCATGCGCCAAAGGTAAATGGATCACATGGGTGCTCCATGCACAAACCCATATGTGTGGTTCCCTGATTTGGGGCATATTTCTCCTAGATTTTTTTTTGGGGGGGGGATCATGTGAAAAGGGCCACTATGCATATGCTGCTCCATTCAAATGCATGTTTCACACATCACTTTAGGCACATGATGGCAGGGAGGGGCCCACTCTAGTTTCTCTACTATGAAAAGAGAATTATCACCCAGGTAAGGGTCTGAACCAGGCTTTAATAACTAGGAACCTTGCTTTCATCATAAAGAGATTTAGTTTTTTTTCTTATTATTATGCTAGTTACAACAACAACAACAACAACATTTGATTTATATACAGCCCCTCAATACAACTTAACACCCACTCAGAGTGGTTTACAAAGTATGTCATTATTATCCCCACCACAATAAACACGCTGTGAGGTGGGTGGGGCTGAGAGAGCTCTGAGAGAGCTGTGACTGACCCAAGGTCATCCAGCTGGCTTCAAGTGGAGGAGTGGGGAATCAAACCCGGTTCTCCAGATCAGAGTCCCGAACTCTTAACCACTACACCAAACTGATGATACATAATATCATCCTGTAGGTTACCACATGTGTGTTTATCTAATTCCAAAACATTGAAAACAACTTCCAACTAAGGCAAGTAATATGTGGTAAGCATCTCCATTCTGTCTTCTTTGGCCAGTCTGAAATTTGAGGTGATCCAGGAGAATCCCACAGCTCTATAATTGTAATGTTTGTTGGAGTCACAAGGTTAATCAGTTTCAGGAAGGTAGCCATGTTGGTGTGCAGTAGAACAGCAGGATTTGAGTCCACTGGACCTCAGAGAACAACAAGATTTTCAAGATATAAGCATTTGAGAGTCAAAACTCTCTTCTTCATGCAATGAAGAAGGTATCTGAAGAAGGGAGTTTTGAGTATCGAAAATCTTGTTGTTCTCTAAGGTGCCACTGGACTCAAATCCCAAGGTTAGCCAGAATTTAATCAGAAGCTTTTTTTTTAGAACTAATGGACAAACAGCTGGGAAACAATTATGACACCTGTTTTTATATATGATTATGGTGGCAAGGCTTTTATATGCAAAAAATTGAAAAACTTCAGTACTGCCTTCAATGGATGACTGGATTGTGAAAATGATGGAGTTAGCCAAAATGGCTAAACTTCCGACGTTGATCAGAGATAGAACATTGTCTACATTTATAATTAATTGGAAACCCCTTATCGACTTTCTGCATGAAGTAGGAAAAAAATGAACTGATGATCTGTGGATTTAACTTTTAGGAAGACAATTTGGAGAAATTAAAGGTGGGGATACATAGATAAGGTTAAGTTTATGTATCAATAAGAATATTGTTTATAATGATGTTGTAGAGAAAACTGAAAATGGTTTATTACATATGTATTTTTTCTTTTCTTTACTTATTTTCTCTTTTCTTTTTTTTTCTTCTTATATATACATATTCTCTTTTTCTTTTCCTTCCAATGAGATTTTAATCTTTTTATTAAAATTCTTAAAAAAAAAAATTACCCTGATCCAGCTAGGAGATTCAAGTGCATGGAAGCAGGCTTCTGTGTGTGCATCTCCAACTAGATGAGAGGCTCAAATGTGCTGTTTTATCTGGTCCTACTAGGAAACAAAAAGTCACCCCAGCAATCCCCATGGCAATTTAGGGGCCTCTGGAGCCACCACCCATTCCCTGACTGAAGAGATACTGGAAGAGGCTGAGTAGCAGTGCTGCCTGGCTCCCTTTAACCCTGCTGGCACAAACCCAAGAGGGACATAGGTGTGTGTGTGGGGGGGGGGCACGGAGAAATGGAATGAAACTGCTTGAATCAGCGGTAATACACTTAATGAAGGCCTCTAGAAGGCACCTTGCCCAACGTGACACCCCTTCCCAGTTGAAGCCAGCCCTGGGTGCTGCCTGTGCAGTTGTTCACCTGATTATTCAACAGGATTGCAAACAAACAGTGGAGAGGGGGCTCTAACTCATTGGTAGAGTTTGCACATTTTATGCAGAAGATCCTTGGTTGAAGCTGTGCTGTATCTAGTTGAAAAGATCAGATAATAGGAGATATGAAAGATCTTGACATGATACCCTGGAGAACCACTGTTGGGCCGTTTCCAGACGGCTTACCTGCCTCCGGAACGTCGCGCCACAAAACTCGTGCGAGAAAACGCGGTATTTCGCGTTTTCCCTGCAACATGGCGCGGCGTTCCGGAGGCAGGTAAGCCGTCTGGAAATGGCCCTGGTCACAATATACAGTTTTGAATTGGTAGACCAATGTTCTGACTTGGTGTAAGACAACTGCATGTGTTCACCTGCTCCATGTGCCCCCATTTGGATCTGAGACATTAAGATTTAGAGGAAATGTAATAATAAAAAAAAATTAAAGAGTTTCTACTTACAGCATTACTGTTTCCTTTTTCTGTCCTGTGTTACAAAATAGGCAAGGATGTTGAATTTTTAAAGAAGGGCAAAATCCTCCAACATTATAAGAATCAGGCAAATCATTTCTTTATATAATCTATGCTCTTATTATTATTATGCCTCACAGTAGTCCGTCGTCCTGCTGGCTGGACTTGGCAATGCAAAGGTATCAAGATGGTATGATACAACAAGAAATTTGATAGCCATTCAAAACTTTACCCTTGGTTTCAGCAAAAGAAGAAATACAGTGTGTTCTAAATGATAGTGTTGATTTTGCTGTGTTATAAACTTGGACAAAAATTAAAATGCTCAGTCAGGACTTTTCACTTCCAGAATGTTTTGTTTATTAAGGGAAATTAGAAGGAACAGCAACAGGGTGGGAGAAAAAAAATTCCCTTGCCAAGCTTGAAGATATGATGAACAAAAGCAGAATCACTAGAAATGTTCAGGTAGGAAATAAAATATTTCATTTGAATCTTAGGAATGGGATATAAAAAGGTATTAAAATTAAACAAGAAGCGTGGTTCAAATTGTTTATTAATTAAAAATAAGAAGGGCTTACATTCAAAGTAACATTCAAACATCTTAGGCCTCTTTTCAAGCTCAAAGGAACATGAACAAAGGTCCATCCAGAACAACATAATGTGAGAGTTTCATAAGCCAATAGAAATAGTTGTACAGAGATTTTTTCCCGTTCTTCTTTCTTCAAGAGCAGTGATTTTCCAAAAACGGCTTCAATATCCATTTATCAGCTGAGGAACATGTGTGTGCCTCAATACTGCTGCTTGTTGAAAGGGATTCTGGGACATGACACAGAGTGTTCTGCCCTGCCCAGCTTATGCCGCCTAATCCTCCTCATCATATGAACCAAAGGTGACTTAGGATACTCTTCTGCAATTGCAATTTCAATAGATGATTGATTGTGGTGGTCAAACTGTCATTTGGAAAAGTCTGTTTGCCGTTATTGAGTCCTCAAGGACCTTCATGGGTCCCTGAAAGTCCAAAAACCACTATGCTAATATGGAGAACCAGAAACAAAGCCCGTTGTGGGGAAAAATAGGCAGGCAGGCATTCACTCCTCCTCCGTCACCGATACTGGCCAGTGAAGGAGGCGGGTGGGCATTGCCACCTGATCCAGACCTGATCCCAGCAACATCAAGGGGTGGTGGGCTTTGCTACCTGCTGCATGTCGAATACAGGCTGGGTGAAGGGGGGCAGTCATTGCTGCCTGCTCCAAGCTTGATCCCAGCTGGGTGAAGGGGGGTGGGCATTGCCATCTGTTCCCTGCTGGGTGAAGGGAGGATTGAGCAACCTGCTCCAATTCTTGTCTGGCTGGGTGAAGGGAAGAAGAGAATTGCCTCCTGTTCTGTGCCTGATCCAACCCAGGTGAAGGCGCTGGGCAGGCATTGGTACCTGCTGCACTTCCGATCCCAGCTGGGTGAAGGGGTGAGTGGGCATTGCCACCTGCTCTGCTCCTGATCCCAGCTGGGTGAAGGGGGTGGACATTGCCACCTGCTCCTCTTCTAATACCAGCTGGGTTAAGGTGGGGGTGGGCATTGCCACCTGCTCCACTCCTACTGCCAGTTATGATAAGGTGGGGGTGGGCATTGCCACCTGCTTTGCTCCTGATCCCAGCTGGCTGAATGGGGGGGGCTGGGCATTGCCACCTGCTCCACTTCTAATACCACCTGGGTTAAGGTGGGGATGGGCATTGCCACCTCCTCCGCTCCTACTACCAGCTTGGTTAATGTGGGGGTGGGCATTGCCAACTGTTATGCTCCTAATATCCGCTGTGTTGGGGGATGGGCATTACTACCTGCTCCACTCATAATACCAACTGGCTGAAGGGGAGCAGGCATTGTCACCTTCTCTGCTCCTAATAACAGCTGGGTTAAGGTGGGAGTGGGCATTGCCACCTCCTCCGCTCCTAATACCGGCTGTGTTAATGTGGAGAGTGGCCACATCTACCTGCTTTGCTCCTGATCCAAGCTGGGTGAAGGGAGGGGAAGGCATTTCCACCAGCTCCACCCCTGATCCCAGCTGGCTGAAGGGGGCAGCCATTGCCACCAGCTCCGGTACTAACTCCAGCTGGATTAAGGTGGTGATGGGCACTGCCACCTGTTCCTCTTCTAATACCAGCTGGCTGAAGGGGGGGTGGACTTTGCCACCTGCTCCATTCCTAATATCAGCTGGGTTAAGGTGGGCGTGGGCATTGCACCTGCTCCACACCTAATACCAGCTGGGTTAAGGCATGGGGAGGGCATTGCCACCTGCTCCGCACCTGTTCCCTGCCTGGGCTTCCCATCATGGCATGTTTTCTGGAGCGATATGGTGAGTTACCTGGGTTTTCATCGGCAGCAGTGCACTCTGGTGGTGCACCTTGGTATAAAGTGAGTCATCTGAAACACGCTAACTCAATTATATAGTAAGATACCGTCTTTTCTTACCAAGCATAGCTTCAGAGGAGGGGTGTGTGTTTTCCTCTTCATGAACAAGATGCAATGTTTGGATTGATGAAGGAGAACCCACAGTTTTGAGACCACAGTCTTAGATGATACAAGATGGCACAGTTGGAAGGAGAAGGCTGCCATGCTGTCCAGTTCTGTCAGGTAGGACAGATGGAGATATTCCCTTTCTTTTTTGACGTGACTAAATAAAGTGGTAAGATTGTTCTACTGCTCCCACCCTACCCCACCCCCATATTATGGTACTTACCAGGAACAGTTAACAAACAACTGTTAGGAACAGAATGGTTAATGTACCACTTTGAACTGTTGGCAAATAACCTGTAAAATATACCTATTAGGCCGGGTGTATTTGCAGGACCTATGATATAGAAACCCTAAAAATAAGGGAGTGAGATGGAGGAAGGAAGGTAACTTTCTGTTCTTCTCCTCAGTATCCAACTGGATAAGCCTTCAGCTGGTTGTCTATAAACTGCCAAGATGACGAATTTCTCAACTCTTCCAAGTGAAACTTCAAAAAGATTATTTGTTTTTTCCAGAGCTGCAAACCGTAACAAGAATTTTGATTGATGTACTGACAGGTCTCCTTCCACAGAAAGGCCATTTTTCTTTACTTATGCAAACAATTCTACTGTTCTTAGGAAAGCCGTAGTTCAGCTTGTCTGTGAGCTGGCCATGTCACGTGGAGAAGACGCTTGTGCCCTCTGTCACCATCAGATCAGTTTGGATATTGCATAAAACCATGGTTTAGTTTGAATTAACTATGGTTACTTGGATTGTCTGAATTCCAGTGTAGTGAGTTAGGGCCCATCAGACTAGTATATGAACTCAAGATCTGGTTAATCAGCCACAGTTAGTCTTATTTTACAGTTTCATGTTATGTCTGAATGCAAAATGGAAAAGAGTCCAGTAGCATCTGTCTGAATGCAGATACTCTGGCTTAATCCTAGCATGTTCTCTGGTAACGCCTTCCCAGGGTATAGAGGCAAGGCAATGAAACCTGCATTTGTCAAGGCAAACCAAGGTTCGAGTACCTATGAACTGATTCCTGGTTTCACAAACTAACCAAAATTAAAAATGAAATCTTAGTTTTTGCTTGATGTTGGAACTATCATACATTTTTTGCCTGTGTACTGTGAATGTATGTCAAACTTAGAGTCTCTCTATACAAGACCTCTTATGCAAGGATATTCAAGTGTAGGGAGACACAATGTTAGCTGGGGAGCCTAGTTCAAAAAGAGAGAACCAAAGGCTCTGTCAGTTTTACTTCTGTACATGGAGCCAGCTGTGATTGCTCCTCAGACAGTTTGTTAATTTCATCTTCGCCTCCCCTAAGGCTCTGTCAATTTCACCTCCTGTTTGGGGAGGCAAAGATAAAAATTAACAAATCCTCTCAGGAGCCATCTCTGCCCACTCTGTGTAGAGTGGTGAAATTGACAGAGCCTTCAGCTCTGTCTTTTGAACTTGGCTTCCTGGCTAACATTGTGTTTCCCTACACTTGAGCATCCTCATGTAAGAGGTCTCATGTAGAGAGACTCTAAGATAAAGTGTTTGTGTCTGCATCTGTGTATATGAAAAGGTGTAGGAGGATGTGGGAGGTATGGAATGACTCTGCAATGGGTTCAGTGTTTGTTAGATGTTTAATTCCTTATCAAGTTTTTGCTTGCCTGTTGGTGCATCCTTGACCTTTTGAACACAGATGGGTTACCTATTAGGGGACTGTGCTGAGAGAGATTATCCCACAGTCTAGACTTAGTTCTCCTCTTGGGATGTTAGTGCAAAGTGCTCATCCAGTATTGTTCTGTGGTTTCCCAGGAACTGAAATACCATGCACTCTAAGTCCACATGGGAGGGAGCTCTGAGACAGAATCCCATGCCACATGCCTACCTAATGAGTTCTTGAGGATCCTGGAAGGGGGTTATGTAGGGTGGGAGGGGGCGTGATGGGTTTATGAAAACCTACAGAGTACATCTAAGTTGGCTTTCTTCCTTGAGAGATCTGCTTTGTATAGGTTTAGAGTCCTCTGCCATGGATTTAACTTTGAACTGGAAACTTTTTGCCTCAGTGTTTCTCATCAGTAAAAGTGCTACACATTTGGCCAGATAGCATGTGTGGATGGATTGCAGGAGAGCAATGGAACTTGTAAACACAAAGAATGGTATGTTTCAGTAGCGCAGAGTTTTCTTTGTGGTCTCCCTCCTTCTAGTATTTAGCTTCATTACTGGACACATGGTCTCTGCCCTTTTACTACTGGGGTGCTTTATGAGAGTCTTCATTCCTTTGTCCTCCTAGGCACCGCCCCTTGAACATCAGGGCTGCATATTCAGACTCCCACTCAAGCTTCAACATTTTCACATTCAAAACTCCAGCAGGGGACTCTAGCAGGGGGCTGAATTCAGTCTCCCTCCTTGCCAAACAACAGGTGTGAAAGGAGTGGTAGCTGTGAATTTCCTGCGTTGTCCAGTGGGTTAGAGTAGATGACCTTTGAAGTCCTTTCCAGCTCTATGTTTCTATGATTCTATGGTTTTACTATATTCATTGTTTCGGATCAAGCACTTCTAGTGAAAACATTCAGTTGGGTTCAGATTTATCAGGATGTTCCATTAACTATTCTCTAGGAAAGGTGTTCTGTCAGATACTGAAATCCTACAAACACTTCTTTGGAATTAAGTTAAATAAAAATAAAGGAGGCTTACTTTTGAGCAAGCCTGGTTAGTGCCCCTCTGAGCTTGCCATACTAAGAAGTGCTGGAATTCATCCTCTTAGCATGAGCAGTTTCACTTTCCACGCCCGATTGGCTCCTCCATGCAGCCATTTCAGTGCGGTGTTGTCTTCCAACATGTCTTTCTGGTAATAATAAACTTATGTTTGGTTTTGTCCTTTCTGTGCAGCCTCCCCTTGATGACACGGGAACAGTTAGGATCAGCCGACAAATTTCCCAACACTCCTTCCTTATATCAGGGGAAATAACAGAGGTGACAAAGTAAGCTTTCATCTGTAACATTCATGTTATCTTATAAGGTAACTTCATTTTTTGCTAGAGTCTTTTACGTCTGTGTATGACCAGCTATCTAAACAGTATATTGGATTTCTTCTTGCCATACCTTTTAAATCACTTGGGAAGGGGGGAGGCAGAGACTCAGTTCTACAAAATCATAACATTTTGGTTAAAATTCATCTTCTGAATGCTCTTTTTCTTATTATCCCCAACAACAGCCACCACACGAGTCAGCTGATTGTTTTTCCATCCCGAAACCTAAAATCTTTACTGACGTAGACATTCATTCTCTGAGAGATCTTAACCTGCCAGTAGTAGGAGATAAAAGAGAAAATACAGTTTTTACCCGTGGAAGATTAAAATTGGATTGAGATTTTAGCTGAGACGGCACAGAGACGTGAAAATGAAATATAGCTTGTAGAAAAGCAGCAGCGAGCAAATGTCCAGTCGGGTGCACAGGGAGAGACTTCTCAGGGCATAGCACATTTTACTTCAATGACTGTTTTATTTGGAAAGGAAATATTTCACTTCAAAGGCCAGACAGAATTAAAATGATTTCGAAAGAACATAGAGCTGGGAGGGATCCCCAGGGGACATCAAGTCCAACCCCTGCACAATGCAGGAAATTCACAGCTACCCCCCCGTTCCCCCAATGACCCCTGTTGTATGCCGAGAGGAAGGCAGAAAAACTCCAGGATCCCTGGCTAATTTGGCCTGGAGGAAAACTCCCTCCTGATCCCCAGGTGGGGATGGGCAGTATCCTGGGCGTATAAGAAAGGGCCACAAGAGCCAAGCACCGGCTCATCCCCTCCAGCCCTCCTCTTATGATCTGCCTAAGTTCATACTGACTCATAGAGTCAGCATTGCCGACAGATGGCTTGCCATCCCCCTGCCTCCCCCAGCCCCCTCTCAGTGAATGCCCTAGCTGTTGACTATATGGTGTTTCACATGCACTGTGTAATCCACCTTGGGACCCAGTGTGAAAGGCAGACCATGAACGAACAAACAAACAAATGAACAAACGAACAAATGAACAAATGAACAAACAAGTATAAATAAATTACTATAAGTAAATAAATAAACTTTACTTTTCCTAATTGGATTTACTAAGACATTCCAAGTAGAAATCTAACCAGGACTTGGATCTTGTTTCTCATACTTTTGATTACATTTGAGACTCAAACACTCTAAAATTCCTCTTCTTTCCTGGATTTCCAAAGACATTCCAGGTAGGGTGTGACCCCTTGTTAACCTTTTGCACCTCCTTGATGCTTCATTTTTAGTCTGAAGCACTTCCACTTGTGGAATGAGGTCATTGTGGGGTCTAACCTATGTCCCCCATTCATAGAATTTCACAATGTAAATGTATCAAAAGCCCCGGCCAGTATTCTGTACTGGGGTTGGCTTTCCACCCTCATGTCTCACAATGAAGTTTGCAGACTCACCGTGGGCTGAATTGCCATTCCCAACAAGCAACGGCTGGTGTAGGACGCTTCCCTGCCTGCCCTCCCTTTAGTTATGAGGCAGCTGGGGTGACCGGTCACAACTTTAGGTGGCTTTGCTGTTTTGAGGCATTGAGCCGGATCCAGGGGGGTGAGCCATGCAGGACACGCAGCTCACTCCTGTGGGCAAAGAGGTGGCAAGGACTGTCTGGTAGCTGTTGGTGGCGAAACGTCACTTGCCATCCCATGGTGGCCAGCTGGCTTGCTGGGGAACAACACATCAAACAGCGAAGGGCCTTTCGACCCCAGGGATCCGCTGCCCTACACCTTGCCAATAAAGCTGTGGCCATTTTATCCAAATAGAAGTGTCTGTGTATCACTGGACAGAGCCCCAGCCGACACATAGCCCTTAGGATACAATGGTATCTATTGTCGTTTAGGCTGCAAGAGAGATCTGGCAGTATCCTCACACAACCCTTCCTTTGTGGGTTGGTATCACAATCTTGTCTTGAAAGCATGACTGTTCAATGTTCTTTACCTGGTACGGCCCTCTCCACCAAAGCGTTGTTTTTCCTGCCACATTTCTGCTTGCACTTTGGCTGGAACACTTTCAGAGAGCTCTCTGCTTCTTTAGAAGCACTCAGGAGTGAATGTCAATGAAATGCTAAGTATCTGTGGGGAAGGTGGTCCTCCAGAGTCTCTTACTTTGAGAGCTTCACATCTACCTCCTTCAGTAAGCGAGCTTGCCACTCTCTCAATGGGAGTCTGCACAGAAGCCACAAAGATGAAAAGAGGGTTATACTGACCTGAAACTGTTGTTCATTGAGTGGTCTTCTGTGCAGGCACATATCCTTCCCTCCTGCCCTACTGTGAACACTCGGAAACCTTAGTTTCTGCTGGGTCTCTGACAGCAGCATGGATAGAACTGAGGGAATAGCCCCACTCCTCCAGGTCGCGTGATGTTTTTGGTGGGAAAACGCCAAGGGGACGAGGGGAGCTTCTTGTCTTCTCGAAAGCTCTGGAAATCTTTTCCATGGCTGGCTTTCATGTGCATAGTCTCAAAGTATGCACTGCACAGAAGACCACTCAATAAGCAACAGTTACAGGTAAGTGCAATGCTGTTTTGTTCCCAGTTCTGCCAGCTAGATAACACAGTGCTGGATATGGGAGGTGCTTTACACTTTAGAGGTACACTGTTACATGAATCAGCAGCTTGTAATATAACCACAGTAATCAGACTGCGTGGCCCCTTTAAAGTGTTTTTTAACAGAGAAGAGCACCTGAACTAAATATTTTTCAGTGGGTTTTGACTCTGGGCTGCTTCAGAAAATATTTTAGAGATTTAGAAGTATGTATATTGTCAAGCTTTTAGAGGGTTCCTTTGGGTTCTGCCAGTCCATAGTCTTCCAGCCTATTCTTATTTAAATTCATTTCAATTTTAGTGATTTCTTTTGTGTCGCTTTGGATGTCAATTTTATTATTAACACATTTGATTGAACAAAATGCACATGGGGGAGAAGCACTCGCTTTTCATGTAAAGCGCAATAGCCTGTTTATTTGATCCTCTTTACACTGACAAATGCTTTGTGATTTGCCCATTAATGCACTGCAGTTCTTATCCTGTAACTCTTGTTGTTCAAACTTCTGAGTCAACTGAGCTGTTACCTAATTCCAATATGAACTGTGGAGAAACACCATTCTGTTTGTGGAGTTAACTTTCTATGGGCTGCAGAGGGGAGAGGCCAGTTCTGGAGAGGAATGTGATTGGAGGGAGAGCGAGTCAGTGGGAGTTGGAGGTTGACAGTTGGTGGCTGGAGAGTTGAGGGAGAGATGGCTCTGAGGGGAGAAGTAGATCTAATGTGACCCCAGGTATCAAAGGATTGGGCCTGCCCTACACAACATCTAATTAAGGCAGGAGGGAGATAGGGGTTTCTGTTTTCTTATTCCTTCCGTTCACTGTATACTTACCTGTGTATAGTTAGCAGTTCAATAAATTAGTTTTGGAATTGATGACGGAGGAAAGCTCTTCTGTTCCACATAGTCCCCCAACCGCTTGGGCCCACTAGCAGAGGAGGGAGGTTAGGAGGCTGTCCCGCCTAACCAGGACCCCATACAGGGACAGTGGTGGCAGCAACTACCCAGAGACAGGTAAGGGAGACAGACCCTTCAGATGCCTGGCCAGAGGCGAAAAGGGAGGGGTAGGAAGAGCGGGGTCTACCCGTGGGAAGAAAGGCCCTGTTTTGCCACATGAACATTCCCTACTTATTCTGCTTTGAGGCTGTAAGGCATAGCCTTTTCAAGGACAAATAAGCAATGCTATCTGAGTTTGGTTCCCTTTGGATTGAGAGCACACTAGAGTCTTATGGTGCTTTTGTTATACTTGTTCTATTTCCAAACATACAAGTATAGCCCGATTCAAACTTATATAGGCTTGAATCATTCGGCCACTTACCGAATGTGGCTTAAACATTTCCTAATCCGTACAATGAGAAGACTAATTGCCCCATATACTCCTTCTGAATTGCTGCTCACACAAGCTTCAACTGCTCAGCAAATTAAAATTGTTACATAAATAGCAAGTACTGGTAGTAAACAGTTCTAGCTGGGTTGGTAATGTGGTTCTTCTAAAAGAAGAAACTACCAGGTTTATTGAGAATGTTAAACAAATCAGTAGGATTAGCCATGAGAAATAATTGAATGACTTGGGAAATTTTCAGAAATCCTGTCAACTCTGTTTTTTTCCTTTTCACTCATCTTATATCATCTAATGTATTTTAAATGAAAGAAGCCAAGAAAGGGAAAAAATGAAGGAAAAATCTCTAAATTTGCTTTCTTTCCCCTTATTTCTCCTCCTCTATGTTGTTTCCCTTTTTATTCTTTACTTTTCAAGTGAACTGCACCAAAACTGTTAGAAACTGCAAAACTGCCCTGATTAATTGCATCTGATATTAAACAATTAACAGAAACCAACCATTTGCATTTTAATAACATTGTAACCATCTGGTAAATGAATCCATTAATCTTGATTAGCTGGGTATCAGGCTCTGGCATGTGGAGTTCAGTGATGTGAGTGCGGTTACAGGAGAATTCTGTTTGGCATATATTCAGTCTAAAGATGTTACAAAGAGCGAGGCAGCCTGACTAGGGCAATTCAAATGTGACATGGACCAGAAGTGTAAGGTAAGAGAAAGCATACAAGCCAGGTGTGCATTTCCTATGTATCTGTTCCACTATGGACTTATACACATCAACACACATGAAGCTGATTTATATTGAATCAGATCATTGGTCCATCAGGATCAATATAGAGTCTCTCTACACAAGACATCTTACATGAGAATCCTCAAGTGCAGAGAGACATAATGTTGGCTAGGAAGTGTAGTTTAAACTTCTCTATATAGCCAGCAAAGATCACTCCTCAGAGGGTTTGTCAATTTCCTCTTTGCCTCCCAAAGGGGACGTGAAATTGACAGAGCCTTCAGGGAGACCAAGAGGAAATAAACAAACCCTCTGAGGAGCGATCTCTGATGGCACTTCCCAGCTAGCATTGTGTCTCCCTACACTTGAGCATTCTCGTGTAAGATGTCTCATGTAGACAGACCCATAGTCTACTCAGAATGGCAACATTTCAATAGTCAAAGACTATCATCACCCAGTACTTGGTCCTTTAACTGGAGATTCCAGGATTGAGTATGGGCCTTCCGCCTATCAAATAGATGCTTTATCAGTGAGACATGGTCTCTCTGCTCTTTTACTTACATCTCTTTTATACCTGACTTGGATATCCCAGGAGAACCTGATCTCATCAGATTGCAAAAGCTAAGCAGAGTTGGCCTTGGTTACTACTTGGATGGGAGACCTACAACGAAGACCAGGGTTACAGAGGCAGGCAATGGCAAACCATCTCTGTTAATCTCTTTCCTTGAAAACCCCGCCAGAGGTCTCAATAAGTCAGTTATGACTTTAGGGCACCCTCCACCACCACTTTTATATCAGTTTAGTGACTTTCCCTAAGTAATTGTGGAAATTGTAGTTTTACGAGGGTGCTGAGGATTCTTTAATGAGATATCTGTTCCACTTCACTCAACTACCTTTTCCAAGGAAAAAGCAGAGCAGATATTATTGTTAAACCAGTTTAAGTCAGTGGTATCAATATTCTCTGTGGAGGTATATGCATTACACTGATTTGCAACCAGAAACATAGTTCTATATGTGGTCCTTTGATGGACTGGGAATTGTGTACTCAAGTGCACGCTAGTAAAGATACCATGATGGGTGCGATCCATTACAAACATCTGAGACAGCTTACATGACATGAGTCCTCTTATACGGTCATGGAAAAATGTGCATACATGAAATACCATTGTAATTAGTGATTTTTTTTAAAAAAAAATATCAAAATCTCCCTGGTGGCAATGCATGCAAAATGGCAGTTGTGAGGACTGACAGCAGGAAAAAGGACAACTGTGTAGGCGGGATCTTTGAAAATGCTCATATTCCCATCCCTGATGGCATTGGACTGCTTGGACTGTGCTCTTCTAAAAAAGGTCCAAGCAAACCAGATTTGGGAGAGAGTGTGAGGGTGGGGAGGGACAGTTAGAGGATGATGTCATGTGCATAGTCCCCCCAGAGGTGCTCCAGTATGGAAGCCAAAGTAGAGGAGAACTTCCATGTGGAAGCCATTGATATGTATTGGCTTTTAAGTGTTCGATATAATGAAGTGTAAATATTGATAAATATTGGACTGGAAAAACTGGTGTTCTAGAGCGGGACTAATTAAGCAACTTTTGGTGTTGATAGAGTGTCAAGCTAATCATGTTAAGAATTTGGCAGTTTTTCTGGTCCCTGTTTTGCTGATGGAGAAGCAAGTTGACATGGTGATCAAGTGTGCTTTTTCATTGGCATCTGACTCAGACATTATCTTCCTCTCTAAATTAACCATGCAGTCCTAAGCAGAGTTACACTTGTCTAAGCCCATTGATTTCAGTGGACTTATAAGGGTGTAACTCGACTAAGGATTGCACTAGTTGTAAAACAAGCTACTCTGATCCAGGCTTCTGTAAGATCAAGGCTGGACTACTGAAACATGCTTTCTTACGGGCTGCCCTTGAAACTTCAGCTAATGCACAAATGCAGCAGCTCATTTCCTTACATGATCTCGCTTACTTTTTCATAAAAAATTCAGCAGTAGCCAAATTCTATGTTTGTGAAGACCACTCTAATCTTCAGAAAGTGGTCCTGAGATGGATGGAAGCATTCACCCTTACTGGAGGCCAGGTTTCATAATACATTTCGTAGCATTAATCTAACACTGAGAGTTTGAATTGTGGAACATATGTGCTCAGTCAAAGCTGAGGCATTACATACAAAATCCCAAATAAATGTAACATTTATTTCTTTAAAGCATGGCCATTTCCACACGACTTAACTTATTCTGCAAAATAGCGAAATCTCACGCGAAATCTCATGAGAAGACGCTGTTATCGTGCGAGAAGACGCAATAATAGCGTCTTCCCATGAGATTTCGTGTGAGATTTTGCTATTTTGCAGAATAAGGTAAGCCGTGTGGAAACGGCCCATCTCTACCCTGCCTTTCCAAAGTAAATGCATAAAAAGTACAAAAAATCCATGTGTGTGTAGGGTGCGTCCCCCTCCCAAATCTGGGTGACCTCGATCCAGGTTTAGTTAAAGAAAATAAAATCCATGTTTCCTGAAATCTGGGTCAAATTCTTTGATCTATCCGATCCGATCCATGCCACACAGTCGCGTCCAACCCTCGGCTACTCCGTAGATCGTCCCCCTCCAGGCCTTTCTGTCCTATAGCGCGTCGAGAGAGATCCGCAGAGTCTCGCAGTGAAGGTTTTACAGGGTAGTAAAGGGGGGAACACCAAAATAACACAACTCACTTCACATTAAAGAATCACCCCAAAAATTGCTGTCAAAAGCACTTTATTTCTGTAACTGCTTTAGGTTACACAGTAGGAAGGCACAACAGAGCAGGAAAGCAGTGTACTACACAAAAATAACACAACTCACTTCACATCAGAGAATCACACAAACACTATTGCTGTCAAAAACGGTGAAGTGGGTTGTATTATTTTTTGTAGTACATTGCTATCATGCCCTGTTGTGTCCTCCTACTGTGTAACCTAAAGCTGTTCAAGAAATAAAGTGTTTTTGAAAGGAATCGTGCTTTGTGATTCTCTGATGTTAAGTGAGTTGTGTTATTTTTCTGTGTGGGGGACTGCTGGTGTAATGTGTCATAATGCTTTGCCTACTTGTACTTTGGAAGGGAGAAAATAATTTTTTAAAAACTTTATTTTGTGTTGTTCTTGTTTTATTCTTTGTTGTGTAGTTGGTTCCCATCATAGGGAACAATGGGGCTGGCTGGCCAGCCATCTCTGTAGGTGGTGGGGGAATTTGAGGGAGGGTGTCTGTGGTTCAGGTGCTCTTTCACAGGGACCAGCTGGCACTCAGAAGTGTGCCCACCATTGTGGCACCCCTGGGCTGTGCAGAATTGCCCAGGGAAAGAGAGTTTAGAAGTTCCCAGCATAGGGAACAAAGGGAGAGGGCTGGCCTTTGCCAGCCAGTACCTGGGGTTATGGGTGTGGGGCAGGTGGGGGTGGATTTGGGTCTGTGAGGGGCCAATGTGGGGATTTGGGTCTATGTGTGGCAGCTGGGGGGGGAAATTGGGTTTGTGTGGGGCTGTAAGGGGTGGACTTTAGGGGCTGAGAGGACCTACTTGGGGAGGCCATGAAATGCCCCCCCCAAGTTGGAGCAGTCTGAGCCTTGGTGGGGGGGGAGGAAGGGTGGGAGAAGGGCCCCAGAGGGTTGGGGGGCATTTTGCATGCAAAATGCCACCCCTGGCAAGATAAGCCTCCCCCAGCTGTCAGTGGTAGAAATGAGAGCAGAGCACCTACTTGGGGAGGCCATGACTTGGCCCCCCCAGGTGGGAGCAGGCTGAGCCTTGGTGGGGGGTGGGAGGAAGGGTGGGAGAAGGGCCCCTGAGGGTAAGGGGGCATTTTGCATGCAAAATGACACCCCTGGCAAAGGAAGCCTGCTTCTTCATTTTTCCCCATAGGAAATAATGAAGAAGATGAGCAGCAGCATGCTAACAATATGCTGCTCCTTCGCTTTCTTATGGGAGGATAGGGGGACCTGCTTTGGGGGGCCATAACATGGCCCCCCAAAGTCCAATCGGTCTCAAACTTGGGGGTTTTTTAGAGAGGGGTTAGAGGAAGGTCCCCACCAATTTTGGGCTGATTCAGTGGGAAAATGCCTCCCCCAGATGTCCGGGAAGACGCCGGAGGCATTTTCCCATTGAAAAAGCCGAAAGCCGAAAGCCGAAAGTAAGCCGAAAGCCGAAAGCCGAAACGGCTGGCCGTTTCGGCTTTCGGCTTATATGAAAGAGTATCCTCTTTCGGCTTTCTGCTTTCGGCTTTAGTCGAAAATTTTTGGCTTGCACACCCCTAGTCTGGACTCCTCGATTGCTGGTCATTCCTTCTCTGTCCAATCTGGAGGTCCACACCAGTGGTTGCTCTGGTCTAGGTACTTTCTTCTGGTCACCAGTTCTTATGGTCTGGTCATTCAGCCCTGGCCACTAGTCATCACTATAAATAACTAACTGTAAAAAATCCTGAAAATAACTGTTTCCAGGTTTTACTTATGAGTTATGACTCTCCAGAATGAAAACACAAGTCCGGGCTGCTTCATAGACATGAAACCTCATGAAATGGTGGGGAGGGGAGTTAAGATCTGGCATTTACCAGTAACGCAGCATGAGCACACATTTCACTTTGAATCTGTGCTGAATTTCTTTCTTCCAATAAGATCATTGCAAGCGAGGAGCAAACAGCAGTCCCAGCCAATTCCCAAGATAGATGCCATTCTCTTTCCCGCCTCCTTCCTCCTTCACTCTTTTTGGGGATCTGGAAACTTTTTTTTTCATGAGAAAGTAGAAAAGTTTAATGGTGGGGGGGGGAGCTGACTCAGGTCCCGTGGAATTTGAATGTTTTGCCCAATTTGCTTGAAATTTGTAGGTTCTTTAAAGTACAGGCAGAAGATGCCCTGCTACAATTTTGGAGTCATTTGGTTGAAAAACTACAACTTCAGCCCCCACCCCTCCCCAGAAAGAAATAATGAAAATGCAAGGATGGCAGGAGGCTCCTGCAATGGAAGCCTTCAACAAACCACAATAAGAAAGGATAGCAAATGCTATCCTTTTCATGTAAAGGTAAAAAATTGTTAGTCAACGTAAGAGTAGAGAAATGAAATGAATGCAGACAGGGCTTTGTTTTCTTAAATGCTGGTGGCTGGCTGGAGGTTTCCTGCTGGCTGATGCTTGATGGGCATTTTAGGAATTAGTGAAGAGAATTTAATGTGGCTGTGCAGAGAGAAACCTACTTTGAGGGGTCTGTAAAATTGTCCCCTTTGTCCAATCTGCTTGAACCTTAGAGGCTCTTTAAATTAGAGGGAGGATTGTGTTCTGCGTGATTTTGGTGCTGTTAAGTGCAAAAGCAGCTGTTCCAGAGCCTCCAATTGGTCTCTCCTCCACACTGAAAAGAATGGCCCCAAAAACACATGAATGGGAACAACTGAATAAATTTCTACCCTGAGATGGCAATGCCCCACTGGAAAACTACCCGGTCAAGATAAAAATTTTACTCAACAGCCCCAGATATGAAAACTATGGAAATTTTCTACATATGCACCCCTACTACCTGGTGGAGAGTGCCCTCAAGACATAGCTGACTTACGACGACCCACTAGAGGGTTTTTCACAGCAAGAGACTAACAGAGGTGGTTTGCCATTGTCTGCCTCTGCAACCCTGGTCTTCATTGGAGGTCCCTCATCCAATTACTAACCAAGGCTGACCCTTCTTAGCTTCTGAGATCTGACAAGATCAGGCTCACCTGGGCTATCCAGGTTAGGGCCCCTACTACCTATTCATTTCTAAAAGATTATTTTTTCTTTGATTTAGATCAAAGCCCCCTTATCCCACACTGGCTCAAAGTGCCAAGGGGGTGGCAACGTATGACTTACCATCCGTGGTAAGCAGGGGGGGGACACCAAAGGGCATGGCAGCACTATCTTACACAAAAATAACACAATTCACTTAACATCAGAGAATCACAAAAGCACGATTCCTGTCAAAAACACTTTATTTCTTGAACAGCTTTAGGTTACACAGCAGGGGGGGAACACCAAAGGGCATGGAAGCAGTACCTTACAGAAAAATAACACAACTCACTTCACATTAAAGAATCACCCCAAAAATTGCTGTCAAAAGCACTTTATTTCTGTAACTGCTTTAGGTTACACAGTAGGAAGGCACAACAGAGCAGGAAAGCAGTGTACTACACAAAAATAACACAACTCACTTCACATCAGAGAATCACACAAACACTATTGCTGTCAAAAACGGTGAAGTGGGTTGTATTATTTTTTGTAGTACATTGCTATCATGCCCTGTTGTGTCCTCCTACTGTGTAACCTAAAGCTGTTCAAGAAATAAAGTGTTTTTGAAAGGAATCGTGCTTTGTGATTCCCTGATGTTAAGTGAGTTGTGTTATTTTTCTGTGTGGGGGACTGCTGGTGTAATGTGTCATAATGCTTTGCCTACTTGTACTTTGGAAGGGAGAAAATAATTTTTTAAAAACTTTATTTTGTGTTGTTCTTGTTTTATTCTTTGTTGTGTAGTTGGTTCCCATCATAGGGAACAATGGGGCTGGCTGGCCAGCCATCTCTGTAGGTGGTGGGGGAATTTGAGGGAGGGTGTCTGTGGTTCAGGTGCTCTTTCACAGGGACCAGCTGGCACTCAGAAGTGTGTCCACCATTGTGGCACCCCTGGGCTGTGCAGAATTGCCCAGGGAAAGAGAGTTTAGAAGTTCCCAGCATAGGGAACAAAGGGAGAGGGCTGGCCTTTGCCAGCCAGTACCTGGGGTTATGGGTGTGGGGCAGGTGGGGGTGGATTTGGGTCTGTGAGGGGCCAATGTGGGGATTTGGGTCTATGTGTGGCAGCTGGGGGGGGAATTGGGTTTGTGTGGGGCTGTAAGGGGTGGACTTTAGGGGCTGAGAGGACCTACTTGGGGAGGCCATGAAATGCCCCCCCCAAGTGGGAGCAGTCTGAGCCTTGGTGGGGGGTGGGAGGAAGGGTGGGAGAAGGGCCCCAGAGGGCTGGGGGGCATTTTGCATGCAAAATGCCACCCCTGGCAAGACAAGCCTCCCCCAGCTGTCAGTGGTAGAGATGAGAGCACCTACTTGGGGAGGCCATGAAATGGCCCCCCCAAGTGGGAGCAGTCTGAGCCTTGGTGGGGGGGGAGAAGGGCCCCTGAGGGTAAGGGGGCATTTTGCATGCAAAATGCCACCCCTGACAAGACAAGCCTCCCCCAGCTGTCAGTGGTAGAGATGAGAGCAGCTACTTGGGGAGGCCATGAAATGCCCCCCCCAAGTGGGAGCAGTCTGAGCCTTGGTGGGGGGTGGGAGGAAGGGTGGGAGAAGGGTCCCAGAGGGCTGGGGGGCATTTTGCATGCAAAATGCCACCCCTGGCAAGACAAGCCTCCCCCAGCTGTCAGTGGTAGAGAGATTAGAGCAGCTACTTGGGGAGGCCATGAAATGCCCCCCCCCAAGTGGGAGCAGTCTGAGCCTTGGTGGGGGTGGGAGAAAGGGTGGGAGAAGGGCCCCAGTGGGCTGGGGGGGGCATTTTGCATGCAAAATGCCACCCCTGGCAGGACAAGCCTCCCCCAGCTGTCAGTGGCAGAGAATGAGATTAGAGCACCTACTTGGGGAGGCCATGAAATGGCCCCCCCAAGTGGGAGCAGGCTGAGCCTTGGTGGGGGGTGGGAGGAGGGGTGGGAGAAGGGCCCCTGAGGGTGAGGGGGCATTTTGCATGCAAAATGCCACCCCTGGCAAAGGAAGCCTGCTTCTTCATTTTTCCCCTTAGGAAATAATGAAGAAGATGAGCAGCAGCATGCTAACAATATGCTGCTCCTTCGCTTTCTTATGGGAGGATAGGGGGACCTGCTTTGGGGGGCCATAACATGGCCCCCCCAAAGTCCAATCGGTCTGAAACTTGGGGGGTTTGTAGAGAGGGGTTATAGGAAGGTCCCCACCAATTTTGGGCTGATTCAGTGGGAAAACGCCTCCCCCAGACGTCCGGGAAGACGCCGGAGGCATTTTCCCATTGAAAAAGCCTAAAGCCGAAACGTTTCGGCTTTTTTTCTTTCGGCTAGCCGAAACGTTTCGGCTTAGCCCGAAACGTTTCAGCTAACCTGAAAGAAGCCGAAACACTTTTGTTTCGGCTTTCTTTCGGCTTTCAGAAAGCCGAAATGCACATCCCTAGTCCAGACCAGACCTATATGTGTTGAAATCAGACCAGAGGACGAGCAGGAGCACAGAGACAGATTCTACCAGCCAAAGGATAGGAAGAGGATGTTAGGATCGGTCATGATTGAGAGAACATATGTAACGCCATATTAATGTCTGTAGTGGTTTAGTCTTTTTCTCCCTCCAGGTTTCACACCGCCCTTTCCATGGGAGAGAATGCTGCATCTTATCTATTTCTTCCTAGATGGCCTTGCGGAACCAGCATTCCCACAGAATGGTTTTCTGCTATGTGAACTCTGGGGGGAGGCTGGGATCTGAGAGTTTGATCTGTAACAACTTTCACTTTACAATTCTTTCCTAACAAAGCTTTGCTCAGCCAAGACCATCTTGGTCCTGGATTGTGGACACCTGGCCTGAATGCTGTCTTTCAAAATAAAACCTTTTGAAATCAAAAGACCTTGTCTTCTTGCAGAAGGGAGGAAGATAGACTCGAGCCATATGGTATGCCATAGTCTGACAGAGGAATCTACTTTTGCAGAGACAATTGAAGAAACTTTTTCTCCCAGAGACTGCTGCATTGGTAAATAGACACTGCACACTGTTCTGAAAAAGAAAATATTCAGCTATTTAAAAGCGTTAATGTTTTGCATTTAAATAGTTTAGAATTTATTTCTGCTTGCTAAGATGGGGTTTTTGTTGCTGTTATGTAAAATACAGATCTCATAGGAAATAAAGAGGGGGGTCTGCCTCTTTTTGTTAAGACTTAATGGTCTCTATGCCATATTTCTAAATTAAACAGGTGGTTGTCTTGATTTGTACAGATCACAGTTGCAGGCGAGTGCTAAATAGTGGGAGGAGAGCAGGGAGGGGGCATGGTGACAAGAAACACACGGACACAGTGCTGGAGGTAAAGAGGCCACAACTTTAATGGTCTCTATGCTATATTTCTAAATTACACCGGTGGCTGTCTTGATTCGTACAGATCACAGTTCTTTATATTTTGACAATTCACTGATACAATAGGGTAATTAATTTTCCCAAGATCACAAGGGATAAGAAAAGTCTTTGCATTTACAGCCTCTTCTCTTGTCATTGCACCATATGGAAAGATGTCAGCACATGCATGATAACATCGCTGTTCAGAGCGATTTGTATCCAGGCATACGTATTTCTCGGATTTTTCCTGCACTTCAAAGCTTTCAGGATGTAAGCTTTGTTCTTTAAGAATTCACTCAGGATATTGCATCCCCTCAGCACCCTAATACTAGCACTTAAGGTGTTAGGAAAAGGGAGACATAAAAGTCTGAACATCAAATATGCAGACTTTGGTCTCCGCTCAATTCTTACAGTCCATCTGTCAAGTTCTCTTCATTTCCCCTCAGCATTTAGGAACACCCTCAACTTCCAATCTTAGCCCAAATTTGTCTCAGGATACCCAACTGACACAGATGCATGTACTAAATATTCATATGAATTGGCTTCATTTACACAATATGTGGATTGCCTGGGTATAAAGGTAACCCCAAAAGGAGTTGTCGTTGGCTTATTGGTCACTTTATGCACTCCACATGAAAACCACTACATTTAAAGATCCTTTCTTGAGGCATACAAGGGACAGCGTCCTGCCCACTCTTTATTTAGGACAATTTTTATGATTTTTCTTTCATGTTCACTCTTAAACACAGAGAACACCAAGCAGGGTTTTTTTTTCTGGGAAAAGAGGTGGTGGAACTCTCGAGAGAGAAATGAGGAAGACACATGGGATTTTTTGAAATCATATTATTTTCAAGCACTATTGCTGAGTATCTTCAAGAGGTGCTGGAACACCATACCCCCGCGTTCCCCCTGAAAAAAAGCCCTGACACCAAGGATTCATGGCCTCATTTTAACTTGGCATCTGGAGGCTTTTTCAAAAAGCCATGCCACTTTTTAGAAAAGTTTTGGAGCTTACCAGGCACCATGTCTAAATAGCAGCCCATAATATTGCTCAAGATGTAGTAGGCTTTGTGACTCAAATAGTGATAAATAAAATGGACCCTCAGGAGGGATCGATATTTATCTATCTTAAAGAGCTAGAGCAAAGAGAAAAGTGTTGTGCATGAATGGAAGCTCTCCTAAGCTTATGAAAAGAATGCACATTGTGTGCAAGAAGCAACAGCAAGGGAAGAAGAAAAAGCAACAGCCTGGGAAGAAGAAGAGGTCATGTGGCAAGAGACTGAAAGATGTTTTGTAAACTGTTGTGATTTTTATCCCCTGCCATACTGAAGAATGTACCAAGTCTGAACTTGTCCTCTTCCAGATAGCTCTGCCCAAATATGTAGAGAGAAAAGTCTGTATATCAAAGTACCCTGTCTTTCAGGCCTGACAGAATCAGCCCCTGTTGACCTTCTCATAGCAGGCAATGGCAACGAGTATATTGATTTAAAAACATGTTGCTGCATGGCTGCTGTAAAGTTGCAAAGGAAGGTGGAACTAAATGGCTAGAACTGCCAAAGTGGGTTTGGTGAACTACCCAATCGCTTCCATTTTCAGTCAGCTGGATGTCACTGTGGGAGAGTGCCTTATCAGTCAGATAAATAACTGCTATGCTTACAGAACTTTTGTCAAACCAATGCTGAACTATAGCAGTGATATTCTAGCCACCCAGTTTTCTATGGCCCTGTTTTATAAGGATAACCCAGTCAAAACAAGGCAACAGCCCTGGATGGTGATAATGATGGGCTTGCTCTGAGAGCTACTCTGATTTATTGCAGTCAGAAATTAGACCTTTGGGGCCACCTTCATGTCAACGTATCTTTTCAAAGAGAAACTGTTGTTAAAACGGTTGCTAACTGACATGAAAATATTGACTTGTAACAAGGACACTTTCTGCATTCTAAGTGATGACTAGAGATGGGCACGAACTGGGAAAAAACTGAACCATGTGGTTCGTGGTTCGTCAAATTTCATGAACCATGAACTTTCACGAAACTGCTCTGGTTTGCAAACTGGTTCATTTGGTTTGTGAAAACGTCACATCCAGGTCAGAAAATAATCACTTCCGGGTCAGTAGAAGGTCACTTCCAGGCCAGCAGAACTTCACTTCCAGGTCAGCAGAAGGTCTGCAGGAAGTCCATCCCTTGTTGCATAAGAAACTGATTGTTTGGTACTAGGCTGTCTGCAGTGATGAACCAAAAAATGAACCAGCCTAAAAGTTCGTGACGGTTTGTCAGAAATGGGATCTGATGAACTGTGTTTCTTGAACCATGAGACGGCCTGGTTCGTGCTTAATTTTGATTCATACTTTGGTTCATGCCCATCTCTAGTGATGACCAGGCAGGCTGATTGAAACTCCAAATATTGTTAGCTTCCCTCTTTGTGAAAAAAGTGAAAGTGACACTGAGTGTTTACTTGGACTATGCTGAAGCTCCGCTTACAGTCAGCACAAAATACCCTGTGGATCACATGGGTATGAAGGTGTTTAGCATCGCTACAGGCAGCTGCTTAAGTAATGAGGAGAATCTATTCGTAGGCCAGCTACACAAACTGCTGGGAATAGGATTTACAGACAACAAAGAGGGAATTTTAGTATTCCAAATGGAACAGGGCAGAATCTATCATTTTCCTCCAACACCGTACCTGCTACAGGACAACATCGTTCTCCACCACAACCTGGGCTCTCTGAACTTGACAGCCTGGTTCATATTCCCCCTGGACTGAACTTTTTCTCCACAGTCCAGAAGGTCCTGTTAGAAGCTAGGAAACCATCCACCAGGAAATCATACCTAGTCAAATGGAAAAGATTTTCTTTTGGGGCCACAGGCAACAACTTGAACTCAGTCTCAACCTCATTACCATCTGTTTTGCACTATTTGGTCCAGCTAAAGGATCAAGGTTTGGCTAATTCCTCCATTAATGTCCACCTAGTGGCCATTTCGGCCTACCATGATAATATAAATGAGAAATCTCTCTTTGCCCAGCAGCAATACAAGACCTTCCTCAGAGGCTTAGCAAACCTGTATCAGCCAGTATCTAGGCCAATTCCCCAGGGGAGTCTCTTCTTGGTTCTTGCTTCACTCATACATAAATGACAGCTAAAGGTTCTGACTGAAGGCGGCTATAACTAAAAAAAAAATCCAAAATGTTTATTGTGGTACATAACCAGCACAATAACAACCTAAATGAATCTACAAAGTACATAAAAGAATGGTATCAGTATCGAAGAGCGTTTAAAATGAACATAAAAGACCTAGGTTGTGAAAATCTCTGGTTTCATGCTGAGATGAATCGACTCATGTGGATTTATAGGTGTAAATATAAAAGTATAAAAACAATATAAAATTTAAAGTTAAAAATTTAAAAATTTGAAAGCCAGGCTCAGAGATAAACAAAACATGGAGGACTCTAGTATCATATGTTCAATGACCATTGTAATTGGTGTTATAGCCAAGACTATAACCTCGGCTAAGAGGGTGCATTGCAAGCCCTGAGATGACCTTCCTTTCTTTAAGATGTTTGCAGATATGGGCCGTTTCCACATGTCTTATCTGCCTGTGGAACATCGCACAAAAGACCCGGAAGACACCATCTTCTTGCGTGAAATCATGCCAGGAAGATGCTGTTATCAGGGAGTTTTGCACATACATGCATTTGTATACACATGCATACATGCATGTGTATGTTGAACCACATTGTGCTGTAACCTCGAGCAGAAGTTTTCCTCATTCCATTGTGAAAAGTGAGTTATCTAAGTTTTATATTACACAGGTATCATACATTATAGGAACAGAATAAAAAAAGATTTCTAAAAGTCACTGCTTTTTAAAAAAATAAGTCCTCAAACCAGAAATTCTGACTGGAAAAAGAATGCTTGTCCTTCTGTTCCATCATCTAGTATATATCTCATTTCTCAGTCTGAAAAAAAAGTAAGATCATGACAGCTGAGAGAGCAGGTCCATGACCCTCCAGATCCACCATAGTATCATTTGGTCCATTCATCCTGCAACCTCATTAAAATGGAAACGCACACCCATTGGAAACTTTAAAAAATTGTCTGCTAAATAACAACCCCCATTCCTTACCTTCCCCCTTCCATTTCTTCATTAAAAATTGATACTGTTACCATGGATCAGGAAATAATACCTTCAGGGGCTGTCTCCAGACCCAGCAGCCAATCAGTGTTGTACATAAAAGGGGGAAATCTGTGCTTAGTTTTGTTATTCTAAGGAGTAAGGACTAGTTCTAGCTAAAAATAGTTGCTGTTTGACAAGTCTGGTAAGGTCATAGAATTAGATCCTGGCTTCTTTGCTGAGTCCAAAGGTCAGTCCTGCCACCCTTCTCCCACACAAAATGAATCAAATAGCTCCACAGGCAAATGGCTTTGCATTGATTAAGATAAATGGAGAGGAAGGAGCTCATTCTTTTTGATTTTCCTCTGAACCTCAACAATACATCCTGTTTCCTTGATATGTTATGCTTGGGATTATGTGTCAAGGTACTATATTGTTATGCCTTCACTGGTGTCAATAAATCAGTTGTTTACAGAGGGAGAAAAGGAATGAATCCCTTCTGATCTTTCTTGATTAATCAGAAGAGTGGACATGGTCGATCATATAGCCTTGTTAAACTGTTTAAAAATTAGCGTCAGAATAACAGGTACTTCTTCTGCGTTGGTTTAGGTCATCGAACTGTTCCCAACGAGTTATTGTTCAGGATAAAGAATCTGCAGTATGCGGACTTTTCCCATGGTGTTCAATAAGAACCTCTTTTCTTGCCAGTGTTGCTTAATAATTGTGCCAGAACGTGTCATCAATATGCTAGTGACACTCTAGATGATCTGAGGGCCAAACTACAAGTGACACCTGACACAGGTTGGACACTTGTCAGCTTCCCTCAAGTTTTGATGGGAAATGTAGGCAGCTTGGCGGAATGTTGGACAAGTGACAGTAGACAAGTCCATTGGAAAGCAGTTGGAGAGCCAAGCTGCAAGACCAGGATGCTTACATTTCCCATCAAAACTTGAGGGAAGATGACAAGTGTCCAACTAGTGTCAGGCATCACTTGTAGTTTGGCCCTGAGACTGGCTCCTTCTGCTCTTGGCCAACATCTGCTGGCTGTGGTTGAAGGAGAACATGCTGAAACTGAATATAAGTAAGACTGAGGAGATATTGGTCAGAGAGGCTGATGTTAGAGAAGGGATTGCATTGCCATTTTTGGATCTGGTGAGCATGTCATTGGATGCTTGAGAAAGGAGATCAACTGTTGTTTTGAATCCTTCCCTATTGAAGGGAAGCACTGACTCTAACTAGTGTCATTGCATATACCTCGTTTATAAATATTCTGTTCTTTCTATTTCTTACATTTGTATCTATCACATATGCTTTTGTTGGCTGATTTGTTAACCAACCATTCAAGGTCCTATTTTCTTGACTGTCTTTCATGCCTTCTCAACTTTCTGTTTCTACCCAACTTCCTCCTCTCTAATGGATTCTAATGAACTTTAACTGTCTCTCCCCAACCACATCATGTGTAAAGCTCTGCCAGTCCAGCCATAGCTTCCCATCCTGACCAACCGCAGGCAAGTCAAGCAGTGACCAATCATCTTTCTGTTACAGGCTTCTCCTTTTCCTAATCTCTCTCTCTCAGAGCTAAGCTATAAGAGACGAATTACATGAGGACAAGCAAGTGAAGGAGTCGCAATGTTAGTGGGGAAGCTGAGTTTTAAAAGAGACTGGAAGGCTTTGTCAATTTCCCCTCTCACTGCTCAGAGGGTTTGTTAATTTCCTCCTTGCCTCCCAAAGGCTCTGTCAGTTTCATCTCCCCTTCTAGGCAATGTCAGCTCCCCCTTCAACTGACTGGGATCAGGAGTGCAGCAGGTGGCAATGCCCGCCCCCTTCACCTGACCAGAATCAGGTGCATTCACGAAGGCAATGCCCACCTCCTGCCTTCATCCAGCTGGGAGCAGGCACGGAGAAGGTGGCAATGCCCGCCACCCACCTTCACACACCCTGGATCAGGAGTGGAGCAGGTGGCAATGCCCACACCAAGTAATCACTCAATTGGGATCAGCTGTGGAGAAGTTAGCAATGAACACCCCCCCACACACACACACATCTATCTGGGATCAGGCATGGAGCATGTGGCAGTGCCCACCCCATTCACCCAGCTGGAATCAGGTGCACAGCAGAAGGCAATGTCAGCTTCCCCTTCACCTGGCCAGGATCAGTTGCAGAGTAGAAGTTAATGCCCTCTCCCTTTCACCCAACTGGGATGAAAGTAGTAGGTGGCAATGCCTGCCCAGCACCTTCACCCAGCAAGGATCAGGAGTGGAGGAAGAGGCAATGACCACCCCCTGCCTTTACCCAGCTGGGATCAGGTATGGAGCAGGAGGCAATGCCCACCCCCTTTCACCTGGCCATGATCTGGAGCAGATGATGAGGCAATGCCCACCCCCCTTCACCCAGCTGGGATCAGGCATGGAGGAGCAGTTAATGCCCTCCCTCCTTCAATGTACCAGGATCAGGTGCATAGCAGGTGGCAGTGCCCGCCCCTCATGCCTTCACTTGTCAGTGATCAGTAGTGAAAGAAATGGCAATGACTGCCTCCTGCCTTCACCCAGCTGGGATCAGTCATGGAGGAGGAGGCAATGTCTGCCTGCCCTTCCCCCCCCTTTTTAGAGCCTGTTGTATTTTTTCCCCAGTACAGGCTTTGTTGCTAGTTTTATTCAGGGCTTTTTTTTCGGGGGAAAGAGGTGGCAGAACTCAGTGGTGGAACTCAAGACTGCACAATGACATCACTTTGGGTCAGCTGGAACAAGGGGGGGAGTTTTTTTTAAAGTTTAAATTGCCCTCAGCGAAAATGGTCACATGGCCGGTGGCCCTGCCCCCTGATCTCCAGACAGAGGGGAGTTTAGATTGCCCTCCGTGCCTCTCGGCATGACCATTTTTAAGAGGTGCTGGCACTCTGTTCCACCATGTTCCTGCTGAAAAAAAGCCCTGGTTCTATTAATGTTGAAGTCTCCGTGTATAATCAAGTTAGGGGCCTCCTTCACCAAAGTGGAGGCCATCTTTGACAGCCTGTTAATAAGTAGGATGTCAGGGACTTGAACAACTCTTGGACTCCCTGACCATCCTCAGTGTCCATGCACACATGTAGTACATGGACACTGCTGCTCCATTGCTGCTCCATTGCTTGACTGGGATTGGCTTTTTAACCCCTTGAAGAGCCGTTGGGATGCACCCTTGAGCCAGGAGTGGGGAAATAAGGAATGAGTCACAGCTGTGATTTGGGTGGCAGCATCTTCCCACAGGAATTGTTCAGATCCCATTGTTGCCATAAATTGGGGGGGGGGGATGTCTCCTTGTGAGCTGGAAGAATTAGCATACAAGGAGATGTAACAAGCGGCGGTAACTAGCAGGATCTCCACCAAGGTATACCGGGATTGTTCCCTCTGAAAACTCTCCTTGAAAGAATCAGATGGAACAAGAATGTTTTTTTATTAAGGTGAATCAATAAGGCAAACACATGGAGAACACACACAGCATATACACAGAGCTATTTAGAAAGGCAGTGAGGAAAAGGGAAAGGTGCTATTTACCAGTCTAGGAGATAGAGAATATCCATAGAGAGTAGCAGGTGAGAGTCCAGCATATCACGGCAAGAAGGAGAAGGCTCAGACATGCATCTGAGGCTGTGCAGGTGGATTCAATGAATACACACACACAGCTTTGGTGGAGGACACTGAAATTATACTATGGAACATACCCTGAGGCAGGATTGTGTCTTCTGCCTCAAAAACAATAGCTTAATGGCTATCTCTAGAGGTGAGACAATGAAATGGGAAAGGCTTGATTAAAGATTCCTGGGTAACTAAAGGTAAGAAAGGTGATTGATGACTTGCGATTGTTGAATGAGAAGAGTTATCAAGTCCCTGATTAACTCTGATTAGGAAGGAGGGGGAAGATCAGAAAGGCATGGGCGAGATTAACTCAGGAACTCCTGGAAGAACTCTTTTGTCCTACTATTTTGCATATCTCCAGGGTATGAGGTAGCTAGCTCACCTTCCCTGTGAATCACATTCCAGTGATTTCCCTTCTAGCTGGACCTGGAACGGTTTTGCCTAGCTAGGCAATGTGCCATGTGCTTGAAGCACATGAGGAGGAGTTATGATATAGTCATATTCATAAATCTCCCTATAAGTGTGAGGGTATGGCTTGACTGCTAACATCATGGGTGTTCCAGAGGGGTGGAGTCTCCAAGGGGGCTGGCCCCAGGATGAGGCAGGCCCTTCATAAAGCAAAGGAAAAGAAGCACATGCTGGCTCTGGCTCCTTGGGTTGAAAAGAGCAGAGTCCAGAGAGAGGTGGAGAACAAGGGTGGAGAACAAACCTCTTTCTCTCTCAGGGCCAAGCTACACATGACGAATGACACTTGAATGGCAAGTGGATTGAGTGGAGGGCAAGTGAACAGGGAGAAATACGCTTGCCGTTCAAGTGTCATTCGTCATGTGTAGCTTGGCCCTCAGTCAGTCCTGTGGGAGGGTACACAGCACCCCCTGGTGGCAAGGATCTACACAGGGCAGATGGTAAATCATCAGGCGCTCTATTCTATTCTTGGTACCCAGCACAGGGCACCAAGAATCAGAGTTGACCAATGTTTCCATTGGTTCCCTGTGAAAGAAGAAAGACTCATGGGTTGAGTGCTTGATCCAAGCCACATAGACCAAATGTATTCAACAAAGTTGTTGTGAGGATAAAATAGAATAATATCTTGAGCTCCTTGCAAGACAGTAAGATACATACTTAATTGTTTTAGTTATAGTCCACCTTTCTCACTGAGGCTCAAGTTGTATTACTAAAAACCACGCTGCATAATATTGTTGGGATTTTTACAAGTGTCATTCTCTTCAGTCACGAAAGAGTTAATCTGTTTGTGTTTAGTTGGAGACAGCTAGTTAGCATAAGGCCAGTTAGATGTCTGAGTTGTTCTTCTGGCCAGGGTAAAGGGGAGTTGCATGCTTAAAGAACAGATCTAGGATTGATTATTGGCTGGCCAGATTTATTGGGGGGCAATTAACATTCTTTCCTTTACTCACGACGCCATTGGTCTCCAGTTAGTTAGACAGTTATCTCCAGGATGTAACGATGTAGGAACTAAGTTAGCTCTTCTTTATTTTATCTCCAATGTAACCTTTAGTATTTTTTCCTGTACGTAGTAAACACTTATTTTAGAAGCTGAGCACACGTGTCTGTGAGTCTTTATCTGCTGTGCAAATTCTCTACTCTGCAATTAACTTTATCCAACAAATATACTTTGCTTACTTCGTTTATACCCTTCCTTTCCTACAATGGGGACCCACAGAAGCTTATATTATTATTCTATCCTCCATTTTATCCACACAACATGCCTGTGAGATAGGTTAGGCTGAGAGTGTGTGGCCCAAGATCATCTAGCAAATTTCCAGGGAAGAGTGCAGATTCAAACTTGGGTCTTCCAGATCCTAGTCTGACACTCTATCCACTACATTGCACTGGCTCACTGTTTATTGTTGGATGTAATTGAATTTTGTTTGTTGTAATGCATACAACCAACAACATTAGAGAACAATGCACTAAAAGCACGGTATAATTTAGACAATAAAGCAGGATTGTAAGACTGCAGGACAGTGTAGTAAAAACATTACATTACATACAATAAACAGTGTAATAACACTGGACTACAAAATTAGTGAACAATGCAATAATACAGCACAATATACACAATGAAGACTGCCTTAAATTCCACAGATGCCAACTTCAATGCTAACAATATATGTAATGATACGATGCTAGTGGGAAAAGATTTTAAGAATCCAGTGAAAAATGCATATTGAAGATATCCGTTAATATACTAATATAGCATAGTCACTGCTCACACCTACTCCAACATAATCTTTAATTGAACAGCCTGTCACAGAAGTGTTGTTTTTATTGTGAAATTTCTAGTGCTAATTTAATCTGAGAGAGAACGAATCCCACTGTAATATTGCTGGCTGGCTCCTGAGCCAAATGGCGCTCCAGTCTCCATTAAAGTAATCAGTTTTGCAATGATGATAGCCTCACAAAGTTTCTTCGATTCACTTTCATGGTATACTACTTCATTCATTAGTGTAATATTTGTGGGGAATTGTAATGCACAAGATTTTTAAGAATGAGCTTCCTACTGCTGTGTTTAGAATGGCTCATCAGAGGTAACAAAATTGCAGTCTTAGGGCACAGCTGGGGCTAAGGATTGGGCTCCATGTGAGCAATTTTATTTTCCTGATCCTGTATCTCGAGGATGACCAACTTCCTCATTCTCAAGGGCTACTTTACTTGTTTTATGGTTGGTTTGGAACTGTAAGAGCATAACATTCTCATTTCACTGAAAAATTATATTAATAAAGGACCAAAATTATGTTGGCCTGTCAGTCTCTGGAGGGTCAGATAATATTGCTTCCAGGCTGAACCTGGCCTCCAAATAATCAGGTTGTCATTCCTCAATATCTTCTCTACCATGATATTCTGGAAATAAAATAATTGTCAGTGCAATCCTAAACAGAATTACTCCAGTCTAAGCCCATTGATTTCAAGGGGCTTAGACTAGGGTAACTCTGTTTAGGATTGCTCTGTGTGTGACCAAAGAATCTCACTTTATAGTTCAAGGCAGATCTGAATCAATTGACAAGACAGCTTATGCCTTTCATTTCTGCAGTCTTC
Organism: Eublepharis macularius; assembly: GCF_028583425.1. NCBI lineage: Eukaryota > Metazoa > Chordata > Lepidosauria > Squamata > Eublepharidae > Eublepharis > Eublepharis macularius. The sequence goes on from NC_072796.1 coordinate 21,797,196, forward strand.
AGTGGAGCAGGAAGAAAATACGTATTTGGTGGCATGGAATATTTTTTACCCTGCAGTACTGCAGTCCAAGCTCTGTTCATGACCTGAGTTCAATCCCGGTGGAAGCCAGGTTCAGGTAGCCAGCTCAAGGTTGGCTCAGCCTTCCATCCTTCCAAGGTTGGTAAAATGAGTACCCAGGTTCCTGGGGATAACGTGTAGATGACTGGGGAAGGCAATGGCAAACTACCCCGTAAAAAGTCTGCCAAGAAAACGTCATGATGCGACGTCCACCCATGGGTCAGTAATGATTTGGTGCTTCCACAGGGGACTACCTTTACCTTTACCTAAATAATAATATTAGGAAGATGCAGGGCTGGGAAATTCTTTCTTGATTCAATATAATTAGCAGCAGCCTTCTGCAAGATCCCTCTTCCTCACCTTAATGAAATTTGCAACTTTTCTGGCATGAGTTTTTCCGTGATTCTCTTTCCCTTACAATGCAGAGGAGTTAGCCGTGTTAGTCTGTGGTAGCAAAATCAAAAAGAGTCCAGTAGCACCTTTAAGACTAACCAATTTTATTGTAGCATAAGCTTTCGAGAATCAAGTTCTCTTCGTCAGATGCCTGATACAGAGACTGGCCAAATACAGAAGAGCAGGAGAGAGAAGAGAGGCGGCAATTAGGGGGGGAGGGGGAGGGCGCAATCAAAACATTCCTTTGCTAGTATATGTAAACATCTCCTTTTGGTGTGTGTATCAGTTGGCTTCAAAGGAGTTTGCCCTGTTAGTTTGTAGCAGCCAAACAGCTAGACCATCCAATTCCAATGTAGTATGGGCCTTCGACAACCACAGCTCTCCCTGCCAGATGCATCTGACAAAGAGATCTGTGGTTCCCGAAAGCCCACACCAGGTGCCACTGAGCTTATCTATATTATTACATTTACTTGGAATCTACAGTCGCTTCTTTGCCCTGCAGCCTGTTTTCCTGGGGATGCCAAATGCCAGTCTCTGGGCCTCTTTACACATGCCCCAAACTTATTGGGGGAAATCCTGACTTAACTTGTGTTTAAAGTGTGACCTGAAGTTTACTTTTAAAAATAGTGGTGCTGGGGAGATTGGTTCCTGGGTGTGCATGGAGGTAAGAGAAGCATCTGCATTCCCTCCTTTGAACTCTGCATGATTTAACTAGCAGAGAAGGGCCTTGGAGGGAGGGCTATTTGTGTTACAGCCAGTTCCATGCATCTGCCCATATCATCTAGTTACCCCAATAAAAATTGAGTTTGGGGCTCTTGTAAAGATGCCATCTGTCTATGCTTTATTACCTATCTTCCTGTGGTTGCAAGAATATGATCAGCATTTGTACCCTCACTACTTCCGCCTCTGCTTTGGGGGATAGAGCAAAATGTATGTTTGTGTAATTCCTATGTAATGCTGCCTGTCTTCCTGGGGGTAGAAGCAAATTTTCAGTTTATGTGCCCTATCTATACTGTGGGTGCGAAAACATCTCCCTTGTTAATGCTATTGTTATCCAGTGCAGCCCAGTGTCTGCTCTGTAACTGACTGTTTTCTTGGAAAGGCCCAATGTCTCCCTTTAGCCAGTTCTGTAACTATACTTCCCTTTATCCATGAACGGCCAAACGTCTCTTTCTGTCCATTATGGAATTCTATCTCTTTTTACTTTAGAGTACCAAATACTAACCATGAAATTGGCCTTATGAGATGGCCAAATGCCTCCCTCTTTCTGCAGCATTACTCTGCCTCCTTCTAGGGGTGGTCAAATTCTCTCTTTGCTTGCTACATAATACCACCTGTTTTCATGGGGTGTAAAATGTCTGCATTCTGCCATATGAATTTTCCCTTCCTTTGCCCTGCGAGCATCATCTTAGAGGTACAAATGCTTTCTACATGCTCTAGCACCCCTCCACAATACTCACAAACCTTTATTATAATTGCTTACAAGCTAGAAGCTTTTCTCTTATCCTTGTGATCTTCCAGGATTAAAATCTGGAAGTTTTTTCTCTTATCCTTATGAACTTTAGTATGAATGATGCCCTGGGCAAAGGATAAAATGCATGAGAATTTCATCCAAATTGGATGGAAACAAAGATATTACAGCCAGAAATGTGTTTTGTTTTGAAACTAATGGAAATGACTGCTAATATAACAAAGAAAATGGACATACGTAATAGAATGAAAACAACTGAAGTTTTGAAAAGAAAAAAAAAGTACCAAAAATCTGTACTTCCCTCTTCTCTAGTTCAAAATGTTTGATTGAACTGATGCTAGTCTGCAATGGTAGCTCCAGTATGCAAGTTTGTTCTTTCCCCTTCTGCATGTGGCACAGCTGTGTTCAATAAATATTTGTATCAAAAATTAAGTGATAACTGCTTTCCCACATACCAGATAAAATGTCAAGATGAAAAACTGAGCAGGCTAGTGTTCTGTTCTGTGTATGTCAATGGGCAATACTCTATTATAAGATAATTTATAAGACAAGTGAAAATCTATTTCACCAAGAGTTTGTCAGTTTGCTCTGTAGACATTTTAGCATACATTACTGCTGTTCTGTACAATACTCCTGTGGTGTGTGTGTGTGTGTGTGTGTGTGTGTGTGTGTGTGTGTGTGAGAGAGAGAGAGAGAGAGAGAGAGAGAGAGAGAACAACATCTGTCAGCAAGAGGTGGGAGTGTAGAAAGGGTTAAACAATCTCTTCTGGTCTTCCTCTACAAATATCCACTGAGCCAATTAAGCCCAGTTTGGGAGCTGACATCTACTTTTGCCCTGAATGATACCTGAGAACATAGGAAACATAGGAAACAGTGCTGCATTAATTAAAATGATCTCAATGATGCTCTCTGGCAGGTTTAGGCAAGTACCCCTTCAGAACAGGATATGTCCTTGCGAATTAGGAGTCCTCGATTCATTGTCCCACATTATTCTAGAATGCCCTCTTTTTGGTCTGTTACGCAAACAATTTTTAACTGAACACCTTCAGTATAATAATTTTATTAAAGGAGGAATTTTGGTTTACCTTTTAGAACATCATAACCCTTGTGTTACTTTAAGTGTTGCAAAATTTCTAGAAGAAGTTTATAAAGTTAAATTCAAGCATATAGCTGCACTTGATTGCTGAACGTTTATTAATTTTATTATTAACAGATACTAATGGCTTTTTTATGCTTATGCTTCTGCCTATCCCTGTCTCTGATTGTAGACTATTATTATTTCTAATGCCAATAAAGGTAATTGATTGATTTGATTTGAATTAAAATGATGAGCATAGTGCAACAAGAGAAAATGATACAGTAGCACCAGCTCCCTTTGCAATGAATGGCAGGCTTCCATTACTGTCAGCAGTGTTTGTGGATTGTTCTCAGTGGCTCAGTGGTTGCTTTTATCAAGTTAAGATATGACTGAAACATGGCTGTTCTAGTAAATAGTCTGCATTGTGAGATTTGCTCTTTCTTGTGCTTAATGGCATATGGCAATAGAGTTAAAACATTGTTCTGCCATGCTGATTTATTTAGCTGAAAGGCAGAGGGAATGAAAGCAAGGCGAACATAGGGGTTTTCCGGTATTTTGAACAGAAGCCAGCTGGGAGTAATGCTATTAGTCTTAATAACATAGTGGCTGGCTGTGTAATGACCGAGTGATCAAGATCTTATGTCTTATGAAAGAGAGTCAACCAAGGAGGGTTTCCAACTTTTTAAAATTTAATTTTGGATTGTCTACATGTTTTAATAGTGAATGAATTTTGTTCCATATAGAACTCGCTCTGTCACTCCACTCTGAAGGGGACACCTTTGAACTGGCATCATTACCAACTCTACTTGGAACGGGTATAAAATTTAACCTTCATGTTCTGTTGGTCAATGAGGACTTTTTTCTTTCTAAACAAGAAATTATGAGTTCTGGAGTTTGGGAGATATTTCTGAACAAGGGAGAGGGTTATCAGAAACGAAACAAAAAGTAGCTTCATGGTAAGAGATAACAGTGTATCTCTTAGCTTTTTTTAAAGCTGTAATGTCATTTACAGAAATTCAAGGAAGTGTGGCCCAAGAGTTCACAGAAAGATACAGGGTCCTAAACTGGGAAAGGGTCTGGCTTCAAAGAATGTAGATCATTTAAATTATTTCCTAAATACTGGAGGTGCCCTTTGAGATAGGTTAGGCTGAAAGTTACTTGCCCAAAGTTACTTGCACAAGTTACCACTTCCCAGTAGACCTGCACCACAGCTGCCTGGCTGAATCCAAAACAGGCTGCAGAAGATGGTGAGGGTGACATAGGAGGAAACACATCCCTACCCTTTGTGCTACTGCTGGACTCCAAGATGGAAGAGCATCTCTGCAGCTAACCTGGGTGGGTGGAGCAGGAGAAGGTGTACATCCTCCGCTCCTACTTCTGATGAGCTCCAAGACTCGGACTGAGGAGGTGGGGGGGGGTGTTTGGGGAAGAAAAATATGTTGATCTGGCCCTGTTGTTGATAATACATACTGTGGAAATACGAATAGTTACAGGTTATTTATTTATTTATTCATTCATTTATTATTTCTCATTGAGACCTGAGGTAGATTGCACAGTGTGTGTCAGTACAGTCAATTTCAAAGAATTTTCAATAAACTATGTAATAAGGTATAAAGAGCCCCGTGGTGCAAAAGAGCCCTGTGGCACAGAGTGGTAAGCTGCAGTACTGCAGCCCGAGCTCTGCTCAAAACCTGAGTTTGATCCTGGCAGAAACTGGGTTCAAGTAGCCAGCTCAAGGTTGACTCAGCCTTCCATCCTTCTGAGGTTGGAAAATGAGTACCCAGTTTCCTGGGGGTAAAGTGCAGATGACTGAGAGCCAAGCTACAAGTGATGCCTGACACGAGTAGAACACATGTCAGTTTCCCAAAAGTTTTCATGGGAAATGTAGGAGTCTCATTTAACAATTAAGCTCTCAGAACTGTGCGGGGAGGATGGGACATTTAAATTTCCAGAGCCAGACTGCAGCGTGCAGGTGACAGCCAGCCAGCCCCAGTCCCATTCACACCATTGGGAGGAAGGGTTCCCCCACCTCCGACAATCTTCAAACCCACCTTCCAGGCACTCCCTGCCCACCCACCCCAGGCTGGGGTAGTGCAGGCCGGGAGACAGGACCACTGTCTGTGCTCCAGCTGTGCTGTGCACCCACTCCATGCCCTTCCGGCCAGGTGCCAAAGCATCAAGGTGGCGGGCTGCAGCCCAGCTGGAGCCTCTCATACCCAGCCCTACTCCTGGGCACTTGCCCCAAGCAGCTGCAGCACCGGCTGGATCCCCATACCCAGGAGAGCCAGGGACAGGGCCGTGCATGCTGTGCAGGGACCTGCATGACCTGACTGGGCCAGCCCCCGCACCAGTGCTGCAACTGCTGCCACAACTGGAGACTCGTGAGTCCACCATGCGCCTTTCACCACACATGACAGTGCTGGAACATTGGCAGACAACAGGAGCTGGGTGCAGTGATGTCCTGCCTCCAGCAGGTAAATGGCAAGACTACCTACATAGCACAAAAGGCATAAAAACAGAGTAAAAAGCAGAACAGCATAAAGTAGAATACAACAGACAAACTAGCCTAGTTTTTTAAAAGGCCAGTAAAGAAATCAAATAGATTTCCACCAGAAGATACAAGTGCCTGAGAGAATAGTTATGGTTTGGTCTGATGTAGAGATGGGCAAAAAATGGGGGAGGGGGGAGAGAAATCCTGAGTTTTGTGGTTCGTCGCATTCCACTAAACACAAACTTTCACAAAATTGTCCCGTTTCACGAAATGATTCATTAGGTTTGTGATTCATCAGATCCCAGGGTCCTACAATGCTCACTTCATACCCAGAGATGCCAAACTCACAGGGAGACTTCAGCAGGCTCTTCTCCAGCCACGCTCCAAGTAGCTCTCTTCAGGGGCTTTTTGCTGAGTTTCCCCTCCCGTCCTACTGGCCTCCTGCTTTCTGCCACTGCTGGAAGAAAAGTCAAGCAGAGTGGATCTGCTTGGGTTTTCCTCTCTTCAGGTTCTCTTTGCTGACTTTTCCTTCCCATCATCCCATCCTCCTGCTGCTCTGACATGCCATCCCCCCTTGCCTCCAAGTTCTTGAAGGAAAAGCCAAGCAGAGTAGATCCACTCAGGATCTGTTCCAGGGAGCTTGGGGGTGGGGGAGAAGGCATGTCAGAGCAGCAGGAGGATGGGAGATAGAGAGTCAGGGAAGGGTTTCTGAAGCTGGGAAGCAGCGACAGAAGGAGCTGTTGAGGCTGCCTCCACTGCTACACCCCCATCCCATTATTAAAAATGGAGAAGGGAAACAGAGAGCAGAAGCAAAATCAAAAAGAGTCCAGTAGCACCTTTAAGACTAACCAATTTTATTGTAGCATAAGCTTTCGAGAATCAAGTTATCTTCATCAGATGCATGATACAGAGACTGGTCAAATACAGAAGAGGAGGGAGAGCGAGCAGAAGGAGTCTCTGAGTACAGTTCCTAGGCAAACTTGTACAGACACACATTGCTCAGCTCTCAAGCTGGCAGGGAGAGCTGCCTATCAAGGATATGTGGGCTAAAATTGGGGTTTCCACAGCAACAAAAGGTCTGCAGACATTCTGGGCCTATGTTGCCTAGGGAATCAATGGATTGGCACCTGCCTGTCTAGCATCACGAAGCATTCACGAATCGAACAAATTGGCCCCAAAAGTCATGGATTTCATGAAAAATGCAGCCCCACAAAACGTGTTTTTGTGATACACAAATCGGCCCGATTCATTACGAAATTTGATTCGTATTTCGATTCATACCCATGTCTAGTCTGATGCCAGAATATTAACAAGTTTGTCTCCAGGAAGGGTGAGCATATTCCATAGGACATTCCATTTTTGTTTTTCTTTTTGACTGCTGCTCTGCTGGAAATTAGGCAAGTGTTTACACAGCAAAGGAAACTGCACTTCCTTACTTCCTCAGCTTGATGGCCATCTAAAGCACCTGGGTCTGAGACATATGAAGCTGCCTTTTCCAAGGTATTATTTCATCTGAATGGTAGCAGCTGTCCAAATTAACAAGCTTGGCACCAGAAGAAGGAATGGTGACACACTTCACAAACAGGAGATCTCAGGTCCAGTCTTTGGAAGCTCCTGTTAAAGGATCCCATACAGCAGGTGTGGGGAAAGCCTTATTTTTGTGTGAAGTCTTGGAGAACTGCTGCCCCTCTGCGTAGACCAGAAGTCTGTAATATTGTTGAGCCTGTGGGCAGTTTTTCAATTTGAAAACAGTGAATGGGCATCACCACAAAATGGCTATGATGGCGGAAATAATCAACAAAATGGCTGCTATGGGAACTGCAGCAAATTACAAAATGTTAGGAAGTTCCAAGCCAAACAAGTGTCATCCTGTGATGGAGCCAGCTATTTCTGAATGGGTTCTCCTTGAAGGAACCAAGGTTATGAATTGAATGGCTTAATGCAGTCACTGACCAGCACAATAGCCAGAGGTCATTTCCTAGAAAAAGAACTGCAGGAACTCATTAGCATAACTCATTAGCATATCTCATTAGCATATGCCACACCCCCTGCCATCACCGGAAGTGTGTCAGAAGGCAACATCCACCCCTCAGGCCCCTTTCCCCAAAAATCTCCAGTTATTTCCTTAAAGCAGAATGAACTCAAAGCAGCTTATTCTCCTCTGGAGAGCCAGCTCTGCTTGCATGCATGGACGCACTCACTCACTCACTCTCTCACAAGTCACAAATGAAAATAAAGCAACAGAATGAATTCAAAGCAGCTTACCCTCCTTTGGAGCCCAGCCCCACCCGGCTTGCACTCACTCACTCACTCATTTTCTCTCTCTCTCTCACTCACGAGTCACAAATGAAAATAAAGCAGCAGAGCAGAATGAATTCAGAGCATCTTACCCTCCTTTGGAGAGCCCTCACCGCTTACAGGCCTCAAGGATGGCCCATGCCCATGCCCCCCCCCCAGTTCCTACCAGGGAAACCAGGAGGTGGTGCTGCAGCTGCTGCTGCCTGCTGCTAAAGACAAGGTCAGCCAGGAGGAAAAGAAATCATGTGTGCGGAGCCAAAACACATGTGACCTCTTTTCAGATCTACCGGAACGCCTTTCCGGCATGTTCCACCTCCAAATGAGCCCTGACAATAGCAAAGGTTATGCTGCCTGGGCTCTTTTGAATCACCTGTTCCAAGGAGATGGAGGAAAGCCAGGACTGGCTCTTTTCTTCAGATAAGAGAGGCTTTGGGGGAAAGGAAGTGAGCACCAGGAAACACTTCATTGGGCATCTTGGGCACCGCACTGAGGATCACAGGAATAGACAGTACTTAGCCAATGGTCTGACTTGGGATCAGACAGCTTGATACATTCAAATTGCCATGGTGACTTGAAGAGCATCTCCCCTTTCAGAGACAGTAAACTTCTCAGTACCAGGGCTAGGAGGCAATATCAAGGTGAAACCTTGGCTTCTATGCCATGTTCATTGGCACTTCAGACTAGTTGAACACCGTATGAAACAAGATGCTGGGCTAGATGGACAAGTAGGACTTATCTTATGCTCTTCCAGATGACAACTGTCCAAGCACTGGTGTTTGAAACTCTTTTAAAACTGGATTTTCCAGCAAATCCATACTTTCAAGAACTGTTTTTTTTTATGTCTGTGAACTCTCTTAACGTCTGTCCAATAATGCTGAGAGTTTGTATGGTTTTAGTAGGTTGTACATGTAGCTTATTCTGTTATTGTTAGTTTTTCTGTATTGAGCAATAATCAATGTTGACATCATATTGTACAATAATTTTTTAAAAAAAATTAAAAAAAACTAGATTTTCCACTGATAAAGTATAAGATCTTCTGTATGGGAAACAGAAGCTATAGCCCTGCTGTTGAAGCTGCGTGTATATAACTGTGTTCTGGGGACAATCCCTGTTTTGCATCTCACTTTTCTTGGTGAATAACTTAAATGCAATCATAAAGGATGATAGTGTATATGAAATGGCTACAGAGAAGGAAATATTTGTGAATGAGAAATATGCAAGCATTCACAGACACCAGCAATTATGCTTAAAGTGTGTTTTCAAATGTATTTTTTCACAATGCAATTTGTTTAATGGCGATGTGTGCACAATTCAATACTATCTGCTTGGCAGCAGGAGCAGAAGCCTACCTGCAGAGCTCCCAAGTTCTTTCAAACCCTGCTTTTCACCAACTAGACTTCATTCTAACTTGTTGGCAATAAAAACCAGAGTGGGAAGTGCAACTCTCACATATGACTTCAGCAGAAAAGGAAAGCAATTTCAAGAAGTGCTATTTCCCCTCTTCCGACGGGCAGCATACAGATGTTGACTTAGAAGGCTGGTTCCGCAAATGGAGAGCGTTTTATATCTACTTCTCAACAGATATAATTCCATCAAAACAAGAAGTTTTCCATCTGGAGAAAACTCTACGAACTGATGTGAAATCCTTTAGTGTGTCGATCTAATTTGGCCAATATATATAATGTCTGCTTTGCAGGGAGAGATGGTAAAAGGCTGTCACCACAGAGTAGAATTTCTCTTCACTGGAAGCAGTTGCGCTTTGTAAAACTTTGTCAGTAAATGCACTGTTCCCGTATTTGAAATGGGTGAAGGTGGCAGAAGGATCCTGTTTTTTTTATAGGTGCAGTGTGCCCACAAGTTCATAAAACTGAAAACTAGAGCCAGAACTAGACGATAGGAGCTCTCCACCGGCTCCGCTCAGCCCAGGAATTCTACCTTGCAGAATTCTTGATGCAGCTTCCTCTTTTGACTATGACATGTTCACGACTCTTCTCCGGGATCATCCCCCCATTGTAGAAAAGGGCTTCCCTTCAGGATGAGGAAGGTTTCATCCTTTCCTACTTTTACGAAGGCTTGTATTGTTAGAAAGAATATTTCTCAGGAATTGAATTCTGATGGATTTTAAGCCTCTTCCTCATGGTGATCTTCACATCGGGATTTCTGTGGATTCAACTCATGCAGATTGGATCAGCTTTATTCATCTACTAGAAACAAAGCCCGTTGTGGGAAAAAATACAACAGGCTCTAGAAAGGGGAGAGCGGGCAGGCAGACATTTCTTCCTCCTCCGTCACTGATCCTGGACGGCGAAGGAGTGGGGTGGGCATTGCACTGGAGGTTTGGACATAACGAAACATTGACCATGCATGCAGAAGTCTAGAGAGAAATCAATGCAGTATGGGGCCAGGACCAATGAAAAAGCCCCATGCAGAAATGACCTTAGTTTTGTCTGTTAGTGGATTACGTGTGGATTGTTGGTGTACAAACTTAAAGTTGACATTTTGGCAAGCTTTTGGAAGCATGTGGGAGATGGTTTATGAAGAAATAAATAAATACATGGGTTGTGCCACTGTATATTTTCCTAAACTGTTGTCTGTACTCCATTTCATCATTATGACAGCCAGCGTGGTGTCATGGCTTAGAGTGGCAAACTAGGATCCGGAGATCCAGGTTTGAATCCCCGCTTTGCAATGGCAACTTCCTGGTTGACCTACATCACAGGGTGTTTGTAGCAAGGAAAGTAGGAAAGTAAGAATGATGTTAGTCACTTGGGGAGAAAAGTAGGGAATGAACATCTCAATAAATATCATTGCTTGGTTGCTGTGGTGTGGAAACTCATAACATAGTGATGGCACATCACCTGTGCCTTGGTTTGCTAGATATTACAGCAATAAGAGGTTGATGCTTTCAAAACTTATGCTCCTCACCTAAGTGATGTTGTGCTTCAAAGAATACTCTACATACAGCCCGAAAAATCCACAACAACCATCAGTACTCTACATAGTTCAGTCCATCTGTATCATCAATAGAAAGTGTTCATAATTCTGTTCTCAGCTTTTCTTTCAATAGACGTGTGACAGTGTCCAGGGGCTGTACACCACCCCAAAGGATTTTCTACCAAGTCCCTGACTTTCCCACTGCATCAGAGAATTGCAGCACGAAAAATAATGGTTCAAGGAGAGGGAATTCTGGCTTGGATATAACCCACCCCCACCCAAGCCAGTAGCTTTTAATTGCGGTGTAAGGTAAAAATCTGACAAGATTTTTTTTTAAAGAAACAGGAGAAAAATTTACTGGCAAGAACAAATGTAAGGATAATAAACATGGAGATACAGTATGACGTTTGAATACTGTACATATTAACAAACCTAGTCTTCTGTTTAGTTAACCAGTTCGCTGCATTCTCTAACAACTGTTAACAGTCAACCCTAAGACCAAGCAGTCATTTCCCCACTAAGCCATCCAGCTTCCCAGCTCTTGAGTGCCTATGGCCACCTGGAGCCCCACTCTTATTGGCTACTGGGTTGCTAAGGTAGATTTTACTGTTCTACCTGTCACAAGGTATTTTCAGATTGAAAATTAATTTAAGAATCTGAGGAACTAGCTTGGAAATGACCAGCCCTCTTGTCAGATCTCTTAGATGTAAGCAGTCGGCCCAGCCTCCACCATTTTTAATAGCCGTTTTAACATGGCTGCTTGTGATATTAAAAATCACGAAGCCTCTGGAATTAAAATGTCGGCATGTATTGCAGCCAGAGGACCTCCAGCTAACAGTTGCTGAGTCCCATCTGGGAGATGCAGGCATGAAAGGAATGCCACATAGGAATATGGAATGATCAGAGGTGACTGGATTTGCAGTCTCTTCAGCTCCTAAGGAATCCAGCGCAACAAAGGTCTCACAGAGTCATCCCCACTTAAAACATTCCTTTCCCTCCTTCCGTGATGAGATCTCCTGTCCCTGACTGAGGAGCTAATCAAATGACATTCATAAGTATTTACAGTTGTTCCTGGGAAAGTACATTCCCCAACTAAATTCATCAACTTAGCTCCGGTGGACATCATTAACAAACTATCCCTTTGTGCAGTGTGAGAACAAATTTTGCATTTGCTTTCACATGCCCCAGCAGCTGCCAATCAAGGTAATCAAACCTTTTGTCAATCCCAGGAACTGACTGATGGAGTCTTTGTTCTATCAGCTTGGTGGGCCACCCCACCTCAGGGTATGTTTTACCCTATAAAGAGTAGTGCCTTGACCCATTCAAATTGTGCACACTTCCTGGATGCTCTCTTAGGATCACTTCCCTAAGCCTCTCTCTCTTCATACACTCTTACTGGATCCAAAGTACTATTCCTTTGAGGTTTGCCCTAAGCCTCTTGCTCCCTTGGCCAAGAACACTGGTGTTTGAAGCTCTCCCTCTGCAGACTTCCCTGCTGTTCAGATAGGTAATTACCGCCTTGCAATCCCTCAAATCTATTCCACCTTCACCACTGCTTTCCTTAGGCCTCTTGTGTGTTTGTGTGTGTATGCATTTTCCCCTTGAATAAAAATTACCCTTTAATTAAGAACACCTGCTTCGTGTGTATATATCCTTGGGAAAGGACTCCGTAAATTATTGGTGATAAGATCCCGTGGTTACTGGCCTCTTGCATAGCTGTCTTCCTTGCTTGCTAATTCCCCCAAACTCTATTTACTCATAAGGAGACCAATTCAGGTAACAAAGAAGGGCATACAGTTATCTCTTCGCACATTTATGTGACAGGCTTCTATTAGTTGTGCACCAGTTGAATTCCGTGGTGCTCCTCACAAGAATCTTGGCAATTGTAATGAGGCTGAGGATGCTGTGGGTTGGATCCAGACTAAATCTGCGGTTTCCACCCATTCCCCCTTCCTGCTGCAGCCCCTCCCTTCATGTCGTTCCTTAGGATCTCAAGAACAACATTTTGAGGAGATCAGTGATATGCAGTGGGAGAGGGAGGAAGGAACCTTCCATGAAGTCACTGGAAAATTTAGTCTGGATCCAACCCTATGAGTTCTTTAAGAGACCACCAGGAGCATCCTAAGCACATGCTTCTAACTCTGTTGAAGTCAGTGGCCTTAAAATGGTGTAACTCTGTTTAGGATTTCACAGCACATGTCTCATTCCAAAGACTGCACTTCCCATGGAGAGGAAAGGATTGATGACCAGTTTCAGTTTGCAGTTAATAGATAAGCCAGCTCCCCTCTAAGAGCAAATTCAAATGTTCAAGAAGCCTGCCTGGGACTTTATCACTTCAGAATTTGCAGATGATAGCATGTATTTATATATGTGTCCTACTTTAAATTCTCCTTGTTGTGGAAAACTGACATGTCAGGAAAAAAGTGCTATAAGATGGCTCATTGTGGGTGTAACAGGCTTTCTGGTGCAAGCTTCACTATATAAGAAATCACTACTAAGTGTCCTTTAAAAAGTATCACTCTGAGATAATTTGCAAGTCTAGGAAAAAAGCTGTTATACCTATATGTTGTGGTAATTACGTTACTGTTAATGAAAATAAGTTTGGGTATTGCAAATGGAGGATCAAGTAATGAGAGAAGCTCCTGAAGAACATTTTTCTCTGTATCATTTGCATCAAAATTAGTATGCAGAGTAAATGGAACTAATTAGAATGTTGGTGAGAGTAGCATTCAAAGCATGTTAGGAAAGGAATAGAAATGCATAATGGAACCTGCCATCTGCACCCCTTCCTTTCTTCATCTTGAATGATTTGTTGCTCAGCTGCGCAACCAGTGCTGCATCACTTGCAACCTACCTTGCCAAACATAGATTGCCAGCTTAATTGAAAACCTTGGTGAAGTTCCTCCTTTCGTTGTCTGGTCGGGATTGCCAAGCACCTGACAAGGCACAGAACCTACTACACTATCTTTCAATGTCTGACCATTGGTCCAACTAACTCAGTACTAGAAATGGCAAAATGCAACAAACAAGCCTGAAGTACATTTCGTTAAAGCAGCTTCTGCAACAGTGAACCTAATTTGGGAAATGAAGCTTTAACGAGTCTCTCCCTCAAAAAAGTTTGTGTGTTTCATTTTGGTTCATACCATGCAACAGCAGTGAAGGTGGGCAGGCAGCTGTTTTCTTTAATGGCAAGTCTACCATCCAATCAGATTCCCAAGGGAAGAGACTAAGCCCTTAACGTTATACCAGTTCCCTCCATTGGCAGGAAGGGGAATGTGCATGGTGCACATGAGTGCATTTTTTGTTTGGTGCTTCCTGAGCAATGGCATTGTCTCCCTGCCAGTTGGGTCACTGAAAGTCTTTCGGGGCTTTTTGTTCTCTGTGAATGGCAAAAAAGTATCTCAATGCTAGTTCACAATTCCCACCTATGCATCAACAAATATAGCTTTCTCTTCAGGTTTCTGCAACACCTCCCATCTAGCATCCAATTGCTAAAACATTGCTTTAAAAAAACCCCAATTCTCTACATAGTTTATATTTGCAAGCCATTGGCCTACTCGCTCCTGACTGCCACACAGCAAAATTAAAAGTTATGGGGAAAAAGAGGTCTCTTTTGATGGAGGTGGGGGAGGGCAATTAAATGAAACACCCTGTTTTCTCGTGGAATACGGAAACAAAAGGTTTTGCTGCCAGCCACCCCTCATTATGAGACTAGAAATGGAACTGCAAAGTAGAAGGAACATGGCAGCAAGAAACACACAAGAATGCAAAGGTAAGAATAATTTATTGGCACTATCATCACTTGGAGAAGGAAAAAAAGGGAATGTAAAGCAGGATTTTAAAATTTAATTCTGTCATTCCCTGTGCTGGTTGGACTTTTCTCAGCAGGTGACTTTGGTGGCCAGTTTCCCTCCATAGTGTGTACCTGGCCACCAAGACTTGCCTTTTCATTGCTGTGCGTGTAAAGTGTTTGAGGAAAAACTCAGCAGGTTGATGGTTTAGAAGGAGGACTGTGTTTTGTGCAAATTTGGTGCCATTAAGTGCAAAACGGCTGTCCTAGAGGCTCATTTGCCCAAGTCTCTTTGATAAGAACAGTGTGAGCGTGCACATGTGCAGCCAACACTCACCTTGTGCACACATAATACGCCATAACTCAAGATAATGAATGAAATGTATTCAAGCTGAATCAGCAACAGCCCACCCAGAACCAACCAACAACAGAATGGAGTTTGGTTGGAAACCCCGGATTAAAAAATAAAACAATTTTTTTTCAGTGCATACTAGGGGTGTGCAAGCCAAAAATTTTCGGCTATAGCCGAAAGTAGAAAGCCGAAAGAAGATTCTCTATCGTTAAAGCCGAAAGCCGAAACAAGAATCTCTTTCGGCTTTCGGGATTCTTTCGGCATTATTTCGGCATTCTTTCGGCTTTTTTGTATGGGAAAATGCCTCCGTCTTCCAGGACGCCTGGAGGAGGCATTTTCCCACCGAATAAGCCCTAAATTGGTGGGGACCTTCCTCTAACCCTTCTCTAACAACCACCCAAGTTTCAGACAGATTGAACTTTGGAGGGCCATGTTATGGCCCCCCAAAGCAGGTCCCCCATCCTTCCATAAGAAAGCGAAGGAGCAGCATATTGTTAGCATGCTGCTGCTCATCTTTCTTCATTATTTCCTATGGGGAAAAAATGAAGAGGCAGGCTTCCTTTGCCAGGGGTGGCATTTTGCATGCAAAATGCCCCCTTACCCTCAGGGGCCCTTCTCCCACCCCTCCTCCCACCCCCCACCAAGGCTCAGCCTGCTCCCACTTGGGGGGGGCATTTCATGGCCTCCCCAAGTAGGTGCTCTAATCTCTACCACTGACAGCTGGGGGAGGCTTGTGTTGCCAGGGGTGGCATTTTGCATGCAAAATGCCCCCCAACCCTCTGGGGCCCTTCTCCCACCCCTCCTCCCACCCCCCACCAAGGCTCATCCTGCTCCCACTTGGGGGGGCATTTCATGGCCTCCCCAAGTAGGTGCTCTGCTCTCATCTCTACCACTGACAGCTGGGGGAGGCTTGTCTTGCCATGGGTGGCATTTTGCATGCAAAATGCCCCCCAGCCCTCTGGGGCCCTTCTCCCACCCTTCCCCCCACCCCCCACCAAGGCTCAGACTGCTCCCACTTGGGGGGGGCATTTCATGGCCTCCCCAAGTAGGTGCTCTCAGCCCCTAAAGTCCACCCCTTACAGCCCCACACAAACCCAATTCCCCCCCAGCTGCCACACACAGACCCAAATCCCCACATTAGCCCCTCACAGACCCAAATCCACCCCCACCTGCCCCACACCCATAACCCCAGGAACAGGCTGGCAAAGGCCAGCCCTCTCCCTTTGTTCCCTATGCTGGGAACTTCTAAACTCTCTTTCCCTGGGCAATTCTGCACAGCCCAGGGGTGCCACAATGGTGGGCACACTTCTGAGTGCCAGCTGGTCCCTGTGAAAGAGCACCTGAACCACAGACACCCTCCCTCAAATTCCCCCACCACCTACAGAGATGGCTGGCCAGCCAGCCCCATTGTTCCCTATGATGGGAACCAACTGCACAACAAAGAATAAAACAAGAACAACACAAAATAAAGTTTTTAAAAAATTATTTTCTCCCTTCCAAAGTACAAGTAGGCAAAGCATTATGACACATTACACCAGCAGTCCCCCACACAGAAAAATTAAAACAAAACTCACTTAACATCAGAGAATCACAAAACACGATTCCTGTCAAAAACACTTTATTTCTTGAACAGCTTTAGGTTACACAGCAGGGGGGAACACCAAAGGGCATGGCAGCACTATCTTACACAAAAATAACACAACTCACTTAACATCAGAGAATCACAAAAGCACAATTCCTGTCAAAAACACTTTATTTCTTGAACAGCTTTAGGCTACACAGCAGGGGGGGGGGGGAACACCAAAGGGCATGGAAGCAGTATCTTACACAAAAATAACACAACTCACTTCACATCAGAGAAAAACACAAACACAATTGCTGTCAAAAACGGTGAAGTGGGTTGTATTATTTTTTGTAGTACATTGCTATCATGCCCTGTTGTGCCCTCCTACTGTGTAACCTAAAGCTGTTCAATAAATAAAGTGTTTTTGCCAGGAATTGTGTTTTTGTGATTCTCTGATGTTAAGTGAGTTGTGTTATTTTTGTGTAAGATAGTGCTGCCATGCCCTTTGGTGTTCCCCCCTGCTGTGTAACCTAAAGCTGTTCAAGAAATAAAGTGTTTTTGACAGGAATTGTGCTTTGTGATTCTCTGATGTTAAGTGAGTTGTGTTATTTTTGTGTAAGATAGTGCTGCCATGCCCTTTGGTGTTCCCCCCTGCTGTGTAACCTAAAGCTGTTCAAGAAATAAAGTGTTTTTGACAGGAATCATGCTTTGTGATTCTCTGATATTAAGTGAGTTGTGTTATTTTTCTGTGTGGGGGACTGCTGGTGTAATGTGTCATAATGCTTTGCCTACTTGTACTTTGGAAGGGAGAAAAAAAATTAAAACTTTATTTTGTGTTGTTCTTGTTTTATTCTTTGTTGTGCAGTTGGTTCCCATCATAGGGAACAATGGGGCTGGCTGGCCAGCCATCTCTGTAGGTGGTGGGGGAATTTGAGGGATGGTGTCTGTGGTTCAGGTGCTCTTTCACAGGGACCAGCTGGCACTCAGAAGTGTGCCCACCATTGTGGCACCCCTGGGCTGTGCAGAATTGCCCAGGGAAAGAGAGTTTAGAAGTTCCCAGCATAGGGAACAAAGGGAGAGGGCTGGCCTTTGCCAGCCTGTTCCTGGGGTTATGGGTGTGGGGCAGGTGGGGGTGGATTTGGGTCTGTGAGGGGCTAATGTGGGGGGTGGCACCCCCCTTGGTGGGGGGTGGGGGAAGGGTGGGAGAAGGGCTGGGGGGCATTTTGCATGCAAAATGCCACCCCTGGCAACACAAGCCTCCCCCAGCTGTCAGTGGTAGAGATTAGAGCACCTACTTGGGGAGGCCATGAAATGCCCCCCCCCAAGTGGGAGCAGGCTGAGCCTTGGTGGGGGGTGGGAGGAGGGGTGGGAGAAGGGCCCCTGAGGGTGAGGGGGCATTTTGCATGCAAAATGCCACCCCTGGCAAAGGAAGCCTGCTTCTTCATTTTTTCCCCATAGGAAATAATGAAGAAGATGAGTAGCAGCATGCTAACAATATGCTGCTCCTTCGCTTTCTTATGGGAGGATGGGGGGACCTGCTTTGGGGGGCCATAACATGGCCCCCCAAAGTCCAATCTGTCTGAAACTTGGATGGTTGTTAGAGAAGGGTTAGCGGAAGGTCCCCACCAATTTTGGGCTTATTCGGTGGGAAAATGCCTCCCCCAGATGTCCGGGAAGACGGAGGCATTTTCCCATTGAAAAGCCGAAAGAAAGCCGAAAGAATCCCGAAACGTTTCGCCTTTTTTCTTTCGGCTACCCGAAACGTTTCGGCATTCCCCGAAACGTTTTGGCATTCCCCGAAAGAAGCCGAAACACTTTTGTTTTGGCATTCTTTCGGCATTCTGAATGCCGAAACGCACATCCCTAGTGCATACTTCTACTCAGTATTGTTCACTCTGGCAATATTTTGCCAGGGTGTTCAGGCGCAGATAGATCTTCTCCACATCTGGCATCTAAGATGTTTTAACTGGAGATACCGTGAGTTGAACCTGAGACCTTCTGCATGTAAGGCTTGTACATTGCCACTGAGCTAAAGATCCTGCCTTTACATAGGCTGTGTTCAGCATGGTGACTTGTAAGGTAAAAAAAAAAATCCATGATCATAGAAGAAGTTATAGGTTTGCATCTTATCACATTGCTCAGCTAAGTGAAGTGCCTTCCTCTGCTGGCTCTTCCTCTAAAGCTCCTGCTGGAGGCAGAGTTCCTGTTTAGCAACCTGAAGTGGTAGGATACCATTCATAGCTTTAAAAGTAGATGAGGCAGATAGACATCAGTGTTAAGAGGGTTCAGTTTCTCCCTTGCTGTTGTAGGACAAACAGGAAACAAGTAAGATGAATGCCGTAGTCCTTGCAGAACAAAAAATGTGTGCATGATCGTGATGAACATGGGTTAAGAACAAAAAATGAAGTGATGGCCTCGACAACTATTGGTGTAATGGATGGAGTGCTGGCCTTACACAGTTCAGAAAGGAGTTTAAATCCCACTCAGCTATGAAGGTTATGATGCGGCCTTGGACATTTCCTAGCCATTTAATGTAGTTCACAAAGCATCTGGGATGATAAAGTGGGATAATCCTATGGATGCTGTCCTGAAATACTTGGAGGAGGGGTGGGATAGTGCCAAGTCAGAACTTTTTGGCAACACTGTGAGAAATTCTGTAGAAAAATACATTGCAAGAGATGTGATTAAACCATACTTCTATTTCCCTTTAATTCCAACATAGATGAAGTTGGGACTTGGAGTGGAGGTTTTAGCACCATGGGAGACACAGCTTCCCCCCACCCCCTACTTAAAATGCTCTCCTTCACAAGATACTGCAAATGCATTTTCAATATATTTATATATCTTCCCCATATTTATATTATAAATATCATCCCCATATTTCCGTGGTAATGAGAAAAACTAATAATTTGAATTGGGCTTGTCTGTATGCTGTTTTCTCACCGACTGTAATGCTTCAGTCAATATAGACATTAAATTCCTTTTTCAAAATGGTGGTACATAATTTAAGCTCAGATGTTATTTTAAATCAAAATGCTGCCTCTGTAGACAGCATGTAATTAATTTAAGATGAAGAGTGCCTTTTCCCCTTTAATTTGCTATCGCTTAAGATGTTTTGTTTTCTGTTATGTTTTACCATTAGGAGCTGAAAATTAAATTACTGCCCATCACAGTCAGAAGTTGAATGATTAACGTTCATGCAGGAACTAAAGATTGTCTTTGATGAAATAAAGTATTAAATGTCGAAGACATGTCTACAATGAAAAACATGGGAACATCCAATTCAATATGTATCCAAGTTATCAATATTTATAAAAAAATAATACTACCATTCACAAATAAATATACCAAAACTACAGTTCAGTTTATCTGAGATGGTCAGCGTATATTCCGGACACAGCTGCTGTGAAATGTGACTGCATTAAAGATTGTTAGAGTTAAAAAAAACAACCCCAGGAATGATGAGAAAGTCTACGCTCTATAGTAATGAGGTACAAGGCAATTAATTTTCTGTAATTTCAAGAGTACTAGGAAACTACCTTATTTCCAGCTTTTAGGTGTATGAAAAGAGGACATATTCTATATTTTCATTTATTCTTTTACTCAGTTGATGTAAAAAATTGACTTGCTCTTGCCTTTCTTTTTTTACAATAAGTAAATCTGGTGTGCCAAATAAACATTTAGTTCTTTGTTTTATTATATCTAAGTGATTCTGTAGTCTTTCTGCACCCCAAATAACAACCTTCTTTGGTCCATATTAACAAAGAACTAACAGAGGAGGAGTGAAGCCCTTTTTGGAAATTCAAAGGCTAGAACATTCTTGATTCAGAAGTGTTTCCCCTTTTCTCACATTGGTGTAGGAAGCAACATCAAAATTGATTTAGAAGGGTGTATCTCTGCTTTGGATGACACTGTTGGCTACATCTTTTGAGCCAAACAGGTTTCTATTTATTGATACAGATCAGAACTCATAACAGAACAATGTGATTGTAATTCGAGATGGGCACGAACCAGAGAAAAAACAAACCAACGGGTTCGTGGTTCATCAAATTTCACGAACCACGGACTTTCACAAACCTGCCCCCGGTTCGTGAACTGGTTCGTTTGCTTCGTGAAAACATCACATCCAGGTCAGAAAATCATCACTTCTGGGTCAGCAGAAAGTCACTTATGGGCCAGCAGAGGGTCACTTACAGGTCAGCAGAAGGTCTGCAGGAAGTCCATCCCCTGTTGCCTAGGAAACTGATTGATTGGCACTGGGCTATCTGCAGTGATGAACCAAAAAACGAACCAGCCTAAAGTTCCTGGCGGTACGTCAGAAATGGGATCTGACGAACCAATGGTTCGCGAACCACAAACCAGCCTGGTTCATCATGAATTTTGGTTCATGTCCATCTCTAATTGTAATAAGTCTAGCAAATTACTGCTATTTTCCCCAGGCCTCAACTTTAAAAAAAAAAATTCAGTTGCTAGATTTTTCCATTCTAATCATCACAGGGCTGACAATGGAACATAGCAGTTCTTGGACCATTCTATTCTAAGCACACTAGTAGGGGGCTGATGATGGAACGTACCATTCCTGTTTTTAAGTGTCAACATGGAACATACCATTCTATACCTTTACACAGGTAATAATCTTCTGTTCATAGAGAATGTTTTGTCCATTTGTATATATGGAAGGGTGATAAAAGAGGAGACTGCCATGCAATAATGTCTTAGCCTGTCTCTAGCCCTCTTCTGGTTATCTCAAAAAGGGGAATTGGTTTTTCATGGCTGATCCAGACATATGATAGTGACTTTGCCTGCTGGCCTGCCTTTCTCTTTTTTCCTAACTGGTAGAGAATTGGCTGTTTACAGCATCCTGCAAAGTGGTGAGCTACTGTTCCTTTGTTTCCCCAAATTTCTGATTGAGTGCACATCAGTGACCAATATTTGTTTAGCAGATGACAGGACACCCACCTTGGAATGACTGATCTATTAAATGAGTACATATACACTGTGGGAAAATTACCAAAATGGTTAATGGGCTTCTTGTATGCATCCACTGTGCTTCTGTTGAAGCGGAACTGTAATGTGAGATCAAGCAGAATCAACATGTCTTCTACAAAAATGGAGAACCCAATCATGCCGATCATGCTAATGGCTACTTGTTGTAGTTCATGAAATTCATTGTGGTGATCTGTGGGCAACTGATGGATGTGACACAGAGCATGTGGAACATCTTGTGTCCAATAGAGCCGGCAGCTTGAGCTAGCATGGTCACTAAGGCCATTTCCACATGCCCTTAAAGGGATGGTGCACTAATAGAACTCTGGCAACATCTCTGTTTACAAAATGGATGTGGGCTGCTTGGCTTCCATTTTTTTGAGTGCCCTTTCTGGGACTGCAGAAAGTGCATTCCCCCCAAAAAGTGCCAAAAAAATGGAAGCCAGACAGCCCACAACCATTTTGCAAATGGAGATGTCAGGATTCATGAGGAAAAGCCGCCAGAACTTGGTGAATGGGCCATCCCTTTAAGAGTGTGTGGAAACGGCTTAACGTAAGCAGTTTCAAAATGGCAGAATAATGGCCATCAAGGATAAGAGAACTTGTCCTTGGAAAGACAACATGATGTTAAAAATCCTGTCAAAACTTCCACTGATTCTAAGTAGACTTCCTGATACTGAAAATCCAGCTGGCTTCCTATTGATGCTCTATATAGTTTAGAGTATTACTTACTGGAAATCAATTTCAAGCGCTTAATAAGGATTGAAAAACTTGAAATCGTTAAAAAAGGCTAGTGTAAGTTTAGAAGATCAGCTATTGTTTTAAGTCTTTTATTGAGTCTATTCCTTTTACCTTTCCATAAATAATGGGTATCTTTTCGTTTGTATACTGATTAACTATCTTTTGTGAGTGTCTAAATTATACCTAATTACAAAGGCAGTTACCATAGTTACACTTTATATCTTCATTTCATACTGGATTTCTTACCATTTCTGCAGCTCCCTTCATTTATCTACCTTATTTGTTACTTCAGCAGCTCATAAACTTTGGAGGTAGCTTATCTTTATTATGGCTGTTTGGGAGGGGGAATAAAGCTGCAACATGAAAAGGGTAGATTAAATGTTTAGTATGCAGCCAGTTCAATTACCAGGAAATATCATTTAGAAGTCTTTTCTTTATGAAACATGCAGGTCTTTGAAAAGGATATGTAGGAAAATAAGTACAAAATCAATTAAGTCTTCCTAGAAGAGCTCAGCCCAGTGCACAAAGACCCATTTAAAACATGTAATCATTTTTTAACTAACAGCTATAATTTCTTTCCATACAAATGAGAGACAGATAAGTTATAAAGACATTTTAGAACAAATTCCAGGGCTAAAAGATCATTACCATTTTAATTACATTTTCAAAATATTTGTCTTATCTCTCTCCTGCTTTTGTAGAATGGATTTCTTCATTGACTTGGAGATCAGTTTCATGATGGCAGCATTATTTCCTGTATTATTTCATATCCATATATTGTGTTATAATTGAATAATTATGACCTGTTGGGTGTTCTGTCAAATGGTGCAGCATAGGTGCCTTGTTTTGCTTGCCTGCACATGACCACAAGAAAGAATTCTGACAAGTTTAGAATAGATATGGGCACGAACAGCAATACGAACTAAAAAAGCCATGAACAGCCCAATCAGCTCATCGCGAATTAGCTGTTCGTGAGGCTCCATTCTAAATGAACAGGTGGTCATTGCAAGCATCATTCATTGCTGTTCATTGCTGTTTGTCAAGCCAGACAGTCTGGCACCTGCAATTAATTCCCTTGGCAACTAGAGGCAGGGACTGCCTGAACTCTGTCTGAACTCCTGCTGTTGCCCTGGAAACCCCAATCTAAGCCCAATTTAGCTTGTTAGGTAGGTCTTCCTTTCAAGTGTGGAACTCCAAATTTGTTACAAAGAAGCAAAAAGCAGGGGGGAGGGGGGCTCCCAGTTCTGGTTTTGTAGACAGTGAGGGAGAGACGGCATTTTGAGAGACAGGGAGAGTGCATTGGAGCTTGAATTTTCTTTGTGTGTAGTGGGATAGGGATCTACCTCTTCAAGTTCCAGGGCTGCTGCCAGGTTCTGGGCCAAGCTATTATTTATTACTGGTACCTTTCCTGCTGCCTGCTCAGGTAAGGTGTCTGGGTGTGGTGCAGTAGGGATCTACTCCTTGAGGTTCCAGGGATGCTGCCAGTGTCTGGGGCCAAGCTATTATTTATTATTGGTACATTTCCTGCTGCCTGCTCAGGTAGGGTTTCTGGAAGTGGTGTGGTAGGGATCTTGATGGCTGGAGGAGAGCCTGCTGGCCCTCATGAACAATGAACAATGTACATGTTCGTGAACAGGTCATGTTCGTCAATGTTCATTGTTCATTGTTCATGGATGGCAACGAACAACGAACACCATGTTCATTTTTTTCTGTTTGTGCCCATGTCTAGTTTAAAAGCACAGCAAGGGAAAAAAATCCAGTGGTACAAGTGGAAAAAAGTAGTTTTATTCCAATATACTGCTTCTATGCTTTTCACTGATACTTATTCAGGAGCATCTGTAAAATAGTAAGACATATGCCATTAAAAATAAAATTAAAACAAAAAGTCATTAAAAATAATATTAAAAGACAGTAGATACTGAGCATTTACAGTGTAAAAACATTTAGAATCACCGAGCCACAAACTTTACAGTTACATTATGGGTTTAATACATCTGCTCTTCTAAACTTTGTTTGTTTGTTTGTTTGTTTGTTTGTTCGTTCGTTTGTGAGATTTTTATGCTACCTCTCTAGAGGTCTTGTCAAGGCAAGCCATGGCACAGCATAAAATATCCACAAAACAGACTTTAGACTAGAAGTAGAGCAGAAAACAGCCAAAAAGGTAAACCTTGGTAAAAATCACTGTTTTGGCCTGGCACCTAAAAGACAGTAAGGTGCCAGGCAAGCTTCAAGCGGGAAGGCATGGATTTATTTCATTTAATGCTTGCCGAATTGGGGGAGGTGGAAGTGGGGGGAGGGGAAGATATATAAAAATAAGGAAATCAGTCTCTGAAATTGCTACTTTATGGTCTTCGTGTATCACATTGAGCTACGATTTGAAATTTTTGGAATGACATTTTGGGCTTGAATTGCTTTCTCCACTCAGGGATACAATTCAGACCATGCATGTCTACAAAATAAGAGCCATATATTCCCACCCACTGCCCCTTACTTTGCCACAGGAAGAGTTTTCTCTCCAGAGCAGTTTTTTCTTTTTTAATATTACTAGGCAATCCCATTCCTGTGGTGGGAGTGGGGGATCCCCCATCCCCCCTTTTCATCCCCTGTCACCATTTACCTGGCTGGTGGGGGGAAAGGTGGGGAACAGTCCTCCCGGGAGCGCTCCCAAGGGCCAGCACAACTATGTCACTGACATCATCGTACTGTCCCAAGAGCTCTCCCGCGCTTTGCAGTGGGTCGATTTGGGCTCCAAACAGGTCAAATCAGGCCCGTTTGGACTGTTACCCCCCTACTCCCGAAGGTAAGGGAACCTGGCAACCCTAAACATTACACACAGAGAGTTAGCTGACTTTTTGTCTTTCTCTTCAAGCTCTCTCCCTCCCCTTTTTTCCCATTTGCATGTACTCAGAACCTGTAAATTTATTTGTTTATTTGATTATTTATTTATGTCCTGCCTTTCCAAAATGCCTAAGATGGCTTATAAAATATAAACATACATGATTAAAAGCATAGGTAAACACATGGGTGAAAACTGCAACATTGTCATGACCAGCTGCCAGGGACATCCATTAACTATTTCCATGAAAGGCATGTCAAAATAATTCCACTTTGCACCTTTCACAGAAGGAAGAGCATGTAGGAGCTTTCTGTACCATATTTGTCAGGCAGTTCCAAAATATGGACATAGCTATTGCAAAGGAGTGCACACAACCTATAGAAGAATGGACCTTCCAAGCAACAAGGATCATCGGAAGTGAAGCAGCTGATGATCTTAGTTGGCACACGAGGTCATATGGGGAAAGGCAGCCCATTAAATATGTGGGACCCAGTTAGTGAAGGGCTTTAAAGGTAACAACTAGTGCCTTGAATTGTGCCTGGAAACAAATGGGTAACCAATGAAGAAGCCAAAGCACAGGTGTTAAATGATCATACTGGTCAGCAATCTAACAGCAGCATTCTGTACCAGGTGAAGCTTCTGAACAATTTTCAGGGGCAACCCTACAGATAATGCAGGTTAATAAGCTAGCCTAACCTGAATCTGCTTCTGAGGCTCAAGGATATTCCTCTGTGGTCAAGACACTCAACATCTTGTTGCTGAAAAGTAGAGCATTGCCCTCACTGAGGCCGTTTCCACATGCTGTTAAAGCGACAGACTACTTACTGAATGCTGGCGTTTTCCCCCACAGATTCCAGATGCCTCCAATTTCAAAGCGGAAGCAGGCAGTTTGGCTTTCATTTGTTCAGCATCCTTTACCTGGCACAGGAAAGAGTGGGAAATCCAATTCTCACAAAAGACACTGAACAAACAAAAGTGCCTGCTTCCACTTTGAAATCGGAGGTGTCTGGAATCTGTGGGGAAAAAACGCCAACATTCAGCATTCAGTAAGTAGCCCGTTGCTTTAACATAGGAATCCCAGACCCCCAGTGGGGGCGGGGGATCTCCCGCCCCCGCTCCCCACCCCCACTTACCTGAGCAGCGGGGGGGGGGGGCGCACAAATTCCTTGCGTGCTTCCTCGCCGTGCGGTGCGCTCCCATGCTCCACAGTGCTCAAAATGGGCCCGATCCGTGGCAAATCAGGCCTGTTTTCAGCAGCTGCAGAGCGCAGGAGCGCTACGTTCCACAGTGCCCAAAACAGGCCCGTTCTGCTGCGGATCAGGCCTGTTTTTGAGGCACTGCAGAGCACAGGAACACTCCTGTGCTCCACAGTGCCTCAAAACCAGGCCCGATCCATGGTAGAACGACCCGTTTTGGGTGCATTCTGCACCCCGAAGTGACATCATCGTGCCTGTGGGGGTGCAAATGCACTCTGCACGCACACACACCCTCTCCCAAAAGGTAAGTGCCAGGCCCCTGTCCCTCTGCCGGGAGATTGAGGGAGCCTGGCAACCCTAATTTAACAGCACATGGAAATGGCCTGAGTAAGGATGCCGCTTTGAACTGACCTATTCATTACTGATTTCATATTCTACTTTTCAGTATACTTAGGGCCAAGCTACACATGACAAATGACACTTGAACAGCAAGTGGATTGAGTGGAGGGTAAGTGAAGAGGGAGAAATACACTTGCCATTTAAGTGTCATTCGTCATGTGTAGCTTGGCCCTTATTCTTTCTAATACTGACCCTGTCCTGGTATCTTTGCTCTTAGTGACTATGTCTGCCCCATCTTGAGAATTACACGCCATGGAGGAACAGATTGCCCCTACTTTCTCTGGCTTTTGACCTCTGGTCCCTCCCAACTCCACAACTTTATAGCTTCGTGATCCCGTGAAGAACCTGTACCTCCTGTGTCTATCACTGAACTACCACTAGATCTCCTCCATTTACTCCAAATCTTTTTCACCACAAAAGAAGACCTTGTGTACCAACTGAGCCTGAAAAGGCCTCAGATGATTTTGAATCAGCAGAATCTCTCTCAATCTGAAGATTTTAGTATGTACTGATAAAAGATTATCTGCTTGACAACAGGCCTTGAGGTTTCTTTACAGCCTCAGAAGCATAGCAGATGGTTTCATTCACTCCAAGTCCCATGAACTCATCGCACCCCCCCCCCCCTTATTCCAGTTCTTCTCCAGGTGGCAAAGGAGTCTTGGACCAAACTGGTGTCCACTGCTCCAACTTTAGAATACACCAAGAGCCTCTAAAGAGTACAACTTGGAGCGTGTGACTTTCTCTTTTTCTATCCCCAACCTAACTCCACTGTGGCGGAGCCAGCACAGGGAAAAGCAAGATGGCTACCTAACTCTGCCCCTAGAGACAGAGAGGGGATGAAGCTTAATATCTTTGTCCACACAATGTATAGTTAGGGAGCCACGACGTTCAAAGTGACAATTTACTTGGCTTTCATGACCAGGTACCAGCATTTCTTCTCCAGCTTTTGATCATCTCCCAGAGGATGCTAAATTGATGTTTCCCACCTTCAATGAAGAGGCCTCTGGTTTTCTAACAGATTAAGACAACCAACATGTTGCTGAATGTGAGTCCAAACAGCTGTCTGTGACGATCACTCTCTGTTGTCACGATTGGTTCAGCTCTATATCTCTGGGACCAGAAACATGTACTAGAATATTGGACTTCCTTTTTGAAGTGGAGAGTTTGTTTGGCATGTCGGAGAGAGTGCAACAGTTGAGATCCGTGGCCTGGTCTATATGGATATTTTCTCTTCTGCTGCCAGATAAAGGAAACTGCATCAGTGGCATTACAGGGTTATTGTATGGATTACAATACATTTTAATGAGTATGAATACTCAAAATTACTATATAAATGTGAATTATGAATACAAGTTGTCTGGGTCTTAAGTAAGATGCAGAGAGACAGTTCAGATGAACCTAAAGGTTTAGAAAGCTCATACACCTTCAAATATAATAGACTGGATTAGAAATCATTTACACTGATAATCACTGTACTGTAGTATTTTCAGTATTGGATGATGATGGGGTCGACCTGGGTTCAAATTACTACTCACCTGTGAAAGTCCCCAGATGACCTTAGGCCACTCACACACTCAGCTTAACCTACCTTGCAGGGTTGTTGTAGGAATAAAATCAGGGGGCATGCATGCTGCTTTTGCTCCTTAGAGGAAATGTGGTTTATGAATAATAATATTGTCTTAGATTTGGTATCTAATAAGTAAAATAAATACGAAGAAATATCAAAGATAAATGACATTGCATATGGAATTTCTTTTAGAACGTTCTGCTTGCAGTAATGAACCTTAAGACCCCTTCTCACATTTGGGACATGATTTCTCTGTCTTGGGTGACTTGTGCATATAACTCATCCCTGAACCAAATTAAAATATTTACCAAGCCCTTGCTCGTTATGTGCACCTTTCTGTGACACAATGAATGCAGATTTCATTTAGGCAGTAAGAAAAATTACAGACATTTGCGGCATCAGGCGCATGCGTGGTAAAAGCTTAGCTTTGAAAGCTAGAGATAGTTTGCCAGACTAATAGAAAAGCCACACCTGATGAATGCCTTCTTACTATTTATGTGCAAACTCCTGCTCCAAAGCAACTGAGACGGACATTGATCCAGTCATGGATTATTTATGAAATAGGGGGTTTTTTGGCAGCCCCAGCACCAATGGCCATAGACTGCTTCAGGATCACAGTAGCTGAGCTCCTTGTTTCGTTCTAAGAAATAAACTTCTCCATATTGTTATCTTTTATAAGAGTGATGGCACTCTTTTCAGTGCCTTTTTAGCTGCAGGCCCTTCAAATCTAACTGACAGGACTGACATCTGATGGTGAATATGTGCACATTAAGTATTGTAGGATGAGAGCAAGCTTATTTTTTTCCCCTTGGACTTGTGTATAAGACATATTTCATGCTAAACCATCTAATAAATTACTTTGCCCAGTTAATCTTTTGCTATAATATTTTAAGGGAAGTGACATTTAGCCAGTCATATCTCTTGTGCCAACAAAGATGAATGGGCTCACGGTGCTCGTTGCGCAGTTCATTTGTAAAAGGCCATCTGCACTGCTGGAGCAAGCCCGGCTATGCTCCGTTTCTTGGTATGAGCCTGCGATGGTGAGCTGCCTCATGCACCAAGCACATAACACTCCAATAGCATTTAACCCTAGTGTGGCGTTTCCAAATAGATCCTGTGGCATAAAATAGTACTCATAGTGACTGTGTTTGGATGGTAGTGTACTTTAAGGTGAAATGAAGTAGTTAGTATCCAAAGGTGGGGGTAAGGCATTTTGCAGATGCAGATAAATAAATAAAGGAAATAGAGAAATTTGATTCAGAGTTAGTTCAAAGATAAGGTCACTCACCTGGCACAGTTCTCTGATACTATTGTATCATCTCAAGATGCATGTGAGGCTCTGATTGAGTTGGATCCAACCTGCTTTGGAGCTGGTGAGAACAGGAAGAAGGGAGTCCTCCTGGAACTACCAAATAAAGTTATGCTTGGGATTGTGGGACTTATATGGACAAAAGGCTATAGTAAAGAGGGAGATTAAGGGAGGTTGAATGAAAAGATGACTGGATTCAACCCATTGTTTGGAAATGTCC
Organism: Eublepharis macularius; assembly: GCF_028583425.1. Classification (NCBI taxonomy): domain Eukaryota; kingdom Metazoa; phylum Chordata; class Lepidosauria; order Squamata; family Eublepharidae; genus Eublepharis; species Eublepharis macularius. Next base: position 21,826,878 of record NC_072796.1, read on the forward strand.
CCACATGCAGAAAGTCTACATGTCAGGAAGAAAATGCAAGCTTTCTACTTGCAGGGAGATTTTGGCATGGGGATATTCCTGTCAGAACTGGCCTTTTGGCTCATCTGGTCCAGCATTCCTTTTTCCAACAATGGCTACCCAAAGTCTGCAGAGGCTCATAAATAGGTCATGGAAGATACCATCCTTCCTTGTTTTATGTTCCCAACTTCTGATACTCAGCATTATACAGCATGATTTATCTGTCAATATTCACATAACTTATCATTGTAACATAATGATCTCATACAAGCATTCTTTGGTGGGACAATCCTATTGGAGGACTATACCACATGAGCACCTGTCCTAACTTTGGATGGATGTATTTCAGAGCAGATTTTCTTTTCTAAATAAGACATTTGTCTATATTTGTATTCATATCTGTCTGTCTACATCCATAGACAGACAGATATATACACACAGACATACATGTACAAATACATGTACACGTACATGTACACACTGAGGAAAAGATGAAATGGAGCTCAGGGTCTTAAAAAACCCTTTGTGTGTGTTTGCACGTATGCATACTTAAAGACAGAGAAGATTTAGAAGCAGCTGTCCCTTCCTCATTAAGCATTAGGACACATAATTGTAGACTGATCTGCCCTGCATGCTTTCTTTCACTCGGAGAGAACTGCCCCATTCTTTAATAACTAATCACATCTTTCTTTTTGCATTACTATTATGCTTTCCATGCAGAAAAAAATGTTTATTGCTTACCGTTACCAAATATAATTCATTGTCAGTTGACAGCAAGGCCTATCTGTTCCCAGTGGAACATCATTTATTTTATTCACAGTTGTATGATGTTATCCAAGTGCTTACTGATAAAATCAAGTTCTTGGCTGGGTGCCGTTGATCATGTGATCGAAAGTGATGCCTGCAAGGGATCTGTATTAATTCCAGTGACAAGCAAGCAGATGCTACACATTCTCCGTGCCGTCTCTCTACCTTAAGTTTGCCTGATAAGAAACAGCTGTGCCAATATCTGAGAACTGCAAAGGCTTGATCAATACTGTTGTAATAAGCTCATACCCAATTGCCAGTGATTTTTTTAAAAAGAAAAATACATGTAGTGTTTAAAAGACTGCAGCCCTTGTGCACATGTGCTTGCATATGGTCTTTTACACTGGGTTGTAATTAAATAGCCTAATTCTGCTTGAAATTCAATGATAGCTTGTTGTTTTACACCAACTGAAATGGTGAAAATGGTAATCCACTGTTTTATTAATTTTCTTCATTTATACCCCACCTTCTCTTCATTGGAGATCCCAAGCGACTTACAATGTCTCCTTTCCATCATTTTATCCTCACAACGACCTTGTGAGGTAGGTTACACAGAGAGTGTTCCCCCAGCAAGCTTTAACGGTAGAGTTGGGATTTGAGCCAGGGACTTCTGGATCCTAGCTTGACACTCTAACCACGACACCAGCTCTCATTCCACTTGGTTCCACCTATTCTCTTTCAAACACATGGGGCATCGGCGAAATGCTTGTAATGCCTTGAGCGTTGCACATGTCAGGTCTGTACTGTCTTAGATTGGCCATCTCCCACCACCCAACAACTATAAAATTAGATACTATTTTAAGCATTGCTTGACAACTTTTCAGTTCACTTTGCAATACAGAAAGCATGCAATGATTAGGAAAGTACAAGATCTCTTACATGTTGTGTATGTAGTTTTGTATACATATGAAAACACACATTTCACATGATACAGACACATGGTTTATGTTTTTAGGCTCATAGCCTTCCTGACTAGGTTAGAGCTACCACCACCTTCCCACATATGGTTTTAAACAAATTAGTAACTTACAAAAATTGCTATGATGCTATTCCCTACATTATCCATCTCTTGGTATGAACAAGAACGTATCAATAGTTACATTTAAACTCAGAAGCTATTACCTTAAATAAGTAACAACTTCCTTCAGTTGCCCAAGTTGAGCCACTTACGGCAAGAGCCTCCTCCAGCTCCAGAACTTTATGACATCATGCCATGTTCACAGTCATAATGTGACGTAAGAATGACAATGCTCTTAAAACTCCATTCTAAGCCAGTGGGAATCTTGGGTTGGCAGAAGTGGACCAGTCAGCTGGGTGGAGTTTAGAGCATTACTGTAATTGTGGGGCACTAGCCACCACTGGTTTTAAAATACACAGGAATGTGGGTGTTCTGAAACCACTAAAAGTTGTTTTGCTACTTATGCACTATGTTTGGGCTGGGTTCTGGAAAATGATACACAGACATTTCCATTTAGTTGGAGTGGCCACAGCTTTATTGATTATAGCCAGATTGGAGCATTGGCATATGGGCAGTGGATCCTTTGGCATCAAAAGACCCCATGCTGTTCAATGCATACCACCCCAGCCCAATGCTGGCTCCATGAGATGGCAAGTGAAGTCCGCCACCAGCCATGCTGGCCAGTCCTTGCCTCCCTTTTCCGCAGGGGTGAGCTGCCCATCATGCCCTGCTCACCCCTTAAGGATCCAGCCCAATGCCTCAAACCTGCCAAACCCATAAAGTTGTGACAGGCCCTCTGGCTGCCCTCATTGAGTGGTAGGTGGGTGGGAAAGCATCCTGCTCCTGCTGGTGCACCTCTGGAATGACACCAACCATGTTGTCTTCTCAGAAGAGGCTTCCTGCTGCTCCTCCTCTTCCATAGCTCCATCTCAGCCTGGCCCTCAGTACATCACAGACCGTGGTGAGTCTATGAGCTTCTTTTTCCATGAATTTGAAAGTCTCCTTTAAAAAAATATCTTGGGGGGCAACCAGTGTCCCAGGTAGTACGATGCCTCCTTTCATCCCACCCTGGCTATGGGGATGCCAATAGACAATGAAAAGAACTAGATTCTGGAACAGATAAGAATTCTAGATAGGTAGCCATGGTAGTGTATAGCATGTTTATACAAGAGAAGTCCAGTGATACCTTAAAAACTGTTAGTCTGAAAGGTGCTACTCGACTTCTGTTTTATTTTGGTACGAACAGGACTAACAAGGAAACTTTTCCCTCATGTCCCCTCCCCTCAGCAGCCCTTGGATAAAGTGAATCTAATAAAGTGAATTTTGGGGGGAAGCTGTATGCATGGCTGCCAGAGCTTATGAAATGTTCAGTTGTATTTCTGTTCTTGCAGCGTGTATTCATGAAAAAACCGAAATTAGGACACGAACTAACGTAGCCCCTGGTAAATTATCCATTCATTACCAATTAGGGAGCATGTAAAGTATCTCAGTATGAATCTCTAGTACATAAAGAAAAAAAAGAACAAAGATGTAGGCAGCATGGTGAGTAGTTTAAATTAAAATGCCTATTAAGAGCACGGAATGGCAAAGAATAGTTAGTTAATAGTAGCACAAATGTAATTCCATTTACTGTCATTTTATACCGGAACAATTCCAGTTGTTCATATTGTTTATTCCAGTTGCATTGAATTCCATTTGGACAGAAATTCAGCCGCTATTCTACTGTTAGCCAGCCTTACATACATATATATACCTGGCACCTGATTTTTAAACTTAACGTTTGCCAGGGGCTAAGTTATCTGGTACCTCCTGCTGAGGTCACAATAAACTATAATAATAATGAGAATAAAAATGAACAATATTTCACCCACAATTAAAGTTTGTGTTAACAGCTCCCACACTTCCCATTTAGGATCCACATAAGAAACATTTCCAAATAAAGTTTCGTAAAATTGCAGTTACAAGCACAGCAGTGCTGAAGATGTTTGTTAGTAATTCTCTGGATGATTTCAATTAGGAGACTGCAGATGGTACATTTGACATTCAAATATAATTTCTCTAAATAACAGTTGGAGGTTTGTCGTCATACCTTTACTTTTTAAGCAAATAAGACCTATATAGGAACAAGCAGAGACCCATGAGAAACTACAAGGATGGGGTAAGAAGGTCACTGTTGCTATCCTCAGCTGCCCCCGCTTGCCCACTTTCTTTCCCTGGTGAAGGCTGGGGAAATAGAGGGGAGGAAGGGGGTGGAGAAGTATGAGGAAAAAACAACAACGATGACTCTGTCTCCTCCAGACCAGCGCAACTTGTTGTCTTATCTCCCTGGTGAGATCAGTGGCTGTCAAAGGAAGGAGAAGTATTTCTGCCTTGCTTCTACTTATTGCTGCTTCCAAATATCACCATTGGATCACCTGCCTCTTAGAACAGCAGGATTTGAGTCCAGTGGCACCTTAGAGACCAACAAGATTTTAAGGGTATGAGTGTTTGAGAATCAGAGCTCCCTTCTTCAGATATGAGTAGGAAGAAGGGAACGTTGATTCTCAAAAGCTCACCCTGAAAAACTTGTTGGTCTCTAAGGTTCCATTGGGCTCAAATCCTGCTGTTCTATTGCAGACCAACATGGCTACTCACCCCCAACTGCCTACTGGAAGTCCCTTCTCCCTCCCCGAGTGGATACTGAGCTCTGGCAGTGTTTGGGCTGTGATGGAACCTGTGCACTCAGGCTCTCTTCCATCCTATTTTCAAACAAACATTGCTAGAGCTCATTGCCCTCTTCTCCTTGCTGCTACCTTCATTTCCTACTGGCATTCCTGGGGCTTTTTCAGTTTTGTAGAAAGATATAGCTTGGTCTGTCCACAACTCCAGTCTCTGGATTTAACTATCTACAAATGGAGCCACACTGAGGATTCGAGATATTGGTGGTGATGGTAAGCAAGGTATATCATAGTGATGAATTGTTGTGCATGATGTGGAAGACAAGGGCCTCATTCATTGCAATACATTGCATAGCGGAGGAAGAAGTAACCATGGGCTACCATTTTGGTAAAGCCATAAGTGGAACCGAAGGAGAGCCAGTTGGATCAGAGGTGGAGGCTGGAGGAATCTGGCAGCTCCTGTGCAGAGATCGGAGAGAATCTTGTCTTGTAAGACTGGAACCTGGAGGGATTATTTATTTATTTATTTATTTATTTAGGTCATTCACTAAGACTCAAGGCAGATTACATCGTGTGAGTTTAGTACAGTCAGTATCAAGGACATTTCAATGAACAATGCTATGGGATACATAAATGCAATGTTACAAAGACATAACGTTAGCAAAAATCCAATACAGAATTGAAGAAATGCTGAAACAGAGCAAAGCAATTCTAGGATGGACATTGAACAACACAGAACTACTCATTAGAGCCATACATAAAGCAACAGATGGTACATAGGAGCTCATACTTAAAGCAAGAGATAGGATGTAAAGCAAAATAGTGGTGAAATCTGTGGTCCCTAACTCATTAGTAAAGCATCTCTTTGAGACCACCTCCCTACAATACTGCCCTCCTATCCGAGTAAAAAGCCCTTTTGAATAATTCAGTTTTGCATTGTTAGCAGAAAGCCAGGAGAACGGGGGCTCTTTTTACTTTACTTCTTACTGTTTTTACAACCTAAGTCATAAACAGCAACCCTCATCTCATGAAGAGAAAACCTTATCGTTAATTATCGTATGAGGGAGGGCTCTCCTGACTTCCTCAGGCAGGCCATTTCATAGGCCAGAGAATGCACACGTACAGGCAGCTGTTCATTTTGCCCATGTGCCGGGTGGGACCTGCAGGAGAGACCCTGTTCAGATGAGTGAAGCTGCGATGGAGGCACAGAGGGAGAGTGGCGGTCCTGTAGGTATGCCAGGCCATGAAAAGCCCTGTATGTGATAGTCAATACCTTGAACTGAGCACAGTAACCGATAAGCAGCCAATGGAGTGACTGCCGGATGGGAGTGATCAGAATTTGGCAGATCGGCGGAGCAGCCCCATCCTTCTAAATCTATTGAAGTCAGTTATCTTAGAAGATCTTAGCTTAGGTCTGTATTATCTGGTAGCACTGGGTTATCAGATCTTAATTTGGTTTAAGTGGTCGGATGAGTAAAATATTGCCTTTTTGGCAACCCATCTATAAGTAGAATGTCAACAAGCTTTTTAAATATTCTCTTCCAAAAGGCTACAATATTCAAATTGCATTAAATCAGGCACATCCAACTATATGACTGAAAGTTTATAGCCTAAATATGAATAGGAAAGAGGTAACTGATCAAATAACTTCCACCAGATTTTCCTTTGCCTTTAAACATGCATTATACCCTGAAAGCTTGGCCTTTCTAGATGATAGAAACTGAATATTAACAGAAAATGGCGAAATGTCAAGGCATTTTCACTGAATATATGCTACGACAAGCTGGTGTGCTTATTTAGCCACCGTTTTCCATGTGTGGGCAAACACATAAAAAAAGTAACTTTCTAAATCTTCTTTCAGTGCATGGACATCAGTTCCAGCCACTTAGTAGTCCCTGACATACTAGATTAGGAGTTCACAGGGGTCAAAATTAGCATTTCCCATTCAATATCCTTAATTTAATTTTAGAAGGAGGGAGATTAATTTATGCAGCTCTATGCATAGTCATGTTTTGTTTTCCTAAACAAAAAAGCACCCAAATCATTAGCTTTTTCTTTTGACAAAGATGCTCCAACCGCTTGATCACTTCATAGTGCTGTCCTAAGCAGAATTATGTCTTTCTAAGCCCATTGACTTCAAGGGCGGAACTCTGCTGGCACTTGTTCCGTGTCCGTGATTGCTCTTTCAAGGTGAAGCAACTAGCATAGTATGAGGAATTCCAGGTGCAGCAAAGGTTTATATACATTCTGGTGTAACCATCAAAATGTGTGCAGAGTGCAGTTTCAACTTAGCACTGTCCTATTCACTCAAGGATTGGTGCACGTGCCATCGTCTGAGAGCAAATGATATTGCTAATAATTTGATACAAGCAAATTACATTGTATTATTGCGTCTTAAATAACCAACTCTATAAATGTATGTCATTTTTAATGTTTGTTTAATGTACATCGGTGATGACATATCCCTGGACTTCTTTTCCACCTTCGGTCATTTCCACACTACTCACTTTCATCTGGAATGCTGTGGAATGTCGTGAAAAAACCATGGAAGATAGCATCTTTTTGCGTGAGTTTTGCGCGATGTCGCACAAAACTCACGCGAGAAGACTCTTCCGCGGTTTTTTTCATGACGTTCCGCAGTGTTCCAGAAGAAAGTGAGTAGTGTGGAAATGGCCTTCATCTCCCAATATTATTTTGTATTGTTGCCAAGTCCTTTCTTGTGTGTGTGATTCTCTCTCTTTCACTCTTTTTGTCTTTTCTGAAAGCCTCTCTCTTAAGGTTGTTAAGTGGAATTCTCTTAATTCATCTTTGCCAAATTTCTCCCTGAAATTCAGCAAACCTTCTCAATTCCTCATTTTAGACATTTGAGTCAGTTTCAAATCAATTCCTCTTTCACAAAGATTCGATTTCAGTCTCTAAGAGGTAATGCATTTATTTATTTATTTTTATACTACCAGCATAGTTGAAAAATTAAGAGCAAGGTGAGACATTAAAACCAATGAAACACAAGCCAGGATTGTCAGAACATATCCTGGCTGCCTCAGAGTGTTTTTAACCTTTGTATCCTATTACAGTGGCACAGCAACAAGTGAGGAAATCTACACTATCGTATGGTGAAAAAACTCAAAGATAAATAAATGAGAAACCAAAAAGAATTCCTCTTTTGAAAGAGGAAGAAAATAAGAGGAACCGTTTGCTAAATCTAAAAAAAAAGTATTTGAAAAAGGAACTCCCCATAACAACCGTACTCTCTCTACTATTTATGGTGAACATTGGTCTTAGGGCCTCTGTAGACAAAGGTCTTAGGGTCTTGCTCTCTGGAGCCAATTTGGTGTAGTGGTTAAGAGCTGCAGGTCTCTAATCTGGAGAACCAGGTTTGATTCCCCACTCCTCCACTTGAAGCCAGCTGGGTGACCTTGGGTCAGTCTGTAGCTGTCTGGAGCTATTACCACTCCTAGCATAGTAAATTCATTTGAGGACAAGAGAGAAGAGTGAAGGTTTTCAGAGTCATTGCAAGCTTGGAAATATGCTTAGAAAAACATACACTATTTGTCCTTTTTTTGCAAATAGCTAAAATCAGTTGTTAAGACAGTTTGGTGAAGTAGTTAAGAGCAGAAAAACACTATTCTGGAGAACTGGGTTTGATTCCGCACTTCTTCGCTTGAAGCCAGCTGGGTGACTTTGGGTCAATCACAGCTTCTTGACTCTCCCTGTACCCCACCCACCTCACAGGGTGTTTGTTGTGGGGACAATAATAAAATAATTTGTAAACCACTCTGAGGGGGTGTTAAGTTGCCCTGAAGGGTGGTATATAAACCAAAGGTTCTTGTTGTTGTTGGTGGTGGTGGTGGTGCAGGGTTTTTTTAAGAGTTAGGTCTGGCTTCTCTAGACTGAACTTGGGTTTCCACAACAGTTAAAAAGTTAAAAAGTAAGCAGTTAAAAAGTAAATGGATGTTAAAAAATAAAAGAGAGCCCAAATGGCCTCAGAATGCCTCTGTGAGGGAAGGAGGGGCTCTTCTTTCCCCACTCAAGCTGATTCTTCATGTCACAATAGCAAGGGGGGAGCTTCCCCCATTTTTACTGTTCCACGTGCACAGAATACTCCCAGTCGAGCAGGAAAAAACAGAGAAAAAACCTCCCTCCGATGCTATTTTGACAGGGGGAAACACCTTGAAGGGAGAGGGAGGAGTCGCTCCTCCCTTGCGGAGGCATTCCTCGGCCATTTGGGCTCTCCTTTATTTTTAAAGAGCTATTCCCCAAAGTTTTCTGGGTGTAAAGTGTAGATGACTGGGGAAGGCAAACCACCCCATAACAAACGTCTTCCAAGAAAACATCATGATGTGATGTCCCCCCATGGGTCAGTAATGACTCGGTGCTTGCACAGAGGACTACCTTTATCCTTTTGTCCCCCAAAGTAGCTGTGTAGCTGCAGGGAATTCAGGTTGCATCTACAGAACCCAGTTCCAATTTTTTAAAAACTTGCATGTCTAGAGAGACCCTTAGAACCAAGGTACAAGTGACACCTGACACAGGTTGGACACTTGTCAGCTTCCCTCAAGTTCTGATGGGAAATGTAGGCATCCTGGTCTTGCAGCTTGGCTCTCCATTTAATTGAAGTTTACAGAACAGCAGTCTATGGGAGGGAGAACATGCGGTCGGGAGGGAAGAGCAGGCGTCGGGCTCTCACCAGGCACCTTCCTTCCCCTCCGCTGGGTTTGTGTGGTGGGGGTTTCTGTAAACTTCAATTAAATGGAGAGCCAAGCTGTAAGACCAGGATTCCTACATTTCCCCTCAAAACTTGAGGGAAGCTGACAAGTGTCTAACCTGTGTCAGGCGTCACTTGTACCTTGGTTCTTAGAGTATGCCCCGCACAAGTGGAATTGTCTGTTTGGATATAATGAGTTTTTCTCTGCTGCTACACACCTGCATCCTACCACCAAGTCTGAAAACTTCCTCCATCCTAAGGAGCTTTCCTCCAGCCTGTGGCTCTTCTGCTGGACAAAAAGCTGCTTTGAAGGTTGGAAATTGGAAGAAGGCTCCATAGGCAGAAGGAAGGTTGAGTATACTTAGCTGAACAGATGGACACAACTGAATCTAGGTTTCCATTGAGCTATCCAGCACTGAGATTCATTGCTGCCCCTTCAGATCCTATCAGATTGCATATAAAGTTAGAATCTTGATGCCAAGGGGCTTTACTTTACAGTAACTGACCCTTACTTGCCAATCAGTTCTCCCACCTTGGAGACATCCCATTGGAGCTTATCACACTCCGTGTTGTTTATCACCATTCTGATTAATTGGACAGCATCAGCAAATTTAAAAGCAATTATAGCCTCCCCATCTTAATATGTCACGGGAGGGGAATGCTCGGTGGACTGGCCTGCTTTTTCATCTAACACAACAGCTCCTACAGTCCTGTATTGGTCTTTAAATGCAATTACATTTAGGTAGTAAGCTTAAAACCTTAGAAACATTGAACAAAAACGCCTGGTTGCAAATCAACAAAAATTGGTGGACTTACATTTGACCTTGCGGGTCTATCCACAACTTAATATCAGCAATATCTCATCTAAAATTGCATTAGATTTCTCACACAAGATTTACTCTTTATGAAACCCTGTTCATATTTCTTTAGGTAGTTTATTATCTCATCCTTCAGAAACGTGCTGGGGATCCTACATAGCAAAGGTTAGAATCATAATTTCCTGCCTCTTCTTGTAGCATCTTTTCTTGGCAAGATTGGGGTTATCAGTGGTCTCTTGGTAATTCCATTCTCTCTACAAAGTTATTAATTTCCCCCCATTCCTTATTATCTTTCTGGAGTCTCCAAGATGGTTTCCACTTATTCTGGAGACTCCACTCAATAAATTTAGCCTGCTTTATGTTTCGACCCTCTTTTTTCTCATAGGAGCTTTCAGTAACATCAGAGTTTTTTAAATGTTTATTTTATTCTCTCAGGAAGTTTAAGTGCTATATAAGAAAATATTATTTCCCCAGCAGGATCTCTTAATCATGAAAAAGACCCATATCATCTTAGACATGGTGATTTTTTTTCACCTTATGTCTACTGATATGCAAAGATATAGGACCAAACTAGACTTTGTAATAAATATTCCACAGCATGATGGCCATACTTTGTTTTCTTCAAATTTTATATTCTTTATACAGATTTGTGTCAAGAACTCCCAGGTCCAAAAACCTACAAAGCTTTTCTATGGTCTAACCATTTAGTTGTCCCAGCAGGTAGAATGCTTTAACCCTCACTTATTTTAAAGAATATTATCTGGATCTGTCAGTCTGCATCTTGGGTAGTGGGTAGTGCCTTGGGTACTTGGGTAGTGCCTGAGTAGTTCAAAACTGCTAAGGAACAGAATTCCAGTTTCTATTTAAAATTGAATGTATGCATGGACTTTAAACAGAAGTGGGTGTGAACCAGAAAAATGGTAGTTTGTTTGGTTCGTGGTTCATCGTGGTTCACGAAACATGAAACACGAAATTTCACAAACTTGCCCCAGTTCACAAACTGGTTCATTAAGTTTGTGAAAACTTTACTTCTGGGTCAGCAGAAGGTCTGCAGAGAGCCTATCCCCCCCCGTTGCCTAGGAAACTGATTGATCAGTGCCAGGCTGTCTGTAGTGACGAACTGAAATATGAACCTAAGGAACTGGGCTAAAATTCATCACAGTTCATGAGAAATGAGCTCCCACGAACCACTGTTTCATGAACCACAAACCGTCCTAGTTCGTGATGAACTTTTGTTCGTAATTCAGTTTGTGCCCATCTCTAACTTTAAATGTAAAAGGAGGAAATGCCTCTGAAGCTGGCAGATGTTAGGGAAAAGGTATCCTACTTTGGGTGGCTGAAACATTCCATTCTCGAACTGGGATGAGACAGGCAAACTGCAAGAGAAACAGAGAGACAGAGAGAGGTGGATTGCAAGAGTTCTCCAAGCACTCATAGTTCTCAAGCTTTCTCTTGGATTCCCCCCAACTCCTTCCCCCATTCTAATCACCACAACTACTCCCAATCTCCACCATTTATTTATTTTGATTTATATTATTTAAAACATTTTTATGCCACCTTTCCACTCAGTGTAAGGCCCTAAGGTGGTAAACAGACAAAAACATCAAACAACTTTTAAAATACATACATACATTCATAAACACATACACATCAATTAAACCAAATACATAGACAGAAAGAAGTGTTGGTGGGGGAACACTAAACAGAACCAAAAAGGCTTCACCCACTGGTGGAAGCCAATAATAGAGGGAGACAGATGGATCTCCTTGGAAAGGGTGGTTGCAGTTATTCAGGTATTTCAGTCCCAAACCATTTAACGAAACAATAGAAGGAAAGTCAGAATGGCAGCTAACAGCAGGGTGATGTAGTGGTTAGAGTGTCAAGGTAGACTCTGGAAGATTCAGGCTCATAAGACCCACTCTGCAATGGAAACTCACTTGCTATCTTTAGGCCAGCCATTCTCTCTCAGGCAACCTAACCTACCTCACAGTATTCTTGTTGGAAGGATAAAATAGAGGAAGTTAGAACAATGTATACAATCCCAAGCTACTTGGAAGAAGGGCAAAATACAAAGTGCTAAATAAATAAATCCAGTCTATGTTTTCTGAATAAAATGTATGCCTTTCCTCTGGTGAACTGTTCTTGCCTAAAGGCAACAAGAGCAGCCCATTTCCTAACCCAACCCTGTTTCCTTAGAGCCAAGCTACAAGTGACACCTGACAGGTTGGACACTTGTCAGCTTCCCTCAAGTTTTGATGGGAAATGTAGGCATCCTGGTCTTGCAGCTGTAATGGAGAGCCAAGCTGTAAAACCAGGATGCCTACATTTCCCATCAAAACTTGAGGGAAGCTGACAAGTGTCCAACCTGTGTCAGGCATCACTTGTAGCTTGACTCTCAGATGGCCTGTCTAATTTTCTCTAGTCATCCATAGTTCAAAAAGGATGAGGGGAGGGGGAGAGCACGCACCAGGTCTGGGAGGGCCAGGATTATCTAACCAGTGCAAGCCTCTTAGGTTTCTTTTCTGGCCAATCAATCCACATTTACAGTCAGATTGTAAAACTTCTGTCTCTTCTGAAGGCCAGTAGATAACCACACCAACATTGGACAAATGGCTTAATCTCCTTGTTTGCTCAGTCTCAAAGGAAACCATTACACTATCTTTTTGATGTTTTACTATTTTCTTTCAATGCTGGTACAGACTCATGAAACTGGGCCTTCTGCCTGAGCTTGTAAACAGGGGCCTTGTTAACCCAGGCAACTCCCCCCGTCCTGATCTGCTATTTGTCTGAGGGGCAATGGAATGATAGACTTTAGTGTATCCTCTCACTCTCTGTTTGGTTCTTCAAGTCTGAAGTCTGTGTCAAGGGAAACCCTGCCAATAGCTACAGCATCAGCGCATATGTTGCTGCAGCTACAATGATAATAAAAACTAAAAGCTATCCATTTCCTCTCAACAAGGTGATGATTCTCAAGCAGCTGTAGTTTCTATTAAGGTTTTTATGATCCTAATATTGTTCCTTTTAGATCTGTAAACTATAAACAACACTAACAAGTAAACCCAAAGCCTCCCTCCAGTAATATTTCTAATACGTTAAGAGTACGTTATTATCCTGCCTTTCCTCCAAGGTAGATTACGCTGAATGCAATGTGAGAAAACATAGCCTTTGCTATGTTTGGAGCTGATTTGGTCCCACTGAGTCCCTGCAGTTTTTGGTTTTCAACCAGAAGTGTGTCATTGCTGGGGCTTCCAGAGTGTGTGCATGTGCCATTTTGCTGTGTGCTCCTGTGTCTCCTGGCCTGCCTTCCCATCCTCCCCCCCCCACTGACCAGGTGAACAGGCTGGGGGGGGATGAAACGTGGGTGCAGGGAATTCCTCACCTTGAGTGAGTGGCTGACAACCTTAATAACAATCCTAAAGATTGTTAATACTGTAAATCTCTAAGACAAACTCAATAACAACAAAAACAACACCATTTGGTGTATATACTGCTCTTTAGAACTACTTAACGCCCACTCAGAGTGGTTTACAAAGTGTGTTATTATTATCCTAAATCACTCCTTGAGGTGGGTGGGGCTGAGAGAGCTCAGAGAGAGCTGTGACTGACCCAAGGTCACCCAGCTGGCTTCAAGCAGAGGAGTGGGGAATCAAACCCAGTTCTCCTGCTGTTCTTAACCACTATACCAAACTGGCTCTTCAGTAACTCTGAATGTTGCTTTCACTTAATAAGATAGGAAGAAAAGTGTCTTCACTTTTTAAATACCAATAAAATCACTTCCAAAGTTTTTTTTAAAAAAAACATAATTAAAACTATTGAGGGTTTAAGGAACAATAAGCTATCCTCTGGTCTTACCATGCTCCCAACAATCCTTCCAGTTGCAAGAATTGAAAGTCTTTCTCCAAAGCTTCACTTCCTGTCACATATTATTTATTTCCTATCCAGTCACCTTGCTAATTTACCTGATGCTGAGCTTGATAAGCATCTTTTTCCTTTCTGAGACAGGCATTAGAAACCTCAGGAGAATACCATAAAAGCCATCATAGCTCAAAGACTGTACCTCTTCCAAACAGAGACTAACAGGCACTGAAACAACTTTTACATTTTTCTGTCACCATGGAAACCAAAATCCTGACATTGTGACATCAGAGGCAGGTTTCCTTAACAGTCCCCCAGGAGTCTCTAGTCTTTGCATTGAAAAAGCAGCTAGATACAAAGGGGAACAGCAGGATCGGAGTCCAGTGGCACTTTAGAGACCAACACCATTTCCAGGGAATGAGCTTTCAAGAGTCAGAGCTCCCTTCTTCCCTTCAGAGAAGGCACAAAGGTGAGAATCTTTGGACGCAGTCTGATCTCTTTAAAAAGAAAAATCTTTATTTACTGTAACACAAACTTTAGCCACTGGAACACAAGTACATAGGACAAGTATACCACAGCACTTCAGGGTTATTGCAGAACTAAAGAAGAAAAATAACTTATTTGAGGCTACTCTAAGCTTTACAGACACTGGTGTTACCTTAGCTGGAAAATCAAAAATAGAAGCTGTTAAAGGAAAACTCTGTTTGTTCCCAGTCCTGGCTTGAGCACTGCTGACAGTGTCCAGATCTTTTAACCCTTCCTGTCCCAGCTGGGTGGGTTTCCCTTTGTCCTATCTTGAGATTTGGAGCAAAATCCCATGTGGATCACCCTGCACCCTGTTCTCCAATCATTTTAAAGTGCACATCTCAGACTCGTATGGACCAATATAGGTTATCCAAATAGCCTTTGATTCGCCCCCATACTGGTAGGTAGTGTCAGGTCTATGGATGACAGGCTATGGCAGATAGATCCCTGTACCCTCACAGCAAGCTCTCCATGGTCTTGGTTGAAAAGGCTTTATTCAAGGAATCAAATCATGTTCATAGCTATGTTCACAGGTTGATCAGAAGGCTGACAGGAATAACAAGAACTGTAAAAGTTATAGTTCTTATAGGTCCCAAGTACACATTCCCCCTCCCAACAGGAAAACATACATTTTGGTGCAAAGTTCTGAGAACTCCCTAAATAGTTTACATGCTTCATCTAGACAAAGGAGAAAGGCAACAGATTAAGAATAAAACACAGTATTCTTCTTTCCCCTGAGAACTAGCAGGTTTGCAAGGTCAGAGGCACTGAGCCTCAAAGCACAAGAGATAAGAGACTCTGGATACAGCAGGCCTGTGAATACAAGGCAAGTTATGGCATCAGCAATATGATATCAAGACACAGCATAGAACAATGGTTCAGCACCAAACACTAGTTCAGAGCAACACTTCAGCTGAAAATAATGGCATGGATGGGTGCCAGACATGACAGGTAGTTGAACAAATGGCTGTTTGGAAACCATGTAGGAAACTCATCTCTGCTCAGATAACAATTTAAGCAGTTTATAACCCCTTCCTTGATACTGGAGGCTCTCCTCAATGTGACTCAAGACATTTTGAACCTCTCTGTCCCAACAGTGGCTACTACACAACTCCTCCCAGCCTGGCCCAGTGCCAGCCACAGCAGAACTGGGCCCAGCCACTCTGCAGCCCAGCCCACTACCAGTTGCCATGTAGCCAAGCCAGACTTTGCCCAGGCAGAAGCTGTCAGGCATTGGGAAAGAGGGAAAGTTGAAAACATGGGGCAGATAAAGTTAGGTTGGCTGGTGACTGGGGAGAAGGAAAGGAAGCAGGAAAAGAGGACAAGCTATGGCGGCTGGCAAGGAAGAAAAAGATGAAATAGTGGAGGAAGAGGATATGGGGGAAATGAGATGCCCCCCACAAGTCTTTGCAGGTTCGCCATGTGTAGTAATAATAATAATATCAGAGAATTTTGAAATGATTTATAAATATATCAATACCGTGGGGAAAACCCTCAAACTCGTGGTAATTCTCAGTTAAGTATAATAATGAGTGCCCTAACCTGGATAGCCCAGGAGAGCCTGATCTTGTCAGATCTCAGAAGCTAAGCAGGGTCGGCCTTGGTTGGATGGGAGACCGCCAATGAAGACCAGGGTTGCAGAGGCAGGCAATGGCAAACCACCTCTGTTAATCCTTTGCCTTTAAACCCCCTCCAGGGGTCGGCATAAGTCAACTATGACTTGAGGGCTCTCTCCACCTCTGTACTAATGAGCAGACTCATATAATTATCTGTAAAGCCCTGATATACTAGACTAGGATAATGGCTGTCCAGAGTGCAGGGAGCTGTGTGAGAAAGGAGCTGGCTGGGGATGAGTCAGGTAAGACCTACGGCATTCCAGATGTGAGGGGGGCTGAAGGTATCATTGGGAGACACTGGACTGTGAGGTATCATTGGGAGATACTGTGGGGAGCAGTAATAAGCAAACTGCCCTGTAGCATGAAGTAACTGCTCATCAGCCGCTCAGTGGAAATACCCATCCAGGCACTTGCCCTTGCAACAAGCCCTAGTGCCAACTCGGTCCCCTTAACCTCTCAAGTGACACTATCCAAGCACCCATAGCATCAGGGGTTTATTTACCTGTACATCCTCTGATGTAATATATGCTGTCATGTTCGAACAACATTGCCCTGCCATTTACTCTGGCCATGCTGGAAAACCTCTATACAAGAGAATAAACATACATGAATCAGATATTAGAAACGGAAATTCTCAAGGAAACCAGTGGGGGAGTCTTTGAAGCTTCTTGAACAGTAAGTAATAGAATTAAAGGTTTTAGTATTTCAGTTGTATCCACAGGATTAATCCACAGAGAGAGAGAGTCCAAGTAGAAGCTTCCGAGTTAGAATTCATATGCAGACTTGATACTAATTACACTTGGACTCAACAGGGATGGATGGTTCACTCACTAAAAAAAAACAATTGTTCCTCTTTACCATTCATGCACACGATTTAGATTCATCCTACTTTTCTGGTCCATCAAGAGTTGGGACCAGAATGATCTACAACATTCTCACAGAGGCCCCTGCAGAATATAACAAATGTTATGGTAATTTACCATGTGTAGGCGAGTGGTTTGAATGACAGATGTTTTAGTGGTGGCAATAGCAGGGTAGGGCCACTGTTAGCTGGGTTTCACCAACTGCCACATGTTATGGAACTTGTGGTCCGTGATAAGGGAAAGCCTTGATCTTACACAATGGTAATCTGGTGTTTGGCATTTCATTGCTGGTACTATTGTTGGTATCAGGAGCCAGTTGTCCCACCAGGAGCCAATACTACCCTACGGAATATTGTTAGCCCTCTGGCAAGCATGGCACTGATTTTACACCAGTGTTGACATCAGTGTGATCTAACTAATCCTTCCAGCTAATCCTTCCAACTGTGGCATGGACATGTCAACATATGAAGTCTCCAGCCTTCATCTTTTAGAATGAATAGCTTTTTTTGTTAATTGTAGAGGAATATTGTAATGAATAATTCACTAGGAATTGTCAGATACGCCCCAGCATATCTGCCATGAGTGTCTTTCTGCATAATGCTCTGAAGCTCTGAGAATATGCAAAGGGAACATAGTTGCTGCTTGGCTGTTAGCTGCTTATCTTGCAGGTGTTTTGCTTTCTGTTCCCCGGCTGGCTTGAGAACGTGGCCTTGGAGTTCCATCAGAGCCGTATCATCCTCCCTGAGAACTGGGATGAGCTCATCCCCCCCTTCTCCCTCCTTTCCCAGATCCTGGACACTTCGCACCAAAATCATAACGGACGCTCTTTCCCAGGGGCAGGAACGTTCCCCTATAATTAACCTTGCTTGCCTACCTTGAGTCACTTCTGCCAATGCTCCTGTCTGAATATCTTGATACTGGTATATCTCATCAATAAAGTATCTTTAACTCATAACCTGAGGCGATGCAGTGAAGTGCTTGGGGATTTACCTGCCAAGACCTGACAGGAATCATTCTCATCTGCCCTTACTAGCGCATATTGTGCTGATCAAAATTTATGTTTGATTTAAGCTCGTTTTATGTTTAAGCAGATCCAGAGGCATAATGTATCCAAGATCTGTGTCCAGTGGGAGAAAGGCAAGCAGACATTAGATGGAGATGTTTCATTTGTACTACACAGAATAACCACTCAGCACAGGAAGGGGGTGATACCCTGCTGCCTGTTATCACAGTGCAGCGACCATAGCCAACCTCAACAAATAAACCAATACAAGAAAAACAGGCCGCTATTTGTTACAGCTGACATCTATCACATTTTATAATTTCAATATAAAGTGGCAGGTGATGTTTTTAAAAGAAATATTGGATTACCCCAAAACAGTGTATTTGTGTGCTCTCTGCACAAATCATTGAATAGCCCTCTTTTTCTTATATAATTCATTGCCGGAAAATTAAATTAATAAATGCTCCTCCAACACACTTGATCTAATCACATCGCTCAGCTCTGTTGATTCGACTCCTGTTGGCCTATACCAGTTGCAATCTGTGCCTTTGTTTTTCCGGTATGTCACTTACTGAGTAACTGGAAAGCCCTGTGACTGACTTATTACCCCCTTTTCACTGCTTTGTCTGAACACAACAGCGTTAATCACTGTGTCCTTCAAAGTCCTTTTTCAATGGGATATGAAATGTAGAACATAAGTTAAATGTGTTTAACAGTTATGTTCATCAAAATTAACCAAGTTAATTTGTGGTCGCAGTATACCTTAATGCCCGTGAAATAAAACCTCGGGTGAAAAAGAAATGTTTCACTTTCCCAGTCTGAATATGTCATTAATTTCTTTTTTCATTCATGAGTGACGATGACTGGCTACTGTGTCAGTGGAAGTGGAGTAACGAAAATTAAATCATTGTACAATAATAAAGGCAACACTCACTAAGCGTACTTCATAGCAAAGTCCAATGGAAGCTAATGGTGGTTGAAGAAGAACAAAGCTACATTCAATTGCACCTTCTTGTCATTTATCACATTTCTATCCAGACCTCTATCCCATCTAAGATTATCATCACAAAAGGAAGCTGATGACTTACCCGCTAGCTGGGGTTGGCACCGGGTGCAGGACGCAGTGGAGGCGGGGTTACCTGGAGGAGGAGCGTCCATCCTGCGCTGGTCCAGCTGCATGGTCAGCACCATTACACCCAAGCATCTGCAGGAGCAGCTTGTCACCCTCCCACCCTCTGCCAATTAAGGACTATTGGGAGGTATTGTCACAACTTTATGGGTTGGCAGTTTTGAGGCATTAGGCTGGATCCCAACAGGGTGAGTGAGCCTTCGGGACTGCTCACCCCAACGGATCTGGAAGCAAGGGTCACCAGGCAGGACTGGCGATGGAACAACGGGTGCCGAGATGTGCCAGCGGGAGGCTGGCAGGTGATGCATCGGTCGGCAGCCAGGCCTCCGATGCCAATGGGGATCCGTGCCCAGATGCCAGGCCAATGCTCCACCCAGCTGTAATCAATAAAGTTGTGGCCATTTCTAACCCAAACAAGTATCTGGTGTGATTCATTAGCTGTAATGCAGTCTGACATAGCACACAGGTGACAACAACCTTAAAAAATAAAATAGTTACAAGCAGGGAGCTGCAAGATTCCCAGGGGTGGGAATTCCTTCCTTCTCCCCCCTCTCACACACCCTCAGCTCTGCTGCTTCCATAAACTGACAGGGATGGAGTATCTCACTCACCAGCTCCCTCCCACTCTCTGCCTACCCCCCTCACCATTTCCCCCAGCTGCCCCCCCTTTTCATTGCTTTATCTGAACACAATACCCAGCACTCTGCCCAACCACCTGTCCTCCTCCGACATGGCAAGGAAAATGGATACCACAAGGCTGATGGAGGATTGTTGTCTGTGCCAGAACAGACATTATACCCCCTTCTTTTTAAAGTTTTCATATTTTTCTGCAAACCTGGGATGTCCCCTGAGTTTGAAGGAAAAACTTCCATCGCTCTACAAGACCCCAATCCACAGATTTAAGTATCTGGAGATGGGACCATGTTGAAAATAAGATATATTGATAGGTTGTCAATCTTGGCTATATTTATGCAGTGAGCTTTTCGGGTGAGCAGAAACCGGAAACCAGAACTCCCCTAATAGTCTGATCCTGTCCTCGTTTACTCAGAAGGAAGTATTACTGATTTCAAGAGGAGTTAGCTGTGTTAGTTTGTAGTTGCAAAATAGTTAAAAGTCCAGTAGCACCTTTAAGACTAACCAACTTTATTGTAGCATAATTTTTCAAGAACCACAGCTCTCTTGGTCATGCTGATGAAGAGAGCTGTGGTTCTCGAAAACTTATGCTACAATAAAGTTGGTTAGTCTTAAGGGTGCTACTGGACTTTTTCCTACCAATTTCAGTAATGACAGCTTATCCATTACATGTGAACCTGCCAGATACTGGCTCAGATCATAAGCCAGTACTGTCTGACTGGCAGTGCCTCTCCACGGTCTCTGACATTTCTCACATCACCTCCTACCTAATCCTTTTAAGTAGAGACGCTGGGGATCAAACCTTGGACATTCTGCATTCAAAGCAGCTGCTCTTCCACCAAGCTGTGGCCTCTCTGCTGTGGATTTTTGATGTTTACTTTAACTATAAGGAGTTAGTCTATATGAAGTTCTGAAACTGAATCTGCAGAATCAGTATTGCTCCCTACACTAGTTCAATGTATGTGGGGGTCACACAGGCTGTCTGTCCCTGCTTACATCCTGAAAAGTGGAATAGAATCAACATGACCATAGTCTATATGGCCTGCCCAAATGGACAGCCCCTTTGACATGTACACTCATATTCACATAGCGTTTCTTATTTATTATTTATTTAGAGCATTTCTATGCAGCCTCTCTGGGAAGCTACCCAACTCTTCAGACTTTCAGATCCACAAAGGGAGGACAGAAATGTGGGCAGAACATTTGATTCCTTTCCCCCCTTTCCGCATTTTGAAATAATGAGTAAAGAGGACTAAAAGATTTCATGTCGTTGATTGCTAACGGAGAACAAAATGTGTGTTCCCAAAAGGAGTTTTTTCTTTTTCTTAATCTACTCAAGAAGTGGAAGATGGAAGAATGTGAGCATGTTAAGTGCTTTTTAGTATTCTCCCAGTGATGTGCGAATTGCTTATCCATGATTAGATCCTGTGTAGCTGGGGCAGTATTTATGACTAGAGATGGGCACGAACAGAAAAAAAAATGAACATGATGTTCGTTGTTCGTTCCCATCCACAAACAGGGACTCACGAACACTTACAAGCATGACCTGTTCACGAACATGTCCATGGTTGGATTTTCGTGGGGGCCAGCAGGCTGTTCTCCAGCCATCATCCAAGTTTGGTCAAGATCCCTACTGCACCACTCCCAGAAACCTGACTTGAGCAGGCACCAGGAAAGGAACTAATAATAAATAATAGCTTGGCCCCAGAGCCTGGCAGCAGCCCTAGAACTTGAAAGGGGTAGATCCCTATCCCACCACACACAAAGAAAATTGAAGCTCTAATGCACTCTCTCTATCAAAATGCCAACAGCAACTATCTCCCTCTCCAGTGTCTGCAAACTAAGCCAGAGCTGTTAGCCTCCTCCCCCCTGGACTTTGCTCCCTTGTAACAAATGTGGAGCTCCACACTTGAAGGAAGACCTGCCTGTCAAGCTAAATTGGGCTTAGATTGGGGTTTCCAGGGCAACATCAGAAGTTCAGACAGAGTTCAGACAATCCCTGCCTATGTTGCCAAGGGAATTGATTGCAGGTGCCAGACTGTCTGGCTTGATGAACAGCAATGAAAGAGGCTTGCAACGACCACTTGTTGGTTTAGAATGGGGTGTCACGAACAGCTTGTTCGCAAACAGCAGATTGGGCTGTTTGTGGCTTTTTTTTTAGTTTGTATTACAGTTCATGCCCATCTCTATTTATGACTTAAGCATTCCCCCCTACAGAATCAGTAGAATTCATTGGACCCATACAGTCAACCCTACCCACATCAATAGATCATTTAGGTGCAGCTGCCAACCACTTGTGATCTGTCCCAAGATAAAAGGCTCAACTGTGGATCAGGGAATGTATAAAAGGCACCTTCGCTATGATAAGAAGTGATCAAGGGCCTAAGCATGGTGAGGCTGAAAAGTCTAGGTTACATGGATGTTAACTGCTGAGTAGTAGAAATGTATTGTGATTAGATATGGGCATGAACCGCATTACAAACCAAAAAAAAAACCACGAACCACCTGATCGTCTGTTCGCGAACCGGTGGTTCATGAAAGTCCATGTCCAATGAACCAGCGTTCATTGGAAGCCTGGCTCATTGTGTTCTTCCATGGTTCGTGAAGCCAGACAGTCAGGCACCATCGATCAATTCCCTTGGAAACGGAGCTGGGGGAATGCCTGAACTCTGTCTGCTCTCCTTCTGTTGCCCTGGAAACCCGAATCGAAGCCCAGCTTACCTTGATTGGCAGGTCTTCCTTCCAACAATGGAGCTGTAAATTGGTTACAATTGGTTACATGGGAGAAGACACCTGGGGGGGAGGGTGGGGGAAGGGGGTGTTCTGTAGCCATGGACACTCCAAACTCATTCCTGCAAACCCTGATAGGCAGTTCTGATGGCCAACCCCTTGTACACTCGTCAACTGGTGGCTCTAATTGTATCGAATGGGAGTTTCCTGGGGGCCTCGGATTGGAGAGGGTATAACTCCAAGATCCCTATTGCAATCTTGACCAATCTTGGATGCTGGCTGGAGGAGAGCCTTCTAAACACTCCCTGGGAATATGGGCGCTCTACGTCCAACGGGGGCCATTCTGAGCCCCACGAACCTTGAACCGGTTCGTCAGCAGGAAAAGTTAATTTTGGTTTGTTAGTTCAGGTTCGTCGGTGGCACCGAACCATGAACCACTGGTTCATTAACTTTTTTTGGTTCGTGTCCATGTCTAATTGTGAGAGTGAGCTGGTGTAGTGATTTGAATGTTTGACCATAATCTGGGAGACATGGCATCAAATCCCCCTCTGCCATGCATTGAATTGAGAGACTTTATGCCATGATTTGCCAGTCAGCTCACAGACATGAGGCTGCAGAGGTAGCTTTTCCAGTGAAGCCCAACCACCTCACTAGATCTTTCAAGCTGACCAACCCCTCACTCAAACTAGTTGACCCAGATGGTTGGAACAGAAACAATGGGTTAAAATTAAAGCAAAGGAGTTTTCAGCTAAATATTAGGAAGAACTTCCTGACAGAGTGGTTCCTCAGTGGAACGAGCTTCCTCAGGAGGTGGTGGGTGCTTCTTTCTTGGAGGTATTTAAGAAGAGGCTGGATGGCCAGTGGAGAGCAATGATGATTTTGGGCCAAGCTACAAGCGACGAATGGCACTTGAACAGCAAGTGTATTTCTCCCTGTTCACTTGCCCTCCACTCAATCCACTTGCTGTTCAAGTGTCATTCATCACTTGTAGCTTGGCCCTTTATGGCTCAGTATGACTATATGCAGACCAGAAGAGGGAGGGCTTGAAGGAATAATCCAGTGCTAGGTTCTAGTTTCTTATGTGCCCAGGGTAACACTGATCATCACTTGTGGGTCAAGAAGAAATTTTCCTCCAGGACAGATTGGCCCGGGATCCTGTAGGGCTTTTTGCCTTCCTCTGGGTATAGAGCAGGGGTCACTGGGGTGTGGAGGTAGCTGTGAATGTCCTGCATTATGCAGGGGGTTGGACTAGATTACCCTTGGGTACCTTCCAGCTTGATGTCTCTCTGTTTCTTTTAGTTCCAGTCATGTCCTTGGTATTAGTTCTCAGTTGTTCAAGTTGAATCTAATTTCTGTAGCATCCTCCCCAGACACACTCACTTATACAAACTCAGAACTCTTCAGTTGAGAGTCTTCCTACAACTAATTCATTTGCTAAATAAAATTTCTCCACTTTTTATTCATCTTTACTTTAATTCTAGCCTCCTAGATCCTTGTTAGCTTCCCAAAGAAACACATTTTTTTCAGGTGGATTAAGAAAGCTATCCAGAGATGGCCATTGTCATTTCAGAGCCCCAAGCAGAAAATCTAAATGCATTCCCTGTGATGATGATAATGGTAGAAAATAAATTAAGTCATTATCAACTGACTGCCTTGTCACAATACCCCCAAACCTACCACATAAGGCTCTGTGCAGTGGTAGGATCATCTCTGGTGCTACATTCCAGGTCTAACTTGATCCACGTGCAGCTCATGGATTAAGATGCCATTGCTCAGATGTCTCCAAGAGGTTTGGGCGCACGGCTGGGCTCCGAGTCCCCCTCCATTATCCCTGGTTTAAAAGATTATCTTACCACTGCTCAGAATCTTAAATGTCAAGTGTGTTAAACTGCCACACATGCTATTGGGACATTCTCCAAATATATAGGCTGACTTGACTTGTTCATGAGTATTCTGTTGCTTTCTTAAAAAAAAAATAGTTCACAGGTAATAAAGACAAAATGTTTTACAACTCGCTAGGATGGTTAGTATACATGCTGGAATCCATCAAAACAGGAACTGAAGGAGCCATATTGAATTCTTGACATTAAATATTAAAGAAGCGGAGAACTTTGCTGGTGTGATAGGGTGCCTGCTGTATATTGAAAATACGGCATATTGGCTCTGTTTCTTGACATACAGGATGCGGTAATGGCCTTGATATTCATTTGTGGCTTGGCAGCTGGGACGTTACAAATATATCGGGAAGATGGAGTCTATTACAGGATTTCTATCATGTAAGATGACAAGTTCATGTTTAAAGTAATCTCTTTGGCTTCTTGGCATCCATTTTCCCTTCTCTCCAGAGTCAATCACAGTGTAAAATGGTTTTGTAATCTCTGGTGGCTGATTGTTGGCTGTGAAATCAAACCATTGCTGAACATGGATTCTACCCCCCTCCCCCCACAACAGCGTGCTCATACAAAGTAATGTACTGTATTTTACTTGTCAGAAACATCGCACAAAACTCTTTTTCACTTGGCTTCCTCAACTCAAGGAATGAAATGCGTCTCTTCCTTTATATTACAGTGTGCAGATAAAAACGGATAGTAAAATTTGCAATAACTTTCCCAAGATAAAATCGGAGCCACAGAAATGTACAAAAGAAAAGTATAACTGAGGGCAATGCTTTGATGAGATTTGGGAGGACATTTTTTTCTTCAAAAATGAAAAGCTTTCCCCCTCTTTCAAAAAACTGATGATCTTCTGACCCTTTTTAAAAAGTGTACAAACACTGCCATCCTAAACAGAGTTACACTCCTCTAATTCCATTAAAGTGAATAGGTTTAGAAGAGAGTGACTCTATTTAGGATGGTACTGCAAATGTTTTACAGTACAGTACAGTACACTCCAGTCTAATTGATTGCTAATGGACTTCAGTGAATTCAGACTGGAGTAACTGCATAGGATTGCACTGCTAAGATACTCCTCCTCCTCTGTAGAGCAGCTGATATTGGTCACACTACAGGAGAGGGTAGTATTGTGGACGGGACATTGCTCTGTCGTGTTAGGTTCTATGCTGTGTGATAATACAAGGTATGTCTGACTAGCAGCTTCTGCCTTCTCCTGAACCTATGTGCCAGGATCCTGCCTGGCCCTGGACAAACCATCTAGGCCAGGGATCCCCAACCTTTTGGCACATGGGGGCCGCATTAGAGTGCCCAGTGCCTAAAGAGGGCCACAGCTTAACTCAAAATGCAACAAAATTGCAGGGTGATAGCAGCAAATAAGCAGGTTGGAGGGCCGCACAGAAAGAGCTTGGGGGCCGCATGTGGCCCGCGGGCCGCAGGTTGGGGACCCCTGATCTAGGCCAATGATGACCCTCCAATCCATTCTTGCAGTTTGTCCTCTCCTTTAGACATGTTTGTTCTTCTTCTTTCTCAATTGTTCTGTGCAACGATCTGCTCGAAATGAGTGGTCCCCATTTTTAGGAAGTTGGGTGAATTGGTTCTTTTTTGGAAAGCCTTTGGTTGCTGCTTGAAGCTTTTTTTTATGTTGCAGTGGGCTTTGCTACTGGTGTGAATGCTGAGCTCTTAATTTTTGTAGCAGATCTATATTTTAATATTTTGAACATATATTGCATGGCTGACATTTCTTCCAAGCTGCCTTGTGCCCTTTTGAGGGGTAGAGAAGGTGCGATAGAAATGTTCTACTAAATAATGTTTTTAATGCTAGGGTATTTTTGCACTGGGATGGTGCACACTTAACACCAGGTCTCTGGGCCTGATTCCAGCTTTCCAGTAACTTTACATAAGGAAGCAAAAGGAGGCTGCTGGTACAGTAGACAGCAGATGCTGTTGCAATAGTTCAATGTCCTTTCCTTCCTCTTTGAACTGATTTCTTAGTACAGTTGACTTCTGGTTTGACTTTCGGGAGAAGAAAGGTTGGCCAAAACCACTTGGTGGGTATCTTGTGAAAATTGTAATCTTTTTTTTAAAAATCTACAATATGCGAAGTTTAGGAAATCTCCAATTTTCTTTCACTCTCCTCAAGCTATTGACAGACAATCTTTTTAAATATCCTGGTAGATGGAACTGCCCCTGCCCGCAGCTGAACAGAGACTTCTCCATACATTACATTAAGGCATCCGATTCCCCGCCCAGCTTCCTGATGTGTTAATGACTGCAGGAAGAAATAGCAGCCAAGTAGTATTCCATTTCCTTTTATGCCCCCACAAAAAAGAGCATCCACATGGTCATATTGCTTTCCCCCTCTCCCCATCTGCTGTCAATCATATTGTGCATATCAATAAAACATTCAGATTTCAAATGGGATAACTTACAAGTGTGAGGTGTGTCTTTATGTCCTCTGTGTCTGCCGGATCTATTGTTCATTAATGGCAATACAAAGGAACATGTCCAGATTTGGAGCAATTTACACTTGTGCATTGATATGCACTACACCAGTTTGGTAGTTAAGAGCAGCAGGACTCTAATCTAGAGACCCGAATTTGATTCCCCACTCCTCTGCTTGAAGCCAGCATGGTGACCTTGGGTCAGTCACAGCTCTCTGGAGCTCTCTCAGCCCCACCCACCTCACAGGGTGATTATTGTGGGGATAATAATAGCATACTTTGTAAACCATTCTAGTGGATGTTAAGCTGTCCTGAAGGGTGGTATATAAATTGAATGTTGTTGTTGTTTTCGTCATCATCTCATGGAAATAGTAGGTCTTTTTTGCTTATGACCTCCCTACATGCACACACATGTATACCTGCTAGGTACATTTAAATCATGCGTCCTGATTGTACAGGTGTAAAGAGAGAACAAACAATGAGTAATCTAAGGTTGACTAATATCCTAAGTTCAGCGAACAGCTGAACCCAATGTTCGTGGGGTTTTTCCGTTCGTATTGCTGTTCGTGCCCATGTCTACTGCTATGCACATTTATATCATGCATCCTGATTGTGCAGGTGTAAAGAGAAGACAAACGGTGAGTAATCAAAGCTTGACTAATAGCCTGACTAAGTCTAGAGGATTAGATATGCAGCTTCCCCCATGATTTAGAAGGTTTGGCATCCTGGTCGCACAGATGCAGAAGCTACCATTGATTCCTAAGCAGGCACATAGCAGCTCAATGTGGACTCTTAGGCCATTTTCACATGGCCATGCACCTGGAAGATCGTGCGAAACTCACAGCATAAAAGCATCTTCCTAGCGCGATTTCCTGGCGCAATCCCATTTAATGGCCTTTTTTCTGACGTCATCGGGCCATTAAAGGGGATCGTGCCAGGAGATCCTGCTAGGAAGACACTTCATGCTATGAGTTTGCACGATCTCCCAGGGTATGTGTGAAAACAGTCGTAGGGCCAAGCTACACATGACGAATGACACTTGAACGGCAAGTGGATTGAGTGGAGGGCAAGTGAACAGGAAGAAATACACTTGCTGTTCAAGTGTCATTCGTCATGTGTAGCTTGGCCCTTAGTCAGGTTTTGAGCAAAATACCAGGGGATCCAGTGAGGGGTTGGATTCACTGGTTAACAAGCAATTTGATTGTGCTTAGTCCCCATGTTGATTGCATTTTTGAGAAGTGCAAGACATTCCTGTGTATTAGTATTATATACTTACATATACTTACAGCTATCAGCAAGATAATATAGAAACTGTGGCAGTACTTATATGGGAAAACAGACAGGGTGCAATCTCAAGCAGATCTACTCAGAAGTGAGCACCACATTTGTCAATTGTGCTTGCTCACAGGAAAGTGTCCCTAGGACTGTAATTTCATTGTGGCTCAGGGCTTTGGCTGTTGCCTGAGTAGCATGGAAACGTTAGAATGAACTCAACTGTCTTGTATAAACCAAAATGTATAAACTAAAACATCCCAGGATGCTTGGGGGGAAAAGCAGGTATAGAATACTTTAAATAAATAAAGATGTTGTTCGACTGGCATACCATGACGGCTTTGCTATCTCAATATCAACTGTATCCCTACTGCTGTGCCTGATAATTTTGCTTTCTCGTGTGTATCGCATTGTGAGGGTATTTCTAACCTCATCGATCTTGGCTGTAGTTTCATTTCTTTCTGCCTCTGCTCCAAGAAGACCAGTGTGTGCTGTCAGGCCTGTCAGAGAGACTCCTCCGAACAAATTCACTATGACTTGTGAAAATGCATTAAGTGAAAATGGATGGTTCTCTATTAAGCTAGGATGGCTTTTTCGATCCTTAGAAGAACTCCTAATGGGAGCGCCAAAAAAGAAGAGACGCCCCGTAAAAGCTTATTAACAAGTAGAAGCTTCCCAAAGTTCACTCTCTTGCTGAAATAACTTGTTCAGCATCTTCATAGCTGGTGGATTCTGACAATCTACAGTGTGATAGGAAGAATTATGTTTTTGCCAGAATGTCAGACCTTTATCGCAAAGCCACATTTATTCTCCCCCATCCCGCTGAAGTGTTAAAAAGAATTTATAGATCAGTTAGTAGGTGCAGGAGAATGAACATTTGCATCTATCAATGTCAGGAGTTTACAGTGTTAGAGGAAATAAGACTGAGAGCAACCTTCCTAGTTGGCACTGAGAAATGGCTTTCTTAGAAAGTTTTGTTTTCTTGGAGTTTCTTGCCTAATAATTGTTTGGTGCTGCAATCTCTCTCTCTCGTTACCTATTGCTCCTACAATTAAATTTAGAACTGCATTTTTTGCTACGGATGACTTTAAAAAGAAAGAAATTGTGAGGGGTAGGGGAGAGACTGAGAAGTCCTTGTAGTGTGGCCTCTTAAATATTGACCCAATAGTGGTTCTGACTACATGGAGAGCTATTTGTGAACTGTGGACATATGGTGTTGAGTAACCTGCTTGTGGACTTTCCATTCTTTGAAGAAATGTGGTGATTCTCAGCTAGGGTTGCCAGCCCCCAGGTAGTGGCTGGAGATCTCCTTGAATTACAACTGGTCTCCAGGCCACAGAGGTCAGTTCACCTGGAGAAAATGGTTACTTTGGGGGATGGACTCTATGGAATTATGTCATGCCAAGGTCCTTTCCCTCCTCAAACCTCACTTTCTCCAGGTTTCACCCCCAAGATCTTCAGGAATTTCCCAACTTGGAGCTGACAACCCCATTCTCAGCTCTAGAGTTTCATGTCTCAGTTACTATCAATATATCTAATTTTTCAACATGCCCCCCTCCATCCATCTGAGAATAGTTAAACCTGGAGGTTAGAGCCAAGAACAGACAAGAGAGATCTTTCTGCAGAAGCAGATTTCATTCTGGCCAGCATGGGGGGGGCAGGCTGCCCCCTTCACACTTTTTTCTTGAGCTGAAGTAGCCCCCCAAGGGGTCGTATTTGCATAACGTTTGAACTGCACATCCTTAGAATATTTCACATGCCACTCCAAAGTTATGCAACTTACTCCCCACTGAGGCTGTTTCAGCTCAGGAAAACAGCATGGGAGGAGGCAGGAACCCCCTTCTACCTCCTTGCTGCTGTTAGGGTTGCCAGATGGGGTCCAGAAGAATACTGGACTCCGGAAAGAGGGGGACGCACTTACCTTTAATTAACATTTTGTGCACGCACACTGTATGTGTCACTATAGGAAGTGATGTCACCATGCCGACCACTTCTGGTGCCCTTAGTTGGCTGGCTCCCCCTGGGTGATGCAGGAGGCCGGCTGAGTGGCCCACTCCTACAGGCAACATGTAGGAAGCCAGGCACTCGGGCTGTTGGCTGTGCAGCCGCATGCAACTGAGTGACCAGGCTAGGCTATGGAGGAGAGGAAGGTGGAAGAGGATCCAGGTGTCCATTATTTAAGGGATGTTTTCCCTGGACAGCCCCCCCAAATACTGGATTGTCCAGGTGAATACCAAACACCTTGCAACCTAGCTGGTATGCTGAGTCAAATTGTCTCCAGTTGGCTTTAAAAACTACATTCCCTGCAGCTGCTGGGCAACTGAGGTGATATTTGGGTAACCCAGATGTTACAAAATGTATTATGTAGTTTGATGGTAAGTATGAGCCTAATTAGGCATTATGGGGAATGCATGGGAACCACCAATGCACAGCTACCAGTGATCTCACCCGTTTCCCACATAATACTTGTTTTAAAAGCTTCATAATCTGGCTTTCCTATTCCAGTTTATGGTCTACCATGTCAATGGAGCAGGAAAACACTGAACACAGTGACGTTACGTGCTTCTTTTACCAAACATTTATCAAGGTGAGGAGGGAGAGGTGTGGGAGGAGAAAGCAGTCCTGTTCCTAAAACCTGGAATCCGTTGCAGTGGATTTCTTCCAGGAACCTTAATATAGGTGCTTAGCTCATAGTGAGATGGATCCTATGGATCTTTTTTTGCTAGCAGTGGCATTTTACACCAGAGGAAGCCCCCTCCATTTGCAGAACAGATCTGTGGGATTCCACCGCCATGGCTAAAGATACTCAATGCAAACTCAATCAAAGAAACAAGGTGTGGTTTAAAAGAGCAAGGAGGAATAGCAAAAGGAATTTTAAAGCAAAATGGAGATGGATTTAACACTGTCACTTCTGGCTATATCAGGCATAGGAGATGTATTTTGAGAGATATATATATATATGGCCATTGAACCCTGAACAGGGCAAAAACAGCTATCGCTCAGAGGCTTCTTGACATTGAACTACAAAATGAAGAAGCTCTGCTCCCCAAGAACTACAGATGTTTAAAATCTTGGTCCAATTTTTCAGCTGCCCCATACCTATCCAGTATTACCCATGAGTCTTACAGATGGGCATTTTCTAGAGCCCAGTTTGAGGCAATGCCTTCGGCTGTATTGTACGGTAAATTCTTGCGGACACCAAAGCATGAGCGCCTATGCCCATGCAAGTCCAACGTGGTGGAATCTGCTACCCACACACTCTTATTTTGTGAATTCTATTGTGAAGAGCGGTCCCACCTCATATTACCTCTCTTGTCTAGATTTAACCCTCTGCAATCCTATCTGGATTTTAGACCAGAAATCCTGCATAAATTTCTTCTAGAAGATTGTCAGAGCTCAGTAACGTATGCTGTGGCCAAATTCTGTTCTCTAGCTATCAGAAAACGTAAACTTCTTTTAGTGGAAAATGTAACATAACTTTTTTTATTTCTATTATTGTTATTTTATTTTAACTTTTATCCCTTTTATATCCTTGATCTTTTTGTAATGATAGTATTTATCTATTATCTGGAACTGTATTGTTTTATACTGCTGGTTTTTGCTGTTAATAAATGAATGAATGAATGAATGAATGAATGAATGAATGAATGAATGAATGAATGAATGAATATGGCCATTGACAAGGATAAACACAGACTCTGTTTTTTACTTTTTAAAGAAATATTACTAAAGGATACTTATGGTGTAGCTTTATGAAAAGCTGGAACTATAAGGGGGGGGGATTATATGTTCCATTGATACTTTGTAGAAATTCCAGAACAATCGTGTAATGTTTTGTATGTAATTCAGTTTGAGTATTTTATTTCTCTTGGTTAATGGAGAGTGGATGGGGGCAGGTTGTTCAAGGGCCCTTTGAACCCCGGGGCCCAATCATCCTGAAATTTAGGGAGCATTTAGTTGACAGCCAGGAGTCAGTTCCCTGGAGATTCAGTGGAGTTGTCTTTAAAAAAATGTTCCCTCAGCCCCCTGTTTGTCACCTAAATCTATTCCTATTAGTAGCCATGGTCAAGAGTTTGATGTTAGTAACTGTATCCTTTGTTCTTTAAAAAAAAAAAATCTGCTGTAATTTCAATGTCACAGTCACAATTCTGAAAATTTAATCCTGCTCTTCCTCTAAGGAGCTCAGGACAGTTTTCATCAGTCTTCCTTTCTTCATTTTATCCTCACAACAAACAAATGTGTCAAGATAGTCTGAAAGACTGGACCAAGGTCCACCAGCAATCTTCATGGCAGTGTCACGATTTGAACCTGTGTCTCCCAGAATCCTAGGGCCAAGCTACAAGTGACAAATGACACTTGAATGGCAAGTGTATTTCTCGCTATTCACTTGCCCTCCACTCAATCCACTTGCCATTCAAGTGTCATTCATCACTTGTAGCTTGGCCCCTAGTCTGACACTTTTATCTAGCCATCCTACTACCTGTTCTCAGCATATATGCAAAGAGAGACAGGAGGCATGGCACTCTTGCTTTGTACACATCAGGTCCTTCCAAAGGCAGCAAAAAAATGGGCACTCCCTGGGGGCTTCCAAACCAACAGGAGAAACTGCATGTCACACCTGAGAATCTTGAACTTTGTTGAAAGAATACCCTATAAGCAGGGCTTTTTTTCTGGGAAAAGAGGTGGTGGAACTCTGGTGGAACTCAAGACTGCACAATGATGTCGCTTTGGGTCAGCTGGAGCAAGGGGGGAGTTTTTTAAAGTTTAAATTGCCCTTGGAGAAAATGGTCACATGTCCGCTGGCCCCACCCAATGATCTCCAGACAGAGGGGAGTTTAGATTGCCCTCCGTGCCGCTCGGCATCACGGAGTTCAATCTAAACTCCCCTCTGTCTGGAGATCAGGGGGTGGGGCCACTGGCCATGTGAGCATTTTTAAGAGGTGCCAGAACTCCATTCCATTGCGTTCCCAATAAAAAAAAGCCCTGTCTGTAAGGCATATTAGTGCTGTTATCCTCAGATTTCATTCTAGGACCATTTCCACACACGTTGAATAATGCACTTTCAATGCACTTTAGCTATCCTGAAGAAGTGGATTTTGTGTTTCACAAACGAAAACCCAGTTCCAAATGATCACTAAGGAGCACTGAAAGTGCATTATCCAACGTGTGTGGAAGCAGCCTAGGTCTGAAAAGTTAATGAGTATCTGAAAGGAGCAATCCTAAACAGATCTAGTCAGAGGTAAGCCCCATGTTATTAATGGGGCTTACTCTCAGGAAGGTATCCCTAGGATTGCAATCTGAGTGAGTTTGTGGCTGAGGTAACGTTTGACCCAGAAGCTGCCTGGTTCACAGCTTTCAGCAATTGCACAGCATCATTCCTTTTACGTATCCCACATTTGGAATCATACCCAGTTTCAGTCTTGCAACTTTAACATGGTCGATCATGAGGTTTTCTTGAGTTTTACTGAACCTGTTATCTCTAAAATGACCATTTTCTGTAAGCAAAATTGGTTTCAACTATGACTTACTCTCCTTTGTATTTCCTCCTCAAGCAATTGAAGATCAGCTTTAGAGATTTTGTGTATTTAATTTGGTGTGTGCAAGTGGCATTGTTTTAGCACCTGTGATTATATTGTTCTGTGCTTATAGTATCTCCCCCCACCGTGTGCGGACGCTTCTTTTAACACTCAAAAAGAGAACAATGGTGATTATTTGAGAGGCTCAGGGTGAGTGGGAGTAATGTGTTACTGTAATGGGGAAATAATTTTGAAAACATTTAAGGACTAGGAAGAGAGGAAACCATTAGAACTATTATGTCCAGAAATTATAAGACGGCACAAAGGAAAAAAGGAGGCAAAAAATAGAAGGCCATCACCTCTTGGTTAATCCATCACTGTGCACAGCTGATAAACAAACATATCTATCACAGCAACGGTCAACCTGATGGAAGATACAGCCTCATTTTTAAGTTCCTCAGAATGAGTTGCTGCCAAATCTTTCAATCTTTCCTAAACGGAGTGAAGTTTCCCTTTGGTGACTTTGTAACAGTAAAAGTAAAACATGTTATCTCTTCTCTGCAGTCCGAAGTGGTACAATCCATTCTAACATGTTAGCTTCTGCTGCTTGCATAGACCAGACCTGTTTGGGACAAATGAGGATTTGATTTTCTCAAAGAATGTGTTTGTAAATCGGGTTTACTGTGCTCGCTAGGCCAGCTTTCTGTCAAGTTGAGTGGAGCTCAGCAGTAATGGAGCTGACAGCCTCTTCTTCTTCTTCCCTCCCTCCCTCATGGGGGTGAGCATGGGAGGCAGGCCAGGCCAGCCACTGCACTCTTGAGTTCCAAACCACCCTGAAGAATAGAAAGATGAAAGCCAGGTGTGGCACAGCTAGCAGCACTTGTACTCCTTCACAGGGGCAAGGCTGTGAAAAGTGAGCAGGGAGACCTGGGCCACGGTGCTGGGATGCCACTCAAGGCTGTCTCCCCCCCCCCCCCCCGGGTACCTCATCACTTTGTGCCACTCCAGATCTGTCTAGCAGTTGGCCTGGCCCTGGCTTGCCTTGCTGGCATCAAAAAATATGAATTAAATAATGCTCTTGTTTAAAATTCTTGTATAAATACAAGATTATGCAGGTTGACTGAAAATTAATTCAGTGTTGCTGGAAAGCTTCCATTTGGAACGTCTCTTATAAGCTTGGTTCAAGGAAACTTATTATTTATATTGCTTGTCATAATTGGGGGAAAGATTCAGTCAAATCCAGATTCAAGTACAGCAAGGGGGGAAAGTTACCAGTATTTTGTTTACATTGCAGTTCATCTTTGTCTTGATTCTTTTTTTGGCCCCCTGTCCTTGGACAGCCTCCTTCAGAGTAACACTTTCAGCAGCCATATCCGTACTGATTACTTGAAGTTTAATCTCTCCACACTCAATCTGTCCGGGATGCTGCAATATTGTTTCTCTGACCAGAGAAACATGCTTTTCCTTTTCATTCATTTGCTCCAAGAGAAATTAAATGCTATTCAAATCAAACTCCCTGTTTCTATATGTTAAACATTTTTTTTTGTTTTCTTCATTAAATTCAACCATTAAGACGATTCCATATAACTCGAGCAATGACAATTATCCATTCTGTGACTTATTATCAGTTCACTGGAGACTGATTCATACCCAACCATATAAGGATATTAAGCTTCTTTATTTCATATATTTTTTAAAAAAATCAGTTCTCCTTCACAGGTCTATACCAGAGGCCGATTCCAAGTTTGAGCTGGATCCATTGGAGCTTTTCTCCCCTCCCGTCTGGATGCAGCCCAAAATGTTCCCTTAAATATTGTTCCGTCAGGAACAACACAAACACTTGAGGCTTCCTCATACTGAATCAGACCATTGGTCTATCCAGGTCTTTTCTAGCGGCAGCTCACCAAGGTCTCAGATGGAGATCCTACTCTCTGATCTTTTAAATGGAGATATTGGGGACTGAACCGGGGACCTTCTGCATGTGAGGCAGACATTCTACCACTAAGCCATGCCCCCTCCTTGGAAAAGAACATTTCAGGGACATTCTAATGCCCATTGAGTGCTGCAGTAGTGAGGGGTGGGGAGTGAGAAAGTGACACTCTGCAGGCAGAAATCCTTCTGCCCACGTGAGCATTCCTTTAGATTTCAGTGAAATGTGAAACGTGAAGCTATTGAAATCAAAAAGAGTCCAGTAGCACCTTTAAGACTAACCAATTTTATTGTAGCATAAGCTTTCGAGAATCAAGTTCTCTTTGTCAGATGCCTGATCAAAACTGGGCAGATACAGAAGAGGAGGAGAGAGAGGGGAAAGAAGGGGACATATATCACAAGGAGACAGAATGCAATTAGCGTGGAGGCAATCAAAACATTCCTTTGCTTGGAAATGTAAACATCTCCTTTTGGTGTGCAGTCAGTTTGCCGTATTAGTTTGTAGCAGTGAGAGCATTGGAGCAGATACGGTTGTAACGTAAGGCTTGGCTGTAGACAATAGACCGAGTGGTATGTTTAGGGTGGAAGCTGGAGGCATGTAGATATGAGTATCGGAAACGTCCAAAAACCAGTGGGAGAACACTTCAATCTACCAGGACATTCCACCAAAGACTTAAAGGTCGCTGTGGTTCAACAGAAACCTTTCAAAAACAAAATCCAACGGGAGGCTGCTGAATTGGAATTCATATGCAAATTTGACTCTGTCAAGCTGGGACTGAATAGAGACTATGAATGGTTATCACATTATCACAGGTAACAGATTCTCTTTACAGAGGCGTGATCTGGGGGAGCCCAGTGACGTCTGGTGTGGGCTTTCGGGGACCACAGTTCTCTTTGTCAGATGCAGCTGGCAGGGAGAGCTGTGGTTATCGAAGGCTTATACTACATAGGAATTGGATACTTTCACTGCTACAAACTAATACGGCAAACTGACTGCACACCAAAAGGAGATGTTTACATTTCCAACCAAAGGAATTTTTTGATTGCCTCCACGCTAATTGCATTCTGTCTCCTTGTGATATATGTCCCCTTCTTTCCCCTCTCTCTCCTCCTCTTCTGTATCTGCCCAGTTTTGATCAGGCATCTGACAAAGAGAACTTGATTCTCGAAAGCTTATGCTACAATAAAATTGGTTAGTCTTAAAGGTGCTACTGGACTCTTTTTGATTTTGCTACTACAGACTAACACGGCTAACTCCTCTGGATCTATGACCATGTGAAGCTATTGAGATAGCTTTGATATTTTCATAATGGATGCCAGCCACTACTATCCTGCTTGTGTATATATTGTGTATATAGCTATGCATTCCTGCTGTCTCTAGTTAAAGCCCAAACTGGCCTCATTATTATTAGCTCAAGCAATGGGAAGCAGGTGAAAAAAGGCCTCCCTCCCAAGCCAGTCTGAAGGAAACCCCCCAAATTCCTGCTGAGTCTCCAAATGCTAACTTGCTCATCCCACATTATTCAGATAAGGTGGGTTAGTGATTTAGCAGCCTCAGGAAAAGAGGTGAAACAGGCCTCCATAGCCTCCTTATCCTTGCTACCAGTTGGCTGAGCTGCACAAAGTACTTGCTCAGCCCTGCATTGATAGGAGTCTCTTGTGCTTCATTCCTGTATAGGAACATGGCCAAAACTACACCCCATGCACTACAGTCAAAATACTCCCCATCCCCAACCTCTCATAAT
Source organism: Eublepharis macularius (assembly GCF_028583425.1). Taxonomy (NCBI): domain Eukaryota; kingdom Metazoa; phylum Chordata; class Lepidosauria; order Squamata; family Eublepharidae; genus Eublepharis; species Eublepharis macularius. The sequence goes on from NC_072796.1 coordinate 21,863,990, forward strand.
AGGATCCATAATATCTTCTGCAAACAAGATTTGAATAGGACAGAAGCATGACGGGATTGTTAATTTCACTGCAAACGTGTTCAACAACTGAATGTACCATTTTCAAAGGTGATAAGCCAATCACCTGATTGGTTCCATTTGTGCTGAACAACCATGAATGTCTAACAATCAAATATGCATCATGGTGTTTTGTTTGTTTTTTTGTTTTTTTGTTTGTTTGTTGCAATATTACCTACGTCCAAAGACATTGTCAGTTCAAACTGATTCAAATAAGCCTTTACCATAGCTATGGACCACTTAGACAAACACTGAATGATAGATGTACTGTCGAAGGCTTTCACGGCCGGAGAACGATGGTTGTTGTGGGTTTTCCGGGCTGTATTGATTAATTATGATTAATTAATCATCTAAACCACGCACTTCAGGCAAATGGCTACTCCAGAAATGAAATACGAAGAGCAATCAAACCCAGGATGAATCAAACAACCAAGGAAAAACAGTCTCCTACAGGAAAAAGTGTTTTTGCCATATATCAAAGGAATTACTGATCAGATGGGAAAGCTTATGAAAAAGCATAACCTTCAAGCAGTATTCAGACCCACCAGAAAAATACAACAGATGCTATGATCAGCAAAAGACAATAGAGACCCCCTCACCTCTGCAGAAGTATACCGTATACCCTGCAGCTGTGGACAAGTTTACATCGGAACCACAAAGCGTAGCATCCAGACAAGAATAAAAGAACATGAAAGACACTGCAGACTTGGACGACCTGAAAAATCAGCAGTGGCTGAACATAGCCTAACTCAAACAGGGCACAGTATCTTATTCCAGGACACCAAAATACCAGACAACACTTCCAACTACTTTGTCAGACTGCACAGGGAAGCCATTGAAATTCACAAGCATAAGCAAAACTTCAACAGGAAAGAAGAAACCTTAAGAATGAACAGAGCATGGTTTCCAGTTCTGAAAAACACCAGGCTAACAAAACACTCTATACCCGACAATAGCCCTGCAGAGAAGATTAGCACATCAAGCACCAATCCATATGCAAAAGAACCTCCTCAGGATACAGTGAAGCCTCCCGCCATTAGCATTCCACACCCTGGGAAATTCTTACAGGATGACTCAGCTCAACCCCACCCCTCCTGAGTAGATATAAATGACCTGCCAACATCTTTTCCACACTGTGACACTGAGAGATCTCTGTCTTTTGGTGCTACACCTCTGAAGATGCCAGCCACATCTGCTGGCGAAACATCAGGAACTACAATGCCAAGACCACGGCAATACAGCCCGGAAAACCCACAACAACCACTGAATGATAGAATTTTATTAAAGTACAGCATTGATCTATGATTAATTTATATGATTTGTGACTGACTTACTTGTCTGTTTAAGCAATTGCCTGCTGTGCAAAGCAGCAGTGCAGGAAGGATGGGGGGTGGGGGGTGGGAGCAGGACTCAATCAGGCTGTGTGAGAACACACAAGTGAAAAAGCCAGTTATGCTTAGGAAGGAATACAATGAAGCCACCTTCCAAACAGCCACAAATGGACTGATTAACAGTCGAACCAATGATTGAAAAATTGGCTCCCTGTTTGCTACTGCTGAACAGGACATAAACCAGATTGCCCAGTGTTCAAGCATCCCTAATCTTGACAGGTTGCCTGCTTGTGTGTGTGTGCACACACGTATAATTTTGAAAGAGAGAATCTTTTTCGGATCTAGGAGAGCTGTCCTTCCAAAACATGACAGACTTGTAATGGGGAATAATGCTAAAAGTAATAAAAGGACTCTGCAGTGCACCTCAGCCCCTTCACTTGGATGTCAGGTAATAGCATTCCTTCAGAATGCACACCAGCCTAGTTTTGGTTTCTGATTTTGTTTCGCTCTCAAAGTGGAGGTTGCTAGGTTGCAACGTGGCTCCATCTGTTTCCCTGATTGGGAAAAATCTCTTGCATTAGCTGTTCAACATCCTTTCCCAGTTTGTAGGCGAATGTGATTTGGGACTGATCTGGAGGTTATTGAATTGTATGAGTAATCTTGAAATTGCCTATGCTTTATTCTGACACACTGAGTTATGTGATTTATAAAGCCTCATTACCGACAGAGTTTAATACTGGAATTCTGAAATTCTCCCCCCCCCCCCCCGCATCTGTATAGAGTAGCATGTGTTTCTGTAACTGCAGAACTGTCCTGAGGTAATTCATTGCCGCTGTAAGATAGCTTTTTTACTGAAAGTATCCCTTTTGCTGGAAGTATCCCTCCTACAGATGGTTCATATTCAGGGTTGAAGCCACAATGCAAGAGGAGAAAAAGAAGAAGAAAACAAAGGCAATTTGTTTTGGAAGAAACAAAGGCAATTCTTCTTTTCATAATATTACTGCTGTATACTTCAGTAAGCTGACAGGAATTCCAGCGGCTCTGCTAACATTTACTTTCCTTTGGGTAGAGACAGCATTGGTGATGTATGAGGTCTTCATTATATTTACTTTATTCGCACAAATATATACATAGATCACAAGTGGAGGCAAAGAAGCTCCCCTGGAACGCAGCAGATCTAGTACCTTGCCTCAGCTCCAGAGGGACTATTTCCGTATGGGATTTTTCCCTTACATCAAACTTAGGAGGCTCCCAGATTCAAGAGAAATGTCCACATGAAGTTGTGCTGCTTTAGGTAGGTCATCTCATAGAAATCGGCCCGTTTGTAATATTCACACAGAAATCCCACAATTGTATTACCACAAAACCGAATATTATTTAGTTCAAGAGCATCTGAAGCAGCCGGTGAGGTGATTCACCTAGGGATGCTGAGCCCCCAGGTCCTGTTGCCTGCCATGTTTTGGAGTAGTCCTAGGGTCAATTTAATGATCTAAAATAGTAGCAAACATGCAACAATCAGATATCAAACACTGCAACCAAATCAGAGTTTGGATCCAACTCTTTAGGATTAAGTTTCTCTAATTGTCTTCACCTCTTGTCGTACTAAATCCCATGTTATAAATTCCATGTTAATGAACAGAAACAATCCATTCCTTCATGCAACATCTTGTAATTGTCTCTCCTGGATTCCTTCAGCTGGACATGTATAGCTCTAAACCAGGGTTCCCCAACATGGTGCCTGCGGGTGGCATGGCACCCATCAGTACTTCCCTGGCATCCATCGAACCTTTCAAAAAATGGGTAGGGCTTGTTATTGGTATGCCTCATTCAAATTATTATTTTTTTTGTAAAATTTTTATTTTTAATATCTAACATAAAAAACTACAAAAGACTACAAAAGTATAAGGGGAAAAAAAAGAAGAAGGGGGGACTGGGGAAAAAGGAAGAGCAACATACAAACAACAAACGCTACACTACATGTCTTGTATTCCCTTCATGCTGCAATTTTTCTTAAAAGTTAACTTTCTAATATGCTATCAGATTGGTAGATCTTATACAATACAGATTATATTCAGGATCAGGACTTCTTCCCCCCCCCTTGCGTCTCGGTCTCAATTCTATCTGCGCAGCTGGAGCAGCTGCGCCCGCTCTCTCCTTCCCCCCACTTTCCCCTTCAGACTTTGAACTTTCTTCCTGCTGGAACTCCTGATGGTTGAGCAAAAAGTCTGTCAACTGCGCTTCCGATGTAATCTTGTAGGTTTGATCCTTATATCTAAACCAGACGCCTTCTGGAAACAACCATTTATATTTTACATCACATTTCCTCAAGAAAGCCGCAAGTCCTTTATACTTAAATCTTCTTTTACGAGCCAGAAATGGAACATCCTTCAATATTTTAACCTTATTGCCCAAATAATCCAAGTCCACATTGTACGAATTATATAAAATGGTGTCCCGAGTCTTCTTAGATGAAAAGTCAATAATAATCTCGCGAGGCAGCTGACGCTTCATTACATACTTTGAAGATGTCCGCCGGACTTCCAAAATATCGCTTTTTAACTCTTCTTTAGTTGCCTTTGCGAATGGCGCCAAAAGTCCAGACACCAAATCTTTTAAATTTTCACTTTTCTCCTCTTTTACATTCTGAAGACGCAGTACCGTTTGGGCACAGTCCACTTGCAATCCTATTATTTGATTCTCCAAAAGCTTCACTTCCTTACTTGTTGCTTTCATGAGTACTACGTTCTCGTGTGCAGACTGCTCTGCTCCGGTCGCTGTTTCTTTAATGGTTTTCACTTCACTTTCCACTGAATCAACCTTTTGCCCCATATCATTCAGTTTCGCTACAAAGGGCTGCACAGCTTCAAAGACTGCTCGTCTCACCATCTCTTCCAAAGTTTCCCCCTTCCCCTGTAACGTCGCCATCACCGATTTACTGATTGCTGGGCTCTGCTTTTTCGTCGCCATCTTAGGGGGGGGGGGCGCCAACTAAGTTCCGAAACTCCGTGAAGGGGAAGAAATCTGCACCTTCCTAGCTTCAACTCCCACCAATCCTTCGCATACGCTTAGAAATCAGAAGGGATTCGCTTACTTACGGGTTTTCACCTTAAATCTGCTTATTGCTGTTCTCCATGGCCCGGCTGCACGTGATGTGCTGCGCAAGTCTGCCGGCCTCTGTTGGAGCAAACGGGCAATTTACCCCCTGCATTGCTTTCAGGGGGTTCTTCCCGCCACGCTCCGGACCCCGTCTCCCTCACTGGGAGTCCTGGGGGTTAACCCTCACGGGTCAACCGCCCGGTCAGGCTGCTCAGACGTTTCCTCCCAGACCTGCGGAGAGGAGCGTCCGACATGGCCGGGAAAACGAAACCGAATCCGGTATGCCTCATTCAAATTAAAGGGATTTTCATGGATGCAATAGCAGTAGCTGCCTCTGGAGGAAGAGAACAAGTAAGTGCCAAGTTAGTGATTGCCTTCCCCTTCTCTTTTCTCCTTCCTTCCCTCCAGGCTTTCCTTTGTTTCCTTTTATCCCCCTTCTATAATTCTTTTGCAAACCCTGACAGCTGTTTGGGGGTTGGCTTTTCCTCCTGTGGCAACCATTTGGGGGTGGTGCTCATCATCCCTGCTCAAAATTCCAAAGGCACTCACAGGCTTAAAATGGTCAGGGACCTCTGTGCTAAGCACACTGCAGTACTCCAAGCTCTATCCTGGAAAGAGATGCTTGTTTGTACCTCCCACAGAGCAATCTAGCAACCCTTCTCCAAGCATTAGGAATGGCAAATCATAAATCGTCCCATGGAATGTGTGTCTGTTTTCACATATTTGTTTCGATCTAGTTGTTTAAAAGTAATATGAGTAAGCAATTAAAATTGTTTAATTGGGTAAGAATACAGATTAAAATGCTGACTACCCCTGCTTACATCACAAATTTCTACATGGAATTAATCTCTGCAATAGCTCTTGCAGTTAATAAGAGCTGAATACAAAAGCTGAATTATAGCCTTGTTTTCTGTAACGATCATGTGTAAATCTATATTATATCTATGTTAATTGCTATTTTATTTATCTCTCTGAAAATAAAGCACTATTTAAAGTGTGAACTCTCGTTATGAATATGTATTTTATAGCAGATTTGCTTTTATACCAACTTCTAAGTACTGAGAGTATTGCTGAATATAACAGGACAATAATTAAACCTTTAATGATAGATATTAAATATATATTTCCTTGATGTCTCTGACATTTTAATACACTCTGATTTAACTTGAGTTCTTTGCTGCTCAGTTATTTCCCTAATAGATTTACTGGAAGAGAAGGTCAAGCTGAGTATGAGTTCATACATATCTCATAGCGAGAGCCGCTCTGTTGACTACGCTCATATTACTGATGACAATACACAGTAAGAAAAAAGGAATTTTGGAAAAGGCAACATGAAAATAAGATTTCAGTTTTGAAACTTCGTAAACCTTAACGCAGTCTTCCACAGAATATTTGATAATTGTAGGCCTCATCCAGCCAAAGCCAGACTTTACAGTCCTGACAATTTGGAAGAGCTAAGCATGTGCGTATACCCCCTCACATTAAAATCAGCAGTTACAGTTTGTGTATGTACTGTGCCATCAAGTCACAGCTTGAAACCCCCTAGGGTTTCCAAGGCAAGAGATAAACAGAGGTGGTTTGCCATTGCCTGCTTCTGCGTATTGATTCAGGACTTCCTCAGTGATCTCCTATCCAAATAATAACCAGGGTGAATCCTGCTTAGCTTCCAAGATCTGATGACATTAGGCTAGCCTGGCTGATTCAGGTCAGGGCATCTCAGGTTTAATCCATGTTGAATTGCATATTATAACATAATGGTTTTGATTTGCTAGATATCTGTCCTTGCTTGAAATCAGAATGGCTACTTGGATTACTGAACCTGGGGTGGGTCTGCATCTCAGGTCTCATCTAAACAATACAGGTGACATGAGCTATTTCAGGGGTTCCCTGAGATGTCTCACCATCACTCTGTACTCCAAGGGCTCACCTTTAATAATCTTTTAAAAGCTCTGGGTCTGAACACTGAGAAGGGGAGCTGAGGCTTCAAATTTCCCTCCTGCACCTTGTTCACCAGCTGTTTCCGCCTTCCTCAAGCTGTACCATTCCTAGCTTTCTTCCGTATGGCTGGAGCAGGGAGTACTTCAGAAAAGTCCAGGAGGGATCACCCTCATGTCTTCCTGGAACACATATTTGTAAACAGTTGCCTCCATCATAGAATAATACTTGATTTGGAACCTGCCAACATTTTATGGGTTACCTCAGTCAACATGGCAGCCATTTTGGGCTTGGCCTTGCCCCTCCAGAGTAGGCTTACCAACCCTCCACCCAAGGTGGGGAATCCCCTGCTCCCACCTCCTTCCCCTGACCCCACTTATTTGGCCAGCAGGGGGCACGCCTCCTGGGGAGCCCCCTGGTGGCACTGCATGCCTCTGAGCCCCACCGTGGTGCACTCCTGTGCCCTGCAATGGGCCTGTTTTAGGCCAAATCAGGCCTGCGAGGGGCAATTCAGCCCTTTGGTGAGTGTGGGTGCGCACACCAGGTCGTCCTTTGACCCACATGATGATGTCACTTCCCAGAAGTGATGTCATCACACATTGCACTGAAGACTTTGGAGGGTAAGTTGCCAGGCTCCCAATCCCCTGCCAGGGGACTCAAGTGACCTGGCAACCCTCCTCCCGAGCAGCCATTTTGGGGTGGTGTCCAGTGCATTCATTACCCATTTTCAAAATTCCAAGAGTACCCATAGATTCAACAGATTTGGGAACTCCACTGTAAAGTAATTCGGTGGAAGAAAATCCTCGGAAACCTTTCTAAAACCCACTTGGTGGTTAATAAAAGAAATGCTTGATATCAGTGCACAGACAATTTAAAAATGGGATTTCTTTGGCATTAGAAGAGCAGAGACCTTCCATCCAGTTAACTAAATTTTCATGTCCAATAAAAGCCCGATACTATGACAGCTACTAGCCCACAGAGTATATATGGACTCACCTTAGTGTTGTTCACAGTAATGTAGGAAAGCACTTTATAAAGCAGGGGAGACATCTTGCACTGTGATTATTACTTAGGACGTAGACATGGGCATGAACAGCATTACTAACAGAAAAAACCCTCGAACAGCCTAATCTGCTGTTCTCGAACAAACTGTTCGTGAGGCCCCATCCTAAATGAACAGGTGGTCATTGCAAGCCTCGTTCATTGCCTTCGGCAGCTGTTCGGCAAGCCAGACAGTCTGGCACCTGCTGCAATCAATCCCCTTGGCAACCAGAGGCAGGGAGGGAACTCCTTCTGGCTTTCCTTCTGGCTTTAACCCTTCAAAGTACTTCCAGCAGAGAGTCCCGTTTCTGCCACTGTGAAGAGAAAATGACAGCCAATGGGGAGACCCGTGGATCATGCCTTTGCCGGGGTGCAATCTCTCTGAAACTTGGGGGGGGGGGTCTTCAGAGGACAGTGAGGACTATGTCCCCTGCAAATTTGGTGGGTATTGGACATTGGGAAGGTCACTTTTGTAACCCCTCAAACTAGCTGCCAGCAGACACTATTATTTTTGCCAGGACAGGGCCCTTTAAACTATCGGCTGGCTGGTGGTAGGGGAGAATTCACCCCCTGCTGTCTGCCAGCTGATAGTTTAAATGGATCTTTAAAGGGTCAGGTAAGTGGGTTTGAGGGGAGGGGAGCTAAGTGGGGGGGTTGGGGTGGTTCTGGCCCCCATGAACAATGAACATGTCCAGGAACATTTCATGTTCATCCGCGTTCGTTGTTCAGGGATGGCACCGAACAATGAACAGGGTGTTCGGGTTTTTCCCCCGTTCGTGCCCATGTCTACTTAAGAGTCTTTATATTTCAGACCACTTTGTTTCTGCTTGACTGTCTGCTGTTCAAAACAATGAAATGTCATACATATGTAGGACAATATGTCCAAATTCCCAGGTAGCTTTGCAAAAGTGATAATATTCTGCAAAGGTAACCACAAGAACAAAAAAAACCAAAAACATAAGAAGAGCTCTGCTGGATCAAACCAGAGGTCCATCCAGTCCGGCATCCTGTATCACCTGGCAGCCAACCAGTTACTGTGGATGGCAAACAAACGGCATAGAGGCCAAGGCCTGCCTTCCTCTGTTGTTGCCTCCTAGCACTTTTCTGCTTCTGAATATGGAGGTTCCATAAGAACATAAGAAGAACCCTGTTGGGTAAGACCATCTGGTCCAGTGGCAACAGTGGCAGACAGGGTGGAGAAGCCAAGGCCTTCCCCTGACATTGCCTTCTAACTTTGGCGTGTAGAGGTTTGCTACCAGTCAGTGTGAAGGTTCAATATTTGCTCATAATATTCCCCCCCCCCCTCCAACTGAATGTGTTAATAGCAAGCTTTTGGTAATTGTGTTTCCAGCACTTAAACCTGGTATATTTCGTCTGGGTGCTGCAAACATATAATGAGAGCAAATGCTATTGAATGAACTAGGAAGACAAAAAAGTATTTACAGTCAAAAACTTTGGGATAATTTACAAGAGCAGGCTTCATTGCATTTTGATAGCTGTTTTATTTGAAGCAATTTTTTTTAACCTGCACACAAAGCAGGTACATCTTAATTACATTCTGCTTTAGGAATCAAATTAATTTTAGCATCTGTTTTCTTGCATATCATAGAAACATGATAGCTTTAATTTGCCATATATCTAGTCTTCCATCCTTGGAAGCCTCTTCTATTGCTGTCATTAAAGGTACTGAGCTGTTTGCACGGTAACTAGCTTGTTTATGAAGAAGGGCTTGTTTATAAAAATTAATTCTGAAGAAATTGGGATTGGTTTGCTGTGCTGGCAGCTACAGCAATTCTGCTTCAGCTGAAGACAGGATGAATGAAGGAGAGGGACAATACTGCAATCTCCTGTCAACAGTTTGGAAGGCAGCCTTTTTGGATCTCTCCCATCTTGCTCTCTAACAGGAGAACAGAAAATTTTTTCCCCTTGAGCAGGAATAAATGGCTTCATGATTAAAACCTGTGAGCCTTCTTACAAAACTCTTAGCTGTGTCTACCCTATCCTACTGTATAAAAGGCTAAGCATATTCAAGACAACTCACATCCTACTCTGGTGCACCATCAGAGGGTGCTGGTGTGGAGGGAAGCCCAGATGAGGCAGCTAGACCTCCAGAGAGTGTGCTGCAGTGGGAAGCCCAGGCCGGGATCAGGAGCAGATCAGGTGCCAATGCCCGCCCTCCACCTTCATCCAGCTGAGATCAGGAACAGAGCAGGTAGCAATGCCCATCTGCTCTTCTCCCGGCTGGAATCAGGAACAGAGCAGGTGGCAATGCCCACTCCCTGTCTTCACCTGCCTAGGATTGGGAGCTGAGCAGGTGGCAATGCCCACCCCCACCTTCACCCAGCTGGGATCAGAAGTGGAGCAGGTGGCAATGCCCATCCCCACCTTCACCCAGCTGGGATCAGAAGTGGAGCAGGTGGCAATGTCCATCCCCCACCTTCACCCAGCTGGGAACAGAAGCAAAGCAGGTGGCAATGCTCACTGGACCTTCACCCAACTTAGATCAGAAGAGGAGCAGGTGGCAATGCCCACTCCCCATCTTCACCCAGCTGGAATGAGGAGGGGAGCAGGTGGCAATGCCTGTCACCTGCCTTCACCCAGCTGGGATCAGGAGTGGAGCAGGTGACAATGCCCATCCTCCACCTAGCTGGGATCAGGAGTGCAGCAGGTGGCAATGCCTGCTCCCTGTCTTCACCCAGCTGTGATCAGGAGCACAGAGGGGGCAATGCCCGAATCCCGCCTTCACTCACCTGGAATCAGGAGCAAAGAAGGTGGCAATGCCCATCCCTCTTTCACCCAGCTGGGATCAGACAAAGAGCAGGTGACAATGCCCACCCCCTTCACCCGGCCAGGATCAGGAGCAGAGCATGAGGCAATGCTCATCCCCCTCCAGCCAGCCTGAATCAGGCGCAGAGCAGAAGGCAAATCCCGCCCCCCCTTTCAACCTGCTGGAATCAGGTGCAGAGGAAGCAGCAATACCCCACCCCACTTTACCCAGCTGGAATCAGGCGCAGAGTAGGAGGCAATGTGCACCTCCCCATTCAACTTGCCAGGATCAGTTGCGCAGCAGGCAGCAATGCCCTCCCCCACTTCACCCAGCCAAAATTAGGCACAGAGTAGGAGGCAATGCCTGGCCCTTCTTTACCCAGTCGGGATCAGCAGCGTAACAGCTGGCAATCCCCATCCCTGCTTCACCCGGCCAGGATCAGACATGGAGCAGGCGGCAAGGTGCACCCGTTCATCCAGCAGGGATTGGGAGTGGAGCAGGTGGCAATGCCTGCCCCCCTTCACCCAGCTGGGATCAGGTGCAGAGTAGGAGGCAATGCCTGCCCCCCCCAATCACTCGGCCGTGATCAGGTGCAGAGGATGTGGCCATGCCTACTCCCCCTCCCTGCCTACATCCTATTGGAAGGATGGAGGATGAGGGAATGCCTACCCGCCTGCCCTCCCTTTTCTAGAGCCCGTTGTATTTTTTCCCACAATGGGCTTTGTTGCTAGTCAATGTATATCTTTCATACTATTTTAACTTTACTTCCTTTCCCCAAGGAATCCTACAAACTGTTGCTTACTCTGGGGGTGATGAATCTGTATGGCTGATGGTGAGGCTGGTGTCCCAGGCAAAAAATACACAACCAAAGCATTGTTGGATGTATAGACCACTTTATTGATTACCACCATTGGAGCGTTGGCAAGCCATAAGACAATAGATCGACTGCATCAAATGGTCCACTGCCATTCGATGGTTCCTTCCCCAATAAAGGCCAGCTCAGGCACAAACCCTTCGGCTTCACCCCAGATCCCTTAAGGAGACACTGAAAGAAGTATGGTGAGCTCCTCGTCCACACCAGATCACCCCATCCACACCAGATCACCTCAGTGGATCTGATCCAGTGCCTCAAAAACACCTAAAGTTGGGACAAGTCCCCCCCCACACACACACAGTGCACAGGCACCCCAGGGGAGGGAAGGAAGGAATGAAATTGCTCCTTCACTCCCACTCCAAAGAATGGTGGCAATCACACAGGTTCCAGGAGAGGCGCTCAAGCCGGCCTCCACTCCTCTTCTTGCATCCCCCATCTACGGCTCTTTGCCTCCTCCCACCAGCCTTGGACCTGGCTGCAACATTACCTGTTGGTAAATCAGTGAGCCTTCTTTAATGAGATTTTATTGGATTATGTTGGGTTTTAGTTTCAAACTGCAAACCACCTCAAGCTACAAGGGAAAGGCAGGACACTATTTCTGTCATTCAAGCTCTTTGGCACCCATTGAGAGGGAGCCTAATTTTCCCATGTTTTTGTTTTCACTCCTCGGGCTAGCCAAAAATGCATGGTTAATGTGTGTGGCCCTTCCTTTTGAATCAATATATCTGTTTCTGCAATTCATGTAGGTGGACAGGGAGGCAATTGTGAGCCTTGTTACAACATAAGATCCCAACCCACTAAAATAAGCTATATGAGATTTACTTAGGATTGCAGCCTTTGTTTGGATATAAAATTCACTTCAATCAATTATACTCGAAAAGGCAAATTCGTATGTTGTGGTGTCTGGGCCCAGTAATTTCTAAAGAACACCAGAATAGCAGTGGTGTGATTTTTCAGCAAAGGCAGGAGGGAAGCCTTTAAAAACTAATGAATATATATTACTGAACCATATGGACTCTATGAAACGACAAAGCAACTCAATTAAGATTCATTTTGCCACATCTGAACAGAAGTAAATTAATCTTCTTTCCCACTTTTATATCAACAAATGCAATCCAGATGGCTCCAATACGTTTTTCTCGATGCAGCATTTCATAAAACAGAGGCCTTGTAGCCATTTCTCATCTCCCAGATTTCACTATTTGAAGGTTTCCACTTTAGTGACTCGTCCTGATTATGGTTTCTAGTTTTCACTTACTGCGTATTTTAATCAGTGTTAAGAGAATTTTGCTCCCCCCCCGAACATTAGCCTATTGTATAAGAGATTGTTTATAAATATTCTTCTACATTCTACCTTTTTGAAATCTTTCTCTGGTAGGCAGATTACGCCTCTTTCGGATTCTGCACAAATTACTTAATGCAAAGACTCTCCAAAACCAGAATGCGTAGTCACATAGATGATGCCAAAACCAACAGGCCTGCCACTCTTTCCCCTGTCACATGACTGAATACCTCTGTACTTCCAGCTTCCCAAAGCAGCTGACAATGACCTAGAGTAGGATGAGGAAACTTGTGGTCCAGAGATGCAATTGTCTTCTTAAATCTCACTATTACAATGCACGTCACATATAACGCTTGAGTGGGCTTTTTAAAAGGCATCTATCCAATGTTGTCCCCATCCATGTTTTTCCTTGCTTTGCTGTGATCTTTTCCAAACTTGGTTCAATATGATCTTTTGAAAAAGATGGCTGTTAAAGTACATTTGCTTTCCATGTGGATGGGAAAGTGTACATTTTTACAAGTTCCTCCAATACTGGCACCATTTTCCTTGTCCTGGCAGCCACCATTTCTTTCCACCACCTTTTCCTTGTTTTGGAGGTTCCTGGCCGAGATCCGTAGATGGGCCTCTGCACAGTGATTTTATTTCCAGATTTTTTAAAAATTGTTCATTGGCATTATCTCTCTAATGCTAGGCTACTCTGATATCTCAGTTATCAGTTTCCAGCTACAGTGATAAATCCATTACCGAAGGTAAGGTATATCTAAAGGAAAAAGCTAACACTCTTAGCTAAGATGAGTAGCTGTGTTAATCTCATAGACTAACACAGCTATCCATCTTGAGGTAACTGAAGAAGTGAGCTGTGACTCACAAAAGCTCATACCCTACCACAAATTTTGTTAGTCTTATAGGTGCTGCTGGACTCCTGCTCTTTTCTACCCTTAGCCAATTTTAGGTTTTCCCACTCCACTATAGTCTGAGGAAATACTCAAGGCCTAACACTTGGTGTTCATGGGGGGTGGGTGGCTGGGTGGGAATGGTTTGTTCACAATAAGCCTTGATGCAATCAGGTTTGGTATCTGAATGCGTCCAGAGAAGCAATGTCAAATGCATTTTATACCTTTCAATCACCATAGAAAAGATTGTATTCAGTCCATAAGACCTCATACAGTTCTGTCAACAAACAAGTCAAAGTACATGCTCTTCTGGACAGTGGAGATTGATAGGTCACAGTTAGGGGTGTGCACTTCGGGTATCTGATTCAGGATAAGTGCCCGAATTGGACCCAATCTGTAAAGATTTGGGGGTTCCAAATCAGGGCCAACATGCTGGCCTCAATTTGGAACCCCTAAATGAGAGCTTCCTGAAACGATTCATATCACTTCAGGAAGCTTAGAGGCCTTTAAACTTTAAAGGGCTCCCTCCCATCCACCCACGACCCCACTCGCCTAGCCCTTTGCTGTGGCACTGCTGCGGTGGAGGCGGTGGCATGGGCAGCGGAAGCGGTAGCTGCGGCCTTCCCCACCACCCAGCTAGCTGCTGCAGCAGCAAAGGAGGTGGTGCAGATGGCAAATGCACTGGCTGCAGCCTTCCCCACCACTCTGTAGGCCACTGCTGTGATGGAAGAGGCAGCATGGGTGGTGGAAGCACTAGCTCCAGCCTTCCCCGCCACCCCTCTGGCTGCTGCAGTGGTGGAAGAGGCAGTGCCAGTGGCAGAGGTACCGGCTCCAGCGTTCCCCACCACTCTGCAGGCCACTGCTGTGGCGGAAGAGTTTGCATGGGTGGCGGAAGTGCCAGCTGTGGCCTTCCCTGCCACCCAGCTGGTGTTGCTCTTGGACAGGTAAGTGTGTGGGGGGGGCGGGGGGCTAAGTGAGTGGGATGGGAGACTGCTTTCCCCCCACTTTGGTATGCTCTGAATATTTATGGAGCATACGGAAGTGATTTAAATTCCCGAAGCTTTCAGGTTTTTACAGATCATTTTCCCACTTTGGGTAAACCGAATCATGAAAACCGAATTTTTACCCCCGTGCATAACCCTAGTCACAGTCAGCAATTAAAAGAACATAGTAAGAATAACATTTCTGGCTGGCACCATTAATTTCAAAACACAACTGGGAAAGAATCCTCAAGGATGGGACTGAATATCTCCGGATATAAACAAGTTTTAACTTTCAGTTTATAGTGGAAGTAACTCACTGTGCCCTTTTCATGGCCACCATAGTAGAATATCATGTCAATTACTGCAAGAGCAGAAACGTCAAAGCATAGGGTATAAAGAAGAATTTTCTCACATACTTTGAGCATTCTTTGGGGCTATCCCAAAATTCTCTAACATATCACTGTAGCTTAATAGTATAGAGAAAAGGCAGGCAACCTTTTTGGCCTAAGTGCACAGATAATGCACCATTTACCTGCAAAAAAAAAAAAGAGTTGGGGGAGACAAGGGTTGTATTTGGTGAGACACACTTGGGGGAATGTTAAGATCAGTGGCATTGTCAGCATCACAGGGATTAGCCTTTGACATGGCTGGTGGATATGCAGTTTAGAAAACCAGCAATGGGCATAAGACAAATTCAACAGCAGGATGCTGAAAACTTGAGGATAAATCTATTACTCACTTGGACATGCTAAATTTAGGCTCAGTATGTTAAACGTCTGATAAATCAAATGCAGCAGATACACATTTCATGTACATTCAAGAACATCTAAGGATAATACCAGCAGCCCAAATAGCCCAGACTAGCTTGGAAGCTAATCAGGGTTGGCCCTGGTTAGTACTTGGATAGCAGACCATCAAGGAAAACCGAGGTTGCTATGCAGAGGAAGACAATGGAAAACCATGTCTGCTCATCTCTTGTCTTGAAAACTCCTTGATACCCATCATGTCAGTTGTGACTTGATGGCACTATCATCATCAATAACAACATCAATATCAGTACTGACAATGATACAGCTATGGAGATCCATGGAATTTAAAAGTCTTATAAATGCAGAATGTTCACTTCCACATGGAGGTTTTGCTTGAGTTTGGCATTTGCTCTGTCTAAACAACAGAAGGTCAATTTGTAACTGGTGGATGGCGGAATCACATGATTAAATGCTTCCCCCTATATTAAAAATGCGCTCCTTGAGCCTAAAAAAGGATTCTCAAGGAAAGGGGTTCTTCTCTGCAATGGTGGGGGGTTGGGCATTGACACCTGCTCCGCACCTAATACCAACCAGGTTAAGGCACATGGAGGGCATTGTCACCTGCTCCACTCCTGTTCCCTGCCTGGGCTTTGCACCATGACATGTTTTCTGGAGCGATATGGTGAGTTACCTGGGGTTTCTGCTGCGGCAGCGCCCTCTGGTGGTGCACCAGGGTATAAAGTGAGTTGTCTGAAACACGCTTACTCAATTATATAGTAAGATGTCCTCCATGGACAGAAGTTTAGGGTAAGAGAAAACATACAAGCCAAGTGTACATTTCCTATGTATCTGTTCCACTATGGGCCTATCTTACGCACATCAACACACATGAAGCTGCCTTATATTGAATCAGATCATTGGTCCATCAAGATCAATGTAGAATCTCTCTGCATGAGACGTCTTACACGAGAATACTCAAATGTAGGGAGATGCAATATTAGCTGGGATGCATAGTTTACAAAGATGGAGCCAGCAGAGATCGCTACTCAGAGAGTTTGTTAATTTCATCTTCACCTCCCTGAAGACTCTATCTATTTCAAATCCCCTTTGGGGAGGTGAAGATGAAATTTAACAAACCTTCTGAGGAGTGATCACGACTGACTCTTTTTTTAAACTACGCTTCCCAGCTAACATTGTGTCTTCCTATACTTGAGAGTGTAAGATGTCTTGTGTAGAGAGACTCTGAGCAGAATTCCTAGCGGGCCAAAAAAAGTGGGAGGGGGAAAGCAACATTAGATCAGGCACACAGACCATTTAGTAACCATTTAGCTTAACCCCAAAATACTTAAAAAAACAAGGAAACCAAGGTTGAAAAAATACGTGTGCACTTTTCAACTTAGAGAACACTACTGAAGGTAAAATTAGAGCCATCTTTTTTTCTGTTAAGCTTTCCACAAGTGTCACAGTCAGTCCAACAGTCAGTCCACAGTCAGTTTACTGACTTTTGGTGGTGTATATCTCAGAAAGCTTCAACTCTGATAATGTTCACAAAGGAACATTTATACTTGCTTAAAAAATCACCCTCATTTCCTTCACCTTTCATTTACTTTTTTCTCAGGAACCTATTACACTGCCCCTTAAGGACAAAAACTGATTCTATGCCAATATCCATTAGGTTGCCAAACCTAAGGATTGCGCTAATTTGTAAGATTTTTTTTTAAAAAAATGGGAGGTAGTAAAAGTTAATAGATAAAACTAAAATAAAACAAATTTGAGGGGGAATCAGGAGTTGGGAAGGAGAACTCTGATGAGATTGGTCGTGTTTTTTTCCCCTTCCTGGAGAGAGACTGGTTGAGAGAGCGAAAGTTACATTCCATGGCCTGTGGAATAGTTACAGTACAGTCCTAAACCAAGTTGCATCCTTAAAAATCCACCAAAGTTTAAAAGAGTTTCTTAGGATTGTCCTTGAAAAAAGAAAGCTTTGGGATGCCTGGAGTAGTGAGGCAATCTCTGGATATAGTTATAAATTATTCGTTCCATAACCCCAGGCAGAATACATTCAACTCAAGGATAATTAATTGTAGACTAGATTAAGAGACTGCTTCCTCCCTATTGCTTGTTGTTTCCGTCCTTGGCCTTTAATTTGAAACTGTTTGAAGCCTTATAAAAATTGTTTAAGGAGCAATAAGACATCCAGTCCCTTTGCTGAACTCGCCATGCCTCCTCTGAGGATAGTACTTCAGCTATATTTCTGTATCTGGAATAATAGAATGCACATACTATGCGCAGGGCAGCTACTGGACAGAATTAGCTTTACCCAATGATTAGAAGGAGTTCAGAGCACTCATAAAGAGATACAATGGGCAGCCTCATCAGTTTTATTTTATTTTATTTATTTCAAATTTGTATTCCTCCCTCCCCATGAGTGGGCTCTGGGCAGATAACAACATATTAAAAATACAATTAAAAATCCATGTTCATTAAAAACAACACATTTAAAACAGGATGGTGTACAGCCTTCATAGGGAGGGTTTTATACACCCCTTTTTTTCCAGGCCGGTGGAGGCCCAGCCTCAGCCATATGCCTGGCGGAACAACTCTGTCTTGCAGGCTGGGAGAAAAGTTAGTAGGTCCTGCCAGGCCCTGATCTCAGCAGACAGAGCATTCCACCAGGTGGGAGCCAGGACCGAAAAGGCCCTGGCTCTAGTCGAGGCTAGGCGGGCCTCCTTGAGGCCAGGGACCACCAACAGCTGTTTGTCCCCTAATCAGAGTGTCCTCCAGGGAATATATGGGGAGAAACGGTCCTGTAGATACGCTGGTCACAGTCCGCACAGGGCCTTATAGGTCAATGCCAGAACCTTGAATGTGATCCGGTACTCCACTGGCAACCAATGCAGCTCGCATTGGTAGACTCATTATTATTAAACTCATTTCTTTAGGATGGCACACTAGCAGTTGTTTCCTGGCACATTTTTTAGGAATTATCATCACAATGGATACTGAAGGATAGTTTTCTGTGTATGTTCAATTTAAATTAATGGACACAAAGGCATCATTCTGGCAGACTAATCTCTTCAGCAACTGTTGTTCCTTTTAACAAGACCTGTGCTTGACACATTTGTGTAGGAGTTTGCCTAATATAATATATTTTAGCTGAGAGAGCAAACAGAAAACAAAGCAGCAGAGGTTTACATTTATAGCTCCAAATTCTTAAAAAAAAACATAATAAGGAATAATCCTCCGGCATGCTCTTGGGAAAAAATTACTAATTTATTGTCCTATCTTTTGAGAATTGATTTATGTTTCTAATGCTTTCCCTGTGTCATACTGATGATAGTAATCTGGCTTATTCATCATTTTTCATCCTCTATATTTTTTCTACCAAGAAAAAAATCAAGATAATGAAAGATAGCCTGCTCTTTGTCTGCCACCAAATGATTACATTTCCATTTTTAAAAGCTTGTTAAGACTATATTTAATTCAGAAAAAAACTAAAAACAGAGGGCTGGTTCCAGAGCAAAGAGTGATAGATGGGGCAGCCCCCCCCCCCAGGTCCAGGGTTTGTTTGTTCTTGTCATGCAGGATGACTGACTGTACTGATGAATTCTCTTCTTTCTTCAAGAAGAGGAGGAGAATAATCACACACTGACATACTGTTCAAATGAGAGATCACTGATCTAAAACTCAGGTTTGAAGCTTAACAGTAGGGTGAGTAATGTATTTGCTCTCTGTTGCATATTGTCTTTTACAGCCATAATTTTTCTTTCTTTTTCATTATTTCTGCCCTGGTTTACATTGCAGACACAGATAACAAATATAAAATCTGCTGCCGTACCAATGGTGTCAAAGATGCAGAGTGGAAGAACAGTGGCTTAAAGAAAAGTAAAGCTGGATAAAAGACATAAAGAAAATTCGACTAGGCTCAGAGTTCCTAAAAAGCAGGAGATTCCAACACGTGCATCCCAGAAGATCCAGGGAAAGATCACAAAAAGATCCATGCTAGGCTTATTGCTTTTATTCCATAAGTTTTCTGCACTGCTTGGCTGATCGCTTCAAGTATACATTTCTAGGACAAAAAGCCTGTGGGGTAGGGGGAGTTTAGCTAGGGATATTATTCATTACTCAAAAATAGATCCCATTAAAGAAGAACTGTTCTCCTAAAGTGATACGGCACAACATTGGTGCAAGCTGTGAAAATCAAGGACGTGTATCCTGCCTTTGTGTAGCCCTAAGTGCAACCCTAAGTAGAGCCACACCCTTCTAAGTCGATTGAAGTCAATGGGTGTAGAAGAGAGTAACCCTGTTTAGGATTATGGTTGTTGTGGGTTTTCCGGGCTGTATTGCCGTGGTCTTGGCATTGTAGTTCCTGACGTTTCGCCAGCAGCTGTGGCTGGCATCTTCAGAGGTGTAGCACCAAAAGACAGAGATCTCTCACTGTCACAGTGTGGAAAAGATGTTGGTAGGTCATCTTTTCCACACTGTGACACTGAGAGATCTCTGTCTGTGAAAGCCTTCGACAATACACCTGTTTAGGATTGCATTGCAAGAAGCCTTCCTCTAGCCTAAGGAGCATTCTTCCAACTTAAACAGCTCTTCTGCCAATTGAAGAGCCAAGGCTACAGAGTTCTTAATGCCTTTTGGGGTCAAGGGGGCAGGGGCAAAGGGGGGAGGCATCAGACCTGAAAAGAAGGTGAGACCAAAGGTCAGGGTCCAAAAAGACAGTTCAACAATAAATAATAAAACAGGTCTTTATTACATAAATTAACAATAAATGTATCACAGCCAGTTAAAATATTATTTACTCACTGCCCCCCTAAATTTTATGTCTATGGGAAGAGCCATGAAAATTGGAGTTGTCTTTTGGCTGAAGAATAGCTTCAAAGTTTAGTGGAGTGTAGGAAACTGGCCAATATCCTGCACCCATCTCGGCACCTGACCTTCTAGCCCCATTTGTGCATGTTTCCACTGGACCAGAAGACTCAAGGCCAAACTAGACATGATGGCGTCCTCATGGCTGCTATTCAGATGCCACTGCCATATCCTCCTGCGGCTGTTTCAACACTTGAAAAGGCTCAAGGAGGGTGGTGGACAGGGGGGACAAGAGCGCTGATCCAAGCAGGATCAGGCCCTTGAGATATTTTGAAACTACCTTAGGCTGGCAGCATCCCAGTGGTGGCCACCAGAGTGCGGTCATGTCTAGTTTGGCTCTCAGTAGTGCTAGAACCATAGCCGTGAAACTTTCTGTCTTCTCATATACAGAGAAACACCTGATCATCTACCATGGTTCCTAGCATACTTCAGAGGATTCTGGAACATGCAGGGCTTTTTTTCAGCTGGAATGTGGTGGAACTCTGTGGGTTGCCCTCAGAGAAAACGGTCACATGGCTGGTTGCCCCGCCCCCTGATCTCCGGACAGAGGGGAGTTTAGATTGCCCTCCACACTGCTCCAGCGGCGCAGAGAGCAATCTAAACTCCCCTCTATCCAGAAATCGGGATGGGACCACCAGCCATGTGACCATTTTCTCCGAGGGCAACCCACAGAGTTCCACCACCTCTTTTCCGAGAAAAAAAGCCCTGGGAACATGTACATTTTTATGCAGAGTATGCACAGATATGATTTACCTGTGTGAACTGAGTGTGCACATCCTCAAATACTCCCAAAACTTTCCTGCGGCTGCTCGTTGTTGAAGTAGATGGCGAATGATCTGTCAGAGAACCTCATCTATGACTACTGATCTACTAATTAGCTTTCAAGGAATCGTGGAATTTTCTAGAATACCATCAGAAAATTGTTAGACAGGAGGGGTTCTCCTTTGAACCACTTGCCATGCATTTAGAAGGTCTCAACTTGCATCCCTAGTACAGAGGAACCGTGGTTCAGTAGGAGAGCTTCCACTTTGCATGCAGAAGATCCCACGGTCACTCACCAGCATGTCCAGTATAGAAAAGGATCAGATAGTGGGTAATGTGAAAGGTTTCTACATAAGACCCACTGCAGGACACAGTGCTGACCTTGAAAGACTGATGGTCTGACTCAATATAAGGCAGTTTCGTGTCATGTCATGTCATGTCTTGTCATGTCATGTCATGGACATGTCATGTGCAATGATAGAAAAGACTCATTTTCTACCTGAGACTCTGAAGAGCCACTGCTAGCCAGTTCTGAGCTCGGTGGACCAATAGTCTAAGTAGCTATAGGGTCAATGTTATGGTGTAATGGACAGCACTCTGCCATAGAGGCTTGCTGGGTGACTTTGGTCCATCATACACTCTCAGCCTAACTTACCTCACAAGGTGGGTTGTGAGGATAAAATAGAGGAGAGGAGAACCATGTAAGCTGCCCTTGATTCTCACTGTGTTTTAAGGTGGGATATAAATGAAGAGAAGCAAGGGGAAGGGGCCAGATGGAAGGGGAGGGGAGGGGAGGGGAGGGGAGGGGAGGGGAGGGGAGGGGAGGGGAGGGGAGGGGAGGGGAGGGGAGGGGAGGGGAGGGGAGGGGAGAAAGACAGACAGACAGACAGACAGACAGAGACAGACAGACAGACAGAGACTATATCTCTTCACATGTCTTTAGTATTCTATGCAGCTGGACATGCTGCTTTCTTATTTAGGGATAACATCTTAAGACAGAGTTTTAACACGGGAAATTATTCCTAGGTACAAATGACATACAACATAATGTCAGATATATACTCCTCCTACCTCTTTTGGTGCTATGTGGAAAGTGTTGCATCCAAAAGAGGTCAGCTGTGGACACAAGAAATGAAAAGAAGGCTATTCATATGGTTTATGACAAGCCATAAAAATTGTGAAGGTTGCTGGATAGCCTTGATGTGAAATGGGATGTCTGAATTTAAAATCTGTCATGGAGAAGGTTAAAGCTCATAGTTTATGGGATATGAAACCCAACGTGTCCTGAAAAGTATACAAGCCACAGACCTGCACATTTACCAAGGCCTTGTCTATTGTAATATGAATTGTTAACTCACTTGCCCAACAATTTCATTTTATGTGATAAATCTTAGATGTGCAAACATGTCTCCCTCATGACACTGTTCTGTTATTACAGTGTTATCATCACTCATTGTTATAAAGGCTATGAAATCCTCACGTTCCTGAGTGAGATGGGCCCGTTTGGGTTGGCAACCTCCAAGTGGGGCCTAGAGATCTGGAATTACAACTGACCTCCAGACTACAGAGATCAGTTCCATAGTGGAGGGGAGGGGGGAATGGCAGATTTGGAGAATGGACTCCATGGTATTCTACTCCGTAGAAGTCCGTCCCCTCTCCCAACCCACCTGGCCCAGGCTTCACTCCCAAAATCTCCAGGAATTTCTCTACCCAGAGTTGGCCACCCTAGTCCCTGTCAATGTTTCCATTTTACAAGTGAAGAACTTACAGTGCGATCCTAAGCAGAGTTACTCCAGTCTAAGCCATGGTCTTAGACTGGGGTAACTCTGTTTAGGATTACACTGTGAGTCTCGGGAATGTGTGACTTATTCATTTTTTAATATTTTGTGAAAATCATTTTATTAGTGCAAAATACACAAAAAAATAAAAAAGCAAACAAAGGAAAAAAGAAAGTGTTGGCTACAAAAACACTGTTAGCAAATTTATACATAGGTATCTATAAAAGGTTTCCAAATATCTAAAAATAAGTCCATACGTGATTGCATTCTATATGCAACACACTCAAAATTTGGTAATTCTATGAGGTCTTCAATCCTATAAATTACAAGAAGTGGGCTTTTGTCTTTCCAGAGTTGAAGTATAAGTCTTCTAGCAACTGTAAGGGCATGGAGGGTCCATTTCTGTTGACCATCAGTTAGATTCCAAGAGATAAGCAAGTAGTTTAACAGTGCATTTACATCCTCAAAAATAAATGAGTTTTCTAACACAAATTAATATAACTAATAACTTCCTCCTGAACATGTCCAGAGCATATGCTTAAGAGATGCATCTTGTGAATTACACCACCAACAGTTCGAAACTGTGCTTAAACCTTTAGTAAAAAGACGCTGTGGTGTCCAATATACCCTAAGTAAGGGTATATACCCTTGCTGAGTAAGTCACAACTTAAGATCCATAGTACCAACAGGTATAAGGCTTAAAGCCTTATCACATTGTTTTAGCAAAATTGGACTCTACAGATTATTCCGTTCATCTCTAAGGCTCTGTGTATCATATTTATTAACCAATCCCAAATATTTATATACAAATATTGTAGATTTCGCTTTCTGTATTGATTCAAATAAAATCTCCAGAAGTGGGGGAGATTCTGAAGCACTTCCAAAGAAGACCAGGGTTGCTATGCAGATTCAGGTAACTGCAAACCACCTCTCGCCTTACAAATCCCAGCAAGGGGAGGGGTCACCATAAGTCAGCCATGACTTGATGGCACCTTCCCCCACCACTTTAAACTCAGAAGACAGTAGCCATTTTTGGTTAATAAGAGGAAAACCTGGAGAAGAACTTCAAAAGTATGTCTCACAATGAACTTGTGCCGCAGGAGCAGCAGACCATTCTGTGTAGCCTTATACACAGTTACGATGCCAGTGTTAAGACGACCCTGCACAAAGTTATCATCTGTCACCATGGAGTTTATGGGGGCAGTGTAGCCAAAATTTTACATTGAGGGGATATGAGTACAGTGGAGAAGGAATTATTCTCGACTCAGATCGATTATGATTTCACATTCTGCAGTGAAAAAAAATCTCTTTTTCCTGTTGAGTGCTTCAGGAGTTTATGCATGATGCTTTTTTATTATGCATGATGCTTTTTAATTTCAGATGGAGATGGGGATGAGGTGTTATTTATTGGTAAATAAAAGACATTTCAGCTGGTTTTTGGTTAACTATCATTCCTTTTAATTTTAATTTTTTTAAAAAATTGTATTCTGGTTTTACTGCTTATGCAAAAGATTTTTCTGTTTTCTATTCATTGTTGTGATATAAACCTGCTGGCAGGGCTCATTTCAAGGGGAAACATGCTGGAACATAGTTCCAGCAGTTCCCCAAAGAGGTCACATGTCATGTGGCCCCGCCCACCTGACTCTCGGCCATTTTGGGCCCCTTTTGGGACATTTTCAGCCTTTTTTGGCCATTTTGGGCCCAGTTTTGGCCCTGAATGGCCAGGATTGGGTCCAAAACAGCCAGGATAGGTGATGTCAGGGGGTGTGGCATATGCAAATCAGTGATGCCAATAAGACACTTCCAGTGATGGCAAGGGGTGTGGTATGTGCTCATGAGTTATGCTAATAAGTTCCTCCAGCTCTTTTTCTACTAAATGACCCCTGCCTGCTGCTGTGTGAATAGTTTAATGACTACTGTGCTTTATTGCTGTGTTCTTGTTTTACCCCAGTGGAAAAGGAGTGTCATGGCAAAAAGCTACAACAAAATGCAGAAATAGACCGAGCCCACAAATTTTCCCACTGATGTTGCCGATTAACGCCTACTACGATGCAGCAGTGAGAAATAGAACTGATCAATTCAGTCACGAATTAATGATAGTCAAAGAAGGAAGCATAAAAACCTGGCAAGAAATCCAGGCTGAAGGCAAAAACTTTCCATGGTTGACTTATCACCAAATAGTATCAAGATTGACGGATCAAATTCTCAAAGAAAGAGGCAGGCTGAGAGCAAAAACACAATTTGAATTATTGATATCTGGAGCCTTGTCACATCTTTGGGGGAAGATCTATAAAATGCTACTGCAATACCATATAGAAATGAAGCAAGTCAAGTTTTGTATGATAAAATGAATGCAAAATTTGGGGGAAACTATTCTGATGGACTTAAGGGGAAATTTATGGACTAAGGACATAAAATTTACAGACCCTCAGTTTTTGAGAGAAATTGGTATAAAATGTTCTTTAGGTGGTACATTACTCCCAAAGACATTGTGAGAATCAGTAAGGGTTACAGTGGATACCATTGGAAATGTCAGAATATGGACGCAACATTTTACCAAATGTGGTGGACTTGTAAGGAATCACGAAAATTTTGGATAAAGATACACGAAGAGATGCAAAAGATTTTCAAACTCAGATTTGAACGAAATCCGAAAAGTATACTCTTAAATATTTTACCAATTGATGTGAGAAAAGAACAAGGAGATCTCTTCCATTATATGGTGACAGCAGCAAGAGTACTATTTGCAGCTAAGCAGAAAACTGATGCCTGTCCAGGACTTCCAGAGTGGAGAGATAAGATTCATGGATAAGCTTCAATGGCTAAATTGACTACCTGTTTACATAACAGACCATTAAATGAGTTTTGGAAAAAATTGAAGGATCTTTTTGAATATTTAGGTATAATTAACTGATATAGAAGTTCAGACAGAGAGAGGGAAGAAGGAGAAATGTTATGTATTCAGGCTAAAGGAAGTCAAATATGCAATGTTCTTCTTTATTAAATCAAAGAAATCAATCACTCAATCAATACTTTATTGCTTCAGCACAGCCATAGCAAATAACAAGGAAAGTACAATATTATTAATACAAATTACTACATCATAAAATTTAAACCAAAATTGACAAAACTCCATCAAGATCTTTAAATCCATAAAATCCATAACAGCATGTAGTATAGTATAATACTACTAAAGGGAACTTATTAATACCTTCAAGTAAATTAAAACTTACTTCCATAGTCTTAACTGTATTTTGTTTACCGATGTTACAAACTTTGCCACTTGCATTACTAAAGGGAACTTATTAATACCTTCAAGTAAATTAAAACTTACTTCCATAGTCTTAACTGTATTTTGTTTACCGATGTTACAAACTTTGCCACTTGCATTGTAATCCATTTATCAAATCAAAGAAATTTTAAGTATATTGTCTAACTCCCAAAACTATTATAGATGTATTGCTTACATACTTCTTGTTTGTATAAGATTGTATGTTTCAATGTTAATGTTCAATCTAGAATCTGTATAATCTTTTTGCTATGCACTTACTTTACTATACTTTCTTTCCTTTTAAATAAAATTCTTAAAAAAAAATAAAAATAAAATTAAACAACAGAAGTGGAAGACGTATATGGCACATTCTTGATAAAGTGTTTCGAAACGAGGGAGCAAGCTGGCATATCATAGAATGGAGCCATGAGGACGGTCTCTCCTTACCCTGCAAAAGAAACAAAGGACAAGTTCATGCACCATTTAAAGGAATTTGCTAAAACACTTATGGACTTACCTTTGCTAGAATCCTATGGACTTACCTTTGGACTGCACAACCTAGGATGACTTAGTTATAAAGGTTTACTCTTCTAAATGTATATATATATATATATATTTAATATCTAACATAAAAAACTACAAAAATACAAGGGGGGAAGAAACAAAAAAGGGAAGGGGGGCTGGGGAAAAGGGAAGAGCAACATACAAACAACAAATGCTACACTACATGTCTTGTATTCCCTTCATGCTGCAATTTTTCTTAAAAGTTAACTTTCTAATATGCTATCAGATTGGTAGATCTTATACAATACAAACTATATTCAGGATCAGGTTTTCTTCCCCCCCCCCTGCGTCTCGGTCTCAGTTCTCTCTGCGTAGCTGGAGCAGCTGCGCCCGCTCTTTCCTCCCCCCCTTCCCCTTCAGACTTTGAACTTTCTTCTTGCTGAAACTCCTGATGGTTGAACAAAAAGTCTGTCAGCTGCGCTTCCGATGTAATCTAGTAAGTTTGATCCTTATATCTAAACCAGACGCCTTCTGGAAACAACCATTTATATTTTACATCACATTTCTTCAAGAAAGCTGCAAGTCCTTTATACTTAAATCTTCTTTTACGAGCCAAAAATGGAACATCCTTCAATATTTTAACCTTGTTGCCCAAATAGTCCAAGTCCACATTGTACGAATTATATAAGATGGTGTCCCGTGTCTTCTTAGATGAAAAGTGAATAATAATCTTGCGAGGCAGCTGACGCTTCATTACATACTTTGAAGATGTCCGCCGGACTTCCAAAATATCGCTTTTTAACTCTTCTTTAGTTGCCTTTGCGAATGGCGCCAAAAATCCAGACACCAGATCTTTTAAATTTTCACTTTGCTCCTCTTTTACATTCTGAAGACGCAGCACCATTTGGGCACGGTCCACTTGCAATCCTATTATTTGATTCTCCAAAAGCTTCACTTCCTTACTTGTTGCTTTCATGAGTACTGCGTTCTCGTGTGCAAACTGCTCTGCTCCGGTCGCTGTTTCTTTAATGGTTTTCACTTCGCTTTCCACTGAATCAACCTTTTGCCCCATTTCATTCAGTTTCGCTACAAAGGGCTGCACAGCATCAAAGACTGCTCGTCTCACCATCTCTTCCAAAGTTTCCCCCTTCCCCTGTAACGTCGCCATCACCGATTTACTCATTGCTGGGCTCTGCTTTTTCGTCGCCATCTTGGGGGGGGGGGCGCCAACTAAGTTCTGAAACTCCGTGAAGGGGAAGAAATCCGCGCCTTCATAGCTTCAACTCCCACCAATCCTTCGCATACGCTTAGAAATCAGAAGGGATTCGCTTACTTACAGGTTTTCACCTTAAATCTTCTTATTGCCATTCTCCATGGCCTGGCAGCACGCGAAGTGCTGCGCCAGTCTGCTGGCCTCCGTTAGAGCAAACGGGCATTTTACCCTCTGCATTGCTTTCAGGGGGTTCTTCCCGCTGCGCTCTGGACCCCGTCTCCCTCACTGGGAGTCCTGGGGGTTAACCCTCGTGGGTCAACCGCCCGGTCAGGCTGCTTGGACGTTTCCTCCCAGACCTGCAGAGAGGAGCATCCGACATGGCCAGGAAAATGAAACCGAATCCTAAATGTATATTTTGTATGGTTAAATGTTATGCGTGGATATTGTGCATTCTAATCTTATTTGTATTTATTGATATTTTGCACTGAGACACTTTATTATACTGGACATTGGACAATGATTTATCATGTATTCTGAATGTACATACATGTTATTTCGCATTGCACCTTGATGGGAAAAAAGTTTATTTACATATTGATTTTGTGACTGATTTTGTGTCTAATTAGCATGTCACGGTGGACGCTCTTGTTTTACTGCATTTACTGCATTTCATTACTTGTATTTGTTTTATTGCTATGGTTTCTTACGGTAAAGAATCTCGTTGATGTTATTAGGTGCCTTAATTTGTGTTATCTTGTTTATACTTACTGAGCCCTAGAGTTGGAAGGGCCTGTTTTGTGCAGGAAATCCCATGCCCTGACCAATATCCTGGTCTGTGTGAGAAATCCAAAACTAGAACAGTCCCGACAGATGGCTGACTAGCAGGAAGAGTCACACCTACCCTAGTGAATCCTCTGGAATCTTAGAGATAGAGGATTATTATCTTTTCGCAAATGCTGATTTCTGCTTTAATCAAGCTACATTGTAACATTGCACTTTTATATCCTCACTCATTTCTTTGCTTCACTTCTCCACCTCCTGACTGGGATATAAAGGCTCAGAGATCTCCACTACTACTTGTATCTGAAGAAGGGAGCTCTGATTCTTGAAAGTTATACTCTGAAAATCTTGTTGATCTCTAAGGTGTCATTGGACTCAAATCCTGCTGACCTTCCCTTTCTGTATCAAATCCTCCCTTTTCCTCTTACATTGAGATTTACATTTGAAAGGCTCATATTATAATTCCCACCAAGCCTTGACTCCTCCCTTATCTGCCCCTCCTCCAAATTTCCCAGTATAGTTTTCCATCACATGTCTATCTGACAAAGTGGGCTGCGAGCCACAAAAGCTTGTAGTGAAATAAATGTGGTTAGTCTTTAAGGTTTTTGTTTTATTTAGCAGGAGGAGCCCATTCTCTCTCCTCTCCCCCACTTCCCGCATATTAGTGTTGTGGTGTTAGGAATTTATTATATTACTAGCGACAAAGCCCATTGTGGGGAAAAAAATACAGCGGGCTCTAGAAAGGGGAGGGCAGACAGGCAGGCATTCCTTCCTCCTCCATCACTGAATCCAGCTGGTGAAGGAGGGGGTGGGCATTGTCATCTGCTCCATACTTGATCTGCCTAATCTTGGCCATGTGAAGGGGTGGTGGGCTTTGCTACCTACTCCAAGCGTGATACATGCTGGGTAAAGGGGGGCATTGCTTCCTGTTCTGCGCATGACTACAGCTGGGTGAAGGGGGGCAGGCATTGCTGCCTGCTCCGAGCCTGATCCCAGATGGGTGAAGGGGGGTGGGCATTGCCACCTGCTCCCTGCTGGCTGAAGGGAGGAACAGGCATTGCCTCCTGCTCCGCACTTGATCCAGACAGGTGAAGGAGGGTGATGGGCTTTACTACCTGCTCTGCACCTGGTCCAAACTGGGTAAAAAGGGTGTGGGCATTGTTACATGCTCTGTTCCTGATTCTGGCAGGTTGAATGGAGGGCAGATATTGCTGCACGCTTGGCTCCTAACTCCAGGAGGGTGAAGACAGGGTGGGCATTGCGGCCGGCTTAGTTGCTTATTCCAGGAGGTTGCAGAGGGCAGGCATTGCCACCTACTCTGCTCCTTATCCCAGCTGGGTGAAGGGAAGAAGGGCATTGCCTTCTGCTCTGCGTCTGATCCCAGCCAGATGAGGTGTGAGGTGGGCATTGCCACCTGTTCCACTCCTGATCCCAGCTGGGTGAAGAGGGAGGGCATTGCCATCTGCTCTGCTCCTGATCCCACCTGGGTGAAGAAGGGTGGGCATTTCCACCTGTTCCTCTCTTAATAACAGCTGGATTATAGCAGGGGTGGGCATTGCCACTTGCTCCACTCCTAATGCAAGTTGTGATGAGGGGTGGACATTGCCACCTGCTTTGCTCCTAATACCAGCTGGATTAAGGCAGGGGGAAGGCATTGCCACCTTCTCCCCTCCTAATGCCAGTTGCGATAAGATGGGGGTGAGCACTGCCACCTGCTTCGGTCCTAATACCAGCTGGGTTAAGGTGGGGGTGGGCATTGCCACCTGTCACGCTCCTAATATGTACTGTATTAAGGTGAAGGATGGACATAGCCATCTGCTCCACTCCTAATACCAGCTGGGTAAAGGAGGGGGGGAAGGCACTGCCACCTCCTCCACTCCTAATACCAGCTAGGTTAAGGTGGGAGGTTGGAATTTCCACCTGCTCCACTCCTTTTTTTTTTGCAAGTTTTTTTTATTTTTTAATTACTAGTACTACAAAAAGGAAAAAGTGGGAACAGGGAGAAGGGGAAGAAACAACACATAACAACACAAACACTACATCTACAAGTAATGCATTCCCTTCATACTGCAATTATTTAACATTAGAACTTTGTAAAATGCTGTTAGATTGGTAGATCTTATAAAATACGAACTACAATCAGGATTAGGTCTTCTTCCCCCCTCTGGGTCTCGGTCGCAATTCTCTCTGAACAGCTACAGTCACTGTGCTCGTTCCCTCCTCCCCTCCCCCTTCAGGCTTGAAATCCTCTTCTTCTTGCTGGAACTCTTGATGTTTACACACAAAGTCCCTTAGCTGGTCTTCCGATGTTATCTTGTGAGCTTGATCTTTATAGCTAAACCAGATACCTTCCGGAAATAACCCTTTGTATTTTATTTCACGTTTCCTCAGAAGTGCTGCAAACCTTTTATATTTAAATCTTCTTTTCTGAGCTAAAAATGGAACGTCCTTCAATATCTTAACCTTATTGCCCGGAAAGTCCAAGTCCGCATTGTATGAATTATATAGGATGGTGTCCCGAATCTTCTTAGATGAAAAGTCAATAATAATCTCGCGAGGCAGCTGATGCTTCTTTGCATATTTTGAAGAAGCCCGACGGACTTCCAAAATGGCGCTTTTTAACTCTTCTTTAGTTGCCTTCACGGGTATCGCCAAAAGTTCCGACGCCAGATCCTTTAAATTCTCATTTTCCTCCTCCTTCACATTCTGGAGACGCAATATTGTCTGAGCACGATCCACTTGCAACCCGATCAGTTGGTTCTCCAACAGCTTTAGTTCTTTGTTTGTTGCCCTCATGAGTGCTGTGTTTTCCCGAGCAGACTTTTCCACCCCCACCACTGCTTCCTTAATGGTTTTCAGTTCACTCTCAATTAAGCCAACCCTTTGATCAGTTTCATTTAACTTGTCAACAAAGGGCTTTATGGCTTCGACAACCGACCGCTTTACTAGCTCCTCAAGAGACTCTCCTTCCCCCTGCAAAGCAGCTGAGATGGATTTGCCCATAGCGGGGCTCTGCTTTTTCGTCGCCATCTTAGGAGGGGGGAATCCTCCAGCCAAGTTTCGAAACTCAGTGAGGGGGAAGAAATCCGAGCCTTCTTAGCTTCAAATCCCACCATTCCTTCGCATAAGCTTGTAGTAACAGAAGGGATTCGCTACTTACAGGTTTTCACCTTAAATCTGCTTTTTGCCGCTCTCCATGGCCCGGCGGCACGCGATGTGCTGCGCAAGTCTGCCGGCCTCCATAGGAGCAAACAGGCAATTTACCCCCCTGCATCGACTTCGGGGGGTTCTTCCCATCGCGCTCCGGACCCTGACACCCTCACTGGGAGTCTTGGGGGCTAACCTTCGCAGGTCAGCCGCCCGGTCAGGCTGCTTGGGCACTTCCTCCCAGACCTGCGGAGAGGAGCATCTGACATGGCCGAGAAAACGAAACCGAATCCCACCTGCTCCACTCCTAATATCATCTGGCTGAAGGGGGAGGGCATTGTCACCTGCTCCGCTCCTAATACCAGCTGGGTTAAGGTGGATGTGGGCATTGCCACCTGCTTCTCTCCTAATACTGGCTGGGTTAAGGCAGAGACTGGGCATATCTATCTGCTCTGCTCCAGATACCAGCTGTGTCAAGGGGGGCATTGCTACCTGCTTTGCTCCTAATATCAGCTGGGATAAGGTGGGGGGCTGGTACTGCCACCTTCCCTGCTCCTAATAACAGCTGGTTAAGGCAGGGAGTGGGCATTGGCACCTGTTCTGCTCCTGATCACAGCTGGTTGAAGGGTGCGGGCATTGCCACCTGCTTTGCTTCTAATATCAGCTGGGTTAAGGTGGGGGTGGGCCTTGCCACCTGCTCCAGTACTAATACCAGCTGGGTTAAGGTGGTGGTGGACACCTGCTCTGCTTTTAATATCAGCTGGGTTAATGCAGGGGGCAGGCTTTGCTACCTGCTCTGCTCCTAATACCAGCTGGTTTAAGGCAGGAGGCGGGAATTGCCACCTGCTCCGCTCCTAATACCAGCTGGGTTAAGGCGGGGGGTGGGCACTGCCAACTGCTCTGCTCCTAATACCAGCTGGGTTAAGGTGTTGGTGGATATTACCACCTGTTCCACTCCAAATACCAACTGGATGAAAGTGGGGGGCAGGTATTGCCCCTTGCTCTGTTCGTAATATCAGCTGTGTTAAGATGAAGGGTGGGCATTGCCACCTGCTCTGCACCTAATACCAGCTGGGTTAGGGCGTGGGGAGGGCATTGCCACATGCTCCTCTCTTGTTCCCTGCCTGGGCTTCCCACGATTGCATGTTTTCTGGAGCAATATGGTGAGTTACCTGGGCTTTCCTCTGTGGCACCGCCCTCTTTTGGTGCACCAGGGTATAAAGTGAGTCATCTGAAACACGCTTACTCAATTATATAGTAAGATGGTTTTAACTGTATTATTTTATCTGATGGTTATTAGAGGTTTTTTTTGGAAAGAAGGGATATTCATTTCTGAAATAACTAAATATACCCCTGTGGTGCCCACAAAGTAATATGCAACCCCAAAGCGAAGGGTTTCATAACACTCTAAAGTGATAATTTACAGCTTCACCCTCAGTATTAAAATAATGTCATATGGGAAACTCTTCTGAAATATCCTTGCAACAATTTGTGTTCTGTGAATGCTGGCAAATTCTGTGCAATTAAAAGCACTATCATTCTCAAATGGTATGATACTTGAAAAATGTCGCTGTGCTTGGGCTTGCATTACACAAACTAAAACAGCATGCTGTTAGAATGTCAGACAATTTATAACTCATATTTAGAGGGAGGGAAAGTAGCGAGCCATCTGGGATGTACTTAATGCTTTCTGCATTTAAAAATAAATAATAAAAGACAGGCTTGCATTAAGTAGTTTTGAACAGTTGGATAGGGAAAGGCCATCTCTTAAGTATTTCATCCTTCAAAACAATAAAGTCTCCTCATTAATATTCATTAAGATAATGAAGCATGGGTACCTTGCAAGGCTGTAGTTGTCTGCTTGGGTAATTGTGCATTTGCTCACAACCGACAGAACTGAAAAGAATGGAGTCGCTCTCGTATTCTCTTGCAGCTGAGGATTTTTTTTATATATGCACATAAAGCTGCAGAAATATATTAAACAGGGTCAGTGCCGTGAAAACAAAAAAGCAGCTTCCAGCCTTTTGTCCTGGTGAGGCATCCAAAAATGTCAAGTTCAGGGAAGCTGGGAAAATACTTGATTTTTTATAAAAACAGTCCATGTGAAAGTAGCCAGCTGGACAGGTATTGCATCAGTTAAAAGTAAAGGATGAACCATGGAACAAAATTATGTATGGAATGGCAGGTTCGTTTGCACTGAAACGCGTTCCGTGGGAATGCGTTTTTATAGAACAAACTATTTTTTCCAGCCATTCCATTGTTGGTTCGGAGTTTCACAGACCCCGCGCCAGTTTCAGCCCATCGGCTGAACCCAGCGTGGGGTCTGTAAAACTGACAGCTCCTTTCTCCTGCCACTCTGGCAGCAGGAGAAAGAGGCTGTCAGTTTCTCCTGCTGCCCGGGCTGTCAGTTTTACAGATCCCTCATCGGTTTCAGTATGGGGTCTGTGAAACTGACAGCCCAGGCAGCAGGAAAGGAAGCTGTCAGTTTCATAGACCCTGTGGCTGAGCCCAGCATGGGGTCTGTGAAACTGACAGCCCCTTTCTCCTGCCACTCTGGCAGCAGGAGAAAGAGGCTGTCAGTTTCACAGACCCCGCGCTGGGTTCAGCCCATCAGCTGAAACAGGCACGATGTCAGTGAAACTGATAGCCTATCTTCACCTGTATTTCTTAATTTACTTTATGTATATACTGCTTTCCCCCACAATGGGGACCCATAGCAGTTTACATCATTCTCCTTGTCTTCATATTATCCTCACAACAGCCATGAAAGGTATGTTAGACTGAAAATGTGTGTCTGGATCAAAGACACCCAGTAAGCTGCCACAGCAGAGTGGTGATTCAAACATGACTCTCACAGATCCTACTCTGAAACTCTAACCACTACACTACACTGGCTTGGGGGGGTGCTATTGAACAGTAGCAAGTAGCTGGGCCTGGGTGACTGATGCAAATAACTTGATATCAATTTGCCCAGTGGTTGCTTTGGGGCCTGGTCCCAATGAGTCCTCCCTCAAAGGCCAAAACAGCCCTCGAAAGGGCTTTGGGACTGAGACTGCTTTAATAGCTCTGGTTGATGACATCTGACTTCAGCTAAATAAGGGCAGTTGTGCACTGCTGATTTTATCAGACCTGTCAACAATTGACCATTTGGTCCTGGTGGACCACCTAGCCTCACTGAGGGTAAGAGCTATGGCCAACAATGGTTTGCCTTTTTCCACCACCCTCACTGAGGGTGGCCGTTGAGGGGGTGAGAGGAATTATACTGTGTGGTCGCACAGGGATTGATCTTGTCCCCTATAGTTTTTAATATATATGTTAGTATATTGATTTAATATATAATAATTTTAACAAGAACAATAATGATAATGGTTGTTGTGGGTTTTCCGGGCTGTATTGCCGTGGTCTTGGCATTGTAGTTCCTGACATTTCGCCAGCAGCTGTGGCTGGCATCTTCAGAGGTGTAGCACCAAAAGATAGAGATCTCTCAGTGTCACTGAGAGATCTCTATCTTTTGGTGCTACACCTCTGAAGATGCCAGCCACAGCTGCTGGCGAAATGTCAGGAACTACAATGCCAAGACCACGGCAATACAGCCCGGAAAACCCACAACAACCATCGTTCTCCGGCCGTGAAAGCCTTCGACAATACAATAATGATAACTTTGTTAATTTATTAATATATTACTAATTTTAAAATAATTATATTTATGCACTCTCTAGCAGATGTTGTTGGAGTTGGATGCCACCAGTATGCTGATAACATCCAACTCTACCTTCTACTTGATAAACAACCAGAAGTAGATCTCTCTTCCTTGGCTCAATCCCTGAAAGCTGTAGTGGAGTGACTGAGGGGTAGCTAGCTGAAGTTAAATCCTTTGAAAACTTAAATCCTGTGGCTGGCAAGTACTTCGGCTGTAGGGAATGTGTCATTTCCATTGCTCAACAAAGCCCAGCTTTCTGCTGCAGACTCTGTGAAGATTTGGGGGTTTGACTTGGTTCTAAGCTTTCCATGGACAAAAAGGTGTTCATGGTGGTTAAAATAGCATTTTTCCATCTTCGGCAGGCCTGACAAATTTCCCCATATATATCTCAATATGATCTTGCCTCATTGATCCATGTGACAATTACCTCTCATTTAGACTACTGCAACTCCCTCTACGTAGGTCTGCTCTTGAAGATGCTCTGGAGACTTCAAGTAATGCAGAATGCAGCTACTAGGTTGCTGACCAAGTCACCATGGTTAGCTCATATATCACCAATTTTGAAGCAGCTTAGCCTCTGGATCCAATTCAAGGTGTTGGTCCTCACCTTTAAAGCCCTTCATGGTCTGGAACTAGGGTTGACAGCTCCAGGTTGGAAAATTCCTGGAGATTTTTGGAGTGGAGCCTGGAGAAGGTGGTGTTTGGAATGGGGAGGGGCCTCAGCAGGGTATAATGCCATACAGTCCACCCTCCAAAGCAGACATTTTCTCCTAGGGAACTGATCTCTGTTAGCTGGAGATAAGTTGTAATTCTGGGAGCTCTCCAGCCACCATCTGGAGGCTGGCAACCCTATCTGGGACCCTCATACCTTTGGGCTGCCTTTCCCATTTTAACCCTCCCACACCTGCTTTATTCATCTTAGCAGTGCTTGCTGGTGGTTCCTGGCCCCAGGGTGGCACGAATTTAGAAGAGGGCCTTTACAATTATGGTGCCTTCACTGAGCACTGTCAGAAGGCACTCATGCTCAGCAGGACTGTTGATGTTTCAGCAACTCTGGAAGCTAGAACTATTCTGGTATGTCTTAGCTATATAATATTCTTTTGTGAGGCAGAGCAAATCACTGTGCATTTTTATCTATCTGCAATTTTTATGTTATTTGCAGGGTTTTGTACACTGAAGTTGGGACTAGAGTGGTTTTAATTATTTGTATTAAGTTGTAT
Organism: Eublepharis macularius; assembly: GCF_028583425.1. Classification (NCBI taxonomy): domain Eukaryota; kingdom Metazoa; phylum Chordata; class Lepidosauria; order Squamata; family Eublepharidae; genus Eublepharis; species Eublepharis macularius. The sequence continues at coordinate 21,900,242 of NC_072796.1, forward strand.
GATTGTGATTTTATTGAATATTAATTGTAATTGTTGTAACTGAAGAGGAGCAGTATAAGAGACACAGGGCCAAGCTACAAGTGACAAATGACACAGGTTGGACACTTGTTAGCTTCCCTCAAGTTTTGATGGGAAATGTAGGGGCAGCTTGGCGGAATGTTGGACAAGTGACAGTTGAAAAGTCCATTGGGCAGCAGTCGGAGAGCCAAGCTGCAAGACTAGGATGCCTACATTTCCCATCAAAACTTGAGGGAAGCTGACAAGTGTCCAACCTGTGTCATTTGTCACTTGTAGCTTGGCCCAGAGATGACAGCCCATATGTTTTTTTGCTGCCCTTTCTACAATGGGATCCACGCTGTGCATATCCTTCCACTACGAACGTTCTAGACATTTCTGATTTGGTCAGTGTCCAGAACAGCTCCCCACCGCTCTGGACTTCAGCCCGAGACCCTGCCCCCCCCATGCCAGGACAGGCCTGGGAGTCAGCAACCCCCCTGGGTCCGGGACCCTTACCTGGGGGAAGGCAGGAGCCGGGGACAATGATGGCAGAGCCCGTGGCTGCCCCACCACTGAGGCGCTCCGCACAGCGCCGCTTGCCCGCCGCTCGGATGAGCTCTGCACAGAGGCAGCGAGGCGCAGAAGAGGCGGGAATGCTGGTGAGAGGCTTCACAACAGCGGAGGAGCCGCAATCGAGGCAGAGCACCCCGGCGGCCGTAAGAGCAGCGGAGTCGCTGAGCTGAAGCCAGAGGGTGGAGTCCCGGGGCAGCTGGGGGGAGGCGAGGAATAGGGCAGGACAGGGGCTTGACGGGCAGGTAGAGAGCCAGTGAACGGGGAAGAGCACAGGTGGTGGGGGTGAGAGGCACAGGGAGCGGAATGGGACAAGGGCAGATTGGCTGCCCTGGAAAGGGGTGGGGGATGAGGGCGCTATAAAGGCGATGGCTCCCGGGGATGCCAAGGAGGAGACGATGGCTGGAGTAACTTGAGAGGAGAGAGGGAGATAGAAAGTGAACCCAGCCTGCAGGCAAGAAGGGAGGCAGGTGATGTTAACCTCCTCCCTGCCTGGCTCTGAGGCAGAGGGAAGCCCTCCCGACAACGTCCGGGAAGATGGCTGAGGGAGGGGCTGGCGGCACCGGCGGGGAGGTGGCTCACAGTCAGCATGAACAGGCTTCTATCTGATGGAAGTATAGAGATCACGTGGCAGGTAGCCAAGTTTTGCTCCCAAGCAATTAAACTTTGTTCTTTTCTCTTCATGCCAGGCAATGTTGATGAAGAATTAATTGTAATATCTAACACCACAACTTAGCCATACTTTGCATGGGTTTGTGGTAACCTTTATCTACACTTGTTGAAAGTCTTGATTTAGATGCTAGATGTTTGTTGGCATACATTGGCCTTTTTGTTAGTACTGCACTATTATGCTTTTAGTTTTGACTGTTCCTGGTGGACTTCTTTTAATTTTGCAAGTTAGTGTTTGTTTTGAAGTTAGGTATGCACATCGAGATTTGTTACACTCTTGCTGTATTTTATATATGTTATATTCTGGTCACTTTTTATTTCATTCCCCTCTGGTCTCTGACTGTAATAAAGAAAGAAGAAGGAGAAGCAGCATAAAAATTGATTGATTGATTGATTGATTGATTGATTGATTGATTGATTGATTGATTGATTGATTGATTGATTGATTGATTGATTGATTGATTGATTGATTGATTGATTGATTGATTGATTGATTGATTGATAAAGGGCCCTGCTCCCTTCCCCTGCCTTTTTTTGACAGAAACCAAGCCTGGAATACTGGCTAATGGTTGCCTAGCTACAGCCACTGAGCGCATCTGGTTAAAGCAACAGGAGCTCATGTTATCATTTTAGAACCCTACAATGTTTTTTTTTTTTTAGAATTCAGATTTTTTCTGCAAACCTGGGGCATTTTTCAGGTGTGTTGAAAGATCTGTCTTGTCTGTTTATGGCTTCGGTCTCTGGGTTTAAGTATTCTCAGATCATGGCCACTTGGCTATTAATATAAAATATAATTGTTTGCGAAACTACCAAGCAAAAGAACTAATTTGAAACCTATCAAAACTCTGCAACTATCATGCTTGGGTACTTAAATTCTACCTTTGTTTAAGCAGAAAGTTTCTTTTTTCTCCTCACAACCACCCTAATGAGCTGACCATTCTGTCAGACCACTGTCTAGAACAAGCCTTCTGATATTACAAGTTAAACCAAGAAGGACTACGGTGAAAGCCTTTGATGGCAGCAAAACCTTTTGAGGGAGTCAAGGAGGCAACAGTAAATTAGTCGCACAAACACAAAATGGAAGGTGTTCTTGAGCTAAAAGCCTAAGTAAAGTAGATAACACCTGAAGCTCTGTGTGAAATTATAAAAAGTATTGATAGGGACCAGAGCTACTTGAAGTAAACATTTAGGTAATGTAACGAGGAGCTGAACTAAAGGTCCAAACACAAAGGTTTTTAAAAAGTTTAAAAATAAAAATAACCAAGCAAATCACCACACTTGTTTCGGAGCTCAATTTTACATGTTCAAAACTGTATCATATGTGTTGTGTTTTTTCTTTTCTTTTCCAGGTGGGATGGCACAGTTGTAGCAACAATGTAGACCAAGGCAAGTTACAAAATGCTTTGGAGAAGTCTTATAATGGTGACAGCGCAACTACGTTCCCTGAAGAGATGATGTAATTTTTTCCCCTAAAAATATATATATATATTAAAAATTAAAATGTTGTTATATTTTATTCTATTATGCTTGGGTGGGTGGGGAGAGTTATTTCTTACAACTTATGCTCCAGGGGACAGCAGGTCTCTAATTCTGTACTGAACAAGTATCTAAAACATTTTAAAATGTAATTCCTGTTCTGTTTTTTTCCTTAGTAGAACAGTAACCATAACCAAAGAGGAATCCCCAAATGGGCCAACGAGATTTCCACTGGCTTGTGTAATCATTTAAGAACACAAGAACATCTTGTTGCACAGAATCTTACATAAGCAAAACAGCACTGTGTCTGTTGGTATTTTTGCTTGCACGTGGCTGGATAAAAGCCCGAGACTTCTACTGGCATCTGAAACAACTTCTCCCTCCCATGTATGATTTTGAGGTCACTCATACAAAAATGTGATATAGAATTAAAGTGGCACCAAATTATTGGAGCAATTCTAGAAAGAAACCCAAAGTGATTTGATCTGCAAACTCCATACACACGTTTGCGCAAGCAACTATTGGTGAAAATATTGCAGGCAAAAATATATTTGACAGGGGGGCTTATTTTTATTATCCTGCAAAGCAAATCCAATTCCAACCTATGATTTTTCTTGATTAATACCCTAATGTGTTTACTAGCACCTCGTACGGCTCGCCTGGCATTGTATATCTTATTTGTCCCTTTGTACTGTTTCCACTCTTGCTATGTTTATTGTACTTTAGTGTACTTAAATTGCTTTTTCCTTCTATAGCTCAGCTGTTATATTTGTTCTGTCACTACAGTAATTGTTTATTTCTTTTTTGGGCTTACTTTTAAATTTTTAATAAAAAGTTTTTACACACACTGAACGTAAGAGAAACAAGGTGAAGGGTACACTTTTCCTGGGAGTTCAAGTTGCTTCTGAAGCAGGTGCTCAATCAAATGATCCGTTACATCAAAAAAGTGAGGCTTGGTATTGTCTCATGGGGAAAAAAAAGAAACAGCTAATATTGACCCCCTCCCCCCATCAAGATGGCATCCGCATGAAAAAACACAATATATGCTGTCAAGTCGCAACTGACTTATGGCAACCTCCATATGTTTGCCATTGCTTGCCTCTGTGTAGTGATCCTGGACTTCATTGGTGGTCTCCCATTTAATTACTAACCAGGGCTAACCATGCTTAGCTTCTGAAACTGGACTAGCCTGGGCCATCCAGGTCAAGGTAAACTAAACATAGTGTTCATCAGGGCTTTTTTTCTGGGAAAAGGGGTCGTGGAACTCAGTGGGTTGCCCTCGGCGAAAATGGTCACATGGCTGGTGGCCCCGCCCCCTGATCTCCAGACAGAGGGGAGTTTAGATTGCCCTCCGTGCCACTGGAGCGGCGCGGAGGGCAATCTAAACTCCCCTCTGTCTGGAGATCAGGGGGTGGGGCCATCAGCCATGTGACTGTTTTCAAGAGGTTCTAGAACTCTGTCCCACCGCGTTCCTGCTGAAAAAAAGCCCTGGTGTTCATATTACACGACTTCGTCTTCCTGTAGCAGTTCAAGCAACTGTGTGCAGGAGATTCTTGTAGAATCCCTGTCTTTATCATTTCACAAAACGTACATGGGTTGGTAGAGTGACTGGACATTAGGCAAGAATGGGAGCTTGTGCACACCTCCTGTGTTCTCATGCAGCCTCCCTCTCACCTTACTTGTCTTCTAGAATTACTTGTGTACAACATGCATTCAACAGTGATAGGGATCATTCAATATTTGCAAAACAGGTGTTTGGAAATTGAACTTATCTGGTTCACAATATCTTTTTGCCTTCATCAAGCTATGTGGATGTTTGGATCTAAACTCTGGGGCCAAGTTAAAATTTAGGTATAGGGTTCTATTGGTTGTGTTGGGGGGTTAAGAAACAGTTTGGGGGAAGCATTGTGAGAATGCTATGCTCATAGTATTTGTGATCAGAACTGTATGACGCAATATGTGCCCAGTTTGCCCAACTAAATGGGCCAGGCTTAAATGGAGAGACAAGCCATGTTGTCCTTCTGCTCTCCCCATCCCAAAAGAATTGAAATATTTATCTTTATTACTTTTTCAATGTGTAATAAAGGTTGGGGATGTGCATAATAAAAATCTCCAGCTGTAAAAAAATCACAAAAACAACTATTTTGGGGTCTTACTTGTGAGTTTCTGGAAAAGAAACACTAGTCCTGGCTGCTTGGTAGTCAAGAAACCCAGGCACTGACCTCCAATGACACTCTCTCTCCAAGAGAGATATCACCAGTCATATGGAGTGCACTTGTAACAGAAACTTATCTCCAGGAACCACCTGGAGGGGTTGGCAACTCTACTATAGAGGGGGCCTCTAGGGGTATAATGACAAAGAGGCTACTCACCAAATAATCCACTGTCACTGAGATTGTTAAAATTTCTCCTTTGGAAGTCATTCATAATTTGCAGAAATCTCCAGGCCCGTTGGCAATGTAAGATTTTTGTGGTTCAGTCAGTGGTGAGGGACATGATATGTGATGGGATGGTAAGTTTGGGGTTACCCCATGTAAAAATCCTAAGGATCCATGAGGATATGTCCCTTGGAACCATGTTTTTTTGTACTGCGTAGAACCATGAAGCATGGGATGCATGATACTTTTGAAGCTGTCTATAAAGTAAGACAATCTACAATATGGCATATTGTCGAAGGCTTTCACGGCTGGAGAATGATGGTTGTTGTGGATTTTCCGGGCTGTATAGCTGTGGTCTGGGCATTGTAGTTCCTGACATTTTGCCAGCAGCTGTGACTGGCATCTTCAGAGGTGTAGCACAATATGACAGTGTTTTTATTTTTTAAAATGTATAAATCGTATCAATTCATGGATTTTGCATGGAGTCAGCCAATCTCTCACCCACCACTTGGGGCACTGCCCCAGAACAAATATGTGGTATCAAGCTACGGATCCTCATTGAGCCTCTGGATTTTACATTGGGTCACCTGGAGGTATTGGCAAACCAAACGGAGAATCCTCACTGGGGTATAATTCCACAGAGGCCACACTCCAAAGCCACTGTTACATTATTTTTAATTTGATCTCTTAGTAGGTTTGCAAGAATGGTAAGGTCATACGTGAGTTGGGTATAATTGCACACAGGTCAAAAGCTTTCATGCTGCTAAGAATGTTAAAAGCTATCATTTGGAGATCAGCTGTAATTTGTGGAGATGTCCAGGGAGATTGGCAATCGCAGTAGTGTCATCAAGCCAGGAAGCCTTAGCATGGACCTTCCTGCTGCCAGACCTGCCACTTTCTCCTGAAGAAACCCAGGAGCAGAGAAGGCTGAGGGTAAGAGCAGTGATCTGGACAAAGCACAGTTGTGCATACCTGGCAGCCCAAAGACTTCCCCTTGCTGAGCAAATTCCAGGAGAGACCTGAGTCATTACAGGGTCTGAACCTCATTACTCCTCATGAGTAGCAGAGATGAGTTAGCTGCGTAATGAACCCAGCCTCACCTGTAGGGGAAACTCCCTATATAAGGCCACAACCAGTGTGGGATTAATTTGTCACAATCTTGCTTTGGAGCAGGTTCTTGATCTGGCTGTTGCTGAGCTCTTGGACTCTTGCTGAACCTGAGAGTGGCACAGTCTTTGATTTTGGAATATGTTACCTGGCCCTGAACTTTGACGTGAAAAGCCTTGTTGTGGGCCCTGTTGTTGTCAAGACTTGCCTTCAGCCTGGTGGGTGGGATATTTTTTATCCTTCTATTTATATTTGTTGCTCTCTGCTCTACTCTTAACATTATGTTGCTGCTGTTTCTCCTGGTTTGTCATGAAAATATAATTTAGATCACATTATACTTAATCATACACGTGTATTCTAGTGAACTCTCTAAGTTCTGGAATTCCATGGAACTTTAGGGTTGCTCCTGAGTTTTGTTTCTAAGATTTCTATTCATTGGTTTGCTTCAGTCAAGGAGCTTGCTTGTAGTTCTTGTATGAATTCATTTTTTTTTCTTGTGTCCCTCTGAGTTCCTTTTGCTGTGTCTTAATTTCTTGGATATCTTGTTTGTTTTGTTGGATTTGTTTGACTTTTTTCTTGTAGTTCTGAAGATTACTTAGTTCTTAACTTAGTATTCTAGTGAACTCTATATGAACTTCGCTATAGTTTTTTTTATAGCGTGTTGTATAGCTACACAGGTGCTTCTTCATCTTTGACAACAGTATCAGAGAAATGTTCTATAATTGTTAGACTGGGTCAACAAAGATCTGCCCACTTAACTTTTCCTGTCATCTTTACTGATTTATACCTCTTATCTTGCAGCTGGACATAGTGAGATAGGTAGAATGTCACATGAGTGGAAATATGAAGAATCAATTTTCAAAACAATCATAGTTTATCTATGTTGCCAGATGAAAAAGATCTTAGATTTCTGTATAAGATAACAGAAAAATGCTAACCCAGAGAGCAGATCAGGGTTTTGGCTGAAAGGATGCTCATGAAGATCTAGGTGAGAAATTTATCATTGTATGTGTGCTACAGGAACTGAAATGTATTTCATAATGTATTGTACAGTAAATCTGACGATACAGTAATATTTGGCACCACTAACCCGCCTTGGTTTTTTTTCCATCTCATAATATTTTAAACCTTATTCTTGATTCCTTTGCATTTCATATAAAATCATTTGTCCTTTTCTGCCATTTTTTAAAGATTTTCTCATCTGTATGGATTGGTAATATTTGGAAAAGGAAATTCAGTTTTGGTAATACATTCTTTTTAACAGCAGAGATTCCTCCTAGCTATGAAATATTCAGTTTTCCCATCTTTGCAGATCTTCAGTATTACTTGTCCAAACTTTTTGGCAGTTATCTTTATTTACTTTATCATTTTGTCCTATTACATTTATTCCCAAATATTTGACTGGTTTTCTGGTGACAACATAATCTCTCCCCCCCTTCTTCCTTCTTGTTCTGTTTTAGTTGCTGCTAGTAACCGTATTTTAGTCTTCTTTTTGTTCAATTTATGTCCAGAATACAATCAGAATCTGAATATTTGTTCTATGTATTTCAGAGAAATGTTTGGTTGTGTCATTGATGTAACAACATTATCTGCATAACTTTTCAATTTGTATTCTCTTTTTGCTTTTTATTCCGACAGTTCTAGTGTCTTGCCTACTCTTCTCAGCCAATGTTTCCAATGCCATACTAAACAATAGTAGTGATAGGACACCCCTATTGAGTTCTTTTTGCTATTTCAATTTTCTCCATTAGGCAACCATTTACTAAAATTCTGGCCTGCTGATCAATATAAATGTTTTGCATCCAACTTATAAGTTTGGTCCCACAGTTCATATTTTGTAATACTTTCATCAAGTAAAGTAAAGAAGCATTATCAAAATCTTTCTCTGCCTACAAAACAGAAATGTGTTTTTTCTCCTTTTTCTCCTTGAATACTCAATTGCATTAAGCAAATATCTGATATCTCTCATATCTTTGGAACAAATCCTGTTTGATCTTTCTGAATTATATCTGGAACACATTTTCTTAATCTCTCTGCCCTTATTGTTGTAAAAAAATGTTATAGTCCATGTTCAGTAATGAAATTGGTCTGCATGATTGTGACAATGGATCATTCCTTTTTTTGTATATTAAAGTTATACTCGCTTCTTGCCACGTTGATGGTATATACTTTCAGTCTTGTATTTCATTAATTACTCTTTGTGATATTATTGCTAATATGTCTTTGAGGCATTTATGCATTGCTTTCAGTCCCTCTGGGCAAGGCCTTTTGCTTATTTTTAGTTTTTTGATGCCATAGTTGATCTCTTGTATTATCACTTGATTCAGGATTCTTCTGTGTTCAGATGTAAATTCTTTAATTAGTAACTCTGATAAATATTTCTCCATCTCTATTTTATCTATAGATTATTCTTATTTTTTAATACTTATATTTTATTCAATAATTATTCATTTTATTTAATAATTTTTCTTTTTACCATAAGAAAAAGTTTATTGGTTTAATCAAAGGTATGCCAACATATAATAAAATTCCATTTGGGGGGATGCTTGGTTCATAGAATCGTTGCTAGTTAGATATTCCAAAACTGGAAACCATTGCTCCAAGAAATGGGAATTGCATTTTTGGTATTCAAGTGAAGCTAAATGATTTGGAAGAAAAACTATAAAACCGTGCCTCTCGCAGACAAGGTAGAGCATTCAATATACTTATTTAATTTCCCAATTATGCAGAAAGTGAAGTTCATTGCATTCAGTGACAGACCAGTTTTGGCCCAGCCCAAATAATTTTAATATGGCTCAAGGTATGACGGGTAGGGGCTGAGGTAGGTGGTTCAGCCCATCCAGACAGAACAGCAAGGGATGTAGTGAGCTGACTTATTCCTCAGCCTCCATTCGCCACAGAGATCAATGGGAATAGCTGGTTGCCAATTGGGGCCAAGCAGGAATTTGGGGGGTTTCCCTCAGATTGGCAAGAGAGGGGGCCTGTTTTTTGGCTGCTCCATGATTAGGGTTGCCAGCCTCCAGGTAGTGGCTGGAGATCTCCCAGAATTACAACTGGTCTCCAGGCCACAGAGATCAGTTCACCTGGAGAAAATGGCTATGTTGGGGGGGGGGTGGACTCTATGAAATTATGCCATGCCAAGGTCCTTTCACTCCTCAAACCCCACTTTCTCCAGATTTCCCCAGGTTTCACCCCCCTAGATCTCCAGGAATTTCCCAACTTCGAGCTGGCAACCCTATCCATTATTTAGGTGGTGGTAGGAGTTTAAATAGCCCTGATAAAAGACTGGTTAGGCCACAACTAGTTTGGAGGAATAGGGTGGGTTGCTTGGGACAGATAGGGCTAATTGGCAAACACTCTGAGGAATCTCGACTATGAGGTGTGTGTGTGTCCAGACTAGGCCATCACATTCTGGGTGGCTGGGTGGTGCTGTGAAGGAGTGTACCGGATGCCGAGCAACATCTTCTGAACTTAGGAGTTGCCTTGCAGCCCATCAGGGGAGGCAGATGAAGCTGGGCACCTCTTGGCACAGGCAGCTGTACAGGCAATGATAAACAAGGCAGGCGAGAGCTGCGAGCCAGGATGGACTTGCCAGGTGGGCACCCATGGAGGATGTCTAGTGAAGCCCACCCTCAAAAGAGTTAGTTTATGGTACATGCATTGACGGATATCAGCAGTTAAAATTGAAGGTTAATGAAGAAATTAGTTGAACCCACATAATCAATGCCTGTCTTTACTACTTTGGGTCATATTTGGGATGCTGGGGCAAAACATGATTTTGTAATTTATCCCCCCCCCCACGAAAAATATTCTGATAAAGATCAAGAGATCAAACTTATGCATGTCTACTCAGAAGGAAGATCCATGGTATTCAATAGGGCTTACTCCCAGGAAAGTTTTGTTAGGACTGAAGCCTAAATATACTCTGAAAGGGAGGGAATGTTAAAAGCATTTTGTGTGGCTCTTAAAAGGAAGGGGGAGGAGAGAGCAGATGTTGGCTTACTCAAGTTGCTGAGAACTTAAAGAATCCTATAGGGGAAGGCTCTCAGGGACCAGGTGGGATTTCCAATTATTCCTCTCTCTCTGTTATTCTTTGTGGATCCCTAGCTTGTATAAATACAAAAAGAAACTGAATAGGGTACATTTATTCGTCTCTTTGACATCCCTAAGAGCACTTGTTCAAACCCTGCTATGGGTTCAACTCCTCTGCTTTTGGAAAGATGGGACACAAATATTTTAAACAAGAAAATTGGGAGGCCTGCCCCTATTCTCAAAACTTCCCTGTGATGGCATGCGAATGTGGCTGGTGCAATCAATCATTTGTCGGTATAAAGCAAATACTTCCATAATGATGGCTATTAAAACCTAAAAATATCAAAATTGCCCATCTTGGAAAAGGAAATTGCAGACCTTGTAATTGGATGATGTGATGTTATTATGTAGACTCTTTTAAATTGTTGCGGCTGCAACAATACAGTTGTCTGTGATGGCCAGCGAAGGGAGATAAATGGCCCCAGCAGTTCCTGACACGGCCAGCCTATTAGTATTTGTAAGCACAGTGACTCATTTGAGAGTATAATTGGAAAGAAAATTGATGACAAATTAGTTTTAATTGTACTGTATATAATGATTAAACAATGCCTTGCTTATATTTGGAACTTGGAATTTGGGAGTTGGAGGATTTTTTGTTTAAGGGACAAGTCAAATGAATACTGATTGGACATTATAAATCTCTTGGGCAAACTAAATGCATGAGAGAGAGAACTAAAATTATGCTGAGCTAGAAAAGAAAATATATCAGGCAGTGATAAGCGATCCAAACTCTTTTCTCTGCTGTCGCTTTATATTTTACAGCAAATCCTTGATTCTGCTTGACTTAGAGAAGATAAAGGCTGGTTTACAAAAAGAATATGGAAGCAAGGCAGTGAGAATGGATCTATGCAGCTTCAAGTGAAGCATTATATACAAAAATGAGCCCCTCCCCCAGCTGATTAAACGTCACTGTGGGCCAAGCTACACATGACGAATGACACTTGAACGGCAAGTGGATTGAGTGGAGGGCAAGTGAACAGGGAGAAATACACTTGCCATCCAAGTGTCATTCGTCATGTGTAGCTTGGCCCTGAGAGGACTTTCCTATTATCTTGCACCACTTCGTAATTTTTCTGGAGGTTATTATTTGCATACTGAGGTGAGAATTGTGAAGCATTGACTAAACTAGTGAGAAGAAAATCAGGAGATACGAGCTGGGTTGCTGTGAGGAATTGGGGTGGAGCATGTTTCAGTATGGACATTCTACTGTATATCCCAATATCTCCTGCTCAAAACTTTTATAGGCTCTTTGTCTTGAGCAGGCTTTCCCGCCTTCCCTTTAATAACCATCCATTCCATATGGAACATTTTCAGTCCTCATTGGGCAAGTTTTCTAGGATTTTGGTGGGAGGGGGGAGGAATTAATTGACAAAGTAGAAAACAAATTCTGTAGCAAACAACAAAGTATATTATTTGGAGTCGCAATAAGTGGGATTACCAGCAAATATTTATATTAAGCTAAACTTTATAACATTTACTAGCAACAAATCGTGTTGCGGGAAAAAATACAACAGGCTCTAGAAAGGGGAGGGCAGGCAGGCAGGCAGGAATTCCATCCTCCATCACTGATCCAGGCCGGATGAAGGCAGAGGGGGTGGGCATTGCCACCTCGTCTGCACCTGATTCCTGCTGGGTGAAGGGGGACGGGCATTGCAACCTGCTCCACTTCTGATCCCACAAAAAAGAGGGAGAAGCACCCTTAGGTACTATGCAGTAATGTCAGAGTGGAAAACCACAGCTAAGGGAACAAATCAATTAACAATCAACACTCTTATGAAGTTATTTAGTGATATAAAGTGGCGCAGTGCACATAATAGCAGCAAATATAAATATAAATTTGATACAATATAGTCAAGTAAAGTTCAAAGGACAAAATTCGAATGGCTCAAAAAACGGTCAATGTAGAAAAATCCTTGTTTCAGCGGTGGTGCTAGAAAATTCATAACAGAGATGACAAATAGACTGGAGAAGCCATGAGGTACCCTCGTTCCTGTTCCTGTTCAAATTAATGTTTTGAATAGATATACTCTTCTCTCTTTCTCTCAACAGGTGGAACAAGGAGATGGAACACTTAGAAGGACCAAAGACCCGACAAGGAACCGGTAATCAAAAGCGCTTGTTTCCCGACTGCATCAGGGGTCAACAGACCTCCTCACCATACATCTCCGCAGGCAACACTGATGCTTAAAAAGTTCTTAGTGACAGTCTGACGCACCCCTCTTTTTGGCCAGGCACAAGCAATTAGCCCAACAAGCCGACATTTAAAGGACAGTCTTAAAGGGGCCATTCCCCTAAGGGAAAACCCCTTACAAGGGGGCAGGCATTGTCTTTTGCTCTTTATCTGATCCAGTTCAGGTGAAGTGAGGGGGTAGGCATTGCTGACTGCTCTGCCTCTGATCCCAACAATGTGAAGGGGAGGCGGGCATTGCTGCCTGCTCTGAGCCTGGTTCCAGTGGGTTGAAGGGGGCTTGAATGTTCCCACCTGCTCAGCCCCTGATCCAGGCTGGATGAAGGGGGGCAGGCATTGCCACCTTCTCTGTGCCTGATCCTGGTCATGTGAAGGGGGGCAGGCATTGCTACCTGCTCCACTTCTGATACTGGCTGGGTGAAGATGGGTTGGACATTGCCTCCTGCTCCGTACCTGATCCCAGCTGGGTGAAGGCAGGGGGTGGGCATCATCTCCTGCTCTGTACCTGATTCAATCTGAGTGAAGGGTGGCAGGCATTGCTGCCTGTTCCGCACCAGATCCCAGCTAGGTGAATGGGAGCAGGAATTTCTGCCTTCTCCATGTCTGATTCTGAGGGGCTGAAGGGGAAGTAGGGGCTGATATTGCCACCTGCTCGGCTGCTGATCCCAGCTGGGTGAAGGTAGGGGGTTGGCATTGCCACCTGATCTACTCCTAATCCCAGCTGGGTGAAGAGGGGGTAGGCATTGCCACCTTCTCAGCTCCTGATCCCAACTTGGTGAAGGCAGCTGTAGGCATCACCACCTGCTCCGTACCTTCACCCAGCTGGGTCAAGGTGGTGGGTGGGCATCGCCACCTGCTCTGCTCCTGATCCCAGCTAGGTGAAGGTGGGAAGCAGGCATTGCTGCCTACTCTGCTCCTGGCCTGGGCTTCCTGCCACAGTGTACTCTCAGAGGGACAGGCTTCCTCTTCTTGGCATTGCTCCATAGCAGCACCCTCTGGAGGTGCACCAGGGTCAGAAGTGAGTTGTCTGGAACATGGTTAGCCTTTTATATAGTAGGATTCATTTTTGAAAGGTGACATTGAAATCAGACATTGAAACTTGTAAAACAGCAAGAAAGCCAGTTCACAATTTTCTAGCTTGCAGCAAAATTAATCCAACAGTTAAAAAAAAGAGAGAGAGATACAGAATTATTATTGACAAACTATTTGAAGTTGTCTTGATTTGGAAGTGACAGTGTAACCGAAAATATGAAAATATCTTCCCGTTTATACCATTGTTGTTGACAATTCTGTGTTTCTTTCCAGATATTCTTTAAAAATAAGAGCCCCGTGGCGCAGTGTGGTAAGCTGCAGTACTGCAGCACAAGCTCTGCTCACAACCTGAGTTCGATTCTTTCGGAAGCCAGGTTCAGGTAGCTGGCTCAAGGTTGACTGAGGGCCAAGCTACACATGACGAATGACACTTGAACAGCAAGTGTATTTCTCCCTGTTCACTTGCTCTCCACTCAATCCACTTGCTGTTCAAGTGTCATTCGTCATGTGTAGCTTGGCCCTCAGCCTTCCATCCTTCCGAGGTCAGTAAAATGAGTACACAGTTTCCTGGGGGTAAAGTATAGATGACTGGGGAAGGCAATGGCAAACCACCCCGTAAAAAGTTTGCCAAGAAAACCTCATGATGTGATGTCCCCCCGATGGGTCAGTAATGACTTAGTGCTTGCACAGGGAACTACCTTTATCTTTTTACCATATTCTTTAAAAATATAACCCCAAATCAGGTTAGAAGTCATTAAAAGTCCCTTAAAACGAGCTCATGTTAGTTGCAAAATAGCTCAAAAGATAAAGGACAGGAGAAGGTAGTGGGCATGTAGCCTTGGCTTGGTTCATGCTTTCTGGTCTGGGAAGGGCCTGATGCGTGTGGCTAGAGGGCAGATTGTACACCCTTCAAAGGCTTAGCCTTTCCCAAGAATGGGGGTGGAGTGGCGGCATAGGAGTTGAGCTCAAGGGGGGCGCACTACAGCAGAAGAGATTGAGAAGAGGAGTTGAAAAAGAAAGCTCGAGGTGAAACAGAAATGGTGTTGGGAGTTGTGATAGATAGGATCCCAAACTGTGGTGTCTCTCTGTACTCTGCTTCAGGCTGTTTTCCCCTCCCACCCCCTTCAATCCAAGTCAGGAAGCTCTGAGTGCGAGGTGGCAGCTTGCAGCTCCAAGGGAGTTTCACAGCATTTATCTTGCAGGAAGCTGGCTTGCTCGTTGGGCTCTGCTTACATATTGGGACCCAGAGAGAAATTGCAGGCACAACACAGAAATATCGAGTTGCCGCGGCACACTGTTGCCCTGCTTTTGTTGAGGTTGGTTGTATAGTATGTCAAAACGCTTTTTGGAGAGCCAGAAACTTTTAACTTTTAATTTTATATGAGTTTAAATCCATAAGCCAAAACAACCCACCAGTCAATTTGACATTTTTATGAAAGAAAGTATCCTTACACACACATACACAGGGTTGCCGTTTAGTGGGACAATGTAGTTGCAATCAAAAATAGATAGTATATATTAGATCTATAAACTTATACTCAGAATTCATCTGCAGGTCCATGTATGGACCATGGACCAACTGTGCAAGAGACAGTGAAGTAATTTGGAACACATTATTTGGCAGCATCCCAGTATTACAGAATTTTGTCCAAGTGCCATAAACATTATGGAATCTGAGCCAGAACTACATTTGCTACATGATGTTTCAGCAGTACACAGGATTAAAATGTCTGTCAGAGAACAGACTGCAATAGACCCTTGTTATTGCTAAGAAATTGATCTTTAGAAAGTGTAGGAAAACAATCTTTTTGTGATCTAGTTCTTACCAAGTGGTAGACTGTCAGGGAAGAAATTGTGTCAGACATTTTACTTATATAAGATTCATGACAGAAGTTGGAGAATTTTCTAGACTAAGGAAAACTAGTGTGTTGGAGTGGGCAGAATTTGGGCCACGGAGCAGTGAGACCCCTCTTCAAATGAAGTTTGCTCTAGCCTTGGCAAGTTATAATATTTCAGTATAACTTTGATTGCTGGGATGTTTTGATGATAAAGTAGAATTGTTCTTAGGTATGAGGCTGCCTTGAGCTCCTTCAGGAAAGAGCAGAATACACATGTGAATGGTAATTACATGAAAATACAGTCTCAACCATGATGATTTTATGGTCAATTCAAATCATGTTGAACCAAAGTGGCTTTGTAATATTTACTGTGTTTGCAAACATACAAGTACAGCACAACTCATAGTGGTCTTCCCCTGCCTCTTTAGTTGTTTCCACATGCAAGTTGCTCTCTGCCCTTACTTTGAAACCAGAGCACAGTTTTTAGGAGCATCCATACAATGTCATCATCTAATTGTCCACTTGTCAAGTTTTCCCCTGCCTAGTCCTGCTCTCTCTCGAACCTGGTTTACTACATTGTAAATCATCTAGCATGATTTCAGCCTGTGCCTTAATGGACCACATAAAATACTGCCCAGGTGTTTAAATTAAACCAGCAAAGTTCCCAAATTCAACTGCACCCTACATGTAGCTTGTCCTTTTGAAATGGGATAATTTGAGTGTATAGGGGATTTATTTGAACATGAAAGTTCTCTGCTGGGGAGTGGTGATGGTGTTCTACAGCATCCATTTTCTTTCCTTCTAACTTTTCAGTGTTTTCTTCACCCACCAGCTTGCTTCGCTTCACTCTACTGCATTCCCCCTCACTTAACACTTATGAACCTGATCTGTGGCAGGGTGGTATTTACCTTTTTAAGAAGTTCATTGCTGAGCTGTCCAAGAACGTAACATAACGAGGTTTGTGATTATTCATTAAGTTGTCATGTTCCTGATTGGAAAGTAAGCTTTTGATTAGGAAGGTGGGAACTCAGAATGATGAAATTTGAAATAGGAATTGCAGTGTGGTGCAGACAGCACAAGAAAATGTGGTAAGTACTAAGAACAGACTTTAGTGAAAGTGAACAAATTTGTGAGGAATTCAGCCCACCAGCCAAGCATGTCCCTGGGTTGGGTTGCAAAGCTTTGGAGATTTTCAAGCATCTTGCAGGCCATCTGGCCTTTTTGAGTTTTGATTATTGGCACATGTGTTGTCCACACATGCTTTAGGTGTTCCCCTATGACAGCCATTGGTATCTTGGATTGCATTAAAGCTCCTCTGGGGGCTTGCTAGCATTTTAAGGCTGTGGATGCTGCAGAAGAAACCAGTGCTGCTTTTGTTTGTTTGTTTTTGTAATCTGTGTTTTTATATTCCCAAGAGCTGCATTCTGTTCCAGCAGATGTGTGTTTTATTAAAACCGACTCACAATGCTGTTTTTGGAGACTGTCATTAATTAGTATGACAGATTATTTATCTAAGCATGCTCATGTGTTTTTCTAAGCCCATTGATCAGCTAATAGAAGGGTGTTATTTAGGGTGGCACTCTTAAATACTGGACTCCAAGCAAACATAGCTCTATTGCAGCTTCTAGCATGCCAGTTGGTACATACCAATCTGAAAACTCACGTCATCCTTTAGGCCCATGGGCATAAAGTGACTGCTTGAGTTGGTAGCACATCAGAGAACTTTCTGATGCACTGTGGCTTGAAAACACTCAAAAATGTGATAAGTCAGAGGTGTCAGGATCCAAGGTAGACTTGGCTACCAGCTGCTACCAGAGATGGCTTTAAAGTTCAAGGCAGGGAACAAGACTGTGGGAATGAGCATAAAGATAGAAATAATGCACAGCCTTCACTTCCAGATTGCTTTAGGAAATTCTTTGATGTCTCATTGATTTTCCTGCTGGGTAGGGGCAGCTCTGTTCTAAGCAGCAAGGGGGGGACACAGCATATGGTGGGTGGAACTGGGTTAAAGTTGGTGGTGCACTCTGTGGTTGGTGGTGTAAGAGCACTGCTGTGCCCTATCGATGGTATGCCCAGGCCCCATAGTCTCTACTAGAGATGAGCACGAATCGGAAAAAAACCAAACCACGTGGTTCGTGGTTTGTCAAATTTCATGAACCATGAACCACAAACTTTCACGAACCTGCCGCCAGTTTGTGAACCAGTTCGTTTGGTTCATGAAATCATCACTTCCAGGTCAGCAGAAGATCACTTCTGGGCCAGCAGAAGTTCACTTCTGGGTCAGCAGAAGGTCTGCAGGAAGTCCATCCCCTGTTGCCTAGGAAACTGATTGATTGGCACCAGGCTGTCTGCAGTGAAAACCAAAAATGAACCAAATGAATCAGCCTAAAAGTTCATGGCAGTTCGTTAGAAATAGGATCTGACGAACCGTGGTTTGTGAACCACGAACCGGCCTGGTTTGTGCTTAATTTTGGTTCATGCCCATCTCTAGTCTCTGGTGGGAATAACCTCTTGGTCGTGTCCTCTACTCCACCTTTAGTATATGAATTACAAGTATGTTAACTGTAGAGTAGGGAATGGTAGGATAGAGTATCAAAACTATTAAGGGGGAATGAGTCACGCCAGTAAATCTCAGACCATGTTACTAGAATGGAGTAAAACCGAGACAAATGAAAATGGCTCCTGTTCTACCCTGCCAGCTTGGATGGGTTCACAAGATGTGTTTTCAGGGTTTGCGTTGAAGATCTGAAATCTACTTCCTTGGTAATACCAGTAGGTAAAGTGAGGAGGCTGCTTTGGAAGCTAACTTTGATTACCATTAAAGGGAAGCAAATTATTATTTGATGTATTGTCAAAGGCTTTCACGGCCGGAGAACGATGGTTGTTATGGGTTTTCCGGGCTGTATTGCCGTGGTCTTGGCATTGTAGTTCCTGACGTTTCGCCAGCAGCTGTGGCTGGCATCTTCAGAGGTGTAGCATCAAAAGACAGAGATCTTTTGGTGACACTGAGAGATCTCTGTCTTTTGGTGCTACACCTCTGAAGATGCCAGCCACAGCTGCTGGTGAAACGTCAGGAACTACAATGCCAAGACCACGGCAATACAGCCCGGAAAACCCACAACAACCATCAAATTATTATTTGTTTAGATTAATGTTTATTACTCTGATGGGCCATTATTTAGAACTCCTGCCTCGGGCATGAAAATTATTTAGGGCTGTTTCTCCAGATGCCGATCAGCCCAGGCCTGAATACTTTCCAGAAGTCATGCAGAGTCTTATATGCACAAATATTTAGTGTGCAAGAATGAGCAAGTAAGAGACTTTGTGTTATAATTACATTTTAAATGCTGTTTCTACACACTTATTTCTAAATTTTATGTGGCTTGAGTAATGCTTAAATAAGTCAATACACACATAATATTTATTAAAGATGTGTTCCACAACAGCTTCTGGAATGTTGGATAAAATAAAGAATTTCAAACCAGAATGGATTCTGAGATGGATAAATAGAATCAGAAACACGCTGTATTGTCAAGGCTTACTGAAGGACCTCTTTCTTACAGGGTACTCAGTACTGAAGTGTCTTGTTTATGGAATTGCATCTCACCAATTACCTTGACCGTTTTCTCTCAGCAAGCTTATTCTCCTTCATTGGAACGTTTACCTTTAGCTGTGGTTACTAGATTTTGACAGCAGATGGAGCAAACAGTCTGCCATTTTGAAGTATATCTCAGGGAAGTGAGAAGCCAGAGGTTCTGAACACTCACCTTGCATTAACAGATCCCTTTTTGTGTCATTGTGTTACCTTGCAGCTCAGTACATAGATGAGTATCTAGTGAAGAAAGAAATTCTCTGCATTTAGCAAGTTAAGCAACATTTTTGCATTTCCTGCCTTGTGGCTGAAGACACATAATAAGATGCAGTCTCCAGAATGTTTAGTGCGACTAGGGATGTGTGTTTCGGCATTCAGAATACCGAAAGAATGCCGAAACAAAAGTGTTTCGGCTTCTTTCGGGGAATGCCGAAACGTTTCGGGGAATGCCGAAACGTTTCGGGTAGCCGAAAGAAAAAAAGCCGAAACGTTTCGGGATTCTTTCAGCTTTCTTTCGGCTTTTCAATGGGAAAATGCCTCCGTCTTCCCGGACGTCTGGGGGAGGCATTTTCCCACCGAATAAGCCCAAAATTGGTGGAGACCTTCCTCTAACCCTTCTCTAACAACCACCCAAGTTTCAGACAGATTGGACTTTGGGGGGCCATGTTATGGCCCCCCAAAGCAGGTCCCCCCATCCTCCCATAAGAAAGCGAAGGAGCAGCATATTGTTAGCATGCTGCTACTCATCTTCTTCATTATTTCCTATGGGGAAAAATGAAGAAGCAGGCTTCCTTCCTTGCATGCAAAATGCCCCCTTACCCTCAGGGGCCCTTCTCCCACCCCTCCTCCCACCCCCCACCAAGGCTTAGCCTGCTCCCACTGGGGGGGGCATTTCATGGCCTCCCCAAGTAGGTGTTCTAATCTCTACCACTGACAGCTGGGGGAGGCTTGTGTGGCCAGGGGTGGCATTTTGCATGCAAAATGCCCCCCAACCCTCTGGGGCCCTTCTCCCACCCCTCCTCCCACCCCCCACCAAGGCTCAGCCTGCTCCCACTTGGGGGGGCCATTTCATGGCCTCCCCAAGTAGGTGCTCTGCTCTCATCTCTACCACTGACAGCTGGGGGAGGCTTGTCTTGCCAGGGGTGGCATTTTGCATGCAAAATGCCCCCCAGCCCTCTGGGGCCCTTCTCCCACCCTTCCTCCCACCCCCCACCAAGGCTCAGACTGCTCCCACTTGGGGGGGCCATTTCATGGCCTCCCCAAGTAGGTCCTCTCAGCCCCTAAAGTCCACCCCTTACAGCCCCACACAAACCCAATTCCCCCCCAGCTGCCACACACAGACCCAAATCCCCACATTAGCCCCTCACAGACCCAAATCCACCCCCACCTGCCCCACACCCATAACCCCAGGAACAGGCTGGCAAAGGCCAGCCCTCTCCCTTTGTTCCCTATGCTGGGAACTTCTAAACTCTCTTTCCCTGGGCAATTCTGCACAGCCCAGGGGTGCCACAATGGTGGGCACACTTCTGAGTGCCAGCTGGTCCCTGTGAAAGAGCACCTGAACCACAGACACCCTCCCTCAAATTCCCCCACCACCTACAGAGATGGCTGGCCAGCCAGCCCCATTGTTCCCTATGATGGGAACCAACTGCACAACAAAGAATAAAACAAGAACAACACAAAATAAAGTTTTAATTTTTTTTTCTCCCTTCCAAAGTACAAGTAGGCAAAGCATTATGACACATTACACCAGCAGTCCCCCACACAGAAAAATAACACAACTCACTTAACATCAGAGAATCACAAAGCACGATTCCTGTCAAAAACACTTTATTTCTTGAACAGCTTTAGGTTACACAGCAGGGGGGAACACCAAAGGGCATGGCAGCACTATCTTACACAAAAATAACACAACTCACTTAACATCAGAGAATCACAAAGCACAATTCCTGTCAAAAACACTTTATTTCTTGAACAGCTTTAGGTTACACAGCAGGGGGGAACACCAAAGGGCATGGCAGCACTATCTTACACAAAAATAACACAACTCACTTAACATCAGAGAATCACAAAAACACAGTTCCTGTCAAAAACACTTTATTTCTTGAACAGCTTTAGGTTACACAGTAGGAGGGCACAACAGGGCATGATAGCAATGTACTACAAAAAATAATACAACCCACTTCACAGTTTTTGACAGCAATTGTGTTTGTGTGATTCTCTGATGTGAAGTGAGTTGTGTTATTTTTGTGTAGTACACTGCTTTCCTGCTCTGTGGTGCCTTCCTATTGTGTAACCTAAAGCAGTTACAGAAATAAAGTGCTTTTGACAGCAATTTTTTGGGGTGATTCTTTAATGTGAAGTGAGTTGTGTTATTTTTGTGTAAGATAGTGCTGCCATGCCCTTTGGTGTTCCCCCCTGCTGTGTAGCCATGAAATGGCCCCCCAAGTGGGAGCAGTCTGAGCCTTGGTGGGGGGTGGGAGGAAGGGTGGGAGAAGGGCCCCAGAGGGCTGGGGGGCATTTTGCATGCAAAATGCCACCCCTGGCAAGACAAGCCTCCCCCAGCTGTCAGTAGTAGAGATGAGAGCAGAGCACCTATTGGGGAGGCCATGAAATGCCCCCCCCCAAGTGGGAGCAGGCTGAGCCTTGGTGGGGGGTGGGAGGAGGGGTGGGAGAAGGGCCCCAGAGGGTTGGGGGGCATTTTGCATGCAAAATGCCACCCCTGGCAACACAAGCCTCCCCCAGCTGTCAGTGGTAGAGATTAGAACACCTACTTGGGGAGGCCATGAAATGCCCCCCCCCAGTGGGAGCAGGCTAAGCCTTGGTGGGGGGTCGGAGGAGGGGTGGGAGAAGGGCCCCTGAGGGTAAGGGGGCATTTTGCATGCAAAATGCCACCCCTGGCAAAGGAAGCCTGCCTCTTCATTTTTTCCCCATAGGAAATAATGAAGAAAGATGAGCAGCAGCATGCTAACAATATGCTGCTCCTTCGCTTTCTTATGGGAGGATGGGGGGACCTGCTTTGGGGGGCCATAACATGGCCCCCCAAAGTTCAATCTGTCTGAAACTTGGGTGGTTATTAGAGAAGGGTTAGAGGAAGGTCCCCACCAATTTTGGGCTTATTCGGTGGGAAAATGCCTCCTCCAGGCGTCCTGGAAGACGGAGGCATTTTCCCATAGAAAAAAGCCGAAAGAATGCCGAAAGAATGCCGAAAGAATCCCGAAAGCCGAAAGCCGAAAGAGATTCTTGTTTCGGCTTTCGGCTTTAACGATAGAGAATCTTCTTTCGGCTTTCTACTTTCTGCTATAGCCGAAAATTTTTGGCTTGCACACCCCTAAGTGCGACATCAATTGAGGGATTTTTTTTTGTTTTGTTTCAGTGGAGGAATCACAAAAATGCTGTTTACCTCCCCACATGTATTGCCGCATGCTGTTGAAGGAACAACATGAGATTAGCAGGTTGCCTTGGGGTCAAACAGGATTTTTTTGGTCCTCCTATGACTAGCATTTTAGGGAACTCTTTTTTCTCCTGCTTCATTTTATCACAGGAGGAATGGAATAAATAGAAAAGGTCTTTGGAGCAGTTAATCTGGTTACCAACCTCAACGTGGGTCCCGGAGTTCTTCCAGAGCTGTAACTGATCTCCAGACCAAAGAGAAAATTTCCCCTGGAGGAAATATGACAACTTCCGATGACGGACTCTATGGCATCACATCGCTGCTGAGTTCCCTCCTCTTCCCAAATTCCACCATCCCCAGAAACATCCTCAACTTCTCCAGGAGTTTCCCAAGCTGGAGTTTACATCCCTAATAACGTGTGATTGCAGAAATAGGGTAGGATGCTCATAGAGGTAGGGCGATTGACAAGCACCCTAAGGCTTCATATAATGAAGGTCTGTTCCTGCAACGGCCCATCATCCATTGTACAGTGGCTGGGTTAGGGATGGGACACCTTTGGTGTTAAACAGCGTCAATTCAACCATGTATCTCTGTGGCACGTGGTTCAAGATGAAGCTTTGCACCACTCAGCTCAGTTCACATGCAAGCAGGGATAAACAAAGCCAGCAAAAATTGCTGGCCAAGTTTGGGGTCAAGATGGAGTTGCTCAAATGATGTAGCTGTGGGCAACCTAGTGCATATGTTCGTACCACATGGTATAGACCAGCCATTTAATCAAATTAATCAACTGAGTTTTGAATTAGCACACAGACTGTCTCTTAGGTTCATTATTTTATTCACCACGTTTACATCTTGACTTTCACCCAATAATCTCCCAGCACATTGCTGTCAGGTGATAGCAGAAGCAGTTAACTCAGGATTGCTGTCCATGAGCAACTCTTTCTGTCCCTGTGGAGCAAGAGAATGCCTAAGCTAGAACCACCAGCTTTTATAAGAGCAGGTGGAATTCTATTGCCTCCTCTTATCATGTGACCTCAGCTAGGTTAGCAGCTGCAGTACAACCCTCTGTCCATCTGTTGTGATGGAGCTCCAGCGTAGAAGAAAGAGAGCCAATCGCTTCCTCCTCAAGCAAGCTGCCACACTGGTTCAGAGAGTAATGCACCTGGCTTCCTCTGCTAGGGACCACACAACATTCTCTACCGACAATGGACTCTATGGCATCACATCCTACCTACTTTCTTTATCACGTTCAATCTCTCTGCTTACAAACATGTCACATCAAAATGAACCTGGCTATGTTTTTAAAAAAAATTCCTCAGCTCAAGTGGCAAGTGTCAGCATGGTGTAGTAGAATCTCCAGTATCAGTGTAGTGTAGGTGTAGTGTTAGTGTAGTGTAAGTGGGGTACAAATGAAATAAGTAAATCTCGCTGTTTATAAAATGATCGAATACGTATTTGTTTTCGTATGTATTTATCTCTTTCTTAATGCGATGTTACAATACCATATGCATATGGAATGAAATATGCAATTCTGAAGGAAGGAAAACAACATTCAAATATATGTAGCTGTGCAAAACATTCCCCTCCCTCAATTCCAAAGAGAAGCTAGAAAGACTTAGAAAGTGCTTAGAGTATAAGACTAAGATCTGGGAGACCCAGATTCAAATTTAAATGGAATGGAAGCCATAGAAGCTTGCCAAGTGATCTTGAGGATAAAATGGAGGCGAGAATAATGTAAGCCACTTTGGGTCCTGACTAGAGATGGGCACGAACCACATTACGAACTTCAAAAACCCACAAAATTGCCGATCGCATGATTGCGAACCAGCGGTTCGTGATTGCCCACGGCCAATGAACCAGCATTCGGGAGAGGCCAGGTTCAGTGCATTTGGCCGCGGTTCAGGAACTCAGACACTCAGGCGCCAGCAATCAATTCCCCTGGCAACGGAGCCAGAGGAATGCCTGAACTCTGTTTGTGCTCCTTCTGTCACCCTGGAAACCCGAATGGAAGCCCACCTTACCTTGGTCGGCAGGTCTTCCTTCCAACCATGGAGCTGCAAAGCGGTTACAAGTTTGGAGAAGACACCCAGGGGAGGGAGGGGGAAGGGGGTGTTCTGTAGCCACGGGCACTCCAATCTCATCCCTGCAAACCCTGATAGGCAGCTGTGACGGCCAAAGACAGACCTCCTGCATTGCTCAATGGGACTTGTGCTTATAAATAGTCGTGGGCTCCCAGGCTGGGTTTCACTTTCAGCGAGTAGTGGAGTGGGACAGAGCTCTTGCTTGCCCCTTGCTAGCCTTTGGGGAGAGAGACTGAGAGTATAATTGAGCTTGGATTTTTGTGGGAGTTTCCTGGGGGCCTTGGATTGGAGAGGGTATAGCTCCAAGATCCCTTTTGCAATCTTGTCCAAACTTGGGTGATGGCTGTAGGAGAAGTTGCAAAACACTCTCCGGGAATATGGGCCCTCTAAGTGCCACGGGGGCCGTTCCACGTCCAATGAACCACGAACCACGAACCTGTTCGACAACAGAAAATGTTCGTTGCGGTTCGCAATCTCGGGATCATTGTTGGCACCAAACCGCGAACCGCTGGTTCATTTTTTTTTTGTTTGTTTCATGCCCATGTCTAGTCCTGACTGGGGAGGAAGTCACGGTATAGATGAAATAAATCAATACATAATGCCTATATACAGATAACTAGCAAAATGATTCTGGAACACCGCCGGGGTTGTTACACCTCCCTACCCTGTGTTATGAGGCTCTGGCACATTATAGCAATATGGATTACCCTGTCTTTGCAAT
Organism: Eublepharis macularius; assembly: GCF_028583425.1. NCBI lineage: Eukaryota > Metazoa > Chordata > Lepidosauria > Squamata > Eublepharidae > Eublepharis > Eublepharis macularius. Next base: position 21,925,377 of record NC_072796.1, read on the forward strand.
AACTTTATGAGATATATTCCAGAGGGGTAGCCATGTTAGTCTGTGGCTGCAAATTTCCTTTTTGTATTTATGTAATTTGAAATGTTGTACTCCGCCCTGAACCCACCTGGAGGGGAGGGCGGACTAAAAATCTAATATAATAAATAAATAAAAATGGTGGGAAGAGCTGATGATTGATTTCCCAGCATTGCTTTAGTTTGCCCCAAAATGAATAAATGCGTTGCTTATGTCTCATGCTACTGTTGCAGCAGAGTATGCATTTTTAATTCTGGAAACAACGTAAGTGTATTTATCATGTTTTTTGTTAGCGGAAGATGAGCCGTCTGTGCTTTCCAACACCGTACCTTTGTTGTGACCGATGTGAGTTGAACTGAACACCCATTGTTCTGCAAGTGAGTGTGCGCCAACTGACACCTCTGGGCAAGGAATTTCTCTCTTGGCCTAGTCGACATCTCCAAGTATTCAATCCCTCCTCCCCTTGAATTCAAGTGTTGCTGGAGAATGTGCAGAAATGAACAGTAGCTGTTGGGCAATATGTTCTCTGTTTGGGAACTCCCTGCAAATTGTGTGCTGACTTTGCATGTTAATTTGGCAATGCCTGACTCCTCTCATGAATCCACATTCTCTGACATTGTTGGGTAATTATCCAGATGGGTCAGACTACAATGCAACTTTATGCTGTCATTGTACACACGTTGCCCAAGCCTTTATTGCTATTGTAGTTTTCTCCCAACACTCTCCATTCAATTCACTTTAATTCCGATATATCTATTGTATTCTCACAACAGGTAACTGTAAAAAGTTTTTTTTTAAAGTTGCCTGTCTCTATTTTAACACTGTTTCTAGTCATGAAGATTTTCCATTAAACATTTGATTTCTCTTTCTGGAAATAATTCCAGTTTGCAGTTACACTAAAGGTTTTGTTGTTGCTACTTTTCAAAAAGAATCATAGACTGAAGGAACCTCTTAACATATCTTTCTCTTCTCCCCTCACCCCCCCAACATAATTTTTTGTTGCTGCCAAAAACAGCCATGTTCCAAGCCACGTGGCTCCCACCGGCAGCTGATCTCATTGCAGTGTTACAGACAGGTTGCCACATCCAGAAACTCATTACCTGCCAGCAGACACTATTAAACCTCAGGAGGAAGAAGGGGAACAGCATTGTTGTAGCCAATTTAAAAATAATAACCACATCACCCAGAGTGGTTTTTTTTTAAGCTTCATAAAAGGTAGCACTTTAATGCACTGTATATTAGTACAGAATTTCACCATATGTGTCAGTGAAGGGGAAAAAAACCTTATATTTTCCTCATTAGAAAACTGTAAGAAATGTTTTCACTCCAAACACCATGCTACATAGGCAGCCAGAAGTCTATGTATGGGAAAATATTTATTATTTATTTATTATTTATTTATTTTATTCAATTTATACCCTGCCCTCCCCACAAATGGGCTCAGGGCGGCTAACAACATTCAAAAAATACATTTAAAGTAAAAAAAACATAAAATCAACAATAATTTTTTAAAAACCATTAAAATAGTCCAGGAGCAGGCTATTTAGACAAATATTAGGAGTCCGTATACGGGCATAGCAGATGGCCAAGGGCAGCCCCAGAAGAAGTGGTGGTCTTAGATGGAAGGAGGAGGGCACCCGCTGGCACTTAGCCAAAGGCCGGGCGGAACTTCTCCATTTCACAGGCCCTGCGGAACTGTAACAGGGCCTGCAGGGCCCGGATCTCCAGCGGGAGAGTGTTCCACCAGGCCAGGGCCAGGGCAGAAAAAGCCCAGACGGATGTCCTTCAGGCTGAGGACCACCAGGAGTTGCTTGTCTGCAGAGCACAACACCCTGCAGGGGATGTAATGGAAGAGGCAGTCCCGCAGATATGCAGGTCCCAGTCCATGAAGGGCTTTAAACACCAAGGTTAACACCTTGAACCGGATCCGGAACTCCACTGGGAGCCAGTGCAACTGGCACAGCACAGGGCGAATGTGTGCTCGGATTGGCGTTCTGGTAAGGATGTGTGCTGCTGCATTCTGGACCAGCTGTAACTTCCAGGTCAGGCCCAAGGGCAGCCCAGCATAGAGTGAGTTGCAGTAGTCTAGCCTGGAGGTGACTGTTGCATGGCAATGTTAGAATAGCAATGTTAGCTCCCTTTATGTCTCAACACACACAAGATGTACACAGTTTGGTCAAGGTATTTTTTCTCTGTTTGGGAGCTCCCTGCAAATTGTGTGGTGGTTTTGCATATTAATTTGGCAATGCTTTCCACAAACAATGCAGAACAAAATTATTCAAAAAGGTGGTATTGTGTGTGGGGGGGTCTCAGATGCTTCACTGATGAGTTGGGGACCATGTACTTCACCACTATCTTGCCTTACTTATCAACTGTTGCTTTAAATATGTGCTACTACATTCTATCTGTGCTTCATTTGTCTAATGTCAGTCCTAGAACTGTTTGTGTTCTGTTTCAGCCGGTCTTCAACTCCGTATTGGATCCTTGCTGATGCTGTGTCTTTGTAAACTTGTATTTGTTTGCCCTGTGGCATTTTTTACGGAAATGTCCTTAACACCGAATGGAAATGCTTGCCCTTGTCTTTGTTACTGATTGTACCAATCTCACACAGTATAATCCGCCTTGAGTCTCAGTGAGGAAGGCAGACAATCAATCAATCAATCAATCAATCAATCAATCAATCAATCAATCAATCAATCAATCAATCAATCAATCAATCAATCAATCAATCAATCAATCAAATGGCAAAACCTAGCCTTCAAACATGTGGTAACTTCTGTTCAGTGCATGAAATTTTTAATCAAATCCCCACGAATGAAAGAACAAATTTTGAAATGAGTTGGGGGTGAGGCTTGGACCTGAAGTCCTCCCCTTCATCCATTTGCATTCAAATTTTAGACCTAGTCTTGCTTTATATCTCAGGAAGCTTTAGGTTATTTTTCATGAACCTATATTGTAATTTTCAGGAAGTAATGGTAGGGGGTGGTGGCATGTTGCTTGGAGTGCCAAAATATATTAAAATAGCTCTGTAGTGCCTGACCAAGAGCCGTGGAAGTATATCAGCAGCAGGAGAAGAGGAAGACAAAGGGACATGTCCACATTACCATTGAAAATTAAGATGAATCATGAAAATGGATGTGTATAATATCTAGGATGATTTGTAACAAATGAAATTAAAACCAAAATACTGCACTTTTTTATGGTGTGAGATTGCGGAATGACTGGCAAATGTATCAGAACTAGAGATGGGCACAAATAGCAATACAAACAAGAAAAAGCCACGAACAGCCCAATCTGCTGTTTGCAAACAAACTGTTTGTGAGGCCCCATTCTAAACAAACAGGTGGTCATTGCAAGCCTCGTTTGTTGCTTTGTTGCTGTTCATCAAGCCAGACAGTCTGGCACCTGCAATCAATTCCCTTGGCAACTTAGGCAGGGATTGTCTGAACTCTGTCTGAACTCCTGCTGTTGCCCTGGAGCCCCCAATCTAAGCCCAATTTAGTTTGATAAGGCAGGTCTCCCTTTCAAGTGTGGAGCTCCAAATTTGTTACAAGGGAGCAAAGACCAGGGGGGAGGGGGGCTCCCAGCTCTTACTTTGCAGACAGTGGAGAGGGAGAGAGACAGTTGCTGTAGGCATTTTGATAGAAAGAGTGCGTTGGAGCTTGAATTTTCTTTGTGTGTGATGGGATAGGGATCTACCCCTTCACGTTCCAGGGCTGCTGCCAGGCTCTGGGCCAAGCTATTATTTATTATTGGTACCTTTCCTGATGCCTACTCAGGTCAGGTTTCTGGGAGTGGTGCAGTAGGGATCTTGACTTGAACGATGGCTGGAGGAGAGCCTGCTGGCCCCCATGAACACACAACTATGAACATGTTCGTGAACAGGGCCATGTTCATGGTTGTTTGTGAGTCCCTGTTTGTGGATGGTAACGAACAACGAACATCATGTTTGGGTTTTTTTCTGTTCGTACCCATCTCTAATCAGAACACACAAGGTTTTATCGCTTGATCCATGTTTCATATTACATAAAGTTGCCCTGCTGCCAACATGATGTTATATTAATATAAACCACAGCTGACTATAGATCACTGAAAAACAGTACTCTGGATCAAATGACAGCTGTTTCACATTTTATGTGTTTAACTTGGAAAGCTGTTTTATGTCACTTTATTGTATCATGGAAGATCTGTACATGCATCTCTAACAAATGGATAAACAGCTAGTGTTTACTTCCCCTTTATTCTTCAAAACAAAGTCTTCTGAATAAAGGTCACTAAGCTTTATCTACAATATCTGGTCTGCATGCCTGTCTGGGTGACAGGCCAGCTCAGGATTTTAAAGAAATCAGATAAGAACTACGAAGTAGCGCTGCAATTTACCATTTTGCTTTGCACAGCAGTATTCTGAGGGAACAAGGGATAAAGCAATGTCTTATGAAAGCTGAAGAAGTGGCTGGGGAGAAACATGAAGTACATGTTATATATCAGAGGATATATTACCATGAGGAAGGTGTAGGTTTTCAAGTCTGACCTTTGTTGACAGAGAACATTTTTTCAGCCCAGCAAAAGAAGGAGCCCTTAAACACGTGACACAGAGAAGTGAGGGAAGCCATGCTGAAAAAATTCCATTAAATTCTCGGAGAAGCTGACAGCAAAAGTTGTCAGGACTGAAATGAGAGAGATAAGACTTCTTAAAAACAGTAAGGGAAATTAACCAGCAGTTTGGTGTAGTGGTTAAGAGCATGGGACTCTAATCTGGAGAACCAGAGTTGATTCCCCATGTCAGACTGTGGCTTGAATAAAAGTTGCAATCCAGACTACCCCTTGCAATGAGACAAAAGTCCATCGATTTCAAAAGGCTTTACTGAAGATAACCATTATAAGTCCACACTCCAAGATACAAGGATCATGGTTGAGCTAGAAATTGTTACGAATGACAAGCAAAAGTAGAGGTACAGAATAGCAGTTCCCTGCAGGCCCCATCCTCCCCCTCAGTTCTCAAAACAATCGGCCCGAGGGTGAGAAAGTGAAAGTTTCTCAAGGGTGTCCGAAAAGCAGATATCTGTAGACATAACATTCTTCTCATCACTGTAAGCTTCCATCGGAAGGCTTGCCACCTGCAAAGGAAACACTTAATATACTGACAGAATTAAAATGGAGTTTCTTTGGCTTAAACACAGGGCCAAGCTACACATGACGAATGACACTTGAGCAGCAAGTGGATTGAGCGGAGGGCAAGTGAACAGGGAGAAATACACTTGCCATTCAAGTGTCATTCGTCATGTGTAGCTTGGCCCACAGTCAGAACCTGACACCCCACTCCTCCACTTGAAGCCACCTGGGTGACCTTGGGTCAGTCACAGCTTCTAGGAGCTCTCTCAGCCCCACCCACCTCAAAGGGTGTTTGCTGTTGTGGAGATAATAATGACATACTTTGTAAACTGCTCTGAGTGGGTGCTAAGTCATCCTAAAGGACAGTATATAAATTGAATGTTGCTGTTGTTGTTCTTGTTGTTACTAGAAACAAAGCCAGTTGTGGGAAAAAATACAATGCGCTCTAGAAAGGGGAGAGCGGGCAGACAGGCATTCCCTCCTTCACTGTCACTGATTGCCACAGGTGAAAGAGGGGGGTGCCTGCTCCACAACTCCCCACCTGCTCCCCACCTGACATCAGCAACATGAAGGGGTGGTGGGCTTTGCTACCTGTGGCACGTCTGATACAGGCTGGGTAAGCCATTACCACCTGCTCCTGATCTCAGCCGGGTAAAGGGAAAACATGCATTGCTTTCTGCTCTGCGCCAGATTACGGCTGGGTGAAGGGGGGCAGGCATTGCTGCCTGCTCCAAGCTTGATCCCAGCTGTGTGAAGGGGGGTGGGCATTGCCACCTGTTCCCTGCCGGGTGAAGGGAGGAGCAAACACTACCTCCTGCTCCTTGCCTGATCCTGACAGGTGAAGGTGGGTGGTGGGCTTTGCTACATGCTTCATTCCTGATCCCAACTGCCACGTTCTCTGCTCCTGATTCCAGCAGGTTGAAGGGGGGTGGAGATTGCTGTCTGCTTGGTGCTTGATTCGATCAGAGTGAATGGGGGAGGGTATTGGCTCCTGATCAGTGCCTTATTCTGGTAGGTTTAAGGGAGCGGCATTACCATGTGCTCCACTTCTTGTCTTGGCTGGGTGAATGGAAGAAGGAAACTGTCTCCTTCTCTGTGCCTGATCCCACCCAGGTGAAGGTGCTGGGTGGACATTGACATCTGCTCCACTCCTGATCCCAGCTGGATGAAGGGGGTAGGCATTGCCACCTGTTTTGCTCCTAATACCAGCTGGGTTAAAGCAGGGCAGACATTACCACCTGCTCTGCTCCTGATCTCAGCTGGCTGAAGTAGGGGCAGGCATTGCCACCTCCTCAACTCCTAATACCACCTGGGTTAAGGGGGTGGGCATTGCCACCTCCTCTGCTCCCAATACCAGCTTGGTTACGGTGGGGGTGGGCATTGCCACCTGTTATGCTCCTAATGTACACTGTGTTAGGTATGAGTTGGGCATTGCCACCTGCTTCTCTCCTAATACCAGCTGGGTTAAGGCGGAGGCAGGCATTGCCACCTGCTCCACTCCTAATACTAGCTGGGTTAAGGTAGGAGTGGGCATTGCCACCTGCTCCACTTCAATTACTGGCTGTGTTAAGGAGGGAGGTGGGCATTGCCACTGCTCCGCTCCTAATACCAGCTGGGTTAAGGTGGGGGGTGGGCATTGCCACCTGCTCCGCACCTAATACCAGCTGGCTTAAGGCACATGGAGGGCATTACCATCTGCTTCGCTCCTGTTAGCTGCCTGGGCTTCCCCCCATGGCATGTTTTCTGAAGTGATATTCTAGAGTCACTTGGGCTTTCTGCTGCGGCAGTGCCCTTTGGTGGTGCACCAGGGTATCAAGTAAGTTGTCTGAAATATGATTACTCAATTATATAGTAAGATTATTATTGGTTGTTGTGGGTTTTCCGGGCTGTATTGCCGTGGTCTTGGCATTGTAGTTCCTGACGTTTCGCCAGCAGCTGTGGCTGGCATCTTCAGAGGTGTAGCACCAAAAGACAGAGATCTCTCAGTGTCACAATACATCAATATATCAAGATTATTATTATTATTATTATTATTTGTAATGAATATAAAAATTGAGGTGGCACATAACAGATAAATTGAAATCAAAGATAACCATGTTTCAATGGGATTAAACTGTATACATTGAAGTGTACGGTCATAAATGTAGCCAATATAAAAATGGAGGTGGGTGTGTATTAATATGCAAATGTAGGTATATACGCTAGGGTCACCAGGTCCCCTGGAACCCAACCCAGGAGACAGAGGGGGTGTGGGGGGCATGTAGGGGAGCATACCTCACACACAACTGCTCCGCAGCTCTTCTTTTTTCATACCAGGAATGATATCATTTCCAGAGAGACAAGGAAGAGCTCCGAAGTACACAGAAGCACGCTCTGGAGCTCCTGGGCCCATTCCCTACACTTCCTCCCTGCCAACCGGGTGAGTGACAGCAGGGAGTGGGGGATCCCCCATTCCCACCGAGGGACTGGTAGCCTTAACATATGAACAGCAAACACAAAGCATAGCATCAGTAATTATTTAGTTGTGGGCATATTATACTTGGTGGAGGACAATCTGCCACCCTAGATATTGCTGGGCAATTTATCCTTGATATTCTATGTGAGGTGGAGTTAATCCAAAGCAAACAGAGGTGTGTATGAAGTTGTATGAAGATTCCAGCCCCTGAAGACTGCATTGAGGACACCACTGGTCTCAGAGCCAAACAATGTATATGTTTACAAAGCAATTACAAATATTCTATTATGCAGTGCAATTCAGAAAGAATGAGAGTGGTTTTAGCAGCACAGTGTCTGGCAAACATATTGTAACCCAGAGAACCCTGGCTACGTAGCTCCCTCTCCTAAATTATCTTTTCCAGTAGGAGAGTTGGGGTGTGTATGTGCAGGATTCAGATCAATAAATGACAACACCCTTGGTGTTGGCAAGAAATCATGAAGGCTCAGTCAGTTTCACTTACCCTTCTAAGAGGCGAAGAGGAAATAAACAAACCTTTTGAGCAGCCATCTCCTTGGCTCTGTAGAGAGGGGGAATTAACAAAGCCTTCTGATCTCTTTTAAAACTCAGCTTCCCAGCTAACATTGTGACTCCCTTCACGTGCTCCTCCTCGAGTAATCCATCTCTTGTAGTTTAGCTCTCCAGAAGCAGTGCTAGTAAACAAAGAATTATTAAGCCAGCTTCAGCAAATGGATCAGACTACTCAAGGATCTTTCACTGGAAAAAGGGAAAATTTTCAGAAGCTAAGAACTGAAGTACTCTCTGGATTACAAGAAATAAATTTTAAAAACTCCAGAAAAGAATCATGAGATTTTTTGGACTTTATTATAATTCTTTTTTCCCCTCTTCTCTTCTTTCATAATTTTTTTGTGACGTTCAAGAAATTAAGACACAGCAGAAAGAATTCAGAGAGATACAAGAAAAATGTGAAGCATTACAAGGAAGCCCATTGATAAGAGTAGACCAGAGAATGGAAATTTTGGAAAAGAATTTCAGAAAGAATAATCTGGGGTTTTGTGGAATTCCAGAAACTTTGGTCGATTTGGATTTAGAGAGTATATTCCAAGGGCCAGTACATTCTGTTACTTACAATTATTGTTAATTTATATAACTACGTTATACTCCCCCACCCTTTCTCTCCTCTTCAATATCTTTCTTATTGCTATGGGGTTTTTTTACGATTGGATGATTTTTTTTTATATACACAACAATTTAATTCATTAATGGTTGTTGGGGGTTTTCCGGGCTGTATTGCCGTGGTCTTGGCATTGTAGTTCCTGACGTTTCGCCAGCAGCTGTGGCTGGCATCTTCAGAGGTGTAGCACCAAAAGACAGAGATCTCTCAGTGTCACAGTGTGGAAAAGATGTAGGTCATTTGTATCTACTCAGGAGGGGTGGGGTTGAGCTGAGTCATTCTGTAAGAGTTTCCCAGGGTGTGGAATGCTAATGGCGGGAGGCTTCACTGTAACCTGAGGAGGTTCTTTTGCATATGGATTGGTGCTTGATGTGCTAATCTTCTCTGCAGGGCTATTGTCGGGTGTGGAGTGTTTTGTTGGCCTGGTGTTTTTCAGAACTGGAGCCCATGCTCTGTTCATTCTTAAGGTTTCTTCTTTCCTGTTGAAGTTTTGCTTATGCTTGTGAATTTCAATGGCTTCCCTGTGCAGTCTGACAAAGTAGTTGGAAGTGTTGTCCAGTATTTTGGTGTCCTGGAATAAGATACTGTGCCCTGTTTGAGTTAGGCTATGTTCAGCCACTGCTGATTTTTCAGGCTGTCCAAGTCTGCAGTGTCTTTCATGTTCTTTTATTCTTGTCTGGATGCTACGCTTTGTGGTCCCGATGTAAACTTGTCCACAGCTGCAGGGTATACGGTATACTCCTGCAGAGGTGAGGGGGTCTCTGCTGTCTTTTGCTGATCGTAGCATCTGTTGTATTTTTCGGGTGGGTCTGAATACTGCTTGAAGGTTATGCTTTTCCATAAGCTTTCCCATCTGATCAGTAATTCCTTTGATATATGGCAAAAACACTTTTCCTGTAGGTGACTGTTTTTCCTTGGTTGTTTGATTCATCCTGGGTTTGATTGCTCTTCGGATTTCATTTCTGGAGTAGCCATTTGCCTGAAGTGCGTGGTTTAGATGATTAATTTCCTCATTGAGAAAGCGCGGCTCACATATCCGTCTTGCACGATCCACTAATGTTTTCATTATGCCTCTTTTCTGTCGGGGGTGGTGATTGGAGTTTTTGTGTAAGTACCGATCAGTGTGAGTTGGTTTCCTGTAGACCTTGTGACCTAACTGAAAGTTTGCTTTGCGGATGACCAAGGTATCTAGGCACAGTATCTTATTCCAGGACACCAAAATACTGGACAACACTTCCAACTACTTTGTCAGACTGCACAGGGAAGCCATTGAAATTCACAAGCATAAGCAAAACTTCAACAGGAAAGAAGAAACCTTAAGAATGAACAGAGCATGGGCTCCAGTTCTGAAAAACACCAGGCCAACAAAACACTCCACACCCGACAATAGCCCTGCAGAGAAGATTAGCACATCAAGCACCAATCCATATGCAAAAGAACCTCCTCAGGTTACAGTGAAGCCTCCCGCCATTAGCATTCCACACCCTGGGAAACTCTTACAGAATGACTCAGCTCAACCCCACCCCTCCTGAGTAGATACAAATGACCTACATCTTTTCCACACTGTGACACTGAGAGATCTCTGTCTTTTGGTGCTACACCTCTGAAGATGCCAGCCACAGCTGCTGGCGAAACGTCAGGAACTACAATGCCAAGACCACGGCAATACAGCCCGGAAAACCCCCAACAACCATCGTTCTCCGGCCGTGAAAGCCTTCGACAATTAATTCATTAAATTTAGAATATACAATTAATATTAAAATAGATCAATTGCTGAATGAAATAGTTAAATTAGCAAGCTAAAATATTAAAAAATATAAGGCAGAACATAATGTTGAACATAAAATGTTTAAAGTTTTGCTTTGTGCTGAATCTTAAAAATATATTATTAGATATTTTACCTAGTAGTATTACAGTATGACTATGTATCTATGGCAAAATTAACTTTTTTTTTGGTATAACAGACCAATCTTAGAATTTCAGAAAAAAATAGACTTTCTTTTTTGAATAGGTAGCAGAAAATTAAGAAAAAACTACAGATGGCTACTGTGGAAGTGGATCAATAGTAAAGTTAAAATTTTAAAATGTTGAATATAAAAAGTTGAGTGCATGCAAGTAATGAGATGGAGAGAAGAAATAGTCTGCCATCATGCAGTATGTCTTTTTAAAATTTTCATATAACTAATCTTAATTTGTTTATATTATTCTATGCACTGTTTATCACTCTTTTGTTGTTTATTATTCTTAACTATGTTAATTTGTGCATGGTTTATTATTCTTATTATTACTGTATTACTGTCCACTCTCAATTTTTCAAATAAAATATTTTTTAAAAAATATGATAGTTTTCAAGGTAATAAATATTTATCATAAACCCAACAACTGTATTACTACAAATATAACTCGTAATTGCTTTAAACATAACGTTTGTAGAGGCAGGATCTTCAATGCCCTTCAGAAAAGACATTCTGAACAAAGACAAGCTCTAACAAACAGTGTGGGGTGACAGGTAGAGAACAGCAAGTTGAAAATATTCACTTAAATTTGAAAATATTCACTTCTTCCCCATGTTCTCTTTAATGGTTCTTCCTGCTGCTCTTGAGACTTTCTCTCTGGCTTGGGCCTGCAAAGAAATTAGCAGTTCTCTTAATCAAGTTCTAGTCTTTCTCTCACCTACTTCAGACCAGACTGACTCAGGGGAAAGACTTCTAAACAATATCTAACAGTTTGATAAACCCTTCCTTTATATCACCTAAAAAGGGAAATTCTGTAATTTAATTTTGCCCTGATTGGGCCCATCACATACCTTAAAAGAAATTAACAGTTCCTTCAGTCACACTCTAGGCCTTGCTCGCCTAGGGTTTCCAGGTACCCGCCAGTGGCAGGAAAACTCCTAGGGATGTACCCCCTTGCTCGCTGATCCACCAGTGATCCCCCCGGGAGCTAATGGGAAGAATGGCAGTGATGTCATTGCACCAGCCATGGGAGCGTTCCCATGCTTCGTTTGGGCCCCAAATGGGCTGAATTGAGCCCATTTGAAGCCCGAATCAGCCCACTGAAAAGCACACACATGCTCTTGCACCTGCACAATGATGTCACCCGGAAGTGACATCATCATGCAGGCACATCAGGGAAACCTAGAAGGTGAGTACTGGCTACCCTCCATGTCCTTCTTGCACCTACATGACTGTGGCAAGTTTAGCCATGGGGGAGGAGAATGTAAAGGAGCCTGACAATCCTTTGGGAGTGGGATTGGCTCAGAAAGGAATGGAGAATAGAGGGTCTGAAAGGATGGGCTTGCCTTCTCTTCCCCCTGGCACAGAACACTCATCCCCAACAGATGTATGTTTCAGGTACTATTTGATAACTCTCAGCATGGTCGTTAGATAGTAGCAAATTTCTGTTTTTTTTCTTTTCTTTTAATTATCTGCAAGCCTAGTGCAAGGTAACTTCCAATATACTGCGTGTTCTCTGTATTATAGATTATGACTTTAGGGAGTATTATTCGCATAACTCTTAGGTTTTTAGGTACCTTCTATTAGCCATTGTAGTGATAGAATTTACAACTTAGAGATAATCCCTTACATTTAATAGTATTAGGGAACAGATAGTTCCAAGATTTGCCTTAGTATTAAACGAACTTAATTTGTTTTAGACAAAGTTCAAAGACTGCAGTATAAGAAGTTATATTTCCTCTTCCTTTTGAAGTTGTTTTAAGCCATTCTTCATTAGTCTTCCAAAAATATTGGCCCCATCACCCTTAATAAGATCATTTTATAGCAACCTGCATTGCAAGTGTGCAAAACAGTATGCTGTGAAACAGAATGCTGGCTTATCTGATCCAGCTGAGCTTTTAAGCTTGTATGTTGTCATTGGCCAGTGAATACAGATTGGGTGGCCGTATGCAAAGTATGGTTGGGTCCCTGTCCCTTTAACAGGAATGGGAATTTCACCTGGCATGACTAGATAAGCACATCTCATAGTGGATGGTGAAGTCCATCCATATCAGTATGTAATTTGCATACAATATGTAGTTGACATATTTGTACTTAATGCTGTACTAATATACCTGCACCATAACTTAAAGGCCCTTACTAGTAGACACCATCAATGGTGTGCCTGGCCACACATGAGAGGGATAACCCATAGCCTCCAATCTAGACAATAGGACACCTTTGCTGTAGTTATTATCAAAGCCATCAGAAATGTTCTTGGATTCCCCCCATCTTTAACCTTGGATCTCTGCCATAGAAATTTTGGATGACCTTCCTCACCCCTGCAGGACAAGCTAGACTGGCCAAAATTCTGCCCTTTACATAGCTATGAAGGGTATGAGAGTCCATCATCCTTTATAGCTGTTCATTATGGACTACATGTTGGTTTTGACTGCTGTGATATTATTAGAATTGTTTGAAATTACTTATTTTATGACACCAGGAGAGGTTTCTAGCAGTCAAATTGAACATTTTAGATGTTTTTGCAGCAAATATGATTTCCTGCATTTGCCAAATTGAAACAGCAAAAGAGATCTTTTGCTTTGACACACATTATTCAGAAGGCAGAAGGTTCTCCGGCCCTGGGACACAGTTTTTATTTCTGCACCACATACAGAGTTTTTTGCAATGGATCTTAACTTCCCTTTTTCCTTACTCAAAGCCACAAAGATCAAGCCATGTAAAACACAGAGATGATATAGCAACATAAAAAGGCAGCTCTGAAGAACAGTGAAGCATTCCAAAGCTCAGGAAAAGTTTATTACAAGATCCGCTAGGAAGTGTTTGAAAAACTGGACCTCGAGTAGGGATCTCAAGTTCCCTGGTAGGATCAGGGAACCCCCTGCTTCCACCCTCCACTCCAGTCCCCACCAACGCTCACCTGGCTGGCAAGGGAAAAAGTGAAGGAATAGGCCTCCTGGGCATGCTCTTGGGGCAGCTCCTGGGAGCGATGACATCACTCCCAGGAGTGATGTCATCATGCCACCTCAGAAGCACTCCTGAGCTTTGCAGTGTGCCAAGCTGGGCCCCAAACAGGCAGAATTGGGCCTGTTTGGGTTCCAAATCAGCTTGCTGTGAAGCATGGAAGCACTCCAGGCCTCTGCATGATGATGTCACTTCCTGGAATTGATGTCATCATGCCACCTCAGGAGCATGCACAAACTTTGCACATATGTAAAGTCATCCCAAAAGGTGAGTACCAGATCTCCCCTCCCTCTGGGAGGATAAGAGACCTGGCAATCCTAAAATCAACCCACTGAGAAGCATGGTAGCAGCCCATCTCCCTCACTCACATTGGCCAGCCAGCGGGAGGGCAGCCCGGCTCACCTCGCGTGCCCTTGCAGGCTCCGTCACCACAGTGCAAATGTGGCTGCAGCATGGTTGAGACGGGCTGCTGTCAGGAGGCAGGCCTGGTGGCATCTCTGCTGGGCACTGGTGACTGGGCTTGGCGCAGCCTTGTAGGGGAGCCACATAGCTTGCTTCACCATCCATCTTCCTTCCCTGGCTCAATCACTTGCTCGGCTTCCCGCTCCTCTTTCCCTCTCCCATCGTGTGCCGGTGCTGCTATTGTGCCATCTGGGATTAAAGTCCTCATCAGCCCAGCATGCTGAGGCAATGTTCTTTGTGACAGTTGGATGGCTGGACTATGAGCCCCATAATGTTCTGCGTGTTGTCCTCTTAGCGACTTGCTAGGAAATGTAGCCTCAATGAACAATCCTTAGGAGTGTGCATGTGCTTTGTAGTGAGCTGGTTTGGGCCCCAAATTGGCCCTATTCAGTCCGTTTGAGGCCTAAATCTACCCACTGCAAAATGTGCGAGCACTTTCGGGGCAGTGCAATCACTCAGGGAGTGAAGTTGTTGCACCGCCTCAGGTGTGTACCCAGGATGCCTGTTCCCCTGCCTCCCCCCCCCACCAACCAGGTAAGTGGTGGGGGGGCAGAGGGCAGGACCTGGGATCTCTAGTCGATTTTGGTCCCAAACAGGCCCTATTTGGCCTGCTGCAAAGCACATGAGGAGCGAACTAAAGGTGAGTGCTGCCCCCCACCCTTGCCAGAACGGTAAGGGGACCTGGCCCTATTATAATGCCACAGAGTCTGCCCTCCAAAGCAACCATTTTCTCCAGGGGAACTAATCTTTATGGCCTGGGGATCAGTAGTAATTACAAAGGATCTCCAGCCCCAATCTGGAGGCTGGCAACTCTGGTAACAATTATTTTAGGATTTCCCTGAAAGTTGCATGCATATGATACAATGGATGTATTGAATGTTTTATTGCAATATTTTATGAATATTTATGGCTGTAATGAACAAATGGTCTCATGAGGGGAACCCTCTGTCTTGCTTCTGGAATGCTCTAACTATTTAGCCTACACAGTACAGCACTCATAACTGTGTATTGGATTGTGGCCCTTCCCTTCAAGTAAGAAACCTTGCATATGTACAGGCAGCAAATACTTTAATTTCAGTACCCTGCCCCCTTGTCTGTAAGTAGGTATAATTGTGCAATGCAAAGGGCACATGAACTTCATGGCCAAGAGCTTTGGAATTGGATTACACTTCTAATCTTTAGTTGCAAGCCAATTATTGTTTCATAGTTACAAAAGAGATTAGTATGCATGCTCATTCAGGAAGACATTGGCTTAAATCATTAACTGAAAGTGACATTTTTGGCTCCTTTGCAATTTAAATCATGACTTAAACCACCTTTACATAAGCCAATCGCTTTCATTTAAACCAATGCACCCAGCAGAAGGGAAAAGAGAAGTTCTGAAGCTACAATAACCTTTTTCTGTCTACTTTGACAGATCTATGAATATGCATCAATGGCTAAACTATTTTTGTACATAATAGACCAGCAGCTGAATTTTGGGGAAAATTGAAAGACCTCTTTGACTCCATAGGCTAAAATTAAGATTCATTAAGGTAACTTGATATAATGATAAGAAGATAAAATACAGGGAAGTGATTAATTAAAATGGTTGGTTTTAAAGTATGTATGTATATGTAACCAAGGAGAGGGAAGGAGAGCTATTACACAATTAAGTTCTGTTATTATATATTCTGATTGTTTCTTTCTATTTGTTTAATCTAATTTTGAATGTAGCGCTTGTAAAAGTTTTACGCACTTTCTATTGCAATATCTTTTCTTTTTAAATAAAATTTCTATATTAAAAATAACCTTTTTCTGCACTATCATTTGATTTTCTGCTGTGTTTGTAACTTGAAAAAAATACAGATACAAAAGTCTCTTCACATGATACAGAATACACAGTTTGGGCCTGTGATCCTCCTGCCTGTGTCCTGTGTAACAATCACACTTGAACTGGAGATTCTTCTGTGTGTGGTACCCAGTTCGGATCATGACTGCGGCACACGCAGAGAAGGAGCTTCATCCTCCCCTTCCACATCATATTCTTGACCAGCAACACGCCTGGGAATGCTGTTTGGTCTATTATGGAGACACATCAGCAGGAGGGGGAATTGTGGTTTGATGGAGGGCAATTTGCAACATCCAAGCCGAGTGTCTCTCTGCTATGCAAGTACTTAAGGCCTGAGCATGGCTGGGGTGTGTGAGGAGAAGGGCAGGATCGAAAGGGCTTTTGACATAAGGATTGGAGCCCAGAGCCAGCGGGAAGCTCTTTCAGCAGAGAAGGGAAAAGGGCCAAGCTTCAAGTGACGAATGACACTTGAATGGCAAGTGAACAGACTCAGGGCCAAGCTACACATGATGAATGACACTTGAATGGCAAGTGGATTGAGTGGAGGGCAAGTGAACAGGGAGAAATACACTTGCCGTTCAAGTGTCATTCGTCATGTGTAGCTTGGCCCTCACATGTATTCCTCCCTGTTCACTTGCACTTCACTACATGATCAAATAGAGCGCAAGTGGAGCGCAAGTGAACAGGGAGGAATACATGGGAGAGTGTGACTACAAGTGACTTTCTTCATGTGGAGAACACTTGATTTTTCTTGCAAGTTTACCTGGGAAGTGAAGTCCAAGTGGTCCTTCCCCTCTCTGTTAGAATTGCTACCTGAAGAGCCACAAGAGGGCTTTGTTTGGGGGCTGGCAGCTGCTACTTTCTCTCAGGGCATCCTGCAGGCTGCCTGCCCCAGGGCATCCTATGGACCGCCTGCTCCCAGGGAGCTGCTCTGGAAGCAGCAGCATCGGTGAAGCTTCAGCTGCAGCGACAGTGGAAGAATCTGCAGCAGATCCTTCCACTGTCACTGTGGCTGAAGCTTCACCGATGTGGCTGCTTTCTCCAGAGCAGCTCCCCGGGAGCAGGCAGTCCGTAGGATGCCCTGGGAGAAAGTAGCAGCTGCCTGCCCCCAAACAAAGCCCTCTTGCGGCTCTTGAGGGTCAAGCTACAAGTGACAAATGACACTTGAATGGCAAGTGGATTGAGTGGAGGGCAAGTGAACAGTGTCATTCATCATGTGTAGCTTGGCCCTGAGAAAAATCAAGTGTTCTCCATGTGAAGAAAGTCACTTGAGCTTTGCTCTGAATCTGTTCACTTGCTGTTCAAGTGTCATTCGTCACTTGTAGCTTGGCTCAAAGAGACACAGATTTCCTCTGCATTTAGAAGCCTCTCCCCTCCCTTCGCCTGCTCATTTGTTTGGGAATTGTTGTATTTTATTTTTGTTGTTGTCATGAGCTCTTTGGGGCCCCTATTTGGGAAGAATGAATAACTGAAATAAAGCTTCCTTCAGCAGGGACTGAGGGCCAAGCTACACATGACGAATGACACTTGAACGGCAAGTGGATTGAGTGGAGGGCAAGTGAACAGGGAGAAATACACTTGCTGTTCAAGTGTCATTCGTCATGTGTAGCTTGGCCCTGTAGCTTCATTCTTCTCATGAGTCACAGCCACAATCCAAATCGGGCACTACACACACACAGAAACTGAGGAGAAGATGGAAACCACAAGTGCCTGTCAAACAGAACACAGGGTGGGGACCCTGGCCTGTCATGTGTGAAGAGAATGATTTGGTGCTTTTACAGACACTTCCTTTGTGATCTGTTAATTCAATGTTGGGTTGTAGAGCAGCTCTGGATGCAAGGTGCTCCCAAGTGCACTGCTGGTAGTCAGGAGTCATTCAGTGACCTGCAATCAGCCCCACACTATTTTTATTTATTGGTCAAGGAAACCAGTACATTGAATTTCACCTATGTAAAATGTTGCACATTTGCTACTAAAAATCTGTACACAAAGACTGAGGTTCCAGTTTTGAATGAAAAGATGCAGTACCCTGGCTGAGGGCCAAGCTACAAGTGACGAATGACAATTGAACGGCAAGTGTATTTCTCTCTGTTCACTTGCCCTCCACTCAATCCACTTGCTGTTCAAGTGTCATTCGTCACTTGTAGCTTGGCCCTCAGAAGCTAGGAAGTCTGTGCAGTCCGATATTATACTTATGGGTTAAGGCGCACCTTGAAGGAAGGGGAATCTATTGTAACCATAAAAACTATTAACTATCTTTCTTGGGGTATCCCCAGAGACCAGGTGCTCAAAACTCATCAAACATTGGAAACACTAATAGTAAGTGAGTGGCTATTCACAGTGCAGTCAGAAGACACTTGCTTGAAAAGCTGCTAGTTGTTACTATACATGCCACCACAATCTTGATCAGGCCACCTCAGCAAATATTTTAAAGGCAAAAGCACCAACTGATGTATAACAAGCAACTGAGACAATGTTTTACTAAAGGCCACATCATACATTTTTTACCACCTCCACTGAAATGTAGATTACTACTTTTAGACCTCCTCTTTCTCCCAAGTAAAGCTGTACCAGTGAGTGAGTGGTATTTGATAGATAGCATTGTGTGAATGGGTAATGGCCCAAACCAGCCATTGTTTCCCTAACTATGCACAGGTCACTAAAACATATTCAGGTGGCAGAGACACAGGAGGGAAAAAAGCTTAGTCTTCCTACTATATAAAAGGCAAGCCATATTGGTGATGACTCACTTTTTATTCTCATGTAGGTGCATTGCTGACAATGCAGCTGGCCTCGAGGCTGCTGTGAAGCGCTCACTTGCTGCTGGGAGGGGGACCAGTGAATCGATGGCCTAAGCACTCATCATGGTGGCAAGTGGGTGCTTTGCAGAGGCCTGGAGGCCAGAGCAGGAGAGCACTGAGAGGAGGCATGGGGAGGAGTGCTTAGGCCATTGATTCAGCAGGCCCCCTCCCAGTGGCAATCGGGTGCTTCCCAGCGGCCTCGAGGCCAGAGAGGGAGGGCCCTGAGGAGAAGCATGGGGAGGAGTGCTTGGGCCATCTATTTGGCGGGCCCCCTGCTGGTGGAAAGCAGGCGCTTCACAGTGGCCTGGAGGCCAGAGCAGGAGGGTACTGAGGGAAAGTATGGGGAGGAATGCTTAGGCCATCGATACAGTGGGCCTTCTCCCAGTGGCATGTGGGTGCTTCACAGTGGCCTGGAGGCCAAAGCAGGAGGGTACTGAGGTGCAGAGAGGAGTGCTTAGACTGCAATCATGAAGGCAATTTCCTTGGAGTAAGCTCTATTGTCCATGGACTGGAGCATGGTGAGTTACTTCCCAATTCTGACAAAATCTTTACAAAAAACATTGTATACAAAGAAATCTTTCACTGTTGATGACTGACTGTTATGTTTTATGAAAAATAAAAAAAAACAATTTTCTAGAATCCATTGTATTTTTTCACACAACAGGCTTTGTTGCTCGTTAATATATAATTCTCAACATGGTCAAATCTGTGGATACTTATATCCAAATACTAGAGCCATGAACAGACAAGACAGATCCTTCTTCAAACCTGAAAAAATGCCTCAGTTTTGCAGAAAAATCTGAAATAGATAGATAGACAGACAGACAGACAGAGGTGAAAGACCTCCAGAATAATAAAAACACTGCCTGTAGCTTTAAGAAACAAATGTCCTCTCTAGCCATTGCCTGTCAACCACACAGCCTTCAAATCTTGGTTTCTGTCAGTAAAAGGCAAGGAGAGGGTCAAGGACTTTTCCAGGCCTGTTTTGACCTCTGAGGAAGGACTCACTGGAGAGAGGACTGGCAGCAACCACTAGACAACTGGATAGCATGCAACATGTAAGATTCACCCAGGCTGTGCTGTTGGCTCCTATTCAACAGTGACCATCCCATGAAAGATGGTGTAGTGTAGTTGTTGATGTTTAGGACCTGGGAGACCAAGATTTGAATCAGCACTCTCTCATGGAAGCTCACTAGGTAACCTTGTGCCAGTCGCTCATTCTCAGCCTAAGCTACTTTCACAGGGTTGTTTTGAGGATAAAATGGAAGAAAGGAGAATGCTGTAAATTGCTTTGCACCCCCACTGGGGAGAAAAGTGGAGTATAAATGAAGTAAATAAATATAGCTTAAGATGGGGGGTGAGACAGAAGATAGGCTTGGTGATAGGTGGGAAGATGAAAAGGAATCAGGTAAAGGTGAGGTTATGGGGTTGCCAGGAGGAGGGGAAAAGGAAAAAAATGTTGAGAACAGATACGGGGGGGGGGGAAATAAAGTGCCTCCTGAAAGTCCTTGTGGCTTTCCCACTGTGCAACTGAGCCTGGCCTAACAGTCAACACATACAACTGGGACACAGTTTTTCCGGATAGAGGAAAGGAGAGAAAACTGAAGATGGGGCAGATAAAAGTAGGTTGGCTGGGAGTGAAAGAGGGGACCAGGAAAAGAGGAGAGACTAAACAGGATTTCAGAGAAAGCAAAGATGGAATTGTGGGGTGGGGGGATGAGATGTCCCCTGCAAGTTCCTTGCAGGTCCCTTGCTTGTCCTTTTTCTTTTTAGCACAATAGGAAAACGGTCCCGATCTCTTTAGCAAAAGAGAGAGATGTAAATGAGATTCATAAGAATATGCAGAATGACAACTCCAGGGCATTCAAGGTTTGCCATTTAGCTGATTTGTGGAATGCAATTGTTTTTTATTTGTAGTTGTTCCACATCCCCTAGGCAGCAACCCTAACCTTAGAGATAGAATTTGCAATTCTGAGCCATTCCCTTATATTCAACATTAAGGAATGTGTCGACTTAACATTAGAAGCATGACCTTAATTTATTCTAGAATACGATTTACAAATTGCTATGTAAGATGTTTGAGAGTGAAACTTAGGCATGGCAGTTTGTAACGGGTGATGTCTGGGTTCCCCCAATCTGACAATCTGACTTTGACTAAGGCAGTCACATGTCAATTGCAAGGAACTTGTTTCCCAAGGCCATGCACCCTGATTGGGATTGGGGCTAGGGGTGGAGAAGTGGTTTCAGACTCCCAAACCTGTGCCATTTATATATCCCCAAATGGCCCTTCAGGGGTACTTCCCCCCCATGAGGGGCTATACATGCAGCCCATCAGTACACATGTACACCTCCCACCCCGAAAAGGCAAATAATGCCCCCAGGAACATTTCAGATCAGAAAAATGGCACCAAGGGATGCTGAAGCCAAGGAAACCCAGAAGCTACACATTAAAATGTAACATGTAGTTTTAGCCCTTATTTTTTGTTCATATTAAAGTTAATTCATTCCTCATTCTTAGTCCCTCTGTGGACCTAGAAATATCACACTTGCAACGCTTACTTAGAAGCAACCACCACCAAGCACCATGACAGCGTTCTTACTTAATATTATGTTCCATTGAGTTCAGTGGGACTTACTTTGATGCAGACGGGATCCATTTGCAAAGATTTCTATGTTATAAATTTTTAATTCACTGACATTAACCTACCTAAACAACAATTTTAAATCTTTGTGCTTATGTGACCCTCATGGCAATATGCAAATTGTAATGGCAAAGGACTAGCATCCCATAAATATTGCAATGGAGGCTAGGAAATGTGCTACACATTAACACATTCAGTGTGATTTCATGAAAGATCTATATCTAAAAGACAAGAGTAGTCTCAGGAGAGATGAGAGATAGAAACAGTAGAGTGGAGCTGTTTTCTAACACCTATGAAGCACCAGGAGAATTTTCGCACATGGGAGTTAATTCTAAATATAATGGTCTCGAGTCAATTTCCAGACTTATGTCGATTTTTTGTGCACCGAAGATCAAGATGCATAAATTCAGTTTGAATAAAATAGAAGTTCTATCCTTGAACAAGCATTTTAAAGGAGCTGGAGGTTCCAGTGTGCAGAGCTCTCCCACTTGCAAGATCTTCTCCAAAGTCTGCTTTAGATAGGTTTCAGAAAATACACTCTGCTGTTTCTCTCTCTTGTTGTTCTTGAGACTGTTCTCATTTCTCATTCAGGTCTTTCATGGAATAGATTACTTTCAAGTATGTGATTCAACCAGATGGTCCACTGACCTTAAATAGTGTCATATGTCTCATTCAATTAACGTAGAAAAATATAAGGGTAAGTTCTCGGACTGGTTAGGAGACAGGGTTGGATACAGAATGCAAGTCCACCAACTCAGACCAGGGAACCCAGGGAACTTACATGTGCATTATCTCTAAGAAGGCAAATAGCGTGCTCCTTGAGGCTGTTTTGGGTCAGGAGAATAGCATAAAGAAGAAGGCCAAAGACCCACCATTGACACACACACAACAAACTGCCATATCCTGAAGCAGACTGCCAGTCTATCAAAGTTAATATTTTCTACGCCGACTAGCAGCAGCTCTCTAGGGTCTTGGGTAAAGGTCTTTCACATCACCTACTGTCTGGTCCCTTTTAGGCACACTGTCTCAAGGTCCACTGCTCACCCAGGTAAATAAGGAACCATGCCACAGCAGTGCTTGCGAGTAGCCCTTACTTGCCGATATGACCGTCCCCTTGGGTGTTGGCAGCTCCTGGGGAAGGGGGAAGAGCAGAACACTTTTGTACTCTTCAAAGCCCTCTCTGTTCTAGCAGGGATAAAAAGAGCATGCAAGAGTCATGTGCTACTGCTTCTCCATGGGCAGAAAACAGAAATTACTCCAATTACTCTCAGGCATCTCAAGCTCACTGGGGCCATCTCCTATTTTTTTGATGCATCTAACTTTTCTAAAGTAACTGTCCATTTCCTGATGGGATTGAAGCAGGACCACATTTCTTTCATATTCCTTGTAGCCTGGCTGCATTCCACCTCAAGAAGGAGGGTCCAAGAGTAGACATGGGCATGAATGGGAAAAAACCCGAACACCCTGTTCATCATTCGTTGCCATCCATGAACAACAAACAACGAACATGAATGAACATGAACTGTTCCCAAACATTTGTTGTTCGTTGTTCGTAGGGGCCAGAACCCCCCACCCCAAGCCCCCCACTTAGCCCCCCTCACCTCAAACCCACTTACCTGTCCCTTTAAAGATCCCTTTAAACTGTCATCTGGCAGGCAGCAGGGGGGATTCCCCCCTGCTGCCTGCCAGCTGACAGTTTAAAGGGCCCTGTCCTGGCAAAAACAGCAGTGTCTGCTGGTAGCTATTTTGAGGGGTTACCAACTGACCTTCCCAATGTCCAATACCCACCATATTTGCAGGGGACATAGGCCTCACTGTCCTCTGAAGACCCTCCAAGTTTCAGAGAGATTGCATGCCGGGAAAGGCATGATCCATGAGTCCCCCCTTTGCTGTGACTTTCTTTTCACAGTGGCAAAAATGGGACTCTCTGCTGGAAGTACTTTGAAGGGTTAAAGCCAGAAGGAGTTCAGACAGAGTTCAGTCCCTGCCAGTTGCCAGGGGAATTGATTGAAAGGTACCAGACTGTCTGGCTTGACAAACGGCTGACGAAGGCGATGAACGAGGCTTGCAACGACCACTTGTTCGTTTAGAATGGGGCCTCATGAACAGCTTGTTTGCGAACAGACGAATGGGCCGTTCTTGGGTTTTTTCTGTTTGTAATACTGTTCGTGCCCATGTCTATTCAAGAGTGAGAAGAGATGGCAGATTAAGTGGGGGGTAGGGTCACTGGATAGGATCTTGCCCAGCGTCCCCAAAAACTGGAGTTGGCCCTGGCTTTAACACAAGGTGGAAGAGGAGCAGGGAGAGGGCTTTCTGCCCACTTGGAATACCACCCCCTCCCAAGTAGTTTGCTCAAGTCTCTCTTTCTGCAGGAATCATCATCATTTGGGGGAAGGTGATTTTGAGCAGAAAGATGGCAGCAGTGGAAGGGTTAAGCCACCCCTCCCCTTGCCAGTCTCCTGCTGGTCCTGGAAACCTTTGCAGTAGAAAATGGGGAGGGGAGGGAGAGTATATCATCTGGCTTGATGCTAAGTGGGGATTTGAACTTTGGTCACTGTCCCCAGCTCAACACTAAAAATGCATACAATAAAATGCAACTTATTAGGCATCAGTTGTGGCCAAACTAACTATATTTGCTCCCAGGTCAGCTACAAACCTGGGAAAGACCTGGAAGGCCACCATTTGGGCTGTAATAAGCCCATGTTCATAACTACACAACCCCACCTCTTTAGACATGTGAATAATGCATAATATCACCCTACTCCTAAATCCACTATGTACCACCCCTTTACTTGCTTAGGCACTGGTCCAGTGTTCTTACCCTAGGGAACCAGTATTGAAATCAGGAGTAGGCAATCCTCTCTCAGGGCCAAGCTACACATGACGAATGACACTTGAACGGCAAGTGTATTTCTCCCTGTTCACTTGCCCTCCACTCAATCCACTTGCCATTCAAGTGTCATTCGTCATGTGTAGCTTGGCCCTCAGAATGCAGACACTAGTTGCTAAAATGTGTACAGGTTTTTTTTAAGGATTTTATTTCCTTTTTAAAAACAGTGATCCAGTTTTATTCAGTTTGTTATTCCAGATAGTTGTTTGGTTTCAATGGGAAATTCATTTTTTGCTTGATTCGGGTCCAGTAACACCTTAAAGATAAACTAGGAGCCAAACTACTTTTTTCACGTGGACAACACTTGATCGTTTTAGCAAGTTTTTCTGGGAACTGAAGTCCCAGTGTCCTTCCCCTCCCTGTTAGAATCGCTGCCTGAAGAGCCAGAGAAAGCTGGCTGCAGCAGCAGCTTTTGCAAATCGTTCCTCCAGCCACAAGCCTGCTCTCAACAATCGTTTGGGGGTGGGCAGCTGCTACTTTCTCCCTGGGCATCCTGCTCCCGGGGAGCTGCTCTGGAGAAAGCCGCCCTTCCCTTGCTCCTGAGCTCCTGGAGAAAAACTGGAATGAGGGCATGTTAGAGCAGCAGCAGATTCTTCCGCTGTTGCTGTGGCTGGAGCTTCACCGATATGGCGGCTTTCTCCAGAGCAGCTCCCCGGGAGCAGGATGCCCAGGGAGAAAGTAGCAGCTGCCCACCCCCAAACGATCGTTGAGAGCAGGCTTGTGGCTGGAGGAATGATTTGCAAAAGCTGCTGCTGCAGCCAGCTTTCTCTGGCTCTTCAGGCAGCAATTCTAACAGAGAGGGGAAGGACACTGGGACTTCAGTTCCCAGGAAAACTTGCGAAAACGATCATCAAGTGTTGTCCATGTGAAAAAAGTCACTTGTAGTTTGGCTCTAGATTTCCAGGGAGCTTTGATACTTGAAAGCTCATACCCTGGAAATCTAGTTGATCTTTAAGATGCTATTGGACCCAAATCTTGCTGTTCTACCACACACCAACACAGCTACTCACTTGAAACATTTTTTGCCTGTAACCTGTCCTCCTGTCCATTGGAATGAAATTCTCTGGGATTTTATCCCTTACCCAAAATTGGAGACAGTATCCTTGTATTATAAGCAATTAAGTTCTCACTTGCAGTGCAACACTAGGAAATCAAGAAGGCAGGTAGTGTGGCAAATAATACATCATAACAATGCTATTGAATGGATACCTTGTTTAGCAGAGCCACAAGGCCATCACTGTATTGCCAATGCTGAGATCAGGTGGGGCTGCTATAACATAGGTGACAACCAACACCTCTTCCTACTCTGTATTCTGTCATTGGTGTATGAGTCCTTTCTACTTTTCCTTTCCTTTTCCATTATAGCAACAAGATAGCAGATGCAATTATGGGCAAATATACATATGCAATTATGGCTTCAAAAAATCTGAATTCAGGATTTGAAAGGAGTTGGGTCCCCCCGTTTAGGCTCAAATAAGCTTGGAAGAAACAGCCCAGTATAATGTAAAGACATGGTGGCTGGGGAAGCGGCTCAGTGGTAAAGTATTAGCTTTTTTGTGGGGAAGGTCCCTGGTTCAGTCCCCGACATCTCCACCTCCAAAAGATGTGGTAGTAGATGATGTAAAAGACTTCTGCCCAAGACCCTGCAGAGCTCCTGCAGTAAGAGTAGACAATGC
This sequence comes from Eublepharis macularius, assembly GCF_028583425.1. NCBI lineage: Eukaryota > Metazoa > Chordata > Lepidosauria > Squamata > Eublepharidae > Eublepharis > Eublepharis macularius. The sequence goes on from NC_072796.1 coordinate 21,951,354, forward strand.
TGACCCAAGGGTCTGAGTCGGTAGAAGGTGGTTTTGTGTGTGAACGTGCAAAATTTTCACTCTGCTTAAAGACACAGAGCCTGCTCCACTCTCAGTTGTCTTTTCAATCGGTATGCGTTCTGTTGGAAGAAGTGCTTATTTGCGCATTCCTTCTGCCTTTCACACTGTTGGCACTTCCATGGAAACGTTTGAGAACGACAACTTCAAATGCATCCATTTTCCTAAACAAGCTGAAAGGGGAGGCTTTTAATACATTGTAATTTTGCCTGCCAAGAAGACTTTTGTTTTTTAACCTGTATCGTCTGGTGCCATCTTCAGCTCCAAATAGCATTCTCAAGGAAATGTCAGACGCAAGCTGTGAAATGGCATTTCTTTCGACTCCTGGTGCATATTGTTAGGGCTGGTTTACATATTAATGTTGGGGCTGAGCTGAAATTACTTACCTGGTTTCATTTTTGTGAATGTTAAAAAATACCCCCATCAGATGACTGTTGACACTTGTCGCAAATATTCATGTTCTTGCAGTGCTCTTGGGACTCTTTTCTTCATACACATTTTCTTGCTTTTTGGTGCCATTTTTCTTCTTGGCATCATTAGCCAAGAAGAGCTACATTGCTACAGTGCTACATTGGATGTAGTGGTATCAGGCCCGGCACATCCATGGAGGCGGTGCTGGCAGCTGCCTCGAGCACTGAACTCTGAAGGAGGCATCATGCTGGCCCCCAATGACCCCCTGTCCTGGAAGGGGCCCCATCCCCACTTGCCTCTCTGCCCTTTTGCCGCTGCTGCCTGCCTCGGCTCAGCTCCCAGCGAGCTGGGCACCCAGGCAGCACGGCAGCGAGCTGGGAAGCAAGCAGGAAAGTGGGCCACCTCCCCGCCCCTTCACCGCTGCCACCTGCCTCAGGTTAGGGGGACGCTCCTGTGCGATGATGCCACAAGTAGCCAGAGTGCACGTTCTTTGCACGCATGCATGGGGCAAGGCGTGCAAGTAGGTATCTGGCCTCAGGCACCAGAAACCCTGGCACCGGCCCTGAGTGATATCATGGTGGGAAACAAAACACAAAATACCATAGATGGTCACAACCGATCAAATTAAATAGCCATGGGGGCAAATAATGAGGTTGATGACAGTGCGGGTAAAAGAAGGCAGTACCAAGAAGCAGCAACAGCCATGGGAACAAAAGGGTGCTGAACAGACTGCAACAATGTGAACTTTTGGGAAGGGGGTAATTTCGGCCCTGTTAAATACACTAACATTAAGCAAATATTGAAATTGCGGAATATTTGGAGTCGTTCTAGCTAATATTGGCATTTTCTTCATCTGGAAGATTTGCTTATTAGAATGATCAATGCGATTTGTGAATAAATCTGAGGTAAATAAATTTCAGGTGTTCGGCGGAAACTTAATCCAGACAAAACAGAAGTGCTACTGGTTGGGAGGTTTGACCCAGAAACTGGGTTGTCTCCTGTTCTGGATGGGATTGCCCTCCCACTAAAGGATCAAGTCTCTGGCTTGGGCGTGCTGCTGGACCGAGCCCTCCTGTTGGATAAATAGATGGCAGTGATGGACAGATGTGCTTTTCACGGAGCCAACTGCAACTCTTTTCTGGGCAAAAAATATCTTGCAACTGTGGACCATGCCCTGGTAACATTTACATTAGACTACTGCTGTGTGCTATGAAAACTATCTGGAAACTACAGCTGGTACAGAATGCTTCGGCCAGTACATTGACTGGAGTGGGCTGTAAGTACCATATCACTCCAGCCTTTTCCCAGCTATACTTGCTCCCAGTTTGCTTGTGGACCCAGTTTAAACAATGCACAGCTTGGGGCTAATGTACCCTAAGGACCATCTGCTCCCATATGAACCTACGCATCCACTCTGGTTATCTTCAGAGGCCCTGATTTGAGTGTCTCCACCACCTTAAGTTAGATAGGTGACAACCTGAGAAAAGGCCTTCTTGATGAGGCGCCAGAACTTTGGAACTCCCCAGGAGGGAAGGAGTCATTCTCCATCTTTCATTTTCACCCGCTGTGGAGGACTGTTTTATTTTGTTTGATGTTCCCTCACAAACTCCTATTAGCATTTCACCCTATTTATGTGTTTGTGTTTTATTTAATTTTTAAATAGTTTATATACATATATGTATACACAATATATATATATATATATATATATATATATATATATATATATATATATATATATACATACATACATACATATGTATGTATGTATGTATGTGTTTGTATGTATATATATATATATATATATATATATATATATATATATAAATGTCCCAAATGTGAACATTTCAAACATTAAGATAGAGTTTAAAATACAATATCCTTGAGTTGGGTGGAAAGATGCCAGAGATACGTTATAAATGAATAATGTATCTGTCCATTTGATTTCTACAGTTTATCAAGTTTCTATAAACAATGTGAACTTAAGATGAAATACTTCAGACAATGCAAGATTATGAGTAATGACAATGTGTGATTTTTGTACTGTGTGCATTTCCAGTGTGTGTTTTGATCTTGAACTCACAAAGCCAGCACAATATGTGGCAACACTCAAATGATCACAAATACAGAATCTCAAGCTTGTACCTTCTCTTCCTCTGAACTGAGCAGGAACTCAAAATATTTTAAGATGTTTTCAGTATAACCAAAGTTTGCTGTGACGCTAAAATATGGGCGCTTTGACAAATCAGAAATTGTTCCTGATAATCACCTGGGATGCTAAACCATGGTTTAATCCTGTTTTTTAGGCCTGATTTGTTCACACAAACCAAACCTCAGTTTGTTGAAGTCCCCTAGTAGGGATGTAACAATAAACTGTAATTAGAATGAAGATACCCTAAAATAGAACTCTTCACTGTGCACTGTCTTGATTGAATAAATTCTAGGGCTGGTTCCCTATAGATTCCTGTGAATATAAGGGGGTAGATGAATTTAGCTAATTTTTTCTTCTCATACCATCCCCCCAAATGTGGCTCCTGGGGGACAGATGGCCCGTATATAGCTTGGGGCATCAGATATCTCCTGCAGGAGGGAGGAATTGGTTACCCCCCCTTCCATTTTCCCTACAGAAATCTAGGTAGGATCCAACCCAAATTTTGTCCGTGATGTCTGAATGTGCCCCTGATCTTGAAGCAATTTTACATGTTTGAAATCTTGAACTGATACAAAACTCTGGAATTAAAACCTTGCTATGTTTGCATCACCTTTTAACTGGGTCTGTTTTCTGGTCAGATTCCTAAAGAAGAAAAAAAATCTTTGCATATTATTGTTTGTTTACATTTTAATGAAAATGTGAACGCTGTTGCCAGCCCTAATTGTTTAGCTGGAAAGGGCAAACATGATTTACATTAATTTGAACACCTTAATAACTAATTAAAGTCTCAGCCTCCTGGCCGGGCTTTCAGACATTTCAGTGTAGCAATAAAGTATTGTTTGTCACTCTCTGGTGTAAAATTTTGGTTTGATTTATTGACATTTTAAGGCCATCTTGCAATTTGACCTAATCAAAACTAACTGCAAATTTTGCACTCTGTGTGGTGTAGAGCTTTTTATTTTTCAACAGCTGACTTCAGGCTTCTCTCTCAGCTTTCTCTCTGGCGTTTCTGTCAGGCCAATTTTTTTCAGGCTTTAGTCAAGGATTGTAGAGATTTAAATCTCATCTGCCGAAGAGAAGAGAAAACCACTTAGAGGAAATCTCCTTTGTGGTGGAAGAGGAAAGTAATTTTATAATTTCCCTGTCCTGTGATCTCCCCCCCCACACACACACAGATAATTTTTCATGCAAATATTAGTAAATAAGAAGCTTTTACAGGAATTGTTTCAAATAATCTTTCCTGTGGCAGGGAAGACTCAATGGTATACATGCTGTTGGTGACTTGCTATTTTCAGTGTGGGAAGGAATTATCTTGCAGGGTTCCACAGGATTCAATCTTATCCCCTATTTTATTTAACCTATATGTATAGCCTTTATGAGAAATCATTCACAGCTATGGAACCATAGCTACAGGACCAGTTTTGCAGTTTGTGGGAAACCAGGTGAATGGGAGATTTTCTGATCTCTTCAAGCTGTTCCATAAGATCCTGTTCAGACTAGCAGTCGCAGCGGGTCCACCTCTGGGAGGGAGGTTCCAAGAAGGTCCGCCCTGTGCCCTGGTTGCTGGCCGCCTGCTCAGCTGGGGCTGGGGCTCACCCCCGCACCCCTATGGGGCTCCCACGAAGGCCTCAGAATGGTGGGTTCCTGGCTGAGCTAGTTGGCTCTCTTTGCCTTGGTGCCACCAGGTGTACTGTCCCTTAATGTCAGGGACAGCCTTTACCCTCTCACTCTTCCCCGGCCTGGATCTGGAGCCCTCCTTATATATCCTCCCTCCTTATAGCCAGCCCCTCCCCCTTTGCCACGTGCCCACCCCAAGCACCATCCCCATCACCTGGGCCAGATGTGGCCACACCCACCTGCCCCACCCATCCCTGGGTGGTTGGCTGTCCTGCCTGTGTCCTTCCCTCTTCTTCCCTCTAGGCTCTCCCCCCTTCCTAATAGGCAGGCGAGCCAGCCAGTCCCGGCTGGCGCTGCACTGCATTGGGCCTGCCCACCCCTGGGGACGGGTCCTCCCATTCCCTCCCTGCTGCTGGGTTGCTGCACCAGCGGGCCTTGTGGGGCTGTTCCACACCTACGCCAGCATTCCTCTGGGTGTTGGCATGGTCTCTGGCTCCCGCTGGCCCTCTTCCTGGCCTCTGCCTCTCCGCCCATGCCTCTGCCACTGGCGTGGCCAGGAGCTGTACCGCTATGGCTGTTCCGGCGTGGCAGGGCAGCTGGATCCTACCATCCATGCCCAGGCCTCGGCAGTAGCGGCGGCGGTGAGCTCCAACGGCATTTCTGGGTGCGCTGCGGGCCATCATTCGGGGCCGTCTGCTGCCTCCGGCCCTCTGCTGCTGGGAGCCTCGGCGGGGTGAGTATCCTCCACCTGGGCGGCCTGGCTTGTGGGGGGGGGGTTAGGCCAGTCTGAGGGCTGCTGCGAGCCACCCCTCTGACACAAGGTTTTACATAGAGGTTGAATTACATGGGAGATAAGATGGCACCTTGTGGAACCCTGCATGAGATATAATTCTCACACTGAAGATAGCTGGTCTCCAACAGCAACCTTTCAAGCCTTTTCCTTGGGGAACAATTTAAACCAGTCTGATGCACATCCCATGATACCCATATCTGCCTCCAAAAGTCTTAACAGAATGGTATGATATACTGAATCAAAGGTTGTAGATAGAACTAGGAGGAGTGACAAAACAACATGGTCTTTGTCTACATTCAGATAAGAGGTCATCAACGAAAGCCACCAGAGCTGACTCCGTCCCGTATCCTGGCCTAAAACCAGGCTGAAAGCATCTAGAGTTATTCAAGATCTATCCAAGAAGACCTGGAGTTGCTCTGTTACTGCTCGTTTAATCACTTTGCTTTCAGTGGTTATGTGACCTCAAGAATTGACATGACATGCAGTGGGAAAGGGAAATGGTTGGAAATTGCCAATTTAATCTGGATCCAACCCATAGGATTTTCCCCACTACTTGTTGCCATAAGGAGAGATGGCCTGGTGGTTAGGCTAGGTGGATTTCCACAGAGTGTGTGTCTATAGTATGTGAACTTGCAGCAGATAATGCAACAGGGAAAGTCACATTTGGGTATGGGATCTTGCATATTGTCACCCTAATTTTGAAATGATATTCATGGCCACCCAGTTTGGTGCTAAAGTACCAAGTCAGAATGTAAAGGTATTCTTATGCATCTTTGCTTACTGAATAAGGGAGAGCTATTAACATTTCCCCCTTGACCAATTATTTAACAATATTTTGCTTGGTTAGCAACTAAGGACAGGCAGGAAACCCCAATGGCTGTTCTCTTGAATGGGAGAACCATAGATCCAGGCTAAGGTCAGAGAGGGCCTCTGCTACTTACCCTGTGCCCTGGTCTTGCAGAACACAATATTTTTCCGCAGTTAACACTGGGAGAGAATTTGTTGTCTAAAGAATGCAAAATGGTACAGTGAGAAAGAATTCGAAGTATACAGTGATGCAGATGTACTGAGGTGGTTCCCCCCCTCAATACAGTTAGATTGCCTAATTGTTCATGAATGACAAGGGCTTTATTGCTTTCTGGAGGATATGCTGGAATGAAACAAATAATTAACATTTTTTTCTGTTGTATGTTGAGGGGGGATTAGTTTGAATGGAAAGAAAAAAGTTGCTTCTGTGCATTCAGTACATAATATAGAGGTATCAGCTCTGCCCTTCAGACCTGGGGATGGCAATTAATTTTTTTTAAAAGGTTGGATTGGCCTTGAAAGGAGAGAGACTGTAGACTGGTTTGTGCACAAGTGCACATGTCATAATTACACAGAGAAATAAAAATGTGGCATTATGTATTGAGATGGTCAACGGTCCTTTTCTTGAATGCTGCTACACATCCCCAGCTGTGACTGATCTGGTTCCCATTAAGGACCCAACTAAAGCTCAGTTTAGACATTACACAAACCCATGTTGTAAATAAACGAATGGTGGCGAATACGATTGTCGAAATGCACTCTACTCCCCTAACTATGATAAAGGGTCTGAAACCATGATCTGAAATAGATTTATTAAGCACAGTTAGTTTTAACTGTGGTTTCATGTAATGTATGCATTTCCAAGCTTAACCCTGTCTTATTTCCTGGCACTGTCCTTGTCCCGATCTGGACCAGGATTCCAGATGGGTCTATGTGGGGGAGGCGGGGAAATCAGGATTTACTGAAACAAACCAGGATCTCTGTGAACTGCTTCTTGGGTTCACAACTAGCTAACTATTGTTAAAATAAACCAAAGTTTGGTTTTGTGTCTGGCAGTCTAAATCAAACCAATGTGCTACACTGCAATCACATGTAGCAAAGGGCTTTTAGAAGAATATGCTTTTCAGAGGGGGAGGGGGTGGGGGATCCCTACCCCAACCCCTGCCCCCATGTCTGCTCACCTGCCAGTGGGGGGGGGGGGAGTTACCTGGATACGCTTCCCCATCACTCCAGAAAATTACATCATTTTCCAGTGCAATGGGGAAGTTAAGGATTATTCTGGGGGACAATTCATTAAAAATCACTCTCAGACTTAGAGAAAGATTTTTAATGAATCTTCCCTGGTACAACCCATAGTTTTCCTGTCATGCCAGAAAATGACATCATTTCCCATGCTACAGGGAGCAAGAGGGCACACATATGAGTGTAAGTTCCCCACTGCCCCCCCTCCAGGTTTAGCCCTTGGGAGACCTGGCAACTCTATTTTCAGTAGAGCTAGCTGTGGGGATTCATGGTCAGCTGGACTTAGGCATGAAAAGCCCTTTGGCCAGCCCTGCTGAGATACCAAGATTCGACTCGTCACTTTGCTATAGAAGTGTACTGGGTGACCTTGGACGAGTCACTAACTCTCAGTCTAACCTACTTCACAGGGTTGTTGTGAGGATAAATCAATGGGTCTCCATTGAGGAGAAAGGAAGTACATAAGTTAAATAAGTAAGTAAATAAAAATAGTACATAAAGCACAGCTTTCCTTTCACCCTTTGTCTGCTGTAACACCTCCTCTTCAAAGAGCACTTGCTATAATCATGGAGAGCAGTTCACATGACAGTAATTTGATTCACATAGAAGAGTAGTTTGTTTCTAATATTTCCTGTTGCTGTTGCAGGCAAAGAAGGGATCCTAGGTGGTCAGGTGGGGGATACATCGACTTAAGCAGCTCTTTGTATTTGTGATAATGTGTGGATATTGGCAGTGGAGTCTGGGAACAGGGATATAACTAGTAATTCCAAAACCCAACTTTGGACGCTATAATAAACAGTGACATTTAGAATGAAGCATGAATTGCCCATGTTTGCAATGGTTACATTTGCAATGGTATGTGTAGTTTTCAGGTGCCCTGACACATCTGTCTGACATGAGTTCCCCTTCAGACATTACGCATGGCAGAAGTTGGGGGAGCATAAGGCATTCACACATCCACTTGTTAGTGCTCCTTATGTCTGAAGCTGCTATTAGATATATTGCTTGACTGGTAAGAAACTAATTCATAGTAACTAATTCAGATCTTGGCATCGAAGAAAGATGAATGATCAGAGGAACCAGACCTCTCAGTGACATTGCAAAGAGGCAAAGTTGGCCTGTTGTTGGCTCTCCATCATAACTAGGGATGAGCACAAGCAGAAAAAAAACTAACCTGATGTTCGTTGTTCATTGCCATCCACGAACAGGGACTCACAAACAACCACAAACATGGCCCTGTTCACAAACATGTTCGTGGTTGACTGTTCATGGGGTCCAGCAGGCTCTCCTCCAGCCATTATCCAAGTCAGGACCCCTACTGCACCACTCCCAGAAACCTGACCTGAGCAGGCAGCAGGAAAGGTACCAGTAATAAATAAATAGCTTGGCCCAGAGCCTGGCAGCAGCCCTAGAACTTGAAGAGGTAGATCCCTATCCCACCACACACAAAGAAAATTCAAGCTCCAATGCACTCTTTCTATCAAAATGCCAACAACTGTCTCTCCCTCTCCACTGTCTGCAAAACCAGAGCTGGGAGCCCCCTGCCCCCCTGCTCTTTGCTCCCTTGTAATGAATGTGGAGCTCCACACTTCAAAGGAAGATCTGCTGATCAAGCTAAATTGGGCTTAGATTGGGGTTTCCAGGGCAACAGCAGGAGTTCAGACAGAGTTCAGACAATCCCTGTCTAAGTTGCCAAGGGAACTGATTGCAGGTGCCAGATTGTCTGGCTTGATGAACAGCGATGAACAGCAATGTACACGGCTTGCAACGACCACCTGTTAATTTAGAATGGTGCCTCACAAACAGCTTGTTTGTGAACAGCAGATTGGGCTGTTCGTGGCTTTTTTTTTGGTTCGTATTGCTGTTTGTGCCCATCTCTAATCATAACAGGTTGGCCAATGTGTGAGAGAAGATCACTGCTCCCATCCAGCAAATTGCAGTTCTATCAGGGGTCTTATATTCTTCTGTTAACAGGGTTCTCTTCCTCTATATGCTTCACTTTTCGCTTTTTAACCATGCTGAATTTAATCTTCTGTTTTACTATCTGATTCCCTTAGATTTTTGTTTTCAGAACAGTGGCTTTGTGCTCTTGTAGGCCCTTTCTATATCAGGTCAAAACTGTGCTGAAGGAAACGTATACTGGGGTCCCCTTGAAGAAGGAGCTGTTGAATGCTAGGATGTCAAAATTTCCATAAGAATATTATTTTTTTAAATTTTTTAATCAATAGATAGTATACGGAAGATAAGAACAAAACAATCTTTTCTCCACACCCATCTTCATGCAGGATAAAAGAAAAAATTCTCTCTCTCTCCTCCCCCAAATTTCTAGTTTAATCCTCCTGACTGAATTCATTTCACATTAAATAGTTAAAGGATTTCTGAAAAGCGCAGAGGAATATATCTAAAATTTCTGCGCAGCAGGGCTGGAGAATTGTGCTAGTGGACTTATTTTAATGTATTTTGTGCATTAAAACATGATGGCAGCTTACTGCATCGCTCTCTTTCAACCAGATGTTACTAAAAAGATTCACTTACTGTTTCATTAAATATTTCATTGAGTTTATATGTCATATCTGCATCTGAGGCTATCTTTCTTAATATTGTACATTCATCAACTGATTTTAAAAGGGTTTTTTTCTGGGAAAAGAGGTGGTGGAACTCAGTGGTGCAACTCAAGACCGTACAATGACATCATTTTGGGTCAGCTGGAACAAAGGGGGGATTTTTAAAGGTTTAAATCACCTTTGGTAAAAATAGTCACATGGCCGGTGGCCCTGCCCCCTGATCTCCAGACAGAAGAAAGTTTAGATTGCCCTCCGCACCACTGGAGTGGTGCGGAGGGCAATCTAAACTCCCCTGTCTGGAGATCAGGGGGTGGGGCCACCAGCCATGTGACCATTTTCAAGAGGTTCCGGAACTCAATTCCACCGCGTTCCCGCTGAAAAAAAGCGGTGCAAAGGGCAATCTAAACTCCCCTCTGTCTGGAGATCAGGGGGTGGGGCCACCAGCCATGTGACCATTTTCAAGAGGTGCCAGAACTCAGTTCCACCACGTTCCTGCTGAAAAAAAGCTCTGGATTTAAACATATATCTGCTTTGGGGAAACCTAAGGCATAGCATGCTCATAACCACCCCCAATGCCAACTACTACACTCTCTTTCTTGACTTCCCACCCACATGGCATCACCTGCCTGTGTGTCCGTCCTGTGCTCTCCGACCACCTGCAATCACAGCTGCCAACGCTGCCTGCAACTAGAAGTGCCACTACTATGGCCACCAGGAATGCTGATGCTTTGTTCACCGCCTACATGCTCTTCTCCAGCAGCGCTTGGCAGCTGGGCGCAGAGGTGACAATGCACTCACAAGCAGGCAGTGAAAGGGTATGAATTAGGGTCATTTGTTTGCTGTTAGTAATATTTGCCTGGTAGGTCAGCTTTGAATCAGTACCCAATGAGTCCAAAACAATGGGGTTTTCCACATAGGTTTTTTCCATCAGTGCTTTATTTGGGCAGGGGTTGGACTAGATGGTCTGTAAAACCCTTCCAACTCTATGATTCTCTGAATTTACCCCCTGATTTCTGCACACATTTTACTTGCCTTTAATTTTTGCTTCAGCGTTATTGGTTCCCCCCTTTTTTCTCTTTTGTAACTTTTGTAACCGCTTTTACCCCAATCTTTTTTTGGTGGGGAGTACATTTTTTCCTCATGTGTAATGTTTCTTTTGGTTTTGTTTGTCCATCCTGCTCCCACTCACCTCCAACCAACTTTCCAATGATTGGACATTCATTATAATGGAATCATTCCTCCCTTCACCTTGCTTTCTCCCCACTCCTGGTTCTGTTTTCTATCTGCATGCGTAGGATGATGGGTAAAGTTTAAACACTGATTTGTGTCTGTGTGTGGCCTTCACAAGGTACATTGCCTCCAACAAAGACTTTGGTCTAATCTTATTTATTATTTATTTATTTAATTTGATTTATACCTCATCCTCCCCACAGATGGGCTCAGGGCGGCTAACAACATTAAAAAAATATATTAAAAATCACAAAAATATAAAATCAATAATATTTTTTTAAAAATCATTAAAATAGTCCAGGAGCAGGCTATTTAAACAAATATTGGGAGTCCGTATACGGGCATAGCAGATGGCCAAGGGTAGCCCCAGAAGAAGTGGTGGTCTTAGATGGAAGAAAGAGGACACCTGCTGGCACTCAGCCAAAGGCCCGGCGGAAGTCTCCATTTTACAGGCCCTGAGGAACTGTAACAGGTCCTGCAGGGCCCAGATCTCCAGTGGGAGAGCGTTCCACCAGGCTGGGGACAGGGGAGAAAAAGCCCTGGCCCTGGCTGAGGCCAGACGGATGTCCTTCAGGCCAGGGACCACCGCAGAGTGCAACACCCTGCAGAGGACGTGATGGAAGAGGCGGTCCAGCAGGTATGCAGGTCCCAGTCCGTGAAGGGCTTTAAACACCAAGGTTAACAACTTGCAAGTCCTTTTCAATGGGTTGGACCCAGCCAGCTTTCCCACTTAATCTCACCCAATTCCCTTCCTTGCCACTGCCTCCAGTCCACTTGCCTTTTTCTCTGCGCAGGTTTCACAATCCCCAGCATAGCAAATTTGATAATCAAAGGGGATCTCTTCCACCTTTTTTCTTCAGCAGAAAAGCTGGTTTGATGAAACCCAGTATTTTCATTGAGTCAACTGAACTTAATATTTAATATTGGAATAGATAACACTCACAGCAGTAGATGAACCTCAAGATTTTTTTAATGCTATTGAGAGTTCTGAAAAGATATATATCAATATTTTATCTTCTTGATCTTTCTTGATGAAGCCCATATTGATCCAGGCAGGTGTTCTGGATCTTGAGCTGGGGTTTTGGCATTCAGGTCTGGGGTTTTGTCCGAAACCAGCTGGTCCGGCTGAACACAGAAAAATAATATGCTGCAGCATGCATCTTTTTTCTTTTGATCTCTGGTGTTTGAAAAACTAGAAACTGAAAATACATTTTAATGTTCTCACCGCAAATCTACATAGAAATTAAAAAGCAGGGCAGGACCCCATGAAAGGCTGAGTAATGCAAAGTTATTTCATCACCAATTTTAGGAGGAAAAGATTAAACAGTTTCAACAAAGATGAGTTCACGCTAGTTTTAAAGACAAAATAGCTTTTTCAAAGAATATAGCACAAGTGAGGCGCCAACTTTTAGACGGCTGGCTGGTCCATAAATAAAGCAAGATTTTCAAGAGGAGACTCATTGATTTCACTCATGCAAGAACAGTTTTGTACTTCTCCAGACTGTTTCACATACTGTTTATTGAAGCATACTTTTTTTTTTTTTGCAGCTGCTTATCCCATTTTTGTCAGTGGAGATAGAAAGCAGCCATAGGTTAATGAGGCATCACCTGCTTTACAAAGCAGGTTCAGTTCTTGGTATCCCCTGTTACTAGGTCTTAGATAACAGGACTAGAGATGGGCACGAACCGAAATACGAACCAAAATTCAGAACGGACCAGGCTGGTTCGTGGTTCGCAAACCAGAGTTTCATCAGAGCCCATTTCTGATGAACCACCATGAACTTTAGGCTGGTTCATTTGGTTCATTTTTTGGTTCTTCACTGCATACAGCATGGCACCAATCTATCAGTTTCCTAGACAACAGAGGATGGACTTCCTGCAGATCTTCTGCTGACCCAGAAGTGTCCTTCTGTTGGCCCAGAAGTGACCTTCTGCTGACCTGGAAGTGGTGATTTGCTGGCCCGGAAGTCACATTTTCACAAACCAAAACGAACCGGTTTGTGAACCAGGGCAGGTTTTTGAAAGTTCATGGTTTGTGGTTCGTGAAATGTGATGAATAGAGGTGGGCACGATCCAAAAAAAATTACTGATCAAGCTGATCGGGGATCGGCGCCGGTGACGACCCCAAATCACCGATCCACACCGGTCATATCCCATTTCCAATCCGTGGATCAGGGATCGGGGAAGCCAAAGCGGAGGGGCGGCCCGCTGTTCCCAGCTATGTGGGAAGCTGGGTGGTGGCAGCGACCGCCAGGTCCAGCAGGCATGGGGAGGGGACGTTCACACACACACACACACAGAGCAGAGGGGGAAAAGTTTTTAACCCGGAGATGAGCTGCCTCTCCTCAGGGAGGGGACATTCACACACACACACACACACACACACACACACTCATAACAGAGGGGGGGAAAGTTTTTAACCCGTTCCTGCCTCTCCTAATAGAGAGAGAGAGAGACACCCCATCAACATGTTTCAGCCAGCTTTTAAAAAAAAACAGGGACAGAATCCTCCATTCCTCCCCACCCAATTTTAAAAGCAAGCAGCCAGTCTTCCAAAAGCATATTTTAAACACACACACAGAGCCGTGAATAAGGTTTTCCCACAAAATACAGTGTTTTAAAAGCAGGTTAAAAACAGAGAGTGACAGACAGAAAAACAGCCATTCCTCCTACAAAGCCCCATTTTTTAAAAAAGCAAAAAACGTTTGGAGTGCCCATGGCTACAGAACACCCCCTTCCCCCTCCCTCCCCTGACTGTCTTCCAACTGATGAGTGCCTTGCTGCTCCGTGGTTGGAAGGAAGCCCTGCTGTTCAAGGCAAGTTGGGCTTCCATTCGGGTTTCCATTTTGACAGAAGGAGCGCAGACAGAGTTCAGGCATTCCCCTGGCTCTGTTGCCAGGGGAATAGATTACTGGCGCTGGAGTGACTGGCTTTCCGATCAGATACCGATCGCCCCAATCAAGCCCTGATGAAGCCCCCCCCCCCCAATGCTGGATTGGTTGCCATGGACGGCACCGATCCGCCGGATCCCGATCGCGCGAACACCATTATTGTGGGTATTTTTCTATCATAATGCCGATCGTGCCCCGCTCTAGTGATGAACCATGAACTGCATGTTTTTTTTTCTGGTTTGTGCCCATCTCTAAACAGGAGTAGGGATGGCCTCTTCCTGATTATAAAACCCCTGCCCCTGGAGATTGGTGTGCGGCAGTATACAACATGTTGTCCTCATAATTTGCATAAGGCTACCTAAAAGGTATAAAGGGATGAGGGAAAACTCTCCATGGGGCAATCATTACGTGCATCAAACCTGTATTGAATGCCATATCTAATTCTACCCTACATAGATCGAGATGGGTAGCCATGTTAGTCTGTCTATAGCAGTAGAAACGAGCAAGAGTCCAGTATCAACTATAAGACTAACAAATTACGTAGACAGTGTGGGGTATCTGATTTCATCTATAACAAGTTGTGAAGGCCTCTTCATTTTCTCTTCTCCTCTTTCACAGTACTTGAGGGCATCAGAAAACATAAATGGAAGCTTCTCAATGACACAAAAATAGAGAATTGCTTATGCATTTATAATGTGATGGAGATTTATGGACTCCTCCCATATATTGTCGAAGGCTTTCACGGCCGGAGAACGATGGTTGTTGGGGGTTTTCCGGGCTGTATTGCCGTGGTCTTGGCATTGTAGTTCCTGACGTTTCGCCAGCAGCTGTGGCTGGCATCTTCAGAGGTGTAGCACCAAAAGACAGAGATCTCTCAGTGTCTCTCACACTGAGAGATCTCTGTCTTTTGGTGCTACACCTCTGAAGATGCCAGCCACAGCTGCTGGCGAAACGTCAGGAACTACAATGCCAAGACCACGGCAATACAGCCCGGAAAACCCCCAACAACCATCCTCCCATATACTTGACCTCCCAATTTACTGAACCTCAAACACTTAGTTAAAGATTTCTGACACCTCTATATATCCATGGAGGTTTTTCAGATTAGCTTTTTACCATCCTTAAACCTCTTCATTAATAAGAACAGGATACTTAATTTTTAGCGTTACTCTTACAAAGAGCTTTAACATTTGCTGGCTAGAGGGTGTCATCTTGTACCAGTTCTTAATTTATAGTCTCTGGAAAGAAATAATTAAGGGCCTAAGTGAATTGAACTGTCTGTTCCTAAATCAGGTCAATGTAATTTGCCTAGAGGTCCCAGATCTAGAGGACAGGATTGACCCAGATGAATTAAACTCCTCCTCTTAGAAACACATTATAATGATTTCCCCAGCAGACTCCTACAATGCTACTGCATTAATCACAGCCTTGAATTCTATTCCATTTGAGCAGCCATTTCCAATGAAATTCATTCCCTTCCTTGAAGTGCTCCTCACAGAGATGCTTAAGACCTTTCCCTGGCCCACTTGAGAGATGATCGGAGCAGAGTAGCTACAGTGGCGACATTTGGTGTGGAAAACCTCATGCTCCAATTCTCACTTAAGGATGTTTCCCATGTGAATGCCTATCAATTGATAACTGCAACACCAAGAGATGACTTGGGTGCATGTATGAGATCTGATAGAGCCAGTGTGTTGTAGTGGCTACAGCAGAGTTTCCCAGCGTGTGGGTCAACCCAGAAGTGGGTTGCAAAGCCTCTCAAAGTGGGTCTCAGACTAGCTGTTTCTAATGACTTCCCCTGCCCTTTGCATTGTTCTCCTTCACGCCTCTTCCTCCATTCCAGCTTTTCACATTCTCACTTCCCCCACCTTTTGTGACAATAATGAAAGGGAGGAGCCTCCGACAACTGCTGTAGCATAGTGGTTAAGTGGCTGGGCTGCAAATCAGCACTCTGCTAGTTCAACTCCTATTACTGCCCTGAACTCTGCAGGTGGCCTTGGGTAAGCCACTCCTCTCAGGCCCAGCTCTCCAGCCTTATTGTGGAGGTAATAACAACACTGACTTTTGTCACCGCTCTAAGTGGGCACTAATCTGTCCAGAAGGAAGGGATATAAGCACGTTGTTGTTAACTAGTAACGTGTAAGTATACACATTTTACCATATTTCTGCAGGAAAATCATCATGTGTGAATTAGCTCCAGTAGAAACCAATTCGGTGTTTGAGGAAATTTGGAAATGAAGACCTGAGCCTGGAAACAGTGTCTTTGCATTAAGTGGGGTTTTTTCTTCATTCCATATGCATGTTGACAAATAATCAAGTAAAATGTATCTTGATGGTTACTAGAATGAATTTCTTAGACTATTAAAGGGGATTAGAGAGAATAATGAAGAAGAAGAGGGCAATCAAAGGCTGGAATGTAGCCCTCATGTACAAAGGCTGTGTACTTCAGAATGCTACTTCCCTGGAGTTCATAATAGGATGTGATGTTTGTTGGTTTCCCAAAATCATGATTGGCCACTGTAGATAATGGAATCTGGACTAGATTGGCCCCAAGGTCATACTTTGCCTATGGCACCATAAAATATTGGGCTGACCCTGGTTACATCACTACACCAAGTAAATTTGGACTTGTGGTCAACCATGTTCAAAAGGTTGGTAACCACTGGGCTAGAGTGATGGACTAGGATCTAGGCAACCCAGATTCAATTCCCTCCTCTGGAAGAGGATTGGACCATCCTTTCTAGATGCCATAATCCACTTCTTGGATCTGGCAGAAGAGGATGGATTCATTCCCTGCTCCACAAACTTTTTTCCAGAGTAGAAGCATATATTCATTTATTTCCTGCCCTTCGCCCCAATGGGCTCATAGAGTTTTGCATCATCTCCTGTCTTCTGTTTTATCCTCACGATGACCCTGTGAGGTAGGTTATGGTGAGAGTGTGTAACGGACTCAAGAACACTCAGTGAGCTTCCATGGCAGATTGGGAATTCGAACCTGGGTTTCCCAGATCCCAGAGCTACATTCTAGTCACTATATAATGCTGGTTCTCATTTTTCTTTTTGTTCATCCTCCATCCCACTCATTCTATACCATTCTTACTGTATTCTCCTTTATTCATTTTTAAAAAGAGAAACATAAAACCTCAAATGTGTTAGACTTTATGTGGAGTAAGTTAGTCTCCTTTGTAATGCCATTAATGCAAGAACTGCCGGCTACTGTAGTTTATATGCATTTAACACGCAGACCCATTTGACACGTGTTTTGTGGCATGACTGTAAGACAACACAGCAGTGGTTTGATGTGGTAGATTTTGCTATCAGCTTTGGCAAGATATTAAATTTACATGAATCTCTGGATATGCTACCAGCAGCACAACCTACTTTTCTTCCATTCAGTGCCAACTTGGATTGGCATCTCATTCAACTGACCACATGTCTGCCAGCTGTTTCTTAGGGTAACCACAAAATCAGTTCCAATATGTGTGTGTGTAGTCAAAAACTGTGCCCTGTGGCATCAGGCATAGTGATAGATGTATCTCCTGTCTTTGCAGGATCTTTTGCCCATTCCCTTTGGCTGCCTTGCATTCCTTGGAACCTCACCAGAGGCTTAGTTCAAAACACTTGGCTTGTCTCAGTTTTACTGGCATTTTATGAAGCTGTTATTTAGGATATAAATAATCTTGGTAGGATGCATCTGCTTTAAAAAACAAACACAAGCGCTACTTCAACTATGCAATTAATTATCTTGCATTTTGAAGTTCCTGGCCAATTTTATTGGTCATTTAAACTCCAGCCAACTTTTTTTCAAGAAAAAGCTGCTGCTGATAACAGAAGATACTAAAAACAATTTGAAGTGAACGAGATTGCTTTGGTCTGCTCATGGATGATGCTTGGATGTGTTCTTGCTTGGTCATTCCAAGCAAATTTATTGTTCTTGCAATCACGGCTCCAGATGGCAAGCTGGGAAAAAATCAGCTCCTAGCTTTGCACTAGTTATTATAGCAATCGTGAAAACTTTAAAAAAAAAAAATCCCTGCAAACACTGTCCGTGATAACTTAACTCTTTAAATACTGTATGTTTTGCACAGAACATTTTTTTTTACATGTTCTCCTTTTTGCAGAGGGAAACAAGGATACGTTGATATTTTGGGACTCTTCTCACACCAAGAATCGCCTCTATTTTCTGCATAGCTGTAGGCACCTTTTCATCTGCTGTCTGTTGTACAATAGACCCTCGCCATTCTCAGGGGTTCTCTTCCTGGGATCACTGCAAATGGTGAAATGTGCAAATACTGGGAGGCAGGGTGGTGGCAGCAGCTGCTGCTTGATGGGGGCACACTGGGAGGCCAAAATGGCTCCGAAAAGACCACACTCTCTTCTGCCACACCTAGCCTGGTTGAGTCACATGTGGTGCCCAACTTTCTGCAGTGTCGCTAAGTAAGCCATGCAGCAGTGGTCACTTCACTTGACCAGTAAGCACAAGTTGAATGGCAGTGTTGCAGTTGGGAGTTGCTGTACAAGTTGTCTGGCTGGATCAGCATGGTGGCTGCCATGCAACTCACTAACACAGAGATTTTTTCCACATGTAAGCACAAGCTGGAGATCCTTCAGAGACAGGAGCCTGGGCCAGTGCATTTGTGTCCCCACCCCCCAGGGCACAGCAGGGTCATATGTTTAGGGCTACCCATGTCATGTGGTCAGGCCACACACTGCAAATAAGGGAAATCATGAGTTGTGAACCTGTGAATGGCAAGGGTCTGCTGCATTCATTGACTTTGCAAGAGTATGCTCTGCCCTGCTTTCTGGATCAAATCTTGGGAGTGAATGGAAAATCTCATTGTATAGCCCTTACTAGCCATGCAGCAGCTAGGGTTGTTAAGGAATGGGGAATTTCTTTTTCCAAAATTCACTTTTTACATATAGTCATCATTGATTCCTCTTATTCTCTCTCCCCTCCCCCGCTTTTTAGAGCAGGATTTCTCTTTCTTCAAAGGGGAATCAAGGCACCCTTTTGAGACTTCAGACCTTGCAGTTACTTGTTATGCACCCAAGGTGATGCTCTAGCAGGAAAATAGGGAGACTAGAACATCTACAGAGTAAAATCCTGAAATTTGCAAAAACTCCCTTCCTGCCCCCTTCTCTCTTCAAATTTCCCTTTGATCAAAAAGAAATTAATTTGAAAATGATTCCCAATTCCTAAAAGGGGAAAAGAAAGGGATTGTTGGATTTCAGAAAGAAAGGGGAGAAAGAGGAATCAAGAGACTTCTTTTAAGAATCCTTTGCTGCACTGACTTTGTGAATTTGCCATTATAGGAGAAAAATAATACATTTCTGTCTTATGTCTCTCAGTGCCTTTGCATCAGTGATTCTTAACAGGAGCAAAACTTGTGGAGGCACTCAGATATTTTAGGGGCAATTGGTGGGCCTTTGGCACTTCAGGATTTTTGTATAACATAACAACAACAACAACAGTGTGTTTATATACTGCCCATCTGGAAAGATTAGTGTCCACTCTGAGAGGTAAACAAAGTCAGTGTTACTATTGTCCCGACATACAGCTGAGGGACTGGGGCTGAGAGGAGTGGCTTACCCAAGGCCACCTGCAGAACTTGTGGCAGGAGTGGGTGTTGAACTAGAAGTATTGATTCACAGCCCAGCCACTTAACCACTATTCTACAGCAACTCTCTCTTTTTCAGTCATAAGCATGTTCTCCTCACTTGCATTGTTGCCTGACAGTCAGTGGAGAGTTGTTTCATACTTCATTCTGCACTAGGGATAAACCCCCAGATTCTAGGTTTCTACTCACGTCCTTTTAAAAGTGTAATACATGTACTACTTATTTTATTATTTATTTATTTTTCTTCATGTATACCCTACCTTTCTCCCTGGTGGGTACCCAAAGCGTGAGCTAAGCTAAAAGAGATGAATTACACAAGGAGGAGCATGTGAAAGGAGTCACAATGTTAGCCAGAAAGCTGAGTTTTAAAAGAGATCGGAAGGCTTTGGCCGTTTCCACACACCCCTATTGTCGCGTCATGTTAGCGGCAGCATCCAGTCAATTTCGCTTAAGTTCACACGTCACCGTAAGCCATGCGCAAATATCCTGTCCTTATCTCGCAAAGCTTCCGCCGCAAACGCTCTCTCCCTTTTTCCGCATTTTCCATGTTATGATGATTTTTTGACGCATTTTCGCTGATACATGAGGAATCCATATTCCGCTTTTTCTAGCCAGCGCCACAAACGCCAATCCCCCCCCCCCGCCCATCTGCGAACCTCCTACCCACGTGATGTCAAGAACTGCCTCTACGGGATAATCAGGGGGAAGGGAAAGTCATCAATTCACATGCATACTGTGTGGCCACGATTGGCCTTTTAATTTTTTTTTAAAAAAAGGGAAGTATTGCATGATTGCGAAGAAGCAGT
The DNA here is from genome assembly GCF_028583425.1 of Eublepharis macularius. Classification (NCBI taxonomy): domain Eukaryota; kingdom Metazoa; phylum Chordata; class Lepidosauria; order Squamata; family Eublepharidae; genus Eublepharis; species Eublepharis macularius. The sequence continues at coordinate 21,971,539 of NC_072796.1, forward strand.
AAAAAACCATGACACAAGAATAAAAAAATTATTCTGGTCTTGTGATTTGGCGTTTCATTTTAGGGTTTCCCCATTCCAATTTCGATGTGTTTTTCTGCGTTGCTGTGATGCCGTGCTTGACAGTATCCCAAAGTGTGAATGCCACTGTGCGGACTCGCTCGTTTCCTTCACCGAAGTATCGATAGACCACTACAAAAGACATGAGGAATCTTTGCGCTTGGTCTGAGGATGGAGATTGGATAAATTGCGCAGAGTGTGAGTGATCCGCGCTACACTCAAAGAGAGAAGTGTGTGACACAGGCTCTGTCTAAAGGGACATGCTTTACTATGAATGCATGACCGCTATGTATGCATGACCACTATGAGTGGTCATCCATTCATCTGATGTCATGTATTTGTGTTATTTAATGTCGACATTTGGATATGGTGCAAATGAGTGTTTTTTTCCTGGCGCGCATGCATGTTGCATCCCGATATCGAAAGTATCGTTTTCAAAAAACGCGCGCAAATTTGGGCGCGATTTTCGAAATTTCAAACCACAAATCTCCACGAGCGGATATCCGGATAGCTTCGCGGCAGATTGCAGTGCGGTCGAAGGAAAATGTCTACCCATAGCAAGAACGTGGGAGTGAGAGGTTCGTCATGGAGGGAGAAGGAGATCTTAGATTTGCTTAGTTGTTGGGGAGAGGAAAAAATACAGGAGGCTCTGAAAAGCTCCCATCGTAACTTTGACTGCTTTGTGCGAGTGGCAGAGCAGATGGCACTGAGAGGCCACAAACGATCTGCTTTGGAGTGCCGCTCAAAAACGAAGACCATGCGCCTAGAATACAAAAAGGTTGTTGCCCACAACAGCCGTTCGGGCAATGCTCCCATAACTTGTCCCTATTTTCGAGAGCTGGACAGTATTCTGAGGGGTGACGCAAGCGTGCGTCCCAAACGTCTTTCCAGAAGCATGGTCCTGCAGGTGGTGTCAGAGAATAGGGGGAATGCCTTGGAATTGCAGGAGGGTTCAGAGGAGCTCTTCTCCCATGAGATGATAACCATGGAACAGGGGCTTCTGCGCTCTTCAACACCGTGCTCTGAAGGTAAGGCGAATTTGCCTATGATAATAAATTTTTCAATGACAATTCAAACATTTAAAACAATTTTATAAATTAATTGTGTTGATAACACCATTGGATAATCAACACCTACAGAGGTGTTTACCAGGCGTGCCACTTCCACTCTCACCACAAACAAGAAACACAATCCTATGTTGCATAGACGTTCTAAGGCTAGGGTCTGATGAAGCACACATAACCCTGGTTGTTTGTTGTGTTGGTTGGAAGTGTCACGGAGAATTCCCTGGAAAACATCTGTGCTCTCTTGACGGTTGCAGAATTAGCTAAAATTATTGGGTTGTGATTGTCACCCATCATTTCTGCAGAAATATGGATACTGTCAAGCTATCTTTTCTTCTTTCTAAACAGTTGTCAACCATGAACACCCACCGATGACAGCGCAGATTTCTGACCCAGATGTGACAATTGACGGTCTTGATGGCAGTGGTAAGACTGTTCCATGGAATGATCAATGTTGGTTTCAGTATCTGAATAGATGTGCGTGACATGCTCCATCTCATCTGGGCCAATGTGACAAGTCCACAGTGGTATTGTATTCATTAAAGTAACAAGTTTAAAAGCACATGTTAGAATTTTTGCTATAACCACACTATGGTTATGGTTTATGATACACACCCAGGGTGTGGTTTGCATCACAAAGTGTTTTATTTAGACCTTTGATGCATGAGGTGCACATTAATCAAAGATGGAGAGCGGCAAAAATTTCTACTATATGTAAAAACGAAGAATTTTTTTTTAAAAATATACTTTAAATTAACCCGGCCATCCTATGCATTGCTACAGGAAGAAGCCTATCTCCAGCCGGCTGTGACAGTGATCAGGCTGATAAAGAAAATGCTGCTCCTGATGCCAGAGATGGTGCGTATCGGGGTCATTTGCAAAAGAAAATTGCAAGTTGCACAGTCATTTCGCAGAACCCTGTGGAAAAAGAGGTGTTGCAGTTCCGACACTTGCCACGCGAGGAGCATGCATCAGCAGTTTAAAGGGAACAAAAACAAAATTTGTTTTCTTGGAAACATGTGAAGAGATATGTTGTACAAGCACCGTGCATATGACTTAACAACTGGTGCTGCCTGCGGCAGGACATGCCACATGTGGACTTGAAAATCTCATTTCTGCAGAGAGATAAGTTGGAATATTTTTAAAACGTATAAGCACTGTGTGTTCATGTCCACATCATAATCCACTGTCATAGAGTGAAAAAAGTGAGCAAGGTTTAGAGTTCCTGACTGAGAATTCTGAGTGGCGCAAATATGTACCATGGTTCTTAAGATGGCGACTAGAGATCAACTTCCAATTTATTTGAGACATCCACGGTGTTTCAGTATGATTGAACATGACATGAGGGAACTGTTGCGAAGGAACGAACACGGGGGCCAAAACAGTGATTTGGTGACTTAGCGAGCATGTCCGGTGTGCCGAGTGGTGTGTTAGACCGTTGTTCCTTTTTTTCCTTTTTTGAACATTACAAGTATAAAAATCTGTTCCTCTCCCTCTCTTAGGATCCAATATGAGATCTGCTGCGGAACTGTCTCCTGGAACGAGGCTTGCCAACATCAGAAACCGTCGTAGAAGAACGGCTGGACTATATAGTGTTGCAGAATCTATGATGGCCCAGTCTTCCGAGGAACACAAGGCAGAGTTGGAGGAGAGACGGAAAGAGCAGCAGGAGGCCAGACTGTGGCATAGTGAGTTTATGCAGGATAATAGGCAGGAGAGACTCGTGTTACAGGAGACTTTTACTCAGCATTTGGAGCTTCTCAGATGTGCGGTGACCGCTCTAAACAACATGGGAGAGGCTGTACTTCATCAGCGGGATACACCGAGAGCGGTTTCTGCAGCACCAGAACCGCATGTAATATCCACACATCAAGATAGAGCGGGGCATCCCAAACGTTCCTGTGTTGGCAAGGCAAGGGACCGTCTAACAATGTAGCTGGATGTTTTGTGACACACTTTGAATACCTGCTGCAGAGAGCATGCATGTAACCTTAGGGAAAAAGTGTTTTCGAGAGTTAATTTTACCAATTTCTCAGTTGGATAGACAGTTCACAGAAAAAAAACCTTTTTATTAACAAACATCAGAACATGAACATTCAATAAAGAACTATTCATAACAATATAACTTTAATTTTATAAACTCTGTACTGGGGCCTATGTGGGATGATAACTGTTCTTTCCTAGGGTTCCTGTTGTCTTTGGACGGTGTCTGCTGGGCGAGTCTTCTCTCTGGCACCCCTCTCCAGTAGCCGCAGCCGCCTGCTGTTACGTGCCATTGCCTTTTCTAAGCGAGTAACTCTCGCTTCTATCTTGTTCACTATGGAAAAGAGAAATAATGTGTTTAGCCATTTTATCAGAAAAATTAATTAGTTCTCAGAGAAAGTGGTGTCCTGAAGTAGGTGGTCTCTATGATGCAATTCTTTAGTGGCACCATGAAAAAAGGGGTTTGGCAGTCTGTGAGAGAATTAATGGGAAAACCACAGGATGTCAATCAAGAGGATCAGTCTTTCTATCCCATAAACAGTCCTGCACATAACAACACATTTGGGCAATCTACAGGAACAAGGTGAATTTGATAAAATATTGTGTGATCACAGGTGTTGTGTAGTTGGACTTACTGGTGTTCATGATGCGCAGCTCCATCCCAGCGATGGTAGCACACACATCCTCGGACTCTTCAGGTGCATTTGCAGTGCCGGTAATGTGCCCACTTGTGCTAGGAGCTTCCCCTTCTGTGATCTCTCCTGAGGTCTCCTGTGCTCCTGTGGCCACTGTCAACCAGGAGAATAAAAATAATTTTTTTTGAGATGAGTGCCCCTGTTGATTGAGGGATAAATGTCCAGTAGTTATGCAAATTTTGCAGGACAGATCACCACTGTTGGTTTCAAATTTTTGGCCACAGTTCACGGTGTCATCATGTCTCATACACTGGGCGACATTTCAAACCCAATTATCAAACATGGACTACGAAACATGGGCAATGGGCAGTCAGAATTCATGAATGCCGAGGGTACATGGAAAAGATATACTCGTGGGCTGGATGCATGGCAAGATGTGGGGACACTCCTGAGAACAATTTAACGTTACTCACAATTTGAGCAATGTAAGAGATGTGTTTACTGAAGGACCAGTTTGCACTCATACCTCCTGATCCACCTTCAGTCACCGCCAGCTGTTCCTGCTGCGGTGAGCCTCCAGAAGCCTGTTGATGTTCTCCTGCAACTGAGGGGTCACACACACTCCTCCCGGCAACTGGCTGCCTCTCTCTTCCTCGGCTAAGAGCTGCATGGAGAGAGAACAGGCATGTTGACCTCCATTTCTACCTAAGCCATTTCTGGCCACTGAGTGGCTCTACAGAATGTGCGTTTCCCTAAATTCTCACAAATTGGCCACCACTTGTCACCCGCAGATGACCCAGCCAGAAAAAAAAATGCACTCCTGGAACTATTTTTCAATTGAAATGTTAGGAATTTCAAATTGCATCCAATGTTCACACAAAGGATGGCATGTCTCGTTGGTGTCCCTTTTTTTTTTACAGGCAGAGATTCCATGCAATTGGCAGCATACAACAGTGGTGGTGAAAAGTTGGACTGGGCCATACTTTGCTGTGTGCTCTCAATCCACAAGGGTCCTAAGAACAGTAATATTTTTTGTAAAACAATACCAGCCATTCAAGCCCACCTGACCAATCGTTGTGTAAACATGGCACGTTTAGTGATTAGACACATTGCGTTCCTGGAACTTGGAGAAGTGCCACAAATGAGGGATCACATCAGGGAAGTCATCCCTTCCTACCCGTTAAAGGGAAGGATGCTCATGCTCTTATGTGTGGGGAAATTATCATTACACAGATGTTCCGAACTGTCCTCTCCCACTTGATCTCGCCTCATTAAGAAAAGGTGACATGCAAGCTATCATCCGTGAACGTCTCTCCATTTCAGAGACATCTGATATGGAGACCGTTCAGGTGTGAAAGCTTACAGGAAGGAGAACAACTTTTGCACGCTTCTCTGTTATTTTTTCTCATATTACGAACATTTCACACCAAAAATAAAAAAAATTGTAAATTAATTGACTCACACGCATGGCGACGGTCCCTCCAACTTGGGCGCCCAGCTTTCTCCCACATCCTCATCATGGAGGCAAAGTAAGGTGGTTTTCCGCTTTGCCTAGGGATGCCTTGCCATGCCTCCAAGGCCTCAAAGAACGAGGACTTCACCCGTTTAAACTTAGAACGGCATTGCTCCGTTGTTCTGGGGAAGCCTCGCTCTGTCATTTTCCTTGCTGCCACTCTGAAAATAAGCTTTGTGGGGAGATGAGTGCTTGTCATCAGACGGGTAGCTTTCCCTGACTGAAGAAGCACCGAGAGAAGGGTCTCAACTTCATCATCCTTCCAAAACGCACCCCTTCGGGCAGCCATTTTATCTGGTTATAAATCGGCCTATCGGAAAAGAGCGGGACCGTTACTGAGCATGCTCCAGAAATAGTCAAAATGGACGGAGGCCGCAGATCGCTGCACGACATCTCCCTCACATTAAGAGCTCGCATAAGAGACCATACAAGAGATTGCATGCTCAATCCATGATTATTCGCAAACGTGCAATTGTGGGGGTGGTTTAGAGTGCTTTCAGGAAGAATACTATGTGCACACATGTCAAGGAAACCCCTCTCTGCCTCTTTTTCACGCACGTTTAAAATGAGTACATTGAACGAAGAGATCCTCTGCTATTCCCCCACCCCCTGAGTAGCCGTTGTCTCTTACAAATCACAGGAGAAGTGAATTTGGAGGGGCAGTCATGTATCAGAACAAAATACAACATCAATACCCAGTGTGTTGTTTTTGGGCAATAACATCGGGCGCGAACGGGGACAGAGAATTTCCTCTGCATATGAACTCTTCCCTGCACTTGTGAAATAGAAGGTTTTTAAAAAGCTATAGATGCTTTTGTGTGTGGGGGGAACGGACAGAATAATACTCTGGAACGGCCAGTCAGTGGGGGAGGCGGAAAGATTGTGGCAAATTTATTTGTATCGATTAAGCCGCAGGCGGATGTAAATGGAAATCTTTTCTGTGGAGGGACTGTGGAAGAAAAGGACAACATCAATTCAGAGAGCATAAGCATGAGATTACTGCACCCTGGTTGTCAGTTAACTGTAGGGGTATCCTCTCCATCACCGTTGAGAGATCACCACTTAAAGGGGACGTTGGTGATGCAAACTTTGAGCAGTGCAGCCACAAACAGTGCATGTGTTAATAGGTCATGGAGGAGGTGGCAATAGGTGGTTGTCGCTGATGTAGTATACCCTGGACAAACTGTAAACCCACAAGTTTCATAGGCCGCCATATGAATGGCTGTCTTTGCAAACCTGTGTGACTCTAAACTTGTTTATGCTCGGAATCAAAACATTTGCTGTCATCTACAGTGTGGTGCAAACTGATCTACACACTGAGGCACTATCCGAACATTTTGACATGCATTGTTATAATGTTTTTGGAGCTGATAATTCAGGGACATCGATATGGTGATTTACCAACGTGTAAAACCTATCTTGCAATTTCAAGTGAGAAACCCACACATCGCTATTTCCTGAGCCATTCGTTTCACCACAGGACAACCAACCTCCAGGATTAATTAAAACGAAAGATGCATAGACCACAAAGACATTTATTAAATCAGGGTGGACGGGAGGAAGCTGTGCACAAAAATAATTTGGAAATTATCTGTGTTAAGAGTGACAACGATGATCAAGAACTATTGACAAAGTCCGACACCCAAAAAAAAAAACACCAACTGCATAGAAAAGGGGTGATCACAGAGGGCTCCTTATAACTGTCAGTTTGGATCACCTGATGAAATGAGTCATTGCCTTGCGTTGACATACATGAATTCTGCAAGAGCATCTCTGACCGCCTTCCCCTCTTCGAGATGATCACGGTCATTCTCCAGTCCTTCCTCCTCCTCCTGTGGCACTGGAACATGTCTTAGATCACCGTTTTCACATGAAACTGGGTGTCCTCTGGCCTCACAGATGTTGTGCAGTATAACGCACGCTGACACCACAGTCACCACATTTTCTTCTCTGCAGTTTAAACGTGCTGCCAGACACCTCCATCTCGATTTCAAACGGCCAAAACAGCGTTCCACCGTGTTTCTAGCTCGGCATAGCACTTTGTCAAAATGTCGGTGCGCTGCTGAACCTGCGGAAGTCCCATAAGGTTTCATGAGCCACCTTCGAAGCGGGTATGCTCCGTCGGAAATAATAATTGGTGGAACAGAGATGCCTTGCAAATTCAAAGTGGGGTTTCCAGGAATGAATGCTCCCGCATCCATTGCTGCACATAGATGTGAATTTCTGAAGACAAAGGCATCGTGGTTGCGTCCACTCCACCCTATCTCGACATCCACAAAGCGCCCACGATGATCCACGGTCCCCTGAAGCAGTATTGACGAGAATTTTTTCCTATTGACATACTCCTCGGATCTGCCTCCAGGGGTACATATTGGGATGTGTGAGCCATCGACTGCGCCCACGCAGTGTGGAAAACCCATGGCAGCAAAGCCATCCATTATCTGTATGGAAGAAGGGAAAGATCGCTGTCAACCAATAACCATTTTAATGCACGGTTTGCGAACAATTTACAACCAAGTTGAATCACAGTGCCAGATAAACGTCCCGCACATTTCGCGCTGCATTTGGTATTATTATTTAGCGCCATATCGGTATTGTAAACTATAAAAAAAAAACCAAAGAAAGTAATTGGAGACTTACCTGTCCCACTTCTCCACCCAGGGAAACTGCTCTGGATAGCATCTCCAACTCCAAGGCATAGCACACCTCCAACACTATTGTGCCGATTGTGGAGAGTCCGAGGCCGAACTGGTCACGTACCAGTCGGTAGGCTATCCCATTCGCAAGATACCATAGTGCCACGGCGAGTCGCTTCTCCACTGGAACAGGGCTGCGCATAGTGGTCTCTTGACGCTGCAGACGAGGTCGGAGAACATCGACAATCTCATGGAACGTGGAACGGGACATGCGAAATCCTTCAATCCAATGGTGGTCTTCCCAGTTGTCAAGGACAATCTTGTCCCACCAGTCCCAACTTCTGGGGAAGACCCAGTAAGCCCTGGACTGATGTTGCTGTGCCAAGGTGTACCACCTCAGTCTGAGCCGCTGCCTTCGTTGAAATCTGCGCCGGTCATTCCGTTTTTGTCTCTGCCGGAGACTGTCCAGGAACATGAAATAAGTTCTGCGCCGTCTGGAGGCATGCCTGAGATAGGCCCAGTAAATGTTCATTGTGCTCTGGATGAGGTGCAGAACCAGTTTTGCCGCCGCTATCATTATTGCCGCATGTGGAGTCATTTCTCTCACACTTTCGATAGTTTGGTTCTCCAAACGACGGCTCTCTCAAGTGGAAAAAGGATTTTAATCAATTTAAATGCAGCAGCACGGCAATCCACCAATGAAAGTTGGGGAAGAAAAGGCGGGATAACAGGAAACACAAACTTTGAAATCTGGGGCCGCCCAATGTTTTGTTATAGAGACTGATCAGTATATCGTTATACTTGTATCACAAAACAAAAAAAAAGTTCCGGGACATGTGACGGTGGAAGCTGCCACGTGACCCGTTCGGGTAAATGTGGCGCGATTAAGAATGGCGTGGGGACAGAAAGAGCCGGGAACATAGCGGGATAAACGGAAGGGTTGGCTGCCATGTGTACAAACCCGCGAAAATACGGAAGGGGAAAAACCGGCAGAGAAGCGGAAAAATAAGGTAGTGTGGAAACGGCCTTTGACAATTTCCCCTCTCTACAGAGCCAGGGAGATCTCTGTCCAGAGGATTTGTTAATTTCCTCTTTGCCTCCTAGAAGGGGAAGTGAAACTGATAGAGCCTTGGGGAGGCAAAGAGGAAATTAACAAACCCTCTGAGCAGCCATCTCAGTGTCTCTGTAGAGTGGGGAGATTGACAAAGCCTTTCTATCTCTTTTAAAACTCTTGCTTCCCAGCTAACATTGAGATTCCCTTCACATGCTCCTCCTCATGTAATTCATTTCTTCTAGCTTGGCTCTGTCTTACATCATTTTCCTTTCCTCCATTTTATCCTTGCAACTATCTTGTGAAGTAGGTCAGGTTGAGACTATGTAGCTGGCCCAGGATCACCCAGTAAGCTTCCATGGCTGAGAAAGGAATTGTACCTGGGTTGCCCAGAATCTACTCCATCACTCTAGCTGCTGTTTATCAATGGGTGCAGTTTGGGAGATGTATCGATTAGTAAAGCTCTGCTTGCACATCCCTGAGTTACCCTGTCTGAACTTAGAAACTGAGTTTATCCATTTGCAGTTCCATCTTAAGCAGTATAACACTTCATTGAATCATAGGGTTGGAAGGGGTCTTCAGGGTCATTTATTCCAACCCCATGCACAATGCAGGAAATTCACAGCTACCTCCCCACACCACACACACACACTCAGTGATCCCTGCTCCATGCCGAGAAGATAAAGAATCAAGAGAGAGGTGACCCCGGTTAAAGCTGAAGACAAACTACAGAGGGAACCCCTTGACCGAAGAGAATGATAATCAGCTATAGATCCACAAAAATATGCAATAATATGAAATATTTTCCAGTTTTCATGAACTATGGTATTATCAGTGCAATAAAGAATAATAAAGTGCTAGTGTACTCACAATAAATAAGTTGCAAGATATTCCACTATACAAAATTTCCACTCCTACTCACAATAAATAAATGGCAAGATATTCCACTGTACAAAACCCCCTCGATAGTTTGGCTTCATGCCCAGAAGATGGCAAAACACTGTAAGGATCCCTAGCCAAACTAGCCCAGAGAAAATTGCTACCTGACCCCAAGGTGGAGCTCAACCTTACCCTGGGCATGCAAGAAGGGGCCACGAGAACTAAGCACTGATGTAGCCCTTCCTGCTGTCCCTCTCATGATCTGTCCAGGTTCACAAAATCAGCATTGCTGTCAGATGGCCATCTAGCCTCTGCTTAAAAACCTCAAAAGAAGGAGAGGCCACCAATTCCCAAGGAAGCCTGTTCCACTCAGGGACAGCTCTAACTGCTAGGAAGTTCTTCCTAATGTTTAGCCGAAAACCCTTCAGTATGGTTAGAAGGATATTTCTCTGCTTAGCATGGCAGTGTTGGTCAGGTGCTTTCCGATGGTTTGGCCTTTTTGTACCTGTGGACAAAGCCCCCCCCCCCCGCCATTACTCTCTTTTCAAAAGTTTAGTGGTTCCTATAATTACCGGAAAATTGTCCTCTTCTTGTTTTGGCAATCCTCAAATTAATGTTTGGGAAGGAAATTTCACAGACCTTTGACAGGTCACACATGAAGCTGCCTTAAACTGAATCAGAGCCAAGCTACAAGTGACAAATTACACTTGCCTGGCAAGTGAACAGACTCACACATATTCCTCCCTGTTTACTTGCCATTCACTTGCTCTCCACTTGATCAAGTGGAGTGCAAGTGAATGGCAAGTGAACAGGGAGGAATATATGTGAGTCTGTTCATTTGCCATTCAAGTATCATATATCACTTGTAGCTTGGCTCTCAGACCAATCAAAGTTGGTATTGTCTGCTCAGACTACCAGCTGCTCTCCAGGTTCTCAGACCAGAGGTCTTTCACATCACCTCCTATCTGGTCCTTTTAACTGGAGAGGACAAGTATTGAACCTGGGGGCCAAGCTACAAGTGACAAATGACACCTGAATGGCAAGTGGATCGAGTGGAGGGAAAGTGAACAGGGAGAAATACACTTGCCATTCAAGTGTCATTCGTCACTTGTAGCTTGGCCCTCAGACTGTTTCCATACAAAGTAAAGGCTCTTTCATTGATCCACAGTCCCTTCCCTACAGAATGAAGATGAATTGTATGGCATTATGAACCATATTACAAGAAGTGTACTTCAAGGCTACTGCTCTTCTTCCATTTTATAGACACAGTTGCGTTCTTGTGAATCCACCTCTAGTTCAATACATGAAAAGTGGCAGTGACAATTAGGGATGATTCAATTTTCACAAATCATGTGGAAATGGAACTTACTTTGTTCACAGTGCCCATTTTCTCTTGAGTCAAGCACTTTAAATGGCCACATCGATTTTTTTCTTTGCAATTTAAAACCAACAGTATTTCAAGTAGCTTTTGTGTCTACGCAATGGAAGTGTTCAACCTGGAGCTTGGCTGGGGAGCCATGATTGCCACATGGTCACAATTGCATTGTTTAGAATCAGCTATGTTTTGAATGAATGTGCTGCAACATTCATCATGTTGGCACAAGCTGACTATTTACTGGGTTAAACTGCAGTTCCCAGGTAGCAGTGGGAGAACGTGCGGAGGATTTACAATATCTGGTTAGTCAGATCATGCTCTGCTTTGCAACTCAGGGGAAATGGGCAAAGTTAGTGTACTCAAGAGAGAAGCCACACCACTGCCCCAGCATCTCTTTTTTTAGCAATCAAGAGTCAATTAAGACTATAAGACTAACAAAGGGTATAAGCTTTCATGAGACACAGCTCACTTCTTCAGATACAGCTAGAATGTGAGTCCATCTATCCTTATATTTTGGAGAGTGGAGTGATTACAGATGTCGATTGGATTAGGTGGGATATGCAAAGGGGTAGTAGGTGTGGCAAAATCAGCATTGGTAATGAGACAGGAAGCCTAGGTTTTGATTCAATCCAGGTGGATGCATTGTCTTGAGCTTCTTTATCAGTTGCAATCCAGCAGTTTCTCTTTCTAATCTCCCTTTGAAATTCCATTGCAGGAGAACTGCTACTCTTAGGTCAGCAGCTGATTAGATGATATGAGCAGATCCTGGGCAGATGCATGGAACTGGTTGTAAGACAAATCGCCCTCCAACCATGGCCCTTCTCAGTTAATGTGCACAGAGTGGAAAGGAGGGAATGAAGATGCTCCTCCTGTCCCTATGTGTGCATGGGAGCTGATTTGTCCCCCTCTCTCCATTTTAAAGGTGTCAGGTCACATGTTAAAAGCTAGCTCAGCTGGAGTTTCCCCCAAGTGTTTAGAGCACGTGTAAAAAGACCCTCAGGTGGACTGGACAATTGGCAGACAGTGGAGGGGGAACAGGACAGCTGAAGCCTATCAATGCTAGAACAAGCACTCACAGAAATATTTTAGAAAGTTTTGTGTATTTTTTAAAAAAGGGGGAACAACCTTTCAAGTGTCTAAAAGTGCTGTTCCATAATTTGCTATTAGATGCAATGGTACTACAGGAATGTTCACCGATCTAGAGAAATCCAGGAAAACAGGTTGTTGGACGGGCTGTAAAGTTTCAAGGAATTGAGTAGCTAAAAGAAAAAAAAGAACTGATCCTAGTTGGAACGGGGTAGGTGGAACCAGCCCAAATGATAAATAGTTTTGACACCGCGTTAATTTTAGTGGGTTCTTTTCTGATTAACATGGCTTGGTTGCTTCTTTTAAAAAATGAATGGATACAGCTAGTTTGAATCACTTCTATTGAAATGAATAATGTAGGCCATACATGCTATTCACATCTCTCTGGTAGTTGTTTCCTCTTTTTACTTCAGGAATTATTATTCACCTTGACAAATGCATAGAAATAAATCCATGCTTTTTGGTTTCTGCAGACTGTTAATGATGAAAATTAATTTAACCATCGCAGGAATTTATTCAGTACCGTTTTTATCTGAAGTCAATGAAAGTCTCTCTCCTATTATTCCATTGCCGATTTGACAACCTTTATGATTTGTGGATCCCTTGTACCAAAGACGGTAAGCCAGATGGAAAGGGCTTAACATCTTTCTGACGAATAACTAACTAGCATAATGTTCCCCAATGATGATGATGTTGTGCCATCAATTCCACAAACACTGCTCAGGTTTTTTTTCCCCTTGAAAATGTCAGCAGCTGGAATTTGAGAACAAGCTGGTGACTAATAAGTCTGAATTAATCGCTGCTGTTAATTTTAATTGGGATTCAAAATGATCCCATTTGCCATACATTTAAACTACTAATTAAAGTTCTCTCTCCATATACATATTATATGAAGCAATTACATGATAGCATATTTTGGTCGTAAGGTGCCCAAGAAGACAGAACGGGACAGTGTGTGTATCTGGAGATGTTCCAGTAATCCACGTTGTGTCTTTAGCCTCATCAGTTTCTTCCAGGATGTGTCTGAGACTCCAATCCTACCATTATTTGTGGGCCTATCAGCATAGTATTCCTTGGTCATCGTGTTCTGTCATACCAAGTAGACATGACTGTTCATGCTCTCTCCTGTTCTACAAGTTAATTTCCATTTTTCCCTTTTTTTTACAAGTTAATTTCCTTGTATCTAGAGCAGAATCCCTCAATACTGTCTGTAAGGGAAGGGGAAACTTGATGCATTTAAGAATCCAAGCTGCAGCAGAGAACCCTGGGAAAAGCCCAATATTAGCTTTTCAGCTTTCAATACTGGTTAGTGTTAGAACCTAGTTTTACCAGGTTCAGCAACCCTATGTCCATGTATCGAGGAAAAAAACCCCTTCTTTACTCTGTGCAGTATATTTTTCACCTTATTTCGCAATAACTGAGAAAGAAATAGAAAAATTAAACACTGAACACATTGGGAAAGTGACAATTGTCTGCTTCCTTTGACTTTCAAGTGGGCCTTCGCTGTTTTCTATTCTTCAATTGTCTAAGCTCCTCTATGGGCTTTCCCTATTCCCAGACTCTTTGTAACCTGGAAGAATAGACATGTATTTTCTGGCCAATGTAATTTCCCTGCATTTCATAAAGGAATATACATTTTCTTTACTCCTGGGCCCTGCTGATCCTTTAATAAGGGAAGAGAAGAGCGGATATTGTTCTTCTGCCTTTACTCTTGAGAAAGGTTCCATGGTATAATGAGAACATTGTCATAATTTCCAGGAAAATGCAGAGCAGGGCAAATATTTGCTCTGTGCTCTTCCCTAGAAGCACATTTCCATAGAAATATAGCTAAGCGCAGAAAGGGGAATTGCCCCCCGCTCAGACTTCAGGGTGCCTAGAAGGGAATAAGTGGAGAACTAACTCCATCTTGGAAGAGTTCTGTTGTAAAGAAATCTTCTGAACAAGCAAGCTTGTTCTTGAGAGATTTTTCTGCTGAGAGAAAAATCAATAGAATGATTCATTATGAGTTAAGGGGAGGTAATTCTATAGGGAAGAGACATGTTAAATATAATATTAAATAAGCAGAGTGAGGAAGAATCTGGTCTCATGAGCCCAGGACTTAGACTTTTTTTCAACAGCAGGCCCCCATCTCCCTCACACCTCACAGCTTACTCGTTTTCAAACTGAGAATTGGTTCAAAAATAGTTAATATTATGACAGGATTTATGTGGGTGTCAGGTGTTCAGAGAAAAACAAAGTCTGCAATCCCTGAATGAGCCTAGGCAACATTTTGAATCCTATCCCAAGTATAGCAAGATCCAAGTCCAATAGCAAAGATCAACACATTTTTCAAGATATAAGCTTTCGAGACTCAAAGCTGCCTTTGCCAGTCACCTGAATTCCACCCCCTGCCCCATAGGTATAACAACAACAACAACCAAGGGTACAATAAGGAAAGAAACTGGAGGTCCGATCTTCGCAGCACAAGAACAAGCATTGCAAATGAATGTATTGAAAGCCAAAATTCAGAAAATCAAGGAAAATACAAAATGTCGACTTCGCCAGGAAAAAGATGAAACTGTGTCCCATCTTATTTGTGAATGAAGCAAAATTGCACAGATAGACTACAAAGCTAGACATGACAGGGTCACAATGCTGATTCATTGGTCGTTGAGTAAAAAGTATAATCTGCCACTATCAAAGAATTCATGGGGACATCAGGTGGAAAAGGTGCTAGAAAATGATCAAGTGAAGAACTTGTGGGATTTTAGAATACAAACTGATCGACATCTTGAATACAATACACCAGACACAACAGTTGTGGAAAATCAAAAAGTTTGAATAATAGACATTGCAATTCCTGGGTATGCCAGAGTTGAAGAAAAAGAACAAGAAAAAATGATCAAATATAGAGATCTGGCAATAGAAACTACCTGACAATGGATGAAGAATACAACAGTAGTCCCCATTGTCATCAGGGCACTGGGAACTATTTCGAAAAAATTTGCAACTTATATGGAAAAACTGCAGCTTTCTAACATAACACCTACAGAACTACAAAAGGCGATGTTACTTGTAACAGTGTACATATTACACTGATACCTGGCTGATACTTAGGTCTCTGGTGGAAACTTGTATCAGCTTAACAAGGCCAATCAATGATAACATGCAATCTTTATTTATTATTGATTGTGTTGAATGTAATTTGAACAACAACAACTGTGCTTATATATTGCTCTTCCAGAGATTAGTGCCACACCCAGAGTGATGAAAAAGTTAGTATTATTATTATCCCCACAATACAGCTGGGGAGTTGAGGCTGAGAGGAACTCACCTGCTGAGCTTATAAGAGTAGAGGGATTCAAACCAGTAGAGTGCTGATTCGCAGCCAAGCCACAACCACTGTATAATATTTGGGCAGGAAGGCTGCATGGTATAGCCTGATCTTGTCAGCTCTTGGAAGCTAACAGGGTTGGTACTTGGATGAGCAACTACCAATGAAGACTGCAGAACAAGGCACTGGCAAACCACCTCTGCTTCTCACTTGCCTTGAAAGCCCCTTGCTGGGGTTCCTGTAAATTGACTCTCTCTCTCTCTCTCTCTCTCTCTCTCACACACACACACACACACACACACACACACAAAGCAACCTTCTGCATTTGGTAAGAAAGATAACATCCGTTTGTACCTGTGCAAGTTTTTTCGTGATGTTGATGGATTTCCACTCCATGCAGCCAAAATGCAGTGGGTTCCTGAACATAGCTTCAGGTGGGTAGAGATGTTGGTCTGCAATAGAACTGCAAGACTTGAGTTCAGTAGCATTTTAAAGACCAGCAAGATTTCCTGGGTATAAGCTTTTGAGCATCAAAGTTCCCTTTGTCAGATCCAATGTACATATTCTTTGCTAGATTTGCATCCTTTATAAGTCATAGAGAGCCCGTATGGTGTAGTGGTTAGAGTGATGGACTAGGATCTAGGGGCCAAGCTACACATGATGAATGACACTTGAACGGCAAGTGGATTGAGTGGAGGGCAAGTGAACAGGGAGAAATACACTTGCCGTTCAAGTGTCATTCGTCATGTGTAGCTTGGCCCTAGGTGACCCAAGTTCCTTGCTCTGCCTGGTCTCAGGCCTGGCTAGGGGAATTCTCTCAGATCCTTCACCAGACACTGTTGTATGAGTTAAAGGGTCTGTCTTAGGGCCAAGCTACACATGACGAATGACACTTGAACAGCAAGTGTATTTCTCCCTGTTCACTTGCCCTCCAATCAATCCACTTGCTGTTCAAGTGTCATTCGTCATGTGTAGCTTGGCTCTTAGAAATTACTCCCCAGAAGTGCACTTGTACATAAGAATTGCCTGGAATGCTGAAGCAGTTACTTCTCTGAGAGGTTATACCCCAGTCCCCTCCCCACAGTTCAACCAGACAGTTGAAGTCAGCGAAAGTCCTGGGAAAGATGCAAAGCTGAAGTTCCCAAGGCCGTTATCTGCTGGACTGATAACGCCTGTCTGCAAAGCCAAGAATAGAGGGAGAAAGCTACACTACAACACTACAAGAAGAAAGCTCATACCACCCCCCACGACTCTGTCCACAATAGCATTGCATAACGGAATAACAAAAAAATCTGCTTCACAGGCATTTAAATATAAGTTACTTCTCATAAACATTCATCTTCACTTAGGTATTGATGTGGTTCACAGTAATTTAGCTTGTAAATATGGTTTTAGTAATAACTGATTATGACTTTGAGCAACACTACGAATGACTAGGGAAAATCTGAGTATTATTCTTATACCGAATCCCAATAAATCCCTTTTTATCGTTGCCAGAAATGGAGCACATTTTTATGCACTACGCCCTTTAAATCCATTCAACTGTGGAAGTCAAAAGCTACAAAGACTATTTACGTTTGTCACTAAACCTGTAGGCAATAGTTCAAAAAGTGAAGATGGGAGAGTAACCTGACATATCTCTCCTTGATGACAATGGCCATTGTTCATATAATACAAATCAACCATTTATTGTAATTTCTCTCTCTCTATTTTATTCTCAATAGTATAGTCTGTAAAACACAATGGCTCAGGCTGGTCGTCTAGTACAAACACTCAGTACACATAGTAATTTAGTAATTTATTTAGGAGGTTTTTAAGCTGCTGCTCCATAGTCCTGCTCACGAATTAACTATAGTTAGTTTGGGAAATCAGGATTCAGCCCACAATATCTTAATACTAATTGGCCTCAACAAGCCTTAGTTTCACACATTTCCTACCCTTAAAAAATTGCCATCGCTATCCCAGCCTGAATTGTTGGGCCCAATTGAAAGGAAAATTTGTGGCAACAGATTACTTTCAAAGGTTGCCTCCTTGATACTGGCAGCTGGTAGGAGACTTATCATATGGGGCGGAGGGCTTGCCAGTGTCATTGCAGCATCATTTCCAGCATGCCCTGGATGTGCCATCATGTGGGAGTGATGCACTACCATTCACTCCAAACTCTAACCGTAGTGTTTTAGGGCAAACGCTAAAGCAGCACCCAATGTGATGATGTCCCTCCCAGGTCAATTTGGAAGTAACATCTTGGCGTCTTGGCCATTACTCCCAACATTCCCCCCAACAACTACCTGAGTTAGGTTTGCCAAGTCCCTCTATACTCCTGGTGGGAAAGTTGAGACCTGGTGCTTACCTTCTGCTGGCTCAGTTTCTCCCCGCACAGACGCAAAGCACGAGTGAGCTCCAGAGCAGGCATGATGATGTCACTTCCAGAAGTGATGTCGCCATGCTGGGCACATGGCAATGTCACTTCCTTGAGTGACATCATCGTGCCAGAGTGCTCTCATGCTCTGCGTGGGGATGATCCAGCCCGTTTGGGGCCCGAATCGGACCCAAACAAAGCACGGGAATGTTCCCGCGTCTAGCGTGACGACATCACTTACAGAAGTGACATCGCCATGCCAGGTGGGAGCACGTGCATGGCGCGCACTCCTGAGGTGCCTGCTGGTGGGGGGAAAGCTCCCGAAGCTTGCCCCCTCCTGCCAATCACCCAGCAATTGGTGGACAAAGGGGCAAATCTCCGGGAGTTTGCCCGCCACTGGCAGACACCTGGGAAACCCTAACCTGTGTGGTGGCTGGCAGAGCTGACAGGTCTCCATCCCAAAGTGTGATACCTGGCCTCCCAGTTACTTTTTATTGCTGCAGAGCCAAAAACCCACACCACCTTTCCATGACATTAAGCCTTACCTTACACCAAATCATTCCATTTAATCTAAACGATACCTACAAAACCAACTTCCAAGAGCCCAACAGAATGCACTCCCTCTTCCAAGTTTCATCCTACAGTCGCCAACCTCATTCCACTTCTTCTGCCACTGGAACTCACTTTGTACACTTGTGATGCTAAGGCAGCTCTGGAAGTCAATGCATTAGACCCTGGTGGTACAACTGAGGTGGAAGAAACACATACTTTCCAGGCCTGTGCGCCATTCACTCAAGTTGCCTCTGGAGTCTGTGGCCTTGGACTCTGTTGCTGGTGATGTGAGAGATGGAGAAATGCTGCTCAAGGCATTTCATTGCCACAGGCACCTTGTATACTGTCTCACCAGATGCAGGGCTGGCCACAGAATGCAAACTTCCGTAGCCTGCCTTGGAGCCCAGCTGGAGAGCAGTAGGACAGATGCAGAGGAAGAGCCTGCCCTTCTAGAGGTTGAGGGAACTAGCCTTGCTCCCCAAGTGCAGTGAGACAGCGATGAGGAGGTGACCCCTGGAGGGCTACCAAACAGAACGTAGAGGCCAAGGCCTTTCCCTCCTGTTGCCTCCTAGCATAGTTGTTCAGGCCAGAGGTTACGGTCCCTGATGTGGAGGTTCTCTTTAGAAACCAAGGCCATGGATGGCTACTAGCCCATATCTTCCATGAGTCTGTCTAAGCCATCTATGCTAGTGGCCATTTCTAGGTCCATTGGCAATGAATTCCACGGGCACTCACTGAGTAAAGAGGAACTTTCCTTTGTATTTCTTGAATCTGTTGCGTATCAACTTAATGGAATGCAGAAAAGGTATAGTGTTACGGGTGGGGGGGGGCATTTTTGAAGATACAGTTTTCCAGCCATGGTGCCATAAATTCCATAAACAACAAGACTTAAGAGAACATAACCAAGGAAGCATATGTAAACTTTACATGTGCCCTTTCAGCCATGTGCTGTTGTGGCACAGTGGTTAAAAAATGAGCTGAGAAGCTGCTAGTTCATATCTCATCTCAGCCAGACTTTCATGGCGGTTTAGGGAAGTAAAGCCACACTCTCAAAGCCATGCCTCTTCTGCAGTTAGAGATGACATTACCCAGTGGGAGGGATTCCCTGCTCCCAGCCTCCGTCCTCCACCATCTCTCATCTGGCTAGCAAAGGGAAAAGGTGTGGGAACAGGCCTGGGAGCCCTGCAGCACACTTCCGTGTGCTCCAGAGCACTTCCTTGTTGTGCTGGAAATGATGCCATTCCTAGAATGACACAGAAGCAATGGGTCGCAGGCAGGACTGCTTTGATAGAAATTGGCCCCCAATCTACTGCTTGGGGTGGATTTTTTAGCAAACCAGCCCCACACACAACCCGTCTCTTCTGCATCATGCCAGGAATGACCGTATTCCTGGCATGGCAAGGAAGTGCTCTGGAGTGCGCACACACTGAGTGCATGTGCGAGGTAGGTCCTCCTCATTTCAAGCTGGAGGGACCTGGCAACCCTAGCTCTGATAATAATTTTAACTGTTTTACAGGATTGTTCTAAGAATGATATGAAAATAATGCATGTGAAGTACTTTGCTGTACAACAGGAGTCCCCAAGGCGGTGCCTGTGGGCCCACCATGGTGCCCACTGTGGGGCCTGTGGGCCCACCATGGTGCCTACTGACACCTTTTTTGAGTTTGTTTTAGGAAGTCAAAGGGGCTTTTGCCCAACTAGGTGTCTCATTGGACGTTAGAGATTTGATTGACTGCGCATATTTTTATAAACATTGATGCAGCAGCAGCTGCCGCCACAGCACAAGGATCTTTACTGCTTGACTGAAAGTAAGCTGCGTATATGCAGGAATACAGCCCTCCCGGCTAGCAGCTTACCTGCTTGAAGACGGGCTGCGTTTTGCCTCCCCGCCGGCAGAAGAGTGACAGACGCTCTCCCAGCATACAGGGAGTGAGGAGTGGGTGGAGCCAGAATGCATATAAGGCAGCTCCACCCTTTGGCCTCCTGCAGTCTCAAATTCGCTCGGCCCACCCATGTGCCTTGCGGTAGTCCAGGTTTAGCCGGTCACTGTTTTCATGGCCAGGTAGGAAATTTTCCCCATTTTCTATATTGGCAGTGGAAGAGTGGAGTTTTTTGCCTACCTTGTACTGCCTGTATGAGTTGTGGTAATTGGCTTTGGTGGAGCTGTAATTAGGTCCCTTGGCAGGATTAGGAGGGGAGAAATGAGTGGGATGGTGAGTACCCATTGCACATCCCCATTTGGGGGGGAATTGGGGTCAGTCAGGATCACTGGTACTGCTTGACGGCTGCCAGTTGAGAGGGCAGACTGCCATGTGGCTCACCTAGACAAGTAAGGCTCTCCTGCTGTATGGCGAGATGCTATAGGCTTGGAGTGGGGAGCCATTTTTCTGGCTGGCTGGGTCCCAGCCATGCGTGTTGATGGCTCGTGACCGGGGCAGTGTGACTCGCCCAGACAAGTTAGGGCAGAGGTTCAGGGTGACCCCAGGGCCTGACCTGTACTGCTAGTTAGGCCCTTGCCGTGTATGTATGTTGGTTATATGCTGTTGCCAAAATAAACATGGCCCATTTAGCTCCCAATATTGGTGTCTGTCTCTTCTTTCCATCTGGGGTGGCAAAATATTTTTAAACAAGACATTCATTTTCAAAGGCATCCTATTGAACAGATTTACTTTTAGAATTATTAATAACCTCACTCTTTGATACTGAATTAGATCAAGACGGGTAGCCATGTTAGTCTGTCTGTAGCAGTAGAAAAGAGCAAGAGTCCAGTAGCACCTATAAGACTAACAACATTTGTGGTAGGGTATGAGCTTTTGTGAGCCACAGCTCACTTCTTCAGATACAGCTAGAATGCGAGTCCATCTGTCCTTATATCTTGGCGAGTGGATTACAGAAGCTGAATGACAATAGCCAGTGAATGACAATAGCAGGCGTGAGTCAGCTGTGACTTACAAAAGCTCACACCCTACCACAAATTTTGTTAGTCTTATAGGTTCTACCGGACTCTTGCTCTTTGATTTTGGGTGGCTACTTGTGCTTCCTTTGGCAGCCCTTTTATGGTTAAGTCCACTACCCTGCGTTAGAACCCTAAAGGTGCCCACAGGCTTAAAAGGCTTGGGAACCCCTGCTCTACAAGTATTGTTGCTCCTTTTGGGGAGGTTGCTTTGGGACTCTGCAGCTGTATCAGTTTTTGGAATAGATGACTGTTATGGGATTAGCTTCTGTGTTTAGTCTAAGCAAAAATGAAAGTCTGAATGTGATCTTGGCTTAGTCCTTTTGGTAATACTTTGTAGGAGGTTATATTGCTGGCATCAGAGTATAGTTGCAGAGATTCAGACTCCCCTGATAGACTTGGAATTAATTTCTATTGTTTTAAATGGGGTAGATCTTCCTGGTGGATTTAGGATTTTACATATTTGCTACCTATGGCAGGGACTCCAGCTGCTTATACAATACATTTTAGGCATGATTTAAGTTGATTTATGCTTAAACATGGTAACTATTTGTGTGATAAAAAGGTTTGTGAAAACTTGTGTAGTATGCAAATACATTCATCCGGAAACTGTGATGGTCTGCAGTTCCCTGTTGGTTGCACACTTTGTGTCGAATACAACTTGGTCTTTGTGTAGAATTGGCCCTAAATCCCATTGAAATGAATGAAAATGAATTCCACGTAATGATGGTAAGTCAGGTCTGGAGGTCAACACACTAAACCCCATGAAAAGAATGAAATGAATTCCAAGTAATGAATTTGGGATTGGAGTGTTTAACCTTTCTCACTCTCTTACAGGGATTGTTTCTTTTTGTTCTCATTATAACACTTTTCATTTTGCCCATTTTCACTCTTGATTTTGCCTAGTTTGTTTTATGACATTTTAATGCAATGTATATATTATACATCATTTAGACGTCATTTCTTTTCTATTGCTCGAAAACAACATTAACAATTCTGAAGATTACACAGGAAGAATTCAGTGTGATGAAATGAAAAATGGCTCAGAAAAAGACTCATTTGTGCACAAGATCAAAATAGAGAATAAAATGGCAAAATTCAGTAGCATACCTACTCTCTTTTTAAATAACAACAACAACAACAACATTTGATTTATATACCACCCTTCAGGACAACAATGCCCACTCAGAGCGGTTTACAAAGTATGTTCTTATTGATGGCTGTTGTGGGTTTTCTGGGCTGTATTGCCGTGGTCTTGGCATTGTAGTTCCTGACGTCAGGAACTACAATGCCAAGACCACGGCAATACAGCCCGGAAAACCCACAACAGCCATCGTTCTCCGGCCGTGAAAGCCTTCGACAATATGTTCTTATTGCCCCACAACAATCACCCTGTGAGGTGGGTGTGGCTGAGAGAGCTCCAGAGATCTGTGACTGACTCAAGGTCACCTTACTGGCTTCAAGTGGAGGAGTGGGGAATCAAACCTGGCTCTCCACATTCGAGTCCCGTGCCACTACACCAAACTGTGACACAAGATGAACTTTTAGTAACTTCAGTGCTTGGAGAATTTATAAGAATGCCACATTTTTTCATTTATTGTGATATTACTGTCTCAAGTGACCTCAAAGTATATTTATGAAACAATATGTATGAAGTATTTAATCCTTGCCCTGATCTGGGTAGCTGATTAAACGGGAGACCTCCAACAAAGACCAGGGTTGTTATGCAGAGGCAGGCAATGGAAAACTACCTCTGAAAGTCTCTTGTCTTGAAAACCCCAGCAGGAGTCATCAAAAGTCAGCTGTGACTTGATGGTGCTGTCTGCCACCAGTTAATCCTTACAGATCTGTGAAATTTATGGCCTAGCAGCCATGAACTGTGACTTGCCATGTATCTAATATCCTCCATCTTAGGGCAGTCCCAAGAAAGAAGCAAACTGGGGATTTCACCACGCCTCTCTTTAGCTGCTGCATGTGGTTGGCGGTTTGCACATCTCTGCAGATGACATGTAGGAATGTGCAAATCAGAAATATTTAGAATTCAAAGACAAATGCTGTATTTCTGGATTTTTTCCTGAATGTTTTCAAATCTGAATTTTATAGTTCCAGACAGGTAGACTATAAAAAAACAAAAAACAAACAAACAAATCTGGGGTAGAGATGGGCATGAACAGAAAAAAATGTGAGCGTGTTGTTCATTGTTCATTGCCATCCACGAACAGGGACTCACGAACAACCACAAACATTGCCCAGTTCACGAATATGTTCATGGTTGGCTGTTCGTGGGGGCCAGCAGGCTTTCCTCCAGCCATCATCCAAGTTTGGTCAAGATCCCTACTGCACCACTCCCAGAAACCTTACTTGAGCAAGCAGCAGGAAAGGTACCAATAATAAATAATAGTTTGGCCCAGAGCCTGGCAGCAGCCCTGGAACTTGAAGGGGTAGATCCCTAATCCCCCAGCCCACACACAAAGAAAATTAAAACTCCAATAGACTCTATCAAAATGCCAACAGCAACTGTCTCTCCCTCTCCACTGTCTCCAAACTAAGCCAGAGCTGGGAGCCCACCTCCCCCCTAGTCTTTGCTCCCTTGTAACAAATTTGGAGCTCCACACTTGAAAGGAAGACCTGCCTATCAAGCTAAATTGGGCTTAGATTGGGGTTTCCAGGGCAACAGCAGGAGTTCAGTCAGAGTTCAGACAACCCCTGCCTAAGTTGCTAAGGGAATTGATTGCAGGTGCCAGGCTTGACAAACATCAACAAATTAGGCTTGCAATGACCACCTATTGGTTTAGAATGGGGCCTCACAAACAGCTTGTTTGAGAACAGCAGATGGGGATGTTCGTGGCTTTTTTAAGGTTCGTATTGCTGTTCATGCTCATCTCTAATCTGGGGTTGGAATCCCACTGGATCCTACTGAAAATAGGTCAAGCCCCTGGTAAATGAAAGTGAAACATATTCCCTAGAGAGGCTGGCAGCAAGGGCAGTGGGGACAGGGAGCTGAATGTCCCCCTGATTGGTGTTGTCATGGTTTTTCCAATAGTGGGGTGATATCAAAGGCTGTGAGAGGTGTTTTTTCTGCACTTAAGGAATCCTGAAGCTGATACAGAGAACAGAAAGCATGTTCACATTGGTTTTTCCAAATGAAAAGAGGGAATAGATGCTTGATAAAGCCCTGCTGTCCCCTGACCATTCGCTGCAGATTACTTCTCAGTATTCTAAAGCAGTTCCCCCAGTGGTGTGTGCTGTGGAGGGTAGTTGTCTGCCCTTCCATCATTAACTGCCATCTAATCTTTTCCGCCTGCGATGTCTTGTCCAGAGTATTTACCAACCTCCAGGACTAGCTGGCTTGGCTCCAGTGTGTGTTGCCTTATGCTGCCCTGAGGCCTCTTGCAATGCTCAGGACAGTAGTTTGAGTACCCAGATTCAGGACATTGCCTGGGCACTGCTGCCTGGCAGTTCCTCCTCCTCATCAACAACAACAATAACAGCAACAACAATAATACTTTTCACAAGGATATTAACAACATCAGTATATGATTATTTAATGGAAAACAATATGTACCCTATTGTACAGAAAGGCGATTTAAAAAGTCAAGAGGTGCTAAAGATCAACTGCTAATAGACAAAATGGCACTGAAAAATTCAAAAAGAAGAAAGACGAATTTGAATATGGCATGGATTGACCACAAAAATGCATTTGATTCACTGCCGCACAGTTGGATTAAAACCTGCCTGGAAATTTTTGGAATTAGTAAAAACATCAAGCTGTTCCTTAAGAAAAATATGTAAAAATGGAAAACCATGTTAATGGCCTATGGTGAAGAAATTGGGGAAGTTTGTATCAAAAGAGGTATATTTCAAGGGGACTCCTTGTTGCCTTTATTATTCAACATCTCAACCCTTGACAATGGTCCTAGATAAAATAAAAGTGGCTTATTATATTTCTGATCAGGCTGGGAAAATAAACCATCTCCTGTACATGAATGATTTGGAATTGTATGCAAAGACTCCCACTGAACTTGAATCATTGCTTAATACAGTGAAAATGTACAGTGATGATATTAAACATGAAAACTAATGAACATGCATCACTCTTTACACCCAAAAAGTGATGTTGACAGGCTATATCTACCATGAAAAATTGGTGGAAGTGGACTGTTACAATTACACCAGATAGTGGAAGAAGAAAAGAGAGGCCTGAATGATTACATCAGTAGAAGTACAGAAAAATTACTTTAGGCTGTGAAAACAGAGAACGTATTAAAAACAACCAAAACAAAGGCTGAGTACAAGAAGAAACAGTTTGAGAATAGATTAAATGGCTGGAAAAACAAACCCTTACATGGGAAACATCTAAAAAATATTGAAGGTCTGGTCTTCACAGCACAAGAACAAGCATTGCAAACGAATGTTATGAAAGCCAAAATTCAGAAAATCAGGGAAAATCCAAAATGTCACCTTCGCCTGGAAAAAGATGAAATTGTGTCCCATCTTATTTCTGAATGGAGCAAAATTGCACAGACGGACTACAAAGCTACACATGACAGGGTCGCAACGCAGATTCATTGGTTATTGTGTAAAAAGTATAACTTGCTAGTATCAAAGAATTCATGGGGACATCAGGTGGAAAAGGTGCTAGAAAATGAACAAGTCGAGACCTTGTGGGATTTCAGAATTCAAACTGATCAGTATCTTGAACATAATACACCAGACATAACTGTTGTGGAAAATCAAAAAGTCTGGATAATCGACATTGCAATTCCTGGGGATGCCAGGAAAAAGAACAAAAAAAATGATTAAATATAGAGATCTGGCAATAGAAACAATCCGACTATGGAAAAAGAATGCCACACTAGTAAACATTGTCATCAAGGAACTTGGAACCATCTCGAAAAACTTTGCAACTCATATGGAAAAACTGCAGCTTTCTGACATAACACCTACAGAACTGTAAAAGACAGCTACTTGGAACAGCATACATATTACGCTGATTGATACTTAGGTCTCTGGCGGAAACTTGTATCACCTTAGCAAGACCCATCAATAATAGCATGTGACCTCTGCTTATTGTTGATTGTGCTTTGGATAATTTGAACAACAACAATAACAATAACCACTTATATACCACTTTTCTAGACAGATTAGTGCCTCACCCAAAGCGATGAAAAAGTTGGTGTTATTATTATCCCCACAATACAGCTGGGAAGCTGAGATCATGGCAGTAGTGGGATTTGAACCAGTAGAGTGCTGATTTGCAGCCAAACCACTTAACTATACAGCGTTGGGGGACTGAGGGAAAGAATTTTTTTAAAAAAACATTTGTCCTTGTTTTTATTAGGAAATAGTTGTTTCATACTGACTTAAGTTGAATTAAAACTATTGGAAAGTCTGAATTCTGAAGATTGGCTGAGAAATCACTGGAGTGCAGTGTTACAATGAGAATCCTTTTCACAAACTTGTCTTTTAATTGGTATAGTGATTTGGCAGCTGCCTTCCGCCCTGCTCCACCCACTTGGATTCTCTAAGCCTATCATCTTTCAGTGAAAAGAAAAAAAAATTAGAGAGGGCTTTCTGGACAGATGGCTGTGTCGTATTGGTATTCTAATTCATATGCAAATTTTGTAAACAACTCTGCTCTGGCCATATGTACAGGTTTTCACATTCCCTCTGGAATGGTTTTCAATGTAAGTCCCAGTAAAATATACTTCTTGTTTTCATAATATAATATTATTAAGTACATTTCTGCCAGGCAATAATTTTTTAAAAACTTATATTTGAATGGAGAGCTGAAATGGCAAACACAGGTAAGGAGGGTGTTGAAGATACTGAGTAATACATAAAATGAAGGCTTTCCTGACACTAATTTACAAGGTGGTCATAAAGTAAAACATACATTTTGCTTTAGTAACTAAGTCCTGAACTCAGTTTTGGTGGGTAGCAATGTTGATCTGCAGTAGAACAGAAGTTGAAACCAAAAATCAACAAGACAGTACCGAGAGTCAGAGTTCCTTCAGATACATGAACTTGAAATTCTAAATATCAGATGCCATTAAAGGTTGATCAATTTACTTATTTGGCAATGTTTTGTTGCTGTTTTTGTGTGTGTCTGTGTGTGATTTGGAATATAGAGAGCTGTGTTTGAGCAGGGAGAGACAAATATGTTATTTTAAAAAATAGTTGTATGCATTTTGCGTCATTTTGCAGCCTCTCACACATTTTTTCTTTGCTGCATCTCCCCATTTTGTTTCCTTCATCCTTTGTTCTTAGTTCCATATGTAGTATATTCAGTAAGCAAGCTAAATGCTGCTTGGCACTAGACATGGGCACGAATGGAGAAAAAAAACCCGGACCAGCTGTTCGTTGTTCGTTGCCATCCACGAACAAAGAACAACGAACAGTAACAAACATGACCCTGTTCACAAACATGTTTGTTGTTCATTGTCTGTGGCCTTGTTTGTTGTTCGTTGTCTGATTCCCCCCCTGCCGCCAGCCGGCTGATAATTTAAAGGGCCCTTTTCTGCCACGTGCAAGGGGCAGGGCCCTTTAAACACCCCACAAACTGACCTTCCCAATGTCCAATACCCACCAAATTTGCAGGCGACATAGTCCTCACTGTCCTCCAAAGACCCCCCAAGTTTCAGAGAGATTGCACCCCAGAAAAAGCATGATCCGTGGATCCCCCCCCTTTGTTGTCATTTTCTCTTCACAGTGGCAAAAACAGGACTCTCTGCTGGAAGCTATTTTGAGAGGTTACAAACTGACCTTTGTAATGTCCGATACCCACCAAGTTTGCAGGGGATATGGTCCTCACTGTGCTCCAGAGACATCCCAAGTTTCAGAGAGATTGCACCCTGGGAAAAGCATGATGCATGTGTTCCTTGCTTTGCTCTCATTTTCTCTTCACAGTGGCAAAAGCGGGGCTCTCTGCTGGAAGTACTTTGAAGGATTAAAGGCGGAAGGAAAGCCAGAAGGAGTTCAGACAGAGTTCAGTCCCTGCCTCCGGTTGCCAAGGGAATTGATTGCAGATGCCAGACTGTCTAGCTTGACAAACGGCTGATGAAGGCAACGAACAATGTTTGCAATGACCACTTGATCATTTAGAATGGGGCCTCATGAACGGCTTGTTCGTGAACAAACGAACAGGCTGTTTGTGTTTTTTCCCCATTTGTAATGCTGTTCGTGCCCATGTCTACTTGGCACACCATTTCGGAAGCCAATTTATACGTTTTCCTTGGTAAGGATAAACTTCCAGCACTACCTGACAAAAGCCTTCATCTGTGCTTGAGTGGTGAGCTAAATCAGGATTAGTATTCTCAGTAACTCCTCCTCTTACTTCCTTTGGTGGATGATTCCTAGAAGGAGGGCAACTGTTTAATTGGGTCTTTTAGTTAACCAGTAATTGCCTCTGGCAGCACTGGGTTATCCGATCAAGTTTTTCACAGATCTTAGTAAGGTTCGGGCTTGTTAATACTGATTACTTAGCTAGATAGTCCAGGATTTCTACTTTATTTAATTCTAGTCCTTCATCTCTGGGTGATGACATTTGAAAAAGGTCTTTGATTCCTTTTGAACTCAGGGCCAAGCTACACATGACGAATGACACTTGAACAGCAAGTGTATTTTTCCCTGTTCACTTGCCCTCCACTCAATCCACTTGCCGTTCAAGTGTCATTCGTCATGTGTAGCTTGGCCCTTAGTCTAATTGTAAGAGCTGTAAATTAGAGATTGGGGACAGCCCTGCCTCCACAGACAAACATTGGTATCTGTTTGTCTGTTTGGTGTGGCTTAGGAGTCCCTCCAGAGAAAAAAAAATCTTCCATTTTACTTTGTTTGGTGCAGGGGGTGGGAGCATTGTTAAATGGACAATCCTGTTTCTTTCCCATTTACGTATTAAAATTCCAAGCTTGGATATCACTTGATAAGACAAATTAAAATTTAATACAACAACACAGAGATAACATAGAGTTTAGTCTTCCAATTCACCACACATTCATATTTTTCACCATTTTATGGGACTTTTGCATCATTGTTATGACTTTTATACCCTGTGCGCCACTGACGAGCAAAAATACTTCCATCAATTTCAACAGCAATTTTGTTGTTGAATTGTGTTATTTTGGTAAGGAAAATAATAAATCGAGAAACTATTAACAAACTACTGACGTCTGAGTCAAATCAGATCATCATTAAAATAATTAAAACCAAGCTAAAATATGCTACAATACAATAAAATACACATAAATAAAAAAACAATTAAAACATTGTCATTATTGTGTCTGAAGCCAAGGAAACAGTGTGCATGCTGGTTCAAATCCAAATGTAGCCATGAAACTCATTGGGCGATCTTGAGCCATTCTCCCACAGCCTAGCCTCAGGACTACTGCGAGGATACAATGGGATTGAGCAGAACAGTAAATGGTCTTCTGAGCTCCTTGGAGAAAGAGCATAGTATGTTTACTTTTTATTTCATTTCATTTATACCCTGCTTTTCTCTCCATTGGAGACCCAAAGAACTTACTTTGTTCTTCTCTCCTCCATTTGTCCTCACAACAACCCTGTCAGGTAGGTTAGGCTATGTGATTGGCCCAAGGTCAACCAGCAACCTTCCATGGCAGAGCAGGAAATTGAACCTGGGTTATTCAAATCATAGTCCTTCACTGTAGCCACTGTAACATACTA
The DNA here is from genome assembly GCF_028583425.1 of Eublepharis macularius. NCBI lineage: Eukaryota > Metazoa > Chordata > Lepidosauria > Squamata > Eublepharidae > Eublepharis > Eublepharis macularius. Next base: position 22,001,677 of record NC_072796.1, read on the forward strand.
GCTCTTGTAGTGCAGATATAATAGCAGTAGGTATGGAAGAATATCCTCTGCTTCTCAAAGCTGTTCCATTGTTATTCTTGCATAGTATATATGTATGTATTTACAAAGATGAAATGTCATGAAAAAAACACATTTTTTTCATCTTCCCACATGGGCTTTGTGTGAACTGCATGCTATTCTTTTTTTTTTTAAGGCATCAGAAGAACGGGAGTTGCTGAATAAAATATGTAAGGGTTTATTTTCATGAGTACATCATTGGATGGTTGTGATTCTCACAGTAATTTCCCCCCACATATGTATTACTTGCCATCTATCTTGCCAACCTCATTGCAAATACAGTAACTTTCAAACAAATATATGCACTCCATGTATAAAGGGAATAAATCACAAACAAATGCAATTTCTCTGTTGGAAAAGCTTTTTATTGGTGGTAAAAAAAACCTGGTAGCAGAGAAACTTTAAAGTAATCTCAACAGTCCTGCTCTACAATCAGATGCATAAAGAAGATTAGTAAGTTCCATGCTTTGAAACTAAATTGCCTCCGTTTTTTCCCCCCTTCAAAATGTGTACTAGAAAATGTTTATATTATAAAATCCACGCTGCAATCCTATGCTTGCGAGTTTGGAAGTATATTCCATGGAATAAAAGGATTTTTTTTCCTGTGTAAACCTGCACAGAAGCATAGTAATTTAAAAAAAACCTGACTCATATTCTGCACAATGCAGGCCTTGTTTTGCAGTACTCAGTGTAAAGAGGAGGCTATGAAATATAGCATATCACCTAAAATGTCAGCAGGATGCACCAAAATTGTAAGGATGTGTTTTTCCTGTCTGGGGATTCTTGATAAATCTGCAAGGATATTTTCATTTCACCCATCTTCTAGGTCTCAGAATAGTGAGTAATATCTTGCAAATATGGCTACAATGGTTTGAAAGACAAAAGACAACAAAATGTGAAATCAGAAAGTTCAAAATATAAGATACTGTATCTCCCTGTCTTGGTTTGAATCAGAGTTGTCTTCAGAAAATATCTATCACTGTGTACCAGTACATTGGGATTTTGCAATGAATTAATTCAAACCTAAAAGCATTTCTGTTTTGGGCTGCATGCCAAACCATCACCTTGGATTCCATAAAACCAGATGGCACAGTTAGAGAGTGCATGTATTTGGGCATGGCTTGGACACTGCATCCAAACTCTGAAGAGGGATGTACAACTAAAGTGTGGCACAGGCCTATCCCAACTTTTGGGAGGAAAAATGAGTGCATGAAAACATGGATGCTTTTTAAAAAGAGACTTTCACTATAATTTACTAGGTATATTGGGGGACTACTCTAATGGTTAAAATGTTGGTCTAGGATCTGAGAGAGGCAGGTTCAAATCCCTACTCTATTATGAAGGCTTGCTGGGCGACTTGGGCTAGTCACTCTTTCTCAGCCTAACCTACCTTACACAGTTGTTGCTGTGAGGATAAAATGGAGGATGGAGAATGATGTAAGCTGCTTTGGCTCCCCTCTGGGGGGAAAATGTGAGGTATTGATATATAAATAAATAAATAGACCAGATACAATTTTCCATGGGCTGCATCCAGCCCAATCATCATGATACAAGTTGTTCATCTCAACGGCTCTCCTTTGTTTTATTTTAAGACAGCCACCCAACTGTTCAAACGTCAGCTGTAAGGCTCATGGGAAAGTGCACAGGGTGAAGAAGAGAGCTGTATTAATATTACAGCTACCAAAGGAGGACTTATTTTGCAGGCTAGCTAGCAGCGTGTGCCAAGAGGATTCTATTTTGGAACAGTAGGTTCATTAGGCTATTTTGTGTTGGTTTTAAGAATCGTGTTTCTACAGGTTGGCTGCTGAAACCCAATGCTGCAATCTCTATATCTGACAGCACCCTGGAAAGCATATACATGAGCAAGGCCTCCTGAATTTCAATTTCATTCCAGTTAGAGCCGGACGAGAGACAGGAGCGAATTAATCAATGGTTACTCCTTGGTCTATTTATCAAAACACTCAGACCAGAATTAATACATTTTGGGTTGTGCACCGACTTGCAAGGAGCTTTCAGCCATGGGAGTTCTAGTTGCAAACTTCCTAGAGAGTTCAATTTTTAACAAGCATCGGCAAGGCGCTTTCCTAATTGTTTGCTAGATTAAAAATCCATGTACTGGTCTGCCTTCAAATTCGCATAAAGCCAGGTGATAAAAAGGTTAGGGTCTGATACCCTACCAACTGAATTTCAGTGGGTGGGGAAACTCTATACCTTGCAAAAATATTTTCTCCTAATATGTTAGCTCCTTTTGTGGCAGGTCATCCAAAAGGGGTCTATGTGTGTGTGTTGTTGTTGTGACCCATCCTTAAGATACCTTCAATAATAACTTCAAGTCAGGACCGTGCGTCATTCCTGTGTCCTTTCACTGGAGCTGGTTCAAGTTTCTTCAGTACCCTAAATTGTTGCAGTGGGCTCTCTGTGATGCTGTGGTACTCTATTGACTTCCATGCATGTCTATTCCAGATCAGTTTTTTAAACATTATTTCTTTTGTAAAATATCTATATCTTGTCTTTCCTCATGGCTCAAAGTGGCTTACAAATTAAAACTTAAAACAGCACAATTTAAAGAACAGTAAAATCCCAAATGATCCCTCTCTTCTCTTCCCTTAGCATGACTAAATTGTGATACCCAATGTGAGGCCAGAAGCAGAACTTTTGTGACAAACACAGCTTACCTCTTTGTACTGGGTTTATATATGCCTCAGAACTGTCGTTAAAAGCAACTACGCATGCAACTGTACTGCTTCAGTTGATGGCATTCATCATGTTGATGCATGCTTAGTACTTAATAATAACATTCTATTTATATACTGCCCTTCAGGACAATTTAACACCCTCTCACAGCGGTTTACAAAGTGTGTTATTATTATCCTCATAACAATTACCCTGTAAGAGGAGGGGGCCTGAGAAAGCTCCGAGAAGCTGTGACTGACCAAAGGTCATCCGGCTGGCTTCAAGCAGAGGAGTGGGGAATCAAACCTGCTTCTCCAGATTGGAGTCCTGCTGCTCTTAATCACTACACCAAACATACTTAGTACTTATCATATTAAACTACAGCTCCCAGGTGGCAGTGTGAGAACAAGTTCTGTGAACTAGTTGAGAACATTGGATTGACATGAACACACTTAGATCTGGAAGTCAGGCTGGCAAACTAAGTGAGGCTACCCACAGTTTTGCTCTCTCTCAAGTTGAGCTGAAAATTAAGGAAACCATCCCTTTTGCAAACAGTTCTTTCCCCCCCCCTGTTGAGTGGTTCGATACATAGGGTGGGAGGGACAGGGACAGCGACAGAAAAGCTGTGTGAGAACAGATCTGTGCAAAACCCAAAAAATGTGCAATTCAAATCAAAGGCACTTTTGAGCATTCAAAAATATTATTTTTTAATGTTCAAGGGTGCTGCTCTCAATTTGTGATCCAATTGTGATTTGAACACAAAAGAGTTTTGCTCTGTTACTTGAAATGGTCAGGAATAGAGATGGGCACGAACCGAAATCAAAGTTCAGCATGAACTGGGCCGGTCCGTGGTTCGCGAACTGGTGGTTCATCAAAGCCCATTTCTGATGAATCACCGCAAACTTTAGGCTAGTTTGTTTGGTTCGTTTTTCGGTTTGTCACTGCAGTCAACCTGGCACCAATCAATCAGTTTCCTAGGCAACGAGGGATGGACTTTCTGCAGACTTTCTGCTGACCTAGAAGTGACCTGCTGACCCAGAAGTGACCATTTGCTGGCCTGGAAGTGACATTTTCATGAACCAAACTGGGGCAGGTTGTTTTGTGGTTCATGAAATTCAATGAACCACAAACCACACGGTTCATTTCCCCCCCAGTTCGTGCCCATCTCTAGTTGGGAATAAGGTCCAGTCTTGCTGTGTGATGATCACCCTTATTCTGATTCCTGTCTCCTCTCAAGAGAGGTGCTTATTTGTTCCTACACTGGATCTTTACCTTTATTTCTGAATAAATAAATAGCTATGTCTTTTATCCAAGATGCACGGTTCTGCCCTTTCTGGTCATTTGCTGCTGTTCTAATGACACCCATGATTCCATGCAAAGACTAGTGCCATGACTTTCAATATTCAGCGAACCTCTTGCTTGAATACAATATGTGCTTCTTCATAAGGACATAAGAAAATATCATTATGTATCAATAAATAAATGCCTGGCTAGATCAAACCAAAGGTCCATTTGTTCCAGCATTCTGATCTCAGCACTAACTATCTGTGTTTTTTGTTAATGCAGGACATGAAGGTGATGCTCATTTCTTCCTCCTTCTGGTATTCAGTGGAATCTAAACATGGAGGATTTGTTTAAGCAGACCTATCTTCGTGAATACCCTGGCCTGGATAGCCGAGGTGAGCCTGATCTTGTCAGAGCTCAGAAGCTAAGCAGGGTTGGCCTTGATCAGTAATTGGATGGGAGACATCTAATGAAGACCAGGGTTGCAGAGGCAGGCAATGGCAAACCACCTTTGATATTCTCTTGCCACAAAAACCCCACCAGGGGTTGCCATAAGTCAGTTATGACTTGAGGGCACCACACCCACACATCTTCATCAATGTATAATTTCTTATGCAATTTAAACTGGAGACTTTTAACAAAGATGAGATAAAGAACTGCTCTGGTTATTAGCCATGATAGCTAAATGGAGCCTCTGTCTTCAGGGTCAATATGCCATGCAACAATAGTAAATTAATTACATATTGTGTGAAGCTCAACACAGCAACGTCAAATTCAGCTGCTATGTTTGCTAAGACTCCCCAACACTCTGGCCCTGGGACTCTTTGCTCTGATCCTTAGCCACCATTTCTACATATTTGGATTTTCTGGACAGTGTGTCTGGCTCTGTATGCTTGCATTTTGACACACAAGAGAAAGTTAGAACACTGCAGCAGAACTGTGAATTACACAGCAAGGTTAACTTGCCCGGATCTCTAAATACGTCAACATCCTTACCCTGCGCAGATGGAGAAATCTTTGCCACAGCTGTTCTCTCTCTTAATACCTGTCCCCAAGGGAAGACTTCATTCTAACACATACCAAGAATCTAAAACTTTATACATTTTAACATTTTTAAAAGTGCATTCTGTGAATAATTTGCTGTTTCAGCTTCTTTCAGAAATGGCCATGGATAGAAAAGGTGTCTCTGTGTTTAGAAAGAATATGGAAACATGTTGAGAGGAACTTTGGTACAATTAACCCAAATCTACTTAGGCAAATATCTTTACATGAAAAGGGGGTTTCACTGAAAGATTACCCAAAGTTTTCTTCTTTTTTGAGCCTGTTAGATTACTGTTTGTTGCCATTATAGGCAGCTGTTTCAGCACTATTTTATTTTGTGTTGTTTTCGATGAGATCCTTCTTTTCGATGGGATCCTTCGATGGGATTAATGTAGAAATGTCATAATGCCAAGTAGCCAGTCTGGTTGGATAAGATGACAGTATTACTGAGGACAGTACTTCCTATATCTGCCCTTGGTCTGGAAAGAGTGGAATGATGGAGCTGGAGAGAAAAAGGAGTATGACTTATGATTGCCAACTCTGGGTTAAGAAATTCATGGAGATTTGAGGATGGAGCCTGGGAGGATGGAGTTCCAGGAGAGAGCTCAGCAAGGATGGGGTGCCATAGAGACCCCCCCCCACTGAAGCTGTAATTTTTTCTAGGAGAACTGATCTCTGTAGTGTGAGAACAATTGTAATTCCAGGAGATTTCCAGCCCTCACCTGGAGATTGACAACTCTATGGCTGCTATTGTCATTGTTGCCTCTACCTCCTAGGTGGTTGCCCACCAACAATACAGGCATTTCCCTGCCTGAGGCTTCATATTTTGCACAAATTGGCTACTGCAGGTATGGTGAGCCAAACTTTACCTATTTCTGCAGGCTTCTCCAAAATTTGCAGTAAAGTAAGGCTCATTTGTTCTTGCCTGTTAACAGCATTATAAAAGCTGGGAGTGTTCTCTGACTCAGCCCTAAAATTGGAAATTTCTGTCTGCCTAGTACGTTTTTATCCTGCCTTTTCTCCAAGAAGCTTGGGATAGCAAACACTATTCTCCTTTTCCCATTTTATACTCACAACAACTCTGTGAAGAAGGCAATGCAGAGAGCGTATGACTAGCCTAAGGTCACCCAGTGAAATTCCATGACAGAATGGGGATTTGAAGGTGGGATTAGAGCCACACATTGCTAAATCATTGTTTTTATGGCTAGGGGATGACTTCCCTCATTCCCTCTTGGACCTATCTCCCTTTGGTACCTGCTGCCCACCACCAAACATACAGGTTCTAACCCTCACCAGTCATTTTGAAACCGGTAAATTTCTCACCCAGGATTCCTAGCAAATGGATGAGTGGTTAGGTGAGTGGTTGAAGACATTTTGACACAGCATTGTTCTTAACCAAAGAAAGATCTTTATTATACTTAGGGCTTTTTTCAGCTAGAATGCAGTGGCATGGAGTTCTGGAACCTCTTGAAAATGGTCACATGGCTGGTGGCCCCGCCCCCTGATCTCCAGACAGAGGAGATTGCCCTCCACGCCACGGCGCGGAGGGCAATCTAAACTCCCCTCTGTCTGGAGATCAGGGGGCGGGGCCACCAGCCATGTGTCCATTTTCTCCAAGGGCAACCCACTGAGTTCCACCACCTCTTTTCCCAGAAAAAAAGCCCTGATTATACTACATTAGAATATAAAATACAGAGAGCACTCAATATGTAGGAAGGTATATCACGCTAGTCTGGCAGCTAAATATGAAAAAGAAATAAAATTACTAAATAAATATTACTAATTACTAATATCTAGTTACAGCACTTGCATCCTTCAGGATGGCTGACATGCTCTGAGGGTGGGGGGGTCAAGGGGTAGAGACAATCCACTTTCCTCCTCCCCCTCCAGTTTCCAAATGAACAAAACCACCACAAAGGACTGTAGATTTTTTAAACCCTGCTTCAGAGAGGTGGATTTCCCCCTTTCTCCTCCTGAGTTAGAACAATCATCCTTCCAGGTTCCATAGCACCCCAAACCCTAGTCATGTTGTCCATGAAGCCCAGACAATTATGATGCTACCAAAAGGCTAGAAAAACACCATTCCTCCATGACTGGATGACAGAACAAACAGTGACACCCAGGCTTCTTTATGGCTTCTCCCTAGGATAAGCTTTCCTAGGGTCAAAGTCAGAAGGTGAAATAAAGGCTACTGTTATATCTAAAGACCTGTTTATTATTTCTTTGCTATAGCAGTCATTTACAACTAGATTCTCCTGTAAGGAGAAACCAGTCACTGTGCAAATGATGGCCTATAGTGCAATATCCAATGATCTGTGGATGAAACCTTGGTTTAGCAGATCTTTGTCCAATATTTCACCCACTACACCTAACAGTTTAAATTAGGTCAGGCAGGGAAATGATGCGTCGTGATTACCAAACTTTTGCTAGATGAAAATTCCCACAGCATTGTGTGAGCTTCTCCTGGTGCAATGGAGCACCAGCCAATTCATCTCCAGCACCACAGACCGCAGAACCCTGCAGAAAAGATCCATTAATGATTATTGGAAGTATGCATATTTCTCTGCCTTGTGGAAAGCTCTTGTTCTATACTTCACTACCAGAAATACATGCATGTTTAGCTGCCAAATGTCATATTTTTATTATGTACTTAAAAACTTTTTTATGGACTTGCACCTTGTCAATGGTGGTAAGAAAGAACAAATACCTTCTATTGACTTACCTACTTAGCTGGAGTCATCTGTACATGCTGAATGTGCTTCCAACTGGATGTCCATGATCACAGTGAAGACGGAGAGCAGAGAGACTTCCCTAGAGTATATGTACCTATTGTAAATATTGGAATAGTTCGATGTATTGTCGAAGGCTTTCACGGCCGGAGAACGATGGTTGTTGTGGGTTTTCCGGGCTGTATTGCCGTGGTCTTGGCATTGTAGTTCCTGACGTTTCGCCAGCAGCTGTGGCTGGCATCTTCAGAGGTGTAGCACCAAAAGACAGAGATCTCTCAGTGTCACAGTGTGGAAAAGATGTTGGCAGGTCATTTGTATCTACTCAGGAGGGGTGGGGTTGAGCTGAGTCATCCTGTAAGAGTTTCCCAGGGTGTGGAATGCTAATGGCGGGAGGCTTCACTGTATCCTGAGGAGGTTCTTTTGCATATGGATTGGTGCTTGATGTGCTAATCTTCTCTGCAGGGCTATTGTCGGGGATAGAATGTTTTGTTAGCCTGGTGTTTTTCAGAACTGGAAACCATGCTCTGTTCATTCTTAAGGTTTCTTCTTTCCTGTTGAAGTTTTGCTTATGCTTGTGAATTTCAATGGCTTCCCTGTGCAGTCTGACAAAGTAGTTGGAAGTGTTGTCCAGTATTTTGGTGTCCTGGAATAAGATACTGTGCCCTGTTTGAGTTGGTGAAACGTCAGGAACTATAATGCCAAGACCACGGCAATACAGCCCGGAAAACCCACAACAACCATTGGAATAGTTGATAATTGGTTTGGATGTGAACACTTTATTGGTATTGACTTCATGCTACATTGATATTGACTATATGGGCATTGATTTTGTACAGCCAGTCACTATTTATTTATTATCTATTTAATGCTGTATTGATTGATTGATGAGCCCGGTGCACTTTCAGTAGTAAATTATTATATTTGTACAAAGAACTATTAATGATGGAGGAATTTAGCACGGTGCACTTTAAGTACTAAATGTCTGTAGATTGATAATTTCCTCCATGGAAGATCCGTGATCTTTCATTTGTTATCTCTGTTCTGTGGTGCCCTTTGGTTTTGCAGCAAATAGTGAAATGTCAAGGTAAATGTGAGGGTCCAAGTTTAGATCAAATATCCAAGGAATTCCCACAAATTCAATAAAACTGCCAAGAATCCCCACATTAGGTGTCATCGCCTGCTTCTCATCGTCTCTGTACCTTCTTTTGGGAATGTAGGGCTGGTGAAGTAGCACCCCATGCAGTGGGCAGAAGTGGTAAGTCCTGGGGCAACACTTGGCAATGCATTTGGCATTAGAATTTCTTATTCGGGAGAAACACTTGCAGAACTTTGAGGAAGAGTACAAAAAAAATTCACGAGAATTATTTCTGGGCAGTTCCACACTAGACATGGGTATGAACGGAAAAAACAACAACGAACACCCTGTTCGTCATTCAGTGCCATCCACGAACAACGAACAATGAACATAGAAGAACATGAACTGTTCCTGGACATGTTCGTTGTTTGTTGTTTGTGGGGGCCAGAACCCCCCCCCCCCCACACACACACACAAACCCCCACTTAGCCCCCCCTCAAACCCACTTACCTGGCCCTTTAAAGATCCCTTTAAACTATCAGCTGGCAGGCAGCAGGGGGGACTCAGGGGAGTTCAGTCCCTCCCAGCCTCCGGTTGCCAAAGGGATTGATTGCAACAGGTGTCAGACTGTCTGGCTTGCCAAACGGCTGCCGACTGGATCGGACTTTGAAACTACAGAGCCCTCAGAAACGGATACTTCCGGTGACGAGGGAACTAGTACAAAAAGTTTGCGGAGCCGCAATGTCTCTTATCCCTTTAGAGGCAATCGGAATAATAATTTTTTAGGGAAAGGTCCGCCACGCTCGAGGAGACCATACAAACCGAGGACTTAGTGTTCAATCTGTCCTCGAGACAACTTACCCCGATAGAGAGAAGTGTACTTAATAAGGGCTTTGGATTTGTGCCTACACCTAGTTATAAACCTTTTGACACTAGACTAGATGTGTATAAATTGCTTAGACTTATAAAATTAAAAAAGTTTTTTGGTAACTCCACTAATGCAGCTCCGGACATCAATATCAGACAGAAATCCACGTTTTGTCCCCCAGTGGTGGACTCTTCAATAGATTGTTTTGAAAGGGTGGTACTTAGGGACATTGAACATTTGGAAAGGCAGAGGAGAGCGCATAGGTACAATTTAGACCGAGGTGAATGGGAGGCACTCAATTCTTTGAAAAGGGATCCTAATATCATTATTAAATCTGCCGACAAGGGCGGGGGTATAGTGATACAAGATACTATTCACTACCTCCAAGAGGCAACCAGACAGCTTTCAGTTGCCTCCGACTATAAGAAAATCGGGAGGGACCCGCTGCCCCAGATTCGAAGAATTATTAGGATTGTCTTAGATGAGGGTTTGATATATAATGAAATTGACAACAAAACCCATGAGGGACTGCAGAACAAGTGTCCCCGCACCCCAGTGTTTTATCTGCTTCCAAAAATACACAAAGGAGGCAGACCGCCTCCTGGAAGGCCGATAATTTCAGGCAGCAACTCGGTATTGGAACCCCTCTCTATTTATTTAGATTATTTTCTGCAGCCACTTGTGGGTCGCACGGAGGCATATTTACGTGATACCATGCAGCTCATTGCCTCCGTGGAGAGTTTAGTGCTCCCTGACTCTGCTTACCTGATGACACTTGATGTAGTGTCTTTATATACATCGATTCCCCATGAGGGGGCTAGAATGGTGGTGGAAACAGCTCTACTCACTAGAGCATCGCAGAGTCCGTCCACTCCATTTCTGCTCAATATCTTGGATGTAATATTGGAGCGTAATTATTTTAAATTCAATGGCGAATTCTACTACCAAATTAAAGGTGTGGCGATGGGGTGCGCGGCCGCCCCCTCCATCGCCAACCTATTTATGGCCCAACTAGAGACGGATTACATTCTAAATAGAGAGAATAATCCTTATAGAGAATCCATTGTGTATTACCGCCGATACATAGATGATGCCATTGCCCTGATTAAAACACGGGAGGCTGCAGAACAGTTTGGACTTTGGGTAAATACCATCAGCCCAGACATTAAATTTACGTGGCAAGGTAGTAATGATTGCATTAACTACCTGGATGTTACCATTTATAAATCTAGTGATGGTCAATTAGGTGTACGGCCCTTTAAAAAGAGCACAGACAGATGCTCGTACCTCCATTTTTCCTCATTCCATCCACAACGCCTTAGATATAATATTCCAGTGGGCCAATTCCTGCGGCTCAAACGCAACTCTTCCCACGAAGGAGACTTTAGGGCTAACTGTATCAAACTAGGAAAGGCTTTTTCTAGTAGAGGATACCCCCGGTCAGCTATCGCCTCGGCTGAAAATAGGGCTGTTGTCACGCCACGAGAGGATTTACTGGCCCCCAGAGCCCGTAGTAATAATAATCGTTTGAAATGGGCTTTGGATTACACCCCATTGTCCGCCCCCATATGTCGAATTATTCGGAAACACTGGCATTTAATTGATGACATCCCTGGGTGTGAGGGTAGCCCCGCCATCGGACTCCGTAGAACTAGATCCCTTAAAGACATACTTACTCGGTCTGAATTTTCTCCGGAGACCTCCGCCCAAAGGCAAACTAGACCAGCTCCTAGAGGCCACTTTCGATGTGGAGACTGTAATGTATGTTCCTATATGATTAAATTTTTGGACATGTTTCCGGATAGACGTGAAATACCAAGGGGGTTCACTACATGTAAATCGTCTAACGTTGTGTATGTCATTCAATGTAGCTGCCCACTATACTATGTGGGTAATACCACCCGTCCCCTCAGGACTAGAATCCAGGAACATGTCTCCAGAATAAAAAACAAAGTTAAAGAGGCGCCGCTGGTCTCACACTACTGGGATTGTCATCATACCCTGGGCGACCTTAAAATCACTGTGGTAGATTCAATTCAGGAACCTATCCCTGAAGATGGCCCCAGGAGGCTGCTGCAGTTAGAGACGAGGTGGATTTTCAGGCTTCAGAGTCTTGCCCCTACGGGTCTTAACAATGAAATAGACTACTCATGTTTTTTGGGCTAAAAATACAGTTTGGTTCTTCAGGTTCTCCATCTTCCCTTTGTGTGTTGATATGTATTTGTTGTACTGATATAGCACTATGTAACCTTAAAAGTAGTGTTGTACTTTAAGGGTCCGTCATATGATTAATTGATCTGTTGGAGCTTGTATATTTAAGCACGCCCTTTCCTGTATGTTTTATGTCCATGTCACTTGCTATATGATTGTTATGGATTGATACAAGGAACATTGTTGGCAGTTACTTTTAGAGCAATTGGTACAAGGGTGATTTGTGAGTATATGCTGTATGCATGCATTGAGTAATGATGGTTATTATATTATATATTATATATTCATATAGATGTATTTTTATTACAGTCCATCTTTAATTGTGCCCAGAGGAAGTGTGCAATACACGAAACGGGAATTGTATAGGATGCCCGCATAATCCCGTCGGCACATTTTTGAATAAGATTATCATAGTTTGGATTGGACTGGAATCACCTTCTCTTCAACTCTGTGACTTTTAGGAGTGAGCCCATTGCGGCGTTACAGCTCTGCTGGATACAAGCGTTCACCACAACGACTTGGACATAGAAATAGGACTTGGATTAATTGTATTTGTATTTATTGTATTTATTAGAATCGCATATTTATTAAGACACCTTTTGCACTTTTGCACTTTGCACTTATATAAAATAGAACATTTTACCACTCAATTGCTGATTAACGGTTCATTCCCGGACTTGTTGTTGCAAACGGCTGCCGAAGGCAATGAACGAGGCTTGCAACAACCACCTGTTCTGTCGTTTAGGATGGGGCCTCACGAACAGCTTGTTCGAGAACAGCAGATTAGGCCGTTCATTGTTTTTTTCTGTTCATACTGCTGTTCATGCCCATGTCTATTCCATAAACTTCTAATGATGTTAAATGTTGATAGATTCTTGCTCTCTGCTTCTCCCCATCCTTTTAAGCATCTATTATTAATAATAACTTAAATAAAACTCAAATGTTTCTTGTAAGTTGGTACAGCTTGATGATTCTGAAAGAAATGATCAATGACAATATAAAACAACTGAATAAATAGTATTTTAAAAATGCATTGAATCTTACAGTGTTCTGGAAGTATTAAATTGTATGTGTAAACAGTACTGCTGAACACAACGCTAAATCAACAATAATTGTATGATCATTTTTGTTACATTGCCTTAATATCAGATTGCACAAAGAGTTGTACATGTTTTATGTGACTTAATTAAGACAATTCTGTTTACTTGAGCAGTTCCTTCCTAGACATTTATTGCCTGTCTTCTGTATTAAAAAGCATAAACAAATTGGCCATTTAGAATTGCAAACCGAATCCAGGTATTTGCATGCCTTATTGCTTAGCTGAGCATCTGTCTTCCAATTTATCATGTGGCCTACTGAAGAGATGCAAAATGTCAAAAGAACCCCAAATAGTCATGAAGTAGGTTGTGAAAGCACCGTGGAATCAATTCCTTTGATTAACGGAGACATTAACGAATCATGGATAAAATACTGTATTTAAATAATATTTTAACGAGAGCTGTTTCATGGTAGGGATATCTCCCATAATAGTAGAACTTGTGGGCACCTAATGAAATTGATGGGCAATAGATTTAGGATGGGTAAAAAGGAAGTACTGTAGTCAATCAGTAATTAAATTACTGTATGGAATCCGCTGTCAATTAAAGTGGTGATGGCCACTAGCCCAGATAGCTTTATAGGGGGATTTTACAGATTCCTGTTGGGTAAGTCCACCAGTGGCTTCTAGGCATGATGACTAAAGGGAACCTCCATGTTCAGAGGCAATCAGCTTTTCAATTCCGGTGCTAAGAGGCAGCAAGGGCTCAGCTTCTGTGTTCTGTTTTCTGGCTCTCCAGAGCAACTGGGGGGAAGGGGCACTGTATGTCACAGGATGCTAGACTAGATGAACCACTGGTCTGATCCAGCAGGGCTCTTCTTATTTTCTTAGTGCTAGGGCTGGCATAGATATAAAACCATCTCTGTCTCTTTTTTGAATCAAGTTATGAACATTATTTCCTTAGTGCAACTATCTAATATTCCATAAATATTGCTTGCCAGTTTAGTGTAGTGGTTAAGAGCAGCAGGACTCTAATTTGGAGAGCCAGGTTTGGTTCCCCGCTCCTCCGCTTGAAGCCAGCTGGGTGACCTTGGGTCAGTCACAGCTCTCTCTCAGAGCTCTCTCAGCCCCACCCACCCCACAGGCTGATTGTTGTGGGGATAATAATAGCATACTTTGTAAACTGCTCTGAGTGGGCATTAAGTATACAAATCAAATGTTATTAAAGTTATTATGTTTTGAGAAAATGATTTTTTATTTTAATGTGTTATTTTATCATATCATGATTTATAAGAGAACAATTAACCAAAAACAGGTATTTTATAGAAAATGCTTAAAATCTAGTGAATGCTGGAATTAATGCATGAATGTTGACCATTCCAAACAAATATTGTGATCTTCCATGAACTAAGAACGATGCCAACAAATGTTGACAGTCGGTTGAATGCTCCCAAATTGAAGAAATGTACACTTAATTTTGAACAATCACAAGATCTTGATTACATTCCATGAGAATGTCATCATTGCTCACATCTTGAACATTCATTGTCAATGCATCAACTCGACACACAATCCCATGGGGAGAAAAAGAGGTCACACTTCGCAGTCTACAGTTGGTAAAAGCTACATTCTTAAATAAGGAACAAATAGGACACAGCGTCCATAAACCACTCTGAAAACAAGCACGTCTGTTAAAAAAATGGAACCAAGAATCTAAATCCAAAATGGGTAGTTTCTCTCCTCTGACTACAAAAGGAAGTGATTTCGTTTCTGCTTTCGGCATGTTCTGTCACCAAACAAGCATTTGGTCCACTTAAAATGTTTTCCTGCTTGTTTATTAGGTAATTAAGCAGAGCGGCAATCCACAGCAACTCCCATTTCTTCATTAGCAGATTAATTGAATGTAAATTGCTCTCACAATGTATCACTTTGAACTGAGAGAAGCACAATATGCTGGTGGGAGCATTAACATTTTTATCAACTCTCCTTCTTCTTAATTCATTTATAGGGCTCACTTAGGACTGATGCACACAATCTCAGTTGTATGAAAGCAAGCGAATCATATGGATCTTTAGGCCTGCATGGCTTTTTTAAGGAGTTGCTTTTTGAAGGCATCAATACTCGGCATTAGTATGTGAGCGGAGGTGATGCAAACTGAAGCATGTGCTGCAGTGATATCGAGAGGTTTTTTGTGCGGTAAAAGATATCGATATACACCAAGGTAAAAAAGATCCTGATGCAATTTTGTTTAAAATCATATAAAGTTTGCCTTTTTCCAGTATTTTATCAAGAAACAGACTGAAAAAAAGATATGAATGAATGAATTTATTTGCAGTCAGAGACTATAACAATGGCAAGAAAAAAAAGATACAAATGAAGTGGATGAATTAAATATTATAGGAAAGCCGGGCTTCCTTTAGTTTCAGAATTGCATTTAAAAATTCTCCTAGTCAGACTGAAGGAGGTTTGACCTCTTGGAACAATAAAGAAGCAGAGCTGGGAAAACCTGTGTATCTAACACTTATCCTGACCGTAGCTATTCAATACTTTCCCAACGTCTGCCACCCCATTTTAATTTGAGCATGCTATTTTAGGATACTACAGCGATCCAAAATACTGCCCAAAATTCTTTCCCCAACTGTGTCTGAGCATTCACAGATATTTTGGTTCATTTGGGGGCTGGTGGGGTTTTCATGGCAAGAAACTCACAGAGGCGGTTTACTATTGACTGCCTCTGCAAGCGTTGTCTTCTCTGGAGGTCTCCCATCCAATTACTAACCAAGGCTGATCCTGCTTAGCTTCTGAGATCTGGATCACCTGGGCTATCCAGATCAGGGCCATTTGAGGAGTAGCCCCCATATTTTTCAAAAAGAACGTTACACACCTGAAAAGAGTTTATTATAAAAAATCCAAAGAGGCATTTATTTGTTTAAAAGATTCAAAGTCATTGTTTACTTTCTATTCTTTCCCCCTTTCTGTTCCAATTGTTGTTCCACTGTAAACAACAAAACTCTGAGATACTACTCTTTGCTGCACAGATACACAAGTGCCAATGACTGAAGGCCAATTCATTTGTGCTTTCATGTTGGATGCGGTTCCAAACATCTTTGCTAACTATTTTTCCACATTTGCTCTGATTCTTGGTCAGTAGCACTTCTGGGTTAACCTGCTATTAATTCTATGCACAACTCAGTGATTAGCAAATGTAGTGTGTTCTACTCTAAGTAATTCCAGTCAATATTTCCATGGCTTTTAGCGTTTAACTACAAATCACCCTCTTTTCTTAAGAGATCCTTTTGCCTTGTTCATTTTAAAATCTCGCTGTTTGTTCAGACTGGAGATCAGTTATAATTGTGGGAAATTTACAGGCCCCACCTGGTAGATGGCAGCCCTAAAAAGATAAGACATCATTGTTTCCTACCAGGCTCTAAAGCACACATCCTTTACCATTTTTTGCTTAACATGTTTACGATACTCATCTTTAGCAGGGCTTTTTTTTCAGCAGGAACACGGTGGAATGGAGTTCTGGCACCTCTTGAAAATACTTGGCAATAGTGCATGAAAATAATATTATTTCAAAGAATCCCATGTGTTTCTTCCCCATTTCCCTCTTGAGAGTTCTGCCACCTCTTTTCCCAGAAAAAAAAACCCTGATCTTTAGTATGAGCAGAAATAGAAGTGAAGGGGGAAAGATTAACATGTAACTTTCTGTGATCTACATGAATGGTTTTTGTGCATTCATTTACCTTTGACAACACACAAGCCTAGTTTAGTTAACAATGATGCTACTTTGCCATTGTCCAGTTTCCAATGAGAGTAGCCAACTGTTGATGGTTTTCAGAGACACATGAATGAGCTAAAACTGACTTATGCTGGTTTGTTAGTTTGATTATAAGAAGCATGGTGGCTCCTGTACTTAGAAAAGCAGGAAGTAGACATTGTACTATCCATAGAGACATAATTTAAGTTCATATTTACCAGGTTCAGAATACAAATCTGCCTGGCTTGTAATGCCCCGATGTATTACGAATTGAACATCATTTCCCCAGAAGTCTTTTTCTGACTCGGGAAGTAAAATAAGATACTGCATAATATATGGACACAATTCAGTTTCGGCAGGCTGCTTTGTCGGTGCTTGTGCAAAAAATAATTTGTTACTATAGATGAGACTCTTGATAAATATTTTTGTTGGTTGCTGTGACATTCCATGAACTACAGAGAAGCTTCTTAATACACATGCACAGAATTTACTGTCTGTTAAGTCCTTACTCTGTTAGACTCTTGTTAATAGCTTTGATCAAACTGTCTTGTCCTGCCTTGTTCGGATGATTTCTCTCTGTTGCTTTTTGCAAATGTTAGACATGTTTGCTGTCCGTCACTCAGATTTTAAACCATTACTAGATTCTAGATGTGTTGCACGAAGCTGAAGTTGGTTGTCAGTTGCCAGTTCCTTATTCATAGTTCCAAGTTCCTTATTTGCAAAGCCAAAGACAAATATTGGGGGAAATTGAAAAGCTCTGCAACCTAAAAAAAAGTTTGTAGGGGCACATATCATACACCTCCAGACTCAGCAGACTCAGCCTTCTAAGTGGACCTATACTAGGTCATCCTACAAAGCCTAGTTCTTGAGTTAACAAATCAATACACATAAAGAAGGACCCCAAATCAGAATGGACAAGGAAGCTGTTGTACATGGCCAAAATGGACAAACTGACTAGAAATTTGAAAGAGCAAGATCCAGAACATTTTTTGGAAGATTGGAAAAAGTTCAAGGAATATTTGAGAAAAAAATGGGATGTTAAAGGACAATTGTGGTCTTTGGAAGGATTGTAAATTAAATTATAAGAATATAATGAAGGGAAAAGACACCAAGATTTTTACCACGGTTAAAGTAATAACAAGTATAGCAAATAATAACATATATAAATTAACGGGGGGTTGGAGTGTTGTTGGAAGTCAATGGAGAAAAGGGGGAGGGGGGAGGGGGTTCTATATTTAGAAGGATATGATTTGGATAAGATGTATGTACTAAACAAAATATTATATTACCTCATCCAATAAAAAAACTTTATAACAAAAAAAAGAAGGACCCCAAATCACACAGCCCTGACCTCCCGAGACTGTTCCTTACAAGAGGACATGCTGGTGCTGATCCAAACACTGGTTCTGGAGCTAAGGCCACCTATTTGGCTTGCCTCGTAGAACGTATTGGGAATTGCTGTGAATAAAGAACTGGGAAACATAAGAGCCATCTGCATCCCCAAAACAATCTCTGGATCACCCCAAATCACACAGAACTTTTCAAATGTCTTTGGCTTTGAGAATAAGGAACTAGGAACTGAGACTAAGGAACTGAGAACCAATTTCGGCATCGTCAGTGATGCTTGAATTTTCAAGAGATTCTCATCTGTTGGCTGATTGCTGGAAGCTATGATTCCAGGGCAGCAAAGGAAGGCAGGAGCTGGGAGGAATTCGTAGAAACAGAAAAGCTTCTCTTTCCAAGCGCTCATTGAAAAACATGTAAATACCAAGCTGATTCTAAATCAAGCGGAGAGGCAATTTAGCCCATTATTTAATTATCTGGAAATGTAGAATTGTGTCCCTTAAGAATTCTTTCCTGCTATTAATAGTAGGGGCAATGAGAACTTCACAGTTGATGCATCTCAGCTTTGCTGTTCAGCACCTGACTTCAGCATCGTTCTGAGTTGCTTTGTAGCTGTGTAGTAGATGTGGTGTTAGTGTAGGTGCCTTTGCACCTACAGAGTAGGTGTAACCCATTTCCCTCCAGGATCATGGATGGTTGGGTCAGGAAATTAAATGATGTGTGTGTGTAAATTCCAGCTGGGTAGCTGTGTTAGTCTGTATCAGCAAAATAAAACAGGAGTCCAATGGCATGGTTCATCAGATGTGTGAAGTGTGCTTCTATTGTGCTGATGAATTTATATTAAAGATTGCAAGCAAGGCAAAGGCAGGAAGGAGAGATGTTACAAAGAAAAGCCAGTTTAAAACAAGACCCAATCAAAAGAGTACCACTCAATACACTCCAGGAGGGTGAGAAACCACTGCCAAATGTCGGTTGATAGGTAAAGTACAAATAACATAAAGTCTGATCTAGGAAAATGCAGGATGAACCATGGAAAGCAGATCCCATTGGAAAGCCATGGAGCCCTATATATATGCTAGCAACAAAGCTCATTGTGAGAAAAAATACAACAGGCTCTAGAAAGGGGAGGGCGGACAGGCGGGCATTCCTTCCTCCTCCGTCACTGATCCCCACCAGAGGAAGCCTGGGGGTGGGTGGGCATGGCTACCTCCTCTGAACCTAATCCCAGCCGAGTGAAGGGGGGCATTGACACCTGCTCTGTGCCTGACCCAGGTGGGTGAATGGGGGGTGGGCATTGCCTCCTGCTCCACTCCTGATCCTGGCTAAGTGAAGGGGAGGGCGGGCATTGCTGCCTGCTCCATACCTGATCCCGGCCGGGTGAAGCAGGGGTGGGCACTATCACCTGCTCTGCTCCTGATTGTGGCTGGGTGAAGAAGGGATGGGCTTTGCCTCCTGCTCTGTGCCTGATTCTGGCTAGGTGAAGTGGGGCAGGCATTGCCTCATGCTTCACTCCTGATCCCGACTGGGTGAAGGGAGGTGGGCATTGCCACCTGCTCCACTCCTGATACCTGCTGGGTGTAGTTGGGGGCAGGCATTACTACCTGCTCTGTGCCTGATCCAGGCAGAGTGAAGGGGGATGAGCATTGTCGCCTGCTCTGTGCCTAATTCCAGCAGGTTGAATGTTGGGGCGGGCATTGCCTCCTGCTCTGCACCTGATCCAGGCTGGGTGAAGGGGGAAGGCATTCCCTCATGCACCACTCCTGATCCCGGCTGGGTGAAGGGGGTGGGCATTGTCACCTTCTCCTCGCCTGATCCCGGCTGAGAAAAGGGAGCGGGCATTGCCACCTGCTCCACTCTTGATATCTGCCAGGTAAAGTTTGGGGAAGACCTTACCGCCTACTATGCACCTGATTCAGGCTGGGTGAAGGGGGATGAGGATTGCTTCATGCTCCATTCCTGATCCCAACTGGGTGTAGGGGCAGCCATTGTCACCTGCTCCTTGCCTGATCTCAATCAGGTGAAGGGGGTGGGCATTGCCACCTGCTCCTGATCCCAGCTGGGTAAAGGGTGAACAGGCACTGCCACCCACATCCACCACCCACATTCACCCAGCTCCTGATCCCAGTCAGGTGAAGGCAGGAGTTGGGTATTACCGCCTGCTCTGCTCCTGGTCCGGATTGGGTGAAGGAGGAGGCTAGGCATTGCCACCTGCTCTGCTCCTGATGCTGGGGCAAGCATTGCCTCCTGCTCTGCTCCTGATCCCTGCCTGGGTTTGCCACTGCAGCAGTGCCCTCTGGGGGTGCACCAGGGTAGGAAGTAAGTTGTCTTGAATATGTTTGCTCTTCTATCTATCGATCGATCGATCGATCGATCGATCGATCTATCGATCTATCTATCTATCTATCTATCTATCTATCTATCTATCTATCTATCTATCTATCTATCTATCTATCTATCTATCTATCGATCGATCTATCGATCGATCGATCGATCGATCGATCGATCGATCGATCGATCGATCGATCGATCGATCGATCGATCGATCGATCTACACTAGGTTTGTGGGGTGCTGATTCTAGAGCTGTTTTTTCAAAATGTTCCGTGTAGAAGTTTGCTATAACTGGGCTGAGTGGGCTCCCCACTCTAGAATCCCAGCTCTAGAATCAGCACCCCACAAACCTAGTGTATGGTTCCGGTTTGTGGATGATACATTTATCATTTGGAGCCATGGGGAGGAAGAATTGATGGGGTTTTTGAATCATCTCAACAACATCCACCTGAACATACAATTCACAATGGAGAAAGAAATCGAGGGAAAACTCCCATTCCTGGATACCTTGGTCATCCGCAAAGCAAACTTTCAGTTAGGTCACAAGGTCTACAGGAAACCAACTCACACTGATCGGTACTTACACAAAAACTCCAATCATCACCCCCGACAGAAAAGAGGCATAATGAAAACATTAGTGGATCGTGCAAGACGGATATGTGAGCCGCACTTTCTCAATGAGGAAATTAATCATCTAAACCACGCACTTCAGGCAAATGGCTACTCCAGAAATGAAATCCAAAGAGCAATCAAACCCAGGATGAATCAAACAACCAAGGAAAAACAGTCTCCTACAGGAATAGTGTTTTTGCCATATATCAAAGGAATTACTGATCAGATGGGAAAGCTTATGAAAAAGCATAACCTTCAAGCAGTATTCAGACCCACCCGAAAAATACAACAGATGCTACGATCAGCAAAAGACAGTAGAGACCCCCTCACCTCTGCAGGAGTATACCGTATACCCTGCAGCTGTGGACAAGTTTACATCGGGACCACAAAGCGTAGCATCCAGGCAAGAATAAAAGAACATGAAAGACACTGCAGACTTGGACAACCTGAAAAATCAGCAGTGGCTGAACATAGCCTAACTCAAACAGGGCACAGTATCTTATTCCAGGACACCAAAATACTGGACAACACTTCCAACTACTTTGTCAGACTGCACAGGGAAGCCATTGAAATTCACAAGCATAAGCAAAACTTCAACAGGAAAGAAGAAACCTTAAGAATGAACAGAGCATGGTTTCCAGTTCTGAAAAACACCAGGCTAACAAAACATTCTATCCCCGACAATAGCCCTGCAGAGAAGATTAGCACATCAAGCACCAATCCATATGCAAAAGAACCTCCTCAGGATACAGTGAAGCCTCCCGCCATTAGCATTCCACACCCTGGGAAACTCTTACAGGATGACTCAGCTCAACCCCACCCCTCCTGAGTAGATACAAATGACCTACATCTTTTCCACACTGTGACACTGAGAGATCTCTGTCTTTTGGTGCTACACCTCTGAAGATGCCAGCCACAGCTGCTGGCAAAACGTCAGGAACTACAATGCCAAGACCACGGCAATACAGCCCGGAAAACCCACAACAACCATCGTTCTCCGGCCGTGAAAGCCTTCAACAATACATCTGGCAGAGATTGCTTCTCAGAGAGTTTGTTAATGTCATCTTCACCTCCAGAAGGCTCTGTCAATTTCACCTCTGTTGTCTAAAAATGTGTGGGATCACAAACAAAGGGCAGCAAGGAACGGAAATGGGCTGGAGCTTCCTTCCAGAGCTAAGCTTGGACCTGGCGAGGTAATAATGGGCTGAAGTTTCCCTTCTGGCATTCCACAGACCCTTCACACAGCTCCAGTGTATAGCAAAGCCTTTGCCCTGCTGCCAGCTCTGTCTTTTTAAACTACCCTTCCAAGCTAACATTACATCTCCCAACACGTGTTCTTCACATGTCAGATGTCTCGTGTAGACAGTCCCTAAGATTCATGGCAAGAGGGTTTATTTCTTCCTTCATTTATACCCTTGCTTTCTCCCCAGTGGGGACACAAAGCAGCTTATATTTTTCTCCTCTTCTCCATGTATCCTCACAGCAACCCTAGACAGCTTAGGCTGACAAGATTTCATGGCAGAGTGGGGACTTGAACCTCAGCCTGCCAGATACCAGTCTGATGCTCTAGCCAATAGAATTGCCAAAGCATATGGTATTAACGATGATCTGAGGTCCAAAGTGACTCCTAAATCCTTGTTATATTCCAGGCACAATGCAAAATGCTGCTTTTCACCTATAAATAGACAGAACATTACATGCTTTACAGATCTTCCTCACATGGTGCTTTCATCTCAGATATAGTGAAAGTGCCTTCATAGGCATTTGTGTAATGGTCAAGCTAGATATGCAGGTTTTTTAAGAGTTGGATCTGGGGAAACCAGACTCAGGTTCCCTGCAGCCACACAGCTGCTTTGGGGGATTTATTTATTTATTTATTTTATAGACCACCTTTCTCACTGAGACTCAAGGTGGATTACACAGTGTGAGATTAGTACAGTCAATATCAAGAACATTTCCATAAACAATGCCATAGGGTAAATAAACACAATTTTAGAAAGACATAGCATTAGTAAGAGTCCAATACAGGGTTGAAGAAATGCTGAAACAGAACATAAGCAATTCTAGGGCTGATATTAGACCACATGAAGCACAAGTAGCTCATAGGAGCACATATTTGAGACAACAGGTAGTACATAAGGCAACACAGTAGTGAAGTCTATGGTCCTTAACTCATTAGTGAAGCATCTGAAAGCCCCTCCCTACAATATATAAGCCTTTTTGAATAATTCGGTTTTGCATCGTTTGCAGAAAGCTAGGAGAGTTGGGGCTCTCCTGACCTCAGGCAGGCCATTCCACAGGGTAGGGGCCACCACAGAGAAAGCCTATGTATGGGCTGCTGTTGATTTTGCCCACATGCAAGCTGGCACCTGAAAGAACCCCTGTTCAGATGAGCAAAGCTACCATGGAGGGACATAGGGAGGGAGGCGGTCCTGTAGGTATGCCAGGCCAAGGCTGTGAAGAGCTTTGTATATGATAACCAATACCTTGAACTGAGCACGGTAGCTGATATGTAGCCAATGGAGTGACTGCAGAATGGGAGTGATGTTCATGCTCCTGCCTGTTCCTGATAGCAGTCACGCTGTAGCGTTTTGCACCAATTGGAGTCTCCTAGTTAATTTGGATAGGAGACCAATGCATAATGCATTACTGTAGTCAAGTCTTGATGTTACCATAGCATGGATCCATGTTGGCCATGGCGAGGTAAGGAGCCCTCTTCCAGGCTACAGTGAGGTTGTAAACGGAGTTTTTTTTGCAGCTGTCTTAACTTGTTTTTCTAGTAGTAGCAATGGAGCCAATATAACTCCTAGGCTTTTAACCGGGTCTGCAAGGGTCAGGTGAACTCCATAAAAAGTGCGGAGTACAATGTCCTTCAAGATCTATGCCTTCCCAACAAGCCTCATTTCAGTCTTGTCTGGGTTCAATTTCAGTTTGTTTGTTTTTAGCCTTTTCCCTACAGCTGTCAGGCAGTGATCCAAGATTTCTACTGCATTCTATGGGGACCTGGATAGCGAGATATAGAGTTTGGTGTCATCTGCATATTGGTGACATCTAACTCCATATCTACGAATGAGTTCTCCTAAAGGCTTTACATAGGGGTTGAATACCATGGAAGATAACATCTGGGCCACAAGAATGGGAAGCACAAATACTGTATGGGGGATACACTTCTTGGCAGTAGTATATGTAAAAGGGATCTTGGGGTAAGAGTGGGCTGTAAACTAAATATGAGCAGTCAATGTGATGCGGTGGTAAAAAAGGCTAATTCAATCTTGGGTTGTATCAAAGGGGCCATAGCATCAAAATCGCAGGAGTTCATAGCCCCTCTCTATACTGCCTTTGTCAGGCCACACCTGGAGTATTGTGTGCAGTTCTGGAGGCCTCACTTCAAAAAGGATGTGGACAAAATCGAGAGGGTGCAGAGGAGAGCGACGAGGATGATCAGGGGTCTGGAGACTGAGTCCTACGAGGAAAGGCTGAGGGATTTGGGAATGTTTAGTTTGGAGAAGAGAAGATTGAGGGGGGACATGATTGCTCTCTTTAAATATTTGAAAAGCTGTCATTTGGAGGAGGGCAAGGAGCTGTTCCAGTTGGCAGCAGAGGGTAGGACCCGAAGCAATGGGCTTAAATTACATGCACAAAGGTATCAGCTGGATATTCAGAAAGACCTTTTCATGGCCAGAGTAGTTCAAAAGGAATCAGCTGCCTAGGGAGGTGGTGAGCTCCCCTTCACTGGCAGTTTTCAGGAAGAGGCTGGATGAATACTTGTCAGAGATGCTTTAGGCTGATCCTGCACTGGGCAGGGGGTTGGACTAGATGGTCTGTATGGCCCCTTCCAACTCTGTGATTCTATGATATAAGTGTACCCTGTGGAACCCTGCAAGATAGCTCCCATTCTAGAGACAGCTGATCTCCAACAGCAACCCTTTGAGTCTGTCCCCTGAGAAATGATTTAAACCAGTTTAAGGCACATCCTTTGATGCCCACTTCTGTCTCTGGGGTGAAGGAGGTGCCCCTCTTCCCTACACAGAGGCATTCTGAGACCATTTGGTCTGTCCTGGGTTGAAACAGTTTTCACATCGAAATTTATTCCTTCAAATCACGTAGTTAAGCAGTTTGAGCTGCACAACAGGTTTCTGTGAACTTGAGAAAACAAATATACATAACAACACAGCCTGACAAAATTCAGTGTGGAAACTTAAGTACATGAGGCGATTCTGCACTTTTTACAGTCTTCCAAATCGTGCATATCACACCAGCATTGAAGTGCCACCTCTCAAGATACTTCACACACACACATCCCACACAGAGTGAGGTTTTTACAATCCCGGATAGCTGCAAAACTGGAAGTTTCTATTGAAATAGATGTGTAGGTTTTGTGCTGCTTTTGAGTTGGTGAGCTCCCAATTGGGCACCTAAGAGACAAAATCTGGAGAAGCGCTGTGAACGGAATGCCTCACAGTGAAATCCTAAGCACAGTTACTCCAGTCTAAGCCAATAGATCCTAAGCAGAGTTACACCTGTCTAAGCTGATTGATTTCAATGGGCTTAGACTGGAGTAACTCTGCTTAGGATTTCACAGTCAGTGTGTGATTAAGGGGCCTTTTACATGTTACACAAACTTGAGTTTGTTTTGGAGGAAACTCCAACTCACCTTTTGTTTAACGTATGACTGGAAGCTTACCTTTAAAACTGTTGGGGGGGGGGAACATCACCTCCTTTCTACCCTACACTCTTTAGCAGAGGAGGGGAGAGGACTATTTGCATTACTGACATTCCCATGTATCTGCCAAGGATCTTCAAGCATCATCTAATCATGCCTCCCACACTATTTTAAAGGTAAGCTTCCAGTCACATTTTAAATATGAGCTGGGGTTTTCTCAAAACCAAATGCAAGTTTGTATCATGTGGAAAAGTCCCCAAGGTTGAAGACAGAAGTTATCTCTATCTCCAGGGGTCATTTTGTAGAAAAAGAGCTGGAGGAACTCATTAGCATAACTCATTAGCATATGCCACGCCTCTTGCCATCAGCAGAAGTGTGTCATTAGTATTACTGATTTGCATATGCCACACCCCCTGGTATCACCTATTCTGGGTGTTTTGGACCCAATCCTGGCCATTCAGGGCCAAAATTGGGCCCAAAATGGCAAAAAGGGGCTGAAAATGGCTGAAAAGGGGCCCAAAATTATCAGGATCAGACCACTGATAAGCGGGAGAGTGATCCACCTCCCATCAGAGGCCCAATCCAGGCGGTTTTGGCCCCAATCCAGGCCAAAACGGGCACAACATGGCCAAGAGTCAGGTGGGCAGGGCCACCTGACATGTGACCTCTTTGGGGAACTGCCGGAACTGTGTTCCAGTGCGTTCCCCCTCGAAATGAGACCTGTCTATATCTATCTATCTATCTATCTATCTATCTATCTATCTATCTATCTATCTATCTATCTATCATCTATCTAGCTAGCTAGCTAGCTAGCTAGCTAGCTAGATAGCTAGCTAGCTAGATAGCTAGCTAGCTAGCTAGCTAGCTAGCTAGAGCGAGCGAGCGAGCGAGCGAGCGAGAGAGAGAGAGAGAGAGAGAGAGAGAGAGAATCAGATCCCATTGTGATTCAGATTACACCACTGGGTACATGACAGGCTACAATAATCTCCCCATAATGTTGACACCACCACCCTTACTTAATTTCCTAATACAAGCATCTACATACTGGGAATTTTAATTTCCATTTGTTGTTGCTTGGCAAGGCAGAGAGGACTTGTATGCTTGTCCATCCACTTCTGCTGTTATCACCAAGCTGCAATCCAATACTGTTCAGGGTGCTGCAAGCTCATTTTATGTTGTTAGGTCTGTTTTTTAGGGATGTGCAATTTTTCCCCATGCTCATTTCAATCACTTTGTTTGCTTTTGTTAAATTTTGTTATTACGTTCATATAAATTGAATAAATAATAATAATAAATAAAATTCATTCCTGTCATTCCCTTAGTTCCTATGCCTGTTGTGAGAACACCCTCTCCCTTCTTCTCCCCCCCATCCCATGTTTCCTGGTATTGCTGCTCCACATTTGAGGTGGCAGCAGTTGACCAACCAGTTAGTCAGCCAATAGTCTGGTGGAGGAGAATCTGATGCCTCAGATAAAATATTACAGTCCCTTCTGGGCAATATGTGTGATGTGCCAATGACATTTCCTAAGGTGCACTGAGGTACAGCTCCTCAGACACTACCAAAAACACATCTGAGGTATCAAAAGAGATTCTCTTCGCACTGGTAGTCCATCACTGTCACAACCTTGATATGTAATGCAACAACCATTGCCAGAACTGTCAGGGAGGGAAAAGGAAAAAAATCATTCCTCATTGCACTCACAATGAATGAACAAACACTAATTCCTTGCAATATGAATTTATTTTCATTATCCAGATGAGGTTTATGGATATCCCTATTTTATTCTCTTTAACTTTTAATATATTTGGTGATTCAATTTTAAAAGTAGTATCAGCTGAAAAGGGTGTCACAATATCTAGTCCTGGAGGCCATAGGATTGGCACATAGGTATCTATGCTGAAGTGCCGCAATGATTGTTGCCATCATGAGCCACTCCCAGGACCAAAGTAACAACCCTTGTCAATGATACATCTGTGCTTAATCCCCACCTTCAAAATGATGTCATGCAAGGACACTAATGAGAAGGCTGGAGTGGGAATTAAAGCCAGGGATGCCTCTTTGACCTAACAGTTAATATCCCAAAGGCTGTTCGCACCATGTTACAGGTCTTGGCATCATCAGCCAAAGAGGACAAAGTCTCTGTTTTGGCCTAACTTATGAAAGTTACTTGGATATGTATTTTGAATGATGTTCCAAACTCCCTCCCCACAAAAAGCCTTTTAAGGACGATTAAAATTTGGCTATCAGATCACATCAATATGTCAAGTGGGAAAAAGATCCATTACTCACTAACTGAACAAGGGCTGTTAGGCATATTCTATCACACAGGCAGCAATGGATTTATCATGGGCTCTTCAAGGCTCCTGATGTGGAACTATAGCTAACAAGGTCTCATATTTTTATCATCTTGTGGGCTGCAGTTGTACAATGTCCGAGTGTTCACCTTCTTATCAAAGTAGTGATATGTGCACAGTAATGATCCATTTTGATTAGAATTGGGAGACAAATATATCATCAACTAAGAGTGTGGAAAAAATATCTCTTTCAATTTTGTATCTGGAGCATTGCTAGCTTGGATTTGATCCACTTGGTTTTTGTTTTTGTTTTAATATCATGATATCATGAGTTTTGGCCCTACACTTTGCAATGTGGACTCCAGGCTCATTAGGGCAGCTGATTTTACACTGAATTACACCAAAATCACACAGAACACGGTCCTCCCTCTAAACTATCGACCTGCCAAGTTTTCCCTCAGTTACACTACACACACACACAAAACAACAGACCCTGAAGAAGACAAGTGAACATGGTGAGAAACTGGCTGGTTATGGGAAAGGCAGGTGAAGGTGGCGGCATTAAAAACAATCCCACTTGATGGTCCCTTTTTTTGTTCTATATTGCCAATAAATTATTACCTTTAATGCCATGTTTCCTTGTACGTATTCTCAGGGACATGGCTTTAGAATTGCAGTCTATGATTGAAGTTCTCCAGGGCTTTTATCAAATGTGACTGATTTAACAAACAATTCCCCCTGCCTGCAGCGCTTTTCCCAATAGAGATCCACCAAGTGCCTTGATGGAAGTTGCGGTGAGAGACTAGTGCCTGGATAGAGCTGCAAAACAAATCAAAATGCACCCCAGAAGGTCTACTCAGAGGTAAGTACCATGTTATTCAATAGTGTTACTCCCAGGGTAGTGTCTTTTGAATTGCTGCCTATTATTGAAGTCTCCTTTCCAAATATTTCCAAAGCTGATTAGGTGGGGTGGGGATGGGTCCCTCCCTGTGAGGACTCATAATGTTTTTACTATTTTAAACTGTTGTTAAACTGCCCTGAGCCAGTCTGACGGGGAGGGCAGTCTAGAAATGTGATTAAATAAATAATAAATACATTTGGCAGGGAGAGAATACCATTTCCCAGGAAGCGACAGGGACAGAGAGGAGATACACCTATGTGCATTGTGCTCATTCCCCCTTTCCGTCAACAGAATTAATAATGTAAGGGGTCTCTCCCCTTGGGATCCGAATGGTGAATGCTGTTTAGGAAAACAAGATACTGCCCTGCAAGGTGATCTCCATACCTGCCACCTGCCTGCTGCTACAAGGTGCAAACTGAAATGAAACATAAAAACTTTTTTGTGGGAGTCTCGTTACAATTTAGTTTCCCGGATTTGGTTCAACATTCTAGATGCTGCTTTACCAAAGAAAGCAGCTATTTCTGGGTGTATTTTCAGCATGTTTTTTTTTCCCTGTTATGCACACCCCTATTGTCAACTATAAGTGTTTCACATCATTTTTGCCCTAATCAGGGAAAGGTAATCATATTCAACTCCAGTTGAAATAAAGGCGACATGGTATTTGCAAGCAACTAACAAGTATCATTCATTGAACTGGGTGTAAGGATGACCAGCTTTCCATTGATTGGGCCCAAATGCATGTACAAAAAAGGGGGTGAAACAAAACATAAATCATTAGAGGAAGCACATCTAAATCTCAAACGTCCTGCAATCTACTTCGATTTTGGAAACAAGGTTACAACTGGTTTCTAGGTCTTTGGAATTGGAAGCAGTCTGTAAACCAGCATTGGGTTAAGAATGTGCAAAATCTGCCCTCCCACTAGGGTTACCAGATCCCCGTAACTTCCTAATGCATGATGACATCACTTTCAGTGATGTCACTTATGAAGATGTTACCATGCAGGCATAGGAGTGTTTCTGTGCTTCACAGAATGCCAATTTGGGCCTCAAATGGGCCCAATTTGGCGTGTTTGGGGCCCAAATTGGCCTGCAGTGAAGCGTGACATCAGTGATGTCGTGCTGCCCTGGGAAAGCATCTGGGAGTCCTATTCCCATACATTCCTCCCCTGATAGACAGAAAAGTGGAGGCAGGGGTGGAGGGTGAAAGAGTGGGAGCCCCTTCCCCTACCGGGAGAATGGAATCCCTGCTTCCTGCACACTTGCATGAAATGTTGGGACATTTACAAAAGTAGATGTACCTGAAACATGGCTATATGATGCATGTTTATTATTATCAATGCTTAACTTAATTTCACGTCACACTGTCGTGGATATAGCTAGAACTATAGGAGAACAATTGCTGGATATGACCAGGAAAATTTCAGAAGATCCCTTTGTGCACAGAAAGAGGGCTGCAATGAGAGTCTAGAGACCTAGAATAGAACAACTTTGTAAAGGAGCAAAAAACAATGGAGTAAAATAGTATAGCCTTGTGTAGTTAGAAGAGCCATCTGACTCGTTTCTCTATATACCATGTACAGAGGGTGTACATATACAGCGTACAGACCCCCAGGTGCAGAGGATGTCTGAGAATGGCAGGGATGTCTAACTTCATAGAAACTGGTGATATTACTCAGGGATAGATGTAGTGGTTGAGGACCAAAAGATATTTGTATGTATGAGAAACTTGTAGTCACTAATTTTGCATTGCTTTGATTAAGATAAGAGGTAGCAAGAATAAACTATTTTATATATATTTAAGTAGATGTTTGGTGTTTGAAGTTATAAATAAGCTGAGAATGTGAGTCCCTTTGAAGTGGGACAGACAGATACTATAAGAAGACTAGCAACAGAGCCTGTTGTGTGTGGGGGGGGCGTGCTGCTGCGTCTGGCCTCCCTGCCACCTCCACCACCTCTCACAGGCCTGGCGCAAGTGGCAGGGAGGCCCAGCATGGTGGCAAGGCCCTCCCAAGGTCCCACTGTGGCAATGTAGCCGTGGTGGGCCTTTTGACCACCGCACCAGCCTCCTCAGGTCCTCTGAGTCAAACCGTGTTGCCGACGACTCATTTTTTAATCCCTGCAGAGGTGCCTGTGAGTGCACCTGAGCAGGGATAAAAAGGGAGTCATTGCCAATACAGCTTGCCTTTTATATAGTAGGATGATTCTGAAACCCTATTAATATAATAAGCTGAATTGATCAAGAGCTTCTTCCTAAAAGGGGCTCTTTGCCTGTGACCTTCTTATCTTTGGGTAAGATACTTTTTTGGCCTCATGTAATCCCTCTCCTTGAATGATCTATGTAGTTATAATGGATGGTATGATTTTCTGTTGATTGAGTTGATATTGAGATTGTTAAATAATTATGTTCTAATTATAAAGACTTAAAATGGAAGTAGAGATTCTGTAATTGTGTTACTTGTATACAATACCTGGTAACGAGTCCTGACCTGAATAGCCCAGGTGAGCTTGATTTTTTCAGATCTTGGGAGAGCTAAGCAGGGTCAGCCTTGGTTAGTAACTGGATGGGAAACCAGAGTTGCAGAGGCAAGAAATGACAAACCACCTCTGTTAGTTTCTTGCCATGAAAACCCTGCCGAGGGGGGGGGGGGTCACCATAAGTCAGCTATAACTTGAGGGCACTTTCCACCACCACCTAGTAATGAACCTAGAATGTTATCTATGGTGTACCTCTTGCCAGGAATTAAATGACTTGATAAAGGAAAGCTAACTAGATTGCTGAGGCTTGTTAAGTGCATGTCTATATCTGACCAGAGTCGCCCAGAACAATATTTCCCATTCTAAAGAAGGACACATTTATGTCAAGTAGACACAGGATTCATTAATTGATGGTTAATTCTCATTTGTTCATACAATCATCAAGTATGCCTAATATATATTTTTTTTGGTTTGTGTACAAGAGACTAGGTAATCCACCGCTCAGAGAGTATTTCATGCAAGATTTATTTTCCGTCTGGACATCAGCAATTTATTATTGCAAACGTTGTGGATGAACAGCAGCTCAAAGCAACTTCCTGCTGTGTATGTGAGGAATTATAATTCCTTCTTTCATTTTGGGCCTTTCAAAGAAGATTCTTTCTTATTATAATGCTACTCATCTTAAAAGCATTCCCACCTAGGCTTGCCGATGTACTGCTTTGAATGAAAAGGGTACATGTTTGTGTAATATCTGTAAATGCAGATGTTATTGATCCAAGCGCACTGATAAAGCTGTCTGTGACTATGTCCAGATCTTAAGGCTGTAGTAATAAGCTAACTTTAAAGAAAGTGGAGCAAATGTCACATTTATTGTATGCGTTTTCATTGTGGGAGAGAAAAGCATTAGAGCTCACAATACTATTTTTTAATTACTTCCAACTAGAAATGGGCACGAACCAAAATACGAATCAAAATTCATGATGAACCAGGCCGGTTTGTGGTTCGTGAACCAGTGGTTCATCAAATCCCATTTCTGATGAACCGCCATGAACTTTAGGCTGGTTCGTTTGGTTTATTTTTCAGTTCATCACTGCAGACAGTCTGGCACCGATCAATCAGTTTCCTAGGCAACAGGGGATGGATTTCCTGCAGACCTTCTGCTGACCCAGAAGTGACCTTCTGCTGACCCGGAAGTGGTGATTTGCTGGCCCGTAAGTGAAATTTTCACGAACCAAAATGAACCGCTTTGTGAACTGGGGCAGGTTTCTGAAAGTTCATGGTTTGTGAAACATGATGAACCACAAACAGTATGGTTTGTTTTTTTCTGGTTCGTGACCATCTCTACTTCCAACACTTTTTGTATTTTGAGGCTTGCTTGACATACTTTGTGTCCGTTTCTTCTATACAGTGTATCCATTATAACTGAGTTCTCTGTCAATTGAACTATACTATCCATTGTATTCTTGATCAATCCAATTATTCCTTATTTATACTGGAATAATTAAGAAAGGGCTGCCCATCCCTATTCATTATTCACAAGAGGTTTTAATAAGATTTCACTTTTGTAGGCGGTAATGGAAAAGTTGCTGATTTAGGCTATAATCTCAAAAGAACTTTCCTGAGAGTAATCTCCATTGAATAACATGAAATTTATTTCTGAGTAGACTTATTCCCTAATTTACAGTGCAATCCTATGCTGAATTATTCCAGTCTAAAATCACTGATTTTAGTTGGCTTAGACTGGAGTAACTCTTTTTAGGATTGGTTGTTGTGGATTTTCTGGGCTGTACAGCCCGGAAAATCCACAACAACCATCGTTCTCCGGCCGTGAAAGCCTTCGACAATACATCTTTTTAGGATTGCATAGTGAATGTGTTTTGTTTGAAAGTCACCAGCTTCTGAACTGGCTGACACTGCCAAGTTGGAGGGTGACCATTATAATATTAAAAACCTTGATGCTTCCTCAAATTCTCTTGACTTGACTATATACCTTCTGATATATGTATCACAGTATAGTGCTCCTAAACTTTAATTTACAATGCAATAACTCACATCTAGGCACTGTTGCAGCCATTGACCTTCAGCCTTGTGTATAACACATTAAATGTGACTTACTGCATCATATCACCAAGATTATTGTGATTCATGGCTTAACCATAACACCATGTAACTGCCTGGTAGGTTGGAGGAGCCCTAATAATATTGTCACTATGACACAGTAAATAATCTCACCTTCAAGGATGAATTCAATACATCAGAATAATACTGGCTTAGAATGTCCTTAAAAGTCCCTGGATATGGATCTGATTCTGTTAAAGTAAATGGGAATTTGGCTGTATACATAGTCACCAAGTGGGTTTGCCAATCTCCAGGAGGTGGCTGGATGTCTCCCAGAATTTCAACTGATCTCCAGGCTACGTAGATCAGTTCCCTGGAGAAAATGGCTGCTTTGGATGGCGGACTCTATGGTATTATACCCAGCTGAGATCTCTCCTTTCCCCAAACCCCACCTTCCCCAGGCTCCACTGCCAAAATCTCCAGGAATTTCCTATCAGGAATGACAGGGGTGGGTGGAGGGCACCTTTATTTTACACAAGGTTGCCAATTCTTTTATTGGTCTTTGTTCTTGCACCTTTTATAATCACTTTATGTGCAGAAACAGTTCCACTGCTTACTTCATTTAATTGTAAATCTTTTCCAGCCATTGAATAGGAACAGAGAAATGTAGAACATATGGTGATATAAGATAATTTCTCATCAATGTTATGCACAGGGTGGGAAGAGAGAAATCAGATGTGTGGCTCCTTTCAGCAGGAAACACGTTTGCTACAATTTGGCTCTCATGAGATGGCTTGATAAAATTTCTCTGCCTGAACCACTCATATGGTGGTTGTGAGGCTAACATTTCACTCTTATCTCCTAGTAGAGAGGTGAGATAGAAATAAAGGATTGGCTTTAGTCATATTTTCATTCAATTTTACCTAATTCCTCTCCTTACTACAGACCTCATCCCACCTGGCTTTTATCCATACAGATCTCACAATCCCCAGCCATATCCTTTTTCAGGTGATCAGAGGAGGCCTTTTCTCCTTATTTCAACAGCAGAAAAGCTGCTTAGATCCAACTAGGGTTGTTATGGGTTGGGGAATTCCCCCCCCCCCGCCCCAAATTCACTTTTTAAGATACAGCCATTGATCCCTCTCATTCCCTTTTTTCTCTTTTAAGAGCAGGATTTTTCTTTCTTTGCTCTTCAAAGAAAAATCAAGGCACCATTTTGTAACTTCAGCCTTTGCAGTTGCTTTATGTTATACACTCCATGGTGGTGCTCTGGCAGGAAATGAAGGCTTGAGAAGACATTTCCTGTCTCTGATCATTTAACAGAGAGAAATTCTGTAGAATCTCCCTTCCTGCCCCTCCTCTCTTCAAATTTCTTTTTGATCCAAAAGGAATTAATCAGAAGCTCAAAGGGATCCAAAATTCCAAAAAAGGGGGGGGAGTAAAAGATGGTTGGATTTCAAGGAGAAACTGGGTAAGGAAGAAATAAGAGAATTTCTCTTAACCTTAGATCCAACCCCTGATAAAATACTGAGAGAGTAAAGCTTTCAGAAGTGTTTTTTTTTATCTCCTGTGTGTGGATTACTTGACTCAGCCTTCCAAGTATGTTTTTAACCTGAGGAATCTTTCTTTTTGCTGTTGCTTTCAAAACAATCTAATTCAACCTTGTTTACAACTACACAAAGTATCCATTGGAACTTAAAGTACAACGATCAAATTAGTTTCCAAGGTGGTGGTATCCAAGGGTGTATAAGCCATACTTTTTATTTCAACATAGTTTGAAAAGAGAGTTCTAGACACAAGTTTCATACTGTGTTCCATTTTAAAATGTTTTGCAAACACCAACAATAAAAAAAAATTCTGTCTCATAAATGTTTTATAAAAAAAAATGTTTTATTGCAACAGGGGGGAAAGAACTGTGTGATTGTGAAGCACAATCCACCAAGACCATCTTCTGAGCTAGCCTCATTAAAATGAATGGAAATTGCAACACAAGAGGGTATCTCCATGTATTATAACCATAATATATGGGAATGTGTCATATACTGTGGTGGAAGTTAAAAACAACATCCAGTAGATTGCATCGTTCAGAAAAAAAAGCACCCAAGTAACATTTCATGTATCCCAAAAGCTACTAATCTCTGTTCAACAGTTTTTGTGCTCCTCAGGAATTTCAAAGGATGTTGGAAGGGTCTAATTCACATATGGAGCTATGCTAAACAATTTTTTTCTCATTCATGTCCAGAAATGCAGAGAGCTGTGATGGGTGCCCAGACCCAACCCAAATATCATGAGAAAGTAAATCACACAAATTGTCTAATCTTTGGCGTGTATTTCTAATGCCTTGTATCTTAGGCAGTGTAACATTACAGCAGTTTTATAACCCTCTGATTTAGCCTCAGTTTTTGTAACTGCTATATACAGTATGAATTTTAATTCTCATTTTCTCCAGTTTTCTCCTAAATTCCCAGTGAAGCTTAGTTCCATCCTTTCTATTTAATGCAGGGTTCAAAACCTGGATGCCTCTCTATACCCTGCCACTTCTGACACCTTGTAGCATCCCCCGAGGCATAGCAGATAGGGGTAAGTTTACCTATTGGCTCACCTTTCAATCCCGCTCTCTAGCCAGCACACAAGTTTTAATAACAGGTTCATTCAGGGGTCATTTCCTAGAAAAAGAACTGCAGGAACTCATTAGCATATCTCATTAGCATATGCCACATCCCATGACATCACCGGAAGTGTGTCAGAAGGCAGCATCCACCACTCAGGCCCCTTTCCCCAAAAATCTCCAGGTATTTCTTTAAAGCAGAATGAACTCAAAGCAGCTTACCCTCCTCTGGAAAGCCAGCCCTGCTTGCTTGCATGCATGCACACACTCTCTCTCACAAGTCACAAATGAAAATAAAGCAGCAGAGCCTGCTGCTAAAGACAAGGACAGCCAGGAGGAAAAGGAATCACGTGGGCGGGGCCAAAACCCATGTGACTTCTTTTCAGAGCTACCGGAATGCTGTTCTGGCACATTCTGCCTCCAAATGAGCCCTGGGTTCTTTATTGCTGCCAACTAGGAGAGAACTCTTACAGATGAGAATATGGAGTCTCACACTGGAAGACTACAATCAACACACACACAGAATAAGACCTAAGTGAGGCCCATACATGTGATTGCCAGGTCCACTTACCCTCCAAGAGGAGGGCAGGCTACCTGATACTAATCCTGGTCGATGTCCTTATGTGCTCATACTCCCAGAAGGTGTGATGTTGTAACTTAAGAAAGTGATGTCATCATGGCCAGTAGAAGCATACCTGCTGTGTGCTAGCCTGGGAGGTTTTTTGCCTCCTGGGCCCATTCCCATGGCCTTTGCCCCTCACCAGCCTGGTGAGTGGGGGGGGGGGCAGAGGCTGGGAGTGAGGAATCCACTGCCCTGAGAGAGGATCTGGCTGCCCTACCCATATAGGCCATGAAGGGGGAACTGAAACTATCTCTTAAGAGTTCAGTTAAAGGTATACACAGACATATATACAATTTTGTCCCTCTAGTCACCTCTTCTTGGCAGTCCCGTTCATCTTAGTGTTGGGGACAATTCCCATCACACATTGCTGTTTCACACCAAGAGCTCTAATACTGTAGAGAATAGACACGTTTCTGATTGCATGGGAAACCAGGTAGACGTTTGAGGGGGGGGGGGCGCTATTGTCAGTAATGTTGGAAATGCCCCTGAACATTTAAGTTAACTCTGAATTTCAACACTGCATTTGGTTTCTTCCCAAGCAAAATCTTGAGCAAAATAGCTTTATTAATTACTGGAATCTATCCATTCTTCCTTCTCCACCCATGACCAATCAAAACAGTCTTAATTGTATTTTATCATTTGTTGGAAATTTCCACCATCCCTAATTTAACATCAGTAGTATCCTGTCTTCTTGCAACAGGTGCAGGGGCAAGAAAAGCCATTTCTAAGAATTGCTTGAGCCCCTTAAAGAGTTGTGCTGCAGCCACAAATTCATTTCCGGAACACTTTGAGAAGCACTTTGAAAAGCATGAATTCATTATATACCTGTTAAGAATTATTATTCGCTGTTATTTAATTACTCCCATTCTTAAGAACATTCAAACATTTAAAAGCCTGCCATTCAATGATCTGAGTCACACTTGCAGGTAAAATTGCACACCGGAGTAGGAAACTAGTGGTGCTCTTTTGAAAAGTCTCAATTAACTCCTGCTTTGTCTTTGACTCTTTTATCTACAAAGATAGAATTTCATTGATGATTGAAGACAATGGAGAAGAAAGGCCTTAAATTAAATATGCTGTGTGGGTATATAAACCATGCATAATCCAAATTCCATTACAAGGGGAAAAACCCTTGTAACATTTAAAAGCCTATCCTAAATCATCAATAAAAATAATCATATTTGAAAAGTGTAAATCTCTGAAAACAGTTTGCTTCAGTTTGGTGAATCATCTTTTAGATCACTTTTCCTGTGAGAAAGTCTTAAATAAGTATTAGTTACTCTGCCGAGTGAAATGTTTCAGGAATTACAAAGCAGATTCAGAATGAGTCAAGGACGTACTAAGCAAGCGGCAAACTAAGAATATCCAGCCACTTGTGTGTAAAGTGCCATCAAGTCACAGCCATCAAGCCCTGACCTGGCTAGCCCAGGTGAGCCTGATCTTGTCTGATCTCAGATCTCTCTTCAGCAGCACATATACTAAAACTGGAATGATACAGAGATTAGTACAGATCACAGAAGCTAAGCAGGGTCGGTCTAGGTTAGTAATTGGATGGGAGATGTCCAACAAAGGCCAGGGTTGCAGAAGCAGGCTATGGAAAACCACCTCTGTTAGTCTCTTGCCATGATAACCCCACCAGGGGTCACCCTAAGTCAGCTATGACTTGAGGGCACTCTCCACCCCCCCATTAGAGTTTTCAAGGCAAGAGGTGAATATAGGAGGCTTGCCATTGCCTGCCTCTGCATAGCAAACCTGGACGTCCTTGCCAGTTTTCCATCCAAGTTCTAACCGGGGTCAACTCTACTTAGCTTCTGAGATCTGATGAGATCAGATTAACCTGGGCCACCGAGGTCAGGTATAGCTAAGCAGTTTAATGAATATTATTTGAAAGGGAGAGATTTATGCAGGAGCTTAACATCTGTTCTTATTAATTGGACTTTGGATGGTGTGCACGAGTTGTTGAATTCATTTGAATCTTTCTAATTAAATCAGACTATAGCATAGTTGACACCTCCACACGTCATATTGCATGGTCATTGCACTACAGCAGCCATTGGCAACTAGACTAGCTTGTCTGCACAGGAAAATGC
Organism: Eublepharis macularius; assembly: GCF_028583425.1. Taxonomy (NCBI): domain Eukaryota; kingdom Metazoa; phylum Chordata; class Lepidosauria; order Squamata; family Eublepharidae; genus Eublepharis; species Eublepharis macularius. The sequence continues at coordinate 22,040,408 of NC_072796.1, forward strand.
AGTTGTGAAAGACTGTGAAACAACAATAGTTCCATATCCAGTGATGTGTGTATGCAGCCCTAGTCATTATTACAGTGGTGATATGGAAAAGGTACTGGGACGCATGCTGGAAGAGGTCAAGCTGGTCCTCTCAAGTGGAAAGGAAGACTTCTATCTTAAGGCCAGGCTACAAGTGACAAATGACACAGATTGGACACTCAGCTTCCCTCAAATTTTGATGGGAAATGTAGGCAGCTTGGTGGAATGTTGGACAAGTGACAGTTGAAAAGTTCACTGGACAGCAGTCGGAGAGCCAAGCTGTAAAACCAGGATGCCTACATTTCCCATCAAAACTTGAGGGAAGCTGACAAGTGTCCAACCTGTGTCATTTGTCACTTGTAGCCTGGCCCTCAGTAATCAACAATCCAGATCCAGAGAAGAGAAGAGAAAGAACTTTTTCTTTCTCTCTGAAAGTATGCTAAAAACAACCAGAAAGGGAGCACAAGGATTTTTTTTCCTTTTAGAATGACAGATTCAAGAGAAGAAAACATTGACCTTTATGTGGTCTTTGTTGATCTCATAAAGACATTTTATCCTTTTTGTAGAGCTGGCCTTTGGGAATGTATTGTCAGACTTGGCTGCCCAGACCCAATTATTACTGTGGTGAGACAGTTGCATGATAGATAGTTAGAACGGTGGGAAAAGAAGACATTTTTCAAGCCCTTTCTGTACCTTACAGAGTTAAGAAGGCATGCATTCTTGCACTAATATTTTTTAGTTTTATTTACTACTGTGTGTCTGGATACTTCCCATTATGATAATGTTAGAGTAAAGATTAGATTTAGGGCTCTGTAAGGCTGTAAGCCAAAATGAAGATGCTTCAACAAATATTTTGACAACATCAGTTGATATTAGTTGTGTTCTTGTAGCTGATTAATGAGAGGGCATACAGGAAATAATTGGCCTGCCCACACAGGAAAATGCAGTTGTGAAAGATTACTACAGAGCAACAATAATTCCATATCCAATGACATCCAATCATGTGTGGATGCAGGAAATAATTGGCATCTTGTAGGAAGTATGAACTTATTTTGCATAATCAATGGATTTGATACAGCAGTCATTTCTGCTGATGGGAGTTCTGGCAGTGAAATGGGACTTTCCTGCCTCTCTCCTCCCATTGCAGCCCGAAATGCTTCCCAAAACGCTGCTTCTGAGGACAGGGAATATTAAGGCACAGCATGAATAGAAGTCTACATTGGAAGGTGGAATTAGCAAAAATCCTGCCTTCTCTTTCCATTTATTGCTTGATCCAACCCAAAAGACTTAAAGAAGAATATTATTTGGTATTATGGAACCTCAGAAATCCCTTGATCATATATGATCAACTGAGGGCACCAGAGAGAAACTGTGGCAATGGAACTAGAAAAAACTGTCTAATCAAACCATCATGAGAAAGGCTGTTGCACTGTGTGGTGAAATCAAATGGAGATCAAACCAGCATGTAAGATTCCAAAGGATATGATAAATAGATGGCAAGTCTCAGGAACAAAGACTGTTTTAATACAAATGACCTACATCTTTTCCACACTGTGACACTGAGAGATCTCTGTCTTTTGGTGCTACACCTCTGAAGATGCCAGCCACAGCTGCTGGCGAAACGTCAGAAACTACAATGCCAAGACCACGGCAATACAGCCCGGAAAACCCCCAACAACCACTGTTTTAATACTTTTTATGTTATTTTGATTGATGTTTTATGACTATTTTACTTTTCAGTAGCAGATGATATGTGATTTGCCCCTTTTTTTGTTATTGTGCTTTACTCTCATAGTTCATCTGTTTGGAGAACTAGAGTATCTACTGTGATTTTGGCCTACAGCTTAAAAATTCACATTGCCACCCCTGTCCAAATGTGTCCATGGACTCCTACCAGACATGATTTCCCCAGTACCCTAATGTCTAGGACACCCAGAACATCTCAGTTTTACCCTGAGGGGATCCCCTCCTCCTCTCAGTAGAGACTTGCCAACATTTTAATCAAGCCTCTTCTTCCAGTGGAAAAGCCACCTCCTAGCTACACAATGAAAAAAGTGCCAAAAAAGGAGGTACTTCAATACCCTGTACATTCACTCCACATATTTTGATAAAAGCCATTCCTTAATATTTCATGATTCAACACCCTTTAGACCAGTAGTCTGTAGACCCAGTTGGTAAAATTCCCTTGCATTTTTTAAAAAATATTTTTTTTAACAGATAAAGGTACAGAAAGAAAAAATGGAAAACGGTGGCAGAAATTTAAAACTTGAAAGAAAATTTAAGATACACATTACAAGGTCTATCAAACTGCAATATATAACCTTTAAAATGCAATTTCCAGTTATATTGCATATTCATGCTAAAAAAAAATCCTTTCTCCATCTTAATGTATCTTGCCATTGGAATAAACAATATAATCAGGTTGGCTGAAATGAAAAAAAAATAACACTAACTATCAGTTGTTAAACATTTAAGGTTAACGTTGTATTAGGTTTTGAATAATTTTAGAACAATAACTTATCTATACATTATAATTGCTACTTCAAAAGAGGCAAGCACAGTATTTTAAAGAAATTTTCCAAAAGGTATACTGATAAAACTATTTTGCATATAAAACTAATCACATATAAGATATTATATCATAAAATATTCATAATACTAATTATGTCAATTATATTAATCAATTAATTATAGGGCTCTAATTAAAACTATATCAAAAACTTAAGAAAAACATTTCCATAACTTCATGCCGATCAGAACTAATGAAACTAGTATGAATCATAGTTTATATTGATAGTCTGGTAGCTAGGATGAAGACTAGGTGTGCTCTGGGGATATTTTGTAAGAATAATAAACAAAGTGTGCTGTGAACATAAAATAAGGAGTGCTGTGGAAAACAGTTTCAGGTAGGTAGCAGTGTTGGTATGCAGTTGAAGAGCAAGATCCTGGTCTAATAGCACCATAAAGACCAAATAAAATTCCAAGGTATAAGTTTTTGAGAGTCAAAGCTCCCTTCATCAGAGATTGAATGAGTGTCTAGCATCCCACCACAGGTGAAAAGATTCCTGAATAGGGAAGTGTGTGTGTGTGTGAATATGTTTGTGTATATTAGTTTATAGTGGTTAAAATTAGCTTTTTTCCTTATTGCTTCAACTGCTGGCTGATAATTCCTTTGTTATGAGGATTCTCAGAACAGTCATCTGATGTTTCTTCAGTGGATATTGATTGTTCGGAGATCATTCTCTTCTACTACATGAAGTAGTAGCTGACTCAGAAGTTTGAGCAATAAGACTGTCTCAGGAGCAGCATGGGGTGCCTGCAGAACAACAGAGGCCTTCCCTTATGTGAATGGAAAAGCAATCCAAGGCATTATAGTTACAATTCTGAAAATCACTCAGGAAAAAAAAAGTTTTGTGTGGCATAGCTTTATTTTTAAAATTAAAGTGGTTTTATTTTTGTTTGGAGAATGTTGTGATATCTGTGGACATAGCAAAATCAGGATTAGACATCCCTGCATCAGTGTATGATGAAGAAAAAGATCACTAGTTGGGATTATTAAAGATTGGGGTCAGCTTGATTTTCAATGTCATCAGGAGACAGGGAGGAGGTTTCACCATCATTTTTGCTCCCAAGTGCATCTCTTTACTTTCTTCCATATAAGATAATGGTTTCCATTCACTGCTAAAAAGAAAAACAAAGCACTACAACTGGGACAAAGTTGCAGTTAGAGGAAAATCCTGCCCTCTACACACATTCGAGATATACAGCATTCACATGTACCTCAGCTTCTTTTCATGACCCGGTTACACATCTAGAATTGTACTCATGGAAAGCTAGTATAGAGATGGGCACAAACCGGGAAAAAGCTAAACCATGTGGTTCATGGTTCGTCAAATTTCACAAACCACGAACCTTCACGAACCTGCTCCTGGTTCGCGAACTGGTTCGTTTGGTTCATGAAAACGTCACATTCGGGTCAGAAAATCATCACTTCTGGGTCAGCAGAAGGTTACATCTGGGCCAGAAGAAGGTCACTTCCAGGTCAGCAGAAGGTCTGCAGGAAGTCCATCCCCTGTTGCCTAGGAAACTGATTGATTGGCACCAGGCTGTCTGCCATCACTAACCAAAAAATGAACCAAACGAACCAGCCTAAAGTTTGTGATGGTTCGTCAGGAATGGGATCTGATGAACTGAGGTTCGTGAACCATGAACCGACCTGGTTTGTGCTTGATTTTGGTTTGTATTTCGGTTCATGCCCATCTCTAAGCCAGTATCACTAGTCATTTGGCTTCTGCTGCAGAGGATACAGCATGTGAAAGTGCTCACAGAAGGTGCACAGAGAAGATGTGCAGGCCTGTTAATGCTCAGCCCCATCACTTGTCATGATAATGAGCACTTTGCCAGTTACATCTGAACCACTACATTCCTCAGAGTCAGGCATCATTTAAGACTGGGACCCACATGTTCACTGTTGTAAATTATGTTTAGTATTGGAGAGAGCAGGCTCAGAGCTGGTTTAGACAGATATGTGGAAAGGTATACGGATGTTCCATGCTTCAGGGACTACAGGAACAGGATAAAAAAGACGACTTAAGATGCATCATTCCAGAAGAAAATTATGCATGGAAATTAGAAACACAACCAGTTTGTATACACACCAGGAAAATTATGAGCACAACACAATATACTCAGACACCAATGTGTCTCAATCTTTTAATGGATGAGTATTTTACATTTTTATTAATTTTATTTAAAACAATTTAATACCACTTTTTTACACGCTCCAAGCACATAATGAGTAAGAAATCAATAAAATGCTGACAGTCAAATAATCAGGAAACAACAAAAGCAGCCACTGAAATGTTATTAATTATCTGTTGATAACTGAAGCTAGATATAACAAAAACCACCAACACAGCAGCATGCACACACTTAAATCCATCAATTTAAGTCCATTAACTCAGTAAGCGTAAAGGTATTTAACGTTATGTTGGACTCAGGTCAAAGAAGCTTTCCATAATAAGCTGTGAATATCTTATACATGAGCCTTCAGAGAAAGCCACTTGGTCTAAGAAAGAATGTATTGTTATGTTCCTTATTTGTATTAAATTAATGCCACTTATTCTGCTGTTATATGTTAACATAGGATAAAAATTATACTTAAAAAAACCTAGAAACTAAAGACGCTACCCAATTCCTCCCTGATAGAAACTCTCCCTTGAATATGCAATCTGAGCTGTTCGTGTTGCAGAACGAATTGCATACAACTTCTTGTCATCTGTTTCCTGTTCCTGTGTCTTGGAGCAGGGTAGAAGATAATTCAATGGGACAATGGAACATCACAGATTTAGTGTTGGAAGCACAGATTACAATGCCTAATAAATATTTATTATTGAACTGCATATCGCCAATGAAGTATATAGAAATTAGCAATGGATCTTTGGAAAGATGGAACACTTAATACAGCAAAATTATGGAGCAAGATGGATGATACCTACACAACCCTATTAGCAAACATATGGTAAGAACCTATTCCATAAGAAAAAAATGTGGCCTTGAACAGCTGTCACTCCTTTAATGGGGCTTTTCGGGAGGTGGGAGAATCCAGTCAGATTCTTTGAGATGTCTAGATCCATAGCTGGTATCAACATACTCTGTGGTCAGGCAATTGCTGGAGTCCAGAGCTTCCAATAGGTCCCACAGCCATCATCTCCTACCCACATCTGCCTGCCTGCCTGCCTGTCTGTTCAAAGTCCTGCTGGAGTCCTGCTGTTCAGAGTCCCTCAGTATTAAATTTCTAGCCCACCCTTCCCACAAACGGGCTCAGGGCAGGTTACAACAGTATGAATAAATACAAAGGATAAAAACATTTTAAAACATTATAAACATACATTCCAGATCTTAAGATGGAAGCCTCCTCCATTCTTCCCTAACTACCATACACAGGGAGGAGAGGGGGGTGCAAGTTGATATCATCAAACTGTGACTTCACATATGGGGGGCAGATAGGTATACAGCCCTCCATCCCTGACGGGAGACTGGTAGGGAGGCATGGCTAGATGAATCTAAGACTGGCTTCAACCATATGCCTGGCAGAACATCTCTGTCTTGCAGGCCTGAGTATCCTCCAACGGAGAGCTCCACCAGGACCGATAAAGCCCTGGCCCTAGATGAGGCCATCTTGGCCTCCCTGGGGCCAGGGCCCGCCAGTAGATGGCTGATTCCGCACACATTGGATAATGCACTTTATCAATCATTTGAGGTGGATTTTTTGTTCCGCACATGAAAAAATCTGTTCCAAATGATCTATAAAGAGGATTGGAAGTGCATTATCCAATGTGTGTGGAATCACTCGATGTTTACCTAAGCACTCTCTGGGGTACATACAGGGAGAGGCGGTCCCTCAGGTATGCTGGTCCCAATTTGTTTAGGGCTTTGTAAGTTAAAACCAGAACCTTGAACCTGATCCCGAGCAAGCTATTTCTTTTTTAAAAAGCTACATCCTTCCCTACTTGAAAGCCTTCCTGCCACCTGGGCTTCTAGCTGCCTGCATTGCCAGTGGAGTTGGTAGAAGAGTGTGACAATGGTTGGTAGTATGGTCAGTGGGAAGGCTCATGGGAAAGGAGGCAAGAGTGGATGTAGGAGGGGCATGTGGGTAGGGATGGAGAGGGGCCCAGGAACCCTCTGCCCAGGGCTTCCCAAAACCTGAAACCTGCCCTATTTAGATCTTTATGAACACTATGAATGCAAGCCTTGGAAAGAGATGCAGTAGATATTGCCTCCATCACACTCTTTTGCACAGGAAGGAGAATGGATACACGGAGGAAACCTTTACCTATTATATAGATTGTCCCTTTGGGACAACTTGGGGGAGTTACAAAGCTTTCAACTATTATTAATTAGTTGTCTGGAAAGATATATCCCACAATAAAAAAGAACACCAATCCGAATGAGATGTCTGAGAACATGGCAAATAATGCTGGAAGCAAAGAAGCATTCAAGAACTCTTGACTGCATCCTCTGTGGCTTACAGGTTCGAAGAAGTAACAAAAGCTATTTCTTGGGAATCAAAGACTTTTCATGCCCGAGTAAATAATTACTGCAGATGGCAAGCAGCTAATTATAGGATGGCGGTGGGGATAAGCAACACTGAACAAGTTTCAAGATCAAAAGCAAAGCTGAAAAATAGTAATTAATAATCTTTCCTGTTCTGCAAATAGATGATGTTGAGTCGGAATGGTCAGACACTTTCTTTTTTAGTTTTCCATTCTTTGATTTGCATTCTGAATTTGTAACTATTTTCTTCAACCAAATAAATGATGGATTTTCATCATATTGGATCTTAAAAAAAATTAAAATGCATGGGTCTGATTGATCAAACCCTTTTATTTATTGACTTCATTTATACCCTCCTTTTCCTCCACTGGGGACTCAAAGCAGCTTACATTGTTCTCCTCTATTTTATTCTCACAACAAGCCTTTGAGGTAGGTTAGGCTGTGAGTGTGTGACTGACCCAAGAACACCCATTAAGCTTCCATGGCAGAGCAGGGATTCAAAGGTAGGTCTAATAGATTCCAGTCCGACACTCTTAACCACAACACCAAACTGGCTGTCCATAACTTTCCTTTAACTTTCCTCAGAATTCTTCAGATGTTTCAAACTTTCAAATTCACTTTGAATTCTATTTTAGGCAAAACTTTAATGCATTAAGCTCTCTCAGGAATTGTATGTGTGTATTCTCTTTGATAGTCCTTGAGATTCCTTGGATAGCTGGATTAATTTATTAGCTTCCAAAATTATTTCAAAGTATGCTTGAGTAGAAATCATAGCTTTCCTCCATCTCATTGGAGCAGAGGTTCTTCAGAAGACCCAACGAGGCACCATCTTTCAGTCTGCAGAGGTTACACCCATTCAGAAATACCTAGTTTCATCGTTGGACTCTTGGCTTGGAATCTCCCAAGATTTTGTGATTGCCCTCTCCCAAGGCAGCCATTTCTGACTGGTCTCATTTTATTGTGACATCTTTTCTCAAAATTCCAAAAGAACACAAAGATTCCAGCAAGGCTGAGAATGCATCATAAATAGAGATGGGCACGAACAGAAAAAAAAACCCTAACATGATGTTTGTTGTTCGATGCCATCCACAAACAGGGACTCACAAACAACCACGAACATGGCCCTGTTCATGAACATGTTCATGGTTGGCTGTTCATGGGGGCCAGCAGGCTCTCCTCCAGCCATCATCCAAGTTTGGTCAAAATCCCTACTACACCACTCCCAGAAATCTCACCTGAGCAGGCACTAGGAAAGGTACCAATAATAAATAATAACTTGGCCCCAGAGCCTGGCAGCAGCCCTGGAATTTGAAGGGGTAGATCCCTACCACACCTGTGGAGGAACACCATTCTGTTGTGGAGTTAACTTTCTATGGGCTGCAGAGGGGAGGGGCCAGTTCTGGAGTAGAATGTGATTGGAGGGAGAGTGAGTGAGTTGGTGGAGGGGAGTTGAAAAGTTGACAGTTGGTGGCTGGAGAGCTGAGGGAGTGATGGCTCTGAGGGGAGATGTAGATCTAATGTGACCCCAGGTATCAAAGGATTGGGCCTGCCCTATACAACATCTAATTAGGGCATGAGGGAGATAGAGTAGGGGTTTCCTTTTAGTTTGTATTGTTCACTGTATATTTGCCTGTGTACAGTTAGAAGTTAAATAAATGAGTTTTGGAATTATGACGGAAGAAAGCTCTTCTGTTCCACATAGTCCCCAAACTGCTTTGGCCCACTAGCAGAAGAGGGTTAGGCTGTCCCGCCTAACCAGGACCCAATACAGAGACAGTGGGAGCAGCAACTACCTGGAGACATGAAAGGGAGACAGCCCCCTCCAGGTGCCTGGCCAGAGGTGAAAAAGGGAAGGGTAGGCAGAGAGGGGTCTACTAGTGGGAGGAAAGGCCCTGTTTCGCCACAGCACAACTCCCAGAAACCTTACCTGAGCAGGCAGCAGGAAAGGTACCAATCTTACTATATAATCGAGTGTTTTTCAGACGACTCACTTTATACCCTGGTGCACCACCAGAGGGCGCTGCCACAGAGGAAAGCCCAGGTAACTCACCATATCGCTCCAGAAAACAAGCTGTGGTGGGAAGCTCAGGCAGGGAAAAGGAGTGGAGCAGGTGGAAATGCCCTCCCTGTACCTTAACCCATCTGGTATTAGGTGTGGAGCAGGTGGCAATGCTCCCACCTTAACCGAGCTGGTTTTAGCACCAGTGCCAGTCCTGCCAGTTGGTATTAGGAGTGGATCAAGTGGCAATGCCCACCACCACCTTAACCCAGCTGGTTTTAGCACCAGAGCAGGTGGCAATGCTCACCCCCCTTCAGCCAGCTGGTATTAGGAGTGGAATATGTGTCAATGACTGCCCCCTGCCTTAACCCAGCTGGTATTAGGAGCAGAGCAGGTGGCAATGCCCACTCCCTGCCTTAACCCAGCTGGTATTAGGAGCAGAGCAGGTGGCAATGCCCACTCCCTGCCTTAACCCAGTTGGTATTAGGAGCGGAGCATGTGGCAATGCCCTTTCCTTGCCTTAATCCAGATGGTATTAGGAGGGGAGCAGGTGGCAACACCTGCCCCTGCCTCAACCCAGCTGTTATTAGTGGTGGAGCAGGTAGCAATGCCCACGCCCACATTAACACAGCTGGTATTAGTAGTGGAGTAGGTGGCAATGCCCTCCCCCTGCCTTAATCCAGCTGGTATTAGGAGCGGATCCACTAAACAAAAAAGAAATCGTGACCTACTAAAGCAATTTAAAGGTACATTGATCCACTATATATCAAATAGATTTTTTATCAAGTTGATAACAAATTCAACATAAACTCTAAGTGGTTATAAATCTGGCTATATACAGTTCATAGGAAGTACCATACGGTCACGAGTAGAAGTGTCATACAGTATACAAAAATTACAAAGTGCAAACATGCTAAGCTCTATATAATTAGAAGCGCAAATGCTCACAGCAACCAATTGTACCCTCATGTACCACAGCGTACAATGTATAGATTCCAGAAATTATATCAAATTATATTTACTTTCACCTATCAGGATCAGGCATGGAGCAGTAGGTAATGCCTGTTCCTCCCTTCACCCAGCAGGGAGCAGGTGGCCATACCCACACCCCTTCACCTAGCTGGGATCAGGCTCAGAGCAGGCAACAATGCCTGCGCCCCTTCACCAAGCCGTAGTCAGGCGCAGAACAGGAGGCAATGCCCCCCTTTACCCAGCATGTATCAGGCATGGAGCAGGTAGCAAGGCCCACCACCCCTTCACATGGTCAAGATCGGGCAGTTCAGGTATGGAACAGATAATGCCCACCCCTCCTCCTTCACCAGCTGGAATCAGTGATGGAGGAGGGAATGCCTGCCTGCCCACCCTCCCCTTTCTACAATTCATTGTATTTTTTCCCACAACAGGGTTTGTTGCTAGTAGTAAATAATAGCTTGGCCCATAGCCTGGCAGCAGCCCTGGAACTTGAAGGGGTAGATCCCTATCCCACCACACACAAAGAAAATTCAAGCTCCAATGAACTCTATCAAAATGCCAACAGCATCTCTCTCTCCCTCTCTACTGTCTCCAAAGTAGTCAGAGCTGGGAGCCCCCTCCCCCCCTGGTCTTTGCTCCCTTGTAACAAATTTGGAGCTCCACTCTTGAAAGGAAGACCTGCCTATCAAGCTAAATTGGGCTTAGATTGGGGTTTCTAGGGTAACAGCAGGAGTTCAGAGTTCAGACAATCCCTGCCTAAGTTGCCAAGGGAATTGATTGCAGGTGCCAGACTGTTTGGCTTGACGAACAGCAATGAACGAGGCTTGCAATGACCACCTGTTCATTTAGAATGGGGCCTCACAAACAGCTTGTTCGCAAACAGCAGATTGGGCTGTTCATGGCTTTTTTTTTTGTTCGTATTGCTGTTCATGCCCATATCTAATCATAAACCAACCATCAAGAACTAAATATTGTTGAATACCAACTATTAACTACCACCAGATGCTTAACTCTATTGAAGGCAACCACCGAATCCTGTCAGATACTAAACAGTAATGCATGTGAAATGTATATCTGGCTTAAGCTAGGCTCATTGAATCCCAAACAGTTGCTCTGTCCCAAAGGGGATGGCAATTCCCCATTATTCCTTCTCAGTATCTGCACTGAGCCGTGTGCTTCCTCTTAGCATTTCCTTTAGCAATGATGGCTAATACATTCAACCTTCATACCTAGGTCTACCAAGGAGCCTCGTGGCACAGAGTGGTAAGCTGCAGTACTGCAGCCCATGCTCTGCTCATGACCTGAGTTCGATCCCAGCAGAAGCTGGGTCCAGGTATCCGGCTCAAGGTTGACTCAGCCTTACATCCTTCCGAGGTTGGTAAAATGAATACCCTGTTTCCTGGGGGTAACAAAAGTCTGCCAAGAAAACATCATGATGCGACTTCCCCCCTTGCACAGGGGACTACCTTAACCTTACCTACCTAGGTCCAGGGGTCATTTCGTAGAAAAGGAGCTAGAGGAACTCATTAATATAACTGATTTGCATATGCCATGTCCCTTGACATCACCAGAACTGTGTCATGAGCATAACTGATTTGCATATGCCACACCCCCTGACATCACCTATCCTGGCTGTTTTGGACCCAATCCTGGCCATTCAGGACCGAAATTGGGCCCAAAATGGCAAAAAGGGGCTGAAATTGGCTGAAAAGGGGCCCAAAATGGTCAGGATTAGACATGGGCACAATCCAAAAAAAAAATACCGATCAAGCTAATCGTGGATCTGATTCACTCTGATCAAGTCCCATTTCCGATCTGGGATCTGGGATCAGGAAGGCCAAAGCAGAGGGGCACCCCCCCACACACACACTTAGAGCAGAGGGGGGGAAAGTTTTTAACCTGGCGATGAGCCACCTCCCCTCAGGGAGGGGACGTTTTCACACACACACACACACTTAGAGCAGGGGGGGGTTTAACCTGGCAACGAGCCGCCTCCCCTCAGGGAGGGGACGTTTTCTCTCTCTCTCTCACACACACACACACTTAGAGCAGAGGGGGGGAGTTTTTAACCTGTCCCTGCCTCTCCAAATAGAGAGAGAGACACCCCGTCAACAAGTTTCAGCCAGCTTTTTAAAAAAAGCAGGGATAAAATCCTCCCCATCCGATTTTAAAAGCAAGCAGCCAGTCTTCCAAAACTGACTGAACTCAGTCAGGAGTAGAGATCTCTTCTCAGTGTTGTTAACTCTTTCAACGCACTGAATGAACTCAGGAGAGGAGCGCAAAACAGCTTCTGCTGATAGCCGCACTCAAAGCAGCTCTCTTGTTTTCTCGCTCTTAAGTCTTAACCCTTTCCTCTTCAAATCACTTTGCTTATATTTTTCTCAGGAAGCCACCTTTTCACTCACAACTGTTTGCTTTTCCTCGCTAGGGGAAATATTATCAAGTTTCAAACAGAGTTCAGGCATTCCCCTGCCTCCGTTGCCAGGGGAATAGATTGTTGGCGCCTGAATGTCTAGCTTCCCAATCCTATCACAGTCACCCTGTCCAGCCCCGGTCCAGCCCCTTCCCGACCGCTGGATTGTTTGTCATGGAAGACAATGATCCCCAAGTCCTGATTGCGTGAATGCCTTTATCGTGGGGTTTTTTGATCGTAATGCAGATCATGCCCATCTCTAGTCAGGATTGGGCCACTGCTGAGTGGGAGAGTGATCCACCACCTGTCAGAGGCCCAATCCAGGCCATTCCAGCCCCAATCCAGGCTGAAATGGTCCCAAAATGTCCGAGAGTCAGGTGGGTGGGGCCACCTAACATGTGACCTCTTTGAGGAACTGCCAGAACTGCATTCCTGTGCATTCCCCCTTGAAATGAGCCGTGCCTGGTCTAATACATCTTTTAAAGCCATCTAATTTCACTGTCGTCCCCACAGCATTTTGCTTTACTTTTGTATGTAGATGGATTTCGTAAGCCAGTCTCTTCAAGAAGGGTTGATTATAAGCATTTTAAACAAATATTAACTGTTCGACAAATATTTTACTATACAGGATATATCAGACCGCTCAATAGCAAAATGTACTGAGGAGAATATTTAAGAGAGAATTATTTTCAGTTCTGAACTGGATCTAACTCTGGGAAAGAAAGACAGCCTGGGTTATGATTATCCCTGCAGGTGTGGTGCATGTGTGTGTGCCAAAATGGCTGACCCTGCTAAGGGAACAAAAAAGCAGCAAACTGCTGAAGTGTACAGATGGAAAATCACTCCCAGCAAGAACTTGTATCCCTGAACTACACCAAGAGGGCTTCTTCTTTGCCAATTCAGCACTTCCTGCTGCCACATCCTCCTCAATTTATGACTGACTAACCATTTATCTTCCGCGCAGGGACCCTCTACATCTCTGAAGCACTGAAAGGTCCAATATTTTAATATCCATGTTGCTGATGTTATGCCATATTTGAAAGTCTCTCTTCTCCAACTTGCCTTTTTCACAGCCAGTACAACTCATCTTTGAAGGAGAAGAGCTTTTCTTGCATGTCTCCAAAAAAGAGTATGTTTTAAATCAGTTATATGGACTCATAATGATTGTAAGCAAAATGATTGTGCTTTCTAGCTACAACCAAGACCGGTGTAAAAACACAGCAGCTGAGTGTGAACCGTAACTTCCACACATTCCTGGCATAGTGCTAATCTCATGGAATGAGGGCATCTTCCTGGTGCAATTTCGGATGTCATTGCGCCATGAGAACAGAATTGTGGTGCGATAATGTCAGAAATTGCACCAGGAAGATGCCCTCATTCCGTGAGTTTATCACTATGCTGGGACGTGTGGAAACAATCCAGGTATGGTGAAGAAGTTTAGGTGTTGTACCAGGATCAGTTCAGGAGGGCAAAATAATGTACACCCACCTGAGATTTCGGGAGGAAGAGCAGGATAACAGTATATTAAAGAGATAAATAAAATTGGAGTGTATGTGTAAGCGGCTGAAACAACACTCCGCTAATCCCTCTGTTTGACTGCTGTTTCACATCTGAAAGTTATCAAGAATTATCCAAATTGTGATTCTTCCAAATGATTCCTGTTTTCACAGTAGCATGAATAAACTACAACAGTTAACCCATGCCAGATACTTACAATGCAATGTTGACAAGCCAACATCAAACTTTAAAGGCCTCAGCTGGTGACTATTTATATGAGAGGGCTAGAGGGCTTTTTTAAAGAAAGTCTGCAGCCTGCACCTGATATTCCAAAGCAGTTCAGTTCATTAGAGCTGTTGAAAAATTTAGCTTTCAACTGTAAGTAATCCCCCAAATGTGAGAAATGTTTGAATAATGAGTAATCTGTCAGTGAAATTTTAAAATTTACTTACATGTGCTACTGTTGTTTTCAGTTAGCCACAAAGGAAGAGAGGTCATGGAAATTCAACCTCAAGATTAGAAAAAATAAAATTCACATTTTCCGTTCTAGACTGTTTTATTCACATGATACTATTTGACCTTAAATTTCAATGTTTGTGTTCCAAACAAATGGTTCTACAGAAAACACTGATGAGACAAGCATGTCCTGTCCCTGACAACTTTGAAGTGTTTGATTTCACGTTGTCTAATTATTTGCCTAATTATCATTGCTAATTGCGGCTTAAAAGTAGCTTATTTTTTTTTTAAAAAAAGGTTATTTCTATAATGGTAGGAATAGAGTAGCAATGTTAATGGAATAAAAGGAAGCCAGTCTCTCTTGAAAAGATGTATGTGGCATCATGCTCTCTCATTAAGTAAGTAACTGCAATAGAGAAATTGCCTCTTAATCTGCTGGTGCCACAAATGTTGATAAAATAACCAGACATCATAAACTACACTCTGACCCCCAGTCTTCAACTGGGGAAAGCATTATTTTCATTAATCTGTCTTGCAGTAACACTGCCTTAAAATTAGATGGGTCTATTATGCTAGTTAACTATAAAACAAAACAGAGGGGACACTGTCTCACAAGTCAGTGTGACTTGCCTGCGGCAAAATCCAACCTTACTCCAAGCTGATGACTAGAGATGGGCACAAACCGGAATACGAACCGAAAAAACCCACGAACCAGCCCAGTTCGTGGTTCGCAAACCAGTGGTTCGTGGTTCGCGAACCAGGGGTTCATGGAAGCTCATTTCCACGAATTTCCATGAACTGGTCTACTGGTTCGTTTGGTTCATTTTAAACAACAATGCAAAGCGGCAAGAAAAGGGGCATTTAAACCCGTGGATCAGCTGCTTGTCGGGGAGATCCCCGACAAGCAGCTGATCATATAAACAGCGGGGCTTGGCGGGGCTGAACATTTAAACAGCGGGGCTTGGCTGCCCGGCCAGCAGTTCCCAGCCAGCTAGCCAAGCCCCACCTGCAGTTTAAATGGCCATTTCCCCACAGCTCTGAGCTCCCGGAGCGCAGCCAAAAAGGGAGAGAGGTCATGGAAATTCAACCGCAGGATTAGAAATAAAATTTACATTTTTCGTTCTAGACAGTTTTATTCACATGATAGTATCTGACCTTAAATTTCAGTGTTTGTGTTCCAAACAAATGGTTCTACAGAAAACACTGATGAGACAAGCATGTCCTGTCCCTGACAACTTTGACGTGTTTGATTTCTCGTTGTCTAATTATTTGCCTAATTATCATTCCTAATTGCTGCCTAAAAGTATCTTTAAATTAAAAAAAAGAAGCTTATTTCTATAATGGTAGGAATAGGGTAGCAATGTTAATGGAATAAAAGGAAGCCAGTCTCTCTTGAAAAGATTAGTGTGGCATCATGCTCTCTCATTAAGTAAGTAACTGCAATAGAGAAATTGCCTCTTAATCTGTTAGTGCCACAAATGCTGATAAAATAACCAGACATCATAAACTACTCTCTGACCTGCAGTCTTCGACTGGGGAAAGCATTATTTTCATTAATCTGTTTTGCAGGAGTTCCCGGCCGGCCAGCCAGCCAAGCCGCACCTGCAGTTTAAATGGCCATTTCCCCACTGTTTGGATGGCAGTTCTTGCACAAGATCGCACCAGGAAGACACTGTCATTCCAGGAGCTCGGTGCAGTGTTCCATGGCCGGTAAGCAGTGTGAAAACAGCCATGATATCCTCCCATACATCATTTGTAGCTGCCCAACAACCAGAGCTTTTAGTGACTTTTAAAGGGAATTGCATATATTTGGGGGCCCTAGAGAACAGTGGCAATCTCACCAAGACTGTGGCCTGGGCGTCCTATAGCACTGTCCAAGTTGTTCATATTAGCCTAATGTAATACATTGCCTTTGTACAAATCAGGCTCAAACTGTATGAAGTCCTTTGATTTTTCCTTCCATGATTGTTCATGCAGTGGAGCCTGGGATGAATCTGACTGAACAAAAGATGTATCCAAAAGGCTTTTTCTCCTCCAGCCCTGTTTCTACTGAAAATCAACACTCTCTATGCTGTTTTTCCATCCATGGAAGGGAAAACATGGGAAAGATACTTCATATGTTTCCCTGTGAGAATGGGATGTGTTCCCACTGGGACAGGTTATTGTATTGTGTCCCCCTTGGCCTGGTCAGATGTAAATGCAGCTAGGCTGGAAGTAGGGTTATGAGGTCCCCTCAGCCTCCAGGCAGGAAGTGGAGGACCTAGCACTTACCTTTCCATTGATGCTCTTTGTGTGGGTAAGATGGCCTCACTTCTGAGAAGTGAGGTCATCTTACAGGGGCTGGGTATGTGTGCGCTTCACAGTAGGCTGATTTTGGCCTCAAAAGGGCCAAAATAGGCCCGTTTGGGGCCAAAATCAGCCTGTTGTAAAGCACAGGAGAGCTCTCAGGGTGGTGCTATGACATCACTCCTGGGAGTGATATTGTCCCGCCACCCTGGGAGCATGCCCAGGAGACCCATTCCCACACCTTCCTCCTCCGCCAGCCAGGTAAGTGGAGAGGGGGCAGAGGGTGAAAGTGAGGGAACCACTGCCCCCACTAAGGGAATGGGGTTCCTAGCCAAAAATGATGTGCAAGCCATTTCTCAGCCCTGCAGGGATATAAAGACAGCCAGGAGGGAGGAGGAAATGCTGGCTGAAGGAAGCCTGCTAGAAGTAATGGAGGAAGCATTTGCCAGTCGCAGAAGGAACACTAGTCTAGGGCGTGGCATGAAAAGGACTCTTGATGGGC
Source organism: Eublepharis macularius (assembly GCF_028583425.1). NCBI lineage: Eukaryota > Metazoa > Chordata > Lepidosauria > Squamata > Eublepharidae > Eublepharis > Eublepharis macularius. Next base: position 22,057,607 of record NC_072796.1, read on the forward strand.
TGGTCCAGGACAAATTACACTGTGTGCCTTGAGTCTCTTGTACCTGTAAGAAAAGAAGAGGCAACAAATAAAGAGGAGCTGGTGAGGAGTCAGCCAGACCAGCTTGCAAGAGAGGCTGTGCCCAAGAGAGATGGGCACAGCTAGCTCCATTTTCTGAGGTTCACGTTAATCACCTCCTACCAACTACATTCACCTACGAGTGAAAAAGCTGTTTGGGGAGGGTAATTTTTAGTTGAAAAAGGACCAGATGGGAAAGGGTTAAGCAACTTTCTGTGTGCCTTTCCTCCATTGCAGACTGCCCAGGCTACTCTGGGTTAAAAAGTGCAGAGGATAACATCTCAGAATGCCATGGGACAAGCCTTGTTTAAGCTTCCTTCTGAGCAAAGGGTATTATGGATTATTATGGATATTGTGCTTTATCAGCCAGTACATACTTCAGTACCACTTATCGCTAAGGGATGTGCATTGAGCAAATATCTAAATATAATTGTGGTTCTGACAGCTTGGGTACAATTGAACTAGTTTCTCACAAATCTCTGATGGGTTTGTATAAGCACCCAATGCGCAAACATGACCAGCATTTGCATTTATTTACGGCTGTTTATAATCCCTGGAACAGAAATTAGTCTTGTCTCCTTGTGCCCAGCAGAAACAATTTAAGGTTTCCGGTTTGATAGAATACATTTCAGAAAAGGTTCCCGGGGGTTGACTCGCATTCCATTTCTTCAATGTGTATGCATTCATCTACCACGGCAGGCATTACAATAGTTGCATCGGAGAGTCAATGATCAATTTATCTTAAAGAGAATTTTGTATTCCACAGCTGCTCTGTATAAAACAACACCTCTCCCCACAACCAACAACAAAACCGCCACACAACAAAAACGCAGCTGCTATCTAATTTCTAAATGTGTCGCCTAAGCAGAATTATATCTTTTTGAGGCCACTGACTTTAGTGAATATAGAAAGGTGTAACTATGCTTAAGGTTGTGCCGGTGTTTCTATTCACATATCTGATCATAACTGGCACTTTCACAAACTTGCAGAAGTTGATTAGTAGTTCCAGCTATACGTGTGTGTGTGTGTGTGTGTGTGTAGATTCATCAAACTGTATAAATGGGATGGGATTTTTTGGGCAGGGAGGGGAGGGGGTGTTCCAGGCACAGAGCAATTATGTTTGGACCCCGGTGGGTGGGGATGTCTCCTATGCTTTGTTTTGTGTTGAACAATCCCAGCTAGGAGAGACAAACACATCATTCAGCCAGCATGTGTCCTCTCTAGAGATGTCACTAAAGCACTGTGGGACCAGGCCACACAGCAGTGATGCCCACGTTGCGAATGAACTGCACATATCCAGTGTCCTTAACCATGCTGTGACATGAAGTATAAAAGATGAATACACAAATGAGAATATAAAAGCATTTCCCCCAGCTGGTGTGCGTATCCTGTGTATTGTAAGGCTTGCTCATGGAGACATACAGCTGAGTTAAATCAAACACTCGGCTTCTTTTTGTTGAGGTCTGATTTTCCTGTCCTTTATTTTTCATGGGGTTGATTTTCTGCTGCATCATTACTGCATGCAGTTGTTGATAAATGGCATTTACAGAGTTCATTTTGCTGTAGCTGAACTTTGCCTAATTATAAAATAATGTGCTTTTTAGTTTGCCAAGCCAACCTGGTCTTCAAAGCATTATGAAATGTTAAAGAAACATCATTTTAATTTTTCTTCTATTTCCACTAGTAATATCAGCATCTTTTTATAAGCCTTTTCATTGCACACATTAAAGAGAAACCCACCTGTCTTCTAGGCAGATCCCCACAAACATAAGGATACTCGGTCCATCTCAGATTTGTTCTATGTTTCGTCCGCACCAAACTTGTTGGGTGAGTCTGACGTGGAAGCATGTCCTCGTCTAGTCAAATATAAACAAACCAGCCAACCTAGGGCTGGGATGAATGGGTATTTTAAAATATAAAAGATCCGTCATAACTTTTGATTTGAGTGACATAGGAGTTGTGCTTGCTCATCCGGTGTCCCCTTTGTTTGTAACACAATCATTCCATTGAACGTTTGGATATCGGAACAAAAATTTCCACACACATTCACAACATAATTGTGCATCTGAAGTTCAGATAGCAACACAATCTGCTCCCTGCATATTTGCAGAAAGAAAAAGAATGTTTAAAATATATGGAATTTGATATCTGCCTTAAAGCTTGAAACATTGCAACCAATTAGATAGACACATCCAGGTTGCTATCATGTCTTTCTAGTTCAAATCCCAGCTCAGTCCCCATATATGAGAGAGCCAGAAAGATCAAAAACATTCTTATGTGATATTGTCTGAAACACCGAGATATCAGAATAAAAGCTAGTATATAATTTGATGACACAGTTCTCTTTTTGGAATTCAAATGCATGCTTAACTCCCATTGTTAAGGGTGGGGGAAGAAAGATACAAAAGGAATTATAATGATGTAACAACTGGAAGAAGGCCTGTAAACATTTCTACATTGTTAGTGTAGTTATAGTGCAGATTTACTCTTGTCTAAGTCCATTTAATTCAATAGGTTTAACTCTGTTTAGGATTGCACTGTAAGGTCCATAATTAGAACTAAGAAAATTACTCATCTAGTTTGTTGCTGTTCTGGTAATTGGCATCTTTTGGCTATCTTTTGGCCCAGGGGCATACAAAGCACCAACTTAACAAATAGATTGATACTACAACTCTATAACATGCAGTTTACACTGACAATTAAAATGTGAAACATCCTTTTTAAGTTTGGGGTCATTTTGTAGAAAAAGAACTGGAGGACCTCATTAGCATAAAACATTAGCATAATGCATTAGCATATGCCACGCCCCTTGACATCAACAGAAATGTGTCATTAGTATAACTGATCTGCATATGCCATACCCCTGACATCACCTATCCTGGCTGCTTTGGACCCAATCCTGGCCATTCAGGGCCAAAATTGGGCCCAAAATGGCAAAAGGGGGCTGAAAATGCAGAAAAAGGGCCCAAAATGGTTAGGATTGGGCTGCTGCTGAACAGGAGAGTGATCCACCACCCGTCAGAGGCCCGATATGGGCTGTTTTGGCCCCAATCCAGGATGAAATGGGCCCAAAATGGCCGAGAGTCAGGAGAGCGGGGCCACCTGACATGTGACCTCTTTGGGGAACTGCCAGAACTGCGTTCCTGTGTGTCCCCCCTCAAAATGAGCCCTGCTTTTCACTAAGATGCTTTGCCTCATGTGGTTAGGGGTGAAAAAGATATTTTTAGGATCCCAAATAAAAAAATACTATTCTAGTATAGAGCAGAGGAGAAAACAGAAAATTCTTTGCATCAGTTATTTTTAGGAATTCCATCAACCAGAAGTGTGGTATATTTTTAACCTTGACTAACATTTGAGATTTATAGGCTGGCTCTTCAACCAATGTGTTGAAACTTGTCACACTGTGAGGTCCAGAGGATCCATACATGCAAAGAACTGGCACTTTCCTCCACTGTCTTCTAAGGGAAAAGGAGAAAACATTCAACATTCGTCCCCTGTTGAAGCATTTTTGAGGAATGAATTTATTAACTTCCAGCTAATTACATTGCTAGAAGCCAAACAAAATTGGTGGTAGGCATAGTGTGATGTACGCGGCCTCAGGCTGCGCAGAAATTTCAAGCAGAAACATTTCCCTTTCTTTTCCTCATCTCTTTTCTATTGATTAACTGGAAGATAAATTGCTTTCTAGCTGCAACCTGGCAACACACTGCTGCAAAAATGAAACTGGTGCACCCACCAAATATACCAATATATAAACTTTACCTCAGGGGTGCCGGTTAGGGGAAGAGAGGAGGGGGTCTTTTCCATCGTCGCTAGGTTTCAGGCTGCTTGTAATTATTTATCAGAAGCACGCTTATTAACAGCATGTGTACCCCATCTCTCCATTCATATGGATCCCCAGGGCAACTTACAATCAAAGCTCAAATAAGTCCTATAAATATCATAAAAATCATAACCAACCCAAAGAACAAAAGCCACCAAAGATACACAATGTGCAGCCAAATTACATCAAACAAACTGCAGCAAGTTCAAGATCCAGGAACCCTGCAGAACATTTCCCTTGACTCATAAATTGTGCAGGGGCAAAACACAATGCCTCAATGGAACAGGACCCATAGTCTCAGGGCCAAGCTACACATGACGAATGACACTTGAATGGCAAGTGTATTTCTCCCTGTTCACTTGCCCTCCACTTAATCCACTTGCCGTTCAAGTGTCATTCGTCATGTGTAGCTTGGCCCTCAGAGCCACAATGAGGAAAGCTCCCTCTCTCATGATGACCACCCACCACTCTTCAGATGACGGATAGGACACACACAAAAACCTCGAGATGTCCAGATAGGTGCTATTTCAGTGGCCACTTCTTCACTGCCACCTTCTCCACTGGTTCTTAGCACTGAAGCCTATTTCTCAGTGAGACAAGAAACCTGGATCTGGGGAGTACACTTCTGACTCTTCTGAGGGCCAAGCTACACATGACGAATGACACTTGAATGGCAAGTGTATTTCTCCCTGTTCACTTGCCCTCCACTCAATCCACTTGCCGTTCAAGTGTCATTCGTCATGTGTAGCTTGGCCCACAGACTCACTTTTAAGCGGCTTAATGTTTTGTGCTGTTCTTATGCTCTGGCTGGGTTTTTAATGCTGGGTTTTTCATAGTTACTTCTTTGGTGCCTGCCTACACTACACGGATGAAATCTCATCCTCTAGGAGACAGGATTAGATTGCACATGTTCTGGGAGGGGCGGGAGGGGTCTGCGCCTTCACACTCAGTTCCTTTTTATCTGTAGCAGCAGAGTCCTTAGCAGATAACAACGACAACAACATTCAATTTATATACCAACCTTTGGGACCACTTAATGCCCACTCAGTGCAGTTTACAAAGTGTGTTATTATTATCCTCACAACAGTCACCCTGTGAGAGCTGAGAGAGCGCCAAGAAGTTGTGACTGACCCAAGGTCACCCAGCTGGCTTCAAGTGGAGGAGTGAGGAATCAAACCTGGTTCTCCAGGTTAGAGTCCTGCCGCTTTTAACAACTACACCAAACTGGCTCTCACAATCTAAAAAAAAAAAAAGAATAAAAAAGACCCCCCCAAATACCCCTCTCCCAAAAGATCCTAGCAGTCTGTATCCCATTTGATTGCTTCTGTATACAAAAACAGGGCCTTGCACCAAGAAAACTATCATGCCAGTGAGAAGGCTGTACTTACTGTAGTCGAAGAGGCAGCAGAATCAAACCAGACTGCCCTTCCCCATGCGTTCATTTCTCCGTGGACAGTGCTACGGTCCCATTCTGATGTGCCTTAACTTTGGACATGATGACCAATGAAAGATAACATTCTTATGTCTCACTGAATTCAACAGGGGATTTGCCATGTGATCCTATTAATGTTTTCTCCAAAGTAAAACCGACATTCTTCAGTGATGTTTACTCTTAGGCAAGTGTGTATTGGATAGCTGTCTTCAGCTACCAACTGTGTGTCAGGCAATACACTATACATGAGTGGAGGGTTGGTTTGGGTGTGTAGACAACAGTCAGTGGAGACCATTGTAGCCTTCTTATTGGATGAAGCTAACAGAACATTGTTCACAGTTTCAGCCTCTGGTGATAGTGAGATGCAGGTGGTATTAAAAGATAGAATTACATTTAAGATAGCCAGGATTGCGTCAGAAGAACTCTGTTTCTGTCTTGTATTGTTGGAACTCTGTTCCTGTCTTGTATTGTTGTATGTTAGGGCCAGAGAGATTTGAATGGGTGACCCTGTAAATAGGTGTTTTACTGCCCCATGTGGGTAAGCCACTGTGGTGGCAGGATCAACCAATTTCAGGAGTTCTGAGCCTCAGGGCCAAGCTACACATGACGAATGACACTTGAAGGGCAAGTGGATTGAGTGGAGGGCAAGTGAACAGGGAGAAATACACTTGCCATTCAAGTGTCATTCGTCATGTGTAGCTTGGCCCTCAGAGAGGATCCACCTATGAACACGGCCTATAGAGGCAGGGAGCTGGCATAAAAGGTAAAGCTAGCATAAGCGGGTTCTGGTGTTCCTGACATTGGGCCAATTCATGCATTCATCCAGCCTAGCTCCTCTCCAGCACACGGTATGTCTAGACCCACACTGAACTGGATATTGGTGTCAGGTGCTTAGCATCACCTGTCATACTCAACCACACTCTGCTGTTATGATTGTAGTCTAATGCTTTATATTACGGTTAAATGCGGAGGCTATTCTTTGCTGAACTGCCGATGTTACTCACCTTGCCTTTCGGACCTGTGATGTGAAACTATGCAAGGGAGGTCTTTGGGCAAGGACTTGTTTTTGTATACAGAAGCAGTCATACGGGGTACAGACTTCTGGGATCTGTTGGGAGAGGGGTCTTTTGGGGGGGGTCTTTTTTATTCTATGTGTTTTAGATTGTGTGAGCCAGTTTGGTATAGTAGTTAAGAGCAGCGTTATGCAAATAACAAGGTGTTATTTGTATACTCATCTGAATTGCACCAGGAGCCTCTCTCCTTAGTCTGGGAAGGGGCGCCTGCACAACCTTGGAAAACTCCATACATCATTCCTGCTGTATTCCTGCTTAGATGACCTTTAGACTGTGGGGGGGGGGAGGTTAGAAGTTGCCCGCCCTTTGGAAGACTATGTATGTTTGATGTTTGCATGTAACTGTTATTCCTGGCAAAGATGGAGTAAGCTCATGAAACTACCAGCTTTTCAATAAAGTTCTTTTACTACCTGCAGTGAAGTTTTTTGAGAGTTGCTTGGCAGGTCCTTACAATTGGGCTATGGTAATCATTCACTTCCTGGATTTTAAGTAGCTGTGGTTTGGGAAATCTCCCCCATCTCAGTCTCCCAATTAATGAATGTAAATGCCTGTGCATATTGCCACTCTATGCATGTAGCCTATCTGCAGAATAACTGGGTGCCTTATACACATGGAGGGGGGGGGACATTGTTCTGTCCTCCATGGAACAACAATCCTCAGTAAGGCAAATATATGAAATGGCCCATTGGTTTTTATTTGCAGAAAAATCAGCAATGGGAAGCCAGAACAAGTATGAAAACCTCTCCCAGGAGCTCCTAATTCATCTGCTAATGCTTCCATAATATAAATTCGAAATGATATAAAGAACTGAACTTTGGGTCTGGACTAGACATGGGCACGAACAGAAAAAAAATGAACATGGTGTTCGTTGTTCGTTGCCATCCACGAACAGGGACTCCAAACAACCACGAACATGGCTCTGTTCACAAACATGTTCGTGGTTGGCTGTTCATGGGGGCCAGCAGGCTTTCCTCCAGCCATCAAGATCCCTACCATACCACTCCCAGAAACCCTACCTGAGCAGGCAGCAGGAAATGTACCAATAATAAATAATAGCTTGGCCCCAGAGCCTGGCAGCAGCCCTGGAACCTGAAGGGGTAGATCCCTACCGCACCACTCCCAGAAACCCTACCTGAGCAGGGAGCAGGAAAAGTACCAATAATAAATAATAGCTTGGCCCCAGAGCCTGGCAGCAGCCCTGGAACCTGAAGGGGTAGATCCTTATTCCACCACACACAAAGAAAAATCAAGCTCCAATACACTCACCCTGTCTCTCTAACAGCAGCGGTCTCTCCCTGAAAGCCAGAGCTGGAAGCCCTCCTCCTCCATGGTCTTTTCCTCTTGTAACAAATTTGGAGCTCCAGTCCACATTTGGAAGGAAGACCTGCCTATCAAGCTAAATTGGGCTTAGATTGGGGTTTCCAGGGCAACAGCAGAAGTTCAGACAGAGTTCAGACAATCCCTGCCTGAGTAGCCATGGGAATTGATTGCAGGTGCCAGACTGTCTGACTTGACGAACAGCAATGAACGAGGCTTGCAATGACCACCTGTTCGTTTAGAATGGGGCCTCATGAACAGCTTGTTTGCAAACAGCAGATTGGACTGTTTGTGAGTTTTTTTAGTTCGTATTGCAGTCCGAGCACATCTCTAGTCTGGACTAGTCCTAAGATATTTAAGAGCAAGACTTTCAGCCTTGTGAATTTTCCTTTCCTGAAAGGAAATCCTTTTGTCACCTATGTGCTACATCAGTCTGAGTCCTGGCAATGACACACTCACGGCCAAGCTACAAGTGACAAATGACACTTGAACGACAAGTGAACAGAGTCACATGTATTCCTCCCTGTTCGCTTGCGCTCCTCTTGCGCTCCATTTGATCTGGAGCTCAAGTGGAGCGCAAGTGAACAGGGAGGAATACATGTGAGGGCCAAGCTACACATGACAAATGACACTTGAACAGCAAGTGTATTTCTCCCTGTTCACTTGCCCTCCACTCAATCCACTTGCCGTACAAGTGTCATTCGTCATGTGTAGCTTGGCCCTGAGTCTGTTCATTTGCCATTCAAGTGTCATTTGTCACTTGTAGCTTGGCCCACAGACACCATTATTTGGTTGGAATGGCCACAATTTTATTGATTACAGCTAGATGGAGCATTGGCCAGGCATGTGGGCAATGGATCCTCGTTGGCATCGACTAGCCCAACCACTGTCCGATGCATATCACTCCAGCCCCATGCTGGGCACCACAGCGAGCATTCTTCTGCTGCCAGCCATGCTGGTCGGCCATTGCCTTCTGATCCATTGGGGTGAGCTGCCCAAATGCCCCACTCACCTTTGAAGATCCAACCCAATGCCTCAAAACCACCAAATGCCAACACTCCAACTGCTGTAACAACATTGGAGCCACACACAACCTTTTAGCTCCCGACCTTGATGCCCAGCAGAAGGCAAAAAAAAACCCAAGGGGGCCCGGCCAATCTGGCCCCCCAGTGTGACTGCTGGCTTGTCCTGTATCGCTAGTTAGGTCCCCTTGTTGCCACATTGTTACTGTTGTTGCTTTAATAAAAGTTGTCTTTTAGTACCCAAGCCTCGTGTCTGCCTCTTATTCCGACTAGGGTAGCAAGGAAACATACAGGCCTGCTGCATACCATAGTTTCTTCTCACATCAGCATCATTTCCCCCCTTCATATTCTTTTTTGACTAATTAATCATAGAGTCAACTGGTGAACAGTGATCTCAAGTCATAGCTACTTTATGGTGACTTCTGCTGGGTTTTTCAAGGCAAGGGACTAACAGAGGTAGTTTACCATTGCCTGCCTCTGCAACCCTGGTCTACTTTGGAAGTCTCCCATCCAATTACTAACTGCCTTGCTTCTGAGATCTGACAAGACTGGGCTTGCCTGGGCTATCCAGGTCAGGGCATAGAGTCAACTGTGTGTGTGTTATGTGCTATCTAGTCACCTCTGACCTACAGTGACCCTATGAATGAAAGACCTCCAAAACATCCTGTCATTAACAGACTTACAGAGTCAACTACTGAATTAAAAAGAACAATAGAAAAATGGACTCTGTGTGCATTTGTCAATTCAGCTCTCAGATGCACTTCATTTTTTGACATAGTAAAATTGAGATTCCCCACCACCACCTCTGCCAGCACATGTTATTTATATCCTTCTTCAGAAGGAGAGCATCAACAGAGGAGCTATTGCTACAAGATCTAGGTGCTCTTCTAGATGTTATAGAAGGTGCCAGAATGCTGTTCTGTCAGTCCATCACTTCACACTGCTGTACCATTTCAAGGCCTTGTACCTTGTGGTGGTGGTGTGTCCGTTCATGAGGATCTTTACCACACAGTTGGATCAAGGTGCCAATGGGTGATAAGGACCAAGTGATGACAGATATACTGCCGGGGCTTTTTAATATTTCAGCAGTCGTGGATAAAGCAGCCCGCATATCTCTGCTGTAACATGTGAAGGGCACCTTCACTAGAGTAATGTGCAGCAAATTGTTCCACACTCTCTCCGTATATGCTTATACTAACCAAGTATTCAGTTGTCTCATGCTTTACAGTCACATGTCTCTGTGTGATGCTATACAAGAGGGATAACATGATTTTTTACCTTGATGCTCTGCCTCACACAGTAAAGGCTGGCAAAATTCAAAGCAAGACAGACACGTTTCCTTCCAAACCTGTGCCTCAGCAGAGAAATTTGAGGGAGAAATTTTTCACTTATTCTGTCATAATAATTCTAGAACTTGGTCACTCAATGAAATTCAGTCAGTGTAAAGTCAAAGGGAATAAAGCACCTCTTCACACACACAGTTGACATTTAATTAAATTGGGGGATAACAGATTGATCGACTGATAATATGGCAACAAAACAGAACCTCCGTATTCAGAGGAATATTAGATGCTAAGGACAAAAAGAGGGAAGGGGTTTTGTTACCTTTGTCCTTGCTTGAGTTCTTCTCTGAAGCCATGTTGGAATACTGGGCTAAATGGGCCCTTTTTCTAATCTAGTTGAGATCGTCTTATATTGGTGGGCTTCCTCTGAGTTTCCTTATGTTTCTAGACCGCAGCGAGATGCCAATTTTTATAGTATCATTTCAATATTCCTGACTTTAGATCCAGAGTACTTACTAAGGGCCAAGCTACAAGTGACGAATGACACTTGAACGGCAAGTGGATTGAGTGGAGGGCAAGTGAAAAGGGAGAAATACACTTGCCGTTCAAGTGTCATTCGTCACTTGTAGCTTGGCCCTAAAATGAGGCAGGGCAAGGGGAAATATAATCTGAGGGCTAATCTACCCTTTATGTTGGCCATATGTTTGCCCTCTTTTATACCAGTGACTTCTATAAAATATGAATGTGAGAGGAATATTTCCTAGTAAAGATGATGCATATTTCATGGTGAATGTTTGGTAGGTGAACATGCAATGTCTGAGGGCCAAGCTACACATGACGAATGACACTTGAACGGCAAGTGGATTGAGTGGAGGGCAAGTGAACAGGGAGAAATACACTTGCTGTTCAAGTGTTATTCGTCATGTGTAGCTTGGCCCTCAATCCACTTGCCGTTCAAGTGTCATTCGTCATGTGTAGCTTGGCCCTGATTCCCATGTTTTCACAGGAGCCAACCCTTCCCTCATCTTGGGCAGCTTTGAGCAGTAGCTTACACTTTTATGAAACCATAGATGTACTTTTTCAGTTTGAATTTTTTTTATTTTACTGCTTTTCCTTTAGACAAAATCCATTCTCCGTATGAGTCAAACATAGCTGGGTCAGGTAATTAAATGAGGCAGGGGGTGGGGTTTGTACCAAGATTCCCATAAGGCTGTGTGAAAATGCGCAAGCATGAAATCACCTAGATGATAATGCAAACTTGAATGAACATCAAACACTAAGAACTTTTTACAAAATACATTGGTGATGGTTATTTTGTTCACAGTTTATTTGATTGTCTGCTGAACAGTGAGGAACAATAACAGATGTGATGGCATGGGGGTAAACTAGGACTCCCACTAAGCCTTGGGACAATGTGCGCACATGAAATACTGCTGATTTCACTGTATTATACTCCTTTAATACCTCCAAAGTAACCTGATGAACAAGATTGAGCTGCTTGTGGGCAGCCAAACAATCATCAAAAAATTGGCCCCCTGTTCACAACCAGCAACCAGATTGTGAGCCAAGCCAGTGGGTGATCCCTAACTCCAAATGCTATGGCTATCTGTTGGACAATTGCTGGGAAGTTACAATTGTCTTCAGCACTCTGGAAAGTGTTAACAATATATTGAGAAGGAAGCATCTTCTCTGTGCACTCACGTTCATTGTAAGGAACACGTAAACATATATGTATGTGTTATACTGACAAATCAACAGATAGTAGGATAGACAGAAGACTGTCAACAGATACCGTGTTGAATAAGTTCACCTATGGCCCTCATGGATAGCAGCACAGGAGAGCCTTTTGAAGCAGCAGAATGTAAAAAAAACCAAGCCCAAGTAAATTAGCGAATGAGAGAAGTAGGGCCAAGCTACACATGACGAATGACACTTGAACAGCAAGTGTATTTCTCCCTGTTCACTTGCCCGCCACTCAATCCACTTGCCGTTCAAGTGTCATTCGTCATGTGTAGCTTGGCCCGTAGACTCCAGTAGACCTGATCTGCAGTGAATCAGAAGGTAAAAAATAATAAAGCAGCTGATGAATATTGTTTTACAGCATGTCTCGATGGATTGGATCCAGGCTAAATTTTTGTGCAGTGCAATAGAACTTTCCTGCCTCTATCCTCCCACTGTAGCCCACTAATCTTTATGAAATGCTGCAGCTGGGGGCTACAGGACCCCGAGGAATGATATGAGGGGTCTGCAGCAGGAAGGGGGAATTGGTGGAAATTGTCAGTTTAGTCTGGATGCAACCCAAGGTAATATCTATATAATGGCATTGATCGGCATGCAATGAAACTTTTCTTCTCTGAAGAATAGAACAATAGCTTCATGGATGAAACGTCACATTACGAGCTGTAAAAAAAGCAAACACTTGTATTTTGATTGAGGGTTTATTTTATTTTAGCTGAGAAAAGTAGTACATAGGAAACTGCAGGAAGCCTATGCTAACTGTTTTCCAGCAGAGGAGGTGTTATATAGACTCAACGGTCATGCTGATTGCACAAGAACGGGAACCAAGCAATCACCACTGATTACAGACGCCTTGGTTTCCACAAAACATTCAGTAGATTCCATGGAACAATGTCATAGAGAAATTCTTGGCACGTCGGGACATGAGATAGAAAAAAAATAATCGCCATCAAGGATACATTTCACAAAGCCAAAATACTGACAGACCACATTGTTCACTGTACAGAGAAATGAAATAACAAGGCGGAGTTGTCACCTTTTATTATTTGGGGGTTCTTGGAGACTTATTATTATTATTATTATTATTATTATTATTATTATTATTATTATTTACATTTCTAACTCACCCTTCCTGCAAGCGGGCTCAGGGCGAGGTACAACAGATTATAAAAATATAACACAAATATTAAAACCATAAAACAACAGTTCATCATAAAAACAACAAACAGATAATAACTGTCCCAAGATGAGGTGAATTCCAGATTCCTGCCCATCAACATACAGGAGGAGGGAAGCGGACAGATAATGTACTGTAACCCATATGTGGGTCAGCAAATGAATGGGCACTACATAGCCCCGTGCTGTACCCATATGTTTGGCAGCCGGCCGGTGGACACTGTATAACCCCACACTTAGTGGGAGGCTGGTGGGAGGCTCAGTGAGGATCTCATGCTGGCCTCAACCATATGCCTGGTGGAACATCTCTGTCTTACAGGCCCTCTGAAATGATAGAATATCCTGACAGGCCCAGGTGTCCTCAGACAGAGAGTTCCACCAGGTTGGGGCCAGGACCAAGAAGGCTCTGGCCCTTGTTGAGGCCAACCAAGCCTCCCTGGGGCCAGGGACCACCAGCAGGTGTTTTCCAACCCAGTAACAAGGACGTGTTTATAAAAACATGAATCCTAGTATGTACAAAACAAGAAAGTAATTTTGATTTTTGTCAGAGGTTGCAAACCAATTTGGCATTCAAAAGCAAGCAGAAACTATCAGTGCACCCATAGTATTGTGATCAAGAAAAACAGCTTCAAAATCCCCCTCCCTTTAGCGGGCATAGAAATTGCAGAAAAGAAGCTATCTTCCTAACATTGATGTCGTTTGCTGGCTGAGGATTATTGCTATTAGAATTCAGTGGGATAGACTTGCAGTATTTCAATATCTCAAAGAATCAAATGATAAAGTAAGATAAGGTGATATTAGTAGGAGGTTAATCTAAAAAAGTATCTTTAAATAAGTATTGATGAAGTGTAGTTTGCTCATTCTGACATCAAGAGTTTCATTCCGGCAAGTATGGCATCTCAAAATTGGGAGAGAAATTTAGCAGACAAGGATTTTGTAGCCACTGCTATTCTCATTTTCTTTTTTTATAGTTACTGTAATCTGTCTGAACCGTCTTACATACGGAATATGAGTTCTGTCCAGAGGCTACAAAACAGAACGTGTCTCTGAGATGGTCAAAGTATAAACATGCAGGGATGCTGCTCTAAGAGAAATAATTTGTTGAATGTGATATGATGCCATAACCCTTTGCACGGGTTCTACTCAATAAATTTAGATCATTGGGATACATTCTTGGTAACAGGATTATTATATTGCAATGAATGACTCAATCTGTTATCATTATCTGGTCAAATATTGTGGAAGATAAGAACCACAAGCTGGAGCGTTTTCATAGATAACTTTATTGTTTCAGCACAGCCATAGCAATCGAAACATTTTCTACTAGTAGCTCACCCTTACTGGCTCAGGTTGAAAACTCAGAAATATTTTTATAACAACTGTCATTATACTTTTGTGACTTCTAAATCACTTCTCCAAAGAGCCCTTGATCGTGATTTTCATGTCAAAGAATTAACTCAGTGTTGGGAAATGACTGAATAACTACAGTTATAAATGAATAAAACTATCATAAATTCAAAATGATTGAAAAGAGTGGGGAACATACCAAATCAAATGTTGTTATTGTTTAGCCAGAGGGTTTATCTCATTATACTTAGTCAGTATTGAAATTATAGGAATTACTAAAAGAGGTACTGATCTCAAGAAATCACTGCAGATTATTTGTATAAACCCGGAAGAATGAAAATAGACAAAAGCCAATGGTGCATGTGAAGGAGAGCATATCTGGAATATGAAAGGAAATGTCATAGATCAAATTAAGAACTTTCAGTATTTAGGCATAACTTTTTCCTATAATGCCAAATTCTCAGCACATCTGACCTCATCAGCCACTTCAGCAGAGAGAAGTGCAAATGCCATCCTTAAATTGTTTAGAAGGAAAGGCGCTGGCTTTCTCCCTATGGCCTTAAAAACTTACCAGGCAAAATCTTTGGCCCAACTTTTGTATGGCTCACAAATTGGACTCTCTGCCAATCTTAAGATTCTTGAAACAGTCCAATCAAAATTTCTTAGATCTCTATTTGGTGCTCCCAAGTGTACATCTAATGTAATACTTAGACAAGAGGCAGGATTACCCAGAGTTGAATTAAAAGTATGGGAACAGGCAATATTCCTCTGGCTGAAAATTCATTATAATCCAAAGGGAATGATAACTCATCTCCTAGCTGCGAACCCTTATCCACATTGGTACACACAAATCTTTAACAAGATCAAGCAAATTGGCCTAAATCCTGAAGATCTTTTTAATGGAACCCTGAATATGGCAAAAACAGCTATTACTCAGAGGCTTCTTCATATTGAACTTCAAAATGAAGAAGCTTCACTTCCCAAGAACTTCAGGTGCTTAAAATCTTGGCCTAATTTTTCAGCTGCCCCATATTTATCCAGTATTACCCATGAGTCCTACAGATGGGCATTTTCTAGAGCCCGGTTTGAGGCATTGCCTTCAGCTGTATTGTACGGCAAATTCTGGCAGATACCAATGCATGAGCGCTTATGTCCATGCATGGACAATATGGTGGAATCGGTTACTCACATACTTTTATTCTGTGAATTTTATTGTGAAGAACGGTCTCGCCTCATACTACCTCTTTTGTCTAAATTCATCCCTTTGCAATCCTATTTGGAATTTAGACCAGAAGCTCTGCGCAAATTTCTTTTAGAAGATTCTCAGAGCTCAGTAACCTATGCTGTGGCCAAATTCTGCTCTTTAGCTATCAGAAAACGTAAACTTCTCTTAGTGGAAAAAACATTATAAATTTTTTTCTATTTTCATTATTGTTATTTCATTTTCACTCTTATCCCTTTATGCCTGTGGTTTTCCTGCATTGATAATATTGATTTATTGCTTGTAATCGTATTGTTTTATATTGCTGGCTTTTGCTGTAATAAATTGGATTTGGATTTGGATTTGGATAAACCCAGAAGAATGAAAATAGACAAAAGCCAATGGTGCATGTGAAGGAGAGTATTATCCAAGTAAAAAATTCCCTATGTTTTTTGCAGGAAAGCTTCCTTAAGGGAGTCTTCAAGTCTTTCAGTTTTCTTACAGCAAGAATGCAAAAACAGTAATAGTATATGAATCCAACACCTCTTCATTTCAAAACTACAAAACTTGTGAATATTTACATTTTTTTAGCTCTGCCTTACGCCTAATAAAACCCTTGATTTGATTTTTGTCACTACCAGATATTAAGTCACATTAACAATCAACATTGGGACTTTTTAAAGCTTTGTTTAATGAATTCCAGAGAAAGCTCTCAGTTGCCAAAAGAGGCATGCATCCATACAAAGAACAATCTGATTAGGGACTGGTAGCAGGGTACGCTTGTGATACATTGGAATTACAAGTGGTTGTGATCATAAGCACCATTCATTGTAAACAAGCTTTTTGAAGTAAATCGTACTGAATAATAAATTAACTGATAACAATCACCATAAGAAATATGAAATGAATAGCGTATTCTACATTTACATAAAGATCACAAAGCGCTCTTTCCGTCCCCGGAGGAACTAAGCAGGCAAAGGAGTCTTGACAGACAAATAATTCAACTCCTTATAAGCACAGGTCATTGCTTGTTTGTTTGTTTGCTTGCTTGCTTGCCTGTTTGCTTCAATTTTTTGCCCACCCTTCCCATGAATGGGATGAGTGTGGGTTACATCAGACAAAAATACAATTTAAAATTACAGTAAAATCATACAGTCAAATACACATAAAATTTACAGTTTGCAATTTGTAATTCCCCAAGATGGCTCTCCTCATCCTTAACATCCACCTCTGCTAACAGTTCACAGGAAACATCAATTCCTGTGATGTGAAAATGTCACTTTCGGGTCAGAAAATAAGCACTTCTGGGTAAGCAGAAGGTCACTTCCGGGTCAGCAGAAGTTCCCTTCTGGGTCAGCAGAAGGTCTGCAGGAAGTCCATCCCCTGTTGCCTGGGAAACTGATTGACAGCACCAGGCTGTCCGAGGTCACGAACAAAAACCGAACCAAACGAACCAGCCTAAAGTTCATGGCAGTTCATCAGAAATGAGATCTGATGAACGGTGATTCACGAATCACAAACTGGCCTGGTTCGTGCTTAATTTTGGTTCGTATTTCGGTTTGTGCCCATCTCTACCGGGGGCCACCAATACTTGTTTGTCAGAAGATCTAAGTGCTCTCCAGGGTACATATGGCAAGAGGCGGTCCCACAGGTATGCTGGTCCCAGTCTGCTCAGGGCTTTATAGGTCAAAATCAAAATCTAGTTTAGGTACTGCAAGATGGAAGTAATATTTATATGGAATTCCAGTTAGGACACATGCAGTAGCATTCTGGACCCGTTGTAATTTCCAGGTCAGATCCAAGGGAAGCCCATTGTAGTGTGAGTTACAGTAGTCCAACCTGGAAGTGACTATTGCATGGACCACTATCATTAGGTCATGGGTCCTAATGGTAGAGGGCAAACTGCCTGACTTGCTGAAGATGGAAAAAAGCAGCCTGGGCAACTGCCGCGACTTGGTATCCAATGTCACCCCTGGACTCCTGACTGCTGGAACGGGCACAAGTGGCACTCCATCAATGGTCAGGAGCCGGATCCCCAAACCTGGGGATCTTTGACCCAGGTACAGGACCTCTGTCTTCATGGGATTGAACTTTAGTTTCCAAAATAATAAAATTACCAAAAAACCCTCCATCTGTTGTGTGTGTGAGGGTAAGAAAATAAACAGGAATAAAAGCAGATGAATGAACGCTATTCATTTTAATTCAAAGAGTCTGGAGTCCAGTTTCAGGAGCTAAAGGAAAGTTTAGAGGGAGGGTGAGTTAGGAGAGATCAAGAGCTTTCCAATCACTGACATCAAGCATGGCTGATGTCAAAGCTTTCCAATCATCAACAGAAGAGTCAGGAAAGTCTGGGAAATAGGAAACTAGGGGCCAAGCTACACATGACGAATGACACTTGAACAGCAAGTGGACTGAGTGGAGGGCAAGTGAACAGGGAGAAATACACTTGTCGTTCAAGTGTCATTCGTTATGTGTAGCTTGGCCCTGGGAGTGAAGTTTTCCAGTCATCAAAGCCAAATAGAAGAAAACTGTGGTAAAGCTATTTCTATTTCAAGTGTTTTCAGCAAACCAGTAGCTAGGGAGAGGTTTTCTAGATTCTGTAAGTGGCAGTGCTATCCTCCCACTTTGCTTGAGTTTGTTCTATTCTCACTGAGGGTCTCACGGCACAAGACAAAAAACACTTAAATTACATGGGTAATTTGAGTGTATTTGAGTGTAATTCAAGTGTATTTTGTCTCGTGTGGATTGACCCTGAGAGAGGTTAAGGCTACTTCTGGAGCTGTGCTATTTAGCTACCTTGTGAGTTTTGCTGTATTCCCAGTTGGTTGGCTGTTTTTCTATCTATTTGTGGGAGTGATTGCACATATATTAGTAAGATTGTCAGTCTTGTTACCAGTTGCAAAACATACAACATTTTTGTGTATTACTAATGTTAATTGGAGCATGCACACACATTAAAAGTGAATTTGTTTATCTTTGTGTGTCTTACTGATTGCAGTGCATGCACATTTTTTTCACAATATGACTTTTCCTACCAAGACTCAAGTGATTTCATGTGATATATTTGGCATGTACTGAATGACAAAGAGATAAGGAATTTTGCCTCAGAGGCAAAAGCCAAACCCAAGGCAGGGATGTCTTCCTTGGTATCCAAAATGGCATTTCTTGCTCTGCTTTCTGTTTTTCTGGGCTTGCAATATAATTTTCTGCCCTCTCTGTGACCCTCTCTTTTGAAAAAAAAATACATTTTTATTCAATTTTTATTTTATTTGCAAAGAAATAAAAAATAAGCCTCATACATCATAAAAATAAGCATATGACCACAATAGTGAGAAATCTACACATAAGCATCCATAAAAGGTTTCCAGATATCTAAAAATAGGTTCATCCGCAGTTGTCTATATGCCATACCTTCAAATACAGATAAAGTTGTAAGTTCTTCCATCCGTTGAATTATGGGAGGTGGGCATTTGCCTCTCCATTGTTGTAATATAAGTCTTTTAGCTGCAGTGTGGACACGAAGGGTCCATTTCCATTGACCATCAACCCTGCCTTGTCATCTTGAGGGCTCTGTCTTCTGCCTCCACGTTGCTGTAGTGCTGCCAGCCGTGCCTCCCTTGTGGTTGTTAAATATAAGCCACTGCCACTGTTTATGCTGTGGTATACCGCTTGCTTTATTGGGACAGCCAAACACTTTCCTGTAATCTCTATGAAACACAACCTACCTTCTGAGGGTGTTTTCCTCTGTCCCCTCTGCCATACGAGAATTCCCCTTGGGGGTACAAATGTCTTCCTGGATTTCACAGTAATTAAATAAGCAGCTTTCTACATACTACAGTATCTAATTTAAATATATATTTATGAGCTTCCCTTTTAATTTTCTATAAGACTGAAACAAGACTGGGGAACTAAGAATACTATAAATTTTGCAGTGAGCTGGTCCAGCAGGTGAACATACTGCATCGGATAGGCGCAATGGCTTGTCCTTGCCTCATCACCATCACCCTCAAGCAGATGCCATGCAGCTTTGTGGCCACACAGTAGTTGTAGAGTTTCAGTTTCATTTCTTTCTGCCTTCTAATCTGCTTTTATACCTCCATAGTAGATCAATTCTATTTTCCCCCAGGGAAGGTTGGTTCAGGTAATATTCAAAAACAAAAAAGTGCAAAATTACCTCAGTGATAGCATGGACGTAATGAACACCAAACTTTATGAATATGTAGCTCTTATTTGTCATCACTAGCTGGCTGATCCTAGAATTTAGAAAAATGTTTATTGCATGCATCCAAAGGCAATTACAACTGAATGAATAAAACACACAAATAAACCATAAACACTAAATGATAAAACTATAATGATAAAAACATATAAAAGTACATTAAAACACATTAGCATCTTCATTATACATAAGTGAAGGAGTCTGAACTGTTAAGCACAGCTCGAGCCTGAACTTTCTTAGCTGCCAGTGTGAACTTTGCTACTTTATAGGAGACTAGAAACAACACCCATTGTATGAAAAAATACAATGGGCTCTAGAATACTGATTTGGCAATCCCGCCCCCTCCTGGCAGCAAGCAGGTACTTTGCAGTGGCTGGAGGCCAGAGCAGGAGGGTACTGAGGGATGGCAAAGGGAGGAGTGCTTAGATGTTACTGGAATTGGTCTCCTTGTGAGTAGGGGAAATTAGCTGCAAGGAGAAGGCTTTGTGAGAGAGGTAACAAGCAAGCTCCTCCACCAATTTTTATGGGGTCCCCTCCCCAAGGAAACTCACAAGACGGATGTTATTCAAAATAAAGAGCATTTTTTATTTAAAAGGGAAAACTCAGGCACACACAAGAGGCAAATAAACGGTTTACACAAACACATCAGAGTCCTAGGAAATTAGCCTGAGGTTGGAATAGAGTGAGGGATTTGGGAGATAGTTAATCATCAGAGTAGTCCATGGAGGAAGAGGGCTTTGAACGTCCTGTGTCTTTGGCCAGGGAGCAAGGCTCATAGAGATATCTGAGGAAGCAGTGCTAAGATTCAAAGTAGGTGCCTACCACATTGTTTTATTAGATTGGGGCAAAGCCAGGATTCTTATAGAGCAGAAGGTGCCCTGAGGCTTGAGGGTGACTTCAGCCAGTAAGACAAAGACCTTAATGGTTGTCTCCTGGACAAAAGACTTGAATACCTTGATTGGTGCTGCTGGAGTATGACAAAATAATTAGATTGGTTGCTCTTGGTGTCTTACAAAGAAACTGTAGTTAATTAAATTTTCCCAGAGCTGACTGATGGATTTAGAGTTTTGATTAAATGTTCCCAGGAAGAGTTTTAAATTGATGGCCCTCAATTTCAGGACAGTATCTAATTAATGGGAAGAGGCAGTGTTCAGTGCAGTGACTCACAAGCAGCTTTTATTGTCACAGACAGCATGTCCACAGTGTTGGGAGGCTGGAGCCAATCACACTCAGTCACTCAGCATCTACTCACATTTCATTTACGTATACTTTCCCAGGTGGGAGCCAGCAACGCTTTGCTCAGTCAGGTGGCTTGCTAATGTGATTTGAAGTTCATTATATTCAGTGGCTTATGATTTTTATATCATAAGCAGCTATTAAAACAGCAGATGTCGAATGGATTGCTCACATAGGCCATCAATTCGGCAGGCTCCTTCCCACGGCAAGCAGGTACTTTGCACTGGTCTCAAAGCCAGAGTTGTTGACAATATGCCTGCGTGAGGATAAAAAGTGAGTTTTCACTAATACAGTTTGCCTTTTACATAGTAGGATGTACGGATCACAATCAGAAAGAAGGAGGGTTAATTTTTCCACCACAGGAGAGGAAACGATGTCTTTTAAGATTTCCCCAGACTGATTAATTTGCTCACTTTTTATTTATATAGTTGGCTGCTAAGGCGTGATCACAGGTCTGTATGGGGAGTGGGAAAGTAAGTCTTACATCAAGCTGTGTAAGAGTGCACAATCGTCAAATACTGCCAACTGCGCTGTATTATCCTGTTCTGACATGTGGTCTACAGGCTTCAGCTGCTCCCGAACAGCCGAACAGCCTATGGATAAATTGGCTACTTGCTTGTCACCAGTGAGTAACACATGAGCTGAACTAGTGGGTGTTTGAGCATCCCTGCTGATGACAACATTTAAACAGGAGGAACGCAAAGAAACTGCAACCGTAAATATGTTTTCTACTAAAAGCACTGGAAACACAAATCAGTATAACATAATGGAATAAAGCATTTGAAATGAAAAAAAAAATAAAACTGCGCTTCCTTCAGGCATAGAAATGATGGTGCAAAACAGAGCTCTCTTGTTGCATAGCTATATTTAAAATACATATTGGTGTCTTGTCAGTTATCAAGTAATTTGGCAACAAAGACAGACTAAAATAGCATTCCCATTAGGAGATGTACAATTGCTACAGATGTTTTTGCAGAAACAGAGTGTTGGATGGTGCTTGCCGCTGAGCATAGTGGAAAATGGGGTGGGGGAGTGTGAAGGTCAGAGTTTTAAATGCCATTTGACTAAATGTAGCATGCTGTAGAGTTAGAACAGACTGATTTCTATCCCGGCCTTCTACTGGCAAACTGGAACTGGCCTTCTAAATGCAGTTATTTTATGTGAGACGGCTATGAAAAAGGATAAACAACAAGTATCCATGGGCCCTGATAGGCTGTAAGCTGCTCTGCACACACCAAACAAGCATGCTGGGGATAAGCGAATGACAGAAAAGGCAGCATAAGACTGAAACCTCTCCATCTGTCTTGCATGCCAGACCAGTATCCATTGCCACTGGTCAGCCATGCACTGGCTAATGCTTGAATGGAATCAAACCTTACGGATATGGGGTCAGACCTGAATTTAATCCCGACAATCATAACTATGGTCAGAATAAAAATGCATAAGATGTCTCCATATTGAGGCATGAGTCTAACATGTGGACAGCTGGTGGCTTGGGAAGTGAGACTGACACCATGCGTGGGCAGGGGAAGGTAAGGTATGGTCTCTCTCCCGTCATCTCCCCATGTTAAATACCTCCATATATGTTTGGGGGGATGTCCCAGTTCGGTGTAGTAGTTAAGAGCAGCAGGACTGTAATATGGAGAACCAGGTTTGATTCCCCGCTGCTCCACATGAAGCCAGCTAGGTGATCTTAGGTCAGTCACAGCTCTCTCAGAGCTCTCTCAGCCTGGAGTATCTCACACAGTGATTGTTTTGGGGATAATCATAACATACTTTGTAAACCGCTCTGAGTGGGCATTAAGTTGTCCTGAAGGGCAGTATATAAATCTAATGTTGTTGTTTTTATTGTTGTTGTTGTTATTATTATATGTGTGTCTGTGTTTATCCTACTTTATATACTCTCCACCTTTCTCGTCAATAGGGACCCAATGCAGCTTACATCATTTTCTTCTCCTCCATTTTTTTTCACAACAACCCTGTGAGGTAGGTCAGCCTGCAAGTATGTGACTGGCCCAAGATCACCCAGCAAGCTTCCATAGCAGATTGGGAAACTGAACCTGGGTTTCCCAGATCCTAGTCCTTCACTCTAGGCTCAATACCGTACTGGCTTTATAGTCAGAAGTTTCAGCTCTATGTATATTAGGGTTTGTATTTAGCATTTATACATGCAATGCATGTAATATATATATATATATATATATATATATATATATATATATATAATATGGAACGGATCCAACTTGCTTTTCTGATGATTAAAAAAAACGAAGAGTCCCCACTCCCCACCAAAATGCTATACAGGGGACCATGTGACCTGCTTGAACGAAGGCTTGTGGGATGGGACTGTAGAAAGGAAAGGAATTGTGTGAGATCGGATGAAAAAGCTGAATGGATCCAACCCCCCCCCCTCAATTAATATAATATGTATATTAAAATGCTGAATTAAAACTCAAATTTAAATTGTGTGCATTTTATTGGAAAAATTAATGCAAGGAAATGGGAAAGGGCACAAAACTATTGACTCATGGGCTTGGTTGTTGCAAGGGAGTCATGAACTGCAGATTTGGGGATCTGCAGTTATAAAAAGAATGACATCAGGTTTGCTCAGCCTTCTGCCATTTAACACCATCCATAAGGTTAAAACATCCTTGATAAGACTTCATTTGTTTGAACTTGGAGTAGAGATGTAGCTGACATGTTGTTGTGACCAAGCAAAGCAGTTTGGCAACCTGTGCCTTTTAAAACCTGGTGAATCATAAGCTGCAATTTTTCCCCCCACTGATTCTTTCCATCCCCCTGCTCAACTCCTTGACAAAGAAGGGGCCGGAGTGAAGTGGAAAGAGGGAGTGGAGAAAAACCTCATTTATTTTGCCTCCTGCTTTGCTGGTGATTTTAAGAACTAATGTGGCTTCCTGGGGTGTAACCTGGCAACATTAGCTACATATCCCAATTAATGTTGTTTCTTCAGCTACAACTGAAAAATAGTTTTAAGGGTTAGAAATAAACTTAACTGTTAGTTCTTTCACATTCACCATAGTTTTCTCTTAATTATTACTTCTTTAAGCTCTGCGGAAACCCTTTTAGTTTTCCTTCTTTGTTTCCCTTTTAATCCAATGTGACTATTATCAACAAATAAATGGAATGCTTTAATTGAATTCCAGTTTCCACCCAAATGCAGTTTGACAACAATAATTAATAAAAAATTATCAGCTATAAGAAATGTGGTTGCAAGCATAATGGCAAAATGGAAATTAAAAATGTGGATAAATGTCTATTAAATTCTGCACTTGTTCAAGAATACGTTCCAGGCACTCAAATCTTCTTGTCAGTTAAAACAAATAGTCAGTGTAGTGTTGCAATAATCAACTTTAAAACTAATTTACAGTGAAATCCGAAGCAGAGTAACTGCAGTCTAAGGCCATTGAAATCAATGAACTTAGAATGGGGTAACTCTGCTTAGGATTTCGCTGTTGGTTATAAATTTAAAAAAAAATGTCATTGTCAATCAACAAAAACGTTTACTAGGAAAATAACAAAAATGGGGGGAAATGCTCAATATCCATTTTTTAGGTCAAGGAAGTCTCTTACTGTCTTAAACCAGGTTGATTCCAAGAGGAATGCAGCTTACAGATCTGCTCAGTTATACTCCTGAAGGCCAAGCTAGAAGTGACAAATTACACTTGTATGGCAAGTGAACAGACTGAGGGCCAAGCTACACATGACGAATGACACTTGAACAGCAAGTGTATTTCTCCCTGTTCACTTGCCCTCCACTCAATCCACTTGCCGTTCAAGTGTCATTCGTCATGTGTAGCTTGGCCCTCAATCCACTTGCCGTTCAAGTGTCATTCGTCATGTGTAGCTTGGCCCTCACGTGTATTCCTCCCTGTTCACTTGCGCTCCACTTGCACTCCACTTGATCTCAAGTGGAGTGCAAGTGGAGCACAAGTGAACAGGGAGGAATACACGTGAGTCTGTTCACTTGCCATACAAGTGTAATTCATCACTTCTAGCTGGGCCCTGACTTTGCAGTCTACATGATGATATGGAAACCGCATGTTGTTAAGCATCTGTACATGGACAGTGGGCTCGAGCTGCTTTTGGATCACATGAATTGTACAGACTTGCCATAAACCATGGTTTAAACCCAAAGTTTTTTTTTTTAATGAATCTGGAATTATGCCAAGGGACAACAAAGAGCACCTCTCTTAATATTTCCTGCTCTTTCCTTGATTACCCTCATTAAATTTGCAAAATTGCTTTTGCTACAGCATACAATTTAGCAGTCATGGTTTATTATTGTTCCACAAGTCAACAATTAGGCTGCAGGCATTTCTTAAGTGTTACTGTATAACCACTCCCACCGGTTCTAAGGTTGAACAGAAGCTGAAGGTAAGATGGCAAAAAATGTAAGTAATCTTGCTCACAATACTTGCTTCCTCTCAAATAGAATACTCCATACAGTTGCACTTAATGGCAGCATCACCTAGTGGGTAAAGCATAAAATGTGCATATATATTTATGAACGTGGAGATAAAAACATCTATATGGAATCTGGCTTTACCTTTAGCAAAGAAATATGAGTCTTTTATTTAAGGAACCCCACTCAAGTTAGGAAAGGAGCAGAGATAGTATTATATTCTACCTAGGCTAGGATGCCAAGAGATGGAGGAAGCATGTCCTGCATTGATGGCTGCAAGATGGAGACAAAAGAGGGGTGAGGAAGGCGAAGTCAGAAGAAAGGGAGTCCCAAAGAGCAGCAAGCTGCACTTCAAAGGGATAGCATCAGGATAGCAAAACGGAGGGGTACACAGGAGGAAGTGACTCTTCTCTCTCTCTGGCTCTATATAGCCCCCCTCCAGGGCTTTTTTTCAGCAGGAACACGGTGGAACGGAGTTCTGGAACCTCTTGAAAATGGTCACATGGCTCAGCGGCATGGAGGGCAATCTAAACTCCCCTCTGTCTAAAGATCAGGGGGCGGGGCCACCAGCCATGTGACCATTTTCTCCGAGGGCAACCCACTGAGTTCCCCCACCTCTTTTCCCAGAAAAAAGCCCTGCCCCCCTCTATAACCTGAGACTAGGAGATAACAGAAACAGTCCTTCGCTTCCCACAGCACTTACGATTTGTTTACTTTAAAGTCTGCCTTTTTGTTGATACCCAAGGGGGATTACAAAATCTATAACAATGCAGTAGGAACAGTATAACCATACAATAAGCAGCGTAGTAAGACTGGATCACAAACTTATAGAAAAATACAATAAAAGTAGTGTAAGACATGACATAGGAGAAATGCAGAAACCAGATTAGAGAAATTAGAAAACAACTAGCAACAAAGCCTGTTGGATTAGAAAATACAACGGGCTCTAGCAGGGCCTTGTGAAGGCTGTGCCTCCCTGTGCGTCCCTGCTGTGGGGGCCTGGTGGCACAGCCCTCCCTCTGGAGAAGCCCACCGCAGTGCTGTACCCTTCCCAAGTCCCCGCAGGGTTATCTGTCTCACTGAAAGTCAAGACTAAATTTCGCTGCATTTTCCCATTGTGTGTATGACAGCACTTTCATCATCCCCCCCCCCCTTATTGGCTATAGAATGACAAAGCCCAGAGCCTTCAGGGAAAACTTTTTCTGTGACTCTGAACATGAAAGCCTTCATTGAACAAGCGGGGCCTTTTTGCTAGATCATGGCTTGTATCTGCAAATTCTTCCAAGATGATCCCATATCTGAAGGAAATGTTTTATAGTATGTCTCTTTCCTCACTGTATGGTAAGCTTACCATTGTTAAAGCAGAATATTGGAAGAGTCAAAGGCTAATCTTTTTATTTTATTTTATTTTTGCAGAGAGAGAATGATTCTCTGATCCATGTAATACCACTGAGCTGTGCAGAAACACAGTAGCTGGCAAAATGGTAATATGACAGTGTTCTTATAGGTGACATTTTCAAGACAGAACAGGGACGTGGCTGGAAAGTCCACTCTACCAGCTTTTGGAGGGTTGAAGAAACATTGGCAATTATGTCTAATCTTTTTATTTAATTATTTTTCTCTTTTAATATCTTTCAGCCATGAAAGCTTGCACAGCAGTCCCCTGCAGTTTAAACTATAATTCAAAAATCATACAATATATTAAACAGACTAAATGAATAAAACGATGGATAAAAAGAGCCAATAAAAGCAGCCAATTGCAGCTGTATAATGTAAAAAAAAAAAATCCCAGCTAACTACAAAAGACTTATTGAAACAGAAAAGTCTTTAAGGGATCTTATGAAGGAGAACATCCCATAAAGAGGGTGTCACAATAGTGTTACCACATGTGGACAGGGAAGCGAATCAATCAATCAATCAATCAATCAATCAATCAATCAATCAATCAATCAATCAATCAATCAATCAATCAATCAATCAATCAATCAATCAATCAATCAATATTAATACTGTGGTTGTTGTGGGTTTTCCGGGCTGTATTGCCGTGGCAATACAGCCCGGAAAACCCACAACAACCATCGTTCTCCGGCCGTGAAAGCCTTCGACAATACATCAATATTAATACTCTCTTAGACCAGCACAAGTCTTGGGGAAATTCCCAACCATCACAGCAGGTAAGAACTCAAAATGATCCCCATAAATAATAATACGGGAGAATACATATTAAAAAATAGTATACAAGATTATTAAAATTCTATAAGTGTATAAATAAAAATTAAGCCACCAAATTTTGATGGATTTTACAGTCTGTTGTGCAAAACTTTGCAGTGTGTGCTGTAACCAGTGACTTTTCATCTAAAAGTAACATTCTTACATACACCAAATCTTATTGACCAGGATACCTACTAAGCAAGGGGTGGATAAACTTAGAGCAAATCTTTTGATACCAGGAGCAACAAAGTAAAATGTGCTCCATAGATTTAATCTCCCCTGAACCACAAGGACATAGCCTGTCTACTCTGGGAACATTTTTGTATCGCCCATTAAACTGCAGAAAGTCGTGCTTAACATCTGGCAAGGGAAAATGCCATCCTGTAAATAGAAATCTCCAGTCGAAAGAGATAAACAGCTGGGGAAACTATGAATCTAGAGACATGTGTACTCTAGGCATGTCTTACCTTGCGAGCTGCTGGCTTGGGTTTTAACAGTGATCATATATTAGAGCAGGGACCTACAATCTAATAATAAGGATTTGTGATGAAGTGGTACCCACAGGCATGAATGGAATTCCCCAAACTAGAGACCCATGCAATGGGTCTCTAGTTTGGGGAAAGGTAATCTTTTTGGCCGAAGTTCTCCATCAAAGCAATATCTAGTGTGCCAGTTTAAAAATTGAGGGACATAGAGTAGAGTTGCCAGGCCATCACTTGGAACCCCTAGTAGCTTCAAAGATAGGGCAAGGGGTAAAAATGACAGTGTGTGGTGCTGGAGCATCACACACCATAGAGTATCATAATACCATAGAGTTTGAGGGAAATTCCACTGTGCCATCTGACACACTGATGTCATGTCTGGGTTTTCATCTAGAAGTGACTTTGATTTCTACCACTGCCCCCATTTATCCTGCTGCCCCACGTGCAATGGGTTGGTGTGTGGGAGGTCCCATCTTCTGGGAGGTTGCCTGCCCAACATGGGCAAATGGTAAGCCTGGCATAGAGACACAGGTTGTACTTGGCCAGACACACTCAGAGCAGTCTAAGCCAGCATCTCAGGGATTCATCTTGGTCTCGGCTGGTGGCTGTGAAGGGCTGGCAGCAGATAACAGGCACAAGTCATGCCTGTTGATTTCTCCAACATTACTAGTTCAGCACTGCCAGTGCTTCAGTTGTTTAGGTGGAGAACTGCTCCTGAGCACCAAGAAAAATGTTCTGATATCCCACTGTAGACATGCATGGTGGGGATTGCCGATCTGTACCCTAGATGGAACTGAAAATCAGAAGTGAAAATTATTATTAGGAGAAGAATACATGCATCAAGGTATCAAAGATAAAGATCTCAAGTACCCCGATATGAGTAAGTTATGCCACTCAAGCAGAAGGTATGGGAGGAAGGAGAATGAGAGAGAAGAGAAACAGGGTGCAAAGGTTGGGGAGAGAGAGAACAATCTCATCAGTGAACCTGGGGTCCTGTGAAGAGTCTATCACTGATGCAGGATCTAGATTGCAAGATGCCAAGTAAATGCATTGGGGGAAAGCAGGGCTACACTTTGTGTGTCCAATGGGAACTCTGCAGCACACAAAACATGGGTGGTCTTGATTCTTTCCTTGGTGAATTTAAGAAGAGTCCTGCTAGATGAGACCAGTAATCCACCTAGTCCAGCCTTCTGTATTTCATAGTGGCCAACCAATTTCACTGGAGGATCAACAAAGCACATATGTCATGGCCCTCCCTGATGTTGTTTCCTAGCACTAGTATCCAGAGATTCACAGTTACAGAGCAAGTAGGAAGGGCTTTTGGGGGGGGGGTGTTGGTGACATTCCTGTACAGAAGTTGTAGAGGAGAGAATTGGATTGGTCTTAGAAGAGGAGAGCCTAAGGCAAATTCAATGTGTAGGAAACAGGACCTGAAAGTAACTGGCCCCAATATTGGCATGACTTGGGGCTGAGGTAATGATAATGACAATAAAGTCTGTCCATGCGATAAATAAGTGAGTAGGATAATAATGGCAAGAAGGGTCTTTTGTGTCCGAATGAGCTTAAAGAGTCTTTGATTAATGGTCTGTTCACTGCTGACTGCTAGTTTTCAAGTAGACATGGGCACGAACCGCATTACGAACCAAAAAAAACCACAAACCGCCTGATTGTCTGTTCGCAAACTGGCGTTTCATGAGGGTCCATCGCCAACGAACCAGTGTTCATTGGAAGCCCAGTTCATTGCATTCACCCCCAGTTCATGAAGCCAGACAGTCAGGCACCATCAATCAATTCCCTTGGAAACGGAGTTGGGGGAATGCCTGAACTCTGTCTGCACTCCTTCTGTTGCCCTGGAAACCCAAATCGAAGCCCAGCTTACCTTGATCGGCAGGTCTTCTTTCCAACCATGGGACTGCAAATTGGTTACAATTTGTTACATGGGAGAAGACACCCGGGGGGAGGGAGGGGGAAGGGGGTGTTCTGTAGCCATGGGTACTCCAATCTCATCCCTGCAAACCCTGATAGGCAATTCTGACGGCCAACCCCTTGTACTCTGCGCCAACATCAACTGGTGGCTCTAATTGTATCGAATGGGAGTTTCCTGGGGGACTCTGATTAGAGAGGGTATAACTCCAATATCCCTATTGCAATCTTGACCAAACTTGGGTGCTGGCTGGAGGAGAGCCTGCTAAACACTCCCTGGGAATATGGTCCAACGGGGGCCATTCTGACGACCACAAACCATGAATCTCGAACCAGTTCGTCAGCGGGAAATGTTCGTTGTGGTTTGCTGGTTCGGGTTCATCGTTGGCACCGAACCACAAACTGCTGGTTTATTAATTTTTTTTGGTTTGTGCCCATGTCTATTTGCAAGCGAGGCAATCCTTCCGAGGGTCTCCCCAGAAGTATTTTGGTTAACATGATGAGACTGAGCATAGTGCCATTTCTCCATTCAGTCCCTTCCTGTTGACTGCAGGCCAGAGGTTCCTTCTATCACCTTTGCTTTGGTTTGAGGCCCAGCATGGAGGAGGAAAAAGAGACCTGAACTCTTCAAAATGGAAGCTTGGTGTACAAAACAGTGGCATTGACAACAGAAAATGCTCTGCTGAAGCTTTCCAGTACTGTTGGAAAACCCTGGGGAACTGCTGCAGGTAAGAGTAGTCATTAGCAGTCCCTCCAGAACCAGATGAACAAAAGGCCTGACTCAGCATAAAGTAGTTTCCTGCACTGAAGAGGAGGAGGAGGAGGAGGAGGATTAATGTTATTTATATTCGGCCTTTCTCGCTGAGACTCAACTCGGATTACGTAATGTGAGATTACTACAATTAGTGGCAAGGACAAGGGCAGACATTTCCATACAGTGTCAAGAACATTTCCATAAACAATGTCATGGGGTAAAATAATTTAAGTTTACAAAGACATAGTAATAGCAAGGATCCAGTATGGGGTTGAGGAATTGCTGAAACAGAACATGATCAATTCTAGAACTTACATTGAACAACATAAAGCACAGGTAGGATATTTAAAGCAACAGATAATATGTAAGGCAACATATTGGTGAAATCTATGGTTTCTAACACATTAGCAAAACATTTGGGATGCCTTTCCTACAATACCACCCTCCTAGCTGAGAAAAAGGCCTTTTAGAATAATTCAGTTTTGCAGTGTTTGTGGAAAGCCAGGAGCATGGGGGCTCTCCTGACCTCCTCAGGCAGGCTGTTCCATAGGCTAGGGGCCACCACAGAGAAAGCTCATGTACAGGCTGGTGTTGATTTTGCCCATGTACAGGCTGGCACCTGCAAGAGACCCCCTGGCTGATTCTGCACATGTTGGATAATCCACTTTCAATGCACTTTATCAATCGTTTGAGGTGGATTTTTTGTTCCGCACACAAAAAAATCTGTTCCAAATGATTTATAAAGAGGATTGGAAATGCATTATCCAATGTGTGCGGAATCACTCCCTGTTCAGGTAAGAAAGGTACATTTTATTTACTGGGTCTGCTTTTTATGGAACCTCTTTGGAAAGGCGATTCTTTTTAGTTTTTTACCATCATCATCATAGTTTTACTCTAAGAAAGCAAAGAACTGCATTTTTTTCCCTTTCTTTAAAGAGTTAGGTTCCTCTCCCATACCATCCTGTGGGAGGTCCTAAAAAGCCCAAACTATAGGGAGCCAAATTCAGGCTCTGCATTTTTTGTTTCTCATTTCCAAAAGCGACAGTGTGACAAATACTATGAATCTCCATCTCTGTAAGTGGCCACTAGTTGAAGGCTAAAGGAAAGCCAGTTGCACTTTCCTTGTTTAAAGCTGGTAAATTACCTCTTCAATATTTAACGAGAGAGCTGAACATCACATTTTTATCAAATGCAAACACAGCACATTATTCCACTAAATTGAGAATTATTTCAAGCTTGTTGAACCTCTTGGAGGATACCAATAGGAATTCTGGTTTTCACCAGTGGAGCACGTGCTCCAAGTGGAGTTGTGAAGCTGAAAAACTAGCCATTTCCACTCTAATGCAGAGTCAATGAGAGCATGCATCGTATTTAAATTTTGCAATTTGCAAGTCTAAGTTAGCAGTCTGCATGCCGTGCTTAAAATTGAAGTGCATATCAGAACAATGCAGTACAGCTTGTAAGGAAGAAATTTTAACCACAAAGCTTATCTGCACTGGGCTGAGATGAACAGAAGTATTATTCTTAGCAAGGGAGGGTTTTGGTTTTTGTTTTAAATGCACTGGGTGACTTTTACACTATAGGGACATTTTAAAAGTCAGCCTCTTTCTGTGTCCTTCAAGATCCAGTTTTTTTCTACTATCTTTTATATGTTATACTGAAACTGATGTGATGACCCGTGCTGTTTTCAGATGTTACATCCATGCAGAGCTGAATCCTGGCGACCAGATGTACAGAGAGAATGTGCTGCCTTTGCTCCCTAAACATGCAGTTGTCTGAAAAGAGGCAATACGGGTATTTTGCATGTGAGTGCAGCTTTGATACATGTGAACCAGCACTCCAGGTGTCACATTGTACATACTAAACCTATACTTACATGCAAAATACAGATGTTGCTCCTGTTCAGACAATATGGTACATATCAGAAGGATCTATACATGGCTGAGAGGCTCCTGGTATATGCGGATGTAAAATATGAAAAACACTAATTTCTTCAACTACTGCTTCTATTACTACCACTGTTACAACTAACTATAATGCTAAGTATTTTGTGGTGCTTTTTGAGGCATTTACCTCTCTTGTAATACGAGAACTCGTAGTTACCTAATGAAACTGCATAGAGATGGATTCAGGACAGATAAAAGAAATTACTTCTTCATGCAGTGCATAACTAGGTTATTTGCTGCCACAAGACTTGGTATTGGCTACTGGACAGTTTTAAAAGGGGATAAGACAGCTTCATGAAGAATAGGATTTTACAATGGCATTTGGCAATTCTATTGCAGTGATGGACGCTACAATTTAGACACATTTGTTTGTTTGTTTGTTTGTTTGTTTGTTTGTTTGTTTGTTTGTTTGTTTGTTTGTTTGTTTGTTTGTTTGTTTGTTTGTTTGTTTGTTCGTTCGTTCGTTCGTTCGTTCGTTCGTTCGTTCGTTCGTTCGTTCGTTCGTTCGTTCGTTCGTTCGTTCGTTCGTTCGTTCGTTCGTTCGTTCGTTCGTTCGTTCGTTCGTTCGTTCGTTCGTTCGTTCGTTCGTTGGACTTATAGTCCGCTCTTCCTGCGATGCAGGCTCGGAGTGGATCACAACCCAATTAAATACAATATGCAATAGATAGAATTTCAGATAAAACAATTAAAAGAATATTTCCATATATTTTACAGCGTTGCAGAAGTGGTAATTTGTAGAGTTGGCCTAAGATCACATGAGCGTAGTTTGTTCATGAAAAAGTCTTGGAGAATGCTATAGAAGATGTTTTTATAGTAAAGTGGGTGTCTGTTTCTCTGTGGACCCAGGAATATTACATAGTGTCAGGCGGAGAAATGGGAATGCACTAGATTCAACTGAAGACCATTCTCATTAGTCATTAGCTTCTTTGTGAACCCAGAACGATTACAGCTTTCATGGTTGAAGCAATGTGCCACAGAATCCTAGCTGACTGAGGCTGTTGCCTACTTGTAGTCTTCACAGAGGCATCTAGTAGGCCACTGTGGGAAATAGGAAGTTGGATTTGGTGGACTCTTGAACCAATAGAACAGGAATGTTAGGTTGCTGCCACCATCTTTTCCCTGTACTGAAGAACCCTACAGTCTGTTGCCTGAAACACGTCATTTTCAGGTAGGTACTCTGCTGATGGGAAAAGTAATTCCCAGCAACAGCAGGAAAAGAAAGTTTTAGTGGCAAGCTGTTCTTTTTTTCACTGCTCAGTTGCCTGCCCCCTCCCTAAGGGACCCTGTTCTATTATCTTTTATTTCCCCTGTTGCTGCCCTCCTCTTTATTCTCCTGGTAGGAATGAAAGTATTTTGCAGGCAAGTGCCTCGGGCAACTGGTTGCATAACAGCAATGAGCAATGACGAGGTTTGCCACCACACAGCAGCCAGTGGTTGTAGCATGTATCAGAACTAGACATGGGCACGAATGGGAAAAAAACCCTGAATACACTGTTCGTTGTTCATTGCCATCCATGAACAACGAACATGGATGAACATGAACTGTTCCCGGACATGTTTGTTGTCCGTGGGGGCCAGAACCACCCCAGGATTCCCCCCTGCTGCCTGCCAGCTGATAGTTTAAAGGGCCCTGTCCTGGCAAAAACAGCAGTATCTTCTGGCAGCTATTTTGAGGGGTTACCAACTGACCTTCCCAATGTCCAATACCCACCAAATTTGCAGGGGACATAGTCCTCACTGTCCTCTGAAGACCCCCCAAGTTTCAGAGAGATTGCACTCCAGGAAAGGCATGATCAATGGGTCTTCCCATTGGCTGTCATTTTCTCTTCGCAGTGGCAAAACTGGGACTCTCTGCTGGAAGTACATTGAAGGGGTAAAGCCAGAAGGAAAGGCAGAAGGAGTTCAGACAGAGTTCAGTCCCTGCCTCCAGTTGCCAAGGGGATTGATTGCAGGTGCCAGACTGTCTGGCTTGACGAATGGCTACCGAAGGCAACGAACGAGGCTTGCAATGACCACCTGTTCGTTTAGGGTGGGGCATTACGAACAGCTTGTTTGTGAACAGCAGATTGGGCTGTTCGTGGGTTTTTTCTGTTTGTAATGCTGTTCGTGCCCATGTCTAATCAGAACTGGATTTGATCATGAGCTACAGTCAAGTCATTTGCACAGTTCTTTTAAATGTTCATCGCCCTTGCATCCTAGCCTTATCTAGAAACCTCATGGCTGAGGAGAGATTTGAACTGAGGACTTTTCCTCCTCAGTGGCTGGCATTTTGCTATTGGATTATGATTTGTTAGTTAGTATAGCAGATGCATACAATCAGGAAAACATGGAATCATGTGCAGTATAGAAACTCTTCAGGTAAAAAGATAAAGCTTAAAGTTACTGAGGTAGATTCCAATTCACATAATTATTGGAGTAGAAAGGAGAAAGAAGCCTAATCTAAAGAGTACTTTTCCCTACAATAACTGGCCAGATAAGCCAGCAGCAAGTGTGTGGAGGTGTGGGTCATTGCTCCATATGAGAGAGACTTGTGGATGATTCCAGCTCCTTGGAGAGCCATGAGAAGAGGGGTGAACAAAGGACACGGGAAGAGATATACTTCCGGCTTAGACAAAGAGAAGCATCCTATTTGGTAGGAAAATAACCCATATACAAAATGAGAAATACCTCCCTCCAATGTCCAGGCCTGCTGAATCGCCAGCATGAAACATTCTCAAGTATGCCATCAGACAGGGATGCGCTGCACATGCCATCCTGGCTTCTGTGAGTTTTGACAGAATGGAATAAAATTATCATGCTGTCTGCCACAAGGCCTGAAACCCATCAGTGCAAAACCCACAAGTCCTAGCCATCCTTGTGGCTACTTCCTACCAAACAACTGACTGGGGGTATTACTAATGTGTTGGCACTGCTAAGTCCCTGTATTTGTGGTTACTGCACATGGACAAAGTCAAAGCCAGGTCCAGATTCTTATGATACATTTAGTGTTATTCCATGAATAGATTATAGCAACGGCATTTGATAGCACTGCTGAATGTTTAATCCTGTTTTCCTGTCCTCTCGTTGAAAGCCGAAAGATCTATAATACTGTTCCCCAAAGATGACACCATATTTCAGTAAAATGACTGCATTTTCCATGCAGTCTACTTAGTTAATGCTTTTGCTGCTAACATATGTCAGGGCATTTTTCCTGCTTAGGCTTGTCAGAATTTGCCATTAACTTTTGGTTGTTTCTCAGAAACTCTGAGTTTCCAAAAGCTGTTTCTACACCTGTTACTAAATTTATGCTGTGGGTGTAATAATATTGGTTAATGGCTTAATTTTTTGAGATTGGTCCCAAGCTGAAATAAATAACAGAATGTCCCCATTTAGCTGTGGCCTTGGGGAAGTTCAGAAAGCTGAGATAAGTTGGGAAATTCTCTTC
Organism: Eublepharis macularius; assembly: GCF_028583425.1. Taxonomy (NCBI): domain Eukaryota; kingdom Metazoa; phylum Chordata; class Lepidosauria; order Squamata; family Eublepharidae; genus Eublepharis; species Eublepharis macularius. The sequence goes on from NC_072796.1 coordinate 22,093,693, forward strand.
CGATGAATGTACAGTAAGTATGACTCTATATTTAGACTGAACAGAGGTTAATTAACAGTGTACAGCTAAAGATTCTGTGAATCAGGGCCAAGCTACACATGACGAATGACACTTGAACAGCAAGTGTATTTCTCCCTGTTCACTTGCCCTCCACTCAATCCACTTGCCGTTCAAGTGTCATTCGTCATGTGTAGCTTGGCCCTCAGTTACTGGCATTAAAAAAAATGGATTGGTTGTTTACCTTGTGAATCTCCAGGGCAGCCATTAAAGGGAAATATTTTTGGGAAGGGGCTCTGGGTTGATGTGGTATAGTGGTTGTATAGTTGGACCAGGGTCTGGAAAACTCCAGATTTGAATCCTCCCTCTGCCATGGAAGCTTGCTGGGTGACCTTGGGTCAGTCACACATTCTCAGCCTAACCTGCCTCACAGGGTTGTTGTATGAAATGGTAGCAATGAGAATACTGTAAGCTGCTTTGGTTACCCATTGGGGAGAAAGGTAGGGTTTAAATGAAGTAAATACATAAATAAACAATTTCTAAAACCACGAGTGCAATGTTTTTTATGGACACATTCATTTCCGATCTCCCTGCTCCCTCAACAGCCCCTTTGACCACTGAAAAGGTGATTTGGGGGGAGGGGGTTGGGAGAATCTTGTGGACAAAATGCCAGAGGAGCCAGGGCTATAATAAGGAGCAGGAATTGGACAAAAGTGTCCCAATTCCCTCTACTACCAGCAACACTTTACCAGCATAAGCAGAGAAAAGACCTGGGGGGGATTTCACCTGATTCCCCCACAAAACTAATCCTCCTTGGTATTTTCTGTTACACTCAGGGCCAAGCTACACATGACGAATGGCACTTGAACTGCAAGTGGATTGAGTGGAGGGCAAATGAACAGGGAGAAATACACTTGCTGTTCAAGTGTCATTCGTCATGTGTAGCTTGGCCCTCAGGTGGCATAGGATCCAATCCCCTGCCTCAAGAATAACACCTCACATACATATAGCCTTTTAGTGGTCAAAACTAGACATGGGCACGAACAGAAAAATAATGAACATGGTGTTCATAGTTCGTTGCCATCCACAAACAACAAACACTGATGAACATGATCCTGTCATGAACATGTTCATTGTTTGTTGTTCATGGGGGCCAGCAGGCTCTCCTCCAGCCATCAAGTTCCCTACCCCACCACTCCCAGAATCCCTAACTGAGCAGGCAGCAGGAAATGTACCAATAATAAATAATAGCTTGTCCCCAGCGCCTACTGCACAGTAAACAAGCCAACCTCCGTTAAAGCAGCAACCAACAGTGGAAACCACACCAGAGGGTCCAAATAAATAATTACAACAATAAAGTAAATATTTGTTCTTATATTCAGTGCTCAGTGAACCTCAATATAAATATTAAACAATCTAATCCAAAATGCAGAACAATAATTTACATATTTTAGTGATTTTCACAAAGACAATTCTTACACAGCTATAATAGCAACAGCTCCAAAATTAAATATTTTTAACAGCTCAAACCCCCCTCTTTGATGTACAAGAGTCTCATCAATGGGGTATAGGTCCTAAGAGAATGCAGCATAATATTTTCTAGTGCACACAAGGCTAATAATTTTTGCTAGTGTACACAAGGTCATTCATAAAGTCCTGTTGTATGTTTCAGGGGGCTGAGAAGATATCAAAGCCCATGTCTGGCGTGGACTCAACAAGGGGCTGGCTGATGTTCAACTTGTTTCCCTCTGCTTCATCAGGAGTCCCTCGTCAGAACCACCATCAACAATTAAATCTTAAGATGCAAACTTTACATCTCTTCAACATGTATAGAACATCTCTCTGCTGTAAAGCTGTACACAAACCCTACCTGAGCAGGCAGCAGGAAATGTACCAATAATAAATTATAGCTTGGCCCCAGAGCCTGGCAGCAGCCCTGGAACCTAAAGAGGTAGATCCCTACCGCACCACTCCCAGAAACCTTACCTGAGCAGGCAGCGGGAAAGGTACCAGTAATAATAGCTTGACCCAGAGCCTGGCAGCAGCCCTGGAACTTGAAGAGGTAGATCCCTATCCCACCACACACAAAGAAAATTCAAGCTCCAATGCACTCTCCCTGTCTCTCTCTCTCTCAAAATGCCAACAGCAACTGTCTCTCCCTCATTGTCTGCAAAACCAGAGCTGGGAGCCCCCCTCCCCCCTGCTCTTTGCTTCCTTGTAACAAATTTGGAGCTTTACACTTGAAAGGAAGACCTGCCTATCAAGCTAAATTGGGCTTAGATTGGGGTTTCCAGGGCAACAGCAGGAGTTCAGCCAGAGTTCAGGCAGTCCCTGCCTAAGTTACCAAGGGAATTGATTGTTGGTGCCAGATTGTCTGGCTTGACAAACAGCAACGAACGAGGCTTGCAACGACCACCTGTTCATTTAGAACGGGGCCTCACATACAGCTTGTTCACAAACTGCTGATTGGGCTGTCCGTGGCTTTTTTTAGTTCGTATCTCTAGTCAAAACTCCCTGATCCTTTCTCTCTGAAGCCGGAAAGAGAGTTCTAAATACTGAGGGCTGTGCCTGAATGTGAGATGTTACTCTGGAGACATTGTCTGTGATAACACATACAGATGCAGTCTTCTATAATGTTGGCCCGAGTTCATAAATGATGCTTCTTTTGCTTTTGTCTCTGAAGAAAGAATGCATTAGTCTTAGTGGAGGCTGGTCTCTTAGGGTAAATGGGCAGCACTAGGGTTGCCAACCTCCACACTGGGTCTGGAAATCTCTCAGAATTGCAATTGAAACTACAGAGATCAGTTCCCTTGGAGGAAAGGGCAGCTTTGGATGGTGGACTCTGTTATTATCCCCCCCTGAGATCCTTCCCCTCCCCAAATCCCAACCTCCCCAGGCTTCACCACTCAAATTTTCAGAATTTCTCAACCTAGAGTAGGTAACCCTAGGCAGCATTTCACCCTCTCAGGCTGTCCCAGCCCATTCCTGCCTGCCTCCTGACTGTCTTCACCAGACAGTCCAGGGTGGAGGGGATGGCAGGCTGTCAATGAGCCCTCCCTTCAAGGCAGAGGGTTTTTCTTCCCCTTTAAGTGAGGCCGATCCACACCACTATATTAGTTCGCTGGGCAAGGAGGTGTCCTCATGGCTCCCTCTGTGTCCCTTATTGGTCAGTGTGTCTATAAGAATCCATTGACCAGGGCTGTCAATCTTTATTTCCATAGAGAGAGAAAAAAACAGTATGAAGTAATTTAATGACTACAAAAACCCAATGAATTAGTGTGGTGTCTCTTTTAATCTTCCAGAATCAGGTCTGTACAATAGAATGATTCTGGAGTGTTTTTGAAATGGGTCCTTTTCATTCAGGACACTTAGAGCCATGCTACAAGTGATGCCTGACACAGGTTGGTCACTTGTTAGCTTCCCTCAAGTTTTGATGGGAAATGTAGGCATCCTGGTCTTGCAGCTTGGCTCTCCATTTAATTGAAGTTTACAGAGTGGCAGTCAATGGGAAGGAAAACATGCAGTCGGAAGGGGAGTGCAGGTGTTGGGCTCTTACTGGGCGCCCCCCTTCCCCTCCGCTGTGTGTGTGGGGGGGGGGGGGGTTCTGTAAACTTCAATTAAATGGAGAGCCAAGCTGTAAGACCAGGACACCTACATTTCCCATCAAAACTTGAGGGAAGCTGACAAGTGTCCAACCTGTGTCAGGCGTCACTTGTAGCTTGGCTCTTAGAGCCCAAACAGAGAAGATGCTTGATGCATGGAGGACATTAATCAGTTTCCACAGGAAATGTAGTGAGAAAGAACCTCTGTCAGGGAGAAGAGGGAGAATCCCCCCTCTCTCTGGAAGAGGTTCTTTCTCTAGGTGCTTCATCTAGTCTGCTCGGCTTCCTCTCGCCGCTGCCAGCATGCTTGGCTCCCGAGTGCATTTATGGGGAGGAGAGGGAGCACTCTGGCAGCAGCAAGAAGAAGCATGCTCCCCTTGCTCCCTTAAATGCACTCAGGAGCCGAGCACACTGGCAGCGGCGAGAGGGAGCTGCTGGCGAGATCGGCTCCCTGTCCCTCTCACTGCTGCCAGTGTGCTTTGCTCCCAAGCAAGTGGAGCGCGCATCCTTGCTTGGAGCTTTTTCCCCAGCTTGGAGCTGAAAAGGATCCACAGTTGCCTTCACTGTAGTGAATGAGGCTGCCTATTGAGGCAGGAATTCCATTCCCATGTCTATGCAGCAACTGGGGATTGTTAGGATTACTGTTTATATGTCAGGATTTCCCCTCTCCCACATCTTCCTTTAAGAATGCTAACCATGGATCTGTGCTGAGATGGGGAGTTCCACTACCAGGAAGAATTGACGAGCTAAATTAGATAAGTTTTGACATAACTGAAAATTAATTCTCTGGTGAGTCAAAAATAGATTAACATACATTAGCTAGGACAGCACTGAGCGTTACTAAAATTCTCTTGTTTTACTATATTTTCCTTTATCCCAAAATGTCTTTATTTATTAATTTATTTTAAATTATTGGAACTTAATATGACTGTGGGAAAAAAGATCTGACTCCATTGGCAAGCAGTTGTGCAAGTTGCTATGAGAGTTCTATCTGTGTAGGCCCATCTACTCTGGCAAGGCATCACTTGATGATGTAGTCATAAAAATATGAAGATGCATATGTGAACTAACCCTCTAGGTCAGGGTTTGTGGGGTTTGGGCCGTTTAAAGGGCCCTGCCGCTTGCAAGCAGCAGGAAAGGGCCATTTAAATGATTAAATGCCCCTTTTCCTGCTGCTAAGCAGCTGGAAAGAGAGCATTAAAACCCCACGAACCACGAACCATGAACTGGTTCGGGAACCTGCCCCAGTTCGTGGTTCCTGGTTTGTGGAAACCCATGAACCACAAACTGCCTGGTTCGAGTTTTTTGTGGTTCGTGCCCATGTCTGGTTTCAAGTCAAGCATCCTCCTATGACAGAGTCCACTGTTGAGAAGGGACTGGCTTCTGAAACCTACCCTCCATTTAGGCCTGGAACCAACACAGGACAATGCCTCCCAATCCCAGCCCAGAAAGGCAGTCCAGTCAGACACTGTGATTGATGGTAGAAGAAGGAAGTGGGGGCACCCTGTTGGAATCACTGCCCTAGTTGATTACATATTTTTTAAAATTTCAACTCGCTATCCAAAATGGCTTCTCTTACCTGACTATAAAGATCCTATGATGTTGCTGAGACACTTGGGTCATCTACATAGCTACAGTTGAAAGCATTGGAGGCTTTGCAAAGTTATGTTGCCTTGCTCACTGCTCCTACAGCAAATTGCATAAAGGGGTCAGCAGATGGTAAACAGATTACTATAGCTGCTTGGGAAAGAATGGAACAAATTTATAGGGGGGAAAGGCCATCAAAGCCTGTTAGGGTGTCGCTTAACCTGGAAGCGGATGAAGCAACAGCTGATGGATCACTTTGCAATTGTGCTGTGTCTCGTATTCTTCTGAAACCTCCTGTGACCTTATATTAAGAATTACATTTTGTTCCTTCAGTGCTGGAATTCACCGCATAGCTGTTATACAGGCTACAAGGACAATAAATCAGCCAGCATACTGTTCATTATGGAAGACTTATAGTTTTTTATTCAGTAAGCTCCTTCATGTTACATTATTCAAAGAGTGTGGGTTTCTCCTCCTCATACCAAAAGGTGGCATAATGAAAATGGAAAAAATGACTAATGCCGCAAAGGGGAGGGGGGCACAGTATATTTATTAGGTGGAAGCCTTACTAAGGTCTGCTTCTTAACATTATGCTTTAGAGGCACAAAATGACTAGATGCGGATCGTTATTTTCACGTGGAGCCTCCAAGTGGCTTTAAAGTATAAGATGAGAAGTGGTTCTAAATAGTTGGCATTTAGAATTTCATTTTCTATAAGCAGTATCTCTTCTCCTTGTAATATAAAGGTGGGATATACCTCACATATTCCAAGGGATTTTCTAATCTTTTCAAAATTGTTTTGGCTTTCTTGGATCTCCCTGCAATGTTATGTCTCACTTTTTGCTTTAGGCCAAATCCAGTGCTAAGCTAGGTATGTGTTACCCAAGTGGGGGCTATAATGCACAAAGTGTCCATTACATGTGTAAGACCCCAACATGTATCACCCATGTAATTAACGTCGGGATCTTCAGCCTATGTATACTAGGGTCCCAATTAGGGGTAGCCGTCCAAAAGAATGAGAGAGAAAATAGCTCTTAAATAAGAAAGATCATTATTCTTCTAAGAAGATACAGAATGGAAAAATGGAATGGCAAGAATAGCTCACAGTGCAATCCTAAGAAAAGTTACTCAAGTCTAAGCCCATTGAAATCAATTGCTCTGAAATGAATTGCACTGAAATGAGAAAATGCAAAGCCTTTACATAAGCCTATCTGACTATGAACTAATATTTATGGGGCGGGTGGTGGAAAAGAGGAAGTGTCTAGCAATAGGAAGAATTGGGGGGGGGTTCTAGAAAGTTAACCAACTGTAAAATTGTGGAAGCTCGCTGAGGTCCAGAAAAACAGCTATGAGGTACATGGCAGGGATGTTCAGTGATTTCAGCAACAGTAAGCCAACTGTGAGCCTGGCGAATCAGGCTTGGAGACAGAAAACCAGTTGCAAGGCATGAGGTCCGAGGCAAGGAGGTTCAGTGATTTTGGCAAGAGTAAGAAAGTAGATTTTTTTCTGCTGTGGCTGTTGTCCTTTGGAATGGGTTTCTTATTGAAGTCCTTATTCCCCCCCACTCCCCCATTTTAGGGAACAAGGGCTGTTTTCACACTACTAACTTGCTTCCGTAACGTTGCAAAACATTGTGCAAAAACCGCGGAAGATAGCGTCTTCTCGTGAGAGTTTTGTGCAATGTCACGCAAAACTCTCACGATGTTGCACAAAACTCTCGCGAGAAGACACTATCTTCCACGTTTTTTGTGCGTCGTTTTGCAATGTTACAGAAGCAGGTTCATAGTGTGAAAACGGCCCTCCTCTTTACTCTGCTCTACTTTTGGAGAATGCTTGCTCTAAGTTAGGAGCAGTTCTGGCTGTTGGTTTGTTGTGATGTTCCTGATATATTTTAACTGATTGAACGTTAAGTCATTTTCTTGTAAGCCATCTCAAATGTACAGAGAAAAAGGATGCTAATTTTTAGAGAAATATAAACTAAGTGCAATCTAGAAGTGTGAAGGGGAAGAGCTGGTTCTAGGTTAGGAACCATTGGTTTGAGCAGTCTTTCCAAACCCAGTAACTTGTAGTGTTTTTATAGGGAGGGGAATTTCTTTTTCCAAAATTCACTTTTTTAGATATAACCATTGATTCCTCTTATTCTCTTGTTTCTCTTTTAAAAGAGGGTTTTAATCTTTCCTTTCTGTTTGATTTCTATTTGAAGAGAATCAATGGACCCTTTTGTAACTTTAGCCCTTGCAGTTGTTTTATGTTATTCGCCCCAGGGTGGTGCTCTAGCAGGATGATGGGAAGGCTTGGGAAGATGTTATCTGCCTCTGAGGATCTAGAGAGTGAAATTCTGAAAGTTTGCAAAGCCTCCCCTTCTGCCCCTCCTGTCTTCAACTTTCTCTTTGATCGAAGAAGAAATTTATTAGAAAGTGCCCTGAAATTCCTAAAAAGGGGGAAACAAACCGATTGTTGGATTTCAAGGGGAAAGTGGGTAAAGAGGAATTAAGAGAATTTCTCTTAACAATGTTAGATCCTTTTACTGTAAATGGCTGAAATGGGCCTTGTGACGTTATATACACACAAAACATGAACTCTGCTACTCAGCAGATATATAAGATCTCAGGAAAAGGCAGAGGTTTGGCTTGGATAAAATGAATTGGGCCACATTTATTTATTAATTATTTACTTTGTTTACACATCATCATTCTCCCTATTCAGGACCCAAAGCAGTTTGCATGGCTCTCTTCTCCATTTTATTTCCCGAACAACCCTTGTGAGTTTTCCGGGCTGTATTGCCGTGGTCTTGGCATTGTAGTTCCTGACGTTTCACCAGCAGCTGTGGCTGGCATCTTCAGAGGTGTAGCACCAAATTACTGATCAGATGGGAAAGCTTATGGAAAAGCACAACCTTCAAGCAGTATTCAGACCCACCCGAAAAATACAACAGATGCTACGATCAGCAAAAGACAGCAGAGACCCCCTCACCTCTGCAGGAGTATACCGTATACCCTGCAGCTGTGGACAAGTTTACATCGGGACCACAAAGCGTAGCATCCAGACAAGAATAAAAGAACATGAAAGACACTGCAGACTTGGACAGCCTGAAAAATCAGCAGTGGCTGAACATAGCCTAACTCAAACAGGGCACAGTATCTTATTCCAGGACACCAAAATACTGGACAACACTTCCAACTACTTTGTCAGACTGCACAGGGAAGCCATTGAAATTCACAAGCATAAGCAAAACTTCAACAGGAAAGAAGAAACCTTAAGAATGAACAGAGCATGGGCTCCAGTTCTGAAAAACACCAGGCCAACAAAACACTCCACACCCGACAATAGCCCTGCAGAGAAGATTAGCACATCAAGCACCAATCCATATGCAAAAGAACCTCCTCAGGTTACAGTGAAGCCTCCCGCCATTAGCATTCCACACCCTGGGAAACTCTTACAGAATGACTCAGCTCAACCCCACCCCTCCTGAGTAGATACAAATGACCTACATCTTTTCCACACTGTGACACTGAGAGATCTCTGTCTTTTGGTGCTACACCTCTGAAGATGCCAGCCACAGCTGCTGGTGAAACGTCAGGAACTACAATGCCAAGACCACGGCAATACAGCCCGGAAAACCCCCAACAACCATCGTTCTCCGGCCGTGAAAGCCTTCGACAATAAACCCTTGTGAGGTAGGTTAAGTCAGTGACATGTGACTGGCCCAAGATTACCCAGCAAGCTTCCTTCGTAGAGTGGCGATTCTCACTGGGCCCCATTTACACATTCAGATCCATACTTCATTCAAGTAATCCCAGTGTAGATATAGAGCAGAGAATGTGCCCACCTGTACTGGCATTGTAAATGAAAACGAGTAGAAAAGGTTCTTTCTTCTTTGCCTAACTTTAGGATAATGTTATGTACTAGCAATATTTCTGAGCAAAGCCCTTGCTGGTGGAATTTCTTCTGAAACACAGCAATGTTCAATCCCATGGTTGTAATCTTTCTCCATAATGACTTCCTCTCAGTACTGTAAATTGAGTTTGTGAGGCTATCTATTAGCAGAGCATGTGACAGACTCTGGCGCTTAGACTTCTGTAGAAAACATTACTTATGAATGTTATTAACATGCCTACTCTCCTTCAATCTCTGTATTTCTCTCAAAGTATCCCCTTAAGGTTCCCAGCACCTTTTCCTCTGAATTACCCCTAAATTTCTAATTTTCTCTGGCTACGTTAAGTTCTGCGGAGAACAATCCCCCATCTTCAGCTCCCCTTTTCCTGAGGCTTTCTACCAACAGTACAATTTAAATTAATTTCCTTCAAAACAATGACAAGTTTGCCCTTGCAATGAAGTCAAGCAGCCTGTCAGATTCAACAATGCCAAGTGCCATTTTAACTTCCACAGTTCATTAAAGTGCCCGAAAATGCCATCATCAGCAGTTGCATTCTCAAAGTGTTTTCACCACCCAAATCTGCTGAATCAGTCTAGATGTAACACAGAAATGTGTGTAACAACTCTTCACAGGCCTTTGTTTATGGGCCACCATACCTTGATGTTAGACGCCCACTATTTAAACACCGTGCACACATTTGGCCCTGAAAAACAGTTGTGGATATCTAATCTGAATGAGGGCCACAGGGCTGGAAAGGAGAAGTTCTCCATGTCATTTTCGTGATCAAAGAGGAACCCCTCCATGGTAGCTTTAAGCCCCATAGGCATCCATTTTGTTCCCATTTTCTGTCCCCTGCCAGGACTTAAAGCATCTTCAAGAAAGGGATATTTTTGATCAGGGAAATAACAAGGGGGTACCAGTTAACTACTGTGCAAGTAGATTTGTTCATAGTCCACACACACACCCTCCAGCATCTTCTCACACAATTTCGCGTGATAACAGCATCTTCTTGTGAGATTTCGTACAAGATTTCTCTGTTTTCTGGAACAAGGTAAGCCATGTGGAAATGGCCAGAGTTATACAAAACTCTGTTTTAGTTTCCCTCAAACTACAACTCACGTTTTGCCCAGCAGCAGCCTCTAAATGTGTGGTAGATTTTTTTTTTTTTGGACAGAGATTGAATGGAAAGGATCTTTGTACCTACTACATCATTTAACACTTCCACACTCAAGCAGAATAATATAATCACAGTATAAAGACAGCCTTGTAAAAATATTAGAACCCCTTCTTGGTACATAGGTTCAATATTTTTGCATTAATAGATCCACATTCTCTAACCCTCTGATGCTTTTGTGGGAAAAATAAGGGAACTGCATACATTTTTGATTGCAAATAGGGTAACAGTTCATTCATCTGGTTTGTTGTGCTTTTTATTTATTTAGATATTTACACCTTGCTTTTCTCTCCAATAAGGACCCAAAGCCATTCACAGCATTGTTCTTCCATCATCCATTTAATTCTCACAACAATCCTACGAGGGAAGTTAGACTGAGAGTAACTTGCCCAAGATCACTTAGCAAACTTTCATGGCATTGAGAGGATTCAAACCTGGGTCTCACAGAACTTAGTCTGATACTGTAATCACTAAGCCATGCTAGTGTTCAAGCTTTAGATAAGCTTGTTGCAGGGATGGGAATGGGGAATCTGACAATACTAGGAGTGTTCACCAACCCCCCCCCCCCCAAATCTAGGAAATCTGGATCCAGGTTTCAGGGATATATAAAAAAAAAAATCTGGGATTCCTGAAATCTGGGGAAGATTCTCTGATATGTTTATGACAGATCAGAGATTCCTGGATTCATTCAGCCATTATTCTCTATGCTCTATGCGGAAAACTGTCTGGAAGCTATCCAGGAGGTGTGTGTGTGAGAGGGGGGCTGTTTCTCAAGGAAACTCTGCCACATTTGCAGGGAACCTACTCTAAAAAAACCCAAGTTCCAGAAAGATTGGATCTGGGGTACAATTCTATGGGACAATGAATAAAGTGCCTCCAGCCACTGTCCATTATTTCCTATGTGGGAAACTTTTCCAAGCAGGCTCTTAGGTAGAAACACACAAGAGCAAGCCTGCTAGTGGCCAAACGTGCACTCTCCAATGCAATCTCAATGCAAAGAAAGCCCAACAAAACCAAACTGATGTCCCCCCTCAAACCCAAGTGTTTACTGGACAAGCTGCCCAGCTACTCGCCATTGTTTCCTATGGGGAAAACATTTCCAAGCAGGCTCTCAGGTAGAAAAACACAGGGGTAAGGCTGCCAGTGGTCAAAGGCAGTGCAGGAGGAAGCCCAAGTGCAGGAGGAAGCCCAACTGAAGCAAGGGAATAGATGTATTCTCCCCAGAATCAAAGTGAATGAAGGGGACCAACATCAAAGCAGAGAATCATGTCAAAATTGAGAATTCCATCCAAATCAAACTGAAGCAAGGGGCACTGTTACAACTTAGCCCAACTGAACCAATGTCACTCGTAGAAGCCAGCATGATAAGGAAAGCTTCTGCACAGATTGACCACTCACACCCCCTCCTTCCTGCCTCAGGCTCACTCCCCCCTCCCCTCTTGGAAAAAAAAAAGCAGATGCCCAGGAAGGAGCCAGCCAGAGGCTGAAGCCAACGTTTCCGGATTTACCCAGATTTATCTGGCAGATTAGATCATGGATTCTCTGACTTTATCTGGGAAAGCCAGATTTAGCCATATCAGCAAAAATACAGCTTTCCCCCCCAAATCCCAGATCCAGATTGCACATACTTAGACATACTTTATTTTAACTCTCCATCTTTCTCAATTATATAACTCAGTCTATATTTTTCTATTATTTAATTTTCTGTTTTTTAAAAAGCATTGCTAATAGTCTGTGTGGCCTGACTACCACAGCAGTCTGTGTACTACAAATGCCAAGAAACATTAAAATGCTGAAAGCCACATCGTAAACTAGTTTGTTGAAAACTGGTTTGTTGAAAGAACGGAAATGTATATAATGCCACCAGGAAGTACAGTTTTTCTAATTTTCTTTTTAAATTTGTTTTCTTTCAGTGCCATACCAAGAGCAGGTGCACATTTCAGTATTTCAGTAAACATTATACTGAAGTGAAATCAATCTGCAATTTTAGCTGCATAGCAATTATTTGCCATCATTTGCTAAAATTTTAGCCACATAGTGGATTGGACTTTATGGCCACCGAGAAAAGTCCCCATATCTGAGAAAGGGAGGGGATGTGGTGGGGGGAAAAGAGGGGACTTTTCTTGGGCTGTTTTGTTTTCCCAGTCTGCCTGGCATAGCAATTATTTATTGTTTAATGTTGCTCAGCCCTGCCCTTCCTTGTGCTGAAGGCACTATAAGAACTTGTGCCTGGGCATTTCTTCCCATTTCCAGTGAAGAGTATATTCCAGCCAGGAGCTGCTTAGCTCTGCTCTCCTGTGTGTTGGAGGATAGGATTCAACATCTCCTGCCAGAGACTTGTTATATTTGAAAGGGATTTTTCAAATCATACTATTTTGTTGATCAGTTGTGACTTATTGGAAGGCACCTTGGATCCTCCTTTGTGGGAGAAAGCCTTTGCAGGGTAGAAAGGTTTTAAAATAAGTAATATATAAAAATTACATAAAAGAGCAATTAAAGCTCAGTTTGGGAGGCATAGAAGACAAGTGGCCATTTCGCCTTGGAACCCAGATGTCGATCGGAAACAATAACCATTGAATGTGATCCTAAATATACTCAGATGAATTTAAATCTCAGAGTTTTTATACATTGCTTTTTTTCAAATAAATGTGCTTAGGATTGGGATTCATGTTGAAGATGTGAGCATCAAATGCTCACACACATGATTAAAGTCAGTAATGGCTGCTTCTCTTGTGATACCTTTTAAACTTAAGGGGTTATTGCAGCCAATTTTCCCAGTAAAAAAAAGTGGTAGGTGCCCAATGCTCATTGCTCTCAATCTGAATGTAAGAATGAGTCTTATGAGATATAAACGTGTGTGCATGTGCACACACAGGTACACGTCCAATCTCCAATAGTCCATTTGCTCTTAAGACATGGACAGGCTGATAGGCAGCAATCCTACGTAGCTCGTACTGTCAGTAGAAGATGTTGTTCTTCCTTGGCCCATCCCTTCAAACATAAGGACAGGATCTTAATTCCCCACCCCCTTTCAGCAGTCTTACAAAGGGTCTCTTTATATGGGACATCTGACATGTGAAGAACACGTGTGGGGAGATACAATGGCAACCAGGAAAGGTAGTTTTAAAAGACAGAGCCAACAGCAGGGCAAGGGCTTTGTTGTACACTGGAGCTGTGTGAAGGGGCTGTGAAATGCCAGAAGGGAAACTTCAGCCCATTATAACCTCTCCAGGTCCAAGCCCAGCTCCGGAAGGTAGCTCCAGCTCATTTCCATTCCTCGCAGCCCTCTGGTTGTGATCCCATACAGTTTTAGACTGGAGAGATGAAACTGACAGAGCCTTCAGGGAGGTGAAGATGAAATTAACAAACCCTCTGAGGAGTGATCTCCACTGGCTCTGTCTTTTAAAACTACTTTCCAGCTAACATTGCGTCTCCCTGCTCTTGACAAACACTCGCCAAGATGTTGCGTGTAGAGAGACACTAAATCTCTTGTCTTCACTATAACTTTTTCAAAATTTGCTCAATCTGGAAGATTGAATTTGCCTCATGGTTCTGCTGTAGGTAAAATACATTGGCAAATCTCGTTCTTTGTTCCTGCCCTTCTGTTTGCACAATGCAAGTTGCTCATCATTAACTTTATAAATCTCTGGAGTTTGGAAATTCTTCCCATTTCCATGCCTTTCCCTTTTTATTATTTCAAGTATTAGTATTCTGTTAGTTTTGATGTTCATTTGAGCAGCCAGTGGCAAATGATTTCTTCTTCGCTTCTTATGCGCAAGATGGTTCCAAACAGCCACACTCATTGATTCATGCTAATTCGAAATACATAGCTGAACAGTATGGGGGAAAAAATACATCAAATTTATTTTAGAGGAGAAAAATATTACCTCTAGGAATCACTGCAGCTGTGTTTTTTCCTTTACTTGTTCATACATTTTACAACAGGCAATTGTTTGAGAAGTTTTGTTTGCATATTAGATAGGTTCTGCTTTTTCTTAAAGCTATTACATTTCTAAATGGAACTCCAGGCGCCTCCATCTCCCTCCACCCTATTTTTCAAGCTTTGCTTTCTAATGCCCGGAGTGCATACTTGATGGTCCATAGTGGCTTGTGCTAATAGTCAAAATGTAAATATATAGGGTACTTTGAGTAAAATGGCAGTGATGGAATTAATGTCAAAAGGAAAGCAAAGTTATGAGTTTTCACATCAACCCCCCTATCAGCCAAGATTCCTTTACCAAACTTTTATTTTCTGCAGTCTGCAACAGAATAAGCCCAAGGCACACATTTTTAATTTATGAGATATATTCTGACAGATAGATAATCAAACCTTTCTCTTCTACATCCCACTGATCTCTGGGTGTTTACCTTGCTTCACACTAAAAACACACGGAAAAATGTTACCTATTGCGCCTTTTGCCTGGGGCTTAGATTCAGCTAAGTGAATCTGACGTTCTCTGGAGAAAAACCCTTGGCATGTAAAGTTAACAGTTAGGTTACATGATTTAATTGTGCCAGGTTTCTCTGCTTAATTGCTCCCCACAGCCTTTTTTTATTATTATTCAAAGCTCAGGAAGATCGATCTATCTTCTTTCAACTCTTGAAAAGTGAGGTACTATTATTTAGGTAAGAAATTATGAATCTCTTAATTTCCTAGAAGGCTGAAAGAGGTCAGATGGACATAGCCTCTGCCCTCCAGGCAATAAAACTCCCCTCCGCCATCATGGGGCAGGGTCAAATGTGCTGCCACTGCTGCCATATTTGAGGCAACAACTGTGATGTCCACCAGCCACATCGGTGGGAGGCACAGGGGACCTCTGCAGTTGCTGTCCCAACAGCAAAACTACATTCCATTGGGATGGGGGGAAATGCTTCCACTGCCCTTGAAGCAGAGATAAGTGCATTGGAGGGACTGAGGGGAATCCTCACCCTGTGACTCTTTGACCCACTTGTAATTATTATATTGATGAAATTGGCACTTTTGGTTCAGGTTTTTATTAGTTAAGTATAACCCTGTTTGCCTCAAAAGGAACCTTATAGAATCCCATGCCCAGGGTGGGAGGGGGAGAAGTAGAATATTCACAGCAAACAGTTATATTAGGAAAGTGGCAGTTACTAATCCTCTCTATTATTCCTGCCAGGATAGGAATAAAACCTCCCTAATTTGAAACATTTAAAACTTTAATTTTCTCATTACACAGTAGAGGTGAGAAGTGTCATCTGCCAGTAGTGGGGAAACTCCTTCTGCTGCAAAAAACGAATTTCGGTTGTTTTTTGAAGATTTTTAGAAGAAGGGGCTTCTTTACATTGTTCTTTTTCTGCCTCAGTTGGTAGCCAGACCCAGTGAATATTCCTCCCTTCCCACTCCTCAGTCCCTCACACTCCAATAACAATTTGTATCCATTCCTTTTCCAACAAGCCTCTTTGGTTGTCACATGATTTCCCCCCTCTTCAAACACTTCCTTTATTTCCTATCTCTCCCCCCGGTTTCACCTCCATATCTTTCTGGGTATTCAAAAGCCTGCCTAGCCCTGTTCCTAGACACTGGTTATTGGCCACTCCTTACCTGCAGCTGTCCTCCTCCTCCAGGCCTTTGCCCTCCTGCCTTGGATCACCTGGGCAGCCCATCTGAGTTCAGTCACAACCCGGTGAGTCTCAGTGTTCAAAGGGGCCTCAAGGTCTCTGAGCATCCTCTGTATGCCCCGTCCCCATGGAGATTTGAACCTCAGCATTGTGACACGGGAGGCAGGAAACCTTAGCTGTTGGATACTGACTGGGTCTTTGGCCAAGGATCAGCAGAGGTCTGAGGGGAGCAAAAGAGGCTGACTTGGAGAGAGAAAACAGAAATAAAACTAGTAAATACTGGTAAGACAATCCAGTTGTTATTTCTAAATTGTGTTTTGCTTACAGGGTATAAACTTCTGAGGGTCACTGTCCAGATGCCCGTGGAGCTATTTTCTGAAAGGTAGGGAAATGAGTTGATAGAAAAAATTGTGCAGGAAGGATAAGAACCAGGCATGGGGAAATCCAGAGTACAATGTTAGTCTCAGCTTTTACACTGTGAGAAGAAACTGATCCCTGTTTAGGCCTTGATGGACACAGTCATATTTCTTGTTCTGCCATTTTGTGGTCCATATGTCCAGCCAAATACAATTCTTTGAAGAGGGCTGCTCTGAAATCTCGGAAAGAATGCTCAGGGAGATTAAAATGTTCACCCATGAGCTTTCAGAATTTTTACTGTTTTATATTTCTATCCATTTAATCCTTTCTTCCCTGTCAAATACAACCCTTTCTGCCCAACACAGACTGCTGATGAGCATTTTCTGCAAGATATTGAACATAAGAAGAGCTCTGCTGGACCCAACCAGTGGTCCATCTAGTCCAGCATCTAATTTGGATTTCAAGGACATGTGCTTTCTGCCTAAGCCAGCAGTGTTTTCACCTCCTTCTAGGCAAGACACCACTGATAACAGGAACATGAGTGTGCAAAGTGGTCTTAGATCAGAACCATGATGCATATGTGTTTCCACAAACAGAACCCCCTGGGACTATTTCGGGGTGGGGAAATGGTACAGGGGAGAAGGACAATGCCCCTTCTCTACGTGACCGTAGTTTTGATCTTAATCAGACACCACATGGGTGGGAATTAAGGAGGATCCCCAACTCATTTGTGATTTTGTTACATCTGGAACAAGGTAGGGAGTCGGGACCTCAAACCCAAGCTGTGTACTCTTTAAGGAGAGATGAGGAAGCTCACTTTGCATGTTCATTTTTCTATATGTCAAAGTGAACGGGATCTTTTTGTCTCTAGCCAAAATCAGGATTATTGCAAAGGTTAATAGGATAAATTGGTACCAGCCTAAAAATACAGGGTTACAATGATCCATAAGCACGTATTGAGACACCTGTATACTTTCTGTGGAGGTACTTTTTGCGATAGGTTTGGAACTTGCCTTAAATCAGTGGCAATTCTTTTAGTTTGCCATATGGAACAATGAATAGAATATTAGCAATGCAAAACCTAAACAGCGTTACATCCTTGTAAATGCATGGAATTTAAAGAGTGTAACTCTGCTTGGCATTGCACCTTTAGAGTAGCAATATTTTGTTTCTGACATTGCTTAAGAAGCAAGTTGGCTTTTTTTTCTAACAAAGGGTGATTCCACATGAGTGGTTTTCCCTGCTTCAGCTTTTAAATGACCTCGATTTTTTCTTGTGTTTCCACACGTGGGAAGGCAATCCTAGCAGCAGATTCGAAGCCACTGCACGTTTTGTCCGGTTTTTTTCCATCCTGCTTTCCCCCGACTTATTAGTCCATTCGCAGCAGATTAGGAATTTTAATCATGCGGAATTCTTTATCCGATGTTCTCTCCACCCTTGCCCTTTTCTCTCGCCCTTCAAATTTGATTGGCCAATCATGTTTTCTAAGCCACACCCACTACCCTTTCCCTTTTCCTCTTTTTTTAAAAAAAAAAATGTAAAAAAAGCGTTGCAACGTTTCTACATGTCTATGCAGAAACATATCCTGTGTCACATGAAAACAGCTGACCAATAACTGGTCCATTTTACAATGCGCCAAATTTGTTACTTGTTGCTTGCTGACAGCTGACAGCTTCTGAGGTAGAGTGAAAGTGTGATGGAGGGACTTCAGCGTTCAACTAGTGGTCTAGGCATTTCATGGAGGGAGAAAGAGACCGTCCTCAATACAACACCTATCACTAAACCACACTGCTCACAAAGAAAGCGGGAAAGATAGACGTGGGGTCATTGGTAACAATTTTCCCTCCAAATGTCAATAGCCAATACTCTTCAACAATATTGGCAGGAAGTGCTCTGGCCTATCCAATATGTTTATTTGATGCAACGTTTATGTGTAGCAACGTTTTTTTGTGAGAAATTTTTTTTTCTAATGTGTTGGTTTGATGCAATGTTTATGTGTAGCAACGTTTTTTTTGGGGGGGGAATAAAAAAAAATGAAGATGTGCATCATTCGACACTTCCCCCGGAAAAAGCGATGAGGAATCAATTTTTATCCTGTCAAAAATTCCACATGATGGACTTTGAGCCGATGAAATATGTGAAACAAAAGCCTAATGTGGAATCGGGGAGAAGTGGATTCGTAGGACTCCACCGCGGCATGACTGCTCAGAAAATCCAATCAAAATTGATCATGCGGAATCCCCCAAACATGAACATCCCTGGTTTGACTCTGGGCCAAGCTACACATGACGAATGACACTTGAACAGCAAGTGTATTTCTCCCTGTTCACTTGCCCTCCACTCAATCCACTTGCTGTTCAAGTGTCATTCGTCATGTGTAGCTTGGCCCTTATAGACAAGGGATGCAGGCATAAAAAATCATTTTGACATAATTTGCCAAATTTTCCCCACCACCACCCAATTTTTCTGAGGGGGGGGGGGAGAGAGAAACTACTTTTATGGCAATTGCTAAATGCTAAGAAATTCATAGACTCAACAACTAACAGATTTCTATAAATGGAAAAATAACCTTCATTAGCATAGCAAGACCATCTCAGAGAAACAAAAGGGGAAAAGGAAAGCATGTGAATAAAACAAAAAAGCAGACAATGCTCAGTCCTGCCTTTGTTAGACAAAACAGACAGAAGATATGAGTTTTGTGAGATACATGTAAGTAGATTGGGGTCCAAGAAAGAAAACATTATATCCAAACTATAAGAGATTTCTTGAAGACAAAAGCCTCAACAGTATAAAAATAGTACCTCAACAGTAGAAAAAAATACATAGGAAGTGTCAAATGCCATATTGTTTCTAGTCACAACTTTGGAAGCAATATTAGTAGCACCAAACATGGGGCCTTCTTTGTTGAGGTGCTTCAGTTGAGGATCTCCCAGACAGTGTTCACCCGGCGCCAAGCTTGCTGAGCTTTAGGGTCCAACTGGAAAAAAAAATATTTCTGAGGCTTTTGATTGCATTTAACTGATTTGGGCAACAATTCTTATTTTGTTTGCGTCCCTGTTTGTTGTTATTCAGGGAAATGCTGCTGGTTTTTTGAAATTGCCCTATTTATTGATTTTATAACAACAACAACATTCGATTTATATACTGCCCTTCAGGATAACTTAATGCCCACTCAGAGTGGTTTACAAAGTATATTATTATTATTCCCACAATCACCCTGTGAGGTGGGTGGGGCTGAGAGAGCTCTGAACAGTTGTGACTGACCCAAGGTCACCCAATGAGGTTCAAGTGAAGGGATTGGGAATGTTTTAAATAAATATTTATTTTGGCCTGCTGGCTGCTTGGCAATCCTATATTATTGTACTTCCAAGCCAGAAGCAAAAACAGGGGGATTATTAAGCCTTTGATAAGTTTTTTGTGGCTGGTGTGGACTGCAGTCAGTCTTCCAGAATCAAAAGTTGTGTAAACATGCCCTATTTGCAGTATAATTTCCAGAAAAAGAGTCTTGAGTCATTATAGGAATTGTGGAAACTTTGTATTCTGAATAAATGGGGCTTACAATTCTTTGGGTGAAGTTTATGGAGAAGAGATTTAAGGGATCTGTTATTCTTTGCTTTTGCTCCTCTAGAGGTGGGCATGAATGGCAATATGAACTAAAAAAACCCCATGAACAGCTCGATCAGTCATCACAAGCCTTGTTTGTTGTGTTCGTCTGCTGTTCGTGAAGCCAGACAGTCAGACACCTTCAATCAATTCCCTTGGCAACAGAGGCAGGGACTGCCTGAACTCTGTCTGCACTTTTTCTGTTGCCCTGGAAACCCTAAATTAAAGCCCAACTTAGGTTGATAGGCAGGTCTTCCTTCCAAGTGTGGAGCTTCAAATTGGTTACAATTTGTTACATGGGAGCAGAGACCAGGGGGGAGGGAGAGGGGAGGGGTGTTCTGTAGCCATGGGCACTCCAATCTCATCACTGCAAAGTCTGTTAGGCGGTTCTGACTGCCAACCACAGACCTCCTGCTTTGCTCTATGGGACCTCTGGTTATAAAAGGAAGCGTGCTCCAAGTTCTGACTTTCAGTTTCAGCAGACAGTGGATTGGGAGAGAGCTGTTGCTAGCCTTTTGGGAGAGAGACAGGGAGAGTGCATTGGAGCTTGAATTTTGTTGTGTGTGTGGTGGGATAAGGATCTATTTCCTCTGGTTCCAGGGCTGCTGTCAGGCCCTGGGGCCAAGCTCAGTGGGCACCTTGGCTGAGGGCTCACACTGATTACTATCAGTGCCTGATCTGGTCAGGTTTCTGGGAGTGCTGGGCTAGAGCTCTACCCCCTCCCTCTGGTTCTAGGCCTGCTGCCTAGATCTGGGGCCAAGCTCAGTGGGTACCTCAGCTGAGGGCCCTTCTTCCTAATCGTCCAGTGCTGCATGTCCAGCTGGTGTGTTTGTGCAGCAACAGCCTCTTTACCACGCAAGGAATGGACAACAGCATTGGCCTTGATGCCATGAAGCCCCCATCTGGTGGACATATGATGGAGTCTCTGACCCACCACGGTGTGTGTTTGTGTGTGCAAGGCCTCCATATACATCACCATGTTTTGCTGGAGGGTGTTATTTGCAGACTGTTTCTGGGACTGTGACACAGAGATCTCTGTCTTTTGGTGCTACACCTCTGAAGATGCCAGCCACAGCTGCTGGCGAAACGTCAGGAACTACAATGCCAAGACCACGGCAATACAGCCCGGAAAACCCACAACAACCATCAATGTTGCTGGGTCATTTGGTTATGTGGCGGCCACTGACACCTTTCGGCCTTGTGGCGGAAAGTAGCCTCTGGAAGGCCTAGCAGGCGGGTACATGGGGGGTGCTGCCAGCAAGCTGCCAACCCCCCTGCCCCCTATAGGGGAGGCAGCCCACCACCTCCTCCCCAAGCCTACCAGGCCAGGCAGCCGCCAACATGACCCATTTTATTACCTTGGTGGAAAGTAGCCTCTGGGTGGCCTGGCTGGCAAGCACATGGGGGTCCCACCGGTAAGCCGTTAAACCCCCATCCCCTAGAGAGAAGGTGGCCTGCCACTGCCTCCCTGAACCTGCCAGGCCCAGTGGCCACCAACATCACCCACTTTATTACCTTGGTGGAAAGTAGCATCTGTGACGCCTGGCGCGCGAGCACATGGAGGCGCTGCTGGCGAGTGGCCAAACCCCCACTCCCTAGAGGGAAGGTGGATTGCCACTGCCTCCCTGAGCCTGCCAGGCCCAGCAGCTGCCGACATGACCCACTTTATTACCCTGGTGGAAAGTAGCCTCTGGGAGGCCTGGCGGGTGGGCACATAGGGGTGCTGCTGGCGAACGGCCAAACCACCCACCCCCGAGAATGAGAGGCAGACCGCCTTCAAGTCCACTGCTTGTACCCAGGGCCAAAGTCAAGTGGTGGCTCCAATTGTATCGAATGGGAGTTTCCTGGGGGCATTGGATTTGGGAACATATAACTCTAAGATCGATATTGCAATCTTGACCAAACTTGGGTGATGGCTGGAGGAGAGCGTGCTGAACACTCCCTGTGAATATGGGCCTCTAAGTCCAAAGGGGGGTGTTCTGGCCCCCACGAACAATGAACATGTTCCTTAAAGGGACATGTTCGTTACTGTTCATCTGTTTATGTTCGTTGACGGTAATGAACAATGAACAGCGTGTTTGTTTTTTTTCCCTGTTCGTGCCCATGTCTACTCTTCTCTAGAAATGATCAAAAACCTTCATTCTTATAAAGAATGTTGTGAAAATATATTTCGAACCTTGCTCAAAGAGGTTTTGTTAATATAACTAGCCATGAAGAGAGATGGAGATTCATTTGACCGGTTCCATATTGGACCATTTTGTCTTTCTCCATAAACAATCTTGCAATAAGGTTGCCTGAGGTATTGTTCACCTCCACTGCCAAATACTGACATGGAAATTAGACATAAGCAATTACCAGACCCTGTAAACAAGTCAATGAAAAGTTTTCATGTGAAAGAATATATTTTAGTATGATTGATAGTCCCGGTCGGATTTTATTCTATCATAACTGATGTGCCAAATTGCTGCAAATGATATACTTTAAACTGCCTGGTTAGCTTTTCTGACAACCACTCGGATTCCTACAGAAAATGTCTGACAGAATTGATGTTTCAGCTCTTTTCTGATTAGTCTCTCAAATGAGCCCTCTGTATTTGTGCTACACCGTAGTTACTTAAGCATTCCCCCGCCCCCGTGTATTTTTAATATTCCTGTTATCACTAAATAGAGATTGACTTCAGATCACAATTTGAATTATATTAAAATCATGGTGATGGCACATCTTTTAGCATTTCTATTAATCGGAAACGCTACCTGGAATACTCAGCTGGGAAGCCATGCCAGGAAATCATGCACACCTCAAGGCATTATGAATAAGAAGGAAAGTTTTCTTCAGAATAATGCATTTCTTCTTGAAACACATTGTGTCATGATGAGGCTTTATATCATTTTTAAAAAACATCTTCAACTCCTTTTTTAGCCTTGCTTTATTCATGAATGTTGGCACCAGAAACTGTTCTGCCTTCATTGTTCATTCAGGAAGCATATTGCACTTTTAAATGGTTCTCTCCATAATGGTTGGAAGTACAGGCTTACAAGGCAAAATTGGGTGTTCTGTGAGTGACAACTTTTAGTTTTCTGTCATGTCTCCTCATGTTCTATGCTGTGGAAGCCCAAAATCAATCAATTCAATCAAAGGTTTATTACAGTCGTAAGACTACCTAAATTAAGTACAGATAAAAAGAGCAGTTTTAAAATACTTAAAATGGATAAATATATAAAATATAAAATCATATATGTATATATCTAACAGTAAAACTCACTCACTTCATTAATCCACTTCCCAGCAATTGACGTTTCCTTCGTCAAGTAATTGCGCTTTCTGAGTGCTATCACACAGAATTTTGCAACTGCGTAAGATACAGTTCTCCGGCTATCCTCTAAAAGATATACCCGAAGGGTTTCAGGACTAAAATCCATATAATACTGTAATAGTTTAAATCTATAGTGGAATAATTAATTGTATCCTTTCTTCTTGATAGAATTCGTAGTGCAAAAGTATGTGTGTGATATTTTTGACCACTTTATTTGAACAGGGACAGCAACGCTGCTGCAAAGGCAGGTGAGAGAATCTCCCATACAAAATTGCAGAGGGGAAGGCATCAAATCGTGCTCTAGAGAAGGCCCATCTACATCTTTCGTTGTATGTGGAAAGGACAGGACCCGTTCCCTCCCACTCAGAGGGGACAGCAGGGGCCACGGATGGGGGCACCGTGCTGTGCAAACTCAGGATAGTTTTAGGCACATTTACTTATGTGCTAGCAAAATAGCCAGCATTGTGATCAATGGTGTGTGTGTGTGTGTGTGTGCAACAATGTACACATCTCCTACAGGAATAGATAGCCCTCATTCATTTCTCCAGGAAAAAAGTAAATGAATGAATTTACAGACACCGCTGGGGTCAGGGGTTGTAAAGAAAGAAATTTTATTTGCTGTGTAAAGTTTTCCAAATGCATATGAAATGTGTAAATAACTGTTATACATGTCAAGTGTAAAGTATAAAGTTGAGGAAAATTTGTTTGTGTTCTGAGGTAAAAGTTGTGTGGTTTTATTTCCAGCAGATGTTTTGCATTCACATTCTGCCAAGCAACAGAGTTGCTTTGTGGTTACTGTAATTACTGAAATGGCAACTGTGGGCTTACAATAATTCATAGAAGATACAGACAAGGAAACAGTAGCACTCCAAAATGTGTCATCAATTATTGGTCAGTTTGTGGACATTCTGTCTACTCTGATTGGTCCATATCATGAACCAGTGGCCTAGTGGCAGTGGACTATAAGAGACTGTATTAGTTGTCTAAAGAAGGCAAAATATGTAATTTCCAGGGCAACATACTAACTTTTTATGCATAAACTCTGGGCTGTAAAGTATATGGAAAGATGGCAAGCCTTGTGAATGTGACAGCATAGTGAAGGCATGACTTGTTTATTGATCATACTTATACTAATGATGTTATACTAATGATGTTATACTAATATTTTAATGATGTTATTGTGTTGCTTTTACTTTGTGAATTGCCTTGAACAGGTTTCT
Organism: Eublepharis macularius; assembly: GCF_028583425.1. Lineage (NCBI taxonomy): Eukaryota > Metazoa > Chordata > Lepidosauria > Squamata > Eublepharidae > Eublepharis > Eublepharis macularius. Next base: position 22,118,005 of record NC_072796.1, read on the forward strand.
GGAGAGGAGGCATATAAAATTGTCTACATAAACAAATAGTCTCTTCATAGGAGGAGCTATGGGCCAGTGGTAAAGTATATGATGTGTGTGTGAAGGTTGAACAGCTTGAACCTGAGCTTAAATTAACAACACAAATGCTGAGCAGAGAATTTACTGCTTTTCCCCCAGACTGGGTTCCTTAGCATTCAAGGCTCAAACCTCTTTAACATAGCTGACAGGCTTCTACCCAAATAATAGGCCACTCTTTTAACATCTGATAATCTAGCCTCAGTACCAATATCAGAAAACTTACGTTTTGGACTGTCCCTTAACAGGGTGGTTGTTCACTTCCTTAAAGCAAGTTTCCTACACTACCCTGACCCCAAAATCCTAACTAAAAATGCCAAAGTAAAAAAAAAAACTGTCTAAGCTCACACTGTTACCCACAGCCACCAAAATCCCTGTCCAAAATAAAATTGGATCAATACTTCCCTTTTTAAGTTGAGGTGGCTCACCCCCCCCCCATCTTCCAACCATGAAAATTCCAGGGACTCTGACTGACTGGTCAGTCTCCAGGGCTTTCTTGTGGGCAGAATATCCAGTACTAGTTCAAAGCCCTGAAGTCAGGTGAAACTTTGGGGTTAATCACCACAACACCTTTGAATGATTGATTTATTACATTTGTAGGCCACTCTCTTCCTGAATGGGCTGAGAGCAAATAACATCCAAAATTACATTCACATTAAAATTGTAATATTAAAACCACAATAAATAACAGTTCAGTCATAAAAAACAATTCTAGATGCCAGCCCACTTTTCCCAGCCCCAGCAAAACATTTCCATGGGGTTGGAGGTGAAGAACAGCAGTGATCCACTGATGGAAAACCAGGGTATAGGTTTCACTACCCCCCCCCCCCCCGCAACAGAAGACTAGCAGGAAATTCACCCATGGCTCAGACTCAACTGTCTTACAGGCCTGACGAAAAGAGAGTACATTTTGTTGGGTCCAAGTTTCAGCAGACAGAAAGTTCCACCAGGCTGGTGCCAGGACCTAGAAGGCCCTGGCTCTAGTCAAGGCCAGGTAAGCCTTCTTGGGGCCAGGGGACACCAACATGCTTTTATTGACTGACTGGAGCACCCTCTAGGGCACATATGGCGAGAGGTGGTCCCGCAGATACGGTGGTCGCAGTCACTGAGGGCTTTATAGGTTAAGACCAAAACCTTGACTCTGATCCAGAACTCCCCTTGGAGCCAGTGCAGCTGCTACAAAACAGGAGTTATATATGGGGTATCCGTTATATGTGAGGTATCCATAAGGATGTGTGGCAGCACTCTGGACTTGCTGTAATTTCTGGACTAGACCCAAGGGAAGATCTGCATAAAGCAAGTTACAGTAGTCTAATCTGGAGGTGACTGTTGCCTGGATCACTGTCATTAGGTCATGGGTCAAGAGGTAAGGGGAGAGCTGCCTGCCCTTCTGGAGATGGAAGGAGGCAGAACCTAGCAACTGCTGTGATCTGGGCCTCCACTGAGAAAGAGGCATGCAGAATCACCCCTGGACTCCTAACTGTCGGAATGGGTGTGACACCTGATCAAGGGTCAGGAGCCAGATCCCTGAGCCCAACAGACCATGGCACAAGTACAAGACCTCCATCTTTGTGGGATTCAATTTCAGTCGACTCTGCTTCAACCATCCAGATATAGCCTCCAATGTTCTAGCTAAGGCATCTGGGGTGGAGTCGGGCCAGCTGTCCATCAGCAGATACAACTGGGTGTCATCCACATACTGATCAACCCAGTCTGAAACTTCATAACAGCTGAGCAAGGGGATGCATAAAAATGTTAAACAACATCAGAGAGAGTATAGCCTCCTGAGAGATGCCACACACCAGCAGGTGTCGTGACGGCAACTTGTCCCCCAGCGCCACCTTCTGTCCCCAACCATGGGAAAAGGAGACAAGCTACTGCAAGGCAGTTCCTCATATCTCCACAACAGCAAGGCAGTGGGTCAACAGATCATAATGGACTGTATTGAACGCTGCTGTAAGATCCAAATAGAGACCCCCATGATCAAGATACTAGTCAATGAATCCATTTCGGGTACATCATAGTGCAATACCATATTAATCAAGACGGCAAATTTTTCTTTAGAAAATGATTCTTACGTTATTTCATTTCATAATTGTTTATTGTTTACTCCCCTTTCCAAGCTGTCTTGGCTGGATTACTTCAGTCAGCTCAAAGATCAATTTGTTCTGAGAATTCTGATGCAGAGAAATATTGCTTGCATGGTCAATTTCTCCGCACCAACATATCATGGAATCTCATGACTTTTTTTTAATAAATTGGGGATCAAAGGGTTTAAGTGAACCTTATCTCAGCCTCAACATGGCATTAAAAAAGTAGAACAGGACCACTGGGTAAATAAACTAAGATTCAGCATGTGTCACAAAATGCTTCAGGTTAGCAGCTCAATAACTACAAAAAACCTAGTGTGCAAGGAAGAGATTTGCTTTATAAAGGTCTGGAAATGGGAGATATAACTGAACTGAAATTGGACAACTAGCTCTATTTTTTATCTTTGCACAGAAAATAGGTTTCTATTTTGCTTATGTAGAAAAAAGGCAAGTGCTCTTTTTGTTAAAAAAAAAAAAAGCATTTGCTACAGTTTTGAATCGATGGAACTTTTCCAGTAAACTTAGAAGAGCAAAAGTTTGGTACGGATGTGTTTCCTGTCAGAATTTACAAGGCATCTAGACAGAGTCAGTAACTCCCCATAATCATTTGTGATGGTGAGTTTTCTTCCTGAGTGAAAAATGGTTTAGGTAAAACAATTTATTTTCCAGATCTTTCACTGTCCTTTCCAAAACTTACCAAGCACTGACAGCAGCATTGACCAAAACACCTTTCAGGGAAACTTCCATTAAGATTAATATTGTTTCTTAAAGTTCTGAGACTGCCATGAAACATGGAAACTGTAGGTCTTTATGGTTCCTGTGATGTCAGGGACCATGGGAGCTACATTTCTTATAGTTCCTGGCATTTCTAGATCCATGAACAACTTAATCAAGTTGTCTTTCTGATCATTTCTTTGAATACTGGTCATTATTCTAGTTCAGGAGCAAGGGAGGGGACAACGGCAATGGGGGAGTCTGCATCAAATTGGGGGATTGGGATGGAATCTTCTAGCCTGATGGAGGCAGCTCCACTTTGTGAGCCCGGACTGGGATTTCAATTCGATAGTGGTGAACTTATGTTCCTGATGGCTGGCCACTACTTTGTTAGGACAATTTGGGTCAGTCAGAAATGTTTGTTGACTCTAGTTTCTTCTGACCATGTCTGCCTATGAGTGATCCTTCTCTATACCTTTGCAGAGACCCCTTTAGCTTAATCTTCTCCTCTCTGTGTTCTATTTAATATGGTTGCTAATTTTCAGCTTCAGAATCATCATGTGTTTGGGTAGTAAAAAAATCCAAGAGGCAAAAGAAGCAGGAACACATCATTTGTGGGTACGCCACAGCTACACAAACACACACGGTGTGTACCCAGTCAAATAGTGACCTTTAGAGACGGATTGTAGCCCTTGTTATAAGGCAAGACGTTAGATCCATAACCAAAAGGTTATTTTCTTTTGCCAAACTTAGGGCCAAACTACAAGTGATGAATGACACTTGAACGGCAAGTGGATTGAGTGGAGGGCAAGTGAACAGGGAGAAATACACTTGCTGTTCAAGTCTCATTTGTCACTTGTAGCTTGGCCCTTAGAAAGAGAGCAGGGGCTTAGGGGTATTAGGTGAGCAATGGATTAAATGAAGTGCAGGACTATGCATTTCAGGATCTGGGGGAAAGTTCCAAATAAGTAAAAGACAGGAATATCCAAACAACGATTGGATATGTTTGGAGGCAGTCGTAGGGCCAAGCTACAAGTGACGAATGACACTTGAACGGCAAGTGGATCGAGTGGAGAGCAAGTGATAGGCAAGTGAACAGAGAGGAATACACTTGTCGTTCAAGTGTCATTCGTCACTTGTAGTTTGGCCCTCAGTCTAATCAGATGAGTAGAATGTTGGCAAGGGCTTCAAGGTCTAAATTGGATTTTAGTCTTCTTAATGTGCAATTTTTTTCAGCAAATCTTAATGCAGTGAGTTCCTTTTGTTGCTAAAGGACACCTGATTAATCACTAAGAGGGCTCGATCATGGGTTTGTTGGCCAAGTGAGGCTTCAACCCCAAACAGATTATTCCACTCTGGATAACATTATGAGATTAGATACATTCCTACTTCTCTGTTTCCACTAGATTTTGCTAAAGCAATATGTCAACATGAATTTGTTGATTCCAGTTCCAAATGAGACTTCATGGGGAAGAAAATGAGTTTTGAGCAGACTTTGAAAAAATTCTTAGCAGAAGTGGAGACGGAGTCCCACAGCCAAAAAAATGCTAGTTCTAAAATAGTGTGTGGAGGTTTGACTGAGAAAACATCAGATCATTTTTGACATCCTTTTGTAGTTAGGTTTGGTGGAATCACCTTGGATTTGTTAGCAGGATTTCAAAGACAAAAGCCAGTTGTGCGTTTCTGTGTTAGACAACTAAGAAATATCTTTTTGTCTACTTCTAGAAAGCATGGTTCCCACCTAAAGCTGTAATTTCAAATGTCACGCCTAGGATCTCACAGCTGTTTTACCAACCTATTGACAGAATTAAAATCAAAATTGAGACTCCACATTTACTTTCAGATCACCAAATGCAAGTCCAAGTGATAAGCCAAGTCAGGGTCCCGGAATAAAAAAAGGCCATTGTCAAGGTGAAAAAACCAAGCTTTTCAATTCCTGTAAGGGGGAAGCACAAAACACGTGAACACATAAAGCTGCTTCATGTTGAGTCACTGGACTAGTCAGTATGATCTACTCAAATGGGGGGACAACTTTTCAAAGTCTCAGCTGGAGCTCTTTCACATCATCTACTACCTAATGCTTTTATTTGGAGATGCCAAGGATGGGGCCTGCTGCATGCAATGCACATGTTCTGCCACTGAGCCACAGCCCATAAGAGGGCACACATAAGGTGCTGCTGACAATTATAGATGCAAACATGAGATGGCTTTGAATGGCGGAATGGTTTTGGCTTATTTCTAGGCAGTGACGATGACTTTATATTAAAAAACCGGAATCCTCCGTTTGCAGGAATCCTACTATATACAAGGCTAAGCGTAATCAAGACAACTCACTTCCTACTCTGGTGCATCACCAGAGGGCACTGCTTTGGAGGGAAACCCAGATGAGGCAGCTAGACCTCCAGAGAGAGTGCCACAGCGGGAAGCCCAGGCCAGGAGCAGGCAGGAATGTCCCCGCCTTCACCAAGCTGGGATCAAGAGCATAGCAGGTGGCAATGCCCATCCCCTGCACTCACCTAGCTGTGATTAAGAGTGGAGCAGGTGGCAATGCCTGCCCCCTCACCTTCACCCAGCTGGGATGAGGAACAAAGCAGGTGGCAATGCCCATCCCTGCCTTCACCCAACTGGGATCAGGAGCAGACTAGGTGGCAATGCCCGATGTCCACCTTCACCCAACTGGGATCAGGAGGGGAGCAGGTGACAATGCCCTCCCCCTGCCTTCACCGAGCCAGGATAAGGAGTGGAGCACATAGAAATGCCCATCCCCTCTTCACTCAGCTCAGATCAGGAGCAAAGCAGGTGGCAATGCCCGCTCCCCTCTTCACCCTGCCAAGATCAGGAGCAGAGCAGGTGGCAATGCCTACACCTCGCCATCACCCAGGTGGGATCAGGAGTGGAGCTGGTGGCAATGTCTGCCCCCGCCTTCATCAGCTGGGATCAGGGGTGGAGCAGGTGGCAATGCCTGCCCCGTGCTTTCATCCAGCTGGTATCATAACAACTTCACAGGTAGATGCTGCATCAAAAAAGTCACCTACTTATGGTGTAATAGTTTACTAACAATATATATTTTTTAAATGCCAACTGCAATAAAAATAGAACAATTTCTTACACATGAAGAACAGTTTCAAAGGAGTAAAGGCTGCCTTTATGGACAGAAATAGAAAACAGGGAGAAAGACCGCACTCCTCCCTTTCCTTTTTGTGCTGGTTTTGTATTTTTGCAGGCATTTTTCTAACAAGGCAGCATTGCAAAATGTACATCTGGCAATGCCCACCCCCTGCCTTCCCCCAGCTGGGATCAGGCATGGAGCAGGTGACAATGCCTGCCCCCCTTCACCCTGCCAGGATCAGACAACGAGAAGGTGACAATGTTCGTCCCCTTCACCTGGCCTGGATCAAGAGCAGAGCAGGTGGCAATGCCCACACCCCACCTTCACCCAGCTTGGATCAGGAGCAGAGGATGAGGTAATGCTCACCCCCCCCCCTTCACCTGGTCTGGAGCAGGCGTGGAGCAGGAGGCAAAGCTTGCCTCCCCCCATGCAACCTGCCAGAATCAGGTGCAGAGCAAGTGGCAATGCCTCCTCCCACTTCACCCAGCTGAAATCAGGTGCAGAGTAGGAGGCAATGCCTGTCCTGACTTCATCCAGCTGAGATCAGGAGTAGAGCAGTACCCCCGCTTCACTAGGCCAGGATCAGGCATGGAACAGGCAGCAATGCCCACCCACCCTTCACCCTGCTGGGATCAGGTGCAGAGTAGGTTGCCATGCTCACCCCCCTGCCTTCATCCGGCCAAGATCACTGACAGAGGAGGAGGGAATGCCCGCCTGCCCACTCTTCCCTTTCTAGAGCCCATTTTATTTTTTCCCACAACGGGCTTTGTTGCTAGTTAACTATAAAGACTGATCAGGACAATCTTACTATATAAAAGGCTAACTGTGCTCCAGACAACTCACTTCCTACTGTGGTGTGCATCCAGAGGGCACTGCCATGGAAGGAAGCCCAGAAGAAGCAGCCTGCCCCTCTGAGAGTGCACTGCAGTGGGAAGCCCAGGCTGGAATCAGGTGTGGAGCAGGTGGCGATACCCCCCCCCCCCCACCATCACCTAGCAGGGGTCAGTAGTGGAGCAAGTGGTAATGACGGGCCCCACTCACTCAGCTGGGATCATTCACAGAGGAGGAGGCAATGCCTGCCTGCCCCCCTGTTTCTAGAGCCCGTTGTATTTTTTCCCCCAATGGGCTTTGTTACTAGTGGTTAATATTGAACTCAGACATGAATAAGGCCTGATTCACACATGGAGGAGAATGAAATAGCAGCACCCTGAGGTGATATAGTCCATTCTACCAACTACCCCCTTTCCTACCTCCCCCACTATTGCCCACCTGTTATCTGAAGTGTCAGACAACAGCAGATGTGCATTTTGGAATGATGCCTTGTTAGAAAAATGCCTGCAAAAATACAAAACCAGCACAACAAGAAAAGGGAGGGGTGTGGTCTTTCTCCCTGTTCTCTATTTCTGTTCATAAAGGCAGCCTTTTCTCTACTCCTTTGAAACTGTTGTTTCATGTGTAAGACATTGTTCTATTTTTATTGTAGTTGGCATTTTAAAAATATTGTTCATAAACTATTACACCATAAGTAAGTGACTTTTTTGACGCATCTACCTGCGAAGTTGTTATGGTCAGGCAAACAAAAGGGTGATTGTTTAAACAAGCCGGACTTTGTGGTACGGATCCTACCACTCCATGTATGAAGCGTGATATTGTCCTGCATTCCTCTTTGGTCCTTCAGCTCTTCCCAACTTCTAGAAGGATCATTTCTGGGGCAGTCATATAGAGGAAGAGCCAGGCCAGTTTGGGGGGCAGCAGGAGTGAGGAAATTCAAGGTGATAAATGATTGTTGTGGATTTTCCGGGCTGTATAGCCGGGGTCTTGGCATTGTAGTTCCTGACGTTTCGCCAGCAGCTGTGACTGACATCTTCAGAGGTGTAGCACCAAAAGACAGAGATCTCTCTGTCTTATATAAATTACCTGCTAACATCTTCTCCACAGTTTGACACTGAGAGATCTCTGCCTTTCGGTGCTACACCTCTGAAGATGCCAGTCAAGCTGCTGGCGAAATGTCAGGAACTACAATGCCAAGACCACGGCGATACAGCCCGGAAAATCCACAACAACCATCATTCTCCGGCCCTGAAAGCCTTCCACAATAGATCAAGGTGATAAACTTTCTCCTCCATTAAGGAAAGTTGTTGATTTCTTCCTCTTGTCCCTCCTCACTCCAGCACACTAATGCTGTACAGCTGTTCCTCTGCACAGAAACAGCGACATCACAAAATGTGAGAATGTGCTGTAGGAATGGATTGGAGCACAAGAATACTCAGCGGTTCAGTCCACATTACTGGGTGCAGGACGAGCCCCTGAAGCTCTCAGGGACTTACCTTGATCCCTTGAGAAGGGAACTCGCCCTACATGCCAAACAAAATAGTCTGGCGTGCCAGCATGCATGCCTTGGGTTGCCTAACTCTATTAAATATTTCTGATTGGCATGAGGCATGACTGGGTGCCTTTGAGGGCATGACTGGATGCTTTTGAGAACTGTCATATTGGCATACTGGAGGGTGACTGTGCATTTTGAAGCTACACACCAATTTCTTTTTAAAACCAAGATGAAATCAAGAACAGTCCGCAGGGTTGAAATGTTCAAATACCTTGACTCCGCTCTGCCTTTCAGAGCATGCAGTTCTACAAACAATACTTCTTTGTACGGTTTCCAATGGTGAACAGAGCAGAAATAACACAAGATTCTGCACAAAGGCTTTTAAAACTGAGGTTTCAAGCATATTGTGCTTTTCCCTGAAGCCTCCTGCTGAAGAAATCCAAAAGTTGACTTTTGAGGGCAGTACTATTCCATGCTCCGAATTGCTGCTCTGCACTCTGAAAGGACATTTTTCAATACCAGCTAAATCACCTGCAATTCCTTTATTTGGGGTGGGTTTTTGTATGTGCGCTGCCTTCCTTTAATTCTGTAGAAAATCAATATACCTGATTTTAAGAGCGGACAAGTATTCGCATCTCCCACTGAGATCAGATTGCTCAGCCTGCTTGGAAATCAGGACCTGGGTATCTTAAGATTTACACACCACTTGTTTTGTTGCCACCAGTGCCAAATGTTCTTTTATGTTCATGGGCTTTGCTAGATTCTTTCACAGAAACTAGTAGAACATTAACAATTAAAATGGTAGAACAGTGGAAATCTTTCCTTTTAGCAGTGGATGCTCTTATAAAATAGTAAATTAGTCATGCCTAATTAACTGCCACTAGGCTTTAGGATATCAGTGATGAATGCCAAATTGGTGAATGGCCACACAGGATTTGCAGCACAATTCTTAGCAGAGTAGCACCCTTCTAAGCCCACTGACTCCAATGGGTTTAGAAGCGTGTAACTTGATTTAGGACTGCATTGTTAATCTTGAATGGGCATGCTGGCCTAACATATGTTAGATGGTTGGATGAGACTGGAGGACTGGCTAGTCCCAGCTGTCCTCACTAGGGTTTTCTGTGAAGCAGCAAACCAGATCAGTTAGGTGGGGGGCAAAGGAGTTCTCACATTCTATGATGATTCAGACACCTTTTCCAGGTGTCCTTCAGCCCAGCAGTCTCCAAGTTAGTGACTGGCCTCTTTAGAGATTCTGTTGACATGCTCTCCACCCTGCTGCCCAACAGCCTCATGTCTGAGCTGACCAACTTGGTGTCAGGCTCTGGATGACGGAATACAGCAGACAGATCCTTGGTTCATTATAGCAAGACACAGGTCCTTGGTTAAATGACTTTTATTCAGAAATCAGATCTTTTCCATATTCAGGTCCAAAGGTCTACTTAGGCATAAGGTAAGCATCTAAGTAGTTCTAGTAGAAGTTTGACAAGAATGGCAACATGGGAAAAACACATCTCTTTTCTACCCAACTTTCCTTCCCCCTCCCAATGCCCAAACAATTCATTGTTGTTCTTTTCTGTGTGAGAACATTTTGCATATTTGTGCTATCACGTCACGAAGAGGGAAGACATATCATAGTCCAGAGGAAAAGTTCAAAGTTGTAAACAGACAGCCACCTGTGAACGTTTGAGAATCCACTATAATACTAGCAACAAGCAATTGAGTTACACCAGGCTTATGATTACAATAACTGGCAGTAGAACATAATTGAGTTACAACTGGCATTAACTGGCACCTAAGCATATAAGCATCAGAATTAATATTGGTATGGATGAATGGGTACAGTCAAACATGACAGTCGGCGTTAGTGTTGGAAGTTCGCAAATAGTAATTCTGGAGGACTTCGTCATCCACACAGAAGGCTCATTGGGTTGGTGGTGGAGAACTTCATGACTGCTGTGGCAAGCAGGGCCAACATAGTGGGATCAAGGAGAATGGACACAAGGGACCTGGCTTTCTCAGGGCCAAGCTACACATGATGAATGACACTTGAACGGCAAGTGGATTGAGTGGAGGGCAAGTGAACAGGGAGAAATACACTTGCTGTTCAAGTGTCATTCGTCATGTGTAGCTTGGCCCTCAGTGACTGCACCCAGACTATGGAAACCCTGGATTTTCATTTGGTTCCCTCACTTTATAGCTTGGATCCTTTGACATCATTCCCCTTGCATGTCTCTCCATGCACTATGGAGGCTTTCCTCTGCTGCCTGCTGACTTCTTTTGCCACTAGCACTTCTAGGTGGTAAGGCATCCTTGAATAACGTTGAGCTTGTGCACATTGAAGGGCTAGGAGCAAAGGAAGTGAAAGAAACAGTGTAATGATTTTAAGTAAATGTGTGCATGTGTCTTTTAATGCTTGGTGTGCTATAGATGAAGAGTGGGGGTGAAGGAGAGGGATGAGTGAATGATATGATCAATTGATGACTGAGAGTGTGAGTGGAGTGAATGCAGTTTTAGACTGAGAATGGAGAGAAAAAGATTCAGGGCCAAGCTACACATGACGAATGACACTTGAACGGCAAGTGGATTTAGTGGAGGGCAAGTGAACAGGGAGAAATACACTTGCTGTTCAAGTGTCATTCGTCATGTGTAGCTTGGCCCTCAGTCAGGGCAAGAGAGGCAAGCTGTGTGCAGCCTGAGTTTGTGTATGTTGTCTGAGGGCCAAGCTACACATGACGAAAGACACTTGCCTGGCAAGTGGATTGAGTGGAGGGCAAGTGAACAGGGAGAAATACACTTGCTGTTCAAGTGTCATTCGTCATGTGTAGCTTGGCCCTGAGAGAGATATAACCTGTGTGAGAGCTTGAACTGTGTGTTTTTGAAATATTCAGTCAGGGAAAAGCAGGCAAACTGCGTGTGCGCCTGAGAAAAGGTCTTACTTGTAACTGAGAGAGAAATTAATATCAAAAGTAGGCAAACTGTGTGTGAAGCCTGAGACAAGATCTGTGTGACTGGGTTTAAGTAAAGTAACTTTAAGAATTGAGAACTACTCTTTTGAAACCATCAAGTTTAAGAAATAATATGAAACTGATATGCTTCTTATAAAAATAAAAGTTTACTTTTTTAAAATATCCCAGATTATCTGTCATTCCTGTATCCCATTCCTATCCTCAGGGGCACATAGTACCACGAAAAGCCTGAACCATGGGCATGTTACTAAAGGGGAAATATAAATAAAATATCTTGGAATATAATGTTCCGGGGGGCAGCAATCTACCTAGAGGGTGTAAGAGAAAGATTAAAGGAAAAATCTACCCAAGAGAAAGAAAGGGTCCTAACACACAGTGGAGGCACTTCTTTGAAGCAGTCAAACAAAAGTCATAGGATCCAAGCCCTCATTTTTTGGGTATCATTTTCTAGAAGCTGTTTGGCGGTGAGTGAGCGGTACCTTTGGATGCTGCCATTTGAATGCTTTATGATTGTGCTTGGATCTTTTTTATTTGAGGTATTGATAGTTTTTTGGTTTAAGTTGTGGACTGGTTTTATGATTTACTGATCGATATTTTTGTGAGCCACCTGGGGTACTAGAGGGAAGGCAAGATACTAGTATAGGAAATAAATAAACCAAGATGCGTTTCCCAGAATCTTGCAAATTTTCTCTTGAGAGAAATTTTCAGCAGTAGTGTTATTCTAAGCCGAGTCACATCCTTCTAAATTGGTTAAAATCAATGGATTTAGAAGGTGCCACTCTGTGCAGGTTGGCACTTTTCGAGTCCTAAAAACATAGCACCCACGAGCAATTCCCATCATCCCAAACTATCTATACTTCAGGCCTGGAAGACAAATATGAACCAGCAAGATGAATGCAATGGACCTGTTTATTTTGGGACTATAGTGGTGGGGCAGTCATACACACCCTCCTCCTGCTATCTGTGTGGAAATACAAGGGGACAGCAAAACACAAAGTGTTCATCAAACACAGCCAGCCGGCTTTGCTTGGGCAATGGGTAGCAAGTTGTGCTGGCCTGTTTTATACCCAGTCCCACATATCTCTAAGTACACTTGTGCTTCTTCCTCTACTTCTTTTTAAAGGGGATTAATTGGGCAGGGCAGAGAAAAGCCTGCAGCTCCTGCCATCTGCTGAATCAGAAACTTATCTAGGTTGCAAAATGTTCGGCAGTCTTTCCCCCCCCCCTTTATCCTTTCCCCACATTTCTGTGGGAAAAGATATTTTCAAACTTTGTATTTGGGTGAATTCAACCATGAATTCTGGAAGTGTTCCTCCTGATAAATGCAATTGCCATATTGTCTGAATAGGGCACTTATACTACTTTCTAGCTTTGATATGTGCTGCACAAAACCTAAAAATGTATTTATTAATTTATTTTATTGGATTTCTATCCCGTCCTTCCCACAAGAGGGTTCAGGGTGGATAACATCATTTAAAAACACAGTAATATAATTACATACAATTATTAAAAACATTATAAAAATCATTAAAAGCATTATAGAATCTCAGTCAATTATAATAAATATAATAAATAATTTCCCAGATGGCAGGAAAAACAAGAGTTTAATGTAACATGTACTGTGTGCTTGCCATATGCACAGCTGGATACCCCAAACATAACATCAAACGGTCTAAAGAAGGAAAACATATGCATTGGGACACCCTTTAGATTCTTCCATCTCTGCTCTGTTCATAGAAGAAGTGAAGAGTGATTGCTCCCTTGGTGGTGTGAATTTTAATCTAATATTTCTAATCCTTCTAAAAACACATTGCTAATTGGCTCACTGACATAATTTGAAATGTTTTCTTTCATGGTTATGCAAATATTACTATTTTACAAAATCAATTTCAACTGCACAAAGTGGAAAGGTTTGTAATATGAAATTGCACGTGATTAAGCAGCGGCAACTTGCTGCTTACAGTTAATTCCACCTGCCATGATGTATAATTGCAGTACTCTGCTTATGTCAGAATGAAACCAGGATAATGGCGATGGATAAAGATGGACTCGTATATGCAAATCTGAAAGTTATCTTTCTAGGCTCCTGTCATGCAAACTTGGCTTCTGAAGTTACTTCTGGAAAAGCTGTACTTTAGTGAGAGTAAAGACGCATGGAACTTTTGTAGAGCTGTGGGGACAGCTTGGAAGTACCTTCATCGTGCGTATTGAAACATACCTTATCCTGTGCAGTGTCTGGGCCGTAGAAAAATGGTTCTGCAAGTTTTCAGCAAAGTTTGACTATGCATAGCACTGATTGATTGGTGCCAATAGCATCTCTTCCAATCTCCAGAGCAGTGGTAAAATAGTTCAATAAAAAAATAAGATCAAGAATGAATGTATAAATGAATAAATATGGAGGCAGCTCTTTATAAAATACAACCCTTTAGTATGGGTTGAGGCCCAAAAGAGGTGTTTGATTTCTTGTTCTCTATGTCAGTCTTGCAGGTTGTACAGCCAAGATGAGCTGCGTTTTCTTTGTAGTTAAGGAGTCTACGGTGACTTCTTTTTTAAATGCCAATTCTGTGGTAATAGAATCTCAGGGGTACTTGAGCCCAGGAAGGGGTCTTCCACTCTCACAACTGTAGCATGCAGTCTCATCTGTGATTAACAATGCAATCCTATGAAGAGTTACTCCAGTCTAAGCCCATTGCAGTCAATGGGCTTAGACTGGAGTAACTCTCCATAGGATTGCACTGTAAGAGTGGCAGGACTCTAGTTTGTAGAACCGGGTTTGAGTCCATGCTCCTTCTCTTGAAGTCAGCTGGATGACCTTGGGTCAGTCACAGCTTCTCAGAGCTCTCTCAGCCCCACCCACCTCACAGGATGATTGTTGTGGGGATAATAACATACTTTGTAAACTGCTCTGAATGGGCATTAAGTTGTTTTGAAGGGCAGTATATAAATTGAATGTTATTGTTATTATTCTTAACTGCAGTGAAGTTTTTTATTAACTTTGGATGATCTTTCTCAGGCAAAGCATCTGAGGAATTTTGCACTAGGCAAAACTCAGTACTGTTCAGGGATATGAAGTTCTGTGAAGAGCCCATGAGGTGAGGTGATTATAGTGACAGGCTGGGATCTGAGGGCCAAGCTACAAGTGACGACAGACACTTGCCTGGCAAGTGAACAGAGTCACGTGTATTCCTCCTTGTTCACTTGCCATTCACTTGTTTTCCACTTGATCAAGTGGAGCGCAAGTGACTAGCAACAGTGGCAAGTGAACAGGGAGGAATACACATGAATATGTTCACTTGCCAGGCAAGTGTCATTCGTCACTTGTAGCTTGGCCCTGAGAGACCCAGGGCCAAGCTACAAGTGATGAATGACACTTGAACGGCAAGTGTATTTCTCCCTGTTCACTTGCCCTCCACTCAATCCACTTGCCGTTCAAGTGTCATTCATCACTTGTAGCTTGGCCCCCAGGTTCTAATCCTCACTTTACCATGGCAGCTCAATAGGTGGGCCAGTCACATTCTCTTAGCCTAACCTACTTGAAAGGATAGGAGCATGATGTTGTAAGCTGCCTTGGGTTCCCTTTGGCAAGAAAAACAGGGTAAAGAAAAATAAAGGAGAATCGCTTTCCCCCCAAATGGAAAAAAAGGGGGGAGCAAAAAGTGTTTGCAAAACAATGACAGCTTGGGAGGAGGCAGTCCTCACATCCCCAATTGTCACTGATTTCTGGCTTAAAAAAAGTTTTGTTACTTTGTTCTGGCAAAATACCTGGAGAATTTCAAGGGAAACAAAACTGATTTTTTGGTACAAATTGTGCCGTTGTGTGTGGATGGGTTTACATTGTGAAGCTGCCAAGGAGTATCAGCAGGGCTTTTTTTCAGCAGGAACACGGTGGAACGGAGTTCCGGCACCTCTTGAAAATGGTCACATGGCTGGTGGCCCCACCCCCTGATCTCCAGACAGAGGGCAATCTAAACTCCCCTCTGTCTGGAAATCAGGGGGCTGGGCCACCGGCCATGTAACCATTTTCGCCAAAGGCGATTTAAACTTTAACCCCCCCCCTTGTTCCAGCAGACCCAAAGTGATGTCATTGTGCAGTCCTGAGTTCTACCACTGAGTTCCACCACCTCTTTTCCCAGAAAAAAGCCCTGAGTATCAGCTAAGGGCCAAGCTACAAGTGACAAATGACACTTGAACGACAAGTGGATTGAGTGGAGGGCAAGTGAACAGGGAGAAATACACTTGCCGTTCAAGTGTCATTTGTCACTTGTAGCTTGGCCCTAAGACAGAAATGTGAAGTGAATTTGGAGGTTCTTGCTTGGGTAAAATGTCTGAAAAATTGTGGGGGATCAAGCAGCTACTCACCATGGTGACTAAAGGGGAACTCATTCAGAGGAAGTAAACCCCTCTATACCTGCACGATGAGGCAACACCAGGAGAAGGCTTGGGCCTCTATGCCCTGTTGTTGCCTCTCCAGTTGACTACTGTGTTAGATAGGGGTGCCAGCCCCCTTACCTCAGAAGTGGGGGGCTGGATGTTGTTGGTAGATGCAGGGGGCTGATCCACACTTGGGTGCACTCTAGAAACCCCGTGACATCACTCAGGGCCAAGCTACAAGTGACGAATGACACTTGAACGGCAAGTGGATTGAGTGGAGGGCAAGTGACCAGGGACAAATACACTTGCCGTTCAAGTGTCATTTGTCACTTGTAGCTTGGCCCTCAGATGCCTGACTGCATAGTAAGTGGAAGGGTGGTTGTGGCTGGAGTGTCTCCCTGCTTCTCTCAGTAATGGTGCCTGTGGCTGTTTTCCTCCACAGATCTCCATAGTCCTGTACTGTGTGTGGGATGCGGGGAGTGGTCCTGCAAACAAACTTGGGGCCAAGCTACACATGACGAATGACACTTGAACGGCAAGTGGATTGAGTGGAGGGCAAGTGAACAGGGAGAAATATACTTGCTGTTCAAGTGTCATTTGTCATGTGTAGCTTGGCCCCTAGACAGGTTTAGATAGACAACCTTGTCCTCTGGAGGTGCCAGCTCTGGAAACACTTGGTGTAGATATTGTCCATGCATGCATTCACATGATAGTGAAACAAAATGGAGGCTGTAACGTCACAGATTGGCTATGAGCGTTGACTTTTTTCCTTAAAATGGAAATGCCTGGGAAAGAAGCCTGTCCTGCTTTGATAGCTTGCAAATAGAAGCAGCTGGGTAGCCCAAAGGAAGCTATCTTTATCCCTTCCATGCCACTCATTTTGTAAGTCTGGCACAGCCACAACGCCCTGAGGTCCTGTAATAGTGAGATGCAGTCATTAATTATGACAGGAATCATTACTCCAAAGACAGCTCAAGGCAAAATGCTGGAGAAGTGGCCATCAAGTTCCCCCTAAACCCCAGGCAACAATCCTGTCTTAGAAACATCCTCCTGTCTGCATGTAGTGATGAGACACTGTGTCACCGTTAAGCTACCAAGCTAGAAGTTTAGAGGCAGACTACAACTAGTGTGCCATAAAGTATTTAATAAAAAATAAAAGGTACAGATCAAAAGAAATCTAGGGAGAGGGCAGAGTAGGTCTAAGACCACGGTTTCAGAAATTATTGTCATAAAACAAGAGGTTACAGCAAAAATGCATTCTCCCCCTTGCCCAATTCACTGAGTGGTATATTGTACGTGAGATCACTCCAGAGATGTGCATGTTGCTTGGTTTTTATAGAGAGCTAGCAGCTTTGATGTGTTAACTGATTCCATGGGAAAGCTTTTATATAAGAGGAGGTGAAATGAAAGCTCTGTGGCTGGTATGAAATCTGTTATCTCCTATTCAAACCTGCAAGTCAACACTGGGCATTTATTTATTTATTTATTTATTTATACCCCAGTTTTGCTTCCCTATCGGGACCCAAAGTTCCTTACAACATCATTATCTCCTTCATTTTATCCTCACAACAACTATCCTGTGAGGTAGGTTACGCTGAGTGAGAGTGCTATTGGCCCAAGGTCACCAAGCAAGTTTCCATGGCAGTTGAGATTTGAACCTGGGTCTCTCAGATCCTTGGCCAACACTGTAACCACTAACCACCTTTTATGCAATGAACATGTTATGTGTAAGCCAGCCTGTACTGGCCTCTGAAAATGTGCAGCCGCTCCATTGAAGACGCCTTGCGTTTCCAGCATTGTAACGGTTCATCCACATACTTCAAGTTACAGTCATCAAACGGCAAACCTGTGTGACCCAACCATTTTTCCCCTCTAGATTCTGTTTACTGTAGTGGCCTGATTAATGTTTGCAGATGGCAGGCTGGCTACTAGAATTTGTAGCACATCCCCCTTGGCAGAGTAGGAGGACTGCAAGAAATATCTGTGAGCATGAGCAGAAAAAAATTATACGAGCTTGTTAGACTAAGGCCGATTCCGCATACGTTGGATAATGCTCTTTCGATGCACTTTATCAATCGTTTGAGGTGGATTTTTTGTTCCACACACAAAAAAACCATTCCAAATAATCTATAAAGAGGACTGGAAGTGCATTATCCAACGTGTGTAGAATCACTCTTAGGTTACTCAAAGGTTTCTGCCTGGCAACAGTATCTCTTGAGGTTCTGGACATAGGTTGCTTTGATAGTAATAATGCCTCTGTTCATGTTTGTTTTTTACCTGCACAGCCTATACAATTGTAAATAAACAGTTTATTTCAAAAAATACCATCGTCACCAGTACGTACAGAGAAGCTCATCTTCTAAAGGCTGCCCTGGAACACCCCACCGTTCAAGGAAAGGGAGAGTACAGATAAATTTATTTAATATAATACAAGAGTATATCTAAGGTGAAGGATAGAGGTGGCCCTTCCCTTTTACAACTGTTGTCCAATATAAAACTCTGAAGTTATGGCCAATCCTTGAATACACGGCGTGTTGGCTTGTTGCGATGAACGAGTATGTATGAATGTTTCCACTGGAAGTATTTTAGCTTAAAGAGAAAGGTTTATACTATTTAGTTTTCATTTACTGTTAAGAGCTAGGGCTCTAACCATTAAAGGGGAATATAATTTAGAGCTTTCTGCAGCTATATAACATGATTTGAAAGCAGTGGCGGTCATTATGAATTCATAGTCCTAGAGTTTTGTGCGTGTGAAATATGAGTTTTATGTAGCAGAACAGTACTCATCTGAGTGGTATATAATCAGCTTTACCGACTGCCATAAACTTTGTATGAAATCACAATGCTTTAAAAAAAATTATACGGTCTAACTTGAAACTTTTCCAAAGCTATCTTTAAAGCCACTGCTTGTGGAAGGAGGCAAAAGGTACAAGACACTTAAAAGTAATTCTAGCCCAGAGCTGCTAGGAGAATATTACATTTGGAAGAAAACTTAGAAGCAAAAAGTGGCACTTTACTGTGATCTGTAGAAAAGAACAAGAGCCCAGTAGCACCTATAAGACTAACAAAACTTGTGGTAGGGTATGAACTTTCATGAGCTCTTGTTCCCTAGGAGGTCTATCCATGGGCCAACACAGGAGATGCTGCCAATTTCTTAGTTGCAAAAAGCAGGCAAACACTGGTTAACATGGTATTCAAGTCAAACATCAGACAACAACACCAAGGGGATCCAGTGAGGAGGCTCCAGTTGCATGTAAATAAGGAGTGTGAGAAGTTCAGCTGGTGATCATACTTGCTTTGAAGTTTTTAGCATCTCCGGCCTCCTGTCACTACTCCATTGTCTAGGGGATTTCTCCACTCCTTACACAAAAGGCAAATGCTCTATCTATTTTCTGCGCTTCTAATAAAGTGGCTCAAAATGTATTGGGCAAACTTATTTTTCACAACACCTTTGGCAATTCTCTTTCCCCCCCCCCCCCCATGGATTGATGGACCTCTCTTGCTTTTGCAGTATCACTAGTTGTTGATCAAATAATTTGAACTCAATCAGATTGAATCCCATAAAAATCCTATAAACATTGGTTTGGGGTGGTTAGTGCTCAGTGAAGCACAGATCTCTCAAGCAGCAGAAGAGGTGGTAACTTATGTCTTGGCTGTACTAGTTCAGATTGCTCATGAAGGCTCAGATGACTAACAGAGCAATCCTATGAAAAGTTACACCAGTCTAAGCCCATTGAACTCAATGGGCTTAGACTGGTGTAACTCTGCTTAGGATTGCTCCGTAAATGTTAATACTTTCCCCCCTGTGGACATAGAACTAGGAAATCAAGAATATCAAGACTAATGTCCTACCTGACATAGTCATTTTTATGTGTTGCTTTTTTAAAATGAAGTATTTTATCATGTGAGCCTACACTTTTGATCTGAAATGCTGTGGGACTGACACAAGTTAACTACCTCACCTTCACTAAACAAAACCTTACACAAAAAGACATTAAAATAAATAAATGAAATCAAAACAAGTCTGTTTAACCTGGTTCTGATCGTAAGTGTAAGTCTTCTATGATATGCTTTGAGCATGCGCTAGTCTTCCTCCAGAACTTCCCAAAATTATAATTCATAAACAATGTATTAACTCACAGTTACCTAAAGTAATGCCAGGATCCTGAAATTAGCAGAAAATTGTGTAATAATTTATTATTAGAGTTGTTATTAAAATATAAAACTGTTTAGTTGACGAATCTTCTTTTAACGAATCAATTAATTGTCGTTTAGCCAATCAATCAATAGTAGTTCATTATACTTACATATTACTAAAGCCTGGATGGAGATTCTTTGGAGAGGGAATAACTTACAAATTAGGAAACTAACAACCCAATTCCACACACATTTGTTAAGAAGGAAGTCCCATTATGTTGAGCGGGACTAACTCCCAAGTAAATGTGCATAGGATTGCAGTAAAAAAAATACTACTCTTTCAGTGCAATCTTATGCAGAGTTACTCTGGTCTGAGCCCATTGATTTAGACTGGGGTAGGTAAAGGTAAAGGTAGTCCCCTATGCAAGCACTGAGTCATTACTGACCCATGGGGGGACATTGCACCACGACGTTTTCTTGGCAGACTTTTTATGGGGTGGTTTGCTATTGCCTTCCCCAGTCATCTATACTTTACCCCCAGGAAACTGGGTACTCATTTTACTGAACTCGGAAGGATGGAAGGCTGAGTCAACCTTGAGCCGGCCACCTGAACCCAGCTTCCACCAGGATTGAACTCACATGTGAGCAGAGCTTGGGCTGCAGTACTGCAGCTTACCACTTTGCACCATGGGGCTCTTAGACTGCAGTAATGCTGTTTAAAATCACACTGTTTTCAAGACAAAAATGGCAATTTGAGTTTTTTCCTTCTTTTAATACAGTAACATGCTGGAACCGAAATAGCCTGATGTTTGCCATGCCTCTGATAAGTTAAATTGGTCTAAATCATCTAAGGCATGATCCAGCTAAAATAAACCCTTTCAGTCCCAATATTTTAACAGACAAAATTAAAGTCATATATTTAACATTCCCATTGAAATTAATGAAATGTGGAAATGCCTGACTTGGGCAGGATTATGCCATAGAGCTTAAATTTATTCATCTCCAAATTAAGTCAGTCCATGTTTACAACCCTGCTTATTGGTGTGATGCATATGCAACTCAGACAAAACATCATACTCATAGAATCATAGAATCATAGAATCATAGAGTTGGAAGGGGCCATACAGACCATCTAGTCCAAACCCCCTGCCCAGTGCAGGATCAGCCTAAAGCATATTTGACAAGTATTCAAGTATTCATACTCTGACAAGTATACTCAGTGCTTGTGTCATCTAAGAAAGATTGGAAAACACATTGCATGTCTCCATCATGATAAATGTCAAAGACAAGCCACAAAATGATGGACAGGCAAAGTTGGGATCGAAAACAAACAAACAAAAATGAATGCATTTGAACTTTTATCTCTTGGGATATATGATTGTGACAGGGGAGTGCTTAGGCAATTAAAATTCTCTAAGGAGCCCTATCCACAAACTACTTTATCACTCCAGCAGATCTGTAATTCAAAGGACAATCAATCCCTTAGAAGCTTTCAAATCAAATGACTCGGAAAACACACCTTAAGGGGAGAGCGTGCATCAAAATTTCTACACATTTCTGTTCTTCTCAATTCACACTCTTTTGAAAGTGAAGCCAGCCACGTGGCTCATAAGCATTTAGTTTGCAATCTATATATTTTACTGACTAATTCTCCAATTCAGTACCATGGCCAGTGAAATCATTCAATATTTCATGACCAAAGAACACGTACTGGTGCTATTAAAGTAGCTGCTTTATATATATTTAGAAAGTGCATTCGTAGAATTTATAGCAATAGATTAGACTTCAGCTGCAAAAAAAAAAAGAGGAAACAGAGGAAAATATTCAAAGCCACAACACAAAAATAATATCCCTATATAATTTGCAGCAAGTGTTTAGCATTTTAATGAAATCGGAGCAATGAAGGATAACATGACAGAGTATGAGAACAGATGAGGAATGCCACAATTTCATATTTATTTGAGGACCATAAGCATGGCATCCCATGTGCTTTTTAGAAACTTGTCAGCCATTACTCACCTCTGGTGGAAGAAAGTACGTTATTCCTACATACTACTACTTAAAGCAAACAGCATTAAAGCATCATCATGCTGCTGTACCTCATTGGCACATTGTTGCTGTACTTTGTTTGCACTTTAGAAATCAGGTGTTAGTTTCAGTACCTACTTATAGTGACACAACATTTTCTGTCATGGGGTTAGATCTAGCCAGCTTTTTATTCAGCCTCACCTAATATCCTTCCTCACAACAGCCGCCATCTTACATGGCTTTTGTTCATGTAGGTCCCCTAGAACAGCCTTTTGGGGGATCAAAGGGGATCTCTTCCTTTTTAACTGATAGAAAAAAGTTGGTTGGATCTAACCCAAGGACTTGTTTAGTCCAAAATTATTTTGGAGATGGCATTACAGTATAAGACTTTTGTTGTACTGGAGTACAACTACTGCAAGAATGAATCAGAAATAAAATGGAACCAAACAGAACTTTTTTGTTTCAGAAATCAGTTTTACGTACTCCTTTTGAGATGTATATCTGTGTGACTTCTCCTTCAAACTATTAGAAACACAGGAATATTGGCTGAATTTTTTAGCTACATTTCAAAACCCATCCGTTTGGCTCACATCCTATCCATTGTTGCAAGCAGAGATCCTGTCCTGCAGTCAGCCTAGAGAAGTTCTTGTTCCCATGTCAGCTCAAGGATGATTATTGCAGAATTGTGCATCTCCAGTGATTAAAGGCCCGCTTTTTTACTTTTAACTCAAGAACGTATATGTCTATTGAAGCCAAAGAAACATACTCAGACCTAACTGACTGTGGGACTGTGCCCTGAATTTGTTGAAGCCCAGTTTGCAGCACACAGTTCTTGAACCATGAACTTTCTGTAACCTAAATTTGTGATCTCACTCTACTGAACCATATCCTCTTTCAGTTTCTCCTTATGCATGCTAAGCAAGCACCTTTCACCTCTGCTCAGAAGGTAAATTCTTCATCGCAGCAGTCCTCCTAGCTGACATCTGCTCAATAATCTTGAGATATAATCTCCTCTTTCTAATTGTTATTCTTTGTTTAAAAAAAATCAAAAAAAGCTAGTTAAACCTTTCCTGCTTTATATTTAATAGACAATAATAATGACCTCACCCTTCTTTGGGAAGTTTATATCATTCAATTTTAAGCATCTGCCATCCATCTCCCAGCCAGCTGCCTTCACCCATAAGGGAGCTTAGCCAGCAAGCAGGTCAAAAGAAGTTAAACTGCCCATCATTTTATAGCTGATAGCTTTGGGGGCCTCAGTTTGGCAATGAGCACGTTTCTGTGCATAGATAATCTCCGTCTTCTCCTTGACCCAGTTATGTCCTTTAACTATATGATTTAATTGGTTTCGAAAGATTAATGCATTGGCCAAGTTAACTATTACTAGATATTAATGTTTCCTTCAAAAGGCCAAGGAGGCGTTTATTACTACAGTGAGTAATATTGGAGATAATAAACTTTTTTATTCCCAATTAGCTTTGTTGGTGTTCTATGTCCGAAACTATCTGCAAGTCGGAACTGTCAAATGACTGCATACATTCCCACTTCCCACCGTCTCAATTATCATGTACAAAAGGAAACTGAAAATGGTAAACTTATACTTACTATGGATTTCAGCAGTCCATCATCAGCACAGTGAAAAAGGAGCTTTCTTCAGACCATGTTAGCGAGCTGAATAGTAGCAGAAGTGTTGCAAAATCAAAGGTTGATGAGCATTGAACTTATACTGAAGCAGGGTGTGATTAGGAATGCACAGCTAGGAACTGACTCCACATGTTTGAGAGCAGAGAAATAAGCAGAAAGATTACCTATGTCTTCTCAGTAAAAAAAAAAACCCTTCAAACTGTAGGATGAATCCTATACTGTGTCATTGTAACATAGTGCAGGGAAGTGATTTTGCATTGACTTCACTCTGCCCCGGCAACTTTCTGCATTCTCCAAACTGGTACAGCTGCAGGTCAGGTGACCCTTCAGAATAGGTGCCATGTGGCACAGTAAAGGGAGAGACACTTTCAGTGAAAGCCTAAAAAGACTTACTCTAGGCTAAGACCATTAAGTTCAATGGGTATTGACTGGAGTAATTCTGCTTAGAATCTCACTGTTTGTCTCTTACTTGAATGTAAGTTACAGTATTTTAAGACAGTTAGGTTTACTTAAGAGATCCTGGCCTGAGTTCAGGTAAGAGAGGGAAATGAATTAAAAACTCCTTTCCAGTGCAGAACTTCACAAAACCTTTACAAGACCAACCGAAACCCCCTTGATCACTCCTCTCATAAGAGGGATAGTCAAGACGTCGCCTGTCTCACTAGAGGAACTTCAGCCAGCTAAAAATGCAGATCAGATGTCACTGCATCCCAGTGACCATTCTTTATGATTGGGCTGCTGATCTGCTTTTCTTTACAAGGCTCTGTCAGCTAGGAGGTCAAGCAAAGCCAATGGAAAACTGGTCTCGATGGTCCTCACAATCTCTTTCCAGCCCTTCACACTTGGTTGGAAAGACTTGTAGGAGCTCCTAGTTCAATAGGGTATATCTATGTAAATAGATAGCTGGTGGGTACTGTCTGCTAGGGTATATGTTACCTCTATTTTGTGTTGATACAATACGGCCCTACTGGCCAGCAGTTTCCACTGATAAGGCTGAGGGCCGCTCTTTGCCTCCCTGGAAGGAGGAGGAGACAGAGCATCTCATGGTATCTGGGCCTCAGGCCGGGTTGGTGGAGACAGAAGCCTTACGAGGCAGCTCCACCCAGCTGGCTGGCAGTTACTTTGTGTGTAGTAGTGCAGGATTAGCTGGCTGCTGTTGACAGAGCCAGGTAGGAATTTTTCCCCCTTTTTCCTAATTGGCATGGGGAAGAGGTGGTTTTTTACCTACCTTGTACTGCTTGCGGAGGTTTGAGGTAATTGACAAAGTGGAGCCACCTTAGGATGATCACTGGCAGGATACAGTTTGGGGATAGGGAGTGGGCTGGTGAGCACCCTTGGCATTTCCCCATTGGTAAGGAAATGGGGTCTGCCAGGAGCAGCTGGTACTGCTTGTGATGGCTGCCAGCTGCATAGGCAGACTGCCTGGGGGAACCCCACGTGCAAGTCCTTCCCTCACTGCTGTATGGCTGAGGCATTAGGAGCTTGAAAGGGGGGACCCAGATTTGCCTGACCGACCGGGTCCCAGCCATACACATGGATGGCTCGCACCCAGGGCTTCGGGGCTCACCCAGACAGCTCAAGGGGAAGGTCCAGAGGTGACCCCGTGGCTTGACCTGTACCACTAGTTGGCCTTTGCTGTATTAATGGTTGATGTTATGTTTAATAAAGTGGCCCTTTAGTTCCAAGTCTTGTGTCTGTCTCATTATTCCAACTAGGGTGGCAAATTGAGTATTCTGAGTCAGGGATTAAATATTTTTAAAAGTGCTGTGACAAACTCCTAATGTTAAAAGCAACTATCTGGATTTCAGTTGCCAAAAGTATACAGTTATTTCATGTGACAAACTTCCATCTCAGGGAAACTATGGAGGCTGATCATTCCAGCATGTGCCAAAATTAGAAATGTCATATTCCTTGCAGATGTGCAAGCAGGTTGGATTTACAGAAGAGCCATCTGGCTTCTGTCAACTGAAAAGTCATATGAGCTTCTGACACCTTTTATTCAGTGAGGTATAAAGATCATCTTGCAATGTTGAGATTTATCACAAGATATTTCTCCACTAATTGAACAACTAAAGTTGGTTTCTAGCCAGGAGATATCAGCATCTGAGTGAAAGAAATCTGTAACGGCTTGGAACAGCACTATTATTGAACCAATATTTTTTCCATATTAACATTGTCTTTGTCTTAAATTTTGTATTTGAAAGACGTCTCCACACGTCACCCACATAATTCTTTTGTAAAATTGTGCCTCTTCAAATGATAACTAAATAAATGATCAATAGAAAACAATCTGTTTCTGAGTGTAACTTTCCCCCATTCTCCAACAGGGATGAAATTCTCAGTGCAACTGTCACCGAAGGAATCCTATCTTTCTGATATCAAGTGAACAGAAGAATTCCCATTTTATATTGAGACTTTTGGTTGTAAAGCAAGGACAAGTGAGTGGGAATGGTTATAGGAGTATGCCTTGCCCTCCTTTCCTGCGATCCTTAAGTAGTGAGCACTGGTGATGATCAGATGTGTTCTTTTTTTACAAAAATAGAGCTAGGAAATGCTACCCCAAACACACACCTCATTGTTCTCTGTTTCTTTAAGCAAATTTTGTCCCATCTAGGTTGATTTCTTCCACGTCTGGGAGAAAATATGCTTCAAGTGCAAGAGAAATATGCAGGATGGGACAGTGCTTCACGTCACATACCCCCTTGGTCTATTTTGGTTTTAAAATAAAGTCACCCCATCCTGCCTTTGCACTTGAATGGAAGGGTGTGATGGATAGCTCTGGTCCCACCCTCTCCCTAAGAACAGCCAATGGGAGCTAACAGAATGTTGAGAGGCTGCTAGCAGTTACCGCCATCATAGTGGTTAAGTGGTTGGGCTCTCTGCTGGTTCAACTCCCACTACTGTCTTGGGTAAGTCACTCCTCTCATCCCCAGCTCCTCAGCTGCATTGTGGGGCACTAATTTGTCTGGTGGAGTGGTACATAAGTGTTATCATCATCATTATCATCATCATCATCATCATTATAGAGAGCAGCTAGTCAGAGAAGGAGAAGGATCTTTTTTTTTTTTTGAAAAAATTTTTTATTGGGTTAGAATATTATTATTTTTACATTACATTCAATTTTCCCCAAATTTTTCGTTTCTAACCCCCTCCCTTTCCCCCCCTTTTATTGACTTCCAACAGCTTTCCCCCCCTTTGTCCCTTTTTCTCTAACTTCTATTAAATTCCTCTGTCTAAAACAGATATACATTCTCCATTATATTAAGCAGTACATCTTTAACTACTTTTCTTGTTATACACCCAAACTGTACGTCTTTGGATAAACAATTTATCCCATTTTCCAGCTTTAAATATTTCTATATATCATAAACCTATATATCATAAACCATAAAAATTTTCCGCATTTAAATCAAACAATTTGACTTGTTCTCTATATATTACTCGTTCCAACTTTTTATGGTAATTCTATATAGCTCATCACATAGTCAATCAATTTGACTCTTCTATGCATTCAGTTTGGTGCGTATAAATCTTATCAAAGAAAAAAAAAATATTGTTAGTTACTCAATCCTCATATTATTAATCTAACTGCTTATAAATTCACATTTCTCTTCCTCCCCCGGTAAAGTCACCCCTCTCTTTTATACTTTTATTATACTTCAGTAGTTCTCAAACTGCCACAGTTTTCCTCCCACCTCCCATTTCTTCTCCAGATATTGTTTCAGCTTCTCCCAGTCTGTGTTAAACTGCCCTGAGTCCAGATCTCTCAGTTTTCTTGTCATCTTGTCCATTTCAGCCATATACAGCAATTTGTAGATCCAATCTTCAATAGTTGGCACTTCTTGTACTTTCCATTTCTGCGCATACAAAAGTCTAGCTGCTGCAGTCATATAAAATATCAACGTCCTATGATGGGCTGGAATTCCCTCCATTCCCAAGTTTAGCAGCAGGAGTTCTGGGTTCTTATTTATTTGAAACTGTAAAATTTCACTCATTTCTCTTATTATTTCCCCCCAGTACTCCCTAGCTACCTCACACGACCACCACATGTGATAGAGGGAGCCCTCATGTTTCTTACATTTCCAGCATTTATTAGAAGTATTCAAGTTCCCTAGCGCAATCTTCTTTGGTGTCATGTACCAACGATAAATCATTTTGTAAATGTTCTCTTTAATATTAGTACATGTCGTTATCTTCATTGTAGTTTTCCACAAGTATTCCCATGCCTCCATTGTTATTTCTTTATTGAAATTTATAGCCCATTTCACCATCTGTGTTTTAACTATCTCATCCTCAGTATACCATTTCAACAATACTTGGTATACCTTAGATATTCTTTTCTTGTCTTCTTTAAGAAGGGTCTGCTCTAGTTCCGAATTCTCTGTTCGTATGCCCCCCTTTGCAGAGTCCGAATTGTATAAGTCTCTAATCTGTCTATACTGGAACCAATCATAGTTAGGTGATAGTTCCTCTTGCGTCTTTATTCTAAGTTTAGATACTTCAGTTTTAGTTATTTCTTTATACGTTAAACATTGTTGTTCATTATCAACAGCTCTCGGATCTATCACCTCGTATGGAACCACCCACAAGGGGGTTCCTTCTTGTAGGTAAATTCTATATTTCTTCCAGATTGTATATAAACTTCTCCGTACAAAATGGTGCAGGAACATCGAGTTGACCTTTACTTTGTCATGCCATAGGTATGCGTGCCATCCAAAAAATTTTTTATATCCCTCTAGGGCTAGTAATTTCTTATTCTTTAATGTCATCCACTCTTTTAACCAAACTAGGCAGATTGCATCATGATAAAGTCCCAGGTTGGGCAGTTGCATTCCGCCTCTTTCCTTTGCATCTTGTAGAACTTTTACTTTCACTCGAGGCTTCTTGCCTGCCCAAACAAAATCTGATATTTTCCTCTGCCATTTTTCAAATTGTTTAGAGTCTCTGATGATTGGTATTGTCTGTAGCAAAAACATTACTCTTGGTAACACATTCATCTTAACTGCTGCAATCCTGCCCAACCATGACAAATTCAATCTATTCCATTTGATCAAATCTCTCTCTATCTGAATCCATAATTTTTCATAATTATTCTTGAACAAATCTATATTTTTTGCAGTCAGCTCAACTCCCAAATATTTCACCTTACTTGTTACTTCACACTCCGTTGTTTCCATTAACAATTGTTGTTTCTGCTTAGTCATGTTTTTGCATAATATCTTTGACTTCTTTTTGTTAATGAAGAAACCTGCCAAGTCTCCAAACTCCTTAATCTTATCTATCACTTTTGGCATGTTCTCCAGTGGGTCTTCTACAATTAACATTATGTCATCCGCAAATGCTCTGACCTTATATGAATAATCCTTTATTTTTATTCCTCGAATTTCCTCATCTTGTCGTATTTGTATCATCAGAATCTCCAATACTAAAATGAACAACAATGGAGATAACGGGCAACCTTGTCTTGTTCCTTTACTAATCGTCAATTTCTTGGTCAATTCATCATTCACTACAATTGCTGCAGTCTGGTCTCTATAAATTTCCTTAATTGCTCTGATGAATCTTTCTCCCAATTGTAGCTTTTCCATAGTGGCAAACATAAAGTCCCAGTTTAAATTGTCAAACGCTTTTTCAGCGTCTACAAAGAAGAAACCAACCTCTTTATCACAACGCTTGTCATAGTATTCAATAGCATTGATCACTGTCCTTAAATTGTCTCTTATTTGTCTATCTGGCAAAAAGCCTGCTTGTTCCTCCTCTATGACTTCCGAGAGCCACCCCTTCAGTCTCTCCGCCAATATCTTCGCAAAAATTTTATAATCGTTGTTAAGTAATGATATAGGTCTGTAATTTTTCACGTTAGTCAGGTCTTGGCCCTCTTTTGGGATCAATGATATATTCGCTTCACTCCAAGTATCTGGAATCCTTTGATCCCTAAAAACTCCATTCATCACCTCTTTTAGGAATGGTGCCAGTTCATTGGCCATTGTCTTATAAAATTTAGCCGTAAGTCCATCTGGCCCTGGCGCCTTTCCTAGATTTGCGGATTGTATTGCCTTGCTTATTTCCTCATCAGTTACTTCACTGTTCAGCTTATTTCTCCAAGTTTCCGAGATTTCTGGAAGTTTGGTTTTCTCCAGATATGATGCTATTGATTCTTTGTTTACTTCTTTTTTATTATACAGCTTAGCATAGAATTTATAAAAGGCTCTACTAATGGTAGTATGCTCCAAGTACGTTTTATTTTCTTCACAGATTTTATTTATTATTTTCTTTTCCCTTTTCTTCTTCAATTGCCATGCCAAATATTTCCCAGGTTTATTAGCACCCTCAAACGCTTTTTGATTCAGTCTTTTAAGGTTCCACTCCAATTCTTTATTACTCATTGCTGTTAGCTGTTCTTGAAGAATTTTAATTTCCTGGTATACTTTCTTTTTCCCTGGTCTCTTTTTTAACTGTGTTTCTTTGGCTTTTATTTTCTCCTCAATCTCTTGTCTTTTCTCCTCTTTCTTTTTTCTTGCTCTGCCATTTAAGTCCATTAGTATGCCCCTTACAACCGCCTTGTACGCATCCCAAACTTTGTTGGTTGGTACTTCTTTATTCACGTTGTATTGTATAAAAAAAAAAAAAAACTTTGTCTCTCTTCTCAATATTTCCATATTCTCTCTTTCCTGTAACAAGTCCTCATTTATTCTCCAGGCTTTCCTTTTTCTCCTTTTTCCAAATTTCCACATAATTGGGTTGTGATCTGAGCCTACCATCGGCATTATTTCTACCTCCTTAGTCCATAACGCTAAGTCTTTTGAGGCCCAGATCATATCAATTCTTGATAATGTAAAATGCCTTGCAGAATAAAAAGTAAACTGTCTGCTTTTAGGATATTCTCTCCTCCATACATCTTCGAGAGTCTCTTGTTGAATCAACTCAAAAAAGAGCTTTGGCAATAGTCCTCTTTTCTTTTGTGCTGTTGTAGTCTTTTTGTCAAGTTCCAAGTCTGTCACTCCATTGAAGTCTCCAGCAAGAATTATCTGGTCATATGCAAGATCGTCTAAATGCTTCCTTAAATCCTCAAAGAAGCTCTCCTTTGCACCGTTAGGTGCATAAAGTCCGACTACCAACACTCTCTTTAAATTCCAATTGCATTCCACTGCTACAAATCTAGCTTCCGCATCTCTCATAACAAATTTTGGCTGTAGCTCCTCTTTTATGTACAACACCACTCCTCTTTTTTTCTTGTTAGAGGCCGCTGCAAATTCTTTGCCCAATTTTCCAGATTTTAAATATTTTACATCCTGTTTTCTAATATGGGTCTCTTGCAAACAAACAATATCACATTTTTGTTTTAGTAGCCAATGAAAAATATTTTTCCTCTTATTCGGTGAGTTTAGTCCATTTACATTCCAAGATAATACTTTACACTCCATATTCATAGTTTTGTTGGTAAGTCTTTTTCATTGTCCTTAATAAATCGCTCCATCTCTCGCTCAGATCTGATGCGTTTTTTTGCCCCTCCAAACTCAAAGGACACTCCTTCCGGTAGCTCCCATCTGTACCTGATATTCATGTCCTTCAAAATCTGAATTAGCACTTTATATTTTTTCCGGTCCAATAGCACTGATCTGGGCAGTTCCTTCATTATAATAATCGTCTTGCCATCAATCTCCAATGGATCTTGAAACTGTTTTGTCACAATCCTCTCTTTCATGTTTCTAGTTGTAAACTGCACAATCACATCCCTTGGTAATTTCCTCTGGGTTGCAATTCTCGAGTTCACACGGTACGCCACATCTAGGATAGCCACAACTTCCTCCTCCTCCTTCCCCAGGTATTCAGCCAACACCTCAGTCATCTGTTCTTGCGCTGACTTCCCTTCCACTTCTGGCAGACCACGAAAACGAAGCTGCTTCTCCATGTGTTTAGTTTCTGCAACTGACATCCTCCCCTTCACCAATCTCATCTCTGTTTGTTGCGTGTCTATTAAATTCTCCATCGCGTCTTCTACTGTTTTAACTCTCTGCTGCGTTCCTTGTAATTCACTACGAATCGTTTCCATACCTTTTTTCACTTCTGACAGCTCCGACTTTACTGTCTGTGTAACCTCTTTGACCTCTTTGATAAGCTCCAATTTCGTGTCCTTAAGTTCTTTAATCATATCTACAAGTTTTTTGTCCAGATTTTTATCTAGATTTTCTATTTCCGATTGCCACTCTTTTTTCGACATCGTGGGGCTTGCTTTAGCTCGCTCCCACGTATCTGCTCTCTTCCTTAACTCCGTGGCGTAAAAT
The DNA here is from genome assembly GCF_028583425.1 of Eublepharis macularius. Taxonomy (NCBI): domain Eukaryota; kingdom Metazoa; phylum Chordata; class Lepidosauria; order Squamata; family Eublepharidae; genus Eublepharis; species Eublepharis macularius. The sequence continues at coordinate 22,149,741 of NC_072796.1, forward strand.
TAAACGTTTTTCTTTTTTTTCAAATGTCCCAGTCTTTGCCAAAATTAAATTTTAAAGTGTCCAAAATGTCGGGCGTCTTTTCTCTATGGTTTCTCTATGTTGTTGTAATCCAAAATGGCCTACTTCCTCTTCCGCTGAAGCCGCGACCCTTCCCCTTTCAAAAATGGCGATTCCCTACTTCCTGTCCTTCGGCAAGGGCCGCTTCTCTCCAGCCACTCTATTGTTGTTACGCACTTCCTGTCTCCCGTCTTCCCACAGCAGGTCTCGCGATGGTGTCTTTTTCCCACAGCTCCAAAACCACAGGTATTCAAAACAATAGTCCGATTTCTTTAATAACTTCTTTAAACTTAGTCTCTTTTAAAATACAGCTCCTGCCGAGTCTTCACCTCCTTTTCACTAGTCTGTTGCAGTTTAAAAATCTACTTTCTTTCCTCTCTGTTTTTGTCAATCTGTCCCGTATCAAAAGATAGCGATCTTTACCTTCTCTTCACTTTTCTCGGGTTGTAATCGCTGTTTCGATCTTAGATTCTCCTCTCAGCTTCCTTTCCCAATCGAAGCTTGGGTATGTAGGTCTTATGCCAGCCGAATTGGCCCCAAAACTGCCGCAGAGATTATAGCCGACCCGTCGCAAGGTGGGACCTCAAGGATCGGGGGGAGACTCGTTGGGTAGAGCCCCCCCTCGTCCGAGATCTAGCTCACCCTAGGGTCTTGAGCGTTCTTTGCCTGCTCCCCGCCTGAGAGCAGTCGGCCGCGGGCTATTTTCACCCCTCCGGCCGGTTAAAACGGCAGCTTGTGAGGGAAGCAGCCTGAATCAAAGCTAGCTGCTGAGAATTGTTACTTTGTAACTGTCTATGGTTAGGAGAGTCCGGGATCAACAGTTCAAATGCTAACGACTATGTATCCCTGTGTTGAATCACTCTATTGTTCTTGAAGTTGTAAATAATAATTAACTCTTTCCCCCCTCAGTTTAAACTCTGCTGACTGAACGTCTATTGTCTTGGGAAAAGCAGCACACACACACCCCCAACCACACGCACACATGTGTGTGAATATGTATGTATATATGGATCTGTGTGTATGTGTATGTATGTACATGTGTGTGTGTATACAATTAACTAAATGGTAGCAGTGTATAAAGAAAAGAAGTATTGAGTTTCCTGATTCTAATAGCCCTAGGCCATAGCTGGGTGTGGGGGGTGGCTAATAAAGGGAATGGGACTGCCCTGTTTGGTGATGCCTGTGGGGAAAAGGAGAGGGGAGCTGATGTTTGTAAAACAGTCAGGGCTATTAAACAGAGTATAGATGGTGTTGAATTTTGTGCCTCCCTAACCTACCTGAATCACTGAACCTTTGAGGAGAGGCGTATGTCCAGAGACAGGATGTAAGGGATCACAAAGGTGTTGATTGTATTTCCCCCCTATGGCCCCTCTTGCCTCTCACAGCCATGGAACATGAAACCAGATAACAAGACATCAAATAACCATCAGATCGGAAGGCTTTCTATGGTTTGGGTTGGATGGAATGTTTCTGATATTTCCAAGTAGGTTGTTAGAGATCTCAATCAATATATTTCCACCTGCATAGCCCTATTCCTTATATTCACTCATGCAGGGACACCCAAGGGTCTGCATAACTGGTCTGTAAAATAAAACGATCAGGGATAGGCAATGAGGCAAGTAAATAAAGAAAATTTTCACCAAAATTTCTCACACCTTGGTGAATACTCAGAAGATACTGTTACCACTGAACTCAGCAAAACCTAGATTATTTAGCTTGGGGTCCCCAAACTTCTTGATCCTGTGGCCGCTTCTTGAATTTTGAGAACAAATAGCGGGCACAAGTATAAAATGGCTGCTATGGGGGTGTGGCCTAACGCAGTGTTTGAATATTCTAAGCTAAGCGTCTTAGCTTAGATGGAGACAGCTGTTTCCAAATGTGTGTTCCTTTCTTACAGAAGTTGTTGCATCTTGGGCTCTTCTGAAGTACTTTCTAACAAGGAAGCCAGGATTGGCTGTTTGGTTTATGGAAGGAGGAAGGAGGCACCAGGAAGTACATTGGTGGCTGCCATGGGCACCACATTGGGGATGATTGATTTAGCTATTAGGATGCAACATCAGAAATTTATTTTAGGTTGGACACTAGACGGTCCTCCAGTCCAAAATGAATTCAGATTAAGCCTCAAGTGGTCTTAACGATGAATTTTCATTGTTTCTAACTTCTTCAAATATATTGAGCATTCTCAATAGAATCTAGGAACTCAGATCTTGCTGTGACCTTCACAGTGTGAATGGGGTCTATTCAGCTGCCTCCACATTCAAGTGATTATCATGTAATGGGACAGGGAGAGATTCACCATGTGAAGGGATTGTACTGGTCTGAGGGGTCTGGCCATGACAATATTTTGTAATCCGCCCTGAGCCTGCTGGAAATGTGGGGAGGGTGGAATAAAAATTGAAAATAAATAAATAAATAAATGTAAACTTGCAGTGTTTCCCAACATTTCTGCCATGGAGGAACTCCTGGTTAATGTTTCAAATATCAAGGCACCTCTACCTATCAAAACAGTTAGATGCCCAGAAGACAATGGGTGGAGCACAATTCAATTACTGCTAAATTATTTTCAAGAACATTTATTTGTAAAGAGCTGGTATATAAATTTTGAGGGATATTTGGAATATTTTGAGGGATACTTGGATTGGGGGGGCATCATTTCAAAACTGTTATTTATTCTATGATTGCTTGTGGACCCCCAATGATGTCCTGAAAACCCTGGGGTTCCACAGAACTTTGGTTGGGAAACACTGGTCTAAAGTCTGGATTAATTTTCTGAACATCCAAAGAATGCCCGAGGAATGATTCTTAAATATTTCTAGAGTGGTATGGGAAAGTGTATATGTGGGAGGGGCTTCACATCTTCTACACCAAGTTTGTTTCAGCCTATAAATTTTACTGCAGGTGTAATATTTGACCAATTATCCTCAGAATGAAAACTCTGATTATGTATAACTATCAATTGAACAGAGCAATAAAGTCAACTTTATGAACCTTATACGTGCTAATTGTTTTCATAGTTTTGGGATCCAAGGGCACATTATGCTGGTATTTATGGATCACCCAAGAGAAAAGCAAATATGCAGTTGCTTTCATGTGCATTGTTATGTACTTGTCTGGGAGCCCCCACTATTTAAGCCACAATTTAAAAGTTTACAGCTATGTATTAGTTTATCAAAGGTATGGCAGAACGTAACCAAGCTGTATCCCCATCTTGCTTTATTCAGATCAGCAGGGATTGTGAAAGAGCAGTGCTCCATATATTGTGATGTTTGTTTCTTTTGAGATTAATTTCACTCAAAACATTTTTTGTCTATTGTAGTAGAGTGAGATTCATCATTCCATCAAGTTAGTTCATTCTCCTAAAAGGAAGGTATTCTCCTTGAAGCTTACATTAAAATAACCATGTCAAGGGAATCCTGATGTCCAGAAGAAGAACTAAAGTTGCCCACCAAGCCAAACATGACCCATCAGTCAGGTACCGTGACCTACCAAATACTTGACAACTCCCTCTAGTAAGCAACCAAAGTAGGGGGATTATCAACGGTTATGTTGGGCCACCAATAATGGATGAGGGTTGCATTCATCTTGATGGGTCAAAAGTGGTACAGGCCAGTAACAGTTTGATGTTGAAATCAAATATGGACTAGGTCAGTTTCATGGCTTGACTTACCATTTATGTTGTTTTCTATCTAATATGACAGTGGGTTAGATCCAACCTGCTTTGCCACTGGTGAAAAAGGAGTGACCACCAAAAAGGCTATGCAAGGAATCATGGGACCTGCATGGACAAAAGCTCTGTGGGAAGGGAGCTGTAATAAGGAGGGGAATTTGATGAGTTTGGACCCAACCCAGTGCTTATTCATTAAAGTGGATGTGATACAACTAGGGCTACCAGTCCCCTGCCAGTGAGGGGGGGAGAGGCCTGAAGCATGGGCCCGGGAGGCAAAAAATCCTTCCGGGCCAGGGCTGGGCTCAACGACATCACTTCTTCAAGTGAGATCATTGCACTCAATGGTGGGCATACTCCCACAGTTCACAGGGGTCCAAATTGACCCCGGTGAAGTGCAGGAGCGTGCCCACTGCCGGGCGCAAAGACATCAATTCTGGGGCACAATACATTCTATGGATTACTTGTGGTAGGCATAACCTTCAGACTTGTTCATTCACACTTCCCCTTGCAGTGAAGTATTTATCTAAATGTTACATAATTTACATAATTTTGCATTATGTTCACTGGTTGATCCATTGAAAACAGGTAACTGAGGGCCAAGCTACACATGACGAATGACACTTGAACGGCAAGTGTATTTCTCCCTGTTCACTTGCCCTCCACTCAATCCACTGGCCGTTCAAGTGTCATTCGTCATGTGTAGCTTGGCCCTGAGATCTAATCTGGATGAGGCCTATCCCACATGATTTGAACATGGCAGCTATACTTGTATGTGAATAACTTTGCTTCACTGTTCACTTCTTTTTCAAATATTTACACATTTTGTCCTTGCTGCAGAAAAAAAAAGTCAAGCTTAATCATTCTATAATTAGACAGAAGGCAAAGTTAATAGACTGTCTTTGAAAGAGTGCTATACTAACAGGTTTTTCTCTCATTTTCCTGTAACATAAAATATTTATTTTCCACCAGACTACACAATATTAATTACTCACGTTGAAAAATTTACCTCTGTTAAATTATCTAGAAGAGCCTTGTCATTGCTGAATGTGAATGGCTTGCGTCAAGAAGGATGAGAATCAAACATGAAAATGTACACAACCCAGAAACTTTGAGAAGGGGCTAAAACTGACACCAGATACCTTTGGCCACAAACACAGGAGTGTTTTTATTTATATTTATTTCAACTAGAGTTGCCAGATCCCCTTACCCTCACGTTGGAAGGTGGAGACCCAGCACTCACTTATTTTTTCCCAGCACTCTCCTGGGTGTGATGTCATAACCAGGTCTGGGATCGTGTGCACACTTCGCACTGGGCAAACTTGGCCCCCAAATTAAGCATCGGAGTGCTCCCGGGGCAGTGAAATCACTCCTGGGAGTGATGTCATGCCATACTGGGAAAGCATACTGGAAGGCCTGTTTCCTCACCTTTCCCCCCACCAGCCAGGTGGGTGGGAGCAGGGCAGTCATGTTATACAGTTCAATGAATATATGAGACTGAAGACATCATTTAATATTTGTTTATTTCTTTATTTAGATACATTTTTTTCTTTGTTCAGTTAGTTGTTCATGGTGCCTGTGCTGCTTTCACTTGTGGTTTCTTCCGTGATTCTCTCTTGTTTTCTTGAACCACTGGGGGAACGGCTCCCCTAATTGCAACATTTATATACCCCTTTCTTCACAAGTGTAGATCCAAGGCACTTTGCAAGGTATCATTAAGCAGAAATAAAAGTTTATCACAAGTGCCCACGTGCAGATGAACAATTAAAATCCCGTAATTACAAACATTCCAACAGGAAGAACAGAGAGATTGTTTCAGCCGTAGTCCAATAGACAAGCAAGGCCCTCTCAGCTAGGGTTCCTAGGTTCCCACCTGGGGCCAGCAACCTCCAGGCAGTTTGTCCTGGTGCCCACCAGTCACTGGTGATTGGCAGGAGGTGGCAAGCTGCTCAGTGCTTGCCTGCCACCAACAAACACTCTGGGCAAGCACGTGGTGGTTGCGCTTCCGGGAGGGTGTGATAATGTCACTTCTTGAAATGATGTCCTTGTGCTGGCTGTGGGAGTACTCCTGCACTTTAGGGGGGCACTTTTGGCTCCAAACAGGTCAATTTTGAACGACTCGCCCCTGCACATAGTGCAGGAACACACCCACAGATAGTGCAATGATGTCACTTTTGGAAGTGTCATCGCACTGAGGCCAGGAGCATGTACGCACGGAAAGCATACTGAGAGTAAGTACCATCTGGCATGGTCTTTTGAACATCATCAGGGAAGCAAAAGGTCTTATCTCTTTGAAGCTTTCAGAGCACCAAAACAACAGCAGAAAATACCCTGGACCAGGCTGCTGCAGAACAGAATTCCTTATCAAAAGATAAGAGCCCTGTACACACAACCCATCCCCATGTTCTTTCAATGTTTGGAGAGGGATAGCAGGCATGAATGTGCTGGCCCTGCCCATAAAGCCCTCAGCATGGGGGCTATGTGTGGGGGAAGTGTGCGAGCATATCCTCTCCCTCCCCATGATCAAGAACAGTTGGAAATCAGCTTGCCTGATGAGCTGTTGATCGTCCAGAGGTAGGATATGAGGCCAGCATGCTTATGCCCACTCTGCCTCTCTGTGCATTGACTGAATCTATGTGCAGAGGGGTCATGGGCTCAGAGCTACAGAGAGGAGGCACTGGAGGGAGGAACAGAGTTCATGCTCATGCATGGAGAGGTGAGCTTTGTCGCACTGTATTTTGTGCTAACTTAATCATCCCTTGAGTTTGATAAAGTTGGGAGTTCAACAGCTGGGGCACGTTTCTTCTAAATCTCGGTCTAGGATTGCTCTGTAAGTGTGGTCAAGGTGTTCTGAAACCTTATTTTGAAGCTAGGCCCCAAAATTTCAGTTGTTTGATAAGAAGTGGTTACTGATAAGAGAAATGAGGAAATTGCTTTCTTTCATGGTCAGTGGAAACCTGGTGGTCTTGATAAAAGGAACGTTCTTTTTTGTCTCAATAAAATCAGGCCATAATCTCTCTGCTCATCAAACTGATGCTTGGATAATCGCAGATGTTTGGTTTGGAATTACCATATTCCCTATGATTGGCTATTTTAACCCCCTACTCCCATTGGCTAAAAAGACATGCTTATCAGCCAAGATTTCAGTCTATGGTATATAGGGTTGCTGGTTCACCATGGGGGTGGGGATTCCCTGCTCCCAGCCACTGTCCCCTTCTACCTCTCACTTGGCCAGTGGGGGGAGGAGGAGAGGGAACAGGCCTATTGGTGTGTGCTTCTGGTGCAGTATGACAACATCACTCCCAGGAAAGATGTCACGGTGCAGACCCTGGGAGTGCTCTCGCACTTTGTGCTGGGCTAATTTGGGCACCAAATGGACCAATTCTTTAAATTGGCCCAGTGTGATGTGGGGACCACTCCTGGGGCCCACATGATGATGTTACTCCCAGAATTGCAAGAAGATTCGAAAGGTCAGTGCACCCCCCCCCCCCACCATGGGGAGGGTAAGGGGACCTGGCAGCCCTACTGGTAATTAGGGAGAATTAGGAGTGGATTTCTGGGAAGAATGTTGGTGGTTCAATGGATTTGTGTGGGAGTCTTTAGGGAAACAACCAGCATATCGCTTCTTAAACAAACTGAGGAAGTAATTTGTTGTAAGTCATGTTTGATTACAATGAAGTATTTGTAAGTAAGCTTTGAACCTTGCTTGGAGATACATCTGGCACCAGGCAGTATTGCGGTGAGCTTTCTGCTTTCTACCTTTGTTAATGCTATGTAAGTGTCTGGTTTGCCATTCATAATGTTTTTGCTTTTTGAGTATAAAACTGTGCCCAAGCTTTGGTTAAAAGTACTGCGTTGTTCGTATTTTAACATGTTGCTTACATAGCCAAAAAGGCTTAAGCGCCTTCTGTCTCCTGTTTCAAGCCAAAGTGATTAGTTGGATGTGTGTGTATCTTTTTACAAGGCTTTTGAACCTTGTTTGGTAAAGTGTCTGCATATCTTAAAGGTTGGGCTAAACATCTGTAATACAGGGATAAATAGGCATGGTTGCTAAGGGTTGCAAAACATTAGTATGTGAAGCAATTTGAAATGCTGTCAGAGCTGGACAAATGCTAAGTGCTATTAGTGCATCCTTCACAAAAAAAGCAGGAGACAGAACTTCTAACTTGGAGAAGGAAAGTGTCTGTGGGCCAAGCTACACACGACGAATGACACTTGAACGGCAAGTGGATTGAGTGGAGGGCAAGTGAACAGGGAGAAATACACTTGCTGTTCAAGTGTCATTCGTCACTTGTAGCTTGGCCCTGTGTGAAGGGAAATGTTGATATTCCTTTAACTTTCTTTCCTTTCAAAGAAGGCATGGACATGGTTCCTCCCAGATTATATAGGCCCCATTTCAGTATTTAGCTTCGTATTTCAAGTCCAGTTAAGATTCAAATTAGTTTCGTCTGCCTCTAACCATCCAAGGAGAGGTTCCACAAACTTACGTGGCTCTGAGCTCAGGCATTTAGTTGTTGGGTTGGATCCAGACTAAATTTTCCAGTGGCAGAATGGAAATTTCTTGCTCCCCACCCTGCACTGCAGCCAACATCTCCACACAATGCTGCTCTTGGGAGACAGGTGACTAGGGTTGTCAGGTACAGCCCGGCAACCACTGGGACACCAGGAAGGAAGGGACGTGGGGGGAAGGTATTAGCAACAGTGTGACATCACTTCTCAGAAAAACCTAGAAGTGACATCACATCTCTTGGAATTGCCTGAAACTCTATGGTAAAACTACAGCATTCCCAGTGATTCCTAGAGAGGACAGGCATCACTTCAGGGGTTTTCCTACAACTGAAGTCATGCCGTTGCCTGATGGAAATTTTATATAATCATTTTTCTTCCATTAGCTGCCACAGCAGTGTTGAAAAATGGGAGCTAGGGCAAGGGCTCGGCTACCCTCAGGGATGGCATGAGGAGGGTTTGCAGTGGGAAGGAGGAATAGGTGAAAATTGTCAATTTAGTCAGAATCCAACCCATTCTTCCATATTTTCATTCTAGAACATACTAGAAATTTTCTTTAAAGTTGGTCTCTTGATTGCCTAAATCTGTCGTTCTTTATTTTCTTCATTTAAACAATATTCTAATAGTCACTGAACTGTGATGTTGTGTCTATATGACTAAATAAAGGATCTTGAGGAAAAGATTGCTACTATATTTTCATTGTGAAACATGCCAGCAGGCTGCTAACAGCTGCCTTAAAATGGCTGCCAGAAGCGTTCCCCTTTAGTCAGAGGATTGCTCCAGTGTGCTAAAGAATGCCAAGAAGTTCATTGTCTGATGAATGGATAAAGACATCTGAAACATATTCAAAAGAGGGACACTAATGTGGGATCTTGTACATGTGTTACGTATTCCAGTTGCTTGAGCACATACACTTGGAAACCTGCAGCCTGGAAGCTTCCACTTTTGTGGAAGTCTCCTGCAAAAGGGGGGAGAGGAACAGAAGCCCACAAAAGAATTTACCCTCTGATGTTGATTTCTGTAACTCAAGCTATTGTTAAGGGCAGTAAGCAGGCCACGGTGGCCCTTTTCCATCACTGGCACACACAGGAATATCCATTGCAGACTATAACAGATCATAATCCAATGAGGGCATGTCTGATGCATTAACCTCAGAAGTGTAACTAGCCTAAAAGATGTGTTTGACACACTTGGGGTTTGAACCAACTATGCTAGCTCTGAATATTTATCTGGTGGCACTACAGTGTCTGTGGCTGTTCTCAGCTTTCCCTACTCTCCTGTTTTCCTGGGATTGTTGAGGGAAACTCTGAGACTGGGGGTGGGGTGGGTGGGGGTGGATCAGGACCTGGTGATGTCAGATTGAATGGCAATGCTAATGATAGTGGCATGTATTCTGCCACTTTGCTCAACTCAGCAAGTTTGTGGTCTTCCTGGAACCAAAGGAGCCTTCCTCCAATTTGTGGTTCTTCTGTCTGAGGAGGGAAAATCACTTAATTTGGAGGAAGGCTGTTAATGTTGCCCTGGTAATATAGTACTTCAGCTTCATGATGTCAGTCCCTGTCAGTTAGGTCCCCAAGTTCTCCACAGTTAACACACAGGTGTTCCAGTTGAAGTAACTTTATTAGAGATCCATTCAATACAGGTTGCATAGACAGTGGAAATTGGCAGAAGTGACGTAGGTGGGGCAAGCAAGGTTAGCTATAGGGAATCTTCCTGCCTTGGGGAAAGAGGACTGTTAACAAGGGGGGGGGATGAGACATTATTTTAGAGTTGACAGTGAGAAAGATGAACTTATCTCAAGAAGGATACATTTCAAGCCAGTCTCAGCTGGCACCTGGCAGACAAGGACACTGGCTCAGCAGAGCGAGAAAGTGAAAGTAAATATTTGCAAGATAACCTACTGGCATCACATGTGCCTGCAGCAATAAAGAATTCCCCATACACTCAGGGCCAAGCTACACATGACGAATGACACTTGAACAGCAAGTGTATTTCTCCCTGTTCACTTGCCCTCCACTCAATCCACTTGCCTTTCAAGTGTCATTCGTCATGTGTAGCTTGGCCCTCAGAGACCAGAGGCATATATGACACATGAATCCTGAAGTGCCCAGGAGTAGATTGAATCTGTCTTGAAGTAAGATGGATCTTTTAGACAATGGAAAAACAAGGGTTTGTGAAACGTTTTTCTAAGAGACGAGAAGCTGACCGCATTAATTGACAGTAGGGTTGCCAATCACCAATGGGGCCTGGAGATCTCCCGGAATTACAGCTGATCTCCAGAAAACAAAGTTCAGTTTCCCTGGAGAAGATGTCTCCTTTGGAGGGTGCACTTGATGGCTCTGTACACCCTGTGGTTGTCCTTCCCCAGGTTCCACTCCCCAAACCTCCAGGAATTTCCCAACCCAGAGTTAGGTTGCCATGTTCAGCAAGACCATAACATGTCAATTATGGTTGCCATGTTCAGCAAGACCCTTTGTGTGCTTTGCCTTGTGAAACTAGTCCTTCCAAGGGACCATATTCTGTAAACAAGATGATTGTTTTCTTCTGAAAAACACAATATAATGCCGCTAACATAAAAATCACATGGAATTTTCATGTATATCATGATCTGTAAGTGGACCTCCTTTAATATGCTAACAGTGCCTTCTACTGGATCTTAAAAGAAGAGTGTTCAGTTTCACAGAATAGAATAATGTGAGGAGGAAATACTACTAATTTGAATTGAAGAATATGAGATTTTTGAATTTTCAAGTGCACTCGAATGTTACAGCCAAAGTAGTTTAAAATTAAATTTGTCATCTTTGGACTGAGAACACATTTAAGTGATTTGCCCATGAGCTTCTTGAAATACAAAAGTTATTAATTTCATTATGGAGAAAAGACAAAGAATTTGTTGATATCCTGCCAACTGAGTGAAAGAACTGAGTGAAAGAACACCTCAGAAGACAAGATTAGTTTGGGGAAAGCTTTTACCTTCACAGGAGAGCCCATAAAGCCTATCCCACGCCCTCAAATTGCTGACTCTTAAAGCTGGACTATGGAGAACATCACAGACAGATTCATCTATTGGAACAGTGAATTTGTCAAGCAGTTTTTTTTCTCTGATGGTTTTGGTTTGGCAGCTTGCTTATCTGGAAGAGAACTTTCCCCCCACTGAATAGATAGAACTTGGACTGGAATGGTTGAACACTCAGAACTTTCAAGCAGCTGTGTCCTGGTATGAGCTTTCTGTTTAAAAAACAGAACAACATGTTATTTCAGTGCAATGGGTTCCATTCTCCTAAATAGTGTGGATTTTCTCTGTTTCTTTTCCTCTGGCTAATTACCATCTCACTGCACAGAGACCATTTTTTGCTTTGTAAACATGACAGCTGCCTTCACAATCTGATCATATTCATGGACATGGCTTCAATATGATTTAATGCCTATATTTTGCAAAGTAATTATAACTTTAAGCATTGATCACATTCACGCAGTGCATGCTGGCAGCAAGGCCCATGTTCCCCGAGCAAAGCCCTGCTTTAAGGTTTTATCTCATAGTCATTTCAAAATGAGGCTGTGCTGAAATCTGAGATATGAACATTTCATTTTAAAGGAAGAAAACAAAAGAAGAGAGATGAGAAGATGTCATTGGTGTTGACTTTTTGCTATACAATGCTATAAAATGCATTGTGTCAGATCATCCTTTTTTAGTGTTGCTGAAAATTATACTGAAGCCATCCATTTTAATGTGGAAATTAGTCCTTTAGGTAGATTGTTACATTGTGCTGTTTGGTTTGGTTTTTTGGCGAACAAGCCCCACAGTCTGATTTACCCTGAGGGTGCTTTCCCGTTCTAATTAAGGTTCTGATGCTGATTGACATGATAGGTCTATCGAAACAAGCAGGCAGCCTGCTAGGGAGAGCATTTAATTACAGGTGGTCTCAAGCTATGATGAGATGACTCAAGCTTCTTATCTCCCGGATGCATGAGAACAGTCCCTGCTCCAGTCTGAATGTGAAACCTGAAGCTGCTGCCTGGATTCATAATGAGATGGAAACTGTTCTATCATATCAGACAGAGAAGACATTGCTACAGAGGACATGGATTGAAGGGCCAACTACATTAGAAGCTCTTTCCACTCATTACATTTTGGGCTCTCCCAGCTTACATGCTGGGATATGATACATACAATCTTTTCTGTATGCACAATTGTCATTTTGTGTGAAGAGGGCAATATGCATCTTTCCCAGCTTTGATACGTGCCGTTGGGAACTCAAGTTTGTTGCAGGTGCAGTGGGAAGGGCTGAGGCTCAGTGTAGAGCATCTGCTTCATGTGCAGAAAGTCCTTGGTTCAGTATTAGGCATCTCCTGTTAAAAGTATTTGGTTGTAGGTGCAAAATTTCTGTACTTGAGATCATGCTTCTGGATGAGACGACGACGATGACAACAACAGTCAAGATCAAGTCAAGATCTTATGGGATTTTAGAATACAAACTGATCAACACCTTAAAAACAATACACCAGACATAACAGTTGTAGAAAAAAAATCAAAAGGTCTGAATAATTGACATTGCAATTCTGGGGGATGCCAGAGTCGAAGAAAAAGAACAAGAAAAAATGATTAAATATAGAGATCTGGCAATAGAAACCACTTGACTATGGATGAAGAATACAAGAGTTGTCCCCATGGTCATCAGGGCACTGGGAACTATTTCAAAAAGCTTCGCAACTTATATGGAAAAACTGCAGCTTTCTGATATAACACCTACAGAACTGCAAACGATGGTGTTACTTGGAACATGTTACACCGATACTTGGCTGATACTTAGGTCTCTGGTGGAAACTTGTATCAGCTCAGCTAGGCCAATCAATGATAATGTGATCTTTATTTATTATTGATTGTGTTGCATGAAATTTGAATAACAACAACAATATACGATTTATATGCCACCCTTCAGGACAACTTAATGCCCACTCAGAGCGGTTTACAAAGTATGTTATTATGATACCCACAACCATCACCCTGTGAGGTGGGTGGGGCTGAGAAAGCTCCAAGAAGCTGTGACTGACCCAAGGTCACCCAGCTGGCTTCAAGTGGAGGAGTGGGGAATCAAACCCAGTCCCACTTAGCCACTACATCAAACTGGCTCTCTGGAAAATGCTGGAAGTTCAAGAGTCTAACTGATGTTTTTGGGCATCATTACCCAAGATCCACAGTTTTAAGTTGCTCTCCCTTGTGCTCAAAAGAACAGGGCAATACTTGTTTTGTAAAGATCTAGGGTACCCTGGAGACACTATGGAGAGAGAAAGAGGGAGGGAAGAGAGAAGGGGGGGGAGAGAAAATAATGCTTATATCCCACTTTTCTTCTTGACTGAGGACCCAAAAGGGCTTTTCACATTGTTCCCTTCCTCCACTTAATCCCCACAAGAATAACCTGTGAGGGTAGGTTATGCTGAGAGATTATGATGGGCCCAAGATCAGCTGGTGGGCTTCCATGATCAAGGGAGGGATTTGAACCTGGTGTTTCAGGTCATCTTAGTCCAAGATCTTAACCATTACTCCACACAAGCTTTGGAAGGCGGGCACATATGAGGGAAATGTACTGGACAACAACATAGATAAATATTTTTGTAATAACTTTTCTGTATTCAGCTTTTAAAATTTTCCTTTATACAAGAGGTTACTTTTTTTTTTTTGACCTGGAGTTATTTTGTGCTTGCATGATATCTGGTATAGAATCATATTCAGAAGGTGTTGATTCTATGTAATGCAGTAATGACTCCATTGCTCTTCTGTGAAAAGCTTAGTACAGCTAATATATTTGACCCCCTCACACACACACATTGGCAGAGCTCTGACTGAGTTACAGCAAATGATCATTAAGATCATATCAATAAAAGTGGGATTTGGGGGCACTAACTTCAATATTATTGCAGACTTGGCTCTCGTTTTCTTTGGCACCTCCTGTTAATTTATTCTTAGATAATGACTTTCTATATTCTCGGCAGCACCTCTGAACAACTTGGCCAAATCTCATCCATCAGACTTACCAGCATAATCTTGAAATGATAAGGGGGCTTTTCTCTGCGTCCCATAGCCCGAACATTTCTGCCTGCCCTCAACAATACAATGACTTTAATATTCTTCTGCTTCCATTAAAATTTAAGTCATTAGAATCACTTCCTAAGACATTCAAGATATTTGCCTGGAGAAAATAATAATAATTGATATTGAAAGTCAGTAAATATTCAACACATAATAAAGAAAACAAGATTGTGGACAGAATGCAAATAGAACAATGGCTCTAAAGACAGAACTTTCGTGGGGGGGGGCGGTGTTAATTAAAGTGTGTGGTGACAGAATGCACAAACCTGTTTTTCTGGAAGAACAATGATGTGCTTTGGTTGAAATAAAATTTAAGAAAACAGTTTGAGCTTTAGTCGAAAACACAAAGTTTCTTACATATGTATTGACATCCAAAAGATTACACTGCCTTCATACCCCTCACTTACAATACATGAATTATCTATGTGGAGTTCACTTTTCAAAATAGAGTACCGTTTTCTATTTCAAAGTTCTGCTCTAAGAAAACAAAGAAAGAATACATCGAGATGGGTAGCTCTCTGAGAGCCAAGCTACAAGTGACGCCTTACACAGGTTGGACACTTGTCAGCTTCCCTCAAGTTTTGATGGGAAATGTAGGTGGCCTGGTCTTACAGCTTAGCTCTCCATTACAGCTGCACGACCAGGATGCCTACATTTCCCATCAAAACTTGAGGGAAGCTGACAAGTGTCCAACCTGTGTCAGGCGTCACTTGTAGCTTAGCCCTTAGTCTGTCTGTAGCAGTAGAAAAGAGCAAGTTTCCAGTAGCACCTTAAGATCAACTAAATTTGTGGTAGGGTATGAGCTTTCACAGCTCACTTCATCACATACCAAGGAAAGAATACATCAAGCTTTCCCAAGTGGCTGTAGTCTTTTAGAAGGGTTCCAGCTAAATTTTATTTGGCTGGAACAATGGGGTTTTTTTATGCTTTGGGATGTGCTGGGGTTCTTAGAAGTTTGTTAGTGGTTTGTAACCGAAAGGTTTCCCCGAAGACTAGCTGGCTGAAGGCAATGCTACCTTTTTGACCTTTCCCTGAAATCAACTACTGCAGAGGAGCGTGAAAGATCAGCTACTTGTGAAGAAATTTTATTTGGATTTGGCTAATTTTGTTCAATAAAGTGTTGGTTAAATGTTTTAAGGTCATTACGGGCTGTGTTCAAAGTCCGTATTGTAGTAGGATGTTTATTGATTTTGTTGGGAGACACGTTCCTGCCTGAAACTCTTTTGTCTCCCAACCAGTTGGGACAAATTTCCCTGAGATTGTACTCCTCATCCAGGGGGTCCCCCCTTCTATCTTTCAAGCAAGTAGCATGAACCTTCCCAAATCAATTAAAATTATCACATGCAGATTGGTCCTGGAGGGGGTAAATACTTCAAACTATGAAGCGTATAAACACAGTGTGGTTTTAGAGTTGTATAATATGGTGTAACAGCCAAGTACATTGTTATAAGGGTGTACACCAAGAACATTTGTTTCAGTTTCGGTTCCAAAGAGAGTTCCAGAATCATTCAGTTCCATTACTAGTTTGTTCTTGGCTTGAAACTGATTTGTTTTTTTTTTTTCATTTTG
Organism: Eublepharis macularius; assembly: GCF_028583425.1. Lineage (NCBI taxonomy): Eukaryota > Metazoa > Chordata > Lepidosauria > Squamata > Eublepharidae > Eublepharis > Eublepharis macularius. The sequence continues at coordinate 22,165,625 of NC_072796.1, forward strand.
GATTGCTGCATGCATGTTGGCTGCAAACACACAAATGCATCCTATTCTTTTCAAGGGAGGGCGGACTATGGGGCAGCTGTTTTCACACATAACCAAAAACAGCATCAACCACTACTTTCCCCTCATCTAAAATATTTCCTCAAGCACAATTGCATACAGACAAACAGACCGACCTGTAGAAGGCATGTCTCGGCAAGTGGAGCAGTGGGGTGTCCCCTAGCAGGAGAGCACTCCACCCAGTGCAGTCCAGCAACATTCAAAACAAGTCTGCTTCATGTTCACTTTTTTCTTTTTCTATAGTGCCAATAACTTACTTTTACATTCTGCTGTTGCCCGTTGGTTTCATGTTTCCTTGTGCTTTGTTCCCACAATGAATCCAAACCCTTCCTTTTGACACTCAGTGTTCTGCTGCAAAACAGGGCATTCTTGCTGCCAATCTTCTCCATCACCTAAGAGCAGGCTGGCAGGCAGATTGATTGACTGAACCCCCCCCCCCCACCCCACACCTGACCTTTTGCTGTACAGGTAGGCAGGATTGTTTTTGAAAGGAGGGAGTAGGTACACCGGGAAGGGTCTTTTGAATTGTGGCCTATAACTGAAGTCTCCCTTCAAAATATTTCCAAAGCTGATAGGAGGGAAGTGGAGGGGTCTCCCCTTCTAAGGAGCGGATTGGGCAGGAGGCAAAGAATGCCATTATCTGGGTAGCTATGGGGTGGGGAGTGGGGAGATATACTCATGTGCATTGGTCTCATCCCCCTTTCCTGACAACAGAGTTAATTAATAACATAAGGTCTCACTTCCCTTGGGATCTGATCAGTGCTATTCAGGAAAGCCAGCTGCCTGCCTGCTGCTGAAATGTGTGAACCAAAACAAAACACACATACTTTGGGGTAGGAGGGACTTGTTACAAATTAATTTCCCAGGACTGGTTCTGGTCCAGGACTGGAAGCTGCTCTAATCAGCCAAACCAGTGAGTTGTGTGTAATTTGGGCTTTCCGTGGATTACTCAGTGTGAATTTATTGTATGTTGTCAGGGCTTGTCGCTGCCGCCACTGGGCAGAGCCCCAGCTGGGCCAGCCCTGACATCAAAGGGGCACCAGGGATGCTGCAGGACCCTGCTCTGTGGAAGGAGGGGCAGTATACATCACCCTGGCTCCCTCTCAATCCACTCACTGGCCTGCTCAACACAGTCTGCTTACCCTCTGCATCCTCCATCATCTCCTCCTCCCAGAACTCTCCTCCAAGCCTCCACTCTCACACTGCTCTGCTCTCACTCCACACCATCTCTCCTTACTCACACCCACCACCTCAGAGCTCTTCCCAGCCACCTTATATAGGGTTTCCTTTCCCCGCCCCGCCCTCCTTCTAGGCTTGTTCCCTCTCCTGACTTGGCCCAGCTGTGCCTTCCCTCAGGTGTTTCCCTCCTACTACTAATCCCTTCTTGGCTTCCTTGCCTTACTGGCAGGGTGGGGTTGAATGCGAGCCATCCCCAGCTGAGGTCTCCTTGGCCTTGCTCACGAGGAGCTGCCCCAGTAGGCCTTTGAACTGCTGAGCTAGCCTGGCCTTGCTCACAAGGAACTGCCCCAGCCGGCTGCTGTGCTGCTGAGCCTCCTTGGCCTTGCTCACGAGGAATTGCCCTGGCCAGCTTCTGGGCTGCCTGCTCATTGCTGCTGGGCGGGGCTACCCATCTCCTCCCCCAGAATGCCTGTGGCAGCTTCACCTGGAGGGGCTTGGCTCCTAGCAACTCCTGAGCCAGGCTACTGTCCTCTCGCCGGGGCGTGGCTCTGGGCTGTAGTGGCTGCTTCTTCTCCTTGGCTGGTAAGGGCTCTGTTTGGGCTGTTGCTGGGTCCCTATTCCCCCTGCCTTGGCCCTTTTCCTCTAGCCTGCTTAGCCCCCTCTCTTCCCCCTGGAGGGTGGGACTAGCTGGCCTCTCCCTGCTCCCCCCAGCCTTCTGAGGCTTTGGCCTTTTGCCCCTTCCCCCTGGAGTAAACAGGTTCTGGCTTTGTTTGCCAGTCAGAACGATTGAACTGCTGTCTCCCGGCTGCTCCCCGCCGCTGCCTGCCAGCAAGTCTGGGGGCTGGGCTGCTGACCCTGGACATATGTGGCCATAGGCCTTCACAATCTAAAATCATTCATTAAAAAACAGCAAAAAGATACAAGAATACAGATATAGTTACATAGATATAAATAAAATTACTATAAAATGCATTTTACCTAAAATGTAAACATTAAACAACATTAAACCCGAATGGTTTCTAATCTATTTCAGGTGTTTACTCTCCTGGCTACCACATTTGCCCTTATTTTCCTAGCAGCCATTTGGGCTCTTTTTTCCATTATACACACCCTTATGTCATTAGGTTAAATTGAGGGCCTCTTCAAATGTATTTTGTTATCAAATATCTGTACTCGTTACCCAAGTACTATATACATCATGAAGAAAGGCTCAACCTGAAAATTCTATACTATCAGTACAAACAAAACCCTACTATTATTTTATTTTTATTATTTTCAACTTTTATTCCTCCTTCCTTGCATTTCCAGCAGTCTCAGGGTGGATTACAAATACATAAAAGTTAAAAAATATAAAACAGTCATTGTAAATTTACAATACTAAAACATCCAATTTACACAGTTAAAATACAAGTAAAAATATAAACATCAGAATAACAGCACAGGATTTATTTTTTATTTATTATCTAGAAGTTCTGTGGTTTAATAATCAATTATTTGATCGTCTTCCAATTGAGGAAGAGCACTGAGGGGATAGAAGAGCCACTGATTCCTTCAGTGAGTTCACATTACTTATACCAGTGCTAACACTATTGGACTGAAATAAGAAATGGAGAATAGTCTTACAGTTATTTATGCTGTCTTGTACTGTCTTCTGCTTCATCCTTGTAATTCCTTCATCTACCAGCTTCATCTTTCTATCATGGGTCTGACTTAGAGTGTAAACTACTTTACAGTGCAATCCTAAGAACAGCTATACCCTTCCAAGGCCACTGAAGTCAGAGGCTTGGAAAGATATAATTCTTCATAGGACCGTAGTGCACATTAGGTTCCACATCCATTTCACAATGTCTGAGAGTCTGTCTACCCGAGACACCTCGAGGCATGTTCATCAAGTGTAGGTAGACACAATGTTAGCTGGGAAGCATAGTTTTAAAAAGACAGAGCCAGCAGAGATCGCTCCTCAGAGGGTTTGTTAATTTTATCTTCACCTCCCCCAAGGCTCTGTCAATTTCTCCTCTCCAGTCTAAAACCTTGTGGGCAGTGAGGGCAACCAGAGGGCAGTGAGGAAATGGGCTGGAGCTGCCTTCCAGAGCTGGGCTTGGATCTGGAGAGGTTATAATGGATTGACATTTCCCTTCTGGCATTTCACAGCCCCTTCACATAGCTCCAGTGTATAGCAAAGTCTTTGCCCTGCTGCTGGCTCTGTGTTTTTCAACTACCCTTCCCGGCTAATATTGCATGTCCTAACACATGTTCTTCATGTGTCAGATGTCTCGTGTAGAGAAACTCTAACTAAGAATAAATGTTAAAATTGAGTTATTTTTAGTTCTACTGATAGTAACAGCAGCAAGACATCAGTGTAGCTTTATAAGCATCTTCTGATGCAACTGACAGGGAAAGAGAATGGATATTAATGGACATTCTATAACAGAACTTAAGCATTAGAAGCTTTTTGCACTCAAGGGTGGGATCTTACAAATGTATCATGATTTATTAGCATGATTTCTTTTTTAAAAAAATATTGGATTTGAACCGGCTTCATCTGGAATATTTTATTACCAAACTACTGTTCAAGGAGCATATCTGAAAACTGCCTAAATGGAGTGTTTTCCTATATTTTTTGTATTCTAAGCTACTCTAGTTTGCAGGAGAACAAAATATTGGGTATGTGTCAGCCAGAGGCAAATTTGCCCTCAATTTTCAAATTGCAGCAAGAAATCACATTCATCATGCAACCATGTTGCAGAAGGGTAATGGATGCTTCACCCACCCCATGACAGAATGATGTTGTACTAATGAGAGCAACGCAAGTCAATCGGGAGCCCTGTGTGACAGCCTGAGTTATTATTCAATATTATCCTTATGTTGCATTTTTGTAAACTGAGGTTTCTGGGTATAATTAAAACAAAAAACAAAATTCTCTTTCAGATTGCACATGAAATGAGGAGAAACCTATCACTTCTGGGCCCAGGATACTGTCTTCAAATAAAATAATAAATCAAGACCATACCTAGGTTTATTTGACCAAGTAAAACTATGGTTGGTGATGCTGATCATGATAAAGTATGTCAATTGATTGTTCCAAAATGGAAACTTTGAAAGATCAACAATTTGGTTTCTGGAGGTTCTCTAAATATATCCTTGGTGAAGTGGTTAAGAGCGGCAGGACTCTAATCTGGAGAACTGGGTTTGATTCCCTACCCCTCCCCTTGAAGCCAGCAGGGTGACCATGGCTCAGTCACAGCTCTCTTGGAACTCTCAGCCCCACCCACCTCACAGGGTGATTGTTGTGAGGATAATAACAACACACTTTGTAAACCGTCTGAGGGCCAAGCTACACATGATGAATGACACTTGAACAGCAAGTGGATTGAGTGGAGGGCAAGTGAACAGGGAGAAATACACTTGCCATTCAAGTGTCATTCGTCATGTGTAGCTTGGCCCTGAGTGGGCATTAAATTGTCCAGAAGAGTGGGATATAAATTGAATGTTATTATTATATTATTATTAAAAAATACAAATGACCAGGATGATTACTTGGGCTTGAGTCCTATGTCTGTAATAGAGATGGGCACGAAATGAACCACCAAACAAAATTACGTACAGAATGGCTGGTTCGTTTGCACCGAAACACACGTTCCGTAGTAACGCGTGTTTATGGAACAAACAAATTTTTCCATCCGTTCTGCGGCCAGGTTCGGAGTTTCACAGACCCCGTGCCAGTTTCAGCCCATCGGCTGGTTCCAACATGGGGTCTGTGAAACTGACAGCCTCTTTCTTCTGCCGGCCAGGCTGTCCATTTTACAGACCCATAGCGCGGGGTCTGTGAAATGGACAGCCCGAGCAGCAGGAGAAATGGGCCGTCAGTTTCACAGACCCCATACTGGAAGTGGCGCGGGGTCTGTGAATCTGACAGCCTCTTTCTCCTGCTGCCCAGGCTGTCAGTTTATCAGTTTCACAGACGCCATGCTGAAACCGACAGCCCTGGCAACAGGAGAAAGAAGCTGTCATTTTACAGACCCTGTGTCGGTTCCAGTGCGGGGTCTTCTGCCAGGCAGCAGAAGAAAGGGGCTGTCTGTTTCAAACGCTCTGCACTGGCTTCAGCAGCCAATTCAGGGCGATTGAAATGCCACAGAACAATGAACCACGAACTGGGAAAAGGTCAGAAGTTTGGGGTTCGATGTTCCGTGGAATGCTGCGAGCCACGAATCACGTGGTTCATTTTTTTTTTGTTCCATGCCCATCTCTAGTCTGTACTGTAGAATGAGCTTTCTTTTTCATTATCTTTCACACTTGGGGCCCATTCATAGCATCCAAGCCATTATATCTGGGCAGCTTGTTGGAACCACTGTGTAAAGTACGATGTTTTGAGTGTTGGCCAAAAAATTTTAAGGAAAATTCTACAGTAATATTTTCAAACAAGAAAGGTCTTGGAAATTCGGCCTGATCTGTCAGACCATTACCTACTGAAGGCAAGGGTGAATATTGTCTCAACATGCTGCAAAAGGGCAGTCCTGCTGAAATGGTCCCCCCATGAAGGTTCATGGATCCTTCAGGATTCCAAAATGTTCTAGGGAATTTTAGAATTCCAAACACATCTGCCCTTTCAGGGCAAAGTGATTGAACAATCAATAGCTCAGCAACTCTAGGGCTGCTTAGATAACTCTTGTGCTTTGGATCCCTTTCAATCTGGTTTTAGGATGGGCTATGAGTTGGAGATGGCTCTCATGGCTGTAGTGGATGGCCTCCACCTGAATATTAAAAAAGGCCATGAATCTTTGTTGCTGCTCTTTGGCCTATCTGCAGCCTTTGATACAGTAGAACAGCAGAATATGAGTCAAGTGGCACCTTAGAAACCAACAAGATTTCCAGGGTGTACACTTTCAAGAGTCAAAGCTCCCTTCTTCTCTTCTCTGACTCAAAAGCATACACTCTGAAAATCTTGTAGTTCTCTATCATGCCACTAGACTCAAATCTTGCTGTTCCACTGAAGACCAACATGGCTACCCACCTAGAACTTTGATACAGTAGACCATGATATCCTGTTGAGGCATCATGAGATGTGTCCTGGAGTGGTTTAAATCATTCTGCATGGAACTGACTCAAAGGGTTGCTGTGGGAGACCAGCTATTTTCAGTGTGGGGATTATCTTATCCTGGGGGATTCACAAGGTACAATCTCATCCCCCATGTTGTTCAAACTCTATGTAAAGCCTTCAGGAATAATCATTCACAGCTATGGAATTGGATGCCATCAATATACAGATGACACCACACCCAGTTCTATATCTCACTATACAAACCCCCTGGTGATGCAGTAGAGGTCCTGAGTCGTTGCTTAACAGCTGTGGTCAAATGACTGAAGAAAAAAAAATGTAATTGAACCCAGAAGGGACAGAAGTGATGATGTTTTGAAATGTACCAGGTGGATATCTTGAAGGGCATTCTCCTTCCCACCTTCAATGGGTCCATTTGACCATTGCAGACTCAGGGCCAAGCTACAAGTGACGAATGACACTTGAATGGCAAGTGGATTTAGTGGAGGGCAAGTGAACAGGGAGAAATACACTTGCCATTCAAGTGTCATTTGTCACTTGTAGCTTGGCCCTGAGTAAAGAGCATAGGGGTTATATTGGGTTCAACGCTGCTGCTAGAGAAACAAGTAAATGCAGCTGCAAAAAAAAGCATTCTCCCAATTCAGACTAGTCTGAAAGATGGCCCCCTACCTTGACACAGCTGATCTGGCCACCTGGATTCACATCATGGCAAAATTGAAACTAGACTGCTGTAATATACTCTACATAGGCCTCTCCTCAAAGTCAACCTGGAGATTCCGGCTGGTGCAAAATGCTGCAGAATGCTTTCTATCAGGAGCTAGGCAGAGCATGCATATCACTCCCATTCTGCAAACACTCCTCTGCCTATTATCAGTTACTGGGCTTAATTCAAGGATTTGACTACCATTATGGCCCTTGTACCTCGTATCTGCAGGAACAGCTGTTCCCCTGTGCGCCTCCATGGAAGCTTCACTCAACTGAACAGGGCAAAATCTACAGCTGCCCATATATGTTCTTTCCCTGTGATAGCTCCCACCTTATGGAATGGCTTGCCTGAGGATGTCAACAAAGCTCCCATTTTCCTGGCTTTCCACAAACTATGCAAAACTGAATTATTCAGGAGGGCTTTTTTATTCTGGAAATAGGACTACATTTTAAGAAACCGGCAAAGGTATAGGGTCTGGGTACTGCCTGCTGATGTATGTTTTGGGGTTGTTCAAGATGTCATGTTTGAATATTTATGCTTTGTTTCAGCAATGTTTCACCGCTATGTTCAGATTTATGCTAGTTTTCAAATTTCGGCAGCGCATACCTTGTATTTCTTCATTGAATGTCCTAACTGTTGACCATAGTGCCTTGCACTGGGAAATCTGACTTAGGTTTCAGTAAGAATGGTAGAATATAATAAATAAATGAATGAATAAAATTGCATGTTTCAGTATGAAACTCAGAGCCAGGTCACTGAGGGCCAAGCTACGAGTGACGAATGACACTTGAACGGCAAGTGTATTTCTCCCTGTTCACTTGCCCTCTACTCAATCCACTTGCCATTCAAGTGTCATTCGTCACTTGTAGCTTGGCCCACAACACCCTTTTGCATAATCATGGGTGGAATCCAGCCAGTTTTTTCCATTCAATTTCACCCTTTTTAATACACCCCCATCCCATGTAGCTTTTTTTACCTTGCAGGTTCCATGATTTGCAGCAGAGCTTTTTGATCGTCAAAGGGGACCACTTCCTTCCTTTCTCACCAGTGGAAAAGCTGGTTGGATCCAATACAATGTGTTTAATGTACTTTCAAAAGTGGTTTGGCAGGCAAAGTCCACTTACAGGGATTAGTCCTCCAGAATACAATGCAAACAAGTGAAATTGATGGGGTTATTACCTAAAACAACTTAAGTCAATAGCCTGCATCTCAGGAAAGACTTTTCTGTAGACAGATGGGGCATTTGTCCTGGGCATTAGGTTAGTTTGGTAAGGAGGACATCAGCAACCCAATTATTGTTTCTGCTGATTTTTTTTCTTTTTTGCTTTGCTGTTCTCGGTGCAGGAAAAAGGAAATATAAGTAATTGTACAAAGGGAAGGAAAGCAGCATTTAGATCGGTTCATTAGCGCACATGGGGTAATGCCCCACCAATTCAGCCTGCACCAGCCACCTCCTGCCTCTCCCTTTAGTGTCCTTAGCAGACAGTCTACATGGTCCCGGGCAGGGAGCTATGCAGTCAGTCAGCTGCTGTCTTGTCTTTATTTAATTCATCATTTCAGGCAAGCAAGCCCCTCTTCAGAGGCAGAGGGTTTCCCCTCTCTATTTAAACCAGGCCCATCCATACCACTACAGTAGTCCATTGGGCAGTAGCTGTCCTTATGGTTCCTTCTTAATCCGTGATTGGTCAATGGATCCATGGACCAGGCCTGTCAATCTTTTTCTTTCTTGAGGGAGGAGGATGAACAAGCAGTGATACTTTCAGATTGTGAAATGTCATGGCTACTGAGGCCCAAATGACATTGTGTGCTGTCTCTTTAGAACCTCTACCCACCCCATTTAGGATCAGGTTTATTCAACTGAGTTTTTTTTTACTCATATCCATTTCACTCAGAACCTCTAACCCTGCCCTTCCAAAGAAAGTGGTAGCCATTTTCTGTACGTAAATGGGGGGAAAGCAAGAGAAGAGCTTCAAAGGTACGCACCTCTCTAATAACGAAATCTTACTGCAGTATCAGAAAATTCTCTCTTAGTGTGAGCAGGGAAATACTGTCATACAGCCTTTTTCCTGGCTCTAAGGCTTCCAGGTTCCAGGCAGCTTACCCTTTTGCTCTCTGATCACTGCCGATTGGTGGGAGGAGGCAGGCCACCTGGTGATTGCCTGTCACTGGCAGGCAGCCTGGGCAAATGGGCATGCAAGCTCCTGCCCCTCCTGCAATGATGTCACTTCTGGAAGTGATGTCACTGCATGAGGCAGTGCCACGTGCTTCACACTAAGGTCGATTCTGTAAGAGTTTGGCAGTGTTGTTTTGGTAGTGCCCCTCCAACATAGCCTGCAGAATTGGCCCTGGTGCAACATGCGCATATGATTCCACCACCTCATGCTATGACATTACTTCCAGAAGTGACATCATCATGGTAGGGCACAGGAGCTTGCATGCACAAGGATCAGTAAAGTGAGTGAAGTGTCCCCCCACCCTCCAGGGAGACCTGACAAACCTTACCTGGTTCTGAGAAGAATGATGGAAGGAAACTTCTTCGCTAACTCAGTTGCTGGACAGAAAGCTTTCGCCTTCACCTTAGTTATAAGCTTCTAAGGAAAACCTAACTTCCTTCAGTCCTAGGGCATCTTCCGGTTTTGGCAGGCCCTTTGCAGAGAGTGCCTAGAGCCCTCATCCCTGTTGCTGCACCTCCTGCTCGCATCAAAATGCTCCTTCCACATCCCGATTCGGTTTCGTTTTCTTGGCCATGTCGGACGCTCCTCTCCGCAGGTCCGAGAGGAAGCGCCCGAGCAGCCTGACCGGGCGGCTGATCTGCGAAGATTAGCCCCCAGGACTCCCAGTGAGGGAGGCAGGGTCCGGGACGCGGTGGGAAGAGCCCCCTGAAATCGATGTGGGAGGTAAATTGCCCGTTTGTCCCTATGGAGGCCGGCAGATGTGCGCGGCACCTCGAGTGCTGCCAGGCCATAGAAAACGGCAAAGAGCAGAACTAGGCGGAAGCCTGTAAGTAAGCGAATACCTTCTGTTATTACAAGCACACGCGAAGGAGTGGTGGGATCTGAAGCTAAGAAGGCTCGTTCTTCCCCCTCGCTGAGTTTCAGAATTTGGTCAGCGCCCCCCCCCCCTAAAATGGCAGCGAAAAAGCAGAGTCCCGCTTTGGGCAAGTCAATCTTGGCTGCTCTGCAGGGGAAAGGAAAGTCGCTCGAGGACTTGGTGAAGAGGTCCGTGATCGAAGCCATAAAGCCCTTTGTTGACAAGCTGAATGAAACAGATCAAAGGGTGGGCTTAATTGAGAGCGAAGTGAAAACCATTAAGGAAGCAGCGGGGGGGCAGAGAAGTCTGCTCGGGAAAATGCGTCACTTGTGAGGGCAACGAATAAAGAGTTAAAGCTGGTGGAGAACCAGCTGATCGGGCTACAAGTGGAACGAACACAGACAATTTTGCGCCTCCAGAATGTGAAAGAGGAGGAAAATGAGGAATTATGGGGTCTGGCCTCGGAACTATTGGCAACACTCGCGAGGGCAACTAAAGAGGTAAAAAGTGCCATTTTAGAAGTCCGTCGGGCTTCTTCAAAATATGCAACGAAGCGTCAGCTGCCTCGCGAGATCATCATCGATTTTTCATCTAAGAGGATCCGAGACACTATCCTATACAACTCATACAATGCGGATCTGGACTTTCTGGGTAATAAAGTTAAGATACTGAAGGACGTCCCATTTTTAGTTCGGAAAAGAAGATTTAAGTATAAAAAGTTCGCAGCTCTTCTGAGGGAACGTGGAATAAAGTATAAATGGCTATTGCCGGAAGCTATCTGGTTTAGTTACAAAGATCAAGCTTACAAGATAATATCAGAAGATCAACTAAGGGATTTTGAGGACAAAAATCAAGAATTTCAGCAAGACACCAAGCAAGAAGAAAAGGATTTGAAGTCTGAAGGGGGGGGGGGAACGAGCACTGCGGTTGCAGTTGCTCAGAGAGAACTGCGTCCGAGGCCCGGAGGGGGGGGGGAGGAAGACTTAATTTGGATTGTAATCTGTATTTTGCAAGGTCAACCACTCCATCAATATCTTACAAAGTTTAAATTTTTTAATAATGGCAGTATGAAGGGAAAGCATTATTTGTAGTGTAGTGTTGTTATATGTTGCTGTTTTTTTTCTTTCCTTCCCCTGCCCCCCTTCTTTCCCTCTGTATTGTTAGTTAATGTAGGTAATAAAAAAATAAAAAAAAATTCAAAAAAAAATGCTCCTTCCACATCCCCTGCTTGCGCATCCTTTCTCTGATCACAAGCCTCGCCACTACCCACTGTCCCAAATGCACACACCGTATGCATGCTCTTTCTTCAACAGAGTTGAGAAGAGTTGCCAGGCCCACACTCATGAATCCCAGGGGTTTTGAGGGTATGGAGCCTGGGAGGAGGAATGGTCATGGAGAGAGCCGTGGCATTTCTAGAACATTGGGGGAGAGGGGGGTGTTGCAACATTACTTCCAGGTGATCACCTGAAAGTGATCTTACAGTGTCTCTGATGTCACCCCCCTGCCATTTTTCACCCACTGTCCACTTGATCAAGTGCAGGCAGTTGAGGCTGGGAGCTTGCCTGCCATGGGCAGGTGGGCACCCTGTTCGCCTAGTGCTGGGCAGTGCATCCTGCTGTGGCTGTGCGTGGAGGGTGGTCTCAGGAGAGGGCAAGGAGGGGAAGGTAGAGATGAAGGAGTACTAGTCTGCCCCATTGGAAGCCCTGGGCATCACCAGCTGCCCTATGTTAGGTTAAGCTGATGCCAGCCATATACATTAGGTTAAGCTGCCCTACATTAGGTTAAGCTGATGCCAGCCCTATACATTCTTGCTTGAGAGGAAATCCTATGAAAAATATTACTTGCTTCTGGTCAAACATGCAGAGGATTCCACCATTATGCCCACTGCACATGGTGGTGGAGGAAAGTGCCATCAAGTCATAGCTGACTTATGGCGACCCCTGGTGGGGTTTTCATGGCAAGAGACTAGCAGAGTTGGTTTGCTATTGCTTGCCTCTGCAGCCCTGGTCTTCGTTGGAGGTCTCCCACCCAATTACTAATCAAGGCTGACCCTGCTTAGCTTCTGAGATCTGACAAGATCGGGCTCACCTGGGCTATCCAGATTGGGGCACATGCTCTCAATTATTTTGTTATCAAATCTTTGTTATCAGAGATTCAGAAAAATGTTGCCTTCTGAAAGCAATGGTGGAGGTGCTCATGAAAGTCTGTTGCCTCTGGACCTAACCTCCCTTAATTTAGTTTAGGACGGTCGTATGTAGTTAATTGCCCAGTGGTGTGGGAATGCCTTTGACTTTTACATGTGGCCTAAGGCTTCCTTGCTTTGTGATGCTTTACAACACGGAAAGTTCGTTTTTGAGCTAGGGTTTTGGAGAGTTCTGGATCCAATTGAGATCCACTGTGCTCATAGCCATCTCTGCCTCATAAGCATCACTCTTCTGACTAGTGTGTTTTAGGAAAGAGGTCTGTGTGGGGGCAGACGGCAGCACATCTTTCCTACATTGGATGTTTCTCCTGTTGTTGCAATAGGAGAGGTAGGATCAGGTTGGGACTTCTATACGATATCAGTGCAAGAGAGGAGGATAGAGACAAATCCAGGTTTAGTTGGCTCTGCCTACTGTTGTCTCTGGCTCCACTACTGTTGCTCTATCACTGCTTTCTTACCCCAGCAGTCCTAATCGCTACCAGCTGCCACAGAAAAGCAGTTGAAGTCCAGGAGAGGAATGATAGCCACTGACTTGAGCCACAAAATGGCAGTCTGAACCCAGAATGTTCTAGTGTCCTAAGACCAACAGAAATACCACAAGAAAGATCATCAAAATTAGTATTCGTTATCATCACTTAACAAACATTGAGGGAAGACGGCATGATATAGCCCAATATCATCAGACCTTGGAAGCTAAGCAAGGTCAGGACTTAGATGAGTGCCGACCAAGGAAGACTAGTTACTCTGCAGAGGAAGGCAATGGGAAGCGACTTCTGAGTGTCTCCTGACTTGAAAATCCCTTGATAGTCACCAACCATAAGCTTGACGACATAAACTGAGCATATCTTTGGATCCCCTTACTGTGCAGTAGTCCCACTGAAGCACAGTTGCTGACACATTCCATTTTAATTTTAGGCTGATCTTTGACACAGCTGTGTTTCCTGTCTACAAACATTTTTGACTTGTGATGAATTATTAATTATCATTGTAGTTTTGACTGCGGAGATAAGGAACCTAGGAGATTTTAAAGTATTTATTTCTTTTCTTGTACGTGTGTAGGATTTGCAAGCAATGTGCCTGCTTATCTTGCTACCCTTGTTCAACAAGAATATGTGGATTACTCTCCAGTGCATTGCGGATATTGGAGTGCTCATACACCAAGATTTCACTAAGCTCATCCTGCCCAATATCTTAATCCGCAGCAGCTATGGATTCCTCTTACAGAATAAATTCTAGACTTTTCAGTTTTATTCTCATTTCAGCCCCATGCTTTGTGCCTGGGCAGAGCTTGTGAGAATGCGATTCTAACTTTTGAAACCACAGTGGCCCATCTATTCAAAATGGCCCTGGTTAGAAGTTACCAGGTTCCATTTTGACTTTCTCATACCTGCCCCTGTTATTCATTGTCTTCTCTTTGGGAAAGATAATGGGTATCGCCATTTACTATTTTTTTAGAACTGATAGTTTGATTTTCTGTTCTTCATATTTGCCAGCCTCTTATCCCAGATCTATAGAAGTCAATTATCTGAATCAAATGCTTCTTGTCTTTAGGGCGCATGTGGTTAAATATATGCTCATGAACACTAATGCCCATGTAGAACAGTTGAGAACTTATTGTACATTTGTCCTTATTGTATATTTGTCCACAAATGCCTTGATTTGTGAATTGGACAGGATAGGTTACTGCCTCATAAATATTGCATATTAGGGGTGCACGTGCACACACACCCACAAAAGGCATTATTGAGATCTAGGTATCTGTAATACCATATATATTTGGTACCCCTGATATTTGGGTCCAAAAATACTGGTACAGTATTCAAATCCAAGTTTTATTCAGGAATCCAAATATATTGGGCTCGATTACTCCCTAAGGGGAAAACTCTCCAGGGGGCAGGAAGGGCATTTCTTGTGCAAACTCCACTAATATTGCAGGGGACCTGTTCCTTCTTGTTCACTATAGATCTCTGACATTTTGAGACGATTGGACCAAGGGATCCAATTCTACAGACCCCTGAACAAGGTGCCCCCAGCCACTCTTTATTGTTTCTTATAGGGAGGGGAAATTCCAAGGCTTTCCCGGGCAAAGAAACCTTAACCAAACACACAGGGGCAACCCTTGTCCAAAAGCCAGCCCCAGAGCAAGTGGAGCCAACAAAGCCTAACAGAAAAAATGCCAAACAATAGAATTCCAGCAGAACCAATGTCACATCAGAGAATCTCCACAGAACCTCCGGGAAGCAAGAGACACTGTTACATGCCCAACAGAACCATTGTCACTCACAGAAGCCAGGAAGAACTCAGAGCCAATGTGGAAACACCACAGAATGGAAGCAGCTCCCAACACTTCAAGCACACAGCAGCAGAACCACCAACCTGGCACAAGCACTGTCAGTCACTCGGCAATGGCAAACAGAAACACACACACGGTAAACTGGTACAAGATCCCTCTCCCAAGGAAGGCCTCAGAAAGCAAGGAGATGGAGTAATTTTGGGTGGCCCAAGTTCCCCTCTTTCTGCAGTCTGCACTCCAGCCTGCACTATCACTCTCTGGCTAAGAGAAGCCTCAGGACAGAGTTCCAGTAGCTGCCTTTCATCACCTTTGTAAAGAAGAAAGTTAATAATACCCAAGAAAGACACAACGACACTCACTAGTTTTATTTTGGGTGCCTCTGTGGGTTTCCCTTCTGCTTGTTTTAAAACACTAACAAACGGAGTAGAACACTACACGTGAAGGGATCTTAGGGAATTTACAAAAGCTCCGTACTGGCAAAAACACTAGAAAGAAGTCAATTGCCACAATTAAAACTACTAAATAAATACTCGTTTCAATATATCAAAATCAAAATCCCACAACAATGGTTATAATCAATGTACAAACAAATCCATGTCATATGTCAATATACAAACAGTACATAAGTCATGTTCAAGCAGTGCACTCTCTCCCCACTGCTATGCACTCCATTAATGCAAAACCTTCCGAAGGTAAATCCTCAATGTCCAATAGGAGAACATTCACTGGTAAATCCCCCAGGTAAGTATCCACAATTGCTTATAAGTCAATGCTACTTTACAATAGTTAATGATGTTTTCCAACTTTGTTCCAGATGATAAAGACGACACTCAGGATGCCTGGAGAGGCGTCCCATGCCCAAGAATCAGGGCCGGTGTTTGTAGCCTGTTGTTTTGTCCTACGACATCTGGGGAGATAATAATTCCAATGAAATACTGTGTATTCTTTGATAGTGTCTTTGATAGTGTTATGTTCATTGGTGAAGATGCCTCTTATATTTTGTGTACATGTTTTAAAACACTGGCAGTATGGACTCTACATCTCTCTGAACTTTCCAGTTTCAGTGGTAAGAGAACAACATTTGTGGTGCTGTTTTTCTCAATTTTCTGCAGAGAATTGTGCCAGGGGGCTGTGAGTGTCCTAGCTTGGTTGTTGTTGGTGGTGGTGTGTTTGCATATGGGGGAGGGGGGATTCCATGTTGGAAATGTGGATTTTATACAATGTGGTGACTGGATAAACTGTCCTGCTAGTTTTCTACCTACGTTTTAAGTTTTGGGAAGAGCTCTTTACTCCACCTCTTCAACACAGACTGAGGGCCAAGCTACAAGTGACGAATGACACTTGAACGGCAAGTGGATTGAGTGAAGGGCAAGTGAACAGGGAGAAATACACTTGCCGTTCAAGTGTCATTTGTCACTTGTAGCTTGGCCCTCACTCTCAAAGTCCAGAGCTGGAATATCGAAGAGAAGCAAGTTGACCTTAAGGAATAATACAGATAAGGCACTGTTTGGGAACATTTTCTGTTTGGGAATATGGAATTGCACATCCCTACTGTGTACAGGACATTAACAGTTTTCAGCAGTATTAGTGAGAGGAAGGGGTAACTTAGGTGGTAATTCTTGGTTTGAAAATATGGCTCTTTCAAATACATGCAAGTGTCTTTGGTGTCTTCCTTACAGGTGCAAGATTTTGTGGCTTCCCTGTTGCTAGTGTGGTTGCAAATAATGTACAGCAGCAACAGGACTTCCGCGTGGCAGGGTTTCCCATGGTTTTCCTGCCCCAGTCTCTCAGAAGTGGTTGTCTTCCCTTCTCGCTTGGTCCAATAGGGCTTTTGCAGTTTTTTTTGGGGGGGGGACAGCACTAGAATATCATTATATCAATATACCATTGTAATGGCAGGTGTAGCAGTTCCTGGGAATTCTGAGGTTTCGTTTTTTTCAAAAAAGAAAACAAAAACTTGCCCCTTCCCTTGTGGAGATATGATGTTTTCTTTCTGTCTCTGTGAGGGAAGAGATTAAATACTTATTTTTTGTTAAAAAAAATGAAAGCTGAGAATTCAGAGTAATTGGTACACCTTTTGGTACAATGGTATACCAATACAATGATATTCTGGTGCCAATGGTGGCTAGAGGAGAAAATGGCTGCCATGTTGGCTGGAAATCAGTCTTCTCACTCATGCAGCAGCCATCCAGGTTTTACTATGATTTCCCCCAAAACTTCAGTGCATAGCAGGTTTGAGAAAGATCGGAGAAAAGCTGGGGAAACCCAAATAGGTGTACAAATGTACCATGATGCCGTAACAATGCAGGGGAAAAAAAAACACTTTCCAAAAGCATTGAACTTGGGGCAGATAACCCATCAGGTAAACATTTTGTTTTCATCTTTGAAATGTTGGACAGCCTGCCAGATCTTTTTCCTAGAAACCAGATTCAAACACTTATCGTTACAAATCCTTCCTCGTTCAAATAATCCCTGCAGCTAGCTGCCTTAAAGCCATTGCTTCAAAATATGTGAATATGACTTATTCTAAGTGCTGTGCATTATCTTATCATGGTTACAATAATAACAGGATCCATATAATATTTATGTTAGCCATAAAAATACAGCTCCTCATCAAGTTCCTCATAAATTCAACTTAGTTGGCAAACACAACATTTATTCTAATGCCACAATCTTCGGCTTCCACTGGAACTGCAAATCTGGCAATAACCATAATTTACTCCAATTTGGTGGGGAAACCTGTCATCATTTATTGCTAAAGTAGGATCCATATTTGTTAAAGACCAAGGAAGAATCTATAATAATGGCCCAGAGAGCCTGAAAAATAAAATAAAGAAACAGTTCTTGGATGCGACCAGTTTTCTAATGTAGTGCCTGTGTGTTTGCCTATGACAGTGGTCATATTTTGTAGTGACAAACTCTACTTTCCTATTTGCTATTAATCAATTGCTATGTTGCTGATACAAATGCAGAAGGAAAGAATATGCAGTAAAAAAAGAAAAAGAAATCATTTATGCTTTGAACTACAAAGTATATTGAAGTATATTAAAGGCAATCGGTGACAGTTTTGCCAATAATTAATTAATCTAACTGCTCAGTGTCTTAAAATATGTGCAGATTATACAGTAAATGGCTTTGCATAATCTGTTTCGATTTGAAATTGATATCTTTGTGTTCAATTTGTTTCCAGGATTCCAAAAGCTCCATTGTGAAGCGGTCTGTGTCTGGCACTGCCACCCTCCTTTCTGCCTCTCCCCACCAGCAGGCTGGCAACAGCAGGCACTATCCCCAGGCCCTGCAGAGCCTCTTCCCTAAGCACATCAGCTGCAGGCACCTCCACAGAGCCCCACTGGAAATGCAGATGCCAACACCCATGGGTCATTTCCTAGAAAAAGAGCTGCAGCAACTCATTAGCATAACTCATTAGCATATGTCACACCCCTTGATCGGGCTAAAAAGGCTGGAATTTGGCTGCTGCCAGATAGGGGAGTGTTCCCCCACATAGCAGTGGCCCGATCAGGGCCCTTTTGGCCCCAATCCAGGCTGAAACAGGCCAAAAATGGCTCAAAATGGTCATTTTGGGCACATTTTGGCATGGATTGGCCCCAAAACACCCCAGATTGGGTCAGTGCTGGGCAGGGAAAAGGTCCCCCAGCAGGCACCGACCCGATCCCGGCCGTTCCAGCCCTGATCCTAGCAGGAATGGGGCCAAAATGGCTGAAGATAGCCATTTTGGATCCGTTTCAGCTAGGATCAGGGCTGAAAGGGCTGGGACTGGGTCGGTGCCAGGAGGGGGAGGCTTCCCCTACCCAGCACTGACCCAATCCTGGCTGTTTCAGCCCCAATCCCAGCAGAAAATGGCCCCAAATGGCAGAAAGTAGCCATTTTGGGCCTTTCAGGCCCAGATCCAGGACAAAACAGCCCAGATTGGGTTGGAGTCAGGCAGGGGCACTCTCTCCAGCCTGGCAGTGACCCTGTCCAGGCTGTTTTGGCCCTGATTTAGGCCCCAAAGGGCCCCAAAGGGCCCCAAAGGACCAAAAATGGCCCTTTTGGGCCAGGATTGGGGCCCGGTTACTGCCAGGCGGGGGAAGCTTCCACTGCCCAACACTGAACCGATCTGGGCCCATTCGGCCCTGATCCAGACTGAAACAGGCCCCAAATTGCCAAAAATGGCCCTTGTTGGCCCATTATGGCCCGGATCAGGGGTGAAATGGCCTGAACCAGGTTGGTGCCTGGTGAGGGATCCAATCCAAACCATTTTGGCCCTAATCCAGGGCCGTTCGTCCCCAAAACAGGCCCAAAATGGCCAGAAATGGCCATTTGGGGTCTATTTCGGCCTGGATCAGGCCCAAAATGGCCAGGACCTGGTCAGTGCCTGGTGAGTGAGGCTTCCCCCACCCAGCACTGACCCAATCTGGGCTGTTTTGGCCCTGATCTAGGCCCCTTCATCCCTGAAACAGGCCCAAAATGGCCAAAAATTACCAATGTGGGTCCATTTCGGCCTGGATCGGGGCTCAAACGGCCGGGACTGGGTCGGTGCCAGGTGGGGGAGACCTGCACCAACCCAATCTGGGCTGTTTTGGTCCCAATCCAGGCCCTGTCAACCCTTATCCAGGCCAAAAATCGTCTGTAAGACCCCTTTCAACTATATGATTCTATATTCTAGTGTTGATCTTTAAAAAAAAAAATTGCAAAAGCCTGGTTGGCCCAGGGGAAGGGGTGGCTACTCTCAGGGCACTGGAGAAGGGAAACTGTGGGGAAACCCCTTTATTGCTCTGCTTAATCTTTAGCTGCATCAGCAACAGAGAAGCCACAAAATCCTGTCCCTATGTGAAAGACACCAGAGATCTTTTGGCTGTATCCTGTGTATTGGAAAACAGAATGAAAACAAATACAATTTAAACTGGAAATAACAACAACTGCATGAGGACTGTAGCTTTTTAATACCCTCGACCCACTGGAGCTGAACTATTGGTTCCCACCAACAAACGCACTAGACACTTGGTGATGGGCCAGCGGCAGCAGCTCTGTGGCCCTAAAAGCTCCCAGGCACATATAAATATGAAATTGTATTTCTAAAGAAAATATCTAGAGTGCTGCCTGCTCATTTGATGACAAATTCTAATAAAAACAGCACTGGGTGTTTCATCTGAACATCAACCTTTCAAATTAGTCTTGCAATTTCACTTTATATTTTTATTGTATCATTTATAACCTGCCTTTTTGCTCAAACTTAGATGGCAGTTTGGGGATAACTTCTAGGAGCTTAGGATTTCTATAGATGTTGGAATCACTTTGTAAGATTTATTTTTAAGGGGAAACATGACCATAAAGTTAAATAAGTCTCTGTGTGTTCTGCCTTTCTTCATTCTAAGGAGTTCATGAGGAGAGAATCATTCAAAGAGGCATTGTTGTACATTTCAACAAAGAACTGTAAAACAACCATTGGATGTATTTGTTAAAAGAAATGAGGCTCACTGACTCACCAGTGGGCGGAGTTGTCACTGAAGGTGAGGACAAAGTGAAGGCATGGTTGAGCCTGAAGAGGAGGAGCATCCTTCCCATCACTGGCCTGGCAGAGTGGTCAGCGCCATTACTGGCTATCCACAGCAGGAGCAGTATGTTCCCCGCCCACCCGCTGCTCTCCGGGCAGCAGGGGACTTGTCACAACTTTATGGGTTGGGCAG
This sequence comes from Eublepharis macularius, assembly GCF_028583425.1. NCBI lineage: Eukaryota > Metazoa > Chordata > Lepidosauria > Squamata > Eublepharidae > Eublepharis > Eublepharis macularius. The sequence continues at coordinate 22,185,836 of NC_072796.1, forward strand.
TTTTTAGGCATTGGGCCAGATCCTCAAAGGGTGAATGGGACATTTGGGCACCTCACCCCGATGGATCAGAAGGCAATGGCTGACCAGCGTGGCTGGCAGCAGAAGAAGGTTGGCTTTGGTGCCCAGCATGGGGCTAGAGTGGTATGCATCAGTTCAGCAAGTGGGCTTGCCAATGCCAGCGGGGATCCATTGCCCATATCCCTGGCCAATGCTCCATCTAGCTGTAATCAATACAGTTGAGGCCATTCCAACCAAACGATGGTGTCTGTGTGAGTCATTGCCGGAACTCAGACCGATGTAGCACATAGGTGACAATACAGGGACTTGTTCTATAATCTCATCACCCCTTTTGTTTTGCAAAGTGCCTCTTGTGGACATTAATGTTGAACTGACAGAAATCTTGATTCATCTCTAATTTGAATCAATTCAAGTATGGTTAGATGTAGATCGTCCAAACAAATTAATATTTTTAGAAGTCTTTTTGTTTGTACTTCAAGTGGCTAAAATGAGCAAATGTGTAAAAGTAGCTTACATTCTGCTCCACTGGTGAAATGCAGGTCATACGAATACAGAAAATTTGATCATTAAATTACTACATCTTGTGCCTTAAGCTGTCCCACTGGTAACATTTATCCTTCCTGCCAAAGAGATCTTGTGGCATACATGGAATTACTATCCTCACTACCAACCTGTATGGTAGGGCACCCCTATAGGGTAGTTTTCATATTTGAGGCCAACCACTGAATTTCACATTTGGCTGAACGAGAACTTGAACATCTTCCATTCTCTCCACTATACTGCACTTGCTTGGGTTACTCTCTATGATTCTTAATGGCTACCATTCCCTGCTGAAATAACAAAATTGTAGAGGAAGCTGCTCCATCTCTCAAAAATGTGGGTCTGAGGAGTAGCTCGTCCATTAGAGGGTGTTGACATCCTTAAACTCGAGAGCAGATTTTCCATTTTCATCTTCTCATCAAGTGGTTTTCACTAGCTGATGCTATTTATATACACACTCATCAATTTCCAGTTAGTAGAAAAACCTCTCAGTGTAGCGTGTTGAGTGTTACAAAAGTAAGGAACATCTTTTTGATGACTGCTCTCATACGACTATGTGGTTGTCTTTATCATCTCCATCAGTTTCCAGCTGTATGCATGGGTGTGTGTGTGTGTGGGGGGGGGGTCAGCTACTTAAACAGGAAGCAACTGGAACTGTCATAAACTGCGCACTCCCCTCTCATTGGCTATTCTTTGCAGATAGTCTTCTTCCCTCCCCAATTTACAGCAATATTTAGCTGATAAACATCACATTGTGTATCTCATAAATTCAAAAGAAGTAAAAGCGAATGCACAACACTGCATTTTATGAGGCAAAGTCTGTTGTTTTAACAGTCAATTTTTGGATTCTATCTATAGCGATGAGTTCTCACACAGCCTGATGGGAGTTCAACTTTTTACCGACATGTTTTTAGAAAGTGGGTGGGGCCAGGGAGGGCTTTTTGAGTTTTGATGTTTGTGGTATACTGCAAACAGTGGCTTTATGTAAAGTACTTTACCTGTGCAAAAAGCTGGGTGATATTCTAAAAACACAATGGGACTTGATTCTGACTAAACACGATTGGGCTGCAAAGCTACACATCCCGTTAAACTGAGCTTCTGCATGAAATGTTGGAGAGCTAATATAAGAGTTATTCAAGTTCAAAGATCAAGTTCAAAGTTTATATATATATATATATATATACACATACGTATGTTCATATGTATGTATGTATGTATGTATACAACAATACAACAATTTATACAACAGTATAAAACTCTAGTCCACTTTCCAGCATTTAACATTTCCTTAGTCAACCAATTCCGTTTCCTAAGTACTAATACACAGAATTTTGCAACTGCAAAAGAAACAATTTTCTGACAATCTTCTAAGAGGATATCCAGAGAATATCAGAGTTATGTATAATCTTACTTCCTGGTGTTTTGCAGTAGACACTACCTCCTGTTGCAGCCATTTTGTGGTTGTACCCACCCTGCTGCATCAGAATTCTAATGGTTCCAGCAGACTGAAAAAGGACGGGGAGCCCTACTTTTAAAAAATGAGCTAATCAATCAGTCACTGTGTGCTTATGAATAAACACTGCTTTTTTAAATTAAAAAATGTCTTACTGTTTAGTTTATACTGCCAATCCTGCTTGGGGCTTGCCCCACCTTTAAGCAGGTGGCAGCCATTTGCCCCACTGCAGGGATGGAGGCAGACAGCTTTAGCCTCATCCGGGGATTCAGCCTGGGGGCGGAGTCTCGCGGCGTCTTTCTGCCTCTCCGCCCCCGTGACTTCAGTCTTGCCTCGTGCTCGGTGGAGGCAAGACGTTGTCAGTTTGCTCCCCGGCACGAGGCCTTGGCTGACGCAGGACCAGTCGGATCGTCGCGGCTTTCTTACCCGGCTGGGTGAAGGGTTGGCTAGGGCGGAGGGGCGGAACTTGCTCTCCCCCCCCTGCCTTCGCAGCGACTGGCCGTTTGGCATACTGCTGCCCGGCTCGGGGTCGTGCGGGGTTTGGGATATTTGGAGTGCTTTGCAGCCGCCGCCTTTACTGAGCTTCGGGCGCCGAGTGGGGGCGCGGTGGGCGGCTTTCTTTCCCCCCGCCCTTGTGGTCGGGAGGGGGTCGGCGTGCGAGCCTGCGTGCCGTTCCCCCCCCTCCCGCCGCCCCGGTTCGTTCAGCAGAGCGAGGGACTGTAAGGAAGGAGCGCTCGTGCCTTCCGCTTCGGCGCGGCTGCGTCCCGGCGCCTCGTCTGTGCTCTGCGCTTCGCGCAACGCCCGTTTGGCCCCTAAGGGCAACTGGGTGCCTCGCCGCCGCTTACCTGGCCTCCGGCGGCTCTGGGGTGGGGGGGTATTTCTCCTGCCCACTGCTGCCGCGGCGCGCCATTGGTTACGGGCCGGCGGGCCGTTTTCAGAGCCCCCCCCCTCAACCCGGTTTAGGGCGGGCGTGCATTTGGGGGAAGCCTCCCTGCACTTTTGTAACAGCCGGCTCTAATTTCCCCCGGCTGTTGCGGTGGCCATTTTGTCCAGCCTTTGGCGGCCATTTTGGGTGCGGTACCTCTAGCAGACATTCTGGGCCCTATAGGTGCCAAAGGTACCGGAGAGTTACTTGCAGGGCCTGACCTGTGTCATCTCCCCCGGTCCTTGGGCTGTATCGGGGGCCGATTTCTCGTGTCTGGGCCTTTGTTGGAGCAGTTGGGCACAGTGGTTAAGTGGTCTGGCTGTGAACCAGTTTTCTGGTTCAAATCCCGCTACTGCGCTGTAGCTTGGAAGGTGGCCTGCTGAGCCTCCCCTACCTGCTCCAGCTTCTTCAGCTGTTTCTGTCAGGGGGCGGGGTTCCACCCTGTAGACCTGCTGTAGCGCAGTGGTTAAGTGGCTTGGCTGTAATTCAACATTCCTGTCTTTAACTGCCACTTCTTTAACTTGATTTAGGATGCCACCCAAGAAGGGTACAGGTGTGGCTAAAGGCAAGCAGCCTGCAAAGCGCCCACCTAAGCGCGTGGCCACTGCCTTATCATCTGATGAGGAGGACGATGTTCCCGCAAGACGCGATATTTTAGCCAGGATTGCTGCTTTAGAGCAAGCACGGGCATCTTCCGCTCCGTCAGTGGAACCGGCGAGTAAGAGACCCGTGAGGGTTGCGTCTAAGACTGCATCGCTTAACGATATTCTCTCTCATTTAGCGGCTTTAGAGGGGGCATCTTTGGGTGGTACTTCGGCTCCATCTACTTCTACGGCTGGTAATATCGTTGAGGACGAGGTGGCGGAGTTGGCAGCCACAGAGGTAGAGGAGACTTGGACCCAGGATGCTGGACAAGTGGCGCTGGTGGTGCAACCGCGCGAGGCTGACGGTAAGTGTTCTTGGCCGCAGCAGCCAGGCGCTTGGCCTTGGGGGCAGGCGCAGCAAAATGCACCACATGCGGCGGGTACGCACTCTGGTTCCTCGGGGGGTCCATCTTGTTCCAGTTTGTTTCCGGATTGGGGCAACTGGTGCCAGCCGGCTGTCCCTGGGCAGCCGCCTGGGGCTGCTAGTTGGGTGCCCCCCTCGGCACAGTTTCAAGGCATGGGCATGGTTCCACCATGGGGCTCTTATTATGGAGTTCCCTGGTCCAATTATGGTTCTGTGCCTTATAGGGCCCTCCCAGTTGGGGACACGGCCATGCCGTTAGGCGATCATCTTACCCCGGCCACTAGGGAGAAGATCCTGCGCGGGGATTATGTAGATGTCTTTACCCTTCTCTTCAGAGATCTGGAGAAGAAGGATAAAGAAGACCTGGAAGACCATGACAAAGAGTGCATCAAGAGGCGCAAAATAGATAGAACATGGCATAATTGGCTCCCTGGTTTTCTCATTTACGCGGGAGTCATAGCTAGGGCACAGCCCTGGAGGGCGGCACCACTGTTCCAGTACATGGACATTATTTATAGGGCTCACACGGAATTCTTAGGAGCAGCCTGGCTGCAATATGACGAAGAATTCCGGATGCGGGCGGCCTTGAACCCATCTCTGCCTTGGGATCAAGTCCACCAGCACCTGTGGTTGCAGCTGATGACCCCGGCTAAGTCTTCAGTTGGGGACAGGTCTGATAGCGGTCATATTGTGCAGCGTTCTTCACAGGCTTCTGGGGGGTTTGCCCAGGGTTCTTACGGTTCCCGCGCCTCGGCAGGGCAGTCGGTTCAGCCCCGGCTGCTTTGCTTTGAGTTTACCTCGAAAGGGGTCTGCAACTGTAAAAACTGTCGGTTTGGACATGAATGCCCGACCTGCCGAGGTCCGCATGCCCTCAATGCCTGTAAGAGGCAGCGGCCGTTTGGAAAGAAAGGGGGTGGCCCCTCAGGGCAACAGGGGCTTAGTAAAGGGCACCAGCCCAATAAAAGTGAGGGTCCTTAAGGCCATGTTGGATGACTACCCTAACAAGGTGGATGCCCAGTTTTTGTTACAAGGTTTTTTGTTTGGTTTCCGTATTCCTTATCAAGGCCCCAGAACCGCCTTCATGTCAGCCAATTTGCGTTCAGTTATTGGCATGGAGGATGTTGTGCGGGCAAAGATCCAGAAGGAATGTGCCGAGGGCAGGGTTTTAGGCCCTTTCCCCTCCCCTCCAGTTCCTTATCTGCGGGTTTCTCCCTTGGGAGTAGTGCCTAAGAAGGCAGCAGGTGAATTCCGGCTTATTCACCACCTGTCTTTCCCTAGGGGCGGTTCGGTTAACGACGCAATTCCTGAGCATTTTTGCTCAGTGCGTTACACTTCCTTTGACCAGGCGGTCAAAGTGGTTAGACGTTGTGGTCGGGGTGCAGAGATGGCGAAATGCGACATCAAGTCAGCATTTCGCCTTCTCCCTGTGCACCCAGACGACTTTGAACTGCTGGGGTTTGCCTTTGAGGGCAAATTTTACATGGATAGAGCCCTTCCCATGGGTTGCTCCGTTTCCTGCGCAGTGTTTGAGCGTTTTAGTACGTTCCTGGAGTGGGCACTATGTCACAGGCAATGCTGCCGTGACTCCGCCCAATATTTGGATGATTTTATCCTGGTTGGGCCCACACACACGGGTCAGTGTGCTCGTCTGTTGGGTGATTTTGTACGTTTAGGTGACGAGTTGGGTGTTCCCTTAGCACACGAAAAGACGGAGGGTCCCACGACGGTTTTGACCTTCCTTGGGATAGAATTGGATACCGAGCAGCAGACTTCGCGGCTGCCCTTGGTAAAGCTCCAGGAGTTGCAGTCTCGATTGCAGACCCTCTTGGGCAAGCGGAAAGTTTCCCTAGTGGAGCTCCAACAGGTCGTAGGCCATCTTAACTTTGCATGCAAGGTGGTGGCGCCAGGTAGAGCCTTTCTGAGGCGCCTTTGTGATGCAATGAGGTCACTTCGGCTTCCGCATCACAGGGTTCGGGTTTCTCCAGGTATGAGACAGGACTTGGAAGTTTGGTCCCAATTTTTGGGCAATTTCAATGGTGTTTCCTTTTGGAGACAAGAGCTGTTGTTGGAGGGTGACCTTCAGGTTTCATCTGATGCAGCGGGCTCCATTGGTTTGGGAATTTATTTCAGGGGGCACTGGTGTGCTGCGCCATGGCCCGCCGGCTGGATGGAAGCCGGCCTCTGCAGGGACCTTACGTTCCTTGAGTTCTTCCCGATTCTAGGGGCAGTTTACTTATGGGGTGGGGAAATGGCCAACCACTCCGTGCACTTTTGGTGCGATAATATGGCAGTGGTGCAGGTCGTGAATTCCCTCTCTTCTAGATCCCCCAGGGTAATGAAGCTGGTCCGAGCCTTCACCTTAAGGTGTCTCCACCTTAATATTTTGTTCTTAGCCAGACACGTACCCGGGTTAAATAATGAAGTGGCAGACGCCTTATCTCGTCTGCAGATGGACCGGTTTTGACAGCTTGCCCCAGAGGCGGATTTGCTGCCTGCCCAGGTTCCTTTGGAGCTATGGAGGATTTGGAATCCGAGGCATTCAGGGCTATCCAGTTAGCTCTGGCCCCTAGTACCAGGAGAGCCTACGACAGGGCGGTGAGGTACTTTGCGGAGTTCAGGCAGGAGTCTGGTCTTCCGCAGATTTGGCCAATTCCAGTTGAGCATGCAGCCCAATTTTGTGTTGCTCAGAAAGGTAAGGGGCACAGGGTTAAATACATTCGTAGTCAACTTGCGGCTTTGGGCTTTGCTTCGAAGGCTCGGGGCCTGGTCGACCCCACGGGTGACTTCCGCATCAGGAAAATGCTGGAGGGTTGGTCCAGGGAGGCCATCGTTCCGAGGGACGCCAGGCAGCCTATTTCCCCTAGTATTCTACAGGGTTTGAGGGCCATGTGGCCGGTGGTCTGCAGTTCCCCTTTTGAGGAGCTGTTATTCCATGCAGCTTCCTTGGTTGCATTTTTTGGAGCTCTTCGGGTCAGTGAGCTCGTTCCCCAGTCCCTTAGGGACGTTTCTGGTCGCGCTATCTCCGTTTCTGATGTTAAAATTCAGGGAGAACAGGTGAGGATTCGCATTAGGCGTTCTAAGACCGATCAGATGCATAAAGGGGTAGAATTGTCAATAGGGCAATGCGCAATTAAGGATTTGTGCCCGGTGGCGGCTTTGGAAAAGTATTTGAGAGCACGGGGCTCAGCGCCCGGGGCACTGTTTTGCCATGAGAATATCTCCCGCTTACGAAATACCAGTTCTGGACTGTCACCGGCAGGGAGCTCTCAAAGTTAGGGCTAGAAGGAGTCAAATTTGGGACCCACTCTTTTCGTATAGGTGCGGCTTCCATGGCCGCAGCGATGGGGTATTCGGGAGCTGAGATTCAGAAAGTGGGGCGGTGGCGCTCCTCCGCTTACAAGGCTTATGTGAGGCCCCTGGCTGGTGGGCAGTCATGCTGACATTGTTTTTCTTCCAGGTGCTGTGGCGTGGCGCGATAGGATATGCATTCTCATATGTGGCCATAGTATGGTCTTTTGGACGGCGCACCAAGCGAAGAGGACGCGGATCGGGTCCCAGCTGGGACTCAGCCGTTGGGCCACAGTGGAATGGCAAGGCAGAAGAGGCCTGCGTTGGGCAGGTTTGCTGCCGCTGTTGTTTGAGGGTCGGAGTCTCCCTCCCCCACATATTCTTGTTGTCCATTTGGGTGGCAACGATTTGGGTCTCATGAAGGGCGTGGCCCTGTCTTGCCAGGCACAGGACGACTTCCGTGAGATTATGAGAAGATGGCCCGGTGTTCTCATTTTTTGGTCGGCGATGCTTCCGCGTTGGGTGTGGCGGGAAGCATTGGACCATAGGGCTGTGGAAAGGGCGAGGCGGATGGCCAATAGAGCCCTGTTTAGAGCAATGTCAGGGGGTCTTGGGATCTATTTGCCCCATCCGCAGATAAGGGCCGAGTCTGCAGACCTCTACCGAGGGGATGGGGTACACTTATCCAACAGTGGTAATGCCATTTTCTTGAACGACCTGTGGCAAGGGCTGCGCCTGGCTTTAAGCCACTTGTGGGGCGCTGAGGCCTAAGCAGAGGCTTGGCCTCTGCGGTGGCAGGGTGTTAGTTAGGGAAGAATCTGTAGCGGGCCGGTGAGCACCCTTGGCACCTCCCCATTGGTGGGGAATTGGGGTCTGCCAGATGTGGCTGGCTGCCGTACGGCCCAGTTGCGTGGTTAGACGCCCTGGTGGGGAACCCCTGGACAAGCCAGTCTCCCCCCGCTGCCGTACGGCCGGGTGGGGGAGCTTTACAGGGGTGAACCACTTCGCCTGGCCAGGCCGGGTCCCAGCCATTGTCTGATGGCTCGCACCTGGGGCAGCGGGTGTCTCGCCCAGACAGGTCAGGGCGGGGTAGGGAGCGACCCCAGGGCCTGACCTGTACCGCTAGTTAGGCCCTTGCCGTAGTTAATATTTTCTGGTTGTTGTTTATTAATAAAGCGGCCCATTTTTATAATCCAAATACTGTGTCTGTCTCTTATTCCTAATAGTGGGGCAAATTATCACTGTTCGCAACATTATTTTATTCACGTGCATTTTCACACAGCCTTATGGGAGGTGTAGTTCCTTTTTCATGTCATTTACTTACCTGACCAGATCCTCCATGAACCTGGTAGAATCATCCCGCCTCCTGTACAGATGGAAAAGCTCCTGCAAAGAAAGGAACTCCACCTCTTGTGAGGAAACCAAACTTCACTACAACTGCTAGTGTGTAGCTGCAAAGTAATCTGACAACTGTTCAAGACAGATTGTGGAGAGGGCAACAGATGAAAAATTCTGCTGAAAGATTATTGCGGCCTAGGGTTGTGAGGGGTGGAATTTCTTTTGCTGAAATTTCCTTTAGACTGACAAACATGTTTGCCTGTCAGATATGTTTACAGAGAAATTTGTGGTGTCCCTGCTGCTGCCCATGAAGATACAAAACTGCATGTGGCTTTTAGCTCCTAGGTTTCAAGGTTACATGCAGCAGATGTTCCCAGCTCACCCTGTTCTCTGTCAGATACTCCTCCAGCATATTTGCCATGTGTTATGAATTTCTTGCTGCAGTGTGTAGTCTACCTCTGAGAACATGCAGAGGGAACCTGTTTTGCTGACTGGTTGCTAGCTGCTTAACTTTCAGGTGTTTTGGTTACCATTTCCTGACTGGCCTGAGAATGTGGCCTTGAAGTTTCAGCCAAGACCGCACCAACCTCCTAAGAGACTGAGCAGAGCTCATCCTTTCCCTTCTCCTCTCCCTCCTGGCTCCTTGGCTCAGCATGCTAAAATCCTAATGGTCTTTCTTTCCCATTGGGGGCAGGGACTTTGCCTTAACGTTGCTTTGCTATTTTGCATCACTTCAGCCAATGATCCTGTCTGACCATCTTGATACTCGTATTCTTCTTTAATAAAGTAACTTTAACTCATACACCTGATACAGTGAAGTGCTTGGGGAAAATACCTGGCAAGACCTGACACTTTCTTGCCTTCTGTAAAAGTTGGGTTCTAGTTCAGAATGACTGTGGATGGAAGAGTCAGGCATCACATATACAGTATGGTGCTTTAAAGCACTAGTATGCTGCTTTAAACCCTTTAAAGCAGGGGTCTCCAACCTTTTTGAGGCTGCAGGCACTTTGACAATTTTAACACAGGGTGCTGGGTGCAACCAGAAAATGGCTGCCCCAGGAGGCAAAGCCAACCAGAAAATGGTTGCCCCAGGAGGCACAGCCAACCTCAAAATGGCTGCTCTAAGAAGTGTGCTCTCTCACACACACACACAGAGGAAGGTCAAATGCAGGAGGAAAGAGGGGTAATTTTAAAATAAACATTGTGAAAGAGGAATTAAACAAAACCAAAACTATGGTGTCAGCTGCCATTGCAACAATGCTATTTTAATTTGCACAAATGGATGTTCAATGGTCAATCAGAAGCCCTGCTGGGCAAAAGACTCAGCTGCCCCCATCCACTTTCTAAAAATATTTGGTGGGCTTCAGGAACGGTGTCAGCAGCTACCATGGCACCCATAGGTACCGCACTGGGGACCCCTGCCTTAAAGCTACAGGTCATGTGTCTCCCGGTCTGGACCTCACAACTTTTGTATCAAGATACCAGTTTACAAAGGAACTGATAGAATTCGGCAGTGTGGGAGACAATGAATATATGCATTTTTCTCTAGGGGTTCATTCTTCCATATTTTGGAAGCTGTATAAGAAGCAATGAGAAATAAATGGAATGGTCATGTCTTTTTGTGTGTGTGTGCATTTCTGTGTGTAAGTGAAAACAGTTCCCTAAGCTGTATGTATTTGTAGACAATATTATTTGTTATGTTCTTTTTTTTTCTTTTACTTTAGGAAAAGAGAAGGCAAGCAATCCCCAATCAACACTGGCCATTTTGCTTCAGGCTGCTGCATTTTGCCTTTTTCTATGGACAGTCTGGGAATTCTACTTTTCATTTTGACTGTGAAATAAATAGAAAACAAAACACAGTTGTATATGAAACAGGTCTGCTGTTTGCACTCATTTGTACCTATACATTTTGTCAACTGCTTTTACTATCTTTGAGTTTGTAAGGGTTTTTTTCCCCATTACTTTATTCTAGTAGCAAAATGAACTACAAAGCATACTCTCATTCAGTAACAAATTGTCACCAACAAGCTTTATATGGAAACATTTCCTTTATATCTCTTCATCTTGCAAAGAGTAGACACTGAAGGCAAAAAATGTTCCAGGTTTGCTGTTGGCAGATCCTGGTATCCCTTAAAATCGGGCTTTAATAGCCTGCAATTATTAGGTGCTTCAGAGAACAAAGCTAGACAAGGGGTGGTGGTGAAACAGCTGGTGACAATTGGATGAGTTAGGGTTTCATTATGTGCAGGGCTTTTTTCCTGGGAAAAGAGGTGGTGGAACTCAGAGCAGAACCACAAGTGACAAAAGGCACAGATTGCACACTTGTCTGCTTCCCTCAAGTTTTGATGGGAAATGTAGGCAGCTTGGCGGAATGTTGGACAAGTGACAGTTGAAAAGTCCATTGGACAGCAGTCAGAGAGCGAAGCTGCGAGACCAGGATGCCTACATTTCCCATCAAAACTTGAGGGAAGCAGACAAGTGTCCAATCTGTGCCTTTTGTCACTTGTGGTTCTGCTCTCAGTGGGTTGCCAGAACATGGAGCAACTCCTGGAGGGAGGTGGTGCCACTGGTACCACATGTGCACACACAAAGTGCACGCATGCTTCCGGGACCATGCAATGATGTCACTTTGGATCAGCTGGAACAAGAGAAGGAGTTTTTTAAAAATTTAAATCGCCCTCATCAAAAATGGTCACATGGCTGGTGGCCCCACCCCCTGATCTCCAGACAGAGGGGAGTTTAGATCGCCCTCCACACCATGCGCAGAGGGCGATCTAAATTCTCCTCTGTCTGGAGATCAGGGGGCAGGGCCACCGGCCATGTGACCATTTTCAAGAGGTGTCGGAACTCCATTCCACCACATTCCAGCTGAAAAAAAGCCCTGAAATTCACATGAAACATCTCCCATGGATCAGGCTGGGAAAAGCCCCTACCGGACTGGCATCAGACATATGACTGAGGATTCACTTTGCATGAAACTTTTATTAATTTAGTGTTAGAAAACTCATTTATTTTTAGGGTGTTAAACTACTTGCTTGTCTCTTGGAATCTAACTGATGGTCAATGGAAATGGACCCTCTGTGCTCTTACAATTGCTAAAAGACTTACAGTGAAATTCTAAGCAGAGTTACTTCAGTCTAAGCCCATTGATTTCAATTGGCTTGGACTGGAGTAACTCTGCTTAGGATTTCTCTGTTATACTTCACCACTGGAAAGACAAAAGCCCACTTTCTGTAAATCACTGGACTGAAAACCTTATAAAATTATCAGCGTTTGAACATATCTCATGTTGACTGCAATTGCATATGGACTTATTTTTAGATATTTGGAAATCTTTTATAGATACTTATGTATAGATTTGCTAATAGTGTTTTTGTAGCCAGCATTAGTTTCTTTTTTTTCCTGTTTGCTTTTTATTTTTTTTCTGTTTTGCACAAATAAAATATCTGTTTTTAATGAAACCTTTATAACTTGGAAGAAATGCAGTTTCTGATAGGGGTCACATAACATAACACATTTTTTTGCATATGGTAAAGCAATTCAGAAAGCAAAAAAAAATGTTATGGGGATCTGAAAAGCCTTGTATTGTTGTGAGAGATGGAAAGTGAAATTGAGTGAACCTGGAGTTACAGTACTGACCTGATATCCTCCAGGGTACAGGGGGCTAATGTCGAAGTGGAATTTGGATAACTGTATGTAAAAATAAACTTTTAAATAAATTTTTGGATGTGTTCTATTCAATAAAGCAAATGTCATTATTATACATGTTTTTATGCAATATTTATTGTGATTCAAAACTGTAAAGGTTTCATGATTCAAAATTGTAAAGGTTTCATGTGAACACCATTTACTTTCTACCCTGTTCTGTTCTACAATCTAGTACAGCTGAATGAGTGGTTTCAACCATCCTTCCCTTCCAGCACCCTTTCAGGGACTAAAAAACAGCTGGGGGACATAGTCCCACTGCCAGGAACTGTGTGTCTTCCCACAGACATGGTCACTGGTAGTGGGACATTTGGGCACCCCTCAGACATTTTTAGTTGGTGAAAAAGCATTGGATAAAAGGGAGGGAAGACTGAGAGCCAAGCTACAAGTGACACCTGACACAGGTTGGACACTTGTCAGCTTCCCTCAAGTTTTGATGGGAAATGTAGGCATCCTGGTCTTGCAGCTGTAATGGAGAGCCAAGCTGTAAAACCAGGATGCCTACATTTCCCATCAAAACTTGAGGGAAGCTGACAAGTGTCCAGCCTGTGTAAGGCGTCACTTGTAGCTTGGCTCTGAACCTCTTCTTCCACCATGCCGGGCTGAGTAGAATGGGCCGGACAGCATTTTTAAAGGTGAGCCCTCAGTCACACATCTGATGCAGTTTAGGGTGCAACAGATATCTCATGTAATAAGAACCTTACTCTAATGCTGGGGTCTCCAACAAGCAGCTTGTGATGCCCAGTCAAGGAAACCCAGCCAGAAGACCCCTCCCGAAGGCTCCAGCCAAGACTTTATGAGCCTCCTGAAATCAGCAGCAACTGGGTGCAGGAAGAGAAAAAGGGCAAGGTTCCAGTAACTCTTTTAACAGCCCCCAGGCACTCCCAAATAGACAATAGATGAAGCAGCCAAGTTTAACTGGGTCTACCTAGAGGCTCTCATATCAGCCTCCTTCCCACTCAAAATTTGGGAGAGTTTCCAGAATTAGGTTTTCTGACAGCCTTAGTGCAGGGCAGGATCTAGCAGGTGATCCGCCTTATCATAGGCTGAGAGCCAGTTTGGTATAGTGGTTAAGAGCATGGGACTCTGAAGAACCAGGGCCGTTTCCACACTACTTACCTTCATCTGGAACACGGCGGAACATCACAAAAACCCCCACGGAAGATAATGTTTTCTCGCGTGAGTTTTGCACGATGTTGCTATCTTCCACGTTTTTTTCGCGATGTTCCGCAGTATTCCCGATGAAAGTGAATAGCGTGGAAACGGCCCAGGTTTGAATCCCCACTCCTCCACTTGAAGCCAACTCTCTGGAGGTCTCTCAGCCCCACCCACCTCACAGGGTGATTATTGTTGTGAGGATAATAGCATACTTTATAAACCACTCTGTGGGTATTAAGTTGTCTTGAAGGGTGGTATATAAATCAAATGTTGTTGTTGTTAAAATAAACCCATCATCTTCTTGGAGACTGCTCTCTGCCACTCCTTATCTTTTGTTCACTTATCACTGCCTCGCCTTATGATTAGCTCATTCTAGATCATAAATATCTGTACTAGTTGACAGAACCAACCTGAATATCCCCCGCCTGACCGTTACTTTAAAATCATGCAGTAGATTTCAATCTTTTTGGCTCCAAACCAATCTGGAGCAAGAAGCATCCTCATCTTAAGACAATCAGCATTTTTACATTATAAATATAGCCCCAAACCCCCAATATTTGGCAGCAGTTTTTCCTGATTGTCCAGCTACTGCTGCTGTGTGACTTGGCACGAGCCTCTTGGGGACATGAGCTTGTCTCTGTCCCCAAGAGACAGCCTCAGGGCCAAGCTACACATGACGAATGACACTTGAACAGCAAGTGTATTTCTCCCTGTTCACTTGCCCTCCACTCAATCCACTTGCCGTTCAAGTGTCATTCGTCATGTGTAGCTTGGCCCTCAGAGTCTCTCTACATGAGACTCTTTGGTATGTGTTTGTCCAGTGTAAGGAGATGCAATGTTACCCAGGAAGAATAGTAATAAAAGACAGAGCTGGTGGAGATAGCTCCTCAGAGAGTTTGTTAATTTCATATTCACCTCCCCAAAGGCTCTGTCAATTTCACCTCTCCAGACTAAAACTGTGTGGGATCGCAACCAGAGGGCAGTGAGGAATGGAAATGGGCTGGAGCTGCCTTCCAGAGCCAGGCTTAGACCCGGAGAGGTTATAATGGGCTCTGTCTTTTAAAACTATTCTTCCTGGCTAACATTGCATCTCCCGACACATGTTCTTCATGTGTCACATGTCTCATGTAGAGAGACTCTCAGAGTATGAGTCCCATCTGGCAATGGGCCTTTTCGACAACTAACCAGGAACTCTCAGTAATTAATCAGAACAGGTTTTTTTTCTTCCAAAGGGCCTTGAGATGGGCAAGTTAACTGTGTACTGAGATTTATACATTTCTGCTAAATGAACTTGGGTGCTTTTTAAACAGTCATTTTTGGCTTGGCTTTGCACAATATGTATAAGCATTTTAGGAGGCCATATTTTTCAATAAATGCAATAGAAAATAATCAGCCAAAATTCTGTCATATTCACTGATAGATGTAGAGCAATTTAAGTTGAAATATGACATGATTGTAACGTGGCTGGTCCTGTATTTTATACTGACAACTTCATCATTTCTAGCTTGCAGAAAATCTGGCTTTCTATATTAGCATATGTGACATGACTGCATTTGCATAAATATTTGATTTAGAAAATGCCTCACAGGCATAAAAGTAACTGGTAAAACATGGAAAAAGAACATAGTGTTCAATCACCTTTTTTTCAAAGATTAACCTTTTGGAAAATTAACTCGTTCTCTTGTAATATATTTTTAAAACCAAACTGAGAAGCACAGAATTCCAAGTTTCAGCTTCTCCAGTGGTTCATGGTATATTTGGCTTGCTTGCCTACAGGCACTTTTGGAATTGGTCCTAGGTCTTGTAAGATCTCTGCCTGTAGCATATTATAAAATTTATATGTGCATGAAGGTGATGGACATGAAGGATGCCAATTTAGGAGAGGTGTTTGTATGCAATGACATGTTCTTCCAGAAATTCTTCGCCAAGAGATGGGCATAATTGGGAATGACACTAAAATTGTGGATTTTATTTTTTGCTTGTATTGGCAGCAACAAAGATGCATTTTTGAACTCTACTGCCACACTGTTTCTTGGCCCTTTCATAGGTAATATACTTTGAAAATTAGCAGTTCCCTTATGAATGTCATTGTGAATATGCAATGCAAAAATACAGCATTGCAGGACAAGAGACGCTGGTGAAATTAAACTGGCAACAAATTTGTGAAGTGAGTGTTGAGGTTTCTCCTGAGTCAAAACCTCTGAGGGACAGCAGAGAACTGGTGGGGAGGAACAAGCCTGGATGTCTGCCTGCCAGCTAGCACAAGCAAAGTATTTCCTTCTGGTATCCACAGAGTGTAAACAGTAGCTGATGCATGTCTCAGGCACAGGACTGAGGAATGTATATCTCCTCGCTTCCACCAAACTTCTTTTTCAGTGTTTATAAGCAAAGTCTCTACCCTGCTTAGTACAAGTACAGCCGCATATAAGTACAGGACACCTAAACAAGACCTGAGCTTATATATTATCAGAAAGTCTTCTGAAAGCTTGCAAGATGATGCAATATTAGCAGAAAGTAGAAACGCTGTGCACAGAAATGGCAATTTAGAGAATCCTTATTGGGGAGAAGATGGGCTAACAATTGTGGTTGGATGATGTCTCTGTCATTTACATAATCTTCTAGGTCAGAGTCCAGGCTGCCTCTATCTCAATGATCCAGAGGAGTTAGCTGTGTTAGTCTGTAGTAGCAAAATCAAAAAGAGTCCAGTAGCACCTTTAAGACTAACCAACTTTACTGTAGCATAAGCTTTTGAGAATCACAGTTCTCTTCGCATCTGATGAAGAGAACTGTGATTCTTGAAAGCTTATGCTACAGTAAAGTTGGTTAGTCTTAAAGGTGCTACTGGACTCTTTTTAATTTTTCTATCTCAATGAATGAGAAAATGAAACAAGAAAATGAGATTTGAGAATAACTTTTAGATTGAAAGGATTCTGCCTGCTCCCAAATGTCACAAGTCTGTTCAAATTAAGTCCCTTTACTATATTTCTGAAAAAGGAATTGTTTGGATCAGGTTGTAGTTAATAAATACGTGACTGCACATCCACAGTTAGTGGATGGGGTGGGCCATTTTTTACAGCTAAAGGGTGGAGACATCTGCATAGTTTTTTTTCTTTTAAGAGGGTATCACTTAGCCAAAAATTCAGGAAGAAATTGTAGAATGCAAAATGCCACTTAGAACCACAAAAGTGCCTGAATTTTATTTCCTCTGTACAGTTCACCACAATGACCAGTTCCATTTCTGTGGTGCTTCAGAAGATCAGAGGAGTCACATAGTTACCTATGCAGTGCAGAAATGCTTCCCAGTCTTCCCGGTCTTTACTGCAGCAAAGGGCCAACCTTCACATTCAAGACTTTAAAGAGTCAAGTTCTGTAAGCCACCATACCAAGCCTGCACTATTACATACGCTGCCTGGCAAGGCAGGAATACAGTTGTCATCTCCTGGCCAGGAGATTGGAAAAGTACTCAACTGTGAGTCATGGGAAAGGTGGTCTAACAGCCCCACAACACGCCCCCCTCCCCAGGTGTGCAAAATCTGCAAATCAAAGAGTTCTTGATCCCTCTGATCTTCCCCCTCACCTCCTTCCTAATTGCAGGCACTCAGAAATCTGAAGGCTTTTCCTGCCTCAAAACTCAGCAAGCCATAAATCAGCCTCTTGGTATCAATAGATGTGCCTGATCAAACCTTCTCTGGTTTTATTGCCTTACAATGCCGGAGACACCCTTTTGAATTATTGTGATAAGTGAAATTCTCCATCCTGCCCCAAAGGATGGATTTTCCCTATAAAAAGGGCAGCTTTCTAGCAGCCCTGGGTGTCTTGGGATCTTTCCCCGTGCACCTTCAGACTGCAGTCTGAGTCCCCTCTTTCTCCGTGCCACGAATTGCTGTTTGCTCATTATTACTCTGCAGGATGTCCTGCCCTCTCCTCTTCTAGACTGGTAACTATGAGTCTTCCTTTGATGTGCTTTCCCACTTCTTACTGTTTTCTAGCTAGGTCTGTGTGTGAGTGCTGTGAGTATTCTGTGCAATTTCTCTTTTAATGCTTTTTAAATAAAAACCACTCCTGGGCCGTTTCCACACTACTCAACTTCAATCAGAATGCCGCAGAACGTTGCGAAAAAAACACGGAAGATAGCGTTTTCTCGCATCTTCCATGGTTTTTTCGCAATGTTCCGCAGCATTCCGATTGAAGTTGAGTAGTGTGGAAATGGCCCTGTTGAACATCTGCCTGTTTATTAAAGTGTTCTCCAGATAAAGCAATCCTTGTATAAATTGGTTAAAAGATCCTGCAGTTACCCTCCTCATGCAACCTCTCCTTGATGCTAATTCCCTCACAAAACTTGCAAGGAGACCCATTGGGTAACAGTTCACAGTAGCCACACAGCACAGAGGAGAGGAGAGGGTCTCCACACCATTAAGCCCTTTCCTGCAATTTTTGCTCTTTGGGGGCACAGAGTTCTTTGGAGGAAAGGGAGTTTTCCTATGCACAAAGGAATTCTAATGTCAGTGAGAATTTTATCCCTCTTTGAGAAAACAAAGACTAATCAGATAATAAAGTGTGTGCTTGAGATCTTCCAAATAGATATTTGAATAGTGAAACAATTTGTGCTGTACTGTGCAGATTACGTTGGTGTATTATTTAATCATGAAGGGTGAATATAACTGCTAATGATCTTTTCAACATAATTACCACTGTAATTTGTTTCAGGCTATTCAAACATGGAGGTCATTGTTGTGTTTGCTGAAATGATGTGCCTAAATTATACCTGCTCGATTCCTTAAGCGATTTTTGTCTAATAAATATGCAGCTGCTCCACCAGGTAGGTTTAGGGTGGTGGGGGGGGGGAACACTTTGCCATAGTCACACATCACGAGAGATGCTCTGATATCACCAAGCAGATAGATAACAACATTTCTATTTGATCTGTCTAATATCTCAGCTCCCAGTTGGCAGTTTTCGGCAGAAGCAGGGGCAAATGACGGGATAATATAGGAGAATGTAAGCCAGGAAGAATCTTCATTATCTTAGGTAGTTGGCATTAGAGGTGTGCAAAACAAAACAAATGATCAGGAAATACACCCAGAAAACATTGTTTTGTTTTGTTAAAACAGCTTCTGGAACAGTGAACCAAATCCGGAAACTGACTTGTAATTAGTCCCTTCCACCAAAATGTTTGTGCATTTTGTTTGGTTCATATCTCACAGCACCAGCACTAGCAGGCAGCACTGGGCTCACTTCACAGGGCAGCATCTTAACAGCACTCAACAATCAAATTCCAAGGGGGAGAGCCCTTACATTATTAATTAACTCTGTTGACTGGAAGGGGCAATGTACACATTATGCATGAGTGCATCTTTTTTTCTCTGTCGCTGCCTGGGCAATGGCATCGTCTCCTTGCCAATCGGGTTCCCGCAAGAGGAGACCCCTCCCTTCCTATCAACTTTGAAAATGTTTGGAAAGAGCAATGTGCAGACTTCAATCACAAGCTGAAATTCTAAAGAACCTTCCCTGGGAGTAAACACTATTGAAGAACATGGGACATACATTTAAGTAGACCCTCTAGGGTGCACCGTGGTTTGTTTTGCCGCACTACCCAGACACTGGTCAGTCTCCCCCACTGGTCAGTCTCCCCCAAGTATCAGATACTTGGATGGTCACTGTGAGGACAAATGTACTGGGGGGTGCAAGGGGTTTGTTCAATCATATTTGATAAAAGCTCTGGAAGGCTTCAATCATAAGCTGCAATTCAAACAACACTTCCATGGGAGTAAGCACAAGGAAACATGAAACTGACAGGCAACAGTAGCATGCAAAGCTAATAATTTAGTGGCACTAAAGAAAAATAAAAAATACACATAAAGCAGGATTATTTTTCATGTTGCTACTGCTTCACCTGCAGTTGCTACCCCTTTGCCAGTCAGTTTCTCATCACAGTGTGCCCTTGCCACCGACCCTTGGCTTCTTCAGTGTCCACTGGGATGTGTGTGTGTTTAGTGTAACTGAGGAAAAACTGAATGGATCAATGGTTTAGAGGGAGGACTGTGTTCTGTGCAATCTTGGCACCATTAAGTGGAATAACAGCTACCTCAAAGAGCCTGGAAGCCCTTTATAAGAGCTGTGCTGAAACTAATGATAATTGAAGAAGCCCAAATGGATTAGATCTGAGCTGGCCACATTGCACCTGGAAAAAATGAATAACAGCACACAGTTGGTTTAGAAACCAAATAAATCAGAACCCCTGGACCCAAAACTGAAACAGAAATGTTTCCAGTGCTCACCTCTAGTAGGAATGTCACATTTATGACTGATGAAAGGAAATCATCATTACTCATTGGGGTAAGGAATAATGTATTCAAGATGGTGGTCATCAACTTAATGGCCTTTTAAAAACATGCGTTGGAGAAGGATCTGGCTATTAGTTTTGCTATCTTAATGGAAAGAGACAATATACTTCTACATGCCAGAAGTTGGGGATGAGCAACAAGGAAAAAAACATCGAGCCTTGTAGGTAAGCTGATTGGCAGATGATTCAGTAGGACAATGGTTATATTATTATATCAAAACAACTTCTTCAGACAAAGGAGAGCTTTTAATTCATGATTGATTGCATCAATTGTTCAGTTGCTACTTGATGACAATGGACCCTTGGGAAGTCACTTTCTTTCCAGCTTTCGGCTCATGTTTGTCTAATAACTATTTTTCATTTACTTTCCATAGGAAAGTTTTGAAGTCTGAGTTTGGATGCCTTTTTTTTCTGGGAAAAGAGGTGGTGGAACTCAGTGGTGGAACTCAAGACTGCACAGTGATGTCACTTTGGGTCAGTTAGAACAAGGTTTAAAGTTTAAATTACCCTCAGCAAAAATAGTCACATGGCTGTTGGCCCCGCCCCCTGATCTCCAGACAGAGGGGAGTTTAGATTGCCCTCCATGCCACTTGGCGACACGGCGGGGGGCAATCTAAACTCCCTTCTGTCTGGAGATCAGGGGGCAGGGCCACCAGCCATGTGACCATTTTTAAGAGGTGCTGGAACTCTGTTCCACCGCGTTCCCACTGAAAAAAGCCCTGGATGCCTTGAACGTGAGGCACAATATCTCATATATTTTGCACTCTTCCAACATTGCAAAATCTTCTTTAGGAGACCTATGGGTCACAGCTTTCATATCCTGTACGGTCCAAGTGGATTAGTTTTGATGAAAGCTAATCAATGAAATCAGTGTTTTTAAAGGACCACTACACCTCCGCTGGTTCAGTATGTGAACAGCTTGTTTCCCTGGTTTTGATGGACAAAAATATTTTCTCGTGACATAAAATACCTGCTGTATTATTGATTCCCATCTCACTACTCCATTTGTGGGTTCAGTGGAGGCATTAAATTGGAATGAGGCTCTTAGAAAACCATTTTTAAAAATCCTATAACGTAAAGAACAAGTCTATTACTGAATGTTAACTGTTGGGAATTCTTTGTGGTAAAATATTATTCTATAGCTTGTTGAAGTTCATATTTGCATGTAGATATTGGCCCATAAATGTATGCCTAAATTACAAATAGTTTTGTTGCTATTACTGCACATAGAATACTGGAAACTAAGGTCTGCAACCTGGCACATGAGTAGGTATTTTGGGTTTAGTTAGTATGTTTTTTGCAGTCCCGAACTGGGAACCACTACACTGAGATTAGGTAGGACCTGGCATAAATGACTAATAGTGCAATCTTAAGCACAGTTACAACCTTCTAAACACATTGACTTCAACGGCTTTAGAAGCAATGCTTAGGACTGCATTGCAAGGGTCCTAGATCCGCTATAACAGCCCTGGTTCTAGCATGCTGAAGAGAAATGGCGGGAAAAGACCATCAGTTTATATCTTGCTTTTCAGCTTCCAGATGCTGTTGGAAACAAAACCATGAATACAATAGAGCTTCCTGGATGAACTGACAAAACAGTTCATCTTAGGGATGTTCTGAAAGTTCATTTCCAAACATTTTGGTATGAAAGGGAGCTCTAGGGAGTGAGGCAGAATGTCCATCAACCTGCTCTCCCAATGCCTATTTCTTTCGTACTGTTTTGCCGCAATGAGACTGCAAAGTTGTGCCACTGTCTGATACTACAATAACCAGAAGGTACTGGGGAATGGCACAGGAACTATTCAAAAGTCTACTCCATGCTTTATTACACGTCCAGAGTGTCAGTATCTAAAACACTTCCAGGCCAGATTTTATTTGTGCCTCTCTACAGGCTGGGTCTAGATGAGGTGCTGTGGAGGACTCTGTTAGAGGTCTCCTGCTCCTTTCTTTGTTTCATACCATTTGTTCATAATAAAGATGTGAATAGAGCTGCTTAACGAAGAAGACATTCAGAATTTTCCTGAGTGACAGCCTCTTACATAGTGAGGTGAGAAGGGAAAGAATAACTCTGTATGTGTTTATTGGCATAGGAATAGTCAGCTCCTTTTTGAGGGCTTTGCACAATTAACAACAAGTAATGACACGCGTGTCCAGTTTGGCTCAGCTCTGCCTCTTATGCTCATAGGCATGAGAAGGATGATCTAAAATGGGCCTCTTGGGTGCTTTTGATGCCTCTAAACCAGTGCAACTCTCTTATTCTCTTTGCCTCCAGGCATTACATGGCACAGGTGTGCAGTACAAAGAATGTAGGGCTGCTCTAGCGGACACCAAGAGGGTCCTGAGGAAACAATAGAAAGGGAAGAGATTAAAACACAAACTTTATTTTGAAACAGGAGTTTGCTGTGTTAGTCCGTAGAAGCAAAATAGAAGTCCAGTAGCACCTTTAAGAATAACCAACTTTACTGTGGCATAAGATTTTGAGAATCACAGTTCTCTTCGTCAGATGCATCTGACGAAGAGAACTGTGATTCTCAAAATCTTATGCCACAGTAAAGTTGGTTATTCTTAAAGGTGCTACTGGACTCTTTTCTATTTTGCTACTACAGACGAACACAGCTAACTCCTCTGGATCTATGACCATGGAAAGCACCACATTCAGCCAAATGGAGAGGAAATCCATCAACCTCATGAAGAAACTGGCACAAATACAAACAGACATCATCTTCCTTTCTAAATGCAAAAAACCTGGACATTCTACCCAAAAGAACCCACTTAAATCCACTTACTGCACAGACTACAGTGAGAAACCACCTTATCCAGGAAACTCTTAATTTACCTCATCAGACTGATGTACAGCAAGCAACAAAGAATCAAGCAAGAGATCTCTGAAGTAGACTCTTCCATAAAAAACAATCCCTCTACACAAACCAGGAGCTGGCAGATTTTTACCAAAACCAGAGAAACCATCTATTGCACACTACTTACTGAATTACAGAACAAGAAAGAGAAGAAATTCTCAGAACTCCTGCATGTTACAGGGAACAACAAAACCACTTTAGATCCACCTCACAACATTATCAATCTCTCCAGCCACAAACTGAGCCAAGCAGAGGAATCTGTCCTCTAAGACTGAAGGAATTTTTCAGCCACTCTGCTGAACAAAATGATGAACAAAGCACTGAACAGACACCATCACAGCAGCAATCACCTTTCCAACCTAGCAATGCACAATCATTGTTACAAAGCTCCAGAAAAAAGAATTCCACATGGACACCCCCTGAGGGCCGCAACTCCTCATTGGACTTTTACATTGAATGCTTCCGTTGACGTACACAGGCTGAGATAATTGACAAACAAGATGCATCTGACGAAGAGAACTGTGATTCTCGAAAGCTTATGCTACAGTAAAGTTGGTTAGTCTTAAAGGTGCTACTGGACTCTTTTTTATTTTGAAAAAAACTCTTTCTTTAACTCCTTTGATAAGTAAGTTTTTCATAGTGGTGAAACATTAGAAAAGGAAAAGGCAAAAGAACAAAGTTTTTCAGCTAGCAGGAAAGAAGTAACTCAAGATCCCGGAAATCAATTCCATTTTTTTTTTAAAAAAAACAAGTCTTACTAACCTTATAACTTCTTCTTTTGAAATTGGCTAAGGGTTTAAACTAAAGCTGTACAATGCACTTTATACAAAAAGAATTCCCCTCTCTCCCATCCCGTTTCACCCTTTTGTTTATGAATGGAAGATTTTTGAATCCACGGATCCTGCTGGTGTAAGCAAGACTCCCCCCCCCCACACACACACACACCAGGTCCATAGATTTTCAAATACAGTGGCAACAACATCCATATCAGAAATGAAACAATGGCAGCTCAGTTCATATAATGCCTTGCATAGATTAGCAAAGAAAATAATTTGTGGGGAGCAAAAGAAAACCACCTTTGGGTCTTTCTTGAGCCGCAAACTAAGAACCGCCATTGCAAAGGAAAAACACCGATAAGACTATGTCGACCAAGTGTGCTGATTGATTGATATAAGTGAGAATAAAAAGGGCTTTCACTGTCTGATAGCTGTCAAGTCACACAAACAGTCCCTTGGCTTGCAAGGCAGGGAAGCATCGCTATCAGTGTTTTTCCTCAGCTGTGGCAAAGCTGGATGTTGCCAGGCTATCCTGTGCAAACCTCAGCACCACCTCCTGTTCCTGTTATGACTGTTCTGCTTTGGAGCTGTAACAAAGTCACTTCACAATACCAGTTGTCTT
This sequence comes from Eublepharis macularius, assembly GCF_028583425.1. Classification (NCBI taxonomy): domain Eukaryota; kingdom Metazoa; phylum Chordata; class Lepidosauria; order Squamata; family Eublepharidae; genus Eublepharis; species Eublepharis macularius. The sequence goes on from NC_072796.1 coordinate 22,209,868, forward strand.
CTGAGTTTCATTTCAATCCACAAGAAGCTTGATGACTGCAATCTTTCTATCTTCCTGCTAGAGGAAATGCTTTGTTTGATTATGGTTCTCTGTGGTGCAGTGGAAGAATGCAATCCACTTTGTTTATTCGGTAGCCTGAGGATTAAAATAGGAGTGGAACTCTAGGCATGAGGGGTAACGGTAGAAACAGAAGGAGGGACTGAAAAATTTCATTCTACAGGAAACAAGGCAAGCTGAAGTAGAAAGGTGAAGTGTGACACAGCCTCCAGAGGCTTCCACACAGCTTTTCTCCATCTGCTCTGGTGATGGATGAAGAAAATGGCCGTTTCCACACAAGTTGAATAATGCACTTTCAATGCACTTTAGTTATCCTTTAGAAGTGGATTTTGTGTTTCACACATGAAAACCCAGTTCCAAATGATCACTAAAGAGTATTGAAAGTGCATTATCCAATGTGTGCAGAAGCAGCCAATCAATGGGATCAGGGAATATCTTACCAGACCAGAATGGGAAGAAGCCCCAGGAGAAATGATTTACTGCTGGTGCAGTAATGTCTGCATTTGATCTGAGAGTTATTGGAGTCTGTGTCTGTGGGTCATCCTCAGCTCTCATGATCTATGGGAGGCCAGCTTTAGGTGATTGCTGGGGACACAACTTTACAAAGAAAAGATACAGAAATCTGACCTTGAGAGGAGCCAGAATTTTATTCACATGGTGGCAATATTCCAACAGAGAAGGACAGTAGATGTACAAAAGGTAGACAATCAAACAAGAAAAATTAGATCAAGTATCTTTGGTTTTGAGTTCCTTTACCGTACATCATTTCTCTTCTGTAGCAAGAAAGCAGGAAATGGTATCACCTTTCCATAGAAAACTCTTTTCCTGTTACAGAAAGATCAGCTATATATACAAGTCATGGATTAAATATAAACAAATGCTGCAGTCCTGAAAACACATTCCTGGAAGTAAGCCCCATTGAATAAATTGGAAATTGTTCTGAGTAGACCTATTTAGGATTGCTTCCATTGTGTCTTAACAACCACAAAGAAGGGTAAAACAGAGACTGAAAACAGCTCTGAGTTGCTTGATAGATGGAGGCTGCTTCCACACACGTTGGATAATCCACTTTCAATACTCTTTAGTGAACATTTGAAACTGATTTTCCATGGCCATTTCCACATGCTGTTAAAGAGACGGTCTACTTACTGAAGGCTGGCATTTTTTTCCACAGATTCCAGATGCCTCCGATTTCAAAGCGGAAGCAGGCAGTTTGTCTTGTGTCTAATCAGCGACTTTTCTGAGACCGGGATTTCCCGCTCTTTCTTGTGCCGGGTCAAGGACGCTGACTAGACACAAGACAAACACCCTGCTTCTGCTTTGAAATCGGAGGCATCTGGAATCTGTGAAAAAAAAATGCCAGCCTTCAGTAAGTAGACCGTCTCTTTAACAGCATGTGGAAATGGCCTATGTGTGGAACAAAAAATCCACTTCCAAAGGATTGTGAAAGTGCATTGAAAGTGCATTATTCAATATGTGTGGAAATGGCCGGGGTCTTGATAGATGGGATTGTTGGGAGAGGGAATAATTTTCCTGTCCAATGTAACAATCACTTTGAGTCTATCACTTTATTTACCAAGGCCAGGTTTCAAACAGAAGCCTTGATCGTACAGGAGCTCTCGCTGGGACTATGAGATGGATGGGAGAGCAGGGGAAGGAACTATGGCATAAAGGATTGGAGCTTTCTGTCCTTCCCCCACTCACATATGGTTTTCTATAAAAGATCAGCCCCCAAATTGTCCCTGCCCAAATAACCCTGTCTCGTTTTTTCATTTTATGACATTCTGTTTTGTGACATTTCTTGAGTTGACATTTTGTTTCTTGATGTTTCTCAGGTGTTTGTTCCTTTATGGGGGGGGGGGGAGAGCACAAGATTTTTCTTAGTGATTCTTTTTAATTAAAGGGAAATTGTAGTATAGGGAGGCATCTTAAAAAAAACTACACTTCTTCAGTTAATCAACAACAAGAACTATTACTTGGAAGAGTTCTGGAAACAAGATTTGTGCTTTTTAAAGCCCAATAATGTACTGTTCCAAAGCTTGCAAACCACTTCATGGTGGGGTTGATGCAACTGTTTGTAGCGTCAAGTTGTAAACCAGTGAAAATCTTCCATTCCTGACATCGCCAAGCACCCCATCAAAGCTATTTATAGTGATTCTCCTAGTTTTGCAATAGCTCCCCTATTTTGACACCAAGATAAATGTGGCTGTCAAAAGGATCCTTTAACTTACCAAGAAAATAATGTCTCTTCACGAAAAGTATAAAGTTAAATCTTAATAACCAAGATCAGCTGCAGCTTTATCTCGATGTCAGAAGAGTTGTTTTCACATAGAGCTCATTAAGCTGTTCTGTAAATGCCTAGTTCCATAAAGAACCCCACCCTACCTAGGAAATGTATTAATTCATTTGTATACACATACTTTTAATAGGCAAGTCTGCTGCTATTTCTCTTGCTTACAATCATTGTTTTTACATGATGGCTGACCTGAAAGAACCTTGAGCCGTAAACGTGACTTAACCAGTTCTAATTGGCCCTGAAAACTGAAAGTGACCTTTGAAGAATTTAAGACCCGGCAAGTAAATCTTAACTGCTTTGGAACTGCCTCCAGCAGCAGCAGCTCACATCAAGTCATGTTTGTTTATTGCTGAAAGCCAAAGGCCACTGAAATCTTAATATGTATAGAAATGTTTAAACAGATATAAAGACCACCGATTGTTTAGAGGAGCTAAAACTGAGCAAACCTCAAAACACTAATATTTACTACTGGAAAAAATAGATTTTGCCCCCCCTCCATAAAAAGGTTAAACTCCAGTAAGTTTGAGCAATTTGCTATCTGGTCACAGGCAACTCATAAATCTTTTAGGTAGTGATGGGCAATTAGGCAACAAGGTAAAGTCCAAAGGGAAGAGTTGGTATGGAATCAGAACTGACATCTCAATTTATTGTGATTGAGCTATTTATATACACAAGTCAGGCCCCTCAATGAATCTACTCAATGGTTTTATTCAAAGTTCAAATCAAACACTGGGCGTAACAACTTTCCACCTGCTCAGTAATTATTTTACTTCTACTGGCTTTCCTATTGTTTTGTATGCTACAGGGATAGGAGCAGGTGGAGGCAGCCAATAGTTCTGCTTTGACTGCACAGTATTCATTTTTGTGAAATATATGAAGGCACCTGGGGCACCACCTGGAGCAAGAGTTTTACCACAGGTAAGCTGATACTTTGAGGGCAGCTGTGTCTCTTAATGCTGTAGGATTACAGGTATCCAGTACATAGTACCACCTTCCCCCAAGGATTAGGTGTAGCCCCAGTCCACAGATTCAGACATCAGGACCACAGTGGAATTCAGTGCTCTGGAAGCACATTTTGGACCCCCCCCCCGACTTGCAAAGAAAAGCACTCAGTTCTCATGATCTATGGGTGGCCAGTTTTAGGTGATTGCTCATTTCAGGGAACTAGCAGAACCACCAATTTTTACCAGCTTCCTTCCCTCCGAGGACTCTCAAAACGACTAAGCAGGTGCTTAATACACATGATTTTTATTAAAAGGGTATCAAAAGCAATCATACAAGGGCATATACCACACAGAGACAGAGCTGCCTAGGAAAAGCAGAGAGGAGGTTGGATAGCATTTGGGGGTTTGGGGCTATAGTTACCAGTCCAGAAGGGGAGCAGCTTGAACATTCAGTGCTTCACAACAGGAAGGAGAAGGGGGCTCAAACGTGCAATCTGAGGGTGCGTGTCAAAGCATGGGTGGATCCAGAGAGCACACACAGAACTATGGCAAAGGGTAGCCCGTTTATACTGTGGATCATGCGCAGGAGCAGGATTGCATCTTCTGTCCAAAACCAATAACTTAATGGCCGTATCTGGGCTGAGACAAAGAACTTGTCATTAGCCTTGAATACCAAAGGGGATGAGGGATGCTTGGAAGGGTGTGGGGTTGAAAGCTAGTCTCATCTCATGACTAGAGCTGGGAATGAACCAGAAAAAAAACAAATCATGTGGTTTGTGGTTCATCAAATTTCACGACCCATGAACTTTCATGAACCTGCCCCTGGTTCACAAACCGGTTCATTTGGTTCATGAAAACATCACATCCAAGTCAGGAAATCATCACTTCTGGGACAGCAGAAGGTCTGCAGGAAGTCCATCCCATGTTGCCTAGGAAACAGATTGATTGGCACCAGGGTGTCTGCAGTGATGAACCAAAAAATGAACCAAACGAACCAGCCTAAAAGTTCATGGCAGTTCGTCAGAAATGGGATCTGATGAACCGTGGTTCGTGAACCACAAACCGGCCTGGTTTGTGCTTAGTTTTGGTTCATATTTTGGTTCATGCCCATCTCTACTCATGTCATGACTCACATGTCAGTAATTTCCCAACTCCCGGCTGGGGGTTGGCAGCCATTTCCAGCCTTACTAGGCAGAATTTTTGTGTTTAAAACACTTAAGGTGAGGGGTGTATCATACAGCCATATTCATAAACTTCCCTATTAATGTTAGGGGAGGTCTCACTGCTAACATAAAGGTGTGGCAAATAGTAGGTGGTGAGGTGGACAAAAGAAGTTGAGGGAAAGCAGCAATATCTGATTATAGTCAAACTCTTTATTTCCATGCCATTTTCTGCCTCCTCACACTAAATTATCTCCATAACATGCACAAATAATGTATTATTCTTTCTATAGCCCAGGCCGTGATATTTAATTGAATTTATTTATTTATGTACCTGATTTATATTCTACTTTTCTCACTGAGACTCAAGATGGATTAGACAGTGGGAGTCAATGCAAGCCATACAATGTGACATCTAATAATTTTATCGTACTAGGATTAATGAAAATTTGAAACAAAGCAAAATGTATTAGACATGCTATATTAGCAATATAGAAAATGATGTTATGTAAGTAGAAGTGGGATAATACATGCAGCAAACAGATAATGCATACTATACACAGTAGTCTCGTCCACATTCTCAAATTTTGTAAAAAGCATCTTCTGGGACCATTTTTTATAACGGAGCCCAATAATATATCTGTGAGTTTATTTTCAAAAAGATGTTTCAGTAAAGGGTGCTAGTTCCCTTCTGATGAATGAAAGAACTGTACTCTTTGATTCATTTTTTGAGGTTCTGCAGTGTTTTTCTAACCTATCGTTTCTGACAAGGACACTTGAGGATATAGATCACTTGTTTAGACCAACATGTCGCAAAGTCCTTCAGTTCATATGCTGTCCATGGGTTTCACAAAAATATTTCATTTTTCATAGAAGTCCTCAATAAATATACTTCCCAGTAGGTAAATAACCCAATGAATGGATGATTTCTGGCAAAACTTGCCAACTATTACTGTGCATGGGGTATTATTATGTACCTGGATGTCCCTGGGATTTTTTTCTTCTTGTAAGGTCACACATAGATATATTGTCCGATAGATGCCAATGCTCATGCATAACCTTGTTTAGATCTGTCAGACTTCAAACAATCCTTGCATTTTCAATGCTCTGTTTACTCCTGAGTATTCTCTCCCCATTAGATCTTAAGACGAAGATGGGTAGCATAAAGCTGCTCTGATATCATACCTGTCTCATTTTCTACCTCCACCCCCAAGCCTCAGGTTTACAGGGGATTACCAATATATAAAGTTTAAAAAAGTAACTACAGCAAATGCTCTTCATATACCCTGCGTTTTGCATCGTGACTACATCAAAGAACAGGCCTACTGAAATGGTGCCACTGCCAAACTCATGAATGGCTGAATAAGTGTCTAGATGATAGCCAAAGCGAACCCAGCAATCTTGATACTAGATACTTCACAAACTCCTATTGCTTGGCCCTCTGAAATTCTGAATACAAACCAAATTGTTCTTTATGGAGGAAAACCACTAAAACTCAAGAGTGTATCTTTGGCATCTCAATATCCTCCATTTGGTTTGAGGTGCCATTAATTGATTCCCCAACAATGTCATGTTTCACCAGAAACATGCCCAACAGCTGAACTTACCGTTTTTTTTAATTTTTATTTATTAGTGCAAAACAACAACAACAAAAAGAAACAAAAGAAAAGAAAAAATAAAATATTGCTGGCTACAAAAACAGTGTTGACAAATCTATACATAGACAAAAAGATTTCCAAATATCTAAAAATAAGTTAATACACAATTAACATCTATATGTGATACATTCAAATGCTGATAAGTTTATAATGTCCTCAATCCAATCAGTTACAGGAAGTGGGTTTTTGTGTTTCCAGTGTTGTAGGATGCATTTAGCAACTGCAAGGGCACAAAGGGTCCATTTCTGTTGACTATCAGTTAGATTCCAAGAGACAGGGAAATAGTTTAAAAGTACATTAACATTCTCAAAAATAAATGAGCATTGTAATACCAAATTAATATGAGTAATGACTTCCTCCTCAAAGGGCCAAATAACTAGACATGTTCAAAGCATAGGCTTTAATATATGTATCTTGTAAGTTACACCACCAGCACTTAATCCTTTACTAAAAAAGTGGTGTCCAATATGCCACAAATATAATTTTTTACTGAATAAGTTGCAATTAGGGGTGTGCAAGCCAAAAATTTTCGGCTATAGCCGAAAGTAGAAAGCCGAAAGAAGATTCTCTATCGTTAAAGCCGAAAGCCGAAACAAGAATCTCTTTCGGCTTTCGGCTTTCGGGATTCTTTCGGCATTCTTTCGGCATTCTTTCGGCTTTTTTCTATGGAAAAATGCCTCCGTCTTCCAGGACGCCTGGAGGAGGCATTTTCCCACCGAATAAGCCCAAAATTGGTGGGGACCTTCCTCTAACCCTTCTCTAACAACCACCCAAGTTTTAGACAGATTGAACTTTGGGGGGGCCAAGTTATGGCCCCCCAAAGCAGGTCCCCCCATCCTCCCATAAGAAAGCGAAGGAGCAGCATATTGTTAGCATGCTGCTGCTCATCTTTCTTCATTATTTCCTATGGGGAAAAAATGAAGAGGCAGGCTTCCTTTGCCAGGGGTGGCATTTTGCATGCAAAATGCCCCCTTACCCTCAGGGGCCCTTCTCCCACCCCTCCTCCCACCCCCACCAAGACTCAGCCTGCTCCTACTTGGGGGGGGCATTTCATGGCCTCCCCAAGTAGGTGCTCTAATCTCTACCACTGACAGCTGGGGGAGGCTTGTGTTGCCAGGGGTGGCATTTTGCATGCAAAATGCCCCCCAACCCTCTGGGGCCCTTCTCCCACCCTTCCTCCCACCCCCACCAAGGCTCAGACTGCTCCCACTTGGGGGGGGCATTTCATGGCCTCCCCAAGTAGGTCCTCTCAGCCCCTAAAGTCCACCCCTTACAGCCCCACACAAACCCAATTCCCCCCCAGCTGCCACACACAGACCCAAATCCCCACATTAGCCCCTCACAGACCCAAATCCACCCCCACCTGCCCCACACCCATAACCCCAGGAACAGGCTGGCAAAGGCCAGCCCTCTCCCTTTGTTCCCTATGCTGGGAACTTCTAAACTCTCTTTCCCTGGGCAATTCTGCACAGCCCAGGGGTGCCACAATGGTGGGCACACTTCTGAGTGCCAGCTGGTCCCTGTGAAAGAGCACCTGAACCACAGACACCCTCCCTCAAATTCCCCCACCACCTACAGAGATGGCTGGCCAGCCAGCCCCATTGTTCCCTATGATGGGAACCAACTGCAAAACAAAGAATAAAACAAGAACAACACAAAATAAAGTTTTAAAAAAATTATTTTCTCCCTTCCAAAGTACAAGTAGGCAAAGCATTATGACACATTACACCAGCAGTCCCCCACACAGAAAAATTAAAACAAAACTCACTTAACATCAGAGAATCACAAAACACAATTCCTGTCAAAAACACTTTATTTCTTGAACAGCTTTAGGTAACACAGCAGGGGGGAACACCAAAGGGCATGGCAGCACTATCTTACACAAAAATAACACAACTCACTTAACATCAGAGAATCACAAAGCACAATTCCTGTCAAAAACACTTTATTTCTTGAACAGCTTTAGGCTACACAGCAGGGGGGGAACACCAAAGGGCATGGAAGCAGTATCTTACACAAAAATAACACAACTCACTTCACATTAAATAATTACCCCAAAAATTGCTGTTAAAAGCACTTTATTTCTGTAACTGCTTTAGGTTACACAGTAGGAAGGCACCACAGAGCAGGAAAGCAGTGTACTACACAAAAATAACACAACTCACTTCACATCAGAGAATCACACAAACACAATTGCTGTCAAAAACGGTGAAGTGGGTTGTATTATTTTTTGTAGTACATTGCTATCATGTCCTGTTGTGCCCTCCTACTGTGTAACCTAAAGCTGTTCAAGAAATAAAGTGTTTTTGCCAGGAATTGTGTTTTTGTGATTCTCTGATGTTAAGTGAGTTGTGTTATTTTTGTGTAAGATAGTGCTGCCATGCCCTTTGGTGTTCCCCCCTGCTGTGTAACCTAAAGCTGTTCAAGAAATAAAGTGTTTTTGACAGGAATTGTGCTTTGTGATTCTCTGATGTTAAGTGAGTTGTGTTATTTTTGTGTAAGATAGTGCTGCCATGCCCTTTGGTGTTCCCCCCTGCTGTGTAACCTAAAGCTGTTCAAGAAATAAAGTGTTTTTGACAGGAATCGTGCTTTGTGATTCTCTGATGTTAAGTGAGTTGTGTTATTTTTCTGTGTGGGGGACTGCTGGTGTAATGTGTCATAATGTTTTGCCTACTTGTACTTTGGAAGGGAGAAAAAAAATTTAAAACTTTATTTTGTGTTGTTCTTGTTTTATTCTTTGTTGTGCAGTTGGTTCCCATCATAAGGAACAATGGGGCTGGCTGGCCAGCCATCTCTGTAGGTGGTGGGGGAATTTGAGGGAGGGTGTCTGTGGTTCAGGTGCTCTTTCACAGGGACCAGCTGGCACTCAGAAGTGTGCCCACCATTGTGGCACCCCTGGGCTGTGCAGAATTGCCCAGGGAAAGAGAGTTTAGAAGTTCCCAGCATAGGGAACAAAGGGAGAGGGCTGGCCTTTGCCAGCCTGTTCCTGGGGTTATGGGTGTGGAGCAGGTGGGGGTGGATTTGGGTCTGTGAGGGGCTAATGTGGGGATTTGGGTCTGTGTGTGGCAGCTGGGGGGAATTGGGTTTGTGTGGGGCTGTAAGGGGTGGACTTTAGGGGCTGAGAGGACCTACTTGGGGAGGCCATGAAATGCCCCCCCCAAGTGGGAGCAGGCTGAGCCTTGGTGGGGGGTGGGAGGAGGGGTGGGAGAAGGGCCCCTGAGGGTGAGGGGGCATTTTGCATGCAAAATGCCACCCCTGGCAAAGGAAGCCTGCCTCTTCATTTTTTCCCCATAGGAAATAATGAAGAAGATGAGCAGCAGCATGCTAACAATATGCTGCTCCTTCACTTTCTTATGGGAGGATGGGGGGACCTGTCCAATCTGTCTGAAACTTGGGTGGTTGTTAGAGAAGGGTTAGAGGAAGGTCCCCACCAATTTTGGGCTTATTCAGTGGGAAAATGCCTCCCCCAGACGTCCGGGAAGACGGAGGCATTTTCCCATTGAAAAGCCGAAAGAAAGCCGAAAGAATCCCGAAACGTTTCGGCTTTTTTCTTTCGGCTACCCGAAACGTTTCGGCATTCCCCGAAACGTTTCGGCATTCCCCGAAAGAAGCCGAAACACTTTTGTTTCAGCATTCTTTCGGCATTCTGAATGCCGAAACGCACATCCCTAGTTGCAATTTAAGATCCATAGCAGATTTAGCAAAACTGGACGATCTAGCTCACAATTCCATTTATCTCTGAGACTCTGTGTATCATATTTATTGACCAACATCAAATATTTATAGACAAATATTTTAGGCTTCATTTTTCAAAAGTAGGGAAAATTCTGAAGCACACAAAGATGCCGGACCATATTTGAACACCAACAAATGTTGCAGTTGTAATTATTGCCATTCAGCAGAAGTTGGCAAATTGTATCTAAACCTCAGCTGAGAAAATGACAAAAACTCATCATTGTAGCCTCTCGATTGATCTAAGAACTTATTGTGCTTGACTGTGATGATTAAATGTGAGCCAATCACCCAGCTGAACTACTTGAATGCAGACCAGTTTGAGTTTTAGTTTCTTCAAAGCTGTGTGTGTGCAAAAACACCACCTATCCATCCAAACACACTGGCAGCCAAAACACCAAACGATAGTTTAAAAAAAAAAAAAACACCAGCATTTATTTATGATGATTGATATAATTGTGAATAATCTAACAATAAGCTTAAACAATTTTGAGTAGAACTCAAACATACCAGAATGTGCATGTGTGAAAAGCCAATCGTGCTATGTTGTGCTATTAGAAAGGAATATATTAAAGCAACCTGCTGAACAGCCACAAGTATGTCAGTGAACAGATGAACAGACTGTTGAAAAATCGGCACTCTGTTCACAACTGGTGAACAGGAAGTGAACTGGTGGGTATTTGAGCATCCCTAGTCAAATTACTATTGCAACTTCATAAATAACACGCTTTCTTCTGTTTGTTTTAGCTCTCTTTTCCTCCCTTCCTCCACTTTCCCTCCTATTGAGAGTTTTGTCTTATTTTATATTCTTACTCCGTCTTCGATTGTATTGTGGTTTTGTTTATACTTGTGGAATTCTTTTGTTGAAGCATCCCTGCTGTTGTCTTATTTTTGGTATATTCTCATGCTGTGCTGTTCCTGTTGTTGCCAAGTGAGGAGCCTGATGAATGTTAACAATGGTATCTGATCATTGCAGTCACAACTGACTCAAGAGCCATTTCCTCCTACCACTTTTTAATTGCGTTTGTAATTTCCTCAATAGTTTGGAGTTGGCCTCCTTGCCTGTTGCCATAAGGAACCCATCAATACCTGTGGTCTGTAGAACAAATTAAAAGATAGATTGTGCAATAGTAATCTTTGGTTCTCCTTGTTAAAAATAAATTGCTAAGTACTGATGCAGGCAAGCATATTTGTTAGAGACATATTGTCTTTTTTAAGTAGTTCCCAGTAGGCTTGGTAGGGTTTGATCAGTGAAATTGGCCAGAATTCCTCATTACTTATATCAGATTTCTGAACATGTTCAATCTTCCTGCCAGGGTGGGAACATACAGGGCAGTCCTTATCTGAGTTGCACCCTTCTAAGCCCATTGAATTCAATGGGCTCAGAAAACTGTAACTCTTAGGATTGCACTGTTAAATGATAGTGGTATGAATCTGGACAGAGAAAGCTTGGGGGGGGGTTGGATCAAGCTGAATAAGAAGGCAAAGAGATCTGCGGGTGGTAGTTTTAACATGTCAGGTGCTACTATTACCCTAAATGCCCCCATTAGGGGTCTTTATGTGAATTGGGGAAATTAACATACAAGGAGAAGCAAGGAGAGAGGCTAAGTAGCAGGATCTCCACCAATGTATACCATGATTATTCCTTTAGAGAACTCTGAAAGAACCAGGTGGGTGCTCAACAGGAATGATTTTATTAAAGGGCCAGCAAAAGCAAACACACATGAAATCACACACAACATACACACAAAGCTAAATAGAAAACAGGGAGGAAAAGGTTCAGGGTTTGGTGATATTTACCAGTCTAGGAGATAGAGGATGTCAATAGGGAGTAGCAGCTGAGCGACCAGCGCTTCGCGGCAAGAGGAAGGAGGCTCAGACATGGTCAGAGGGTGCATGGAGCGTTCCCAGAATGCACTCATACTGAGCACATTGCAGGGCAGTCCAATTATATTGTGGAATGTACCCTGGGGCAAGATCATGTCTTCTGCCCAAAAACAATAGCTTAATGGTTGTATCCGGGGGTGAGACAATAAAATGGGAAAGGCTTGATTATACCTTCCTAGTTGTAACTAAAGGTAAGAAAAGTGATTGATGACCCACAATTAGCAGAAGGGAAGAGCTATCAGGTCCCTGATTAACTCTGATTAGCAAGGAGGGAGGGAAAATCAGCAGGGTGTGGGGGAGATTCTCAGGAACCCCTGGAACCTGATTAACTCAGGAACCTCTAAGACCCCTTTTGTCTTATATCTTTGCACATCTTCAGGGTGTGGGGCTGCTGGCCAGTCCTGCCTCATGACTCACATTCCAATAATTTTCCCTTCCAGCTAGATTGGGAATGCTTTTGCCCAGCCAGGCAATGTGCCATGTGCTTGAAGCACATGAGAAGAGGGGTTTATGATATAGCCATATTCACAAAGTGCCCTTTCAGTGTGAGGGAGGATTGGAGTGCTAACACTGCAGTGTAAAGAACAGTAGTTCTTACATGACTGCATTGAGTTCTCAGTGGTAAATACATAGAAACATGTATCTGACATCCTTTCATTTCAATAAACTGACTCTGGCCTTACTCAGGCGGACAGAATCAGGCATATTGTATGCATGTAGAAAGGAGCAAGATAATGTCTGCTGACCCTGCCCCTGAATTCTAAACACACAACCTAATATCAGGCTTCAGTGTGTATACATGCATTCACATTTGTACCTCCACACAGTTGGAATTGCTCCAAAAGTCATGGCCCCATTTATTTACATTGGTGTATTTATTTACCCCATTTATTTCCATTGGCATTTATTTACATTGGTGTATGAGCACAGGGGCTCCTCACAGATGCTTGACTGTATGCATGCATTTCTAGGAAGTGACATCAGCAGGCATGATCCATTTCCTTTCTGTACATAAAGCACATAATGTTTTAAAGTACAGATCAGGCAAACAAAGAGTCCTCTTTTGCTGCATGAAAGCTACACTTTCAAGTCAAGCAAAGGGTTAAATTTAGTTATTATAGATTTCTGGAGAGGCTTCTACCTGAGTTTAGACATCCTGCCAGGTGAAAGCATGAATGAAAAATGAGGTAGATGGACTTCTCTGGCCTCCCAGGGAAATCTGACGTAAGATAATTTTGTATCCCCAGTTGTCCCGTCTCAGAATTGTAAAGTTGCTTTAGCATTTCCTGCTGAGGGATGTGTAAGTGCCCCACCCTGAAAAACACGAGATCCTTACAAATATTTTGCCTGAGTAGGATCTTTCCGTTTTCTACACTTTTCACAATAGGCTAGGAGTTGATGCTAATTCTGTTTCTGCAGCTTAAGGAAGTCGGTCTCATGGTGGTATATCATTTATCACATAGTAATGAATGAATTAAAATATATCTCCTTCATTCCACATAGAAACAGTACCAGTCTAATAGCTTTAACAACATACTTGCTTGATCACAGAAGACTTTGTCCCTCTGCAGGCCCCATTATGTTTGTGGAAATCAACATACATAGTGGGGAAGCAGTCTCTGGGGTGTGGGCACGTTGTGCTATGACTGGTAATGATGCGTTATTGAACACTCCTGATCACAAGGATGGAGGCTATATGTGTCCATTTCATGTGTGTGATGTGGAATGTAGCAGGTGCTTCGTAAAAATATATTTCAGAGCAGCTGAAAGAAAAACTGTTGACTAGCTGCTGTATGAAAGAGGGGCTGAGGGAGAGACGAGAGATGTCAGGAGATCTTATTTAGAGGGGGCGGGGGGGGGGGGCACCAGACCCATCAGCAATGAAGCGTGTTTATTATGAAGCAAGAGATTTCTGAGTGACTAAAGGAGGACCAGATCAAAATTATTAATGGGGAAGAGACCAAGGGACAAAGGATACCTTAGAATCCTTAATACTCGAACAAGAAGGTTGCAGAGCAAGGTATATGTATTTTATTTGTTTTATATATTTATGAGCTGTTTGAAATTAAAATAAAATGTTTTAAACTTTTTTTAAAAAAAACATTCAATTTATATACTGCCCTTTAGGACAACTTAACACCCACTCAGAGTGGTTTACAAAGTGTGTTATTATTATCCTCACAACAACTATCCTGTTTAGCCTCCATGAGGTAGCTGGAGATCTCCCGGAACTACAACCGATCTCCAAGCAAGAGACCAATTCCCCTGGAGAAAATCACTGCTCTGAGGGGTGCACTCTATGGCATTATACCCTACTGAGGATCCTACCCTCCCTAAACTCCACCCTCTCCAGGATCCACTCCCCAAATCGCCAAGAATTTTCCAACCTGGACTTGGCAACCATATCACTTCCAGAAAGAACTTCCAGTAAGTACAACAACAACAACATTTGATTTATATACCACCCTTCAGGACAACTTAATGCCACTATCAGAGTAGTTTACATAGTACGTTATCATTATCCTCACGACGATCACCCTGTGAGGTGAGTGGGGCTGAGAGAGCTCTGAGAGAGCTGTGATTGACCCAAGGTCACCCAGCTGGCTTCAAGTGGAAGAGTGGGGAATCAAAATTGGTTCTGCAGATTAGAGTCCTGCCACTCTTAACCACTACACCAAACTGGCTCTCTAAAAACTTGCAGAGCAACTTTGCAAAGAAAAATGTAATACTTCTTGGCAACCTTTGGTGGAATGGTTGGCTGTTAAAGGGCCAGGGAGGCCATATTCCCCTGTCTTGTCTAGAAGATAATAGAACAGAGGGTGCAGTCTGCCATCTGCAGAAATATAACCATTCTTGGGGAGACCCTGAATCTCACCCATTTCCCCTCCATATTACGGTCCCCACATGACTTCTGTCAATGCAAGTCCTGTGCTGCCCAGCGTGACCTTTTGGGATGGTTGAAGGCTGGTTGTCTTTTTCATCAACAGAAAAGCTGTTTGATTCCAAGCTGTTCTGTTCTCTTCATTTCATGGTTACTGGAAGTTGTACTTGTATTCATCATAACTTTCCCTTCATAAGGATAATCATTTTCCTTTCTGGAATTAAAATTTCCTTCCTGGCTTAATCAGATCAAGTATGCAAACGAGTCATGCAGCATCATTACAGGTTGTCATCACCCAAACATACCTGTTCATCTTTCTTGCTGAAATGTCCAAAATCTGAGGGGGTCTGTAACAGTTCCTTGATGTATACATGAAATAGACTACGGAGGGGAAACATGCTTTGGCAGCCTTTACATAGAATATGTTATGGATCCAATAAGTGGTGGTAGAAAGTGCTGTCAAATCACTGCCAACTTATGGCAACTCTATATAGTTTTCAAGGCAAGAGACCTTCAGAGATGCCGTTGCCTATCTTGGTGTAGAGATCCTGGACCTTCTTGACGGTCTCCCATCCATATACCCAACCCTACGTAGCTTCCAAAAATCTGATGAAATTGGGCTAACCTGGACCATCCAGGTCATGGAATCCAATATGTACCTGTCCAGAAAAGAAAATGATACTCTCTTGAAGATGACATAACCTGCTTTTTCTGGGAAAGTAGGTTTATCTGTTGTTAAGGACAAAGAGCCACAAATGGAGTTACCAGTCAGCCAGAGAAAAAAGTTGCTTGGGGACCTTGGCTTGCCAGACGAGTAAAGGGGCAAGTATGAGGACCCTCCTTGGTTTTATACATCCTAGATCAGTAAAGAGCTCCAAGCATATCTGTAGTTATAGCACAGGTCCTCCTAAGTAACTCTGTATTTTAAGAGTTTGCCATCTGAGCATAGGCCTTCTTGTGGAAGAGCAGAGACAACACCATGAGGTGCTATGGGATTCACAGATATACCCCTTTCAATGCTTTTTGTTATTGTGTGTTCTTGTTCTCGACCTTTTCATTTGGTCCATATTTACAGCAGGAAGTTCCTCTTTTATATGTTACTTTTATAAAATGTTTTGGAATTTAAGGTGTTTATATGTTCTGTACAATCTGTGTATTCCATGCTATCTATACACCAAAGTTATACAATGGCAACAATGAAAACTGTGCTGATTTTTAATGTGGTGGGGTAGGGATTGATAACTAGGAAACAGAAAAACAGGGTGAAAATATAGATTTGGTTTGCAGAAGAGAGAAACCAATCTGAAACAAGGAATTTCATGAATCTATGAAATCTCTAAGAAAGATGGAGAGAACTATGCGGTACTCCCGGCCGGCGGCAATAGCCGCTATGGCTGGGGGACGTATTTTGCCCTTCTGGAAGGAGGAAGAGGCAGTAGCGCGCTTTCTCTGGATTCGAGGATTTGTGTGCGGGGCAGAGCTAGGCTAGCCGTTTGCTGCTGCTCTGCCCCTCAGTGTCCCAATGCGCCTCGTGCTCGGCCCACCCACCTCTCCCTATTTCAGTTCAGGATTAGCCAATTGCCATTTATTGGGATCAGATAGGAATTTTTTCTCCTCTCTCTTATTGGCTCTTGGGTGGGGAGTTTTTTGTCTACCTTGCACTGTTGTGATGGGGTGGTAATTGGCTCTGGTGGGTCGAGTTTCTTTCCCTTGGCAGGTAGGAGCTGGGAAATATGAGCGGGCTGGTAACCACCCTTGGCATATCCACATTGGTGGGGATTGGGGTCTGTCAGGAGTGGCTGGCTGCTGTACAGCCCAGCTGTGAGGTCAGACACCCTGCTGGGGAACCCCAGGACAAGCTGGTCCCCCCCTCTATAGCTGTACAGCCAGGTGGGGGAGCTTTAAGAGAGTGAGCCACTTAGCTAGGCCAGCCGGGCCCCAGCCATACTATGGATGGCTTGCACCCAGGGCTGTTGGGGGTCGCCCATACAGGTCGGGGTGGAGGTCCTGGAGTGACCCCAGGGCCCGACCTGTATTGCTAGCTAGGCCCTTGCTGTGTTGACAAATATGTTGTTATGATTTAATAAAGCGGCCCTTTAATCCCAACACTTGTGTCTGCCTCTTCATTCTGACTGGGAGGGCAATAAGGGAACCAAGGTTTCTTCAAAGGAGAGATTTGCTTGCAAGTTGGAAATGAATGATAGGGAATCTTAAGACTCAACAAGCTGGTAGCTGAGAGGAGTGGAGAGGAGCTTGCTGCCCTGCCTCTTCTGGGTTTATTCTGCAAATGAGGGAGTTTTGTGGTTGGTGTGAATAGGGTTGTGTTGTTATGATCTTGGTGTGGATCACAGAAGTAAATAAAAGCTCTCCAGTTGTAACTCATGAGACTGTAAAGTGCTTATCTTTGGCAGGATTGTGAAATATAAAACACTGTATGTGGGATCCACTGGTGAAGAAATTGGGGGTATGGGTCTGAATTTGAACGTTGCCTGGTTTGATCCTGTTTCTGATGTTGTGTTGTCTCATTTTACGAGATGTTGTTTTGTCACACAATAATTCACCTCAGAATTAAAAAAAACTCTTAGAATTTAGCAACTAAAAACTGAACGTTTTGAATCCAAAACAGGAATTTGTCTCATGTTCTCTGACCAAATATATCAGATGCTAAATATTTGATGTATTGTCGAAGGCTTTCACGGCCGGAGAACGATGGTTGTTGTGGGTTTTCCGGGCTGTATTGCCGTGGTCTTGGCATTGTAGTTCCTGACGTTTCGCCAGCAGCTGTGGCTGGCATCTTCAGAGGTGTAGCACCAAAAGACAGAGATCTCTCAGTGTCACAGTGTGGAAAAGATGTAGGTCATTTGTATCTACTCAGGAGGGGTGGGGTTGAGCTGAGTCATCCTGTAAGAGTTTCCCAGGGTGTGGAATGCTAATGGCGGGAGGCTTCACTGTATCCTGAGGAGGTTCTTTTGCATATGGATTGGTACTTGATGTGCTAATCTTCTCTGCAGGGCTATTGTCAAGGATAGAATGTTTTGTTAGCCTGGTGTTTTTCAGAACTGGCAACCATGCTCGGTTCATTCTTAAGGTTTCTTCTTTCCTGTTGAAGTTTTGCTTGTGCTTGTGAATTTCAATGGCTTCCCTGTGCAGTCTGACAAAGTAGTTGGAAGTGTTGTCCAGTATTTTGGTGTCCTGGAATAAGATACTGTGCCCTGTTTGAGTTAGGCTATGTTCAGCCACTGCTGATTTTTCAGGTTGTCCAAGTCTGCAGTGTCTTTCATGTTCTTTTATTCTTGTCTGGATGCTACGCTTTGTGGTCCTGATGTAAACTTGTCCACAGCTGCAGGGTATACGGTATACTCCTGCAGAGGTTAGGGGGTCTCTGCTGTCTTTTGCTGATCGTAGCATCTGTTGTATTTTTCGGGTGGGTCTGAATACTGCTTGAAGGTTATGCTTTTTCATAAGCTTTCCCATCTGATCAGTAATTCCTTTGATATATGGCAAAAACACTTTTCCTGTGGGAGACTGTTTTTCTTTGGTTGTTTGCTTCATCCTGGGTTTGATTGCTCTTCGGATTTCATTTCTGGAGTAGCCATTTGCCTGAAGAGCGTGGTTTAGATGATTAATTTCCTCATTTAGTAAGTGCAGCTCACATATCCGTCTTGCACGATCCACTAATTTTTTCATTATGCCTCTTTTCTGTCGGGGATGGTGATTGGAGTTTTTGTGTAGGTACCGATCAGTGTGAGTTCTATCCTTGACAATAGCCCTGCAGAGAAGATTAGCACATCAAGTACCAATCCATATGCAAAAGAACCTCCTCAGGATACAGTGAAGCCTCCCACCATTAGCATTCCACACCCTGGGAAACTCTTACAGGATGACTCAGCTCAACCCCACCCCTCCTGAGTAAATACAAATGACCTACATCTTTTCCACACTGTGACACTGAGAGATCTCTGTCTTTTGGTGCTACACCTCTGAAGATGCCAGCCACAGCTGCTGGCGAAACGTCAGGAACTACAATGCCAAGACCACGGCAATACAGCCCGGAAAACCCACAACAACCATCGCTAAATATTTGGGTAGGAGTTTCTCAGAAAATACATGGCTTCTAAATTTTATGCCTTCTCTCAAGCCATCATTTCAGTTTAGTTTAAAATATTTCTCTGTTCTTCAGATACTCACTATGGTGAATTTAAGACAGGATACAAAATGGTTTTTTTCATTACACTATATTTTAAAAGAGCCGTATCAATCTCCTATACTAACCCAAAAAGATATATCTCTTTGTGTAACCTGTAGTCAAGCAAGTAACTATCTTACTAAGTCAAGTCAATATAAATGGATAGAAATAGAGGGAAGAAGAATGCAGAATAATCAGTAGCCAGGGTAACAAAATCCACAGATTTGCAAAGGGGAGCAACATGAAACACCTGGCTAATTGTAAAATCAGGAGACTTTTACCAGAATGTGATGGAAGGTAATATTTTGCCCCTTTTAATTCAGCCAAAATGAAGCAGCCCTGACCTGGGTGACCCAGGTAGCCAGGTTTTGTTACATCTCAGAAGCAACACAGAGTCAGAATTGATCAGCATTTAGATGAGAAGGCCAGTGTTTCTATATAGAGGCAGGCGATGGTAAACTACCTCTGAACGCCTCTTACCTTGACCACCCTATGGGGTTGCCGTAACTCAGCTGCAACTTGATGGTGCTCATGCATGCACACGCACACGCACAAATGAACCAGTGGCCTCATTCCAATTCTGAAATCAATGGGAATTAAATTTAATGACCCTCAAGCTGTTATTAACTTTACATGGGTTCAACCAATATATTGGAAAACCTACATTTGAAAGAACCTTTTTTAAAAGAAGCTCGCAGACTTACCAGCGGGTTGAATTGGCATTGGTGGCAAGGATGGAGTGGAGGTGTAGCTAAGTAGGAAGAGGAGGAGTGGCCAGCCCTCCTCCCATCCAGCAACGTGGTCAGCACCATTCCAGTGGATTCTTCAGCAGGAGCAGCACGTTTCCCACCCACCCTCCGCTCATTCAGGGCAGCAGGGGGGTTGTCACAACGTTATGGGTTTGGCGGTTTTGAGGCATTGGGCCAGATCCTAAAAGGGTGAGTGGGGCATTTGGGCAGCTCACCCCTGCAGATTGGGAGGCAAGGGCTGACCAGCAGGGCTGGTGGCAGAACAACATTTACTGTGGTACAGCAGCATGGAGCTGGAGTGATATGTATTGGACAGCAACTGGGCCTTCCAATGCCAACGAGGATCCATTGCCAACATGCCCGGCCAATGCTCCATCTAGCTGTAATCAATAAAGTTGTGGCCATTCCAACCAAGAGACGATGTCTGTGTGTTATTGGTCGGAACTCAGACTGACGTAGCACATAGGTGACAAATGAAATGCCTCTTAGTAGTTATATGAAAGGTTGAACAGAAGGGAAATGCTATTGGATTATTTGTATTTGGAAAAAAACCCTCATTCTTTCAGTCCCAATAGAGCCATGCATATACCAATATCTAACAACATAAAAATACACCAAAATCAATAACATCAAACAATTTAAGTCACAGAAAGGGAGCAACATATAGGTAGTGATCTTCGATCTATTCTGGAAGCTGTTTGGGATCTTTGTATCACAGACCTTTTGTTGGATGAAAGGAAAGCATTTGCTTTTTTTCAGAACTTTGAATTCTCACCCTGATCATTCTTAATCTCTAAATTCATCCAGCGACTGATAAAATGTATTTCAGACAATGAGAAGGAAACATTATACAAAACTTGGACTTGCACTTTGGATTGGTTTAATTGCTGTTCTCAAACAGATTACAACAAATAATTTCTATATGTCAGAGAGTGGAAGCTTTTTGAAAGTTGGAACTTTTTGATCGTTGCCTTGCAAATAAGTTTTAATGTTAGCTCAAATAATCAAAACATAGAAATTGCTCAAGATTTGTCCTTTCATGAAGATTTCAGATTATATCAGTTAAATGTGCAGAGGCAAAATCCATGTGTGGGAATACATATGTATAATGAGTATTTCACAGATGGGCTTTGAATATTTTCTAAGGGCTATTAAGTTTCAACAGCAGATCTTTATACCATCACTATATCCACTACGGGTGTGTGTGTGTGTACAAATTTCTGTGGCTGTTCATTGATGTGGCTTGGGCTTCTGTTTGCTTTGGGGAGTAATGAAATAAACAAACGCAAAGAAGCAGGGAACTTAAGTATTAGCTAAACATTAAGTTCTTGTGTCATTTATACATAATGCTAATTAAAAAGCTGGTGCTCATTATGCTAATGATGACATGACTCTGGGGAGAAAACAGATTAATCATGCCATGGTTATTTCAACAGTGCAGTACGTTGTATGCTTACTGTCTGTGACAGGAGTTATCTTCATTCTGCACAATAATTATTTAACGCATGCTGAACGCTTAACTCTACAATCATACAAGCCAACACAGGTTCCGTTTCAATGCAACAGGCAGTGTATCATGTTGGATTGAGATTGTTTGGAATCCCATGATGGAAACAAAGTCCTGAGCAACACAGAGTTTGCAATAGCCGGTGAATGACAATAACAGGTGTGATTGGATAGGGTGGGGAATGCAGAGGGGTAGTGGGTGTGGAGAAATCAGCATTGGTAGTGAGACAGGAAGCCTAGGTCTCAATTCAATCCAGGTGGATGCATTGTCGTTATCAGTTGCAATTTAGCAGTCTTTCTTTCTAATCTCCCTTTGAAATTCTTCTGCAGGATAACTGCTACTTTTAAGTCAGCAACTGAATGTCCTGGGAGATTAAAATGGTCCCCCACTGGTTTTGGAATGTTGTGGTTTTAATGTCAAACTTATGTCCATTAATTCTTTGTTGAAGGGACTGGCCAGTTTGTCCAATGTAGAGGGTGGAAGGGCATTGGCTTTCTCTGTGGTGGGCCCTACCTTATGGAACGGCCTGCCTGAGGAGGTCAGGAGAGCCCCCACCCTCCTGGCTTTCCACAAACAATGCAAAACTGAATTATTCAAAAAGGCCTTTTTCTCAGCTAAGAGGGTGGTATTGTAGGAAAGGGATCTCAAATGTTTCGCTAATGAGTTAGAAACCATAGATTTCACCATTATGTCGCCTGACATATTATCTGTTACTTTAAATATCCTACCTGTGCTTTATGTTGTTCAATGCAAGTCCTAGAATTGATTATGTTCTGTTTCAGCAATTCCTCAACCCCATACTGGATCCTTGCTAATACTATATCTTTGTAAACTTATATTCTTTTACCCCATGACATTGTTTATGGAAATGTTCTTGACACTGTATGGAAATGTCTGCCCTTGTCCTTGCCACTAATTGTACTAATCTCACACTATGTAATCCGCCTTGAGTCTCAGTGAGAAAGGCGGAATATAAATAACATAAATAAATAAATAAAAATAAATAAAATTGCTGACACATGAATCACATTAGAGGATGAGCAGGAGTCTGAACCTGAGATGGTATCACTAATGTTGTGGGTCCACTGATGGTATTGCTAAGATCTATGTGACAGCAAAGTTGGCATCTTGGTTTGTTGCTGGCCTTGGTACCAAAGATGGCTGGAAGGCATGGATCACAAAAGGCCAAACTACACAACATGCCGGACTCATGTTGGTCACAGCTGTATGCGGTCAGACTTACATCAGGGGAACTCAGCTTACAAAACGCTTGTTTCCTCCATGCTAAGGAAGCACTGTGAGAAAGGAGAGGGAATTTCTAGTTTCCCATCTATTCTGTTTTGGCCAGTGGAGGGGGGGGGGCAGCTTTTTACACTTTTTCTCTGCCTCCAAGCCCTCTGCCACCCTTTCAGCTGGTATGTCCTAGTCTTCACGATATTACAGGGAGGTAAAGTGGAAGCTCTTCTCCCTTTGCAGAGCTTAGCAAACAAGCACTTTTGAAGGTTCAAGGTGTTAACCTTGGTGTTTAAAGCCCTTCACGGACTGGGACCTGCATGCCTGCAGGACTGCCTCTTCCATTATGTCCCCTGCAGGGTGTTGTGCTCTGCAAACAAGCAACTCCTGGTGGTCCCCGGCCCGAAAGACATCCATCTGGCCTCAACCAGGGCCAGGGCCTTTTCTGCCCTGTCTCCAGCCTTGTGTAATGCTCTCCGACTGGAGATCCGGGCCCTGCGGGACCTATTACAGTTCTGCAGGGACTGTAAAATGGAGAGGTTCTGCCGGGCCTTTGGCTGAGTGCCAGCGGCTGTCCTCCTTCTTCCATCTAAGACCACCAGTTTTTCTGGGGCTGCCCTCGGCCATCTGCTATTTCTATAGATGGACTCCCAATATTTGTTTATACAGCCTGCTCCTGGACTATTTTAATGACTTTTAAAAAATTATTATTGATTTTATGGTTTTGTGACTTTTAATGTATTTTTTGAAGTGTGTTAGCCGCCCTGAGCCCATCTGTGGGGAGGGCGAGGTATAAATCAAATCAAATAAATAAATAATAATAAATTTAAGATGAGTTCCTCCAATGGTTGTTGGGGGTTTTCCGGGCTGTCTTGCCGTGGTCTTGGCATTGTAGTTCCTGACGTTTCGCCAGCAGCTGTGGCTGGCATCTTCAGAGGTGTAGCACCAAAAGACAGAGATCTCTCAGTGTCACAGTGTGGAAAAGATGTAGGTCATTTGTATCTACTCAGGAGGGGTGGGGTTGAGCTGAGTCATTCTGTAAGAGTTTCCCAGGGTGTGGAATGCTAATGGAGGGAGGCTTCACTGTATCCTGAGGCGGTTCTTTTGCATATGGATTGGTGCTTGATGTGCTAATCTTCTCTGCAGGGCTATTGTCGGGTGTGGAGTGTTTTGTTGGCCTGGTGTTTTTCAGAACTGGAGCCCATGCTCTGTTCATTCTTAAGGTTTCTTCTTTCCTGTTGAAGTTTTGCTTATGCTTGTGAATTTCAATGGCTTCCCTGTGCAGTCTGACAAAGTAGTTGGAAGTGTTGTCCAGTATTTTGGTGTCCTGGAATAAGATACTGTGCCCTGTTTGAGTTAGGCTATGTTCAGCCACTGCTGATTTTTCAGGCTGTCCAAGTCTGCAGTGTCTTTCATGTTCTTTTATTCTTGTCTGGATGCTACGCTTTGTGGTCCCGATGTAAACTTGTCCACAGCTGCAGGGTATACGGTATACTCCTGCAGAGGTGAGGGGATCTCTGCTGTCTTTTGCTGATTGTAGCATCTGTTGTATTTTTCGGGTGGGTCTGAATACTGCTTGAAGGTTATGCTTTTTCATAAGCTTTCCCATCTGATCAGTAATTCCTTTGATATATGGCAAAAACACTTTTCCTGTGGGAGACTGTTTTTCTTTGGTTGTTTGATTCATCCTGGGTTTGATTGCTCTTCGGATTTCATTTCTGGAGTAGCCATTTGCCTGAAGTGCGTGGTTTAGATTATTAATTTCCTCATTGAGAAAGCGCGGCTCACATATCCGTCTTGCACGATCCACTAATGTTTTCATTATGCCTCTTTTCTGTCGGGGGTGGTGATTGGAGTTTTTGTGTAAGTACCGATCAGTGTGAGTTGGTTTCCTGTAGACCTTGTGACCTAACTGAAAGTTTGCTTTGCGGATGACCAAGGTATCCAGGAATGAGAGTTTTCCCTCACTTTCTTTCTCCATTGTGAATTGTATGTTCAGGTGGATGTTGTTGAGATGATTCAAAAACTCCATCAATTCTTCCTCCCCATGGCTCCAAATGATGAATGTATCATCCACAAACCGGAACCATACACTGGGTTTGTGGGGTGCTGATTCTAGATCTGTTTTTTCAAAATGTTCCATGTAGAAGTTTGCTATAACTGGGCTGAGTGGGCTCCCCATGGCCACCCCATCCATCTGTTCATAGAATTCGTTGTCCCATTGGAAGTAACTGGTTGTCAGACAATGATGGAATAAGGCTGTTACATCCTCTGGGAAAATCTGATACCGTATACCGTATACCCTGCAGCTGTGGACAAGTTTACATCGGGACCACAAAGCGTAGCATCCAGACAAGAATAAAAGAACATGAAAGACACTGCAGACTTGGACAGCCTGAAAAATCAGCAGTGGCTGAACATAGCCTAACTCAAACAGGGCACAGTATCTTATTCCAGGACACCAAAATACTGGACAACACTTCCAACTACTTTGTCAGACTGCACAGGGAAGCCATTGAAATTCACAAGCATAAGCAAAACTTCAACAGGAAAGAAGAAACCTTAAGAATGAACAGAGCATGGGCTCCAGTTCTGAAAAACACCAGGCCAACAAAACACTCCACACCCGACAATAGCCCTGCAGAGAAGATTAGCACATCAAGCACCAATCCATATGCAAAAGAACCGCCTCAGGATACAGTGAAGCCTCCCTCCATTAGCATTCCACACCCTGGGAAACTCTTACAGAATGACTCAGCTCAACCCCACCCCTCCTGAGTAGATACAAATGACCTACATCTTTTCCACACTGTGACACTGAGAGATCTCTGTCTTTTGGTGCTACACCTCTGAAGATGCCAGCCACAGCTGCTGGCGAAACGTCAGGAACTACAATGCCAAGACCACGGCAAGACAGCCCGGAAAACCCCCAACAACCATCGTTCTCCGGCCGTGAAAGCCTTCGACAATAGTTCCTCCAATGTTTGCCTGTTGGCAAGTGCTGTGAACCAGTATACGTTGGGCATACTGTGTAGTTATGCCCCAAGTGGAGCCCAACCCAGTGCTGAGAGACCCACCATGCAACGCTAAGCAGAGTTAACACTTTTTCTGAGTCCATAGGCTTAGAAAGGTGTGAATGCATAGGACTTCATTCTTGCAGATTTGGTCCTATGTAAGCCATTCAAATCAATGGGCTTAGACTGGAGTAGGTTTGCATAGGATTGCATTGCAAATGACAGACTTCTCTCATACATAAAGGTTTTCAGTCATGATTGCACCATCCAGACTGTCTGAACGCTACAGTAACTTTTGTGATTCTCTATTGCCCAAAAATACGGGCAAAAACTTCCTTTTCTGTGACCATCATTTCTAAAATCCTGTAATCCTGTATTTATGAAGGATATAAATAGTATGGAATCCTTTCCATTTGGTATGTTCCTTCAGTTTACATGGAAGTATACCTGACTTTTGTATTTTGTATTCTTGTAGGAGAATTAGAAGAAAGCGAAAAGCACTATTAACAGTGTCATTTGCAATTCAGTCAGTGGCATGGGAGATGCATCTTGGTGCCTCTAAGAAGAAATTGCAATATATACTTCACTGGAGTCTTTATATTTTCACATTGCTAATGTGCTAATTGTCATGGGGAAAAATTTTCAAAGCGATGCATCAGAGGCTGTTGAGCGGAATCAGAGATTTTCGAGGGAATTTGAGCTGCTTAGTTTGCATACTCCCATTTAATAAACTGGATATTTTTAAAAAGCTTTCTCTTCTAATACATAGTATGTTCCTACTGTATTGTTTTATGCTCTCAATTTTGGAGACACTCATCAATATTTCTACCACCTGCTCACGTATTTACTTCATGTCAGGATTCTCAGTTCCAGACTTGGGAAAGGTTCCAACAGTGGAGAAACAAACTAGGATTATCTCCTTTTTTCAAGGTGGGATCAGTTACTTTAGGTGAGTAATCCAAAGGCTTTCACATCTCAAACTTACCAGAACGATGTCCGTTGGCAGGAGCTGGAAAGCTACTTGAAATAAGGTATTTGTACCGGTCTGTAGCACCCTAATTTGCTTGTTCCCAATGAGATTTGGTAGATGAAAAAGGTTTTTTTTTCAAGTATCTAATAGCCATAGCCTGTTTTGCCTGCAGAACGTTTCAACCAGGTTCAATCCCTGGAATTTCCAAATAAAAAAGAGTTCTGGGAGAGTACTCTTACTTTCTGGAAAAGCTGTTTCCTATCAGAATACTGGGCTAGGTTTGTGATAATGCCTTTTTTATGTTCATTGATGTATTTGCCAATTCTCCCCCCCCCATATTTCCCTGTTGGTTTATGGATTTGTTTGTACTGGGATCAAGTTTTTATCTATGTAATGTTTTTGTTTTAAACCAGTATTGGATCTGTAATTCAGCTCCTCCTTATGTTATCGTAAACTTTTACCTCAGGAGGGCCCCGGTCACAACTAGAGATGGGCACGAACCAAAATACAAACCAAAATTAAGCATGAACCAGGCTGGTTCATGGTTCACAAACCACGGTTCTCAGATCCCATTTCTGACGAACCACCATGAACTTTTAGGCTGGTTCGTTTGGTTCTTTTTTAGGTTCGTCAGTGCAGACAGCCTGGTGCCAATCAATCAGTTTCCTAGGCAACAGGGGATGGACTTCCTACAGACCTTCTGCTGACCTGGAAGTGATAATTTTCTGACCTGGATGTGCCGTTTTCATGAACCAAACGAACCACTTCACGAACCAGGGGCAGGTTTGTGAAAGTTCGTGATTCGTGAAATTTGACAAACCACGAACCACATGGTTCAGGGGTTTTTTGCTTCGTGCCCATCTCTTGTCACAACCCCCCCCCCAAGCTTCAAGTGTTCTCTACTGTACCCAGGCTTATACCTTGAGAACACTTTCCCTTTGGGATTTGAATTCCACTGTTTACACCACCTGTGACATTTTACTGGTTTGTAAATTATCCTCAAGGGAGTGTCTGGGCCCCTAGGGGAGCCTGGCTACCTTCTTTTCAGAGAGTCAGAGTTTCTGTTCCTGTAGCCTTACCTTAATGTCTCAGTTCAATATCAAACATGATCTCTCTCTCTCCCCTGCAACCTTAGAGAGAAGTCTGAGAAGTCATGTAGGTGAACCAGAAAAAATGGCTCCTGCCCAGGAGCTGAGATCCTGCCCAACTGAGCACACATACATTTGTTGAGGACAGGAGCTGCTGCATTCAGGATAATCAGGATCTCTGAGTTTCATGGCCTCTGAGTGTCATAGTTAGTCAAGGATTAACTTCTAAATACAATTTGGGATAACCTGCTTTGCAGGGAAATAATCAAAGGGATCGGTGCTTATTGCAGTGAGTGGAAGGTGTCCTTTACTCTTGTTAGCAATAGAGGGGCGGGGAAAGAGAAAGCTTTGGGAAAGAGTAAGAGCAGGGGATTCTTCTCCCAAAGCTGCTTAGGCCTCCACAGAAATCATACTAAAACATTTGTACTACTAACATTATCAAACTTATGATTTAACTATTATTAAACTTATCAAAGAATCATCAGGTGTGTCTGCTCAGCCAATGATAAAAGTGCAAGTAATTCTGATTAAAAAAATAACACTAAAAATCGTACAGAGAAAATCTTTCAGCAAAATGCCTAGTTGAGCAAGCAAGTGAAATTGAAGGTATGACTCTGAGTCATTCTTGTGGGAACAATGGAAAGCTGTCACAGAGCACTTAAAAGCTAGACTGTAATAATAATAATAACAGTGTGCTTATATACCACCCTTCTGAACAGATTAGCACCACACTCAGAGTGAACAAAGTCAATGTTATTATTATCACCACAATACAGCTAGGGAGCTGGGGCTGAGAGGAGTGGCTTACCCAAGGCCACCTGCGGAGCTCATGGCAGTAGTGGGAGTTGAACTAGCAGAGTGCTTATTTGCAGCCCAGCCACTTAACCATTATGCTACAACAGCTCTCAGATGTGCCAGTTAATACACGGAGAAGTGCCTTTGTTTTCCAACCTGGTGGGGCTTAATTTCATTAGTCCTGCATTGCACCTTGCCCTTCCCAATTTCTCCTGCAAAATTTAGGATATTGACTTTCTCATACAAAGCCCACCATGGCCTTGGTCCTTCATATATGTGGGAGTGCCTCTCCTTCCTGATTTGACACAGCACCTTTGCTCATCTGAGCAGGGCCTTCAGCTGGTGCCACCTTGCAAATGGACAAAATCAACAAGTATCCATACATTTGCATTCCCTTTGTGACCCCTACCTTACGGCATGGCCTGCCTGAGGGAAAACTCCCACCCTCCTGGCTTTGTGCAAGCTATGCAAAACTGGATTATTCAAGTGGGCTTTTTTACACGGGTAATAGAAATGTATTGTTAACAAAAAGGTTCTGACGTTTGAGTAAACAGTTAAGGAATCAGAAGGATTGCAGACTATGCTGTTGGGTATAGCTCATCCTGCAGTATAGTTTAAAGAACCAGCTGGCCAATCGGAGTGGCCGGCTGGGCAAGGGAGGGCAGAGATTCAGTCCCCAACATGAGAGTTTTTCTCTCAGGTCCTTTCCTCCCTGTATTAAAGGGGAGCCGGGTGGGACAAGTGGCAGTTGGGCTCTGAACAGCGATCCCTCCCACCCACTGCATTTGTTATGGTTTAGATACTTGTTGCAGAGAATCACGAGAAGAGATAGCAATAGAGAACAATAATTGTGACAACCTAACAAAATAAACACTTACAACCATTGCAAAAATATTCTTATTGTTATTGCATAGTTCAATTTGACATTCAATATATATCAATAAACACAGTCTTCATATACAGACCTATACAAAAAGTGCTAGTGCAAAGCAATGATGACACTACCTATAAACAGTTGGTACTTTTAAAGTCCATTAGTATTCCTTAAGATCACTCAAAAAGTTCATAGGATCAAATTTCAAGTATAGGTCCAAGTACATGCAGGTTGGAATTTATACCATCTAACGGGCAGACTGGTTCATTTGGGGGGTCCCATTTCAGGGTCTTTTTCAAAGATGGTTATCTCACCAACGTTATTTTCAATGTTCAGAAACTTCCATTCAAACTCCACTTAAACATGTGTCAGTTGCTGCAGCTCTGATCACTGTAACCAATAAAGTTGTGTCCCTTTTTCTCAATGCAATGTGTCATGCATATTTGTTAATCTGCCCAAGCACCCTAAGTCTTAGAGCTGGCACAGGATCTAATTCCTATTGCACTGTTTATTGAATGCCCCATCTTGTTGATTGTACTGACTTACTCTGTGTCCACCTTGAGTCCCAATGAGAAAGGTGGACTATAAAATAAAATAAATAAAATAAAATATGGGATAGCCTGCTTCTCTCTCCCCACCGCATAGACTGCTTGTATGTATATAGAGGGGGGAAACATCCTTTGTGAAGCAGCACAAAAAACCTAACTCTCCCATACTCCATGCTTCGGAAAAGCAACTTTGATTAGTGGCATCCTGCTAGGGATGAAAGCAATGAGTGTCTGAAAACAGAGATAGGGATAATCATGTGCTACACTATCAACACAGTAACAGTCAATTACCTTTTTGTCTCCATGTGTGAATATAAGATTGAGGCAAAACCAGATGGCAGAAAATAATTTTCTGCTTTAGTTGTTGCTTAAATTTTTGATTCACATACATGAAAAAATACCTCCCTTTGCTTTCATTAAGAAGCTGTTTGCTTTGTTTGAATGATTTTTATATTGTATGTATATTAGACAGTGGAAGGAAAGAATCTGCTTGGACTTATTTACAGATTAAGTAGAAACACTTCATACTGTTCACTTGAGATTTCACCATTTCTCATTACAGGCTGGATTGAATGCTATCAAGGTAGGGCTATCAAACTCCAGCTTGGTAAATTCCTGGAGATTTAAGGGTGATGTTTGGAGAAGGTAAAGTCTGGGGAGAGGCGAGAACTCATCAGGGGTTTGGTGCTATAGATTGCACCTGCTGAACTTGCCTTTTTATCTGGGGAGATCATTTGTAATTCTTGGACAACTTCTGGACCCACTTGACTGTTGACAGCTCTGTTTCAGGGAGAAGGATTCTTGACCTCGGTAGGCTAGTCTCTGTACACTATTTTTTTTTAATATGGGAAGCATCCAATAATACAAGTTCCCCACTAGCAGTATGAAATGGTACCCTCTGATTAGGGCCATACCAAGCGAGTCTTCTGAGCATGAGCCAAATATTCAATAGTAAACACACAATCGGTGCGAGTTTGCTTGAAAGAAAAAGTGGTGTATTTGTAAAATAGGTATAAAGAGTAATACCATCGTGAAACATCTACATTGCCTTAGCAGGATTTAAAAATGATCATCTCAACACTTGCTGTGGTAGGCAACTGAACTAAAATGTGTGTCTCTGTGTGTGTACATTCAGTGGGGTCCCTAGTGCATTAGCCCTCCCAACCACCATGGATCTGAGTATATGAGACAGAAAGAGCATATTTGATAAGTGCTTGAAACATTAGTCATAAACTAAAAAAACTGCTTATTATAATTAAGTCAAACTTGAAAACTGCATTGAGAAAGGTGGTAGAAAAATTCAGATTTACGTATATTTCAGAGGAATTGAAATATTATAATGGGTTACTTTAACATTTATTCTTTTAATCTGACCAGTGAAATTGCTTACAATTGATTGTGTGGAAATGAATGCAGTTAAAGAATTGTTGTTTGGCAATAACTGATTCTGAGTGGAAATGAATAGAATATAGTTACAAAATGTAGTTACTATGAATAACAGCAGGCCTTTGAACCCTGAGGTGAATGTTGTCTTCTTTAAAACTATGGAATGTCTCTTCTTCCTCGTCAGTATAAGTTGAGTTCACATATTCCTGTTATTCCCTTCCCTTATCGTTCTTTTTACAAACAAGATCCCTTCTTACAACAACCATCTGCATATGCTTCCCTTGGACCATCCGCCGATTTATATTCTGAACCATTGCCCTTTCTACTGTTCTCCATGGAAGTCCAAGAAACAGCTTTGGAACTTCAAAGCCCCATGCTCAGTGTAAGAGAGAATGCAGTGCGTATTATTATTGCTTTACTGACAGCTCTGGCAAAAGTGAATGCCTTTTTGTCTTCCAACATAATTAGAGCTGAAATGAATGAGTTTCTGGGAGTTAAAATTAAACCTTTTATTTTACGAAAATGGATGTCCTTGAACCAATTGTATATTGGGATTCTTTGTTCAGAAGACCTTAGATGGAGGTCAGCTTTAGAATATAGAAGAAAGATAAACATAAAAATTAAATCCAGTTCTTCAGAATAAGTCAACAGATGTTTCTCTCTGATATGGTTCCTGCTGAATATATTCATCGCGGATTTCCAGCATACCTTATATGAAAGCCATAGTGCCTAATCCTATGAACTGCTATCCAGCACAACAGTTTCCAAATTTACTGTACAAGTTAGGGCACCATTACTGGCAATTTACTCCAGAGCAAGGCTGTATTACTACAGCATGGTTCCAAGTGCTGGAAGTGAAGGACTGTGCAATGTCTCATTGTAGCAAGCACACTAGAACTCCAGAGGGGTGCAGTAGAGCTAGTAAAGTGAAATTCCTCTTGCTTGATCTGCTGCCATCTCTTCTCTACTCTCAGAGATTTCCTTCCTTCTGACTGCCTCCTTCTCTTCCTGTCCTTTGTCTGCTTTCTCTAACTTCCATGAGGTCAAGATGTGTTCTTAGCATCACTGTCCATCCTCTAGTCAGATAGAACACTCATTTAGATAGAACACAGCTAGATAGAACACTCAGGGCCAAGCTACACATGACGAATGACACTTGAATGGCAAGTGGATTGAGTGGAGGGCAAGTGAACAGGGAGAAATACACTTGCCGTTCAAGTGTCATTCGTCATGTGTAGCTTGGCCCTCATTTAGGCTTTCCCATCACAGCATGGGTAAACAGTAAAGAATGTCCATTATCCCCCACCTCCCAAAGCAACTAGCTTCACCCAAACTTCCTTCTTAAAGACCTTTAAAGGGACCTGCCACTGGCAGGTCCCTTTAAACTATCAACTGGCAGTCAGTGGGGGGGGATCCCCCCTGCCGCCTGCCAGCTGATAGTTTAAAGGGACCTGCTGCTTGCAAAGCAGGAAAGGGCCCTTTAAACTGTTAAATGCCCATTTACCTGCCACTGCTAAGCAGCTGGAAAGGGCATTTAAACCCCATGAAACATGAACCATGAACCGGGTCGTAACTGGCCCCAGTTCTGTGCCAGTTCGTGGGTTTTGGTCCATTAAAATCCATGCACCACGAATCTCATGGTTTTTTTTTTTGATCTGTGCCCATGTCTAGTCCCTTTTCATTGCAAACTGGAAATGGTGGTGGTGGTAGTCATAATTCCAAAATTAAACAATTAAATGGAAGCAATATTTACTGGTTATATTTTGGGACACAAAACAGTTCAGGATTCATCGAAGTGGTGCCCAGAAGTACCATGATGCCTGCCAATGTGTTTTCTTGATTCCTGGGGATAAAGTCCAGACGCAAACAGTGGCAGATCATGAGGACATTCAGGAATAGCCATCAGCTATGGTGTGACGTCATTTCCAAGAACAACCTGGAAATTATGTCAGTCCCGTCAAGGAATTTCCAAACCATGACTGTAACAGAGAGTTTCTGGTGATTCCTAGAGAGGTATGAAGAGACACACAGGTTTTCCTGGAAGTGATGCCAGGCCCTTGGCCAGAATTCTGTTTTAAATGTTTTTCTCCCACTGCTGTTTCATGACTTGCCCTTCTCCCAGTGGCAATCATTTTTTGCTATGAAACAATTATAAATTGAAATTGTTACTAGAAAAAAGCATATATTTCTTCTTCAAAATATTGTCTTAGGGTTTCTGGAGCTTTTCATTTTCTGGAATTCAAATAAGAGTAAGTTATTTTTTAAAATGATGCATCATGTGTGATTAGGGCTGCCAAATCCCTTGACTCCCCCAGTGGGAGATTGGGAGCCCAGCACCTCCCTTGCTCCTGACTTGTGTGA
The DNA here is from genome assembly GCF_028583425.1 of Eublepharis macularius. Classification (NCBI taxonomy): domain Eukaryota; kingdom Metazoa; phylum Chordata; class Lepidosauria; order Squamata; family Eublepharidae; genus Eublepharis; species Eublepharis macularius. The sequence goes on from NC_072796.1 coordinate 22,243,194, forward strand.
TGATGTCACTTCTGGGAAGTGATGTCATCATGAGGGGTAAAGGGGCAGCTGGGAGCACTCTCACAGGATGGATCGGCCTGCTGCGGGGCACGATTTGGCTTGAAACAAAAGCACCATAACAGATCTTTAGGGAGAAGCACCTAGGAAGACTCCATACTAATAACTGACTGATGAATTGAAATTTGTGGCTGCCTGATCACGCTCTTGAAAAAGATCTTCTTAAAACAGGACTATAGCTAGCAGCCTGTTGAGCAGATTTTGGACTGAGGCACAGTTGTGGATTTGGCAAGCAGCTTCAGGAGGCATTTTTGGGGTTGACCTTGTAGAACTCCTGGGTCACCAATGGAGTCCAGGTTTGGTTCCTATAATAAAGAGAAGAAAGACAGTCAATAGATTATAAGAGCTTATCTTTATAGATCCACCTGGGCATCCAGAGTCACCTGTGAAATCGAGTAAGGGCTTCCAGTCAAGGACATACAAGCACATTGAATAATAAGGAGGACTACCTCCCCGGCAGCATATGACTTGGATCTCTTACGGTGTCAACGACTTATGAATTGGATGTGAACCCTTTCTGTACTTTGTAATTCAATTATATGAAGTGATATCATATTGATTATTGTAGTTATATTTATAACTTATTGAATATAGTATTGATGAATCAGCATTTGGCACTTTTCTTCTGATTCAGTTTGATGAGGGATATTGTATGGATTTTTGTATGTATATTTATATCTTATTGACTATCACATTTATTGATGAATTAGCACTTTGCATTTTGCCTTTGATGGAATGAAAACATTGTGATTGGGATTAATATTGAGGCACGGTGCACTTTAACGTCATAGACACTTGTAACTTTTTTCCCTCCGCAGAAGGTCTTTGATCTTCCTTTTTTCTAGTATTCCTGCAGTGCCCTTTAATCGTGCTTTTAGCCTCCAGGTTGTATCTGGATATCTCCTGGAATTAAGCTGATCTCCAGGCAACAGAGACAAGTTCTCCTGGAGAAAATGGCTGCTCTGAAGGGTGTTCTATGGCATTATACTCCACTGAGGCCCCTTCCCTCCCCAAACCCTGTCCTTGCCAGGCTCCACTCTCAAAATCTCCAGGAATTTCTCAGTCTGGACCTGGCAACCCTATTCCAGCCCACTGGTATCTTCACAACAACTTTGTAAAATAGATTACTGTTTTATTTAAAAAATGCAGTTGCAGGGAAAGAAAAGGCTGCTTTTCCGGGCTGTGTTGGGGTCAGGGCCAAGTTTTCCCTCCCTCATTGTCCCAAAATATACCCTCAGCCAAAAGCAGAAAATACTCTAGCACACCTATAGGAAATTGGGCAGCAAAGAAAGGTCTTAGAGCCAAATTTATGGGGGAATTAGCAAGCAAGGAAGACAGCTATATGAGAGGCGGTAACCGTGTGGACCGTATCACCAGTTTTAACTGAGTCCCCTCCCCAACAGAACAAGCGAGTCTGGTGCTTAATATCAAACAATAACTTTTATTAAGAACAAGGCTTCATGCACATACACACAAAGTTACCTGGGGGGAAATAATTACACGTGCGTGCGCGCATGCGCGCGCGCACACACACACACACACACACAGAGTCCTAAGACTCTCTCTATTCCCCTCTCTCTATTCCCAGAGATTGGGAATAGAGAGAGGGGGAATAAGTATATCTACCTATCCTGGAGAGTAGTCCAGTCCATGGAGGAAGAGAGTAGCTTCGAACACCAGCATCCTCAGCCAAGAGAGCAAGAGGCTTAGGGAAGTGACCCTAAGGGAGAAGGCAGAAAGCTTGCATGATTTGAATGGGGCCAGAGCTCTACCTTTATAGGTAAAATGTGTACTGACGTGGAGGAGAGTCCTCCAAGCAGTTGGGACAAAGACCCCAATGATCAGTTCCTGGGTTAGACCGAAGGCTTGAGTACTTTGATTGATAGCTGCCCGGGTGTGTGAATGCAGATGCAAAACTAGTTCTAGCACTGCACAAAAAGGACAGTTTGCTGAAGAAGTCCACTGGAGCTAAGTTAATGAATTTAGGTGGGGAATGCACTGTTCCAGGAATGACTGTATATACTTATAAATGTCATTTGATTAGCTCTTCAGTCATGGACAGGAGATCTCATCACGGAAGGAGAGAAAGGAAAGTGCTAAGTGGGGGTGACTCTGCAAGTCCTTTGTTGCTCTGGGCACTGGTGGGGCTGACGAGATAATCGATCCAATCAAGCCGCGTTCACTCTGCATTCCAAGGCAGCATTCCTCGTATGCCTGGTTCTCCTGGGCAGGATGTAGCAACTGTTAGAGGTCCTCTGGTGGCCAAACAGCAGCCATTTTAACTCCAGAGGACTGAACATTTTTAATATTACATGCAGCTATATGAAAACTGCTGTACAACTGGCAAAGGCTGGGCTGACTGCTTATAATGCCCCCTTCCACTAGGGTTGCCAGCCTCCAGGTAGTGGCTGGAGATCTCCCAGAATTACAACCGGTCTCCAGGCCTCAGCGATCAGTTCACCTGGAGAAAATGGCTACTTTGGGTGGTGGACTCTATGGAATTATGCCATGCCAAGGTCCTTTCCCTCCCCAAACCCCACTTTCTCCAGGTTTCTCCAGGTTTCACTCCCCAGATCTCCAGGAATTTCCCAACTTGGAGCTGGAAACCCTACTATTGGATATTAGCAATTTCCAAACCATGGTAAGGAAGGCGAAGGGTTGCCAGGGGCCCTGGGGGCCAAAACACAGTTGCAGGGGACTGGGGGCAACAGGATACTTACTTCCCATATGCACACTTTGAACACTTCCATGCTCACCAGTCCCACATGAACGTTTGTATATGAATGTATTTATTATCTATTTATAGTTATTATTGTGAATCGGAGATACAGAATCTAGATGAGGATATCTTTTTAGGGCAAATGACTATTTATTGCACATTAGCACTTTGATCTGATTGATATATCACAGATTATAAGACAATACCTTATACTAATTTTTTTGTTGACTGACTTCTTAATGTTCAATAACAGTCATGAGACGATGGTTGTTGTGGGTTTTCCGGGCTGTATTGCCGTGGTCTTGGCATTGTAGTTCTTGACGTTTCGCCAGCAGCTGTGGCTGGCATCTTCAGAGGTGTAGCACCAAAAGACAGGGATCTCTCAGTGTCACGACAGTGTCACATAGTGACAGTGTCACTATGGCCTATGTGTGACACTGAGAGATCCCTGTCTTTTGGTGCTACACCTCTGAAGATGCCAGCCACAGCTGCTGGCGAAATGTCAGGAACTACAATGCCAAGACCACGGCAATACAGCCCGGAAAACCCACAACAACCATTGTTCTCCAGCCGTGAAAGCCTTCGACAATACAGTCATGAGACGGTTTGATACCCCATAATTAATATGTATTTTTTGCCCCCTGGTCGCTGTTTTGACTACTATTTCTGGGACTACCTAATTGCAGTGTTAGGTTTCTAATTTTAATATATAATATTTATTGTTGTTCTAATTGTTTTAAAATGTTTTTAACTGTTTTCAATTGCTGTGGCATTTGGCAAGATGTCACCCGTTCTTTACTCTGAGCCTTGGAATGAGTTACAGTGGTTGCATCCTTTCCTTTGTTTCAGTTAAAGAAGCAAAATTTCTCAGTCATATCATGTGATTGCAACAGCTCCCCAAAAGTAAAAAAATCCTGGATCGTTCACTGCATTTGGATTTGTTTTTATCAGAACTGTAACTGTTTTATTCCTGAAAATGAAGTCATTCGGCCATTCTAAAATCAATCAAACATATTTTCCTTTGCCATATTCGGTGAAACAAGAAATGATTCCTGGCTTGCACTAGAATGCTGAGTCAGTATATTTGATTCTTTTGAGTAGTACTTTAAAAATACTGCATGCCAAATAATTGTTATTTAAGGCCGAGATCTTTAATGTTGCTCTTATATACTCTGCATAATATTTCTTGGTTACAACCAACATTAACCTTTCGTTGACTTTTTTTTGCTACTTAAAAGTGCTCCTGTAAACCACCCCATGTATAAATACATCTCATCAGAAAGGCTAACAGACATTATTACCGCCAAGGAAGTCATTGCTTAGAGTTACTAGTGGGCTTTAGGCTGCTCCAGCACTGGTTGTGACCAAATTTTAAAAGATGTCTGGTTTGATTCCAATATCCCCATTTCTGTTTTATTTCTCCCTTGAGAGAAATAACCTGATTTTCACACCAGTGTTTTTTCCATGCTGGATTTTTCTTATTAAATCTATGTTATTTATTTCACTTGTATCCCCACTGGGGACCCAAAATGGCTTACAAACCACACATACACACAATTTAAATAACCAAACCAATCATAAACGGGCAGGCTAGTTTTGGATACTTTGGCTGTTACTCATCCAGGTGCCACAGGTGACAAGCTATGGCCTATGAGTCTTTCAGTTGCTTTCCCTTCAGCATGTACCTTTGGTCACATCCAGGCTAAATACCTACAAGAGAGGAGTAAAAGAAGCTCTGCCTGTATCTCATTCAGCTGGCAGAAAGATTTTTTCCAATCTTCCTCCCCTGCTAAAAATGCCTCTGGCCATACGCAGGCTAAACACCTGCAAACAGAAGTGGAACAGAACAGTTCCTATAAATGGCATCCCATAAATGATTATACTGCAGCCTGGATTTGCGAAAGGTTTATTGAAAAAATTAATACATTGGCCAGAGGAAGACAAGACTCGAAATAAGCCGATAGCAAAGGAGCCATCAAAGCTCGTAGCCTGCACCGTCTACATCTTGAAGTACTGCTTCCACTTCACCGCATCGGAGGAATAAACGGCTTGCATGGACTTTATGCTGAGCGATTTTGTGTGCTCGATAAAGGCAACATATAAACGGAAACGATATATAATATAATAACTTAATGACTCATACCCAGTAAATTATATGGGGTTTTGGACTATGTGATTGCTTGTATGTTATGAATTGTAACAGATACGTACTGTGTGGAATACATTGAAATTGACTATCATTTATGTGCATAGGGTGTTTCCTTATAACCCCCTTTTTTCACCTCCTTGAGCTTCGGCTTTTTGATTACTGAACTGAAATCAATGACAACAAAGAAATCAAAAAGATCTCAAAGACACCAGTATATCACTACTTGTGATGGCTGTTACCCAGTCATAGAATCATAGAGTTGGAAGGGGCCTTGCAGATAAGAGTGTTACAGAAGAGAAGCATGCATGCTTATAAGATGCTTTAGTTTTGCAGGTTTGAAAATGATTGCACTGTGATATATTTGATAACTAAAATAATAAATTTTATAATACTGAAACATTGGCAAAAAGTCAACATTGTTAGTTATGTAAAGTATAAGTAAAAAGTAATGAAAATACAGAGCAGAAATAGGTTAGAATTCTTAATAGTACTTTATTTTAAGGCACTCAAAGGTTTTAATAATCAGTTATATTAAGTTATAAGCAGTGTTAGTGTTAACAATTTTTTCCTTCTCTTTATCATTACTAGAGGTTTGAACCTTGCATGTGTTGCTTATTCTGGAAAAATACTCAACAGCTATTTTAATATCCGTAAAGGTCATGGCTCTGGTATTTTGTATTTTAATAATCCTTGTAGCAAACAGTTTCACATCTGCTTGTTCCCTTTCCCCCCTTTTTTCTGTACCCATTTTTTTTTTTGCTTTAAAAGTGTGGGGGGGGGGGGAAGAAGAGAAGCATGCGGCAGACACAAGGTAAATGCCAGGTCTGTAAAGAAAAACTGTTATGTTTAAAAGCATATGGGAAGCCCTTTGGAGAGCTGGTTTGGAGGCTTCCTTGCTTAGAGAAATTCCCTCCCTTCTGGGAGAGGCCTTTCGCTTTTGCTAGCAATAAGTCACTTGTGCTTCTGTCCTTGAGTCAAGATAAGCTGTTCTCGCCGGCTAATTGGTAATTAACTTCACACCTGTAGATCTGGGTCATGCGCCAAGAGCTGTAGACTTTTCACACGTCCCTTTTCGCACTTGTCAGGTGATCTAGGGCCAAGCTACACATGACGAATGACACTTGAACGGCAAGTGTATTTCTCCCTGTTCACTTGCCCTCCACTCAATCCACTTGCCGTTCAAGTGTCATTCGTCATGTGTAGCTTGGCCCAATGTTAAGCTAGGAATGGGCGTGGTTTCATGCCTGCCAGGAGGGTAGAGGGACCTGGCAACCCTACTTATAAATCATCTAGCCCAACCCCCTGCCCAATGCAGGAATAGCCTAAAGCTATTATAGATATGGAACTCTTTTTAGGCCTTCCATATTTGGCAGAGGGATGTTGGGCAACCCAAGAGAATGAATTTCATCTTGAAACCAATCACGGTTGAGGCAGCCTTCTGACTTGGCATGTCACTACAAAGTGACGTGTGTGTTCACAGTTCCAGCCCCTGTGGCTTCTCCTGAAGCCTGTTTCTGAGGGCCAAACTACAAGTGACGAATGACACTTGAATGGCAAGTGTATTCCTACCTGTTCACTTGCCCTCCACTCGATCCACTTGCCGTTCAAGTGTCATTTGTCTCTTGTAGCTTGGCCCTGAGATCGTCTTCACAGTTAGGGGATGGAAAAATAATGCCAGCCTCAAGCACATTTATTTATGACTTTAAAACTGGCATATGAGATTGATTTCTTTTGCCGAGAGAAGCATGAGTGAGGGTCGTATTCCATCACATTAGACCAATTGTCATTATCTACCCACTAGCAAATAAATTATACACAATTTGGCCTAAATACACATAACCACCATGTCAGTTGATAACAGCTTGGCAAGCACGTGCATCACATTTCAAAATATTACATTTTAAAAATCCTGCAGCGAGCAGGAATTACTGTTTCATTAATGGATCAATTTTTGTAAAAAAAATATAATTAATTGCTGGCAGCCATCAACAGCATCAAAGAAAGTGACTATTAGAAATTTCTATAGCAACCATAAAGATATAATGAAACTGAGGGAGGTACAGCTGGGTGTGGCATGCAGTCAGCAAATGCTGTGACTTGCACCGATTCCTCCATTCCTGCTGCAGATGCCCAGTTTGCCATTCATATGAGCAAACCTGGGGCAAAGAAGACTGCAGTGGGAGAAGAGAGGCAGTCAAATTGCCTTTTCCGAGTGCTACTCCACTTGCACTATTTAGGATCCAAGCCTTTCTCAGAAAACCTCAAGAAACAAGGAATCTTCCAGGCTTACTACAGTCCACAGCACAAGATTACAAAACCCAAAGCTTCATATATGCACAAACTAAGGGCCAAGCTACACATGACAAATGACACTTGAACAGCAAGTGTATTTCTCTCTGTTCACTTGCCCTCCACTCAATCCACTTGCCGTTCAAGTGTCATTCGTCATGTGTAGCTTGGCCCTAAGAAAGCAACAGTTTAGGGCTCCAGATTATAACGGGCCTCTAAATGTTCTGCCAAGGGGCAAGTGGTTCCTTTTTAGGATTTGGATGCAATAAGCACTCAGATGCTGAAGGAAGAAAAAGTTTATTCCACAAGACACAAACACAATACAAAAGAAAGAGACAAGTGCTCAGGAAGTAATACACAAAGCAACAAGCCACCCATAAACCAGAAAGAATAACAAAGAAAGAGAGGAAACCACCTAATGCACTGCACTCTGTCAAGTTGCTGGGAGCCCTGAACAGCAAAGAGTGAACTCCTTCAGCCCGGCTTTACATGGCACTCACTGCAGCAGAGTCCATGCTGAGGCTCAGCTTGGGCTCTTTCCCTCGGATTTATATACATAAAGCACTCATATGCCCACCTGCCCTCATCAGCCTCCCCAGCCAAGAGATGATTAAAGAGAAGGGTAAATTAGTTGTTGGAGATTTTCCGGACTGCATGGCCGTGGTCTTGGCATTGTAGTTCCTGACATTTCGCTAGCAGCTGTGACTGGCATTTTCAGAGGTGTAGCACTGAGAGACAGAGATCTCTCAGTGTCAATGTGTGGAGAAGATGTTAGCAGGTAATTTATATCTACTCAGGGAGGTGGGTTTGGGCTGAGTCATCCTGTAAGAGTTTCCCAGGGTGTGGAATGCTAATGAGGGGAAGCTTCACTGTATCCTGAGGAGGTTCTTTTGCATATGGATTGGTGGTTGATATGCTAATCTTATCTGCAGGGCTATTGTAAGATGTAGAGTATTTTGTTAGCCTGGTGTTTTTCAGGACTGGAAACCATGTCCTATTAAACTCTCTTCTTTCTTGTTGAAATTGTGCTTATGCTTGTGAATTTCAATGGCTTCCCTGTGCAGTCTGACAAAGTAGTTGGAAGTGTTGTCCAGTATTTTGGTGTCCTGGAATAAGATACTGTGCCCTGTTTGAGTTAGGCTATGTTCAGCCACTGCTGATTTTTCAGGCTGTCCAAGTCTGCAGTGTCTTTCATGTTCTTTTATTCTTGTCTGGATGCTACGCTTTGTGGTCCCGATGTAAACTTGTCCACAGCTGCAGGGTATACGGTATACTCCTGCAGAGGTGAGGGGGTCTCTGCTGTCTTTTGCTGATCGTAGCATCTGTTGTATTTTTCGGGTGGGTCTGAATACTGCTTGAAGGTTATGCTTTTCCATAAGCTTTCCCATCTGATCAGTAATTCCTTTGATATATGGCAAAAACACTTTTCCTGTAGGTGACTGTTTTTCCTTGGTTGTTTGATTCATCCTGGGTTTGATTGCTCTTCGGATTTCATTTCTGGAGTAGCCATTTGCCTGAAGTGCATGGTTTAGATTATTAATTTCCTCATTGAGAAAGTACAGTTCACATATCCATCTTGCACGGCCTACTGATGTTTTTATTATGCCTCTTTTGTGTTGTGGGTGGTGATTGGAGTTTTTGTATAAGTACTGATCCGTGTGAGTTGGTTTCCTGTAGACCTTGTGACCTAATTGAAAGTTTGTTTTGCGGATGACCAAGGTATCTAGAAATGGGTACTTAATCAAAGAAAAGGGAGAGCTCCAAGGCCATGGAGTGCTGTCAGGGTTAAGATGTCTTGATTATCTGAGGCCATCTGATGAGACACAGCGCTTGACACCCATTCAAGTTCTGATTGCCCAGGCCTCCCTTAATCAAGTAATCCCCACACTCTTGGGCCAGGTACCTAATTTACACCCCTCTCTGCACTGTGCCTGGGACAGGGGAAGTACCAGCATTTTTTATTTTCTGAGCAGTTTATCTTGATCGGGTTTCTATGACTACTTGGACACAAAATTTCAAATATTCAGGCCTTTCCTTTTCCTTACAAAACTTTGCCTCTCTCGGCTCCATCTGAGGCAGAATTCTGGACTATGTCATTTCAGATTACACATGGATCAAATTTTTGAAGGTTCCTCTTTATGAAAAGCTCTTTGCTCTTCAGGCAGTGGACTATGCCAAACTTTTCTCTCTGCTGTGCTAGTTTAAACATGCAAAGTCTGTTCTGTGGAGGAGCATTCAGAATGCAGTTTTTCACTCACTGCTCAAAGGGGTACAGTACAAAAATCTACCTCCTCAGTCTGGCACTTTATTTTACTCACCATGCAAGGTGGTGTCTAAACCTCTCTGTTCTAATCTGTGACTTCAATAGTGGTGAAAAAGCACTCGGTTTGGGACTGTCAGTTCTCCTAAACTGCAGTTAGAGTTGGATTTACTGATCAGGTGCAACTGCTATCAAGTGTCGTCAGGTGGTGGTGTCATTAGGTGGTGACCACCACTGGGCTTACATTTGAAATGGCCATTTGATACAGTGGATCTTTTTCTGAATGTTTGAATGCCAAGATCCAAGCTGGAAGGTGATAAGAGATGACTACCCAAATTCCAACAATCTGAACTTAAACAAACCTTAAGGCTAAATAAGAGATAGCATCTTCATTCTTCTAAGCAAAAGCCACTCATCAGTTCTACTGAACTGGATATGCTGGAGATTAACTATAATTGAAATCATATTACTTCATATTAGTTTATCAGTGTCTTGGCAGTTTGCTTTGGTTTGTGGAAGTTCTTGGTAGCCTCTGCTGTTCATATATTAATAATCAGTTTTCTGCTATATGACTTCATCTGTTATGCATATTAAAAGCCCACCAGCTACTTATGACACAAAAATCTGTTTTCTAAGCACCTCAGAAAAGGCCTTGCTAAGAAACCAGAAATAGACCCAGTGTGAAATTTTATAGATGGTTAACAGCAGGAATTCTTGTAAGAATTTCTTAATGCTTGTGTTATAATGAGTAACAGTTCATATTTACAAGGCTTATAGAATGTTATTCATACAGTTTAAGAAAAATGAAGGAAATTGCATTTGATAGTATAATTTTAAGAAAATGTTATAGGGGTGTGCATGAAACCCCGTTTATTAAGTCTGGCTCCGAAATCCCATAGTGTAAGCCCTGCCTGAAACAACATGCTAACTAGTAGTAACTTCAGTGTAAATATGGTGGGTGGAAGTATCAGTTGCTCAGTGGTAGAGCATATGCTTTGCATGGAGAAACTTCAGTTCCTGGCATCTCTAATTAAAAAGGGGGGATCAGGTTATCAGGGTCACCTGAGAACATGGAAAGGATCTGCCAATCAGAGTAGACAATACTGAGCTTGATAGATTAACAATGTAATCCTAAGCATTTACCCCAGTCTAAGCACTGTAATGATCTGAGTCTGTAAAATGTAGTTTTATGTTTTCATGTCCAAAAAAAATTTCCAGGCATCACAATCTCATGGGCTGGTCCTATGTGGTGAAATATTTTGAATAATGTCATTACAAAAGGTAGACATCTTAGAGTTATTAGATCTTATTGATCTCAATCTATAAAATAGATAGGATTTCTAAGGAAATCTCTCTCAGTGAGATGAATATATTATTATAAATATGTGGCCTATCTTTAGGGGAAAAACATAAATTTAACTCATTTTCTAAGATTAGAATAAACACACAAGTTGTCCTAAAACAAAACTCAAAGCAAAATGGGAGATTGCAGGCTAAATATCTGAGGATATTTGAGAAAAGCGGAAGAGTTTTTATAAGGCTAGCAAAATTCCTCAGGGAGGTTTAGATATCTGTTGCATACCACTAGTTGAAAAAAATCTAGTAGGAGGTAGAAAGGAAGCACTGCCCATTTCTTTATCAGGGCTCATGACAACACCAAATGCAATTTTTTTCTGACAAAGAGCCACAGGAATTGCAAACCACGTTGAATTTCTGCCTCACAAGAGCTTTTTAGGGGCCAAACTAGATGTTTATTTAGCAAGTTGTGTCTGGGTTTCTCAAGTGCAATATTTCCCCTGCAGTCAAACAGCAACTGCAGGAAATGTCATTTTAAAAATCAGAGGGGTCCCTTTTTGGCTTAGAAATTCAGCGTGAGGGGAGAGGCTCATGCCTGCCCCCAAAATGTTTTGAGAAGCTGCAAAGATAGGGATTTTTTTGCATGACTTTTGAGTAAAGATGGGCACAAACTGAAATACGAACCAAAATTTGTCACGAAGCTGGCAGGTTCATGGTTCGTGAACCAGTGGTTTGAAACAGCCAATTTCTGACGAACCAGGATGAACTTTAGGCTGGTTCATTTGGTTCATTTTGGGTTCATCACTGTAGACAGCCTGGCACCAATCAATCAGTTTCCTGGGCAACTGGAGATGAGCTTTCTGCAATAGAGGTGTGCACCCAGCCACTTTTCAGCTGATGGGAGGGGGATCCGCCATGAGCTGAAAAAAGTGCCCACGTTTGAAAGGAGAAAAATTCTCTTTGGTGCAAGAAAAGTGTTGCTGCTTTCAGATGCCAGCTGGAACTTTAAAGGGTTCAATATCTGTTCTGCTTCCCATGTTAGCAGAAGTTTGCTTATTCCCTGCTGGTTTTAAAAGCCAAGGAAGGGCTAAATGGCTGTTTTTCCCTTCCTCCTTTGGGGTATACAGACACACTCTCTTTTTTTCCAAGGCAAGAAAGTGGTCCCTGCCACTTTGTTTCCAAAGGGCTGTGCAAAACTCTTGTTTTTTTTTCTCTTTGCAAAGCCTGAAACATACCTTGGAGGGAGAGGAGAGCAGCTATTTAATCCTTTCCTGGCTTTTAAAGCCAGGAGGAAAGTGCAGTAATGTTACAATGTTGCAATGCTACAATTTTACAATGTTGCTACACTTCCTTGCCTGAGAAAAAAAGAAAAAAGAGAGCGCATGTGTGCATAGCCCAAAGAAGGAAGGGAAAAATAGCCATTTAGCCCTTTCCTGGCTTTTAAAGTCAGCGGGGAATAAGGAAACTTCTGCAAACACGGAAAGCAGAACAGCCGGCAGCTTTTTTCAGCTGATGGGGATTCCCCTCCCATCAGCTGGGAAAGCAGCTGGCATTTAAAAGGGGGAAACCAGAAGCTCACACTCCTATTCTGCAGACCTTCTGTGGCCCCAGAAGTGATGTTTTCATGAACCACATGAACTGGATCAGGAACCGGGGCAAGTTTGTGAATGTTCGTGGTTCATGAAACTGTACAAACCTCAAACCTCCCAGTTCAGTTTTTCTTCTGGTTGTGCCCATGTCTACTTTTGAGTAACACGTGGAGTATTCCGAGCACATGCCACTCCAAAATTTTGTAAATAACTCCCTGCTGTGGAGGCAATTCTTTCAGCTTCTGAAAATGGGGGGAGGAGAAGCCCCATTTCCCTCCATGCCACAATTACAAGCTGAAAAGTGCTGTCTCTGATCTTTGAAATAACATTCCTTCCAGCTGCTATGTGACTAGAAGGGAACACAAACTGAGTCAGGGGAATCCAGACAGAACACTTTAAAAAAAAGTAATGTCTAGTTTGGACCTCAGAGAAATAGCCTTTTAAGAAAACATAATAGTGTCCATTAATTATAGAGTGTCTTCCTAGGCCCTTGCAGCAAGAAATCCAAGTTCTCTTGAGTCAAGGTTTTTTATTGAGAAAGCAAATTATAGTGTATATATGTCCATAGAATATACAGAAGCAATAATAGTGTCTGGCTGTACACAGAGCACTTGTTGAGAATGACATAAGGAATGCTTGCTACCCAGTTCCAGCCCTTCCCCGTAAGCCCCCCACCCTCAGTGCCCAACCAGCTGGACATAGTCTGTGGGAGCAGAGGAAGGAACCGTCCCAAGGCCGCTGCGGCGAGCCATTCAGGATAAGCACGCTGTCTTCCCAGGAGCTGGATGGCCTGTGAAAAGAATCTACACACAAACATATAGGCTGATTGCAAAACTAGTGAAGATGGAGGGACTGTGGCCAACAGACCTGACATTAGAAAAGATCTAGCAATTAATATGCATTATTCCCCTCTTCATATATATTTCAGACATTTGATCCATTATATTTGTTTGTACACATCTTTGTTTTCTTTATTATATTCCTTTTTGTTCCATCAGTTTCAATGATAAACAATTCTCTGATTGAACATCTTTGTTTTCCACATTATTTGGATTCCAGCCCTCACCCAGAGGATCTTCCTTGCCAAATTTTCACAGAGGTGGAAGAAAGGGTTCCAGTTCTGTAGATAATTAAAATAATCTTGTGAATCGGTGAACAATGGATGCTATGATGCCATTACAGTGGATGCAATTACTAGGCAATCTAGAGAGATGTTTGACATTTCCCCACCATCCCCCGTCTTCTCCCATGCCTGAGCTATGGAGCTTTTTCAATGTTCTTTTTAATTAATTTTAATTAATTTGGAAATGATACACATCCATATTGGCAATGGTGAAAGACCAAAATATCCTAAATAAACGTATAATTCTCAGACTCTTAATATAAGCCCTTCTCCTACATAAACCACCTCTCTCCACTCCCTTACCTGTTGGCAGTAGCCAGAGTTCACAGTGGCCACTGCTGCAGAGGTAGATGGAATTAAGTCTCTTCTGTCTCCCCCTCCTTTGGTTTCCTTCACTGCTATGGTAGCCTTTAAGGTGTCTGGATAACTCAAAATGTAGTTTTTCTCTCCAGGGTGTCTCCTCCTATGGACATCAGACACACTTTAAGGACCCCCTCCCAAAAAATTTCCAGCTTCCCTGGCACTTGGAACGATCCCCTAAATGGATTTTTTGGCAGAAAGGAAGAGGGCATGAGAGACCTTCCATAGTCCTTCCCTCCATGAGGAACGGCATTGAAGATGTGGAAAGATCTCATTCTCAAGAGAAGCTAGTTTAGCAAGTGGGAATCAGAAGGACCGAAGGTGTTCTTCAACTCAAATTAAAATCTAAGACAAAGGAGAATTTTGGAGGCTTTATACTGTACCTGTTATTGTACTGAAAGTGAGCATTAAGTTCATATTCCAAATTCAGTAAAGTGGCACCACTGAACATGAACAGTATTCATTTTTTTCATCCTTCCAGACTCTTCTCCACTCCCTTCCATTTCTATTAGATCCTGGCCTACAGAAGCTCCTGTACTCTCTGTAGAGCAGGTCTTGCTTTGGTGGTTGTGCCAGCTGGAGGCATTTCTTCATCAAAAGGATTTGGCCAGAGTCATCCACACATATTGATTGGACTACTGCAATGTGCCTTTGAGGACATAGAGTGATTGCTTAATTTGGTGATATGCCAGAAATCTTTTTGTGGCATTGAGGCTCAAACGCATAAAGCTGCTGTTTACAAAGAAAAAGCAGGAGCTCCAAACTCATGGCTTTTTATCTAATTTGAGCCTACCGATAAGGCATTTCAGGTCCAAATTCATAGTTTACAGTCATTCGTTTTCTACTGATGCTACACGTATCCTTGTACAGTGCTGGCTTTTACCAAAATCATGATGCTGCTAAGATTGTTTACGTGACTTCAAGGGTTAATGGACCCAGCATGGTGTAGTAGTGGGAGATGCAGGTCTGAATCCCCTCTCTACCATGGAAGCTTGCTAGGTGACCCTGGACTAGTCATACACTCTCAGCCTAACCTACTTCAGAGGGTTGTTGTGAAGATAAAATGGAGAAGAATGATGTAAGCTACTTTGAGACCTCATTGCAGAGAAAGGCAGGGTATAAATGGAGTAAATAAAACTGCTGTCTTTTATGTAATGGTTCATTGGTAACCAAAACTATGATCAACTCTGTTCCTAAATGCTCCAGGACAGTTGCAGCTAGACATAGGCACAAAGAGAAAAAAAAATCAAACATGGTGTTCATTGTTCATTGCCAGCCATGAACAACGAACACTGATGAACATGATCCTGTCACGAACATGTTCGTTGTTCATTGCTTGTGGGGGCCAGCAGGCTCTCCTACAGCCATCAAGATCCCTACTGCACCACTCCCAGAAACCCCACCTGAGCAGGCAGCAGGAAATGTACCAATAATAAATAATAGCTTGGCCTCAGAGCCTGGAAGCAGCCCTGGAACCTGAAGGGGTAGATCCTTGCCTCACCACTCCCAGAAATCCTACCTGAGCAGGCCGCAGGAAAGGTGCCAATAATAAATAATAGCTTGGCCCCAGAGCCTGGCAGTAACCCTGGTACCTGAAGGGGTAGATCCCTATCCCACCACACACAAAGAAAATTCAAGCTCCAATGCACTCACCCTGTCTCTCTAACAGCAGCTGTCTCTCCCTGAAAGCCAGAGCTGGGAGCCCCCCTCCCCTCTGGTTTTTTCCTCTTGTAACAAATTTGGAGCTCCACACTTGGAAGAAAGACCTGCCTATCAAGCTAAATTGAGCTTAGATTGGGGTTTCCAGGGCAACAGCAGGAGTTCAGACAGAGTTCAGGCAGTCCCTGCCTCCGCTTGACAAGGGAATTGAGGTGCCAGATTGTCTGGCTTGATGAACAGCAATGAACAAGGCTTGCAATGACCACCTGTTCATTGAGAATGGGGCCTCACAAACAGCTTGTTCATGAACAGCAGATTGGGCTGTTCATGGCTTTTTTAAGTTCGTATTGCTGTTCGTGCCCATCTTTAGTTGCAGAAGATGTATCAAACACGGCTCACCTAAATGATCAAAGATGCAGCCAGTGCCTGGAAACTGCACAGGGAATCAGGAGGTAAGTTCCACTGCAGTTGATGGGCTTTGTCAGGACAGTTGCTAACGCCTTCATCATGTGGCTAAAACCTGACTGATCTCTTCCCTGCTTCCACTAGGCTTTGGCATTTAAAAGGGTGGGATTTGTCAGCTGAGGCAGAGCAAAGACCAGGATGGCGAATCATCTTCCAGCAGGTGGGCAGAATCAGGTTCTTTTTCCTTTAACCATCCACTTAAAACAGTGTTCTTATGACTGGATGCAAAATGTAACCCATGTAAAATTCCAGTTCTAGATAAGAAAACAAGCAAACAAACACAACCATTTGGAAGTTTGTTTTTGTTAGCAAGTGTACTGTTGCAGTAATGTTTGCATTGGCCCTTAATGAGAACAGAAAAGGAGTTAAAGCATGTTAAGGGACTGCAGAACTGAAATGTAACAATGAAAACAACAAAGAATGTGTTTAAGGCTCACAACAGACTGCAGTAGCCTGCTAATTACCCTTGAATTTATAGGCTAATCACCAGTCTTGAACGGTTGATGTATAACAACTGAGAACACGAAATGTTATTCCCTTTCATATTTGATTAAAGTGTGAAATAATTAGTCAAAAACTGGAACTGGGGAGCAGCTAAGAGAAGAGGTAAATGGGTCCAACCATTATTAAAATTTGATGATGTTTGCTTGGCAGCTTAATCAAGCAGAACATCAAAACATTGCAAATATTTGATAAAGGACCTCAGAGTTGTTTCATGTCTTTGTGATAAAGAGTCATATCTAAGAACACCCCCTTCTTTCAAGCAGATGACCGCACTTGAAAACAGACCAAGGAAGTCACAGATTGATCTCAGCCATAAACTCTCTGCCATCTGCCCTGAATTTTCTTGGGCCTAATGAGTTGTCTCAGTGTCCTTTAGTAGCTTTGATTTTTCTCTATGGGATTACTTTGGTTACTTATAACATGCAATTCAAAGCTTCTTGTTAATTAAATGCTGAGAACATTTTTTCTACCATTCATCACCTTAAGATCTCTTTGTTATCTTGCAACTGGAGGAAAGCCATCGAAAACTGCAAAATAACTGGCGTTGACTCAGAAGGCTTTACAGCTTTATTCCGGAAATTCAGAAAACAATGCTAAGGCACTGACAGTGTATCTGCACTCCAATTTTGAATCAGTTTTATACCAGTTATGGCTGCCTTCAATGATTCCAGGGAATTTTAGTTGGTAACTATGCTGAGAATTCTCTATTGGAAGTTTCTCTCCCACCTCACAAAACATTTCCCAGGATTCCCTGGAGAGTAGAAGAGATTATTAATTTCATTTTACATCAGAAATAGGTTTCACCAATTTACCCTTTACATAGAAGCACTCCTGCTGAAGTTTGGACTTGTATCTCACAACACATTAAGACCATTTGGCTTTGCATTGGTTGAAATTTGAGGACTTTCACATCATCTGGTATTGGGCATGTATGACAACTCAATGCACTATTTAGTGAGAAATGATAAGATATTGTGGTTTGAAAGTTACTTTATATACAAGTTCTTTGGAAGTATTATAAAGGAAGAAACACAAAAGGGATGCAGATTGTTATGACCCTTACTTTCTCTTGGGTAGATTTTGCCTTTAATCTTTCACTTACACCCTCTGGGTAGATTGCTGCCACCAGGAATATTATGTTTCAAGATACTTTATTTAAGTTTTCCCTTTAGTAACATGCCTAAGCATTAGGCTCCTTCGTGGTTCTATGTGGCCCTGAGAATAGGAATGGGATAGATCAATGACAGCTACTCTGGGATATAACAAAAACAAAACAAACTTTTTATTTTTTCAAGAAGTGTATCCATTTCATAAAAGTAGTTCTCAGTTCTTAAAGTTACTTCATTTAAACTCATTCACACAGATCTCTTCTAAGGCTTCACACACAGTTAGCCTCTTTCTCTGACTCAGTATTTCTCACAGACGTGCTTAAGGTTACCCAGGCAGCACACAGCTAGCCTCTCTTTCCCTGTCTAAATATTTTTCACAGAAATGCTTAAACTGCTCAGGCAGCACACAGCTTGCCTGCTTTCCTCTGACTCAATATTTCTCACAGATGTGTTTAAAGTTACTCAGGCAGCACACAGCTAGCCTCTCTTTCCCTGACTGAATGTTCTTTCTCCACTCTCAGTCTAAAAACTGCATTCACTCCGCCCACACTCTCAGTCATCAACCAATCATATCACTCACTCATCCCTCTCTTTCACGTCCCACACCAAGCATTTAAAGACACATGCACACATTTACTTAAAACCATTACACAGATATATCGCAGAAGAGGGCATTTCCTTTCTATTGGATAATAAATACCAATCAAAACACAACTTAATAATGATTGAATTTTAGAAAAAGAAAGTCTACCCTCTGAAACAACTGTAGCCTGTTTCTTTTGAGCACATGATGGCTTTCTCTGACCTTTTTTCAATGTATATTGAATTACAGAAGGGAAGGGGTGTATATTACATACACACATTCAGTATTGATTAAAATTCAGTACTGATAAACATTTGTTGTTCCCCAATCACCATTTGAGAAGGGACATGCTATTTTACAAAAAAGATTACAACACAGTATTGTAATGAAACTGTGATTAAGGTTTAATCTGTACTCTGTGAATATTCTGAGGTTGTGTAAAAACTACCTTCCTTCCTAGGTTGGCCAAGTGTTTCTTCTGGGCTTCAGTCTTGTCAGCCTAGCTGAGACAAATTGAAGTGCTGGTGTGCAGTAGCCAACAGAGCAAACTCATTTCCTCCTATAACATCCAACTAGCTTTTAATTCATTAAGTGTTTGTCTAGAGATTTTCCCTGAGGAAGAATGAGAGGTATCTGAGAGGGTTGAAGCAGTTCTCTGACATTTGTTAGAGAAATTTTGGAAGGAAACTTTTTGAAAGATTTGAGGAGCAGACTGGGGAGGGGGGCTGAAGTACCTTGAGGTGTAGGAGCTCTCTCTCTCTCTCTCGGGATCTCATGTGGATAGTAGCTCTATTGTTCTGAAGGTGCATCTACCTGTATATTTTGTGATTAAGATATACACTTGAAGCCAGCTGGGTGACCTGTGGTCAGTCACAGCTTCTAGGAGCTCTTTTAGCCCCACCCACTGTGTTTGTTGTTGTGGGGATAATAATAACATACTTTGAAAACCGCTCTGAGTGGGTGTTAATTTGTCCTGAAGGGTGGTATATAAATCAAATGTTGTTGTTGTTGTTGTTGTTGTTATTAAAACAAACACTACAATGATGCCACAAACTTCCAGCATGGTGTCTTCCAAGGAACCAACCCAGATAAGCACTAGCCATTAGAACGTCTTACTGCTGAAAAAATTGGGGTGAGTGTATTTAAAAAGATGATTGCTGAAGGCTTAAGCAGTGGTCTTGGGAGGCAGAGGATGGGGGTAGGAATTGATCTAGAGAAGGGGGAAAGTGGAAGTGTTGGCAAGTCTGAGAAAAGGAAGAACAGGATAGATGAAAGTTATGGTCAAAGATGGATATTAGGACAGACCAGGGAGAGGAGAGACAGGCATCTGTGTTTTGCAGCCTGGAGCTTGAGGGTAAATAGAATGCCATTGGTGGGTGTTACTGGAGGAGAAAAGATGCATTTTGGAATGTGATGCAGCAAGCTTTTGCATAGGGATATTGAAGGAAAGGAGGCCAGAAAGAACATTCAAAAGGGAAGTCATCCACCCAACCAGTCTTGCCTTGCATCAGTTAATCTTTTAATTCATTTTGTTTTTGTGGAGAGTCAAAATTCCACAGTAACAACTGTACAGGAGTCTCAGCTCTTATTGTGGCAGGCAGTAAAAACAAAAACAGCCCTACTGGCTAACCTCCACTAACTGGCAGCCTGGCAGATGATACCATGTATATTTCCTTCCTCCTACCAAATGAGAGAGAGAGCAGTGTGTTTTCCCTCTAAAAGGTGTATGTGTGTGTGTGTGTGTGTGTGTGTGTGTGTGAAATCCAGAACTGTCTGTGGAACTAGATCAAGAAGAAACAGCCATTTGGCTATACTAAAATACTCCCAGTGAACTTCCACTCCATACTGACTGTACACTTGACCCTCTGAGCATGTGCAATCTCATAAATGGCCAATAACCTACAAGGAAGCCACCCTGATTTGGTTTCTGGGCACAACTTCTTTGAACATGTACAGTTGTGAAGATGGATTTTGGTAGGCACATAACATCTGGAAGAGAGATGGAGGTGATAATCTTCATTTTCTTTAGTTTTAGCGAACCTCTTACCCTATGAGACACGGGGACATGGATAGATCAAAGCAGGGAGGTACTTTAAGGAGAGACAGCATCTCTTTCACCCTAAGACTAAGCTGGTTGCTTACATTACAACATTTCATGGCACACACACCCATGATGTTTCCTTTCCTAAGTGATGCTGCTTGCACACAAGCACATTTAAAGCCACCAAGATTAATACTTTGTCAACATACAGTACCAAAAAAAGGGAAAGAAAACCCCGCCAGCTATTTTAATGCCAGTTCTGTCATGCAGTTAACTTTTAAAGTGAAGTAAAAAATATATCAATCGTATTGAGTCACTTTTTCAGAGCTGCCTGTGCTTTGATAGTTCTGGTTAATCAAATTCCATTCAGTGTCTGAATAATAATACGCACTTGTCTTGGGCAAGAGAGATCATAGATTCTGTTCAGTCTGGGGGAAAAACCCGGAGAATACTGTGGAATGAACAAGTGCTAAGAGTTTGTTCCCTAGTCGAATAGAAAATTAACCACCAATAGCTGTCCATGAAAGTGACAGAAAATATTAGTGAATTAAGTTAATTGATCCAAAAGGTATACTATCAGGAAGCCAGTTTCCCCCTTAGCCATTCTCCTAAGCATGATTGGTAGGCAAGGTAACCATGACATAGGAAAAATTCACATCTACTTGATGCACCGTGCTTCCTCATGAAAAATAGTGCCACAAGTATTTGTAGTATACATTGGCTGTTGTCCGGAAACAAAACTCAGTACCCTGCGCAGTTAAGTGAGTTTAATGTAAGGGAACATTGATGTTCTACAGAAGTATGTCATCTTGAAGAGCCATTTCAGAAACAGATGAATTGCTGTTGCCAGAACAGAACCACTGAAAATACCCATCTAAAAGCCTGGAGAGTGACTTCTGCCACTTCAAAATCTTTGGGCTCCTTTCTCTGCTTCCCAACTAATGTCACTGGGGAGGCAATTGCTTTGGATGGTGTCTGACTGGCACAGATGGGACCATCTGTTTCAAGTTTTGTTCAGAAGTAGCCATCAATCAGATGATGTCTCATTCAGCCAGATTTTAAAAGGTTCAGCTGGCCTAAATTCAGTTCTGTGTTGAACTTCTCCTGAAAAAGCAGCAGAAGACTTCTGTGAACTAATATATTTTAATATAAGGAAATAAGGGGATGGTGGAGAGAAATACTTTTGTGGTTTATATATTCTCAGTGTAGAGTTTCTCCAGTCTAAGGCCTGTGCAAGCACCGAGTCATTACTGACCCATGAGGGGACGTCACATCACAACGTTTTCTTTGCAGACTTTTTACAGGGTGGTTTGCCATTGCCTTCCCTAGTCCCAGGAAACTGGGTACTCATTTTACTGACCTCGGAAGGATGGAAGGCTGAGTCAACCTTGAGCCGGCTACCTGAACCCAGTTTCCATCAGGATTGAACTCAGGTCACGAGCAGAGCTTGGGTTGCAGTACTGCAGCTTACAACTCTGCACCATGAGGCTCCTCTGTTATATATAGCTGTCTCTGATTTATATAACTATAATATATAACCTCTTTTTTCTTTCTAGTAAAAAGTCCAGTAGCACCTTCAAGACTAACCAACTTTATTGTAGCATAAGCTTTCAAGAACCACAGCTCTCTTCGTCAGATGAGACGAAGAAAGCTGTGGTTCTCAAAAGCTTATGCTACAATAAAGTTGGTTAGTCTTAAGGGTGCTACTGTGTGAGCAGTCAGCCCAGTCGCCGCCATTTTAAAAGCAGTTTTTACATGACTGCTCATGATATTAAAAGTGTACAAGCCACTGGAGTTTAAAATGGCTGCAGCACAGCCACCAGAGAACCCCTGTCATTGCCAGATCCTGCCCTGGAGAACCAGGCATGTAAGGAACGCTGCATTGGAATGCAGAGGTATTGTGATGCGACTGGCCTCGCTATCCACCCAAGCTCCGGAAGGCCCAGAGCAATAAAGGTCTCGCTAAGGTTGCCAGGCCCCCTCAATCTCCCAGCGGGAGACTGGGGCCTGGCTCTTACTTTGGAGGAGCTCGTGTGCGCACGTGCAAAGCGCGCACATGCACTCCTGCAAGCATGATGACGTCACTTCTGGGAGTGACGTCATCACGCAGCCCCATTTGGGTGCGGATCGGGCCCGTTGTGGGCCCCTGCGGAGCACAGGAACGCTCCCACATCCCACAGGGGCCCACTACGGGCCCAATCGGCACCAAAATGGGCCCAATCCGTGCCCGTTTTGGCACAGATCAGGTCCGTTTTGACATGGATTGGGCCCATTTTGGACCCCTGTAGAGCATGGGAGCGTTCCTGCACTCCGCAGGGGCCCACAACGGGCCCAATCCGTGCCAAAACGGACCCGATCCGTGCCAAAATGGGCACGGATTGGGCTTGTTTTGGCGCGGATTGGGCCCGTTGTGGGCCCCTGCGGAGTGCAGGAACGCTCCTGCGCTCCACAGGGGCCCCAATCCAGGCGAAAACAGGCCTGTTCCTGGGGCTGCTGTTGGCGGAGGCGCGCAGCCCCGCAGGGGGGCACGCATGGAAGGTGTGTGCTCCCCCCTGCTGGCCAGGTAAGAGGGGGTGGGGTGGGAGGGGGGGCAGGGGATCCCCCGCCCCCACTGGGGGTCTGGCATCCCTAGGTCTCGCTGAGTCACCCCCACTTAGCACATCCCAGTCCGTGATCGAGGAGTTAATCAAATAGCATTCATAAGTATATACAGCCGTTCCTGGAATATTGTACTCCCCACCTAAAACTATCAACCTAGCTCCAGTGTATTCTTCCAGGTAACAGGCCAGGTTTGCCTTCCTATTCATACACCCTGGCAGCCATTAATCAAAGTACTCAAGCCTTTTGTCCAATCCAGGAACTAACTATTGGAACCTCCTAACTGCCAGGCAGGCTCCTCTGCCTCAGGGCACATTTTACCTATAAAGGTAGGCCCTGGCCCCATTCAAGTCATGCAAGCTTCCTGGCTTCTCCATTAGGGTCACTTCCCTGAGTCTCTCTCTGTTCATGCTTGCTCACTGTTCTGGATCCACAAGGGCTGTTCCACATCTCTCTCTCTCTGGGCTGATGACACGGGACATTTGAAGCTTCTCTCCAGACCCCTCTCTCCAGGATAAGTAGACATAATTACCCCCCTCTTGCTCTATTCCCATGCCTCCAGGTATATTTCCTAGGACTCTGTGTGTGTGTGCGCGTAATTATTTTCTCCTAGTAATTGGTGTGTATGTGCATAAAGTTCTGTTCTTTAATAAAAATTATTGATTGATTTGAAGCACCAGGCTTGCTTGGCTTATTGGGATTGGGACCCCGTAGACAAAGGTGATTCGATTCCAGTTACCGCCTCTCATATAGCCATCTTCATTACTAACTAATTCCCCCATAAATCATACTTATGCAAGGAGACCACTTCAGGTAACAACTGTACTCTTTACTATTTTGCTACTGCAGACTACTGCTACAGCTAAATCTCTGGAACTTTTTTTCTTTCTGTATCCATTTTTATTATCTACACTTTACTCCCAGGAAACTGGGTACTCATTTTACCGACCTTGGAATGATGGAAGGCTGAGTCAAACTTGAGCCGGTTACCTGAACTCATTTTCCACCAGGATCGAACTCAGGTCATGAGCAGAGCTTGGGCTGCAGTACTGCAGCTTACCACTCTGTGCCACGGGGCTCTTATACTTAATTAGATAGTGCTGTTGAAACATGAATTTAGAATTGTAATTAAAAATAAAAAGAGTTCCCATCTAACTCTCTGTTTCCCTTAAGTATTTGTAAGAACAAATCACACAGAGACTGAAATTCCTCTGTGAAATACATTCAAGTATGCGTATTAAAACCAAAATTTTAAATTAAAATACCAAATTATTCAAAGAACATGGACAAAAACTGTTTTGAAAAGCAGCCAAAATGAAGTACTAGGTCTGAAATACTTTCATAATAATGGAATAACACTTTTTTGACATGCAGTGATAGAAAAAAAAAACCAGCTGACTTTATGGTTGATAACAACCTCACCTAAAGAAAGCCTTTACCCATGAGGCTCATTCTGTTTTAGGTACCCCTATTCTGTTTTATATACTAGGCCAGGCCCAAAGCCAGAAAGTTTTTGTTTTAAATGTTTTAAATTATGGTGTTTAAAATTGTGATTTGTAAACTTCCTTGAGGCAACAGGAAAGGGAGGCTAACAATTTTTTAATTGTTGTCTTTGTGCATGAGCTTTTTGACATCAGCCCAACTCAGCCCATTTGAGGCCCAAATCGGCCCTGTGCAAAGCCTAGAGTGTTCCTGCAGAGGCACACTAATGTCACTCCAAGGAGTGCACCATGGAGGCCGGTTCCCCCCCTCACCCTGACAGCCAGGTGAGAGGTGAAAGGGGCCAAATGGGGCCAAACAGTGGGAGCGGGGAATCCCCCGCCCTCCCCAGGGAAACACAACCCTATGTGGTAGGTATCCTGGGATGTGTATCTTCAAAATCCAAATCCTCACATTCAAGATTATTTGGCAATGAAAGGGGTAGGACTTGAGTCCAATATTCCCCCTTCCGTTAAGAGGTAAATTGAACTCGCCCCCCTCCATGCCCCCACTACTGAAATTATATTTGAAGGGAGGAGGGAGGATCTGGGCTGCAAGGTAGTAAAGCCCGTTGGGGATGGTGGCCAGAACACTAACCCATGGTCTTGCGTAAAGTCAAAAGCAGGCTATAGCCTTTGATTTGTACATTACTCCGTAAGGCCCTATAGTCCTCATGGAGCACAGCCCTTCGAATCTGCCTTTCAGGATTTCTTTGCCGGCAAAGGCCAGACGTAGCACATCCTCAGAGCTTAGTTCCATTTTCCCTTTGCAAGCTTTTTAGCAACGGGCAGGCCTCTTTCATTGCCGAAAGGACTCTCCTGCCAGGAGCTAGTAGGCGAAACCATCCAAATTCATTTGAAAGCTCTTTTTTAGGCAACACATTAGGATTTTTTTAAATGAACAAATTGAAATAAATTAGGGGGAAAACATTACCATAAGCAGATTGTTCAGCTTGATTTTCAGATTTATATCCTCCTAAATTGGATTCCCCTCCCCAAGCATTACAGTTATGAATATGACTAGATTTAGAGATTTTCCAAAGATACCAAAAGCATAGTCCACTTTTCTGTGGGTGCTTCTATCTATAACTATGGAGGGCTTATCATAAAACTCACAGCAGAGTTCACAGAAGATTGGATTATGCTCCATGTGTAAAATACTTAATCTAGGAGCTTGATACTTAACATTAGTGCCTTAAAATTAACTTACAAGAGTTCAGATTTGGCTTGTTTCATCAAGCCCCTGTATATTGCCCAGGAGAATTTCCAGTGGATCATGTCCTAAATGTATATTAGAATAGCATCAGTTTCCATTTTCAGTAGAGTTTGACAGCAAAGAAAATTTGCAAGCAGAACATGCAATAAATGAATTATTAATCATGTCCGCAATCCTGGCTCCAACCTTGCAGGGCAATTTTACTTCAATAATTAATGTTTAACAAGGTAGCCTAGGGTTAGCTACATCAAATCACAGGGAAACAATGCCAACCGGTATTTGTTGTTGCCAGCGGATCCCTAATGAACGTATATTAAAGCACACACACACTTTGTATAGCTGTATTCTGCATTAGAAACCATTATATATATATACAAGCAGAGGACTGACAAGGCCTTGTGTGGGGGGCATCTCATTTTCCCCTTCCCCACTTCCTCTTTCCCTTCCCTGGCAGCCCCTTTTCCTTTTTCCTTCACTCCTTCCCACTCAACAGCCAACTTCCCTTTATCTGCTCCTTGGTCTTCAAATTTGTCTCCTTCCCTCCGTCAGCAGCCTCTCCCTGGGAAAGCTTTGACTGAGTTGCATGGGGCTGGTTGAAAACTCTGGGTAGGGACATTCTTGAAGATTTGGGGATGGATCCAGGAGATGGTGGGATTTGGGGAAGGACTCAGTGTGGATATAACTCCTTAGAGTCCACCCTTCAAAGCAGCCATTTTCTCCAGAGGAACTGAAGATCAATTGTAATTTCAGGAGATCTTCAGCCCCTCCTGGAGGTTGGCAACCTTTTGTCCCCTGGTTTGGACCAGGCCCCTTTTTGCTCTGTGGGGAACCCCCAAGAACTTGCAGGGGGCACTTCACTTTCCCCTATATCCTCTTTCCCACACTTTTTCCTGTCTCCCTCCTCCTGGCAGCCCCTATATCCTTATTTTCCTTCCTTCCTTCTCTCCTTCCCATCCACCAACCAGTCTACCTTTTATCTGCTCCCTATCTTTTATTTATTATTTATTTACTTCATTTGTACACCACCTTTGTCCCCTGTGGGAACCCAAAGCAGCTCACGTCATTCTCCTCTCCTCCATTTTATCCTTAAAACAACTTGGTGAGTTAGGTTAGGTTGCTCTTGTATGATTGGATCAAGGTCACTTAGCAAGCTTCCATAGTGCAGTGGGGATTTGAACCTGGGTCTCTCTGATTATAGTGGGACACGCTAACAACTGCACCACACAGGCTTTTGTGCAGTGGTTGCTGTTGAACAGTAGTGAGTAGATGGACCTGGATAAATTAGGCAAGTTGCCAGGCAGTGAGCTGCCCAATGGTTGCTTCCAGGCCTGGTCCCAGTGAGTCATCTCTCAGAGTTAAACCACATGAGACGAATTACACGAGGATGCTCAAATGAAGGGAGATGCAATGTTAGCTGGGAAGTGTAGTTTGAATTTCACCTCTTTTTACAGAGCCAGCGAGGATCACTCCTCAGAGGATTTGTTCATTTCCTCTTTGCCTCCAGGAAGGCTCTGTTAATTATTAACAAACCCTATGAAGGGCATTCTTTGCCAGCTCTGTAGAGAGAAGAAATTATCAAATGCTCTGAGGAGTGATCGTTGCCGGTTCTGTAGAGAGAGGTGAAATTCAAACTATGCTTCCTGGCTAACATTTTGTCTCCTTTCACTTGAGCATCCTCGTGTAATTCATCTCATGTGCTTTAGCACTCAAAGGCAAAACTGCCCTGGAAAGGGCCTTATCCTTCCCCCTGTCTTTCACTTACAGCAACCAAGGCCTGAAGGCTGCCTAGCAACTCTCTACCCTAAACAGCCATGGAAAGGGCATTCATTTCTTAAAGCTACAAGTGCTGTTTCTATTAAGGGGGTGGTGGTGATTAACCTAATTTTTTTTCATGATTACAGATTTTTGCAAACCTGTGGCTTTTCTCGGCTTTGTAGAAAGATCTGTCTTGTCACTTCATGGACCCAGTGTGTCAGTTTGTGGAATTCCAGTTACTTTGATTTCATCTCCCACCACTTGCTGCAAGAAATCCAAGGTCTCTTGATTCAAAAAGGTTCTTTATTGAAAGATTATATTCAAAGTACAGGTGTCCATAATTAATCCAAAGGCATGAAAGCTTCTGGCTGACCATGAAGCTTTGTTGAGAATGACGTGTTAGTTACAAGTTGCAATATATCAAAACCTCCTTCCACTCTCCCCCCCCCATTGCCCGGCTACAGTAGATGCCTGGGAAGGCGAGGGGAGCTCCTCCAAGGTCGATGTCTAGTCCTGTTAGATAAGGCCTTCCTGGGAACACAGCTGGCTCTCTGTGAACCTGTAGACAAATAACACTGGAAAACTACAGAATGAGACAGCATCAGAAAACAATATGGCATTACTGTGGATAGCAGGCCTGACACAGTGTCTGGATTTAAGTATCCCCAGAAAGATGGTCCTCCTCAAAGCATACATATGGCTCTCCTCTCTGTGCAAGATTTCTCATTCACCATACATGCACAATGGGAGCTGCTCCTTTCATTAAATTGAATGGAAAATCCTGTATGTTTAGGAACTTTCTCTGTGCACAGAACCTAGGTTCAAAACAAGAGGAGTTTCTCCTATATTCTATGACTGACACTCCACCAGAATTCAATTCTGTCTTCTTAAACTTAGCAATATTTTTTAGTGGGGGCTTTCCTTTTCATATCCAGTAGAATCCCCTTAAATTAGAAAACGTTTCCTCCTTTTACAGCATGCTGTTAGTAAGGAAAAATTAATTTGGGGTGAAAAAGCAGTGGATGCTCATAGGTTGCACGTTCTTTAAGTACTAGTAAGCCGAGCACACCTCCAGCACTGTGTGCATCATAAAACATGGTTTCCCACATGACAGGGCCCCTTGTGCATTCCTAGTTAGCAAGGCAGGTTTATGAACCAGAAATAACATTGCAACAGGTGGTGAAGGCTTTCAAGCAAGAGCATCTATTGCATATAATATAAGAATGGCTAAGCATAAGATGGTTTTTATGTGTTTACGGCAGCCAAGGATAAAATTGGCTCCACTTCTAGTTAAAGTCAGTTCAGCATGTTTTTAAGAGGTTCCCTCAGCTACCCGTCCCCCCCAAGATGCGCTCTTTATGATAATTTCATTGAGTTGATTGAGGGCCAAGCTACACATGACGAATGACACTTGAACGGCAAGTGGATTGAGTGGAGGGCAAGTGAACAGGGAGAAATACACTTGCTGTTCAAGTGTCATTCATCATGTGTAGCTTGGCCCACAGTTGAAAAAGAGTTTTGGCTCAGCACAGACATGATGCTACACGTGAAGCAGATGGAAGAAAACCAAAAAGACACCTTTCAGAAGCTCAAGAATTGTCACCCAGTTGACATGCTACTTCCCATTTGAAAAGAAACAATTGAATCTGGACACCACTTCTTTAAGTGGGAGGGCTCATTTTAAGACAGGGCTCATTTCAAGGGAGAATGCACTGGAACGGCACTCCGGCAGTTCCTCCAAGTCAGGTGGCTCCGCTCTCCTGACTTTAGGGCTGTTTAGGCCTCGACTGGGGCCAAAATGGCCCGAATCTGGACCAAAACAGCCTGGATCGGGTCGGTGCTGGGTGGGGGAACCTGAAAATGGCCATTTTGGGCCCATTTTGGCCCGGATTGGGGCCACAAGGGACCTGATCGGGCCACTGCCAGGTGAGGGAACACTCCCCCATCTGGTAGCAGTCAAATCCCGGCCATTTCGGCCCAATCAAGGGGTGTGGCATATGCTAATGAGTTATGTTAAGGAGTTCCTGCTGCTCTTTTTCTATGAAATGACCCCTGGAGTGAGATAAAGTTTATTTTCTTTATTTTTATTTTATTCATTTATGCCTCACTTTTGTCCCCAATGCGGACCCAGCAAGTTTTATGACATTCTCCCCTTCTCCATGTTATGCCGAAACCAACAGTACATATTTCTGCTTCATTATGTCCAGTTTTAATCCTAGATGTCTAATATGAAAAAAATGATTTCCATTGTAGAATAATTTGTTTTTAAGTTATACTAGATCAGAAACTGGCATGCATTTTTCAGAGAAGATCTGTGATGAGGAGACAGCAAAGAGGGTCCATCCGCTTGTATGGAACCATCAGCCTGACCACAGAGATCGACTGCAAGAATCTACTTGAATATAAAATCAATGCACTCAGCCCAAAGAGCGAAGAATTCTCATCAAGGCATTCCCAGTGGCTGCCTGACAGGTGTGACACTCTCTCTCCCTAGAGGGCTATCAGACTCTGGGCCAGGATATTTCCTGGAAGAATTGTAAAAAGTTCTTTTCTCTAGCGCTCCAGGATTAAGCAGGTAATTTTAATCTAACTGGGCATTTTGGTTTTATTTTGTGTCTATAGTTTAATCATTAACAGTTGAACAAAATGCTAACAAAAAACCAGATTGGTGCCAAATCTCATTTTCCACCAGTGGAGGAGAGGGGAGGCAATGTCTACCGGTTCCTTTTATCACTGCAGATCCTACATTCTAACCAGTGCTGCTCAACGGTGGTGTGTGTGTGTGTGGGGGGGGGTGTCTCCTGATCCCGAGGGCAGCATTTGGCTGCAGTAGGAAGTGAGAACGTTCCATTCCACTCATAGATGTCCATTTGCAGTACTTTCCTTCTGATCCAATTGATACAGCTGATTCTTGTCCACAGATCTTTCTTTCCCATATCCACATAGATATTGTGTATTCTATTGTGTGAGTGGAACTACATGTTAAAAGGAAACATGGAGTTCCTAGTTCTGAGTTTTCCCTTATGATACAACCATAGTGGTAGGGAAGAAAAGGCCAGTGGAAAAAGAATTTCACCCTACACATCTTCTCCCTCCCTACTGGAGTTTTTCTCCAGCCAGCTTCTTAGGCCAGAAGAAGCTTGTATTTAGGGAAACTGATGAAAAAATGTTTAGGCCTAGGAAAGGTGGAAGGGGACAATCATCTATAGGGACCTCGACCCCTCCTGTTTCCTTATTAGACAAGTGTCCATTAATTTATTTCATCCATACAGGACCTTTCTCCACAATGAAGAGCCAAAGCAGCTCTCTTCCTCCATTTTCTCCTTACAACAACCCTGTGAGGTAGGTTAGGCTGGGTGTATGTGACTAGTCCATCATTCAGCAAGCTTCCATGGCAGAGAGGGGATTTAATCCAGTGTCTTCCGGACCTTAGTTCAACACTCTAACCACTACACCATGCTGGCTCTCCATGTGTCTCCTTCCATACAGATTCAGGAGGTGGATTATTGCCAAAATACCCCTGCAAGATACAGGGGTTGAAGAAATCCTTACATGTGAGCCTCATGGCTCTGGGGAGAAAGTAAACACCGAAAAGCACATTTTGTGGATACGTGTCCCAAAATCAGAAACAGTTAGGAGTGTGCACTGAGAAAATTTTTGATTCAGTTTTGAATCTTGGGTTTCTGAATGATTTACCATTTTTTCCCCAGTGAAGTGTTGCGGGTTCAAATCTAATCCGTTTGTTTTTATTGTTATCATGAGCTTCAGCCCCATTCTTTGCAATGAGGTCTTTGAGGTTTGGGGAGGCAGCTATTTTTCCACCTAGCACCAAAATTGCATAGAAAATAGTCCCCCCTTTAAACTGTTGAGCCACCGAGTTTAAGCTTTGGTGTTTACAGACCCCAAAGAAGGCTTGGGGAAGGTGCGTGTTGACAGTGCATTCACACACTATTCTTTGCAGGGTGGGGAGGATGGGGAAACAAGGGTCTGGGCCAGCTGTTTTCATACTTAACAGTACCAATTCAGCTTTCCCAGCAGCAGCAAAGCTGCTTAGGCTGGGAGCTGGCTTTGCAACCCCACCAGGAGGAAGCTGACAGGCTCCCTTCCCAGGCATCCAGGGCTTTGGCCGGGGGCAGAGCCAAGAGCGCTCAGCCCACGCACCTCACCCTGTTTTAGTGCAGGATTAGCCGGCTGATGTGTCAGAGCCAGGTAGGAATTTTCCCTTTTTGCCCTGATTGGCTTTGGGAGAAGGGGTTTTTCACCTACCTTGCACTAATGGCAGTGTTCTGAGGTATTGTTTGGGTGGTGCTGTTTGATCTGTCATTGGCAGGAGAGTTTGGGGTATAGAGTGCAGGCTGATGAGCACCCAGTGGCGCTTCCCCATGGGTGGGGAACAGGGTCTGCCATCAGTGTGGTATGCTTGTGGTGGCTACCATTGCACAGGCAGATGCCTGCTGGGGATCCCCACGTACAAGGCCTTCCTTCATGCTAGACAGCTGGGGTGTTAGATGCTTGATGAGGGGAATCCCTTGCCTGGCTGGCCGGGTTGCAGCCATTCAAGGGATGGCCTACACCCGGGGCTTTGGGGCTCGCCCAGGCAGGTCAAGGCGGAGGTCCATAGTTGATCCCGTGGCTTGACCTGCCGCTTAGTTGGCCCTTGCCTTGTTTATGTTTAATTGTCATTTTAATAAACGGCCCTTTAATACCAAGCCTGTGTCTGTCTCTTCATTCCAGCTGGGGTTGCAAAATTCCATGAACTACAGTCTTCTCTCGAAATAATTGATCCCCTGAATTTTTCATAAGTACACTACACACACGCAACAACAGGCCACGAAGAGAGGAAGTGTCAGTGAGAGCACACTACGGTAGGAAACCAGCAAAGCAGTAGCAGGGCAGTGGCGGTGGGGTGACAGCCAAGCAGGAGAATGTTTCAACCCGCACAGAGCAGCAACATTTAAAAAATCCTGCCTTTTTGTTTACTTTTTTTCTGAGTAATGATACTGCCAATAAATTACTGCCTTTGCATCCTGCTATTGCCTGTTCCAACAGCAACAGCGAGACAGCGCTGTTGCTCAGATAGCACTGCAAAAAACAAGCAAGCATGCACCTTCAATAGATTTAGGGCCAAGCTACACATGACGAATGACACTTGAACGGCAAGTGGATTGAGTGGAGGGCAAGTGAACAGGGAGAAATACACTTGCCGTTCAAGTGTCATTCGTCATGTGTAGTTTGGCCCTTAAACAAAAGTTTTCAAAGCCCTTGTGAGGACCCAGTTGGCAGGGAGACAATGGTATGGGCTGGGTAGCGCCAGAAAAAAAAAAGATGCACTCATGTAAACTGCGCATATTTGCCCTTCCCACCAATGGTGTTAATTAGGTGGCATAATGTAACATAAAGGCTCTCTCCTCTTGGGATCTAATTGGTAGACAGTGCTAATAAGGAAAACACAATGCTGCCAGCCCACAGCTTGCCTGTCTGCTGCTGCTGCTACACAGTAAAAACCAGGGCTTTTTTTCAGCTGGAACGCAGTGGAACCGAGTTCCGGCACCTCTTGAAAATACTCACGTCTGGTGACCCCGCCCCCT
Source organism: Eublepharis macularius (assembly GCF_028583425.1). NCBI lineage: Eukaryota > Metazoa > Chordata > Lepidosauria > Squamata > Eublepharidae > Eublepharis > Eublepharis macularius. Next base: position 22,276,032 of record NC_072796.1, read on the forward strand.
GATCTCCAGACAGAGATCAGTTCCCCTCAATTTCCTCTTGAGAGTTCCACCACCTCTTTTCCCAGAAACTCTTGAGAGTTCCGCTGCCTCTTTTCCCAGGAACAAAGCTCTGGTAAGAACCAAAATGAAACACAGAAAACTTTTTGGTGGGAGTGTGTCATCATCATAACTTGGTTTCCCCGATTTAGTTCACCATTCCGGAAGCCACTTTAGTGATACAAAACAGCAATTTCTGTATGGATTCCCAGCTCATTTGTTTCATTTTGCACTCCCCTAGAAACCACACCCAGGATGTGAGCAAATTTCACGTTTAAAAGTGCCACCTCTTTTTCCTGTCCCATTTCCAAAGCATTTCTGATTATTTTTTGCATTTTTATATACTGCAAGGTGTTGCATCAGAAATATTTTCCACCAGGCCTCTTTAATGAGAAGACATTGTTCTAAAAGAATTGTTTACTCATTAAAATGACTGACAGTCCTCCTACACGAGGCAAACCACCCCTTTCTTTGACATTTGAAGTTGTGTGGGAAGCTCTCAATTTAGCAGCAAGGTGAAATCTGTGTCCCACATATTTCTTGAGAAATAAAAGTTTGGTAGACGACGCTTAGCGCAATTATTGGGCCGTCATAATTTGCAGCAGCAACTCCATTCCAAGTCAACAACAAACCCACCGCAAATGTTCTTAATGATGGAAGAGGTTATTTTTATAGGGAACGGAAGTCTTATGCAGAATGTGATCCTTTTTCTGAGCAATTACCTTTGCTTTCTGAACCATTAAGTGCTGGGTACAGGCCCCTACTGCAGAAAATAGGGTTCCCAACTGTGTAATTTCCAGGTACCGAGAAGCACATTAACTGCAATTAGCCCAACACATTACAGCACACTCAACAAACATTAAGACATATGATCTGTCCCATAAAGCTAGGAACAATGGGTTTACGGTGTGCCGACTGCAGCCATTAGTATTTTTAACAGTCACCTTTCTGGATCAGAGCAGTAGCTGTGAAAACCTGAGTTCGACCCTACCAGCATTTCCACTGGTGAAAGAGGGAGGAGGAGCTCCTTCAGTCTACTAATGTTGTCTTCTGAAGACCCTAGGGTGGCTAAAAATCTAATAATGAATAAATGCATGAAAAGTTTGTCTCAGGAATTATGGGAACTATGTGGGCATAGGTCACATGGGACTGGGATGGGGAGCTGTAGTGAGCAAAATTGAAAGAAAAGCTGATAGGAACCAACCCTCTGGCCCCAGAGGCCTCTAAAAATTCACAAGAAGATCATGGAGGTGAGGTTTATTCAGTACCAGGTAACCAGAGATGTACTGCTTCAAAGAGCCAAGCTACAAGTGATGCCTGACACAGGTTGGACACTTGTCAGCTTCCCTCAAGATTTGATGGGAAATGTAGGCAGCTTGGCAGAATGTTGAACAAGTGACAGTTGAAAAGTCCATTGGACAGCAGTCGGAGAGCCAAGCTGCAAGACCAGAAAGACATTTCCCATCAAAACTTGAGGGAAGCTGACAAGTGTCCAACCTGTGTCAGGCGTCACTTGTAGCTTGGCTCTGAGGCTGCATTTATTGTGGTCAACTGTGGTAACTAGGTTTGTCCCTCATACATTTCTGTCAATGTTTCCCCTTCAAAGCTATCAGAGATAGTAGTAATCACATCTAGAAGTCAATTATGGATTGCCTCAAGAAAAATCTTTATTTTTGTCCATTCTTAACTTAACTTAATGCCCAGTCATTGGGTGCTGCAGAGCTCTTGAATGGTGTAAATCAGAGCAATAAGTCATGTGTTCCTGACGCCTGGAGCCTCTCAAGTCACTTTTTTAAAAAGTTCTAATTCTAGGTAGATGAATTGAGAGCCAGAACAGCTTTTCCGCTTAAATCAACTGAGCAAGCCAGTCTGTGCATGAAGACTGGCTCTCTTTGTTGAATTGAAAGGAAATTACAATATGTATGGAAGTTCTGTGGGCAAATTACAGCATCCATGGAACAGCGGTAGACCATCTGGTTGGCATGCAGAAATTACCAGTTTCAAACCCTGATAACTCCAGTTAAGGATCAGGGAGCAGGTGATGTGAAAGACCCTACCTGAAACCCTGGCGAATTGCTGCTAGTTAGAGTAGACAATACTGACCTTGATGGATTAATGGGTCCATTGTCCATCCTACCCAGTCGCAATTAAGAGGGGTCATGTGGGTGCTTGCCTACCATGGGTGTCCCCTCCCAGAGATCCTTTAGCTCCAGCCCCTGTCCTTCCTGCCCCCTTCATCCCTGGAGCAGGAAGGGGCCTTACTGACTGCAGCCACTCTGTTCTGTGAGTTCAAATAAGGAGGGCCCATTCTTACTTTCCCCCTTCCACACAGCATCCTTCTATTAGTGAAGGTGTTGCCAGAGGCATGGTTGAACTCAAGATATGAGGGCATGGTCAAAGTAACAAACTGCTTTACAATCACCAAACAGGTGGGATAAGAAACACTCATGAGTAACAGTTTAACAGGGAACACATTTACAACAAGCAGGGAAAGATTAATACGTAAAGCCCCCCAATGCAGCTACCTGTCTGGTCCCTGCTGTGCTGGGCCCTTCCTGGGTCCAACCCACCTCCTTGGGTGAGGGAAGCTCTCCTGCTGGTAGCAGCTTCTCTGCCACTCAGCTCTTGTGAAAAGAACACCTTCCCTCTCCGGGAGTGATCTTGTATTATTTCTCTCATAGTCCAGCCTCCTTGGTTATAATTGGCCTTTCCCACTCCCCTTCAATTTCATCTAGCCTTTCCCCAGTCTTGGAGAACATGTGGGAAATGTAGACCCCGGGGGGGGGGAATCCCAGAGGGGAGAGAGAGGCTACATTGAGACCTGAGGCAGCTCCACCAATTAGCCTTGATCCTATGAGAAGGGAGACAGGGTATGAGTCATAGCTCAGGATCTCAGATTCATGACATCCCCACACGAGACTGAACCACGGGATTGTCCCATTCAGATCCCCACTGGTGAGGTCTGCATTCCAACTGAAAATGAGTAATAGATGCACAAATAACACAACTATATATGCAGAAGAATCTCTAGCCTACCATATAAAATTTTGGGTGAACAGAATCCTGTATCAATTAGCTGTACCAGGACTCACAAGCCTTATGCGACAGAACATCAGCCTCTGTATTCTTAGATCTAGAAATATGCTGTCTTTCAAAATCAAAATCCTGCATGGCTAAGCTCAAACAGGGGAGTATAGTACTGGTGAGTTTGGCCACTTGGAGCCATTTGAGTGATGAGTTTGGGGCCAGAATTTGTGGCCCCATAGGTAAGGTCAAAACTTTCCCAGGGTGTATATAATAGCATAACACTATTTTTCTGGGATCCCCCAGTTTGCCTCCTGCGGTGTACTGACTCCCAGTTAGAAAAGTTTCATATTTGTTCATAGGTGGTGTGGCTAGGGTTTAATATCTAACCCTCATTACTAGAAGAAACAACAGAAAAAAGGAGAATACAGACTTCACATAAGATTTGGAAATTAGAAGAACTAATTCCTCAAGTGTCAGAATTTGTCACTTAACTCTCCTCAGCTTCCAATTTCCTCAGATAGAGTTTAACTATGATATCACTGGATGAAACACTTCTACATCATTCTCCTATTTTGACATCTAAACTGTAATGTGATCCCTCTGGACATAGATTGAACGTTGGAGCTGCCTTGTCTATCTTCTGCCCTAGATTCTAGCTCAGAATTTTGGTATGAGTAAGACAGCTGGAGCATTGAACACAATTGGGGAGAGAAAGTGTACTGCACTACCTTAAATGAGGTGTAGCCAGCATAGTGTAGTAGGTAAGAGTCAGACTAGGGCTTTGGAGGACCAGAGTCAAATCCACACACTGCCATGGAACCTCAAAGCGGAACTACAAGTGACAAAAGGCACAGGTTGGACACTTGTCAGCTTCCCTCAAGTTTTGATGGGAAATGTAGGCATCCTAGTCTTGCAGCTTGGCTCTCTGACTGCTGTCCAATGGACTTTTCAACTGTCACTTGTCCAACATTCCGCCAAGGTGCCTACATTTCCCATCAAAACTTGAGGGAAGCTGACAAGTGTCCAACCTGTGTCTTTTGTCACTTGTAGTTCCACTCTCACTGGTTGATCTTGGGCTAGTCACTCTCTCTCAGCCCCACATACCTCACAGGGCTAATGTTGTATGTGTGTGTATGTGCCGTTAAGTCACCTCCGACCTATGGCAACCCTATGAACGAAAGACCTCCAAAATGTCCGATTATTAACAGACTTGCTCAGATCCTGCAAACTAGAGGGCGTGGCTTCTTTTATTGAGTCAACGATCTCTTTTCCTACTGCCTTCCACTTTTCCTAGCATTATTGACTTTTCTAGAAAATCTTGTCTTCTCATGATGTGACCAAAGTACAATAGCCTTAGTTTTGTCATTTTAGCTTCTAGGGAGAATTCAGGATTGATTTGATCTAGTACCCAGTTATTTGTCTTTCTGGCAGTCCATGGTATCCACAAAACTCTCCTCCAGCACCACATTTCAAATGAATCAGTTTTCTTCCTGTCAGCTTTCTTTACCACCCAACTTTTGCATCCATACATGGCAATGGAGAATACCATAGTTTGGATTATTGATCTTGGTTCTCAGAGAGACATCTTTGTCTATAAGGATCTTATCTAACTCCCTCACAGCTGCTCTTCCAAGTCTCAATCTTCTTCTGATTTCTTCTTCTGATGTTATGAGGGGAGAATAATGTTGTAAGCAATACTGTCCCCACGTTAAAAGTGGACACGATCCAGATGTCAGCAGATGAAAATACTATCGACTCTTGATCCATGGCAGCTCCTTTTAGAATTCAAGCGTTTCTTGACTGGGGCCTCTGTGTTAGATGTTGTTTTGATGAATTCTCAAAATAGAATAGGAAAATATTTAAAATAATTAGGAGAACAAATCAAAAGATGGAACCTTAAACCGTGCGAACAAATGCTGTGGTGCTCTCATAAAAATGGCATCCTTTCCCCTTCCATTTCTTTGTTGCTATGGAGACCTTCTCCACGGTTGTCTTTTTGTAATAAGCATCTTCTATTTCATGCCTGCATTTCAGTCACTCAGCAAACATTTACCAATATTTAAACAAGAACAGAAAGAGAGGCTCTGAAACAAAAACCCCATAGGGTTGCATTAGAGCAGTTACGTATATATGCCCCAAATGGCAGGGGAGAAAGCTTCCAATTAGAATTAAGCAGTGTTGTAAAGCAAGTTTAGGGTTGTTTTGTATGCCAGGGCTGTGATTACTCAGCCAAAGATATATAGATGCAAGCACTGCTAATGGCTAATGGCAGAAAGACCAGCTGCAGATTTTGTAAAAAAACAAAACAAAACACCATTAGCATCTGCAAAGTCTCTTCTCCAGTTGGATAATGGCTCAGGATTGAGATGGCTGGAAGCGATCTCATCTAGGAAAGTTGCAAAGGCCGTATCTGCACCAGCATACACATTCAGACATGGTTGCACAGGTGGCTTGTTGCACTTGCTGGCAGGATCCAGAGTCATAGCACCATCCTAAGCAGAGTTATGCTCTTCTAAGCTAGGTTTCCCAGATGCCCACTGGTGACAGACAAGCTCCCAGGGGTTTGCCTTCTCGAGCGGCCATCAGAAAGGCTAAAGCTCAGAATGAACTGAGACTGGCCAAGGAGGCACACCACAACAAAAATACATTCTTCCGATACATGAGGAGCAAATGGAAGGTGGAGTGATATCCCCGTTCCTAGGTGAAAATGGAGAAACTCTAACAGAGGATAAAGAGAAGGCAGAAAGGCTCAGTGCCTATGTTGCCTTGGATTTCTCCCTGAAGGAGAGAATAGGCCCATCTAGAAATGGTAGTAGATAATGCTTGGCTTTGGGGCTGCTGGCTGACAGACAAGTTGTGGAGAAGCACCTTGCTGTACTGGATGTGTACATATTACTTGGGTCAGATGGTTAAAGAACTTTTGGAAGAGCTTGTAGACTCTTTGTCAATCATCTTCCAGACCTCTTGGAGGACAGATGATGTGCCAGAAGACAGAACGGGAAGAGAACAAATGCCATCCCAATCTTCAAGAAAGGGGAAAGGATGATCCTGGAAACTAAATGCCAGTCAGCCTGACCTCTATCCCAGGGAAGATACTGGAACAGATATTAAAGGCATTAATCTACAAGCATCTAATGGACAACATGGTGATGCATAGAAGTCAGCGTGGATTTGTCCCCAACAGGTCCTGCCAAATCAACCTCATCTCATTCAATGATCAAGTGACAGTTACTAGATTGCAGGAATGCTGTCAGTGTAGTTTATCTGGAATCAGTAAGGCTTTTGACAAGGTTCCTCGTGATGTTCTGATGGGTAAACTGGAGGACTGTGGACTGGACTTTAGGATGGTTAGATGGATACAGAACTGGCTAGATAACCATACCCAAAGATTAGTTGTCAATGTCATAATGTCTGACTGAAGGGAGGTGTCCAGTGAAGTGCCACAGGGCTCAGTCCTGGGCCCAGTGTTTTTCAAGATTTTTATGAATAATCTGGATGAGGGTGTGAAGAGATACTCATTAAATTTTCAGATGACACAAAGCTGGGAAAAGTACCAAACACTCTTAATTATAGGGTTACAATTCAACGAGATCTGAACATACTGGAGAAGTGGGTAGATTTGAATAAGATGTGATTTAACATGGATAAGTGCCAGGTTCTCCAGCTGGGTAACAAAAGTGCAAAGCATGCAAACTGGATGATGGATGCACTTCTGGGTAGCAGTGTGTGAACATGATCTTGGGATTCAGGTAGATAGGAAGCTAAACATGAGCAGTCAGTATGATGCAGCAACAAAAAATGTTAACACAATCTTGCGGTTGATTTAAAAAGGCATAACATCCAAATCACAGGATGTCATTGTCCCACTATATACCACATTCGTCAGACCCCACCTGGAGTATTGTGTGCAGTTCTGGAGGCCTCGCTTGAAAAAAAGATGTGGACAAATTGGAACAGGTGTAGAGGAGAGCAACCAGGATGATCAGGGCTTGGAAACCAAGCCCTACAAGGAAAGACTGAAGTGTTACCCAAATAGGTCTCCTTAATTAGATGGGGGAATTAGCAGTAAAGGGGATGCAGCGAGAGGGGGTAACTAAGAATCTCCACCTATGTATATCAGGATTATTCCCTTAGAGAACTCTCAAATAAACAGGCAGATGTTCTACTGGAAAGGTTTCTTTATTAACTGAGGAATAAAAAGTCAAACACGCCAAGAAAAACACACAGAATAGACACAGAGCTAACTAAGAAAACAGTGAAGAAATGGGAATGAAGTTTCTGGGGAAGGGTTCTAATTACCAGTCTTGAAGAGAAGGCGGGGGTCTGTGAAGGAGCAGCAAAATGACCAGGGTTTTATGGAGAGAAGAAGCCCAAACAAATTGGAGGTGCACATACACTGATGGACAACATGTCCCACATGACTAGGCAGCCCTATTATAGGGCAAAATGTATCCTGGGGCAAAACAGACATCTTTGTCCCAAAACAATGGCTTAATGTCTCGTCTGGAGGTAGGGCAATAACTTGGGAAAGGCTTGATATATGACTATCTGGGATGGACTATAGATAAAAATATTGCTTGATGACCTGGTTAGTATCGGACTGGAAGGCTATCAGATGTGTTGAATAGCCCGATTAGGCAAATGGGAGAGGAAAGGTGGAGGGAGGCATTGATGAGATAAGGCAGGGAGGTGTCTCTCAGGAAGCCTCGTTATCCCTGCTGCTCTCCATCAGTCAGTCATTTATCCTATGACTATGGCTTGGTAACTTTCCAATCTCCAGGTCAGCTGGCATCCTCTCTGCCTGGGGTCAGGCAGTGTCTAGGACTCATTGCTAGGAGTTTATGATTGTCCATATCTATAAACTGCCCTTTGCAGTATGGGGAGGGGATCAGACTGCTAACAGAGGGACGAGGGAATGTTCATTTGGAGAAGAGGAAGTTGAGGGGAGCTATGATTACTCTTTAAGTATTTAAAAGACCTTCAGAGGAGAGAAGGGAGCTATTCCTGTTGGCAGCAGAGGAGAGGACTCGAAACAATGGGTTTAAACTAGAGGAGGGAAGGTACCGTCTGGATGTTAGGAAAAACTTCACATTAAGACTAGTTCACCAGCAGAATCAGCTTCCAGGTCATAGAGATCCCATGTAGAAAATAGCTACTTTGGAGGGTGGTCTTTATGGCATTGTATCCCTTTGAGGTCCCTTCTGTCCCCAAACCCCAGGTTCCACTCCCAGATCTCCAGGAACTTCCCAACCTGGAACTCGCAAGTGCAACCCTAATACCAGCTGATGATGATCACAACAATATTCTTGGTTTCATATTCGGTCCAGATGCCCTGCTGTTCTGAAGTATGTTTACTGGAGAGTTTTCTATTAAAGCCATCTCATCCTGGAACAGGGGCTACAGACCCCACTGTCCAAGGAACAGATACTGCATCATCAGATGCAGAAAAGCACCTGGTGCCTCGTGCTCAGAACAGTAAGACCTATCATGCTTGGAAGAGGAGCCACCACCGTAGGCAGAGCATCACCTGGCTTCTCCTTGCTTGGTCCTCAGTGTGAGATAGGGTTAGCACATTCGCTTAGCAATGGAGGCTAATATTAGGAAGCGGGTGGGGTAAGAGATCGTTTTTTATTGTAACCTTGAGCAACAAGGGAAATAGTGTAGAAATAACATAGATAAATCAAAATTTGTTCTGTACTTGGTTTCTTCCATTAAAAGGTGCAAGTTCAATCTCATGTTGAATTCACAATAGCATCATGCTTAGAAAATCAAGTCACCATGTGTAATGTTGTACCCTCGTTGCCAGCCAAAATCCAAGAACAGAATTGACAGGTAAGAGATTCGCTCTTCATTGTCTGTTAGGTTTCTGACTCATCAGCTGAACTGAAGACTCCAAACAAGGTGTGTACCCCATGCTTAATGTAGCCCACCAGATGGGTATTATGGACTCTCAGGGGCTTGAATCTACCCTTATGGTTTTCTGTAGCCTCAGACACTCAGCAAAAACTGGAACATGCCTCTGTCATGGTAGACTGCCATTTACACCTGCCTTCAGTTTGCAGGCCTCTGCTAAAATCACTGCATAAATCTATGTCACAAGTCCAGTTCCATAGTTCCCCAATTAGAACAGGAAACAATGGCTTTGGAATTCAAAATGTAGTCATGTCTCCCACATCTAGGTCACCATAACAAAAAAATAAACCACATGCTGCAGCTATAAATATGCTGACACTCGTTAACAGTTTGCTGCCAAAAGTCTGTGGTGGATGATAAATGCTCTGAATGAATTATCTGTGCACTGTAGACTCCCTGTGTATTATCACAGTCGCTTTGGGTGCTAAATATTCCTGCTTGGTACAAAAAAGAAGTACAGACAAATAGAAAGCTTGTGATCCCATTCCCCTACTATCGGAATTTCAATATAAGCAGAATGAGCACAGAAGCGGCAAGCCGCCGTGCAGTCTGTGAAGCTCCTCATTCTTCATTGAGTTGAACTAAGACTTATGTAAATTAAATGGCTAGAAAACCTGCATTGGCCCTGCTTCAGAATGATGGATTTTTTTGCCTTTCAGCTGTGTTCTCAAAGGACATGGCAGCTGTAAAAACCGCTGGTTGCAATACAGCAACGTTTTCAAAACTGGATTGTTTATGAATAACATTGTCCCTCTGGTAATGATGCCGAGTGTATTTTCATGAGATAACTGCCAACAGATATGAATGAAACAGTGAGTATAAGAGGTAGACTCACCATTCCCTGAACTTAATATCCCCTCTTCAGTTTCAGAGTCTAGGGTACACGTGTTATACTAACCCCCCCTTCCCAAGGAAGAAACTTTGAAATTGCATCTGTTTTGTGTTGTCGAGTTTTGTTTCTAAAATGTTTAAAATGTTGAGCCAGAGGATGAAACCAAGTTCTGGTTACTCATGGGAGATCATGGATTAAACTAGTAGCTGCTGGGTCGAACCTTACAGAATTTGAAGTTCACTGGCTTTTTATTTTTATTTAAAAACAAAAACAAAAAAAAGAGAAAGAGAAAAACGAAACAAAAAATACTGGCCAATTGAGGAGCAATTTTTAAAAATTCATATCTAGATTTCCACTGAGAAAATGACAAAACTCATCATCATAGTCTATGAATTGATCCAAAGTAAAAATCCCCTTATCTGTCAAAGCCGTCCTCCCCATTTTCAAATCTGGGTTGGGACATAAGGTTAGTTTAGCATGTGAGAATAGGTCAAATTAATATTGTTTTGATATTACGCACAATACACAGAAACTGCAGGAGGAACAGGATCCATTTTAATGAGAGTAGACTCTAATGCATTCCATTTAAAGTCTGGCTCCAAACAAGAAGCCTCCAAGAGAGCCCAGGATGGATAAACCAACTGAGAAGAGTGATCCCAATAATGTGTACAAGTTAACAAGTATGCCTGATAATATAAACTAAGATAAGGAAATCCAAAACCTCCTTCATTAACTGACAGTTGTATTCTCATTAAAGAAATCCAAGGTGGTGATAAACTCTACATGCATTTCTGAAACAAAGTATTCATTTCATGAATATATCTGCAAGGTATAGGGAAAGGGGTTGCGTGGAAAACATACATAATTCAAGATACAATATTCATATTGAGTGCATTTATTTTACCCCCATAATGGCAAGTTAAAAGTTGCCCATCTGTCCAAATCTAAAGATATATCGGCAATCAATTAATATTCAGCATAATCATATACTTAAATATTGCTTGGAATCAATATTTCAAGATAAGTAATGACATCTGAGCACCATAAAAAATGTTCATCAGCAAATACATCCCATGAAATATTGTCTCCAAGAGGCATAAACTTTGATTTTGTCCAATTAAGTGAATAACCATAATGATTAATTAAGCATTATTAATCAATCTCATTAATACAGGTATGGAAGATGGAGTTTCTGAAATAAACAATAAAAGATCATCTGCATATAAAATAATTTTAATAAGTTGTGTATAAAGCTGTGCATATTATTATTATTTTGTCTAATAGCAAAGGCAGAGGTTTCAAACATAAATCAAAAATAAAAGGAGGAAAAGGACAACCTTGTCTAGCACCCATCTCAAGAGGAAAAAGAACAGAAAAGGTGGCATTGGTCTGTAGAGGGATGAATACAAAATTCTAAACCATTTCAAAAATTCATGAGGCAAGCCAAATTTAATCAGTGAGGCAAACATAAATTTCCAGTATATTTTGTCAAAAGCTTTTTCAGCATCAAGCGAAAGAATAACATGTATTGTCGAAGGCTTTCACGGCCGGAGAACGATGGTTGTTGTGGGTTTTCCGGGCTGTATTGCCGTGGTCTTGGCATTGAAGTTCCTGATGTTTCGCCAGCAGCTGTGGCTGGCATCTTCAGAGGTGTAGCACCAAAAGACAGAGATCTCTCAGGACACTGAGAGATCTCTGTCTTTTGGTGCTACACCTCTGAAGATGCCAGCCACAGCTGCTGGTGAAACATCAGGAACTACAATGCCAAGACCACGGCAATACAGCCCGGAAAACCCACAACAACAATGAAAGAATAACAACTTGGTCAGATCTCTTTCTATTTAATACAAATACATAAGCAACTAACCTAAAATGCCTAATTCATATAAATTCTATCTGGTCTACATGTACCAAAGTTCTAACCCCCATTTGAAGCAAGAATGGCAGTTAATATCTTAGCATCTACATTCATCAATGAAATGGGTTGAAAATTTGCAAGTTGCCAGGCTTTGGAATCACAGTAATATAAAAACATCTGACGAAGAGAACTGTGATTCTCGAAAGCTTATGCTACAGTTAAGTTGGTTAGTCTTAAAGGTGCTACTGGACTTTTTTTGATTTTGCTACTACAGACTAACATGGCTAACTCCTCTGGATCTATGACAGTAATGTAAGTATCTTGTAGTGATGTTGGCAATAAACCAGATCCAAAAATTTCATTGTACAATTGATGCAATTTTGGAATTAGAAAATCTGAAACAGTTTTATACTCCTTTCTGGTCCTGGAGATTTTACACCGCTCATATTCATTATCAGCACTTTAATCTCATCCATATGCAAAAGTTCAGCAAGAAGCTGTTGCTGAGTAATATTTAATTAGGGAAGTTCAAGCTGAGAGAAAAATGCTTCCAAGTCTTTTTCTATTGGTTCTTTCCCCTTAGTATACAATGCAGAGTAAAACTTTTAAAAATGTAAATTTATTTCAATACAGGCAGTATATATAATTCTTATTCTTTTGCTATCTTTTTCTTTAAAAACATTTATATAAAGTTAAAAACTAAAAACATATATAATTATTATTCTTTGGCTACTTTTTTCTTTTTCTTTAAAACCTTTTATCTTTTCTTTTTCTTTGTTATGGGGTGGATACTATTTTGGTGGGTAGCTGGTAGTTGGTTTATAAAGTTATTGTTTTATTTATTTTATCTGTTTTAGTAATATTTCTGACCTGGTACTTTATAATTTTTTGACAAATATTTCATTCATAATAAAGTTTCTATGTGATATTTTCCACCTGCTCATGAAGAACTTTGGCAGAAATGTTCAAGTAGGTTAAATGGATTTCTTCAGAGTTAGCAAAAATTTTCCAGGTATTTTTTTTAAAAAAAATCTCTACATGCTACTTTAGGAATAGCAACATAAAATCTCTCGCTGACTGACAACAGCTGAAAGAGTTTTATTTTATTTCTTTGAGAAATTAAAGGTTCTGAAAGAAGCCCTTTAAAAACATAACAGACACTTCTGAAGAGAAAAGAACTAACTACTTTATTGTCTGCTCTCCCCAATTCTCACTGCAGTTCAGGGTGCATGACCAGACGAAAACATTTCATACAAAACTGGCCTGTCTTCAGAAAAATTCAACACACTGGCAGAAAACCATAAAAGTATGTCAATTCTGTAATACTAGTTATGTTTAAAGTATAACAATGTTGTAACTGGATACTGTGTTCAACATGAAGCTATCATCAAGGAGAAGCAGACTGTCAAATTCTCTGCCCCCTCCCAATTTAAGCAACCTTACCCATATTAGGAGAGATTTCCCCCATCCCCTACTCTTGGGTGACACGGGTTGGATCCCGCAAGTGTTTTCATTCAATCTCTCCCAATTCTTCTCTGTACTACAATATCTATCCCACATAGCTTTTGTCCCCACAGTTCCCATGAACCCCAACACAGTCTTTTGTGGTGGATAACGGGGACCTCTCCTTCCTTACTCATCAGCAGAAATGGTGGTTAGTTCCATCCTAGGGTTCCCATGTGCCTGCCGATGGAGAGCAAACTCCTGCAGGTTTGCCTTCCCCCGCCATAGGTTGCCCACCACCAGCAGGCATCCCAGGATCTCACGTGGTGCACATGCTCCCAGGGGGTTTGTTGAATCACTTCCTGAAGTGTCATAATCACACTGACCATGAGTGTGCTCCTGTGCTTCACTGGAGCCAATTTTGGCCCCAGATGGGCTAGAATTAGCCCCACGCAACAAGTGGGAGAACGCCCATAACTAATGTGATGACAGCACTTCCCAGAATTGTCATTATCATGCACACACCAGAAGATGATGCAAAAATGGACATACTGAACAAACTAGGGCCATTTCCAGATGGCTTACCTGCACCCGGAATGTCGCACCACGTTGCGGGGAAAATGCGAAATATCGTGTTTTCTCGCGCGAGTTTTGTGCGACGTCACGCAAAACTCGTGTGAGAAAACATGATGTTTCATGCTTTCCCCGCAACGTGGCACGACGTTCCGGGTGCAGGTAAGCCATCTGGAAACGGCCAAGGTAAGTGCTGGGTCCCTCCTCCCACATGAAGGGATCTGCCCCAGTAACTAGTCAAAAAGTGTCCCAGGGTACACTGATCTCTGATTCTGCCAATAAAAAGAGAGTAACAACATGAAAAAGGCACTAGAGTCCCTGATTCAAATTGTGCTACAGTTGAGAGAAATGTCAAGTACATAATGTGGATCTTCCCTATGAAACATCTGAAGATATCCCTCCCTACCTCACAAGAGAGAGCTTGATTGATTATAAAAATGGTAGGAATTAAGAAAAAAATTAAAGTCCATATCTCATGGATAAATTATTACATTAAATATTCACAAGGTGTTCAACCACTTCCATAAGTTGAGTAAACAACAAGGAGAGTTAATCATATGTATTTGGCCTGAAAAATTAATGCCTGGAATGAATTATTGAACTGACTCGAATGCCAACATCAAGTACCTTTCAGAAAGTTTGCATCCTGCATTGTGGCTTGAGGCACATAACTTTTACACAATTAGGTAAAGACATTTCTATTCCATCATCCTCTTTCTCAATTTCCCCTCTGTGCATCCATAGATACAAAAATCACCACTCACTCACCAGAATTTATTTGTATAATGAGGAACAAAGAAAGCTATGGAAAGTTAATCAGGGGATCAGCTGCCTTTTGCAGGTTTAAAGTCTTGATTAGTATTTTTAAATTAATTTCTGATTCTCGGCGCTGTTGTCACATTTGCCCTCTTAAAAAGCCCCTTGGACAACCTGGCATTTATTATCCACCTCTTTCTAACAGAACAGTCTGATATCAAATACTGACATCAAACACACATCAAGCATTTAAAGAAGCAGGGATGAAGCTAGAAGAGAAGGCCCTGATCCACTCGTGTGTATGTATGCAATATTTGAGATAATGTGTGTGTCCCCTTGTCAGATCAGGGTCACATCTCTATCCTCTGTTTCCCCTAATCATGTTTAATCAAAAGTATCGATCTGTACGTTTTTATCCTACCCTTCCCAAGGAACTCAAGGTAGCACACATAGCTCCTCTCTTTGTCCACACAACCCGGTGAGATAGGTTAGGACCAAAGACACCCAGTGACCTGGCAGCTAAGGGGATATGAACCTGTGTCACTTCAATCTGACACTGTATACACTACACAACATAAATTCCACTGGAGTCAATTCCAGAGAATTGCAATCCTAATTCAGTCCCCTCAATCCCAAACTGCTGATCAGAGCTATCAGTGTTTTTTTTAAAGGGTGGCAGAGGTCGGGGGGGGGGGGCTCCTGATTCTGATATGGAAAAAATCCTAACCAAAAATATGAAACTGGGAGTTATTTTCTGTGTTGCTATTATGATATTGGTTGCCTTAGTTGTGATTTTATTTCCTTTACTAAACATGTGTTTGAGTGAGGACAAAAATGTCTACTCGCCCCTCCCCATCCTAATTTTGAGTGTTATTTTACTTGTAAACCAACCATTCAAGTATCTTGTTCCTTTTCTCATTAGAGATGAGAGGAATGCACTGTCACCTAATCTGTATAATCTGTATATTAGGTTGTTCTTCTATCTCCTTTGATATGCTTGGACAAAAATTGGCCCCTATAATCTAAAACACAAACAGATATATTCACAAATGGTTAAAAGCCAGTGACATTTCTGAATCTTCCACTGAATTTTTGAATGAGAAATTTAAAATAGCATTTTGCATGTTTAGTGACGTTTTTCAGCTCAAAAAATGTGAGTGATGGCAGATGGTTGTGATTTTGGCAGCTAAAATAAGTTCCCAGGGCTATGTCCTCCCAAATGTTGCCTAGTCTGTATGGTAACCCATTGGTCCTTTGATATATACAGTTATTTAAGACTCCCTGGTACAATGCTAAGCAAAGTTACTCCCTTCTGAGTCCCCTGAAATAAATAAACTTAGAAGGGTTTGAATCTGCTCAGGACTACACTCTTGGTGAGACCAGGAAAAGCCAGCTTGGGATGTTCTGTCATCTGCATGGCTCAATCGTAGAGCACAGGCTTTGTATGCAGAAGGTACGAGGTTCAATCCTTGGCACCCCAGTTAAAGGACAGCAGATCTGGGAAAGGACCCCCTTCTTTACCTGGAACCTTGGAGAGCCACTGCCAGTCAGAGTAGATGAATGTGAGTTAGAAGAGCCATTGATCCAACGAGGCACCATCATAGGAAGCAGGAGAATAAGAGTCAGAACAGAAGACTGATGATGCCCAACGGCTGGACTAATTCAGTTAGGATTAAAAGTATTTACTAAACTTACAAATGTGTGGCTCACCCACCGAACACTGGTGGCTTTTCCCCAGGAAAGCACACTTTACACACTCCAAAAAATGGTACAGAAAACATGGAAGCCAAATGGAAGCCAAACAGCCTGCAACTGTTTTGCAAAGGGAGCCATGCGGACTCCGCCTGCATTCGGTGAGTGGGCCATCCCTTTAAGAGTGCGTGGAAATGGCCTGTGTCATCCAGGTTACATCTTCATCCATAAATTTCCAGCTGTGCACCCCTATTCTAAGTTGTCCACAGATATACAGACGTCGTGACATTCACTGCATTTCAGTGATCCTTCACATACTGGAGCGATTCATAAAAAGAATACTTTCATCTAAATTTATTTATTGATTTTATTTAAAACAGCCTGATGACACTTTTCTCCCAAAAAGGATCCCAAAGTGGTGAATATTAAACATTTGAACATTAAAACATCTTTTAAAATACATAAAATTTCAGTAAAAATACATAAACACACAATCATGGCAGATCATTTTGGTTTCCTGAGCAATTTCATGACAGCTGGATGACTTTTGTTGAAGCTTTGTGAATCTCACCAGAGCTGGTACAGAACTGAAAAATGAGTGAGCAGCAAATGATAAACCTGTCAATGAAGAGAAAGTAATAGAAACAAAATGATTGGACCGCCCCCTGAAAAATCACCTTAAAATTAACAAATTCATTGCATTTGCAGTTTTTTAAAAATAGCAAGGGTTTTTTTCACTCTCAATATTTTTTCAGCCTCTTCTTAAACAAAAGACAGTGCAAGATATTTGGAAAGAAGTTGACAGAAACTAGGGTACTTATATAGCTTACTTGCATTGTATGCTCTTATAATAATTATGGGTCGTCAAGTTACAAGTAACTTATGGTGACCCCTCATGAGTTTTCAAGGCAAGAGATGAGAAGTGGTGGTTTTACCATTGCTTTCCTCCACTAAGCAAATCCAGGTCTTCATTAGCAGTCCCCCATCCAAGTATTAATCATGGACAACCCTGCTTAGCAGCCAAATTGTGTTGCCAGCTTGAGGGGAGAGAGCTAAAGTGGAGAATAGAGAGCACATAGACCATGATTGGAGATAAAAAGGCCCTAACTTTATTTCTTACAGCTTACCATAGCCTTGTTGACCACAAAGGAGTATGGATCCCAGATTGGCTGACCCACCTGCTAGCCAATACCCCCTCACCGCGTCAGACTGCCAGCTAAGAGTGGCACCGTGGGATGACAGTAAGCAGGAATGCACCCGGCGTATGCCTCTGCGAAGTTCCCCTGTCACCAGGGAGTGAGCGTGTCCCGACAGCCCCCAATCTGGGCTAGTCACTGCCCTGCATCACCTCCAAAATCCCATAAGGGGATCACCTGCTATGGAGAAAAAAAGCACATAGGCCGGGTTTACCCCAAACAGGTCCGTGCCCAATGCCAAACTGCCACAAGAAGCCCAAAGTGGCTCCTCTAAAGCTGCAAGCAATCCCGCAGGCCATCCTGAATGTCCTGTAACTGAATGTCCTGCCCCCAACTGGTGCACCCCATAGGGATGATACAAGCCTAATCACAATCACATGAAACAAATGCACTATTTCCACTGAAAGGAATGCAATTTTTAACAAGTGGTTTTGCCAGACTTACCAGTTATAGTATGTGGCTCTCACCTTGGAAAGTGAATACTCCCCCTGCCAAAATCAGTATATATTTATCACTTTTCCTTTCAGCTGGATTTTTTCCAAAGAGCTCAAGGTTGACTGACATGAGATTATCCCATTTGCTAAACACTCAGTTATCCTCATGACTGAAGAGAGATTCAAGCTCAAGGTTTTCTGGTCCAAATTTATTTATTTATTTGATTTATACCCCGCTCTCCACACAAATGGGGTCAGGGAGGCTCACAACATCCATAAAATACAATAATTTAATCATAAAACTGTAAAATCAGTAACAATCTTAAGACAGTCATTAAAATAGTCCAGGTGCCTTATCCATAGGCTAATTAAATAAACAGTTGGTAGTCCATATGTAAGCCATACATGGCCAAGGGCAGTCCCAGAAAAAGTGGTGGTCTTAGGTGGAAGAGGGGGGACCTTCACTGGTCCTCAGCCAAAGGCCTGGTGGAACATCTCCATTATACAGGCCCCATGGAACTGTAGCAGGTCCCACAGGGCCCAGATCTCCAGTGGGAGAGTGTTCCATCATGCCAAGGACAGGGCACAAAAAGCCCTGGTTCTGGTCGAAGCCAAACGAATGTCCTTCGGGCCGGGGACCACTAGGAGTTGCTTGTCTACAGAGCACAACACCCTGCAGGAGTCTTAATGGGAGAAGCAGTCCCACAGGTATGCAGGTCCCAAATTCAACAATGTGTCCACAACTGGTTGCCAGTGGCAGGTGGGTGAGAAAGCGTTCTGTGGCAAATGAGGCTCTTTGAACCAATTTATTTTAAGGGCAAACCAGAAAATAATTATGTATATCCAAAAGCAAGTGCCAACAATCTAAATGCCCAAGTCAGATGCAGTGCTGAATAAGTTGCCCAAGATGTGATCAGTCTTTCTGGGACCCACTTTTAATCTTCAAACTGCAAAATAGAAATCACTAAGTAGCTAACATTAGGGGAAAGTGCACAAATATATATAGCTGAGAAATCCAAATCTGAGATTTGGGGATCTCAAAAAAAGCATACTCCCAAATGCAAGCTCTACCCACAGAAAGCCCAACAGAACCAAACTGAAGCCCCCCCCCCCTCAAGTGCCCCTGAATAAACTGCCCACAGCCACTCTCCTTTTTTCCCTGTGATGAGTGAATTTCCAATCTGGTTCTCGGGGCACAAACACAAAAGGGCAAGGATGCCAGTAGCCAGAAGCACACTCCCAAATGCAAGCTCAACCCAGGGAAAGCCCAACAGAACCCAACAGAAGCAAGGGAATGGAATTTTCCCAGAACCAAAGTGAAGCAAGGGGACCAACATCAAACCGGAGAATCAGCTTCATTCCACCCAAACCAAACTGAAGCAAGGGACAATGTTGCAACTTAGCCCAACAGAACCAGTGCCAATCACAGCAGCCAGGCAGAACCCAAAGACAGTGGGGGAACATCCCAGAACAGAACCAACCGAGTACCCAGCCAGAAGCACAAGACAATGGCAAGCAAGCAGTCAGTCTATAAGGTGGGTCCCACTTGCCTCAGGGTGAAAGTGAGAGTTAGGGGTAATTTTCAAAATGTATACCCCTTCTAACATTGTGGCATTTTTACTGTAATCCTCATTGAGTAACTTTTAAAAATGAAGAAAATGTTTATAAGAATTTGAAACAAAGAAATAGAATTCCATTAGAACTGACTGTTTGTTTCTACAGCCCTTAATTGGAGATCCAGACCAAATGTGATTCTCTACAGAGAGTTTATTGGATCTTAATGTCGTTTTCAACAGAGGACAAAAAAAAACCCTGAAAGAACTGAGCTGCCTCTTTCTGAACAGCGCAGTCAGGCTGTTCATTGCATTTGCAGCAAGAAGAATACAAAATCTTTACACTAATCTGAAGGCTTTCATCTAAGCTTGCATAAAGATGAAAAAGAGAGTGGTACATAAAATATGCCATATACTTTTTATTACTGTGGTCATTAGTGTTCTAAGCTTAATGGGTGCTTTATTACCTAGAAATTCATTTCATTTGCATTTTAACTGGGTTATAGCCTTTCCCTTCTTTTTCCATGCCATTGTTTCATGACTGCAGCAGAACAGCCAACAAAGAAAAGGAAATCAACACCATTCACTTCACAGGACTTAATTCCATCATTTCCTCCCATATTAAATATAAATGAACATTAGGTTACATGACCCCAGCTCTGTTGTTTGTCTCCTAAAATGTGAGCACTATCCCCGGACAGGCGATTCTGCTAATTCATCTGGTTGATTGAAACACTGTTCGATTATTAGCCTTGATGAAAAATACCTCCTCGATTCCTTGTCCTCTACTGATGGCAGAGAGTGTACAGGAATCAGCCATCCTATTGCATAGTCCACACTGTCTCGATAAAACTTCAAGTCAGCCATAAAAACACATTCGATACATTTTAGAAAGTAGGATATAAAGCAGTCTTATGTTTCCCGGTGTCAGCATTCACACCATTTCTATCAAAGGAGAAATGATTCCAAAAATGGATTTTTCAAAGGCTTTTTGTGTCTTTCCTGGTTCATTACAAGAGCTTTTCTGTTGCTTTCAGACATAATCAATGCCTGCTATCATTCTGCTCTTCTGTTTGTAATGGACACTCCCAATAACATCCATTTGAGATTCACACATCTGCACTAAATATACATATAGAATCACAGTTTGTGATCCAATTCATCACTGCACAAGCCATCTTCTTCCCTTCTAAACAACTCTTACATGGGACTGTAGGCTATTTAATAAAACGTGCAATGCATTTTCTGGGCACTAGCCCATTTTTAAACCCACATCAGTCTTTGCTGAGGTCTAGTGTTGAAGTGCTGATGTTATTTGACAGCATACAACTAATCACTTTTGCCACTTAAGAAAAAAAAGTGCCTCCATTATGATGTATACAAATGCAGCGCAAATTACTTCTGCTTTGTGTTCAAACCCACATTCATCATGGTGTTAACAGTTCGTTGTTAAATATATTGTTGCTCATCATAATTGGCTCAACTGACTCAGTGTTGAAGTGGAATTTCCTAGCTGTCAAGTGAAACAGATTTGCAAATAATGAGGTTGTACTCCTGCACCCAGTAAACTGGAACGGAATTCCCACTGGTTTTCAATTTTATTTATGTTGGCTGCAAGTGCAAATCCAGTGCTCAAATTAAAAACCCCTCGAAAACGCAGCTCAGCTCTAGTATTTAGTGTTTCCCAGCATTAAGCCTGTCATTGATTCTTAATTCAGATTTCTTGATCTATGCAAGTTATTCTTACTCTTGCTTACCTGCATGGCACAGAAAGAGACAGCTTACATGAGGGTCTAAAAGATGTGCATATTTCTTCCCTGCCCTGCAATAATTCTGTTACCAGAAGTGGCCTCCTTGCAATAAAGAATTTGTGGGGGAATTAGCAAACAAGGAGGACCGCTACGTGAGAGTCCGGTAACCGCATGGATCAATCACCAATTTTAATGGAGTCCCCTCCCCAAAGCAGCAAACGAGGCTGGTTCTTAACATCAAACAATAACTTTTATTAAAGAACAATGCTTCATGCACATACACACAAAATTACTGGGGGGAAATAATTACATACGCACATACAGAGTCCTAGGAAACAGCCAGAAATAGGGAATAGAGAGAGGGAGCAAGTCTATCTACCTATCCTGAAGAGTAGTCCAGTCTGCGGTGAAGAGAGAGAGAGAGAGAAGCTTCAAACATCCAGCGTCCTCAGCCAAGAGAGCAAGAGGCTCAGAGCAAACCTCAAGGAAACAGCTCTTGTGGATCCAGTAAGTGTGTACAAACTGAATGGGACCAGAACCTTACCTTTATAGGTAAAATGTGCCCTGAGGTTGGAGAGCCCACCTAGCAGTCAGAACAAAGACTCCAAAGGTCAGTTCCTGGGTTTAACAAAGGATTTGATTGCCTTGATGAGTAGCTGCCGGGGTGTGTGAATACAAATGTAAAACTAGTTCTAGCGCTGCACAAAGAGGATAGTTTGTTGATGAAGTCCACCGGAGCTAAGTTAATGAATTTAGATGGAGACTACTTTCCCAGGAACAACTGTATATACTTATGAATGTCATTTGATTACCTCCTCAGTCATGAACAGGAGATCTCATCACGGGCAAAGGAAAAGAAATGTGCTAAGTGGGGATGACTGTGAGACCTTTGTTGCACTGGATCCCTTCAGGGCTGGAGGGATAGTAAATCCAATTGCTTCTCAATCACTCTGCATTCCCCAATCACCATGCATGCCATGTACTCCTGGGCAGGATTTAGCAACTGTTGGAGGCTCTCTAGTGGCAATACAGCAGTCATTTTAACTCCAGAGGCCTGAACATCTTTAATATTACAAGCAGCCATATATAAAGTTGCTATTAAAATGGCGGAGGCCGGGCCAACCACTTACAATTCTTCATTAGCTTTGGCTACTGGGCAGGGGGGAGCATGGGGCTTCTTATATGTCCACAAAATGTGCCCGTGCTTCTCTTTTTAAAAGCATCTCTTTTAAAAGCGGGTCTACTTGAATCTTTCACCTGATAAAGCAGAACTCTTTTTATGAGTCACAGGAACTCCTATAGAAAGGTTTCCATTTCCTGAGCAGAGTTCAACTGCCAAGAGCAGCCAATATTCAGGAGATACACTTCCATCTTGGTGACTATTAGAGGCATTGCCTGACTGATTTTTCTGAGGTCAACCTATCAAGCAAGTGGACAACAAATCAAGCCCAAAGCCGAAGACAGTAGCATTCTAATGGACATTGCAGTATATACGTAGCCCCCTGTGTCTTTTCTTCTAACCTACTGACCTGAAACAGACAGCAGCATGTTCTGCAGAGGTCTCTATTTTACACCAGATGCACCAGAGACTCCAGCAGCCTACCTCAGTGGTGATATTTGTGCAGCAGGCTGGCTGCCCTGGGATTATATCAGTGCTTCCTGGGTGGTGCATGACATCCTTCATTTCTCATAAAGCACTATGGTAGAGCAAAGTACAACTATATAAATCTTAATAGGCAGAAAAGGCAGCCATCAAGATGTCATTCTCTGGGGAGTAGGAGGGTGGTTCCTTACCAAAGCCAAGAAATAAAGTCAGTGTATATTTTTTTCAAATGTTTCTTGAAAGAGTGGACCTTCATGACAGAAACTCAATAACTTGACATTATGGTGACTGAAGGAGATGCCCTGATATAAGACATGCATGAAGCATCCTTGGAAAAAACGGCTTCAGTTCTCCATTTTGATGGCTTGGTTGCCTCATCAATCTTTTGCAGCCATACTGGGAAATCTATAAATGGAGAAGCAATTCTGGCCTTGAGGACCACAGAGGGACTAGAGTGGTTCTTTTTTTTTTTTTTGTTAACTTTGAAAACTTTGGTAGTAATAAGAGCCGAAAACATAAATCAAAGTATGCCACTCAACCACGACACTTAATCCTCATGAAAAAATGTCAAGCCCCCAAATTGATCTGTTTTTTTATCTCCTTTAAATAACAAACTTGCCCAGTCCTCTAACCTCCTTCAGACTCCTCACCAGGGCTTTTTTCTGGGAAAAGAGGCGGTGGAATTCTCTATTACCACATGTGCACACGAAAAGCATGTGCGCGCTCCCGGAAATGTGTGATCACATCACTTCCTCACACAGATTCTATGAAGTCATTCCTTCATCTTTTGAAGGAAGTGATCATCACGGTCTGGCTCCCACCTACTGCGTGCTGATTGGCAGGAGCATTCCATGAGGGTGGAGCCATGATGGAACGTGGTAGGAAGTAAAAGAGAAGAAAAGAGCAATGGCCAGATTAGCTAGAAAAGTTAAGTCAGATGAGTTTAAAACTAGGGAAAGAGAGATGAGGAAGAAATCTAGTATTTTGTTATAGCATGCAAGTCATTGTTAGCTGTCAGAAACTTGCTTAGATATAGCTTGATGTCACAGACTATATTGAATCTACTACTAACCAGCCTCTTTTGTGTGCATAAAGTATATCAGTACCCTGTATAAACCTTAAGCCTTGCCCCTATCTTAGCACTAAATTACATATATGCCAATGAAATGCCCATCATCATAACTGATCAGATGTGCAATGAGAGCAGATTAGACATGACGTGAAACCATGGCTGCATTAGTCCAAATATGGTTAGTATGATTATGCAGATATGGGATGCTCCAATATAGTTTGTTAGGATCCATCAAACCAGGAACTGAAATTATAGCTTGAAGTTAGTTCATTATCCACAGTTAGTTATGGTTTTGTGAGATGTATGAGAGTAGACATCTCCCCGCTGCCCTGTGATTCTTTTTCATGCACCCCAAGTATAGTAGTACTTGGCCACAGCAAAAGCAATGATATCATTGTGAAACCCGGTAGAGTGTAGTGGTTAGAATGTCTATCTAGGATCTGGGAGGCCTTAATTTGAATCCCCATTCTGCCTTGGGTGATCTTTGGCCAGTTACACAGGGGACCTGGCAAACCTAGTTGACACGCACACAAAGATGTACACCCTCCCAGCAAAGGAAAGGTCACCCTGGATGTACCCATCAGTTACAGGACTAACATCAGCAGTGAAACTGCTTCCTTATACATTCCAAAATGAACTCTCCTACAATAATCAGCTGCACTGTAGCTACAGAAATTAGAAGGATAATTCAGTCCCATTTCTGGCCAGCCACCTTAAATGCACATTGCAACTAATTGCACACTGATCAGACAATAACAATTTTGGAGATGTTCATGGAATATATAAGAAAACTCCATATCTTTGGGACTCAATAAATTTTAGCTTCCAGTGTTATTCTCATGGCAAAAAATGGATAGTATGAATGTGCCATCAGTGGACCAAATACTGTCTTGATTGTCTCTTAAGTAATAATAACTGCACTTATATGCTGCTCTTCTAGACCAATTAGTGCCTCAGTCAGAGCAGTGAACAAGTTAGAGTTATTATTATCCTCACAATACAGCTGGGGAGATGGAGCTGAGAGGAGTGGCTTACCCAAGGCTACCTACTGAGCTCATGGCAGTAGTGGGATTTGAACCAGTAGAGTGCTGATTTGAAGCCAAACCACTTAGCCACTGTGCTACAGCCACTACAGTAACAGAGGAGTAATATCAAAAGCCTTCTAGGACAAGCCAAAGATAAGATCCTGTCACAGAGATGTAAGAAGTCAGGGCAAAGGGCATTTGTCCTGTCAGCGCTTGCAACGGCCCCCGCTGGGCGGGGCACCAGGTGGTCTGTGCTTGATGTCAAAGGGGTGCCAGGGATGCTGCAGGACCCTGCTCTGTGGAAGGAGGGGCGGTATACATCACCCAGGCTCCCTCTCAATCCACTCGCTGGCCTGCTCAACCTGTGCCACTCACCCCCTTTGACCTCCGCCATCTCCTCCTTCATCCACTCTCCTCCTTGCCTTCACTCTGCTCCAGCTCCACTCCATTACTCCTACTCAAACTCACACCTCAGAGCTCTTCCTAGCCATCCTTTATAGGTCTTTCTTTCTCCACCCGCCCTCCTTCCAGGCTCGTTCCCTCTCCTGACTTAGCCCAGCTGCGCCTCCCCTCAGGTGTTTCCCTCCCATCACTAATCCCTTCTAGGCTTCCTTGCTTTTATGGCATGGTGGGGTTATATGCAAACAAACCCCAGCTGAGGTTTCCTTGGCCTTGCTCCTGAGGAGCTGCCCCAGTAGGCCTCTGAGCTGCTGAGTTTCCCTGGCCTTGCTTGCGAGGAATTGCCCTGGCCAGCTTCTGGGCTGCCCATCCCCTCCCCCAGAATGCCTGTGGCAGCTCCACCTGGAGTCACTTTGCTCCTGGCACTCCCTGAGCCTGGTTATTGCCTTCTAGCTGCTGGATAGGCTGAGGCGTGGCTCTGAGCTGTTGCGGCTGCTTCTCTTCCTCGCTGCTGGGTCCCTATTCCCCCTACCTTTGCTCCCTCCCTCTGCCCTGCTTAGCTCCCTATCTTCTCCCTGGAGGGTGGGGCTGGCTGGCCTCACCCTGCCCCTTCCAGCCCTCTGGGCCTTGGACTTTTGCCCCTTTCCCCTGGCACAGGCAGGTTCTGGCTCTGATGGCTGGCCAGGGCAGCAGGGAAGCTGCCTCCCGGCTGTCTCCCATTGCTTCCTCCAGGCGAGGCTGGGGGCTGTGCCTCAGACCCTGGACATGTCCTACCTAGAAAAAGGGTGTACACAAAATGGCGATGCAGAATAGTAATGGAAATAACTATTATAACAATGGCTATTGGAAGTTCTTGATTTTTGCAGGTGTACAGGTGGCAATTGCCAGGTGCAGAGCAGATCAATTGTAAATTTCTGATCCCAGACCTGGAAAAACATCTTCCTTCCAGACTATGTCAGTTGCACATTTCTCTATACATACTTTGAAAATGCTTGTAGAGGCAGCAAAACATTAAATGCTGGGAAGGCTCAGCCCAAGTATAAAACTAGTGTCATATAAAGTCCCCAGAATCTTTTCTTCTGAAGTTTACAATCCTAATCCAGCTAGATATCACGTCAGTGCTGAAGCAAGCTAGTCTAGCTAGATAGGAGGTCATGTAGGCAAACCAGAACTGTGCACATGATGTCCAATCCTGCATCTGGGATTAAATACATATAGCCCCATCAAAGAATTCAGAATCATGCAGCTCAGCTCTCCCCCAATCGATTGGCATGAGTTCAGCTCTGTTGAAAGGGCTACAGACTCGCTTGGGGGGATCACAACTAGACATGGGCACGAACAGCATTATGAACAGAAAAAACCCACAAACAGCCTAATCTGCTGTTCTCGAAACAAGCTATTTGTGAGGCCCCATCCCAAATGAACAGGTGGTCATTGCAAGCCTCGTTCATTGCCTTCGGCAGCCGTTTGACAAGCCAGACAGTCTGGCGCCTGCTGCAATCAATCCCCTTGGCAACCGGAGGCAGGGAGGGACTGAACTCTTTCTGAACTCCTGGCTTTCCTTCAAAGTTCTTCCAGCAGAGAGTCCCGTTTTTGCAACTGTGAAGAGAAAATGACAGCCAATGGGGAGACCCGTGGATCATGCCTTTGCCGGGGTGCAATCTCTCTGAAACTTCGGGGGTCTTCAGAGGACAGTGAGCACTATGTCCCCTGCAAATTTGGTGGGTATTGGACATTGGGAAGGTCACTTTTGCAACCCCTCAAACTAGCTGCCAGCAGACACTGCTGTTGTTGCCAGGACAGGGCCCTTTAAATTATCAGCAGGCAGGCAGCAGGGGGGAATCCCCCCCCCCCGGCCGCCTGCCTGCTGATAGTTTAAAGGGATCTTTAAAGGGCCAGATAAGTGGGTTTGAGGGGAGGGGGCTAAGTGGGGGGGTTGGGGGGGTTCTGGCCCCCACAAACAACAAAAAACGAACATGTCCGGGAACAGTTCATGTTCATCTGTGTTCATTGTTCATTGTTCGTGGATGGCACCGAACGATGAACAGGATATTCAGGGTTTTTTTTTTCCGTTTGTGCCCATGTCTAATCACAACCCATAGCAAGTAAAAACATTAATCAGGGTTTGAGGATTTTGTGAGCATCAATTTAACTAAGGATCACTTCAATATTTTGACTGGTGGACTATATTGCACACCCCATTCAGAAATATGACCAGAAACTCAGCTTTGATCCTTACAGGTGAAGCGTAAATTAAATCTCATTACAACATAGGGAGACAAATCTGCCGTGACACTTTCTGGTACCGCCGCTGCATATCATCATTTACACAGTGATGAGATGAAAAGGAAAAGTAATATGCAACAAATGAAATCCTCAGAGGCTCAAATCATCAATATCTTTCACTGAAATTTTGGTTTTGTTTAAAAGAAAGAAGAGCAACATTGAAATAGCATTGGTATTTTTTTTAAAAAAAGGAACATTTATTAATAGCACTAAAATCAGAATACTCCTTTAAGGAGCACTACAAGTATTTTTGGTATTTCTTAATATCAGACATAAGTTAGGGGGAAGGGTCATAATGACCTATAACCAGTTCCCCTGTTTCTACATTTCCTGGAAAAGAATGGGCTGGCAAGCCCATCGCATGCAAGTCTGACAATTAGAAGCATGCCGCCAGGAAATGTCTTGTATTTTATTCAAAATATTTGTCCTTTTCAAACCACTGAGTTCTCAAGGGATGTACAGGTTAGTTCAAAACAGATGAGATGTTATTTAATTAGATTTTTCGCCAGAAATGTCAAAATGAAATCCTTTTCCATTCAAAGAGTCACTTGTGGAATTTACTGCCACAAGATGCAGTGATAGCCACAAATTGGTGTGTGTGTGTGTGTGTGTGTGTGTGTGTGTGTGTGTGTGTGTGTGTGTGTTAATGGAGGAAATCTCCATCAATGTCATTAGCATCAATTACATAAATGGAACCTCCACATTCCTAGGCAGTGACCCTCTGCAGACCAGTGTGGAGGCTTTGGCTTCCATACTTTGCATGTGGGTTTTCTGGAGGCATGGCCACTTTTACAAGGCCTATGATCCCTGGTGATCTCTGGAGCTCCTCCCCCCTCGTCTCAAACCATAACATTCCTGGCAATTCCTAGAGTGGACTGATATCACTTTTGGGTTTTACATCTCCTCAGCAGGTGAAATTGATTTTCTCCTCAGGGTCATGGTGGTCAAGTCAGGTAATTTAATGTTGCAGTGGGTGGCACTAGGACTTCCAGACACCTGTGTTACAATGTGCAGGTGTGAAATACGGCCAATTGCATTATATTATATTGCAGTGCTTTAATACGGGAGAAGTAACTCAACGAACAGGGCTCAGCTGCTCACAAACAAATCATCAAAGCATCACTTCCTGGTCTGTGACCAGTGAGGAGAAAGTAAGTCAAACTGGCAGGTGTTTTTAGTATTCCTAGTTACGACATTGCATGGAGGGGCTGGGGTGGTGCTAAATGAACCATCTACTCAAACAGTAGAGAAGAGCAAGAGTCCAGGAGCACCTATAAGACTAACAAAATTTGTGGTAGGGTATGAGCTCTCATGACTCACAGCTCACTTCTTCAGATGAGCTGTGACCCACGAAAACTCATACTGCCATGTCTGACTGTACCCATTCATTCATGCCAATGATTTTGCTGTCAAGTGTATACTTTATTCTGTCAGAGGTAACTCCATTTTGTATGCCTGGATGTATTCTTGTTGCTAACATTCCAGTAAGTTCTCACCTGTTCCCAAGTGGCCGGGTGTTTACTAATTTGAAGCTTTCTTCCTGCTTGTGATACGTCTGCTCTCTGTGTAGCTTGATAACCCAAATATGCATTCTGTTCTCACACAGATCAAACAACCCTAAACAGATCAAACAACTGTGGCACTGAGAGATCTCTGTCTTTTGGTGCTACACCTCTGAAGATGCCAGTCACAGCTGCTGGCGAAACGTCAGGAACTACAATGCCAAGACCACGGCGATACAGCCCGGAAAACCCACAACAACCATCGTTCTCCGGCCGTGAAAGCCTTCGACAGTACAACCCTAAATTATTTGGAAATTGGGAGGGGGGATGGAACAGAGGGTAGAAGAGGGATGCAATTTTCCTGTGTAACCATTCTGGTCAACTTTCTACTAGAATTGCTTAGGTGCTTACCTTGCTCTTAAGTAGACCTTTGGATCTGATTATGGAAAGAACTGGTTTCTGAATAAAAGTCATTTAATCAAGAACCAGTGGCTTGTTACAATGAACCAGGGATCTGTCTGCTGTAATCTATCATCCAGAGTCTGACACATACCCTACCACAAATTTTGTTAGTCTTATAGGTGCTACTAGACTCTTGCTCTTTTCTACTGCTACATACAGCCTAACACAGGTACCCATCTTCATCTACTCAAAGTTGGCCATTATTACAAGTTCTTAAGATTTTTATTGATGCTGTTCTTAGTGGTTAAGTGGTTGGGCTGTGAATCCTCACTCTTCTGGTTCAAATCCCACTGCTGCTATGAACTTAGCAGGTGGCCTTGTGTAAGCCGCTCTTCAGCCTAGCTCCCCAGCTGTATTGTGGAGATGATAATAACACAGATATTGTTCACCTCTCTAAGTGAGGCACTGATTTCTCTAGAAGGGTAGAATATTTACTTTATTTCGGTTTTGCATTATGACTTTCTTTTTTTACAACCCCTGGGTTTTAAACCAGATTGGATGGGACCTGGGGTAGAGTCTAATTGCAGTTTTCTTTGTCTATTTGAATACCTCAGTTTTAAGTCATCATTATTTTTAGTTACTCAATGTTATTGTTTTATTTTTCTCTTGTGACCTGCCCTGAGTGCCTTTTTGAATAAAAGAGTGAGATATAAATCTGACAAATAAATACATTCCAAATTGAGTGAACCTCAATGAGCAATTCAGGCCATAGTTTAGGGCCCACCACTGAGGCAACCATAGAAATATCAAAGATTGCCTGTACTAGGTCTTGAAGTGCGGGGAGGTACATGTAAGTGAAGAGACTTGCTCACGTCTCCTGAGCCCACTGCATAAAGGACTGTAACACTGCAACCATCTTTCATAGGACTAAGCCCCATCAAATTTACCTAAGTGCTGAGTAGAACTGCTTAGGCTTGTTCTCTAGAAAAGCTATTTAACCTGAAAACAGCCAGTAGCTCCCTGCAGTTAAAACCAGAAATCAAATAAAAACATCACAAGAAAAAGACAAATTCTCATCTGTTTGTGACTCCATTTGAGAACCATTGAAGTCAAATGACACTAAACTCTCTCTACATGTGTTCATCAAGTGTAGGGAGACGCAATGTTAGCTGGGAAGGGTAGTTTAAAACGACAGAGCTGGTGGAGATCACTCCTTAGAGGGTTTGTTAATTTCATCTTCACCTCCCCAAAGGCTCCATCAATTCCATCTCTCCAGTCTAAAACTGTGTGGGATCGCAAACCCGAGGGCAGCGAGTAATGGAAATAGGTTGGAGCTGCCTTCCAGAGCCGGGCTTGGAGCTAGAGAGGTTATAATGGGCTGAAGTTTCCCTTCTGGCATTTCACAGCCCCTTCACACAGCTGCAGTGTATAGCAAAGGTGCTGTCTTTTTAAATGACCCTTCCTGGCTAACTTTGCTTCTCCTGACATACATTCTTCATGTGTCAGATGTCTCGTGTAGAGAGACTCTCAAATGCAATTCAGCTACTTGTTACACTTGCTATCACTGCTACCTCATAAGCTTGCAAATGACCTCTGTTGCATACCCTGTCAGAACAAAAGGTTAAGGGGCTCGAATCAACCCGTCATGTTTTGGACCAGTCACAGCTTCCAAATAAACTTGAATGGCAGCCACACGTTTTATTAGTTTAGTCAAGATTCTACCACTGCTGCAACACAAGTTATGCTGTGTTGAAGTCAGATGATAATTCTCTTGCCCAATCATTCCCATCAAGTACTGTGTCACCATTTTGTGCCGTTTGGTAGAAAGAATTAATATCCTCCAATGTTTTATGCTTGCTTGTTTCAGATAATTGCATCTCTATTTTCGCTCCAGATCTCTTCAGTTGAGTATTAGGTTAGTGGACGTCTGTGCATCATATTCAAGATCCCCAACGCCCCCATTTTAAAGGCACAGCAGTTAATCGCTCAGAAAGAATTATGTGGCCATAGAAACCAGCAGCCCCGCTCTCAGGAAATAATATCCTTTCAAGCAAATTACAAGCAAATCCTCTGACAGGTTCATTATAAACCTCTTTGTACTTTGGATTTATTAAACTCTTTTAAGTCATACTGTGACAATCATTGAAGGAGGGAGAAAGACAAAATTACCAGAATAATAAACGTGTGTGTATTAAAAAGTGTCCTGATTTACACTTTTTTCCTACTCAATCAATGCATCTTTCTTCATTTTAAGGATCTGCAATCTTTTAAAATAAGGGCATGATTTTGTGGGAGTAACTATTTCCTCATAATACACTGTAATTTATAATATGACTAGCTTAAGAGAGAGTTGTTATCACATATATCACTCAGTTATACCATCAAGCAACAGAAGTAAGCTCTGGCATCTGCACATGTGCAGATATCATTGGCAGCGAAATTTTGGTTGCCTAGGACACCAATATCCTCTCCCTCCCCCCACAATAATAATAACTGCTCTTATACACAGCTCTTCTAAAAAGATTAGAGTGGTGAACAAAGTCAGTGTTGTTATTATCCCCAACAAGGCAGCTGGGGAGCTGGAGCTGAGAGGAGCAGTTTACTCAAGGCCACCTGCTAAGCTTATGGCAGTAGTGGGATTTGAACCACCAGAGTGATGATTTGAAACCAACCACTTAACCACTATGATATGACAATGTGATTCAAGATCCCTCAATCTCCTCTAGGATGAGCTTCCGAATTATATTTCCATGTTGCTGAAAACAGACAATTCATACTTGGAATATTTATCTACCAATTTTGAAGAGGGCAGGATTTTGCCAAACGTATAGAAGAGGAGGGGGGAGAAGGGGAGGAGAGAGAAGATGCAGTTCAGGAGGGGGGGAGGGATGTAACCAAAACATTCCTTTGCTAGTAAATGTAAACATCTCCTCTTGGTATGGAGATTAATTGGCTTGTGTGAGGCTTCAAAGGAGTTTGCCGTGTTGGTTTGTAGCAGCAAAACAACCAGACCATCCAATTCCAATGTAGTATAAGCCTTCGATAACCACAGCTCTCCCTGTCAGATGCATCTGACAAAGAGAACTGTGGTCCCCGGAAGCCCACACCAGGTGCCACTGGGCTCCCCCAGACCCCGCCTCTGTAAAGGAAATCTGTTACCTGTGATAATGTGATAACCATTCATAGTCCCTATTCAGTCCCAGCTCGACAGAGTCAAATTTGCATATGAATTCCAATTCAGCAGCCTCCCGTTGGATTTTGTTTTTGAAAGGTTTCTGTTGAACTACAGCAACCTTTAAGTCTTTTTTTTTATTAAAGTTTTTTATTTTTCAATATCTAACATACAAAACTACAATAACAGTAACTACAAAAGACTACAATAGCACAAGGGAAGGAAAAGAAGGGAGAAAAAAGAGAAGGGGAAGGGGGGGTGGGAAAAAAGGGAAGGTAGCCTACAAACACTAAACACTACACTTCAATGCTTTCCCTTCATACTACCATAATAAGAAAATAGCTTAATAAAGTAGTAGAGGAGTGGTTGATCATACAAATTACAACGTACAGTTCAAGTTAAATTTTTTTCCCTCCCCTGGGCCTCGGACGCAATTCTCTCTGAGCATCTACCGCCGCAGCGCTCGTTGCCTCCCCCCTCCCTTCAGGCTTCGGATCTTCTTCTTTTTGCTTGGTATCTGGTCCAAATTCTGGATTTTTTTCCACAAAATCCCTTAGCTGATCTTCCGAATTAATCTTGTAAGCTTGATCTTTATGACTAAACCCGATTCCTTCCGGGAGTAGCCATTTGTACTTTATGTCACATTCCCTCAAAAGAGCTACCAACTTCTTGTACTTAAGTCTTCTCTTCCGAACTAAGAATGGAACGTCCTTCAATATCTTGACTTTATTTCCCAGAAAGTCCAACTCCACATTGTAAGAATTATATAGGATACTGTCCCGGACCCTCCTAGATGAAAACTCAATAACAATCTCACGAGGCAGCTGCCGCTTCATTGCATATTTTGAAGATGCCCGACGGACTCCCAAAATGGCGCTTTTCACTTCTTCTTTAGTTGCCCTCACGGGTGTCGCTAAAAGTTCCGAGGCGAGATCCCACAAATCCTCGTTTTCCTCCTCTTTAACGTTCTGGAGACGCAAAATGGTCTGTGTTCGCTCCACTTGCAGTCCGATCAGCTGGTTTTCCACCAGCTTCAGCTCCCTGTTCCTTGCTCTCATAAGTGACGCACTTTCCCAGGCAGACTTCTCTGCCCCCCCCCCGCTGCTTCTTTAATGGCTTTCACATCGCTTTCAATTAAGCCCACCCTTTGATCTGTTTCATTCAGCTTGTCAACAAAGGGTTTTATGGCTTCCATAACCGCTCTTTTAACCAGTTCCTCAAGCGTCTCGCCCCTCTGCAAGGCCGCCGTAACTGACTTGCCAAGAGCAGGGCTCTGCTTTTTCGCTGCCATTTTAGGGGGGGGGAACCGCCAGTCTTCCGAGCCTCTACAAGGGGGGGAAAATCCGAGTCTTCTAGCCTTCAGACCCCACCACTCCTCACACGCTTGTAGTAACAGAAGGGATTTGCTTACTTGCAGGCTTTCGCCTAATCCTGTTCCTTGCCGTTTTCCATGGCCCGGCAGCACACTGGGTGCCGCGCATGTCTGCCGGCCTCCATAGGGACTTACGGGCAATTTACCCCCTGCCTCGATCTGTCAGAGGGCTCTTCCCGCCGCGCCCCGGACTCAGACTCCCTGCCTGAGAGTCTGGGGGCTAACCTTTGCAGATCAGCCGCCTGGCCAGGCGGCTCGGCCGCTTCTTCCTGGACCTGCCAAGAAGAGCGTCCGACATGGCCGCGAAAACGAAACCGAATCCAGCAACCTTTAAGTCTTTGATGGAATGTCCTGGTAGATTGAAGTGTTCTTCCACTAGTTTCTGGACGTTTCCATTTCTAATGTCAGATTTGTGTCCATTTATTCTTTTGCGTAGAGGTTGGCTGGTTTGTCCAATGTACAGAGCAGAAGGACATTGTTGGCACATGAGGGCATATATCAGATTGGAGGATGAGCAGCTGTAAGAGCCAGAGACAGTGTAGTTGATGCCATTGGGTCCTGTAATTGTATTCCCTGGGTAGATATAGGGGCAGAGCTGGCATCTGGGTCTGTTGCAGGGCCTGGTACCTGTGCTGGTGACTCTGCTGGCCGATTCATGATTGTGGGTGAGAAGTTGTTTAAGGTTGGGGGGCTGTCTGTAGGCAAGGAAAGACCTTTGGTTGTGGTTATCAAAGACCTTTGGCTGTGGTTATCGAAGGCTTATACTACATTGGAATTGGATGGTCTGGTTGTTTTGCTGCTACAAACTAACACGGCAAACTCCTTTGAAGCCTCACACAAGCCAATTAGTCTCCATACCAAGAGGAGATGTTTACATTTACTAGCAAAGGTAAATGTTACATCCCTCTCCCCCCCCTAACTGCATCTTCTCTCTCCTCCCCTTCTCCCCCCTCCTCTTCTATATTTGACCAGTTTCTGTACCATGCATCTGACGAAGAGAACTTGATTCTCGAAAGCTTATGCTACAATAAAATTGGTTAGTCTTAAAGGTGCTACTGGACTCTTTTTGATTTTGCTACCACAGACTAACACGGCTAACTCCTCTGCATCTATGCCAAACGTATAGTTTCCATGTTTCTCGACCACCTACCAAAAGGGCACATTGCTTCCAGTCTAAAATAATAACAATAATAATAACGATGGTTGTTGTGGATTTTCCAGGCTGTATTGCCATGGTCTTGGCATTGTAATTCCTGACGTTTTGTCAGCAGCTGTGACTGGCATCTTCAGAGGTGTAGCACTGAAAGACAGAGATCTCTCAGTGTCAAACTGTGGAGAAGATGTTAGCAGGTAATTTATACCTACTCAGGAAGGTGGGTTTGGGTTGTGTCATCCTGTGATTGGAGTTTCTAGATACCTTGGTCATCTGCAAAGCAAACTTCCAGTTAGGTCACAAGGTCTACAGGAAACCAACTCACATGGATCGGTACTTACACAAAAACTCCAATCACCACCCTCGACAGAAAAGAGGCATAATAAAAACATTAGTAGACCATGCAAGACAGATATGTGAACGACACTTTCTCAATGAGGAAATTAATCATCTAAAACATGCACTTCAAGCAAATGACTACTCCAGAAATGAAATGAGAAGAGCGATTAAACCAAGGATAAATCAAACAACTAGGGAAAAACAGTCTCCCACAGGAAAAGTATTTTTGCCATATATCAAAGGAATCACTGATCAGATGGTAAAGTTTATGAAAAAGCACAGCCTACAAACAGTATTCAGACCCACCAGAAAAATACAACAGATGCTAAAATCAGCAAAAGACAGTAGAGACCCTCTCACCTCTGCAGGAGTATACCGCATACCCTGCAGCTGTGGACAAGTTTACATTGGGACCACACAGTGTAGCATCCAGACAAGAATAAAAGAACATGAAAAACACTGCAGACTTGGCCAACCTGAAAAATCAGCAGTGGCTGAACATAGCCTAACTCAAACAGGACACAGTATCTTATTCCAGGACACTAAAATACTGGACAACACTTCCAACTACTTTGTCAGATTGCATAGGGAAGCCATTGAAATTCATAAGTATAAGCACAACTTCAACAGGAAAGAAGAAGAATGAATAGAGAATGGTTTCCAGTCCTGAAAAACACCAGGCTAACAAAATACTCTACATCTTACAATAGCCCTGCAGATCAGATTAGCATATAAAGCACCAATCCATATGCAAAAGAACCTCTCAGGATACAGTGAAGCATTAGCATTCCATTAGCATTCTACATCCTGGGAAAGTCTTACAGGATGACGCAATGCAAGCCCACCTTCCTGAGTAGATATAAATTACCTGCTAACATCTTCTCCACAGTTTGACAATGAGAGATCTCTGTCCTTCAGTGCTACACTTCTGAAGATGCCAGTTACAGCTGTTGGCGAAACATCAGGAACCACAATGCCAAGACTGCGGCGATACAGCCTGGAAAATCCACAACAACCATCATTTTCCAGCCGTGAAAGCCTTCAACAATAATAATAACATTCCATTTATATACCACCCTTCAGGACAACTTAATGCCCACTCAGAGCGATTTACAAGGTTTGTTATTATTATCCTCACAACAATCACCCTGTGAGGTGGATGGGACTGAGAAAGCTCTGAGCAGCTGTGACTAACCCAAGGTTACCCAACTGGCTTCAAGCAGAGGAGCGGGGAATCAAACCCGGTTTTCCAGATTAGAGTCCTGCCACTCTTAACCACTACATCAAACTGCTTCTCAATGCTAGGTGGTTCACTATTGTTTATGGCACCCAGTCGCCTCTTAGCATTGCTCCTCCAGGAAAATGCTTATTGGCTTCTACTTACACAAGGGGATCCAACTGTAGCTTGGTAGACTGAACAGTCATGTTTCTTTCTCCATTCTATGCAACCAGATTCATTGCACAACAGCAAATCACTTTTCTCTCAACAGCTCATCATTTTAACCTGATTTTCAGCCACAATCAATTTGATCCTGATTTTCAGCCACAGTGGGCTCCCAGAGCAGCTCCGTAGATTGAAAACCCAATGCAAATGACATGAAAACAGATGTTCTGCAGGAAGAAGAGTTTCAGTTGAGATGGATCCAGGCATGATGGAGAACTGCCTGGATGCTTTCTGTTCTCTCTCAAGAGTAATCAGAACCTGGATAGGATTCTGAGATGGAACTGCATCCAGCTCTGTCAGTGGCAGGTGGAAAGGGGCTAGTAAGCTGGAGCAGGGTAATGAAAACACGTGGGGAAAACAATGAATAAATACTACCCCCTTTCTTCATTAATTGTACCTTTCCCCTTCCTTCCCAATCTGGCATTTATAGTGTTTTTAGCAGTTGCTGCTGCTGGCCAAGCTTGTTGTTGAAGGCAGAGGCAGCATCTGCACGATGGTTAGCAGGCCAGACCAGTTGATTGAAAAGACATATACTGGGCTGGTTCCAGTGGAAAATTTCCAACTGACCTAGAGCTCTTGCACAAGTGTAAACACAAGAAAAAGACCATGGTTGTTGCTTGCACTATGTCCATTCAGTTCATTTTTATTATTACGATCCAAAATCAAAATTCAGATCGGCATGTACAGCAATATATGACAAGTACATTAATTCCAAATATAAACATACCTAAGGATTAAATACAACTATGTACTAAAATGAATAAAATCATTAAAATGTAATTAAGATTTCTTTAAAGTAGTCAAATTTATTGCATCCCCATTTGCATCACCGCTAGTGCAAGATGCCATGCAACCACTTTCTGGGCACTATAATATATGGGGGGGGGGGGAGTGACAGGTGTTTATGGTACCGGTTGTGCATCACTGGATACAAGCCAATGTCTCCCCACCTTCAGCTCCCAGACACTCCAGATGCTTCAGCAGGCACTCCAAGGAGTATATTCCCCAGCATGCCCTGAAGAGTGGCAGCTTGGACATGTCAGACACAGCAGAAATGTGTTGGGGGGGGTACATGTAGATGCCAGAGCAATTCTGGCCAGCAGCAGCAGAGTAAGCTCATGGGGGTTGGCAGAAGAGGGTAGAGACCATATTGCCACCTATGTGTTATATGTCAGTCTGAGTTCTGGCTAAATAACACACATGACACCTTTTGGGGTTGGAAAATGGCCCCAACTTTATTGATTACAGCTAGATGGAGCATTGGCCCGGCATCTGGGCACGGATCCCCATTGGCATCGGAGGGCCTGCCTGCTACCCGAAGCATATCCCGCCAGTCCCATGCTGGCACACTACAGTAAGCTTCTGCTGCCGCCAGTCATGCTGGGCAACTGCTGCCTCCCGATCAGTCAGGGTGGCAGTCCCAATGCCCCACTCACCCTATTGGGATCTGGCCCAATGCCTCTGCCAAACCCATAAAGTTGTGACAATTCTCCCTGCAGTCCATTGTGGCAGAGGGTGGGAGGGGAACGTGCTGCTCCTGCTTAGGCTCTGGAAAGGAATGACACGGACCATGCTGCTGGATCGGAGGAGGGATGAGCGCTCCTCCTCTTCTTGGCTGGCCATGCCTCCACTGCATCCTGCACAATGGTGCCAACACAGCCCACCAGTGAGCAGCAAGCTTCTCTGATGTTCTGGCTGGGTTATGGTGGAATATAAATATTAAAATAAATAAATAAAATGTAACTATTTTAAATGGAGACATGAGTTCAGATATGCGTACAGCCACACCATTTTTTAGTTGTAAAGAGCTGGCAGAAGGCTAAAGTTTTGACTGTTAAATCATAGAGTCAAAAAGTTTGGTAACAGGGTTGCCAACCTGTAGGTGGGATTGCAAAACCAAAGGGACACTAGGAATCATGGGTCAAGTTCATAAAGGGTCTGTACAAGACAGTTCTTCTCTGAGGAATCTCATGTAAAGTGCTCATGTGCATTAAAGGTAAGTGCTTTTCCTTCAATATTGGATCAGTCGGGAATTATTTCATATCCATTCTTGACTCGTCTGTTTGATTTTCTCAGGTATCCACACACACTTTATGAACTTGACCTATGATTCCTCCACCAGCAGTTCCATTGGGTATACCAGCATATTTGCACACTTTGATTCTGTAATCAGTGTACTTAGCACCAGGAATTTTTTTCATCTGGAATGCGGTGGAACGGAGTTCCAGCACCTCTTAAAAATGGTCACATGGTCGGGGGCCTTGCCCCCTGATCTCCAGACAGAGGGGAGTTTAGATTGCCCTCTGCGCTGCCAAGCAGCGTGGAGGGCAATCTAAACTCCCTTCTGTTTGGAGATCAGGGGGTGGGGCCCCCGGCCATGTGACCATTTTCACTGAGGGCAATTTTAACTTTAAAAAATTCCCCCCTTATTCTAGCTGACCCAAAGTGACGTCATTGTGTGGTCTTGAGTTCCACCACTGAGTTCCACCACCTCTTTTCCCAGAAAAAAAAGCCCTGCTTAGCACAATGATATCTGTGATTTGAATTCTTCTTGTGGTATGAACATTGATATAGGATTTTCGGTGTGTATATTTAGTGGAATGAGCCGCTTACATAAAAAAAGATTGTACAAAAATTGTGATTATTTGAGATTAGATGGCACTTGCTTATTGGTAGCATTTAGCACTTTAAGAAACATAAAGCAAGTATTTGTATATTGACAAAGTGATTTATTAGAGCTTGCGGTGGACTAGTTTCCTCTTGGTTTTGCAATTGCACACCCGCGAGAGCCTCTGTTGGTTTTCAACCTGTAGGTGGGGCTTGGAGATCTCCTGGCATTACAACTGATCTCCAGACTAAAGAGAACAATTCCCCTGGAGAAAACAGCTGCTTTGGATGATGGACTCTATGGCAGTATACTTCACTGAGGTCCCTCCTCTCTCCAAACCTCAACCTCCACAGGATCCACTCCCAAATCTCCAGGAATTTCCAACCTAGTGTTGGCAACCCTATAAGGCAAGTGGCAAAACAGTCTAGACTAATAGAATTAGTACCATTTAAAATGACAATCTTTTTTAAAAAAATATTTTGAATATTGGAAATGTTTTTTTAGACCAGAATTGGTCAGAATTGATATATGCGGAAATGTTGATAATTATAAAAGGTAATTTGCCGAAAAAACCTGAGCTGTTTCTGTTAGGACTTAGTATGGAAAAAATTAATGTAATGGACAGGACATTATTATACTATATGATGGTGGCAGCAAGACTATTATATGTGCAGTATTGGAAGCAAGTGGAGATTCCAGAGACTGAAGATTGGATACAAAAACTGTTGCACATGGTGGAGATGGACAAGTTGACTAGAAAATTGAAAGACCAAAATTCAAATGAATTTTTAAAAGACTGGGAGAAATTTAAAGAATATCTGGAAAATAAGTGGGATGTGAAGGGACAGTTATGGTCCATGGATAATTGATGTCTATATGATAGTGGAAT
Source organism: Eublepharis macularius (assembly GCF_028583425.1). NCBI lineage: Eukaryota > Metazoa > Chordata > Lepidosauria > Squamata > Eublepharidae > Eublepharis > Eublepharis macularius. The sequence continues at coordinate 22,316,362 of NC_072796.1, forward strand.
TAAAGTCTAGGTAGGAACTTTACCTTTGAGAAATGGGAATATTAGAAATATTAGAATAGATAAAATATGAAGAGAATTAAAAAGGTTTTAGTGCTGTTGGGGGTCAATAGAGAAAGGGGGAGGGAGGGTGGGGAATATATGTTTTAATTAATGAATATACGGTATAAAAGTTGTAGAGTGTTATAGGGAACTGATGTATGTATTAGATATATGTGTGTATTAACCTACCCAATAAAAAAAAATCTTCTTTAAAAAAAAAGGAAATGTTTTTTTTTTTACTTTTGAAATCACTATTGATTCTGTAATAGCATTTCTTCCATGTTACATATGTTAAGGTTATGTTAGTGATACAAAACCGAAGCAGTAAATATTAAACAGAAAATTAAATCTAATTTTTAAAAAAAGTTTTAATGACAGTATTTTAAAATTGTACATTTTTATATGAGAACCAAAACCTGTATATATTTACTGTATTTCTAACACCATGTAACCATTTCGATTTTGTTCTACAAAATCCATTTTGACAGGTCTGATTTGGCAGGCCTGGCTGGCTTCTTATAATCTTCTTCCTGATCTCAAAAATCCCTGCAAAAAAAAAATATCAAGCAGCTAATTAGTTCCTGCTTAGTAGTTACAGCCAGAGCTTCTAGCTATAAAGCATTTTAGTAACAGAAAATGGGAACTGGGAATTTACCAACGTTTGCAATGCATTGTGAGCTATACATTTGCCTAATAGCCATGAAAGCTTTGATTTAGTACTTTGTTCCGACTATCATCCTTGGTCAATTGGAATGGTAAAATCACCAAAGCTTTGATTCCAATATGAAATGAAGATATTGTGTGTGTTTTAGTGGTCCTTTTCACCTTTGCAAAATGGCTGTCTTTAAACATGCATAAACATGCATAACATGCATGCATAAACCATAGTGTTTCTGAAGGATGCTTTCAGATACATAGCAAATTCTATGTTAGTAGAGAAAGTAGAGAAATCTTTTGGCATAACTCTGTTTTTATATTTTTTCCTTTAAAAAGCCATTAATGTTTCAACATGCAACATGCAAAGTGTCAGGCATGCACATGAAATTTCTTTTCTTTTTTTAAAGTCATTTTTATTGAATGGGTTAACATACATTCCTTTAAAATATACAACTTAATTTACCCTTCAGGCATGCACATGAAATTTCTTTGTGTACTTTCTCAGCTGTTCAGTCCATGAAAGGAAAACTAACAAACACAGTGATAAACTAACTAGCACCAAAGGAGTCAAATCGAATTTAATTGATATGTTCAAAATCAGTTAAATGCCAATAAATTCAATATGTGCATACAGACAGCTTACACGAATATAAAGCAAACCGTATTACAGTAGCAGCATTAGTATCAGCATACAAATAGTATATGCATAGAAGTAGGTTACATGTGCAAAAGGCAGGGCATATTTCAATAACAAGGTCAACAAAATTCCTATGTAGGTAAAGATGTAAAGTGCTTGTGCCTAACAATAGTACTAAATAGCAATGAAAAAATTCCTATGTAGGTAGAGATGTAAAGTGCTTGTGCCTAATAGTACTAAATATCAATTAAAAAAATAATCACATGTACATAATCACATGTGATTAATGTTTTCATTGATATTTAGTACTATTGTTAGGCACAAGCACTTTACATCTCTACCTACATAGGAATTTTGTTGACCTTGTTATTGAAATATGCCCTGCCTTTTGCACATGTAACCTACTTCTAAGCAGCAGTTGTTGCCCAATCCTTCTACTGTCCAGAGCCTTTTCTTGGAGATGTTTGAAGACCATATTTACTTATAACCATCAGAATATGACTTTTGAACTTTTGGTTACTCTTGAGACAATACTGTCAATTACAGGCACCGGCACTTTAAAAAACATAGGAAATTTGTTGCTAGCACAGATGTATGCTTTGCCTTATGTACATGTGATTAATTTTTTCATTGCTATTTAGTACTATTGTTAGGCACATGCACTTTACATCTCTACCTACATAGGAATTTTGTTGACCTTGTTATTGAAATATGCCCTGCCTTTTGCACATGTAACCTACTTCTAAGCAGCAGTTGTTGCCCAATCCTTCTACTGTCCAGAGCCTTTTCTTGGAGATGTTTGAAGACCATATTTACTTATAACCATCAGAATATGACTTTTGAACTTTTGGTTACTCTTGAGACAATACTGTCAATTACAGGCACTGGCACTTTAAAAAACATAGGAAATTTGTTGCTAGCACTGATGTATGCTTTGCCTTATGTACATGTGATTAATTTTTTCGTTGCTATTTAGTACTATTGTTAGGCACAAGCGCTTTACATCTTTACCTACATAGGAATTTTGTTGACCTTGTTATTCAAATATGCCCTGCCTTTTGCACATGTAACCTACTTCTATGCATATACTATTTGTATGCTGATACTAATGCTGCTACTGTAATACGGTTTGCTTTATATTCATGTAAGCTGTCTGTATGCACATATTGAATTTATTGGCATCTAACTGATTTTGAACATATCAAGTAAATTCGATTTGACTCCTTTGGTGCTAGTTAGTTTATCGCGGCGTGTTTGTTAGTTTTCCTGCATTTTACTGTGGTACTCTCTTGTTTTCCAGTCCATGAAAGAAGCAGCTGTGTATACTACCCTTTATGCATAGTTAGTTATCTTTCTGCACAAGTGAATAAGGAAGCCAACCATGGGCCATTTTCAGGCATTACATTTCTAGCATTCCTTCCTTGTGTACCAGACCTGTGTATTATGCACAATCCTCTTGGAACACATGATTGCCTTGTTGTGTGATACACATTGGTGTCTTCCTAAGCTGCTTGGTATTTTCTTTGCCCTTTTCACATAAAATAGCTATCACACACTCTGCTGGAACATGAAATGAAAATGAAATCCTGCCCTTAAGTCATAGTTGACTTATGGCAACCCCTGTTGGGGTTTTCATGGCAAGAGATTAACAGAGGTGGTTTGCCATTGCCTACCTCTGCAACCTGGGTCTTCATCAGAGGTCTCCCATCCAATTACTAACCAAGGCCAACCCTGCTTTGCTTTTGAGCTCTGATGAGATCAGGGTCTCCTGAGCTATCCTAGGAGCCTAGAAACATAACATCTGAAAAGGGCGAAAGAAGTTTAGGTATATAGAGGAGAGTCAAGCTTCTGCATAACTACAAAAAATCCAATAAAACACATTATCTGACTATTTCCCCCCCTCATTCAAGAATTAGTATGGGCTAATATGGACTACAATTCAGCGGTTTTGATTTATGGTATAGACAGTGCAATTCTGCTGGTATCCAGATCTAATTTTCTGTTTGATTCCTTCTGATGCATTACCTTTTAGGAAAAATTATTGACATCTGGACTCACAAACTCCTGTGCAAGCTAACAGCGGTGGGAGTAAGAGTGGAGATGTGCATTGCAATGAAAACAAAGGACAGTGTCCACATTCTGATGCACATTCAATTCAACACAGTTTCAAAAGGCAAGGTGTCAGAGATTGTGGGATTTCTGTAGACTGCTAAATCCATGAGACAGAAGAGAAGAAAACTGCATGGAAATAAAGGGGGATATTTCTCTAATCTCTCACATCCATAGCTTAATTCCATTATTGTGGCATGCAAACAGTTAACTATAATGTAAACAATATACATATGTGAAATTTACAGATTCACAAACAAATGCCATGCCTGTGTGATCTTTGATAAAAAAAAATACTAAGGGCAGGGCTTTTTTTCAGGGGGAACGCGGGGGAACGGAGTTCCGGGACCTCTTGAAAATGGTCACATGGCTGGTGGCCCTGCCCCCTGATCTCCAGACAGAGGGGAGTGTAGATTGACCTCCGCACCACCGAGTGGCGCAGAGGGCAATCTAAACTCCCCTCTGTCTGGAGATCAGGGGGCGGGGCCACCAGCCATGTGACCATTTTCTCTGAGGGCAACCCACTGAGTTCCACCACCTCTTTTCCCAGAAAAAAGCCCTGACTAAGGGTCAATTTATTCTACCTACAGCAACCCTGTTGTGTATAGAATGTGAGAAGTCTGTACCTATATGCCATGACTGGAATAAATCTGCTATAGAAATGGGTGACTTGGTCAGATGGGAACACACATAAGGCTGTACAGGCATGTGCCTCAATCAAATATTGAAGATAAACAAACTTCCCCCATTTTGTTATTTTATTTTTTTTCAGAAAGACCCATTCGATAGATGGTTTCACTTCTCCTTCAACCTGGTTTTACGAAAATGTGTAAAATTTAATCCAAAGCTGTTGCTTGTGAACTTTGCCTCAGCTTTCAGTTCACTTACACCTTTTACCCCTCTAACGCATATGTGTGCATTGATATAACACTGGGGAGGGGGGGGACCTTGATGAGGTGCTTCTTATGCCAAGATTTATTTATTTATTTATTGGACTTTTAGTCTACTCTCCCCACAAAGCAGGCTCAGAGCAGAGTACAACATGGTTATGTACATAAAGATAAAACACTGGTAGCAGTTAAATTATATTAAAACATCATCATAATGCAGGACATATCTTGCATCCCCATTCTCCAAATATCAGGGCCTGGGGGGCAAGGTGGCCTGTTGGCAACCTAAAACAGGAGAGCACATATCCCACCCTCCACTGACGGGAGGTTGGTTGGAGATCCCGCCCACCTCAACCCCCATAAGCTTGGCAGAAGATCTCTGTCTTACAAGCCCAATGGAATGGTACTAGGTACTGCTGGGTTCAGATCTCCAAAGACAGAGAGTTCCACCAGATGGATACCAGGCCGAAATGCCCTGGCTCTGGTCGAGGTGAGACAAATCGCCTAGGGGCCAGGGATCACCAGCCACTGTTTTTCTGCTGACTAGATTATTCTCCAGGGAACATAGGGTGAGAGAAGGTCCCAGTTGTTGGTCCTAGTCCACTTTGTATGTGCTAACACCAAAACCAGGCAGGAGCTTTGTGTAATTTGCAATCTAATACATTTTTCTTCTAGCATAAACTTCCATGGACCTACTTCCTCGTATGAAATTATGTGATGTTTTACGGATGCACACAGAATTTGCTAAATCATCACACACCATTTTGAGCCTATGGACACCCTAGCAAATCTGATACAGGGTTGTGGTAAAACCACAAAATGGTTGCTGCAGGAGGCAGATCCAACCACAAAGTGTTAGAGAGTGAGGTCATGAATAAATCTAATAGTTACTCTTCCTTTTAAAAGGCATCCTGTTAAAGACAGCTTCTGCCTGGTTGTTGAATATATTGTTTTAAAATATTTTCTTGTGCACATACCGGTTAACTTCAATAATATAGTGAAGCTTCTTGTGCTGTTGCCGAAGCAAGTTTTTAAAAATCCGCACAGGCGATCAGATCTCCAATGGCCAATCATAAACTCTGCTGGGCAAAAGCCCCACCCGATCACACCCACTTTCTAAAAACACTCGGTGGACACCAGAGAAGATGTTGATGAGTCCCATGTCACTCAAGGATGCCATGTTGGGGACCTTTCACACATACAAACGAATACACTCAGGATTGCTTTTTTGACAGTGTTTTCTCAATGCACCTATGCACATGTTTTCTCAATGCACATGTACATTGATGGGGGGAAGAATGCAAAGATACTGAAAGTTGCAGTGAAACATACTCATAGACTCAGTACCAAGTTTGGAAATTTTAAAAAAATGAAAAAAGAAGGCAGGGAATAGGGCATTCAGAAACAGGACAAATAAAGTGAAATTCCAAAATTGGATGGGAGGGGATTCAGATGAGAACTATGGAAACATCCCAAATGGTTATTCTCAGAGGAATATCAAAAAGGATATCAAAACGCCAAAGGAAATGCTGAAAAGGGCAACCCACTACTCTATCAGGCAGGTCTAAAGCATCTAGAGCCATTTAGTTTAGGAAAAAAGGTGACACAATAGATAACTACAAAATTATGAAGAGCGTAAAGAAAGTGGGTAGAGTTAAAATTTTCATCCACCTGTGCCACAGTAGAACTTGGGTCACCTTATGAAACCAAATAGCAGTAGGTTCAGGACAGACAGAAGGAAGTAGTACTTTACCCACCGGATAGTTAACATACTGCTTCAAGATATGGTGACAGGCACTGGCTTAGATGAATTTAAAGGGGGGTTGGGCAAATTCATGGAGATTAATTCTATCATTGGTTATTATCCATGATGGACAAATGAGGCTTCTAGATTCTGAGGTTGAACACTTAGATTGTCATATCCTGGGGAACAGTCAGCAGATCAGGTCTGCTGTCTCCAGGCCCTGTGTATGGCCTTTCCCGTGGCATCTGCCACTGCTGGAAATAGGTTGTAAGACTTGATGGGCCAATGTTCTGAAGCAAGACTGCTACTTTTATGTTTGTACATAACCATACTGAAGCACTGGGGAGGGTCTTTACAGGCAGATAGTCTTAGGTTAGATAACAGGCGATGTGAGTGTCACGGGCTAGGCCAGCCCAAGCATGGTGGTGCAAGTCCAAGCACCAACACAAAGCCCAAGGGGAGTTCAAGGGACGAAAACCAAGTCCAGGCTGTGGTCAATGCAAGAAGTAAATGCCAGGAGTGAGACCAGAGTCCAAGAGCCAGATCAGGTAGAGTCCAAGGTCAGTTGCCAATAGTTTCAGATCCAAAAAGCAGGCACGAGCAAGATGCACAGCACACGAAGTGATTGAGGGTAGTTTGACACTTTGCTTCCATGCCTGACAGTTCCCTCAGCTCAGCTTTTATAGCAAGGCATGGATTGCAGCCAGCTGCTGGGGCTCCATCCTACTGCTACTCATCATCACTCTCCAGCAGCTGGCGTCAGTTCAGGAGACAAGCACTGCACCGTCTCTCCTGCAGCTCCAGCCTCAGCATTTGTCTGCGGCATTCTTTAGGCATGGGCGAACCTGGGGGGGGGGTAGAAGCCCCTGGCTGGGCTTCCCCTGTGGTGTTGGCAGTCCCTGACTGAGTGTCCCCTGTGGAAGTCCCTGGCTGAGCTTCCCCTGTGGTGCTGGGGTTGGAGAGTCCTGGCGGCTCTGCCTCAGCTGCTGGCTGTAAACTCCAATTAGCCAGCAGCTGTGGCACCTGATTACCGGCCTTTACTGAGTCGGGGACAGCTACACAAAGCCCCTCTCCTCCTTAGGAGTCCTTGTTCTCACTGAGCCCAGACTGGGCCATGACAGTGAGAGACCTCTACCTGAGACTATGCCAATCAGATTAGACAACACGGGCCTTGATGTAATAATAATATTTGATTTATATACTACCGTTCAGGACAACTTAACAGCCACTCAGAGTGGTTTACAAAGTATGTTATTATTATTCCCACAACAATCACCCTGAGAGGTGGATGGGGCTGAGGGAGCTCTAAGAACCAAGCTACACATGACGAATGACACTTGAACAGCAAGTGTATTTCTCCCTGTTCACTTGCCCTCCACTCAATCCACTTGCTGTTCAAGTGTCATTCGTCATGTGTAGCTTGGCCCTAAGAGAGCTGTGCCTGACCCAAGGTCACCCAGATGGCTTCAAGTGGAGGAGTGAAGAATCAAACCTGATTCTCCAGATTAGAGTCCTGCTGCTCTTAACCTCTACAGTCTACACCAACAGTCTGATTTAGGAGAAGGCAGCTTCACATGCTTACTACAGCCAAAGAGCAACATTATTATTTTGCTTGATTGTAATGTAGACACTTTTCTGCACTCCTTTGCATGTAGAGTTTATATACTGGAAACATTATGTGAACCAGCCTTGAGGTAACAAAGTATGTCAAAAATGCTTTCCTTCACCTGTTGCTAACTCAGCTCTTTAAACCCTTCTGTATGTTTCTTATCTCCCATCACTGTCATTTCTTTTGCTTTTTCATAACCTTCCTCTGAATTTTCTCCAATATCCTCCTTGAACCCTCAAGGCCACAGCAGCTTGTAAAATGAGATGCGCTCAAGTAAGGGCAATGCAGAATAACACTATCAGCGCCATCATATTAAATGAAGCTCCACCCTACAAACCTGAAGGAAGAGCATTAGTTTCATTCTCAACAGGGCAGCTAAGCAATTTCATACTGAACCTTTTTTCTAATGTTACTTCAAACAAGAGCTTTTCTGTTTAGAGAGTTTCCCCATCAAATTGCATCTGGTGGCTTCTTATTCTCAAAATGAAAGGCTTTTGTAAACATGGGGTAGGTAAAGGTAAAGGTAGTCCCCTGTGCAAGCACCGAGTCATTACTGACCCATGGGGGGACGTCACATCACAACGTTTTCTTGGCAGACTTTTTACGGGGTGGTTTGCCATTACCTTCTCCAGTCATCTACACTTTACCCCCAGGAAACTGAGTACTCATTTTACCAACCTCGGAACGATGGAAGGCTGAGTCAGTCTTGAGCCAGCTACCTGGTACAGTACCATAAATCATAGAATCATAGAATCATAGAGCTGGAAGGGGCCATACAGACCATCTAGTCCAACCCCCAATAAGACAGAGGGAATGGAGGCATTCACTCACTCTGAGAGTCATTTTCATAGAGCCTATGGTGACCCCAAGACCATCTTCATGTCATCTGTTATTGCCAGGCAGAAAGGAGAATTCTACTAACAGGAATACAGTGCCATGTTAAACAAAATTGATTCCACCATAAGTTTTAATGGGTCCAAACTCACTTCATTAGATATATAAAGTGGGCAGATATATCGATATTCAAAACATAGTATAAATGCAATTGCGTAATGGTTGAACACTTGATGCATCTAACAATGTGAACTCTGATAGATGAAAACTTATACATGCTGTTAGTCTGTAAGGTCCCATTGGACTCTTATTTTATTTTGCTGTGCAGACTAACATGGCAACCTAACTGGAATCAATGTCAGTGATCAAAAAGCCAAGATAGGTTGTTTTAGAGATTTGGGAAATCAGGAAGCTCACCGAGGCAAGATATTTTCAAATACAAATCTTGTTTTAATAAAAGCAGCAAAAGACAGTGTAACTATATAGTGGTGTCATATGGCTCTTCTGTTGCTGGGAGCTCCTGTCCTGACACCAATAAATGCACCACAGGGCCTTATCCTACATCACTCTGTGACCTGTCCTATGAAAAAGCTCTCTGAGCCTTCTTCCACCCACCTTTTATGCTAACTTTCCCTTCTTAGTCTTGCTTGTCAGCACTGGTACTCATACTTCACTCCATTAGCAGCAGCTCATGCTCATACACCTGCCCCTTAGGAGGCTTATAACAACTAAAAGACAACCCTGCTAACAGCTGCCAGCAGTAGGCTGAATCAAACAAAGACAATCCCAAGGGTTAGAACAAGCCACCTGACAATACCATTTCTAGGCCTCCTCAAGATTCTTGTACATTTGCACTGCATGCCACCATTTTTAAAAAGGTAAAAGGGAGAAAAATCTATTTGATATTTTTGAGTTGAGACCTACGACTTACATTTTCTGCATGCCTTCAGTGTCTGTTCATAAAGCTAGCTAATCATAACTATAAACTATGATTGTGCAGTTTTTAAAAAGTAGGCAACACCATTGCCAGGGCTTTTTTTTAGCTGGAACGTGGTGGAAAGGAGTTCCAGCACCTCTTGAAAATGGTTACATGGCTGGTGGGCCCGCCCCTGATCACCAGACAGAGGGGAGTTTAGATCACCCTCCATGACGTGCCACGGAGGGCAATCTAAAATCCCCTCTGTCGAGATCAGGAGGCGGGGTCACCGACCATGTGACCATTTTCACCAAGGGCGATTTAAACTTTTAAAAACTCCCCCCTTGTTCCAGCTGACCCAAAGTGATGTCATTGTGCAGTCCTGAGTTCCAGCACTGAGGGCCAAGCTACACATGACGAATGACACTTGAACAGCAAGTGGATTGAGTGGAGGGCAAGTGAACAGGGAGAAATACACTTGCTGTTCAAGTGTCATTCGTCATGTGTAGCTTGGCCCTGAGTTCCATCACCTCTTTTCCCAGAAAAAAGCCCTGGCCATTGCTATAGTGTTATTTAAAGGGTGCATCCAACTGGACAGGTTCAAAGAGGGCACAAACTACAAGTGATCCTATGCTTGACAAGTAGCTCACTTTCATGGCCTGACCACCAAACACGGGAAGTGCCTCTTCTCTGGCAGCCAAGAAGATTTAGTTTGTGACTGTGAAGCAGAAAAGCGGATTCAAGCTGCATCTTATTTACATTTTACCAAAGTATGATCTGCCCTATAATGTAATTTGCTTTGTGCAGCTACAAAGCTGCTGGGCAAAGTGATTAAGATTAATTTTGTCAGAAAACATCAAGGGAATTTGACCAGAAACTCACTTCACATGTAAGCAAGGAAGCTGGGTTAAAGTAAGTTCACCTGGGAATTGCATTCATGTTGAACTTCTCAGCATCCCTGCCAATGAGTCAATCATGGTAGATTTGATTGATGGACAACTCCAATAAAAACACAATTTCATTTGGAGTATTGGTGGGAAAATCCCTGGGACATAATCGTATGGGGTGGTGGGGACAGGGGGGAGGTCATGGCAGGGATGCTGTTGCTCTCTACCTGAAAGACAAATTAAAATGCCTAGAAGGAGCAAACAACATGGAATTTGTGTGGATTTACAGCGAAATCCTAAACTGAGTTACTCCAGTCTAAGCCCATTGATTTCAATGGACGTACACTGGAGTAACTCTGCTTAGGATTTCACTGTTAGTGATTGAGATGCACTTTGATAGTGCTCCTCCTCTCTAAGGAGGATCTAACTTCTTTAATGTGTCAGGTTGAAATATGTATATGCTTGGTTTTGAGCTCTGTTTTGAGACAACTTCCTGTCATCAAATTTCTGCTATCTAAACTCTACTGCATTGTTCAATGGATATCCCAGCTGCTGATCATAATTGTCTTATGCTGCATAATCCACCTTGAGTCTCAGTGAGAAATACAAGCTATAAATAACATTATTAATAATAAATAATAATAAGAGCAGAAGAAGAAATTAGAGAGGTTGCTACATGAGATAATATTATAATAATGAGGGACTGCAATTATCCTAATTTTTTCTGGGCAACTGCCTAGTCAAATCACAAAAAAGAAAGGCAGTTTTGAGACATGGCTGTGTTCTTGAAGCATGAGAAAAGCAAAAGAGAAAAGAGCAGGTCCTCAATACCTAAAAATGGCTAAGAATTGTCAAATCCACAGGAAGAGTTGACCAAGGGCTATCAAATTCAATATACTTGTGAGCAGTAAATTGCCTGCAAAGTCCAAAACAGCCATGTTTAGCTTCAAAAGAGGCAACTTCTCAAAGATGAAAAGATTATTTAAAAGGAAATCAAAAGAAAGAGTCCAGAGGCTTAAATCTCTTTAGGATTATTTAAAACCACAATAACAGAAGCACAGCTAGACTGTATACTACAGACTAGAAAGGGTAGAAACAAAAGGTCAGTTTGGTTAACGAGTATAGTTAAGGATCTTACAAAATGGCAACACAACCTTCTTTAGAAGGGGAAGTCTAGCCCAAACTGGGAAAATTTGAGAAAGCATAAACAGTGGAAAAATAAATGCAAGATACAAGTCCAATCTCGCCAGATTTCAGGAGATAAGCAGGGTCAGCCTTGGTTAGTAATTGGATGGGAGACCTCCAAGGAAGACCAGGATTGCAGAGGCAGGCAATGGCAAACCACCTCTGTTAGTCTCTTGCCATGAAAACCCCACCAGGGGCCTCCATAAGTCAGCTATGACTTGAAGGCACTCTCCACCACCACACTGGTAAGATAAACAAAAAAGGGAATTTGAGAAAAACTTTGCTAACAGCATCAAGACAAACCACCATAAAACATTTGCAAGCGAGTGCTAAGTGGGGGAACGAGCGGGGAAGGAGCACGGTGACAAAAACACACAGAAACAGTGCTGAAGGTAAAGAAGGCCATCACTTTATTAAGATTACAGCTCAGGGAGCAAAGGCGCACATAGGGCACGGATCCACGCATCGGCTGATCCGCCTGGCAAGCTGATGACCCCACATGCCTCCTACGACCATTGCAGTGTGGGGAAACAATGGGATGACAGTCAGTGGGATGCCACATGGGTATACACCCCTGTGTGAAACATCCCCTGCCACCTGGGAGTGAGGCAGACTGACAGCCCCCAACTGGGCATGCACTGGCCATTCCTCACTCCCCAGACCCCTTATGGGGATCCCCATAATAGGGAATCTGAGCCTGAGGGCCCTGTTTTCACCCAAATGGATCGGTGCCCAATGCCAACAGGCTTGCTAACTCAAAGTTGTGATGAAAAGGAGGGCTGGACAGGATGCCACCATGAGCCAAGTGCTATGGGCCAGGGGCAAGCCTACAGACCAGGAGCCCTTGCTGGATGTGCCTGGGCGTGCACTCCTGGTAATTTCCTACCCTCCACAACATGGCAACCATCATGAATTGGGCGGGCAGACCAGATCAATGGCAAGGACAAGCACTCTAAGGAGGGGGGCTCCCCGGTGACCCCTACTCCATGCCCAGAGGAAGGTGAAAACCTCCAGGACCCCAGTGCCAATGGGGCCTGTAGGGAAAATTCCTTCCTGATCCCAAATTGGTGATCGGTGTTACCCTGGGAACTTGAGAAAGGGCCACCTGACCTAACCCAACATGGCTTGCCCACCAGCTGGTGAAAAAGGCCATGGAGGCCGGTCATTCCTGCCCAGGAATTGCCTCATCTGCACAATGTGATGGCCGGGGGGTGAATACGAACTCTGCCCCTCCCGGGACATGCACACAGGAGTGATTCATGGTTCTGCCCAACAAGAGGGGGCAGAACTTCCTGCCATTCCATGCCCAGGGCCCCCAAGGGGGAACCACCCAAGTGATACCTCTGGCATTAGTGGGGGGGGGGCAAGACCTTTTGTACCCTTGGACCTGAATACACCTGGCAGCGGCCGCTTATGCCTGCAGGCCTGCTGGCCAAGGTTCAGAACCAGAACTCTTTGAGCTCTTGCCTAAGGAATCCCATTGTGACCCTGGGGGTGAGGGGGCCTCCCCCATATCTGATACATACTCCCTCCCAACCAGCCCAAAGGGTGCTCCCTGGCCAGCCAAACCGGGAGGGGATGAGTCCCCCCAATCCCCCTCCCCAGATATGCCCATGAGAGAGGTCTGATCTGGATGGGGATCCCCGGCCATTGGGCCTGGTCCCTCACCCTTCCTGCTGTGCATGGGAGGCCACACCCCCAGAAGACTCTAATATGAACACTTGGCCATGGACGTCGGCCAGTAGGCTGGCCCGCTGCGGTTAACCAACAAGGCCCTGAGCCAGGCCAAGGCCAGGAGAGCCCAATGGGGAGGGGGAAAACAGCCCACCAAGAACCCCCTGATCCCACATAGAATCATGTCTCCCCCGGTCACTGGCAACAGTCCAATCTGAAACTCCATCCGTGGTGGGGAGACTCCTAGAGAACTCCTCTGGGCATGCCACAGGTTCCACATCCAGCTGCATACGGACTAAGAAAACCACGAGTTAATAGACATAATAATATGGACGCGTATACGATGCCTGAACCAAACCCACCAGGCCAAGAAATGGTTCCCCATCCTGTCACATCCTGGCCTGTAACAAAGCCAGTATGGGCTTTGTTAGACCTTGATCCCACCGCAGTGGGGCACTGGGTGCCCTCGAAGAGACTACAAGACTGAAGAGGGCCCTAGGACCCCGGATGTTCCGAACCCAAGATATGCATCTCAAAAAACAATCCTGAAGAGATGGCAAAAGTGCAGAAAAAGTTCACAAAGTTGGCATCTCTGCCCTATGAGGCAAGGCTAATTCATCTGGGGCTTTTAAATTTAGAAAGAGATGGTTTGGAGGGGGTTGAATCTGACATTAAAAAGATCTACAAAATTATGTGTTTTGTAGAGAAAGTGGAGAGAGAAATTTTCTACCTCTCCCATAATGCTAGAAGTCAGGGTCATCCTTTGAAACTGTTATGATTATTTAATTGATCAGCAGCAGATTCAAGACAGATAAAAGGAAGTACTCCTTCACAAGCAGTTTTCTTGTGGACCTGTCTGCCATACGATGTGATGATGACTACCTGGTCTGATGGAGCTTAAAAGAAATTGGACAGATGTATGGAGGACAAGTCCATCGCTGGCCATTAGTCATAATAGCTGGATGGGACTCTTCCAAGTTCAGAGGCATTCTGTTTGTCAGATGATGTGGAGCTCTCAGAAGGAGAGGGCTGTTGGAAGTGTAAGCAGTCAGCCCGGCCTCCGCCAGTTGTACAGCAGATTTCATATAGTTGCATGTAATATTAAAAGTGTACAAGCCTCTGGAGTTTAAAATGGCTACGGTTTAGCCAGCCAGAGAGCCCCTGCCATTGCTACATCCCTTCCGGGAGAACCAGGCATGCAAGGAATGCTGCCCTGGAATGCGGAGTGATTGTGGCTTGATTGGATTTACTGCCATCGCCAGCCCCACCGGTGCCCAGAGCAATAAAGGACTCGCAGCATCACCCCCAATTAGCACATTCCACTCCCTCCTTCCATGATGAGATCTCCTGTCCATGATTGAGGAGCTAATCAAATGACATTCATAAGCATGTACAGTCATTCCTGGCACAATGTATCCCCTCCCTAAAAACACTTAACCTAGCTCCGGTGTACTTCATCAGGAAAACTGTCCTTTTTTGTGCAGCGCTAGAACTAGTTTTGCATCTGCAATCACACACCCTGGCAGCTATCAATCAAAGTACACAAGCCTTTTGTTTAACCCAGGAACTACCCATTGGAGTCTTTGTCCTAACTGCTAGGAGGACTCTCCTCCACCTCAGGGCCCATTTTACCTATAAAGGTAGAGCTCTGGCCCCATTCAAATTGTATATATTAAAGAGTATTTATTATAGATGTGCACCAATATAGATTAAAAACAAGTTTAAAACATAGGGCCTGAATGGCAGGCTACATATATATACTAAAACTTGCTAAAACATCTCAAAATACAGATGATGGTACAGTGCAATGACCAACACAAATAGACCAAGGTACAGTAAAAACTGACCAGACGCGATTCTGCCCTAAGGCCTTACTCAGTGGTCAATTGTAAACAATTTATTATCAAGCACACCCACACATATAGAAACCAATCATGCAATGCTTCTGGCATTTTATCTATTTTTAGGTTGTTACTTAACCCCTCTTTTTTGCTCCCCTACTTGTTTGGGTTGAGTTTGTGGGGATTTCCCCCCTCCACACCCCTTTCCCCCCTCCTTCCCATTCAAACCGTGCAAGCTTTCTGGCTTCTCCCTCAGGCTCACTTCCCTAAGCCTCTTGCTCTCTTGGCTGAGGATGCTGACGTTCGAAGCTACTCTCTTCCGCCATTGACTGGACCCCTTCTCCAGGATAGGTAGATATAATTACTCCCTCTCTCTATCCCCAATTTCTGGCTACATTTCCTAGGACTCTCTATGTGCGTGTAATTATTTTCCCCAGTAATTGGTGTGTATGTGCATGAAGTTCTTGTGTTCATTAAAAGTTATTGTTTGATATTAAGCACCAGACTCGCTTGTTCTATTGGGGAGGGGACTCGGTTAAAGCTGGTGATACGGTCCATGCGGTTACCGCCTCTTGTATAGCTGTCTTCCTTGCTTGCTAATTCCCCCCACAAATTATATTTATTGCAAGGAGACCACTTCAGGTAACAGAAGTGGGTCTTACTTGTGGGCTTTCCTGTGGCATCTGATGGCCACTGTTAGATTTTGGGCCCTTGTTTTGATCCACCACGGCTATTCTTTTGCCATGATGTGGAAAACTTATGGCCTGACTACAATCTCTAAGATCCCAGAAGTACATATAAAAGTTCAAAATGAAGTTTTTGAGGTGACCCACAGAAAATAAAGCTATATAAATGCTTGGCGCGATCTATTTTCCTATTGCATTTCGATCATTCCTAACAATATGAAATTTCATATTTAATCCACATTCTTTTCTCTTTTTCTCTCTGTAATGGGACTTTATTAATGGTAAGTTGTAATATAGAATACTGACAGCAAATACATACTTCTAACCTTTTAAGAGCACTTTAAATTCCATGCCATAAAGACTGGAATCGGTATGTTAATTGCCAAGTCATATGGAAACTGGGTTACCTTCTGGCCTCTGGCATATTCCAAGTTCATTAATCTCCTTTCCATGTCTTCCTCTTCTGCCTTCTTTTTTATTGAGAATCTCTAAATATATCAAAGATTATAAAAATCCTGGCAGAGGAGGTAGCTATTGTGACAAATTAAAGACTGCCTTAAAAAAAATGGACTGCTCATTTTATAAGCTATCCCAATTATATGAAATGAAAGTCATAAATAAGGCAGCCAAGAAATAGATGCTATTTCTTTTGGGGAGCAAACCTAAGCAGGTCAGCATAGAAGTAAGGCGTCTTCTTTTTTGGTTCAATGGAGCTTAATCCCAGGAAAGTATTATTAGAATTGCAGACTTTTAGTGATTCCACATACATTGGATAATGCACTTCCAATCCTCTTTATAGATCATTTGGAACGATTTTTTTTGTGTGCGGTACAAAAAATCCACCACAAACAATTGATAAAGTGCATTGAAAGTGCATTATCTAATGTGTGCAGAATCAGCCTTTGTCTCCCAAAAGTGGGCAACAACAGAACATTCATTTTTCCAAGCGTCATAAAAGTTACCTTGGATCAATTAGCCTCAACTCTGCAGGAGGTGTCACAGAAACAACCAGTAGATCCGGATACAGAGAAGCAGCAGAATTATTTCCATTCAGAGGAGGATGCTTGCTGTGTCTTTGCATGAGTAACTGCTCTGGAATCCTCTCCTTCCACTGAAGAGATACTCCCAGAACAGTGACATGTATATTAACATTCAGCTCAGCAAAGTTTGGACCCTTTCTTCTGCTTAAGGAGATTTCCTCCAATTTAAGTAACAGTCTCGAACTTAACATCAAAAACCTATTTTCAATGTCGTGGATCAGTCCTGGAAATCTGATTCACCTCAGGCCACATACAGAGTGACTCTTACCACTGTACAATCATAACTAGCCTCAAATGTCTAAGTTTGAAGAACGTATCTTCTAAGTTTTGGGGAAAGAGAGTATCAGGTACAAAGGCTAGTGCCTTTGTTTCATACCGCTTATGTCTGCTTTCCACAAAAGGGGAAGACTTCGCAGGACTAGCCATGCTGATCCATGCTACCATAATTCCAGATTAGACTACTGTAATGTACTGTATATGGGGTTGCCTTTGAAGATGTCCCAGAAGCTTCCATTGGTACAAAATCGTACAAAATGCAGCACACGATTCCTGTCTGGGATCAGCTGCTCTGAAGACCCAACTCCAGTGCTACATCAATTGCACCATTTGCTTTCACATCCAGTTCAGAGTGCTGGTTATTACCTTCAGAGCCCTTCAATTGCCTAGGGCTCTTATACTTTTCAAGCCACAACTCCCGGGTGCACAGGGTATCTGTGAACCAGATAGATGCATGTTGATTCCAATTGCTCACTGCTCTTTGGAATGCAACCAGGCAAAATGTCAAGCTGTAAAATTAGTTTCAGTGATGCAGGGATAACCTCTCAGAGGTTCTGGTTTCACTCAGCCACACTGAGAGCATTTGGCTCTGTTCACTAGTTAGATTGAATACATTTGTGAAGTGAATGCATGTTGGCTCTTTCTTACAAACAGGAGTATGTGTGTTCACTGTAACATACGAACAGGGCTTCCATCATTAAGTCAAGAAGGCGGAGAAACTGCAGAGAAGAAGCCAAGATTATAGCTGGGTGCAAGGTTGGGGGAAGCCAAGACAGATGAACAAGACGATATAGCTGATCTAAATTACATTCCTCCATGACCCATTTTGGTTACAGCAGATTCTGCCTTTCACCCATAAAGGTAAAGCTGCCAGGCTAGCAAAGCTGCCTTTTTCCATGACTGCTAGGTGTATATGCAGCAGTCAACCTCATTGGAAGAAGAAAGATCTCCTTCATTGGAAGATTGGATGGGAAAGATGATGGACTTAACTGAGATGGCTAAACTCACTGCGTTAATTAGAGACAGAACATTCCCTACATTCAGGGCAAATTGGAAATCTTTTATGGACTATCTGCAAGATATGAAGAAAAATGAATTAATGATTTGTATGTTTGATTTTGATTTTTAAAAGTAAGGATCTGGGATATCAAGAAGATGAGACACAGAAAAAAGATATTAATTAGACCACAAGTTGATTGATAATAAAGGAGGAAGAGTTGTAGGTGAAAACTGTAATGGATTAATAATATGCTTATTCTTCTTTTTACTGTTTTTTTTTTTTTTGCTTTGTGGATTGATACGTAGGCCACTATTGGCTCTTTGTAGTTGTGTTTTTGTTATGTTTTACTTTCCTTCTTTTGCTCTATCTTTGAACTTTTTCACAATAAAAATAAAAAAGGAAGAAGAAAGATCTCATCACTGGTTGTCTTTGGCAGGGAGGATGCAGGAGAACATATTGCTAGTTCAGTGACATCATAAGAGGAGATAAACTAGTCCAAGGCCTTGCAGTAGAGGTAACATTACCACAGTTAGCCAACCGGAAGCAGACCACATAGTTGTTCACATTACACATACATCTCCCTTTCCTCCCCTTTCCAGAGTAGCCACGGTGCAGCATTATCTCTCTCCTAATATTCACTCTACCCATGGTTAGCTTAACCAGGATTCTTCTTCTTCTGGAATGGAAGCTAACTGTGCTGTAAGTATTAATATCTAAGTTTTTCACCTCCTCCTGTCTGCTGCCACTACAGTGGTTCTTTTGGAGATGTATTTCACTTGATCTATCTTCACTTGGCAGAAGTTAATAGTATAAAGCTAGACTATCGCTATAAAGCTGGCTGATTATTCCATGCAGTCACCACTTTTGGGGTGTGATTTATTTCCCTAATAAAGCACAGCTAGTATATTCTATTCAGTTTGTGCAAGGCATAAATAATGGCAGGAGTGCAAAGGGGGACAAAATATATTAAGAAGGGGACTAGAAAATGACTTTGGCCCTATAGGTTATAAGGGCCATAGGGTGTACGTTTCAATCAGCAGGAAGATGAATTGGTTCAGCACCCCACAGGGAAAGCAACCAAATACTTTACCATTGCTTGAAAATGGGAATGGCTTGCTCAGTTTCATTTTAGCTAAATAGTTCGTTCTGATCACTAACCTTGCACTTTTGTTTATTTTGGTCCCATACCCCCCACCCCCATCTAGTTACTCCCACCGATTTCCCCCAGTTTTGATAGTTCTCAGACTATCAGATTTATTCCAGTGATGCAACATATTTTTTCTGTTTCAGCCACTTCCAGCCTAACATATAAATATCAGCAATTGTTCTGTGCAAGACAGGTTTTATTTTCCAGGCCAGGTGATATATAAAACTGGTGCTAGTTGACATAATTCTCTCTCTTTAATTATGAATACAGGGATTTTTTGCAGCTCTCCCTTCTGATTCCTTGTATACCATAACAATTCAGCTTTATACAGTGTAACAATTAGAGATGGGCACGATCCACATTACGATTGAAAAAACCCACGATAATGGTGACCGCGCGATTGGGACCCAGCAGATCGTGCTCAGGCACAGCCAATGATCCAGCGGTCGGGAGGGGGGCTGGATCAGGGCTTGATCGGGGCGATCGTGCTCGGATCGGGAAGCCAGACACTCAGGCACCAGCAATCTATTCCCCTGACAATGGAGCCAGGGGGATGCCTGAGCTGTGTTTGCCCTCCTTCTGTCGCCCTGGAAACCCGAATGGAAGCCCAGCTTGCCTTGATCAGCAGGGCTTCCTTCCAACCACGGAGCAGCAAAGCAGTCACCAGCTGGGAGAAGACACCCAAGGGAGGGAGAGGGAAGGGGGTGTTCTGTAGCCATGGGCACTCCAATCTCATCCCTGCAAACCCTGATAGGCAGCTCTGACGGCCAAACACAGACATCCAAACACAAACACAGATGCTGCCGGCATCAGCCACCATTCCTGTATCGCTGGGAACCACGGGGCGCCGCTCCGCTTTTGCCTCCATGATCCACGATCCACGATCCATGATCCATGGATCGGGAATGGGAGATGCTCGGTGCGGGTCATTAAATCAGGATTGGCGCCGGTGCCGATCCACGATCAGCTTGATCGGTATTTTGGGGGGGATCGTGCCCACCTCTAGTAACAATCTCAAAGAACCTTAACTTGCCAAAGCATTGGTAACTCTATAAGCTCTCTCAGGTGTTCAACGCAACTAAGGACTGTCAGCTTTTCTATGGTCTCTGCTTCTGTGCATATATAGCATTTTCTCCCACCTTTCTATTGTAGTACCCAGCAGCAAACAGAATATAAAAATATCCAAACACAATATAAAAAAAATGAAATTTATCAGTAAGAGTCTATGGCAGTGATCCCCAATCATATGAGCAGTGTTCTCGCTAATGTGAGCACGTGAGCAATCGCTCACAGATTCTGACTCCTCCGCTAACAGCTTCTCAGATGTAGCTCACAGATACTAACCCTCAGGAGGCCCCACCCTCCCAGTCAGCCAGCATCTGCAGGTGGGCCCTATAGGGAAGGAGCAGGGATGGAGCCTCATCCCACTTCTCTCCTCCCTTCCTGGCTGTGGCTGGTTTGGCCCCCAGGGTGGTGCCAGAGAGTGCCTCCAGCCACTGCTGGCTCTCTAGCTGGGGAACAGAGCAGAGCTGAGTGATCGGGTCTGGCTTGACCCATGCAGCCTGAAGTTGCTAGGATCCCCTCAGCCCCAGAGAGCTGAGGAGAGGAGGTAGCGTCTCAGCCACCACCATGGTGAAGGCATCATTTAATTTGGCCTTGGTGCAGGAGGAGGCTGAAGAAGTAAGCATTGACTCACAAAAGCTCATCTTGAAATAAATGTGCTAGTCTTTAAGGTGCCATTGCATGTCTGCTTTATTTTGTAGCAACAGACTAATACAACTACCCCTTTGTAATCAGCGTGGACATATCCATTTTCATACAGTATACTCTGATTTTTGTGGCCCTTTTACCTAATGGCTTTTATTGTTAAATTTTTTTGATTGTAATCAAAACAATTTGATTGTAATTTTTTTTTAAAAAAGGAGGTGCACTCAAAACTTTAATGAAAGTTGTTGTTTCGGCTCACAAAGTAGATTTTTAGCTCACAACACTGCAAAGCTTAGAGGGAACATTGCATATGAGTACCATGGCAACTGCCAAGTGGTTTCCTGGCATCCATTTGCTTATTGCCCAAAATATCTCTTCTTCAAAGCAAAAAGCCAGTCTTGACTTTCCTCCACTTCATTGTGGCAGGACAACCGCCCCCCCCCCCATCCAATGACTTCATACTAGAAGGATGTTTGACTTGTCAGCATTTTTGAGATTGGCTGTAGTACCCTATGGCACCCATATTTTTTTGGGCCTTAGCCCCCCCTCCCCATCCAGGGGTGAGTACCCCAAGCACCCTGCACTTGCTACAGACCCCTTACCTGCAAACTGAGGGCACCCCAGCAGCAGGCACAGAGAGCCCAGAGGAGTTGATGCAGCTCCAGCCAGTGAAGAAGGAGGGGGGAATGGAGCCAGCTGGAGAAGCCAGGAACGTGCTGCCCAGCCAGTCCTTAAAGGACAAGAGGCACACATGCCTACGTGGGCTGCTGATGCCAGGACAAACAGGCTAGATGTCCCTACCCAAGTCCTAGGGGGAACCAGCAGCAAAGTTTACTTTGGGGAACTGGCCAGAACCCAGGAGGTCAGGGTGGCTCCTCATGAGCAGAGGCAGAGACAGCCAATCTGCATTGCTGAGAAAGGCCCTGCCAGCCCCATCCTGCAGGAAAGGAGAACCCAGGAGGCCACGCTGGCTCCTTTGTGAGCAGAGGCAGCAAAGCTGCATTGCCTAGAAAGGCCCTGCCAGTGCCATCCTGCAGGAAAGGGCAAGGGGGCAGAGAGGAATGAGGGTGCCACCAGCTGGGTTACATCTAGCCCCACCCTGCAAGAAAGGAGAGCAGAGAGAAACTGGGATGAGAGAGGAAACACTTGAGGGCATACCCAGCTGGAGTGCATCAGGGATAGGGCAGAGCCTGGAAGGAAGGGGGGAGTTGGGAGAAGCTTTATAATGCTTTATAAAGGCAGGGTCAGTAGGGAGTAGTGAGAGTGTTGGAGGGTTTAGGAGAGTAGACGAGGACGAGGACTGGAGGCAAGAAGCAGAGGCAGAAGGGAGCTCAACAGGTTGAGCAGGCCTGCGAGTGGTAGAGAGGGAGCAAGGGTGATGTATACCTCCCCTCCTTCTGCAGAGCTGGAACCTGTGCTGTCCCTGTCCGTGCCTGGGAGCTGTAGTTCAGGCCTACTGGCACTCTGTGCAGCCGCACCCATGCCAAAGCCTGACACCCCCATAGCAGCCATTTTGTGTTCACACTCATTCCCCGTTCTCAAAATTTCAAAAGTGCCCATGGGATCAAGAATATTGAGGACTCCAGTCTTTGGCATTAAAAAGAACATCAAAGCACAAGACTGAGTAAGCAGTAGAAAACCCAAATCTAATATCAAATGCATTCTGGAAAGTGAAAGTCTAAGCAAAGTGTCAGAAATGGGGGTGTTGAGAATGTTGAAGATAACTGAATTCTTCATTTACCTGTGAGTGGAGCCTCTGACTGGATAGCCTTGACATCTTTTGAATTTCTCCAGTGCTATGCTCAATGGCTTTGCACCAGCTCAGCAATCACTTGTGCCAAATAGAAGCCAGTGAAGATGATACTATGTTGGATGCCCCATAGGACTCTAACCACCACATTTTGAATCAATTGCAGTTGCTGAATATTTCCAAAAGCAGACTCGCGCAGAAAACGTTACATACCCTGATATTGATGTTCAATGCTAACCTGATGTGCCAAAAATTAGCAGGTAAAGTTTTCCCCATCACATTACCAAGAGAACCTTCCATCTACTCAATTTCTTTATGCTAAGCAATCATTAAGGAATGGCAATAGGGTGAGTAAAAGAGCTGGCAACCTTAGTATGAAAACATAAGATGTTAGCAATGAGCATTCACTCCCTTCTGATTTTATAGCCAAAAATAGTATGGATTTTCTTGTTGGTTTGACTTAAAAATCCTCCTACAAAATACTTGTATTTGCCAAAAGGTTTGTAAAGCACATATGGCAGATAGATGGTCACAAGATTGACAAAGTTAAAGTGTTCAATTACCTAGACATCGCCTTTCAGTCATCTGGTCCATGGGCTGCTCGACTCTCTCGGGCAACAGAATTTGCCCAAAGATCAGCCTTAGTAACATTAAGATTTTTCCATATGAAACTCTTATACTCTTGATTTTACCAGAACATCTAGAATCAAATCAATTGTATATCAGTTTTATATTTCACTCCTTCTTGGTGATTGTTTTAATAACATTTCTTTTAAAATAGCTAGATTTTTTGCTCTGGCATGTTTAATTAGGCAAAAGAACATGGCTTGTGTCTACCTCTGCCATTAGGGTTGCTAGGTGTCTGGTTTTCACCTGGAGAGTCTGGTATTTTGGGGGGCTGTTCAGGAGAGGAAGGCAGAAGCTAGTCCTATTCCTTTGTTTGTTTGTTTGTTGGTTGGTTGGTTGGTTGGTTGGTTGGTTGGTTGGTTGACTTTATCTTTTTTCTGTTCTCTCCCTTGGGGACCTGAAGTGACTTACAACATTCTCCCCCTCTCTACTTTATCCTCACAACAATCCTGTGAGGTAGATTAGGCTGAAATTGTGTGACTGGCTCATCCAAAAGCTTCCATGGCAGAGTGAGGACTTGAAAGTGAGTCTTCTAGATCGTTCTCTGACACTTTAACCACTGTGCCATGCTGGCTCTCTAATGGAATATTATCATCATATTTTTTCATACAAAATATTCTTCTAGTTATCTATATCTATACTAGAAACAAAGCCCATTGTGGGAAAGAATACAACGGGCTCTAGAAAGGGGAGAGTGGGCAGGCAGGCATTCCTTTCTCCTCTGTCACTGATCCCAGATAGTGAAGGAGTGGGGTGGGCATTGCCACCTGCTCCATACCTGATCTCAGCAACAGGAAGGGGTGGTGGGTTTTGCTACCTGCTGCACGTCTGATACAGGCTGGGGGCAGGCATTACCACCCGCTCCACTCCTGATCTCAGGTGGGTGAAGGGGAAATGGGCATTACCTTCTGCTCTGCAGCTGATTATGGCTAGGGGAAGGGGGGAGGCATTGCTGCCTGCTCCAAGCCTGATCCCAGCTGGGTGAAGGGGGGTGGTCATTGCCACCTGTTCCTTGCTGGGTGAAGGGAGGAGCGAGCACTACCTTCTGCTCCTTGCCTGATCCCGACAGGTGAAGGTAGGCAGTGGGCTTTGCTACATGCTCTGCTCCTGATCCCGACTGGGTGAAGGAAATGCGGGCATTGCCACCATCTCTCGTCCTGATTCCAGTAGGTTGAAGGGGGGGCAGAGATTGCTGCCTGCTTGGCTCCTGATTCTGACAGGGTGAAGATTGGGCAGGCATTGCCACCTGCTTAGTGCCTTATTCCAGTAGGTTGAGGGGGGGGGGCATTTCCACCTGCTCCACTTCTTGTCCCAGCTGGGTGAATGGAAGAAGAATGTTCCAATCAGTTCTCATGCAAGAACTGATTGATCTGCGTCAACCTCCGAGCATGTTATGGAATGAAAATGGGAAGAAACAGGTCCTAATTCGGGGATCCTTCGTTTGCCCCTGAGGAAGTCGGGAGATGAAATCTGGCATTGCAGCCAGCCTCCAGCTTGGGCTACCTTGTCTGCAGGGTCTTCGTTTGGAATTACCTGTTGATATAAAAAGAACAAAAGGACATGAGGACTGTTGCATGGTAGAAAGGGTTGAACATTGGACTTACCTGACTGGTTATCCTGTTTCCTTTGAATACATGGGATGGGAGAGTGTTGTCCTTTGTGATTGGAATATTGTTAAGATGTATTAATCGGAATATTTAGCATTTGCTTTATGATAGATGTGTAAGATTTTTGAATATTGACATGGTAAGAGTTTGAAGTATTATTGCCTTTTCATTCCCGAGTGGTGCTCCACTTCTGTCCAGTTGTGTGAAACCAGGAATTGCCTTATATTTGTACCATTCCTAATACCAGCTGTGTTAGGGAGGGCAGGCATTGCTACCTGCTCTGCTCCTAATACCAGATGAGTTAAGGCGGGAGGTGAGCACTGTCACCTGCTCCACTCCTTATACCAGCTACCTGAAGGGGGCGGGCATTGCTACCTTCTCCAGTACTAATAACAGCTGGGTTAAGGTGGTGGTGGACATTGCCACCTGTTTCACTTCTAATACAAGCTGGCTGAAGGGGGGCAGGCATTGCCACCTGCTCTGCTGCCAATATTAGCTGGGTGAAGAGTGGTGGGCATTGCCACCTGCTCTGCTCTTAATACCAGCTGGGTTACAGCAGGGGGTGGGCATTGACAACTGCTCTGCTCATAATGCTAGTTATGATAAGGAGAGGGTGGGCATTGCCACCTGCTCTGCTCCTAATACCAGCTGGGTTAAGGCAGGAGGTGGGCATTGTCACCTTCTCCACTCCTTATACCCGCTGCCTGAAGGAGTCTGGCATTGCTACCTTCTCTAGTACTAATAAGAGATGGGTTAAGGTGGTGGTGGACATTGCCACCTAATGTTCCACTTCTAACACCAGCTGGCTGAAGGGGGGGTGGGCATTGCCACCTGCTCCTCTCCTAATATCAGCTGGGTGAAGGGTGGTGGGCATTGCCACCTGCTCTGCTCTTAATACCATCTGGGTTAAGGCAGAGATTGGGCATTGCCACCTGCACTGCTCCTAATACTAGCTGGCTTACAGCAGGGGATGGGCATTGCCACTTGCTCTGCTCCTAATGCTAGTTATGATAAGGAGAGGGTGGGCATTGCCACCTTCTTTGTGCCTAATACCAGCTGGGTTAAGGTGGGGGTGGGCATTGTCACCTGCTCTGCAACTAATACCAGCTGGGTTAAGGCAGGGGCGGACATTGCCACCTGCTCTGCTCCTAATACCAGATGGGTTAAGGCAGGAGGCGGGCATTGTCACCTGTTCTACTCCTTATACCAGATGACTGAAGGGGGCAGCCATTGCTATCTTCTCCATTACTAATACCAACTGGGTTAAGGTGGTGGTGGACATTCCCACCTGTTCCACTTTTAATACCAGCCGGCTGAATGGGGGCAGGCATTGCCACCTGCTCCACTCCTGTTCCCTGCCTGGGCCTCCCACCACGGCTAGTTTTCTGAAGCAATATGTTGAGTTACCTGGGCTTTCTTCTGTGGCAGCGGCCTCTGGTGGTGCACCAGGGTATAAAGTGAGTTGTCTGAAACACACTTACTCAATTATATAGTAAGATATATAAAAAGACAAGTGCCCTGGTTGACTCGTCAACGCCCAGCCCAAACCCCTGGACCTAGAAACGTGAAATTTGGGCAGGATGTTCCTTTTGTGATGTAGGGGCTCACTAAGAAGGGATTTTAAGTAGTGACAACCCTAGCAGACATAACAGCCACGATATACCCTGATATCATCACTATCATGAAGAAGTCCATGGGCAGGCTGTGCAAGCGTGCCACTCTGACCCCCAAGAAAGACGAGGCTGCCATCATTAATGAAACACAACTCCCTTGAAAGGGCAGAAATGGAGTACAGATCTGTGGACTCGGTGGTGCAAATGGATGATGCGGTCCACTACCCTGTAGAGTTCCTCAACATGCTCAACCCTCCTGGCTTCCAAGCTCACAAGCTTCTCCTCAAAGTGGGGGCCCCGAAGTGGGGGAAAACCACCAATGAGATACTTCAGTAGAAAAAAAATGGTTGTACGTATTTTTTCACTTTATTTCTTGCACTACAATATTTTCCTTTTAAAAATCTCTTCAATAAATGTTACATTTCGAAATTCACTTCATCAGTTTTAGGTATCAACACACTTTGCTTTATTCAAATACTCTTCTGAAGCTTGGGTAATATGCTATTACACTACAAAACCAACTCAACCCCTCCCCCCTCACAAACCAAAAAATGTTACATACCCATAAGTATTATAATTGGATTTAAAGTGATTAAATACTGTAGCTATGCATGGGCATCAAGCTAGTATATATATAAAGACAAGTGTCTTGACTGACTCATCAATGCCTAGCCCAAACCTCTGGACCTAGAAACATGAAATTTGGGGAGAACATTCTTTTTATGATGTAAACACCCACTAAGAAGGGATTTTAAGAAATTCTCCTGCTGGGGGTTAAAAGGGGGTAAAATATGTTTCCCCAAAGGGATACAGCTTCCCTGCTTGGACCCCTGCCCACTGCCAGGTTGGCCACTCTTCTCTGATTGGGCCAGCCAATCAAGGTCATTTGCATCTGCAGGCTGACTGGGGCTCACAACAATCCACACCTCATCCCCCCACCGAGAAAGTTGGAACACAGTGGTCATTTGCGTATGTGGCCTGATTGGTCCTTACCCCCCACAGTCTAAACAGTAGGCAGTTGCTATTGGGAGTCATTGAATGTGTCCTGAGGTAAAATGCACCTCCCAGTCTTCCCCTAAAAGTTCACTAGGGTTGCCAATCTCCCTGTGTGGCTGGCAATCTCCTGCCTGCTTGCACCTCCCTCTCTCTGATTGGTCAGCTGTAGAACTCTGTGTTCTGAAGTAAAAATCAGGTAACGGAAACTGCAGACAGTTGAAGAAAGATGGTACAAGACTCCTGAATAGGGATTTTATATAAAAGTCAGTATGGCAACTGAGTTTTTAAATGTTCATGGGGAGATGGTATATGACCTTCTAGGGGACATTTCTATGCAAACCTCTCACATGAACCTGCTGAAGTGCCCACCATACCACCCCTCCCTCAATCCAACTCCACCTCACATCTCCTGCAGCCATCACCTCTTACTGCCCCCAAGAAACCTCCTGACAGATGTCATACAAGTTACACCAATACTAAAAGGAGGAAGCAACTTAGAGATGTGGCAAAGAAATATGCACTTTGTACTCCTGCATTGCACTGAGCAGCGGTGGCCGAGTAGCAGCAAGATCACCCCAAGGTGCACCGAGCAGCAGAGCAAATTATAACCGGATTTAAAGTAGTAAAAATTGTAGTGAAGCACAGGCATCAAGCTAGTCCTCATATAAAGGCTGAAAACAACAGGGGACAGAAACAAGCATGCAGGGCAATGCACATGAGAGAAGCGGGGAGGTCACTGTGAGGGATCTGAATTATGTAGTCCATGCACATACATGGATCCAAGCTGTACTGGGCTCTGGATTTGCAATCAGGATGGGGATATAAACTGGAATTCCCATTTGGGCCCTGAAAAGTAAATCAGTTTAATGATGGAACAAGACATATCAAGTGAAGAGTCTGTTTTCCTGCTCATACAATAGTAGCAAGTGTTAAAGAATAATAGCAGTGATACCAAAAACCCTGCTTAGAAAGATTGCTGGAGTTACACAATACAATTTGCTGCATGAAATTGTATTAAAGTGACGCTTCTATTCTCAGCGACCAGGTAGAGTTCTTACTCTGGTCTCAGCGATGAGAAAAGCTGAATTTATTCACTGTGATTGCCAGTTCATGTGTGAACAAAGAGGACACATTATCCCAAACACCACTGGCTTTGGCACTGGTTTTGTCATGGGGCTCTTTCCCCATTGTTCATATCTCTAGTTCCTTTATTTTCTCAGTGAACATCAAAAGGTAACATCAGATTTTACTAGGAGCCAATTACTTGCAAAGCGTTCGA
Organism: Eublepharis macularius; assembly: GCF_028583425.1. Taxonomy (NCBI): domain Eukaryota; kingdom Metazoa; phylum Chordata; class Lepidosauria; order Squamata; family Eublepharidae; genus Eublepharis; species Eublepharis macularius. The sequence goes on from NC_072796.1 coordinate 22,345,112, forward strand.
TGCAGTCTTTGCCTAAAGCTGCACACTTTCTTAAGTCCAACTGAGGTCAGTGGGACTTACTTCTGAGGAAAAATCACTGAGTATTAGGCTACAAGAGTTACAGACTAAAGCATCTAAAAATTTCTTCTGAATTAATACTTCTGGGTCTATAATGAGGCTAAGCCTACCACCCAGCCTGCCACCTTCAAAACCACCTCAGACCTTAGGGTTGCCAGACGTCTGGTTTTCACCTAGACAGTCCTGTATTTTGGGGGACAGTCCAGGGGAAACTTTTCCCAGATACTGGAAACCTGTCCCAGCCCCTCCCTCGTCACTCCAACCAAATATAACACATGCAACACTTTTAGTCACTATTGTTCACATACAACATATTTTTGATTTCTTTATTCAAGGCCATCTTCTGGGTCCGTATTAGACCATTTCAGGCTGCTCTCCCAGGACGATGTTGACAGGATCCTGCAGGGGATGAGGCCAACCACCTGTCCTCTGGACCCCTGCCCATCCTGGCTGGTGAAGGCCAGCTCGGAGAGGCTACGGGACCATCTGGAGGCCATTGTTAACATCTCCCTGAGCTCTGGGGTTTTTCCAGGAGTGTTAAAGGAGGCGGTAGTGCGGCCCCTCCTGAAAAAACCATCTTTGGACCCCACCGACCCGTCCAGTTACTGCCCAGTGTCGAACCTCCCATTCCTGGGCAAGGTGATTGAGCGGGCGGTGGCGGTACAACTGCAGGAATTCCTGAATGATGCTCTAGTCCTGGACCCATTCCAGTCTGGCTTCCGTCCTGGCCATGGGACGGAGACAGCCTTGGTTGCCCTCACAGACGACCTTCGCAGGCATCTGGATTGAGGCGGGTCAGCGCTGCTTGTGTTACTTGATCTCACAGCAGCGTTTGACACGGTTGACTATGATTTGTTGGCCAGCCGCCTTGCCGACGTGGGGATTAGGGGGACAGTCTTACAGTGGCTGGTCTCCTTTCTCCAGGGTCGGGGACAGAGGGTGGCGCTCGGGGGAGATCTATCGGCCCGTCACCCTTTGGTGTGCGGGGTTCCCCAAGGGGCGATACTCTCCCCAATGTTATTTAACATCTATATGCACCCCCTCGCCCAGTTGGTGCGGAGGTTTGGGCTGGGTTGTCATCAATACGCGGATGACACCCAACTTTTTCTGTTGATGGACGGCCGGCCAGACACGGCCCCAGACAATCTGGCCAGAGCTTTGGAGGCTGTGACGGCATGGTTGAAACAGAGCAGGCTGAAATTGAACCCAGTGAAGACGGAGGTCCTGCAGCTGGGACGGGGGCTGCCAGATGTTGGGATCCAGCTCCCTGCCCTGGATGGGACACCACTGGCAACTTTGCCAGTGGTAAAGAGTCTGGGTGTGTTCTTGGATGCCTCCCTATCGATGGAGGCCCAGGTCACGGCGGTTGCCAAGTCTGCATTTTTCCATCTTCGTCAGATCAGGCAACTTGCCCCCTACCTGACGCCCCAGGACCTGGCTACAGTGATCCATGCAACGGTCACCTCCAGGCTAGATTACTGTAACTCACTCTACGCTGGGCTACCCCTGGGCCTGATCCGGAAACTACAACTGGTCCAGAATGCGGCGGCACGGGTCCTGACTGGTATACCTTACCAGTCACACATCACACCTGTCCTGCGCCAGCTGCACTGGCTTCCAGTTGAATTCCGAATCAGGTTCAAAGTGTTGGTTCTTACCTTTAAAGCCCTGAGTGGGTTGGGACCGGCATATCTTCAGGACCGCCTCTCCCTGTACGTTCCCCGGAGATCGCTCCGATCAGCGAATAAATGTTTACTTGTGGTCCCCGGCCCTAAGGAAGCCCGCCTCGCTTCAACCAGGGCCAGGGCTTTTTCAGTCTTGGCCCCAGCCTGGTGGAACGCTCTGTCAATGGAAACCCGGGCCCAGCGGGACATATTATCGTTCCGCCGGGCCTGTAAGACAGAGCTGTTCCACCAGGCGTTTGGTGATTGAAGGGGGCGGTGCCATGTCGGCCTCCCACCTTTGGGGTGGGGAAGGTTCTCCCCACCACTGCACCTTGTTAATTTGTTTTATTATTTGTATATTGATTTTAGTTTTTGTTTTTATCAATTTTAACTGTTCACCGCCCAGAGCCCCTGGGATGGGCGGTATATAAATTGAATAAATAAATAAATGAATAAATAAGGTAATAAAAGCACATTAATTGTTGTCAAGCTTCCCAGTAACCAACTTCTTCCTTAGTTGCCTAGCTCTAGCTACTGACTCCACCCTACTGGGCTTAAACTAAGCACCATGCACAAGCATGATTGTTCAAACAAAGGTTAATCTGCCTCCCCTCCCCAGGGTCTAGTATTATTCTGGTCTCCATCTGGCAACCCTATCTACAATCGACAATCCCCTTCCTTCTCTCCTCGCTTCCCCAGGTTTCTTCTAAAACAGTGCAACAACTGATACGTGCCCTAGGATGCACCAATCTCTCCTGATATTCCTTCCTCTTATGAGTGCATGTCTACCATTTTGTTTGCCCTGGCAACAGGCAAAAACAAATGTTGACCAAACTCTTGTGAGAAGTAGGGATCTCACAAGAGTTAATGGAGCACTAGAGGGCACTTAAGCCACTGTTGTTAAAGAGGCTTGGGTGGTGGTGGTGCAAGAAGTATTGGCTGGTTTGGTTCCAGAACTGAAAGGCAGCTGTCCTCAGACAGCATTATTCATAGAGCTGGCACTGTATGGTCTTACGTCAAGGATGTGGATTTTGATAAAATAAAATGCTGACAGAAAACAACTCATTATTTTGTTGAATTAATTTGAAGGACAACACAACTTCCCCCATAATGACAACTCCAACTACAACAGACATATATTAATTATATATTCTAAACAATGGAAATATTTTAAAGGCCAGTTGTCTTTTTGTTTAAGAAACATTAAAATTAAGAGTCGATGACTACATGACAAAATTACTTTGGTTGTGTTCCTATGCACATTTTAAAATAATGATGCCCCTTATTTTGATGTTATTTTAGCAAGCTGCACAAGAGCGTAGTTTTTAAATGATATAAATAAAAATAAATAAATAAACACAGCTGGTATTACAAAACCATATTACTAAGAACAATATTGCAATCTTTATTGTAAATCTTTTCTGTCCTTTCTGTGCAGTGTTGCAACCCTGTCAGTATAGTTTGTAGGAGGCCAATGCACATCTATTGGATGGGATCCAGACTAAATTTCCCTGATTTGCCCACTCTCACTACAGATCAGCAATTTGCTCCTCATGCTGTTTCAAGAGGGGAGTTCTCTGTCCTCCAGGAGCAGCCACATGTATGCACACTCAGAGTGGCAGCTTAATCATTGGCAGGGCTTTTTTTCTGGGAAAAGAGGTGGTGGAACTCTCTATTGTCATATGTGTGAAATGCATAATGACATCACTCCTGGAAGTGATGTCACTTTCCAGATCCCAGCACAATGCATTATGACGAGATAAATGTTAGTAAGTTTGGAAAATTACACTATTATAAGAAAGGGTTTGTTTCCTTCCTGTATCCTCTACAAAAGGGAAATCTTACATTCCCTTTCCCAAGCATTTTATTTCTTTGAAATCATATTTTAAAATATGCAAGGAAGTGGCCTCTACAAATCCAAAACCTATCTCACAAATCTAAATTCTAACAGATTCCCTCTGTCAGTGTAGAAAAAAAATCCAATTTTTTTTCTCAAAATTCCTAATCTAATGAATATTGAATTTTCAAATTTTCAGGGAGGGTTTTGCTTTACTGGAGCAATTCAAAATTAGATACTCACCTTTAGCTGCATTAGATTTATACTTACTTTAAAATGGCTTTTTTGTTGTGGCCTGCCAACTCTACCTTACCAATGGCTAAGCTGTTGTGACATTGTGAAATGCTCATAAATATTCCAATGTCCCAGACAAACAATATTCATAAAAACTTCCTTAACACCCATATGTCCACTGCAATTTCAGTGATGTTAATCAGCTGAGAGTGTGAAAGAACCATTTGAATTACAGCTATTAAGACATAAGAACACATATATGCTGATGAATATATTGATGAAAGCCTTATGGGAACCATAACAATGTCAAATGAAAGCAACACACACACACACACACACACACACACACACACACACACACACACACACAGAGCCCCACCCACCCCCATGAAAAGAAAGCTGAATGAACTCAAAGCAGCACACACACAGTCCCCCACCCCCATGAAAAGAAAGCTGAATGAACTCAAAGCAGCACACACACAGACAGCTCCCACCCCCCATGAAAATGAAATCAAAGCAGCACACACACACACACACAGCCCCTTACAGCCCCTATGAAAATAAAGCAGAATGAACTCAAAGCAGCACACACACACACAGAGCTCCCACCCCCCCATGAAAAGAAAGCAGAATGAACTCAAAGCAGCACACATACACACACAGCCCCACTCACCCACTCCCCCAATGAAAAAAACAGAATGAACTCAAAGCAGCACACTCATACACAGAAACTCCTGAATTAAATGAAAGCAGAATGAACTCAAAGCAGCTGAACCTCCTCTGGAGAGCCGGCCCCAGCAACTCTGCTTGCACTCTCTCTCTCTCTCTCTCTCTCTCTCTCTCTCTCTCTCTCACACACACACACACACACACACACACTCACAAATGAAAAAAAAACAGAATGAACTCAAACAGCTAAACCTCCTTTGCAGAGCCCGTACCAGGCCCAAGCAGCATCTGCTTGCATTCTCTCTCACTCACTCACTCACTCAAGAAAGCAGAATGAACTCAAACCAGCTTAGCCTCCTCTGCAGAGCCCTCAGGGCCGAAGGAGGAAGGAATCACATGGGCAGATTCTAGAGCTGCCGGAATGGCATTCTGGAGCATTCCCCCTCAAAAAAGGCCCTGATTTCATTGGTGTTGCTTGATGTCTGCCAAGGAACTGTAGCAGATGTGTACTCAAACGCTTCTAGTTCCCTGACTAGCCTGTTCCAGAGACATGGGTACCAGAGATCAATTAAGCCGTCAACCCATAATACTGACAGAGAATTGGCATTATTAGACAATGGCGCAGATCTCAGATTCTGTGAATAAAAAATTTAGTCTTTTAATGACACCATCCAACTTCAGGATTTAAAAACAATTAAACAGATAAACAAATCTTGACTAATTAATCTAGTAATTCAATACTTTTAACAGTTTACTGATATAAATATGTACATACCCTCCTCCACTCACTCCCCTCTCACACACACAAATTGAAACATCGATCACACTGCTCAATGTCTGCTATCTTTTATTTCATCAGCTACTCCTACACTGTGAGTCATTTCGGTCCAAATGGCTTCCTTCTGATCTCTGTCTCTCAGCTTCCCCACTGCTTTACATTCACTGCCAGCTACTCAGCTCACAGGGCTGAAATTCTTGCCTGTCTAGTCCACCATCTGGGGTGTGGTACTTTGCTTGATAACTTTTCAGTCTCTTCACAGCTCTTCAGTCCTTCCCTCTCCCCTGCAGCATACTTCCCTCTCCACCAGCTCCTGAAATTTCATTCGTCCTCACTTGTCACTCATTACCCAGCATTCTCTTGCCTCTTTGGCAACCACAGCCTACCAGGAGCTTGTCTCATCCTCATCTGGCCATCCCCAATGCTAAGTTCACATTAATATGTGTTGTTCACCAAGTGGATGATGCCATTTCATGGGCATCCAACTTGTTTTACATTCTGTTTCCTTGTAATGATAGATGGCCTAAGACAGCAGCCTTTATATTATCTGTTTCTTTTCCGAAGTAGCAGCACAAACCACTAAACTGCCACCAGTTTGCCAAAGAGTAAAAATTGCAGCACCGATTTTAGTTGACTCCAATGACGACTCTACCTCTTTTCAGTTTGGTATCGTGGTTAAGAGCGTGGTACTCTTATCTGGAGAACTGGGTTTGATTCCCCACTTCTCCATTTGAAGCCAGATGGGTCACCTTGGATAATCACAGCTCTCTCAGAGCTCTCTCAGCTCCACCCACCTTACAAGGTGACTGTTGTGGGGATAATAATGGCATACTTTGTAAACTGCTCTGAGTGGGCATTAAGTTATCCTGAAGGGCGGAATACAAATTGAATGTTGTTATTGTTGGTTATTGTTATATGTTCACTGAAGAAATAGACAAGGACTAAAGGGGACATTACCCTGAACGTCTTTCCACACCTTCACCAAGTCAGGGGGGAAAGCTGTATATCTTTATTCAAAGAGTTTATAGGGCACATTTCAGCCCAACAATACCTTCCGTCCATGTTGTGCCAATTAGAAGAAATAATTAAGATAGCAGGTATGATCATATCCTACCAGGAAACTATGTTTCCTTCTGGGAAAAACTGAAAGTAGCAACGTTGACATATAAAGATTATAAAGGGGTAGCAGAGCAAGATTCGAGTCCAGTAACACCTTCAACAAGATTTCCAAAGTATACGCTTTTGTGAGCCAAGGCTCCCTTCATTAGACACAAGGGGTAGCCATATTAGTCTGTTGTAGCAAGACACAACAAATGTCCAGGTGGCACCTTAAAGACTAATGACATTTATTTCAACATGAGCATTTGTGAGCTATTTTGACCTTAGAACCTTCAGACTTGAAGGACTATATTCCCCCATATGAGTCATCCCTTAAGCTGAGGTCATCCTCAGAGGGTGTGCGCCTCCATTTCTAACTGGATGTTCTTTTCTCCTTGAGGAAGTACTAGTTGAACCTACTGTCATGATGCACAAAACTGCCTTATACAAATTCACATCACATCTAGCTCAGCATTGCCTTGTGCACAGTGGGCTCCTCAGGGTCTCAGGCATAGGATCTCAACCTTTGCTACCCTTGGTGATGTCAGAGTTTGAACCTGGAATCTTCTTCATGCAAGTCATGCTCTCTACATAGCTGTGGACCATCTCCTAAAGGAAAATGCAAGAGTAGGTATGCAATGTTACCCCAAGTTGCCTGTTTTCTGAAAGCTTTGGAGGAAGGCGGGGGGGGGGGTCATTCAACCAGAAAATACAGCAGCTACTCATCTTTTCCTAATACATGCATTAGCATCTGCTAATACCTACAGATCAATCCTGGAAAATGTTGGCAACCTGGAGGTATGTACAAACAAGTTTTCAATCCAAATAGACTTTGATTGGTACCTAGACAGCACATAATGAATGAATTATTTAGCACAAAGACCAACTCCAAAGTAAATATTTTAGAGGCAATGGTACAATACACAGCACATATGCAACACAGTCTCAGACAAAAAAAATTAATGTTCCTTACGAGCTCTGGCTGAACAGAGGGAGTGTGGCCAGCTGGAAAATTCAAATTCAGTTCAAGTTACAAAACCCAATATTGTCTGGCTTATATTGCAAACTATCTCTGTCTTAATCAATCCCATTTCATATCCTCCAGAAACACTAAAGCAATCCTAAAAATGGATTTTAAAAGCATGACAAATTTTAAGATAAATCTAGCCTTTGCGTAAAATAAGGGAAAATTAAATATCATCCTACAAATGTGGCTTAGTGTATATTTTAATACTTATCGGAAAGCACGGAGGAGGAAATTGATCCTTATTCAGTCCATTCTATGATTCAACGTGCCTGTCTTTGAGATAAGCAGTTTTAAACTCAGGAAATTAAGTTTCAAAGCTATAGCAGTGCAAACTGGACCTCCAAAGTTTCAGAAAACAAACTGACTTTGTAATTTATTTGGTACCTTGTTTGGCACAGAACTAATATTATTTGCATATATATATATATACATTACATATAGGGTTGCCAGCCTCCAGCTGGTGGCTGGAGATCTCCCGGAATTACAACTGATCTTCAGGTGACAGAGATCAGTTCCCCTGGAGAAAATGGCTGCTTTGGAGGGCAGACTCTATGGCATTATACCATTCTGAGGCCCCTCCCCTCCCCAAATTCAACCCTTTCCAGCCCCCCCCCCCCCCGCCCCAAATCTCCTGGAAGATCCAAGTCATATTCTGGGCTATCAAAAATGATAACATCCTTATTAAAAATGCTATATGAGACTAAAAATATAAAATTTCAGATATTCTCGAAAGATAACACGATACAACAACTCAAACATTTGTAATTCCTTCTGGAATGATGCACACTTCTAAAAACATGCCCTTAACAATTAGACACATTGTCTTGAAGCCAGTTGATATCTTTCAAACCCAAAATAATCTGGGAGTGGGTTAAGAATTGGTTTTGAACTGTGTCTGCCTAGAAACAGATTGTTTATTTAAAACCTTGATATTCTGCTTTATTGCCTCAGACTCAAGGCAGATAATAACACAACGCCAACTTGCAAACGCAAATGTAACAGTCTAATTAACAAAATTAAAAAGAAGTAGAATTAAAAATGCAGCCAAATCTACCCTCTACCAAATGCCTTCTGTCTTAACAACAAATAAAGGTGCCCTCCACACCCATTCTGGTAGGCTGTTCTAAAGGACTAATAGCTCATGGCGTTGGCCAATTTGTCAAACCTATAGGGTTGCCAGCCCTTCACTGGCAAATGCTGGGAAATCAGGGGAGCTGTGCCAAAGGAGGGCGGCATTTCAGGGGAACATAAGTAGGTAAAGCTAGTCCCCTGTGCAAGCACCGAGTAATTACTGACCCATGGGGGATGTCGCATCACGACATTTTCTTGGCAGACTTTTTACGGGGTGGTTTGCCATTGCCTTCCCCAGTCATCTACACTTTACCCCCAGGAAACTGGGTACTCATTTTACCGACCTCGGAAGGATGGAAGGCTGAGTCAACCTTGAGCTGGCTACCTGAACCTGGCTTCCACCGGGATCGAACTCAGGTTGTGAGCAGAGCTTGGACTGCAGTACTGCAGCTTACCACTCTGCACCACACAGCTCTTCAGGGGAACATACTCTGTGGCAATCTAAAAATTTCCTGAATCTCTACTGGAAAGTCCATCGAGACTGAGGAAATTCCTAAAGCATCATGGAAGATGTGACATCACTTCCAAGTGGAAGTTTGAAGAATGAGATGGCACATCACTTTTGGGTAATGCTCTAGCAATCTCTACAATTTCTATGTCATTTACCATAGAAATCAGGGAAATACCTAGAGGTTAATTGTCAATGTTATCCTGCCCCCATTTTTACCACTCCCCAAATCATGGAGAATAGGTGATTGAGGTTGAGGATGGGGGATGATTGCTTGCTGTAGGCTGGCAAATGGCAAGCCTATCTACCTATCATGAGCAATCCACATTTTTCCTGCCAAACTAGGTATGGCCTAATCAGTCCATAAACTAGGCGTATTTATCTCTGCATCTCTGACAAGAAGCAGGGGGGGGGGGAAGTCTCATAAGAAGCCAATCCTAGAGAAGCCCTCAAAAATTCCTGCTCAGCCACAAAGCAACCAATTAGCCCAGGTTGTCATAGGGAGGGAGGGTAGGTCCCTTATATTGCTTGCCTCTTGGCCCTTCCCATAGGATAGGCAATTAGCTGCCAAACCAATAAAGTCCTGTGCCTCATTTGCTGTTTAGAGGGTTCTTGGACAGCAATATATTTGGCTGAGTTGGCTGTTAATGACTCGAGTTATTCTTATTTCTCATGAGATATTCTTTACCTTGCAGCTGCATTCTGAACCAACTATGGTTTCTACCATCTTCACAGGCAGCTCTTATGGCAAACACATTTGTGGTGGTGGAAAATGCCATCAGGTCGCCACCTACTTATGGTGACCCGGTAGGGTTGTTAAGGCAAGAGATTTTCAGAGATGGTTTGCCGTTGCCTGCCTCTATATAGCAACCTTGGCCTTCCCTGGAGGTCTCTCATCTACTTACTAACCAGGTCTAACCCTACTTTGCTTCTGAGAGCTGATGAAATCGGGCTAGCCAGGATCACCCAGATCAGGGCAGCAATAACATTAAAGTAACCTAATTTGGATATAACCAGAATATGGATTACTGTGGCTGTCACGTACTCCAGAAAAAGCCACAACTGCCAAACCATCAGCAGCTGGTGAACACCTGTTCAGTCACTGCCCTATCAGATATTATCGGACATTTCTGATGAGCTTCCCTGTCACTAGCTGGTTTGAGTAAAAATGGTCAGGTATCTTTTGTTCCACTACTGCTATACATTTTCCCTTTTCTGTCACTGTGATTTTGGCATTCCTACATTTTATACTAGGGAGAGCACACTGTGTGATCATTTCATGTTTGCCATTTTGTATGAATAGGACAATGCACATATTTCTTGGCTTTGGTACTTGTGAACACATACTGTGATGGACAGGAACCATTCCACCTCTTCCAACAAACAGTCAGTGGAAGTTGACAAGAATGTTGGGGCTGTTGACAGTTGGGACCCCTTAGAACAGTTAGAGAGAGGAGGAGATTTTTCGGCTGCTGAAAGGAACTGCAGGAATAGCTGGCTGCTGACACCTGTTATAGTATAACCATCTACTGTTATAATAGAGTGGGATGAAAAATTCTCCTGTCAAGAATAATGTATCCCTGTGTTTGACTTATTCACTCTGATGCTGCTAATTTTGTAAATAAAAGTTAACTCTTCCAGCTGCCACCATGTCTAACCCTGGCTGGGTGGAAATATGTGGGAACAGGGAAAACAATACAAACAGAAAAGATATTCCGGTCACGATCAGTATATATAAGGGACTGAGAGCAGAACCACAAGTGACAAAAGGCACAGATTGGACACTTGTCTGCTTCCCTCAAGTTTTGATGGGAAATGTAGGCAGCTTGGCGGAATGTTGGACAAGTGACAGTTGAAAAGGCCATTGGACAGCAGTCAGAGAGCGAAGCTGCGAGACCAGGATGCCTACATTTCCCATCAAAACTTGAGGGAAGCAGACAAGTGTCCAATCTGTGCCTTTTGTCACTTGTGGTTCTGCTCTTATATTTAGGGAACTGGCTGCCCTGTCTGGTGATGGTTCTGAGAGAAGGCGAAAGGGGATCCTGTGTGAGAGAAAGGGCCAGGGCTCTCTGCCTAGTAGAGAGAGACAAGATAGGTAGCAAATTGTGATTGCCTTACCTGCCTGAAACCCTGAACCTGAGAAAGAGAGGCTTTGTATGGCAGGCAGTTACATATATCCTCAATAAGCCAGATTTCTGCTTGTGTATCGTAAGGTCAGAATATAGCATATGGCTGTATTTGCGCAAAATGTTCATGATCAAGTGGATCACACATAGTGCACTCTCCTAGTATGTGAGCTAGGAATGCCAACATAGTAAAGACAGAAAATGACTACTGATGGAAAAGAATAACATCTGGTAACATCTACCTTTCTGTGTCACTTTTAAAGAAGTACCAGCCCACATGAGGGCCTGAAGATGACAATACTGATCATTCTGACCCAGGAGTGCAAGTAACTTTTATTTCTTACTGGCACTGTATCTACCAAGAGGCTGAAAGCAAAAGATAGAAGGTGTTCCCATCTGGCCGTTGTCTTATTCATCATGGCTTATCCCCCCCCACTTCTGACCTTTTACTTGTGGATACTAAAACCATGAGTGACAACTATTGACTGAAAAAGCCTTCAGTTATCTGTACAGTAGGCATAAATCTAACCCATGCAACTTTTCCTTGAATGTCAATGCAAATATTACTCTATATTTTGAAAGTCTGCCTCCCACAAAGCCAGTAATAGCACAGAGCTTCTTTCGAGACATGTTTCATCAGGAACTTCCAAGACAGCATTCTAGATCTGGTTGCTTCAAGCCTTCATTTAAATGATATTTTCCATGTCCATTTCACAGAGTCTCTCTATACATTACTAATTACCTAGGGACGCTCAAGTGCAGAATTGTATGTGTAGTCCTCAATTCACATGCAAGCTATTCTTGCTCGGCACATATGAATGCTGCTTTCATGGGAGCTCCCTTTGTGTGATCGCATTTGCGAGTGAATCCAGAGAGCAAAGCACCAATTCAGCACTGTTTTTGCTGCAAGAACAAGTACTGTAGGCTCCTTTGAATTGCTAATTTGCGTGTGAGAAAGTGTCAAGATCTGCATTTCCATGAATGGATATAGAGGAAACTAGGTTACTTTAAGCAATTGAGGAGGAACTGATACGAAATGCATGAATGTACTTATGGGGAGCAAACTGAAGTGTCTGTGTGAGCGAGTGCATGGAAAGTTGGAGGGGGGGCACATTAAATGAGGTTCACTTGAGCATCCCTTGGTACTTAGTAACATGTAGAGAGAATTATAGATGCAGACAAATATATATATATATATATATATTTAAAAGACAAGAAAATATAAGAAAATAAGAAGGGCTTAATAAAAGATTATACAGGTACTAGATTAGAAATTAAGTTGAGACTTATACAATCATATATAAACAATATATATAAAATAATTTTGGGAGTTAAACAAACAGTACGTTTAATCTTACATTGACCAAATAAACAAGAGCATTGTAAATTCAACATCCCTAAGCCTAAATACATCATAATTCTCCTTCCCTCTCCTTCCCCCATTCCCTCCTCTTAGCAAATTTTAGTTATGCAAACTTGTATATCAATTAATTTCTGCCTAAATAATCAAAGAAGTCCTTCCATTTCCCCCCAAATTTGGCTATCAGTCTATTATGTACAACAGTAGTCAGTTTAGCCATTGATGTGTATTCATAAATCTTATCTCTTCATTCTAGCACATCAGGACAGGTATCTGTATTCCTTGCTGTATACTCTTGCTGCCGTCACCATGTAACAGAAAAGATCTCCCTGTTCTTTTTTAACATTAATTGGTAGGAGCATACTTTTTGGGTTAAATTCAAATCTGAGTTTAAGAATCTTTTCCAAGAGACACAGATTTATTGGATACAAGAATCCATTTTGTCCAGTTTTGCCTACACAGAAAACACTATGCACACTTAAAGTATTGTTATGAAACTCTAGAATTAAAGTCAGGGAGATATCTCTTGCTGCTAATCCACCTGCCTCATTTCTCTCTGATACTATTTTTTCCCCTGATATCAGTACACATTAACACAACTAAAGTTGCCAAGAGGATGTAGCAATTAGCCAATTTTCCTCAGAGCAGATGTTCTAAGAACTCAACCTCCTGCTGTAGAGGTTAGATTTTGGAAAGGGCATCTGTTGTAGTGCAATTGTTGTGAGGAGAAAAATAACTTGTTTCAAAGTTTGGCAGTTTATGTTTTCCGGGCAGGAAGAAATTACCGTAGCAAGGTTTGTGTTGGCAGTGTCCAAAGCATTATGCAAAAAAATCTGCAGACAAAATGCTCAGTTCTAGGTGTTGATCAGCTCTTTAACATCCCACATCAGCTCTTTAACATCCCATACTAAACAGATAGGAAGGTCAGATACTCAAAATACAACATGCAAAGCAAGTCCACCAGGACAAAGTACAAAGCATTAATGGAGAAAGTTTCCTATGATAACTGCATTTGTTCACACAAAGAAACCTCAAGTACAAAAAAATATTTAAAAATATAGAAAATGATAAAAAATAATACCAATTTTCTGTCTATTTCACAGATCAGCAAGAAATTCCAAGAGCAGCATAACATGGGTTATCTCCCAGGGCAATTTGTAAAATCTATTGTATTTACAAATATACAAGTAAAGCAGAAGTTAAAATAAATAGGCACAGCACTCTAAAAGGGCAACAGATCTGCTAACCCATGTCAGATCCCCAGAGAGATATTCTGTACCCCAACATGCTTCAGCCAATACACCACTATGAATATCTGATTCTTTTCCCTTCTCGATCAGAATCTAAACTGCTGTTTCTTTAAACCCAGAGGAGCTAGCCATGGTAGTCTGTAGTAGCAAAATAGAAAAGAGTCCAGTAGCACCTTTAAGACTAACCAGCTTCCCTGTAGCATAAGCTTTTGAGAACCACAGTTCATCCGTTGCATCTGACAAAGAGAACTGTGGTTCTCGAAAGCTTATGCTACAGTAAAGTTGGTTAGTCTTAAAGGTGCTACTGGACTCTTTTCTATTTTGTTTCTTTAGAGAAACAGTTGACATTCTTCCTTCAGCTGGGGAAGCGGTCACTTATTCCAAGTTCTGATTGGTGCATCAACAGAGCCATCAGAGGAATATCTCCTAGAAACTGGTCACCAATGAGAAAACATCCACAGTAAGAAATATTATTATTGCCCCCCCATTCGTAATGAAGAGACAGACACAAGGCTTGGGTATGAATGTGGGCCATTTATTGACCAACATTAAACTTAATAATGGCAAGGGTATAACTAGCGGTACAGGTCGAGACAAGGGGTCAATTGGACCAACTCCTCGACCTGCTTGGGTGAGCACCCCCTGCCCCAGGTGCGAGCCATCTGTGCGAATGGCTGTAACCCGGCCGGCCAGGCAAATGGTTCCCCCCTTAAAGCTCCATACACCCCAGCTGTGAAGCCCGAGGGAAGGACTTGTACAGGGGGTCCCACAGGCAGTCTGCCTTCTCAGCTGGCAACTGTACAGCCTGCTAGCCAATCCCTGACAGACCCCTATTCCTCACCAATGGGGAGGTGCCACTGGGTGCTCACCAGCCCGCTCTGTCTACCCAAATCTAACCTGCCAGGGACCTAGGTTACAGTTCCACCACTCCAAATACCACTCCTACAAGACAGTACAAGGTAGGTGAAAAACACCTCTTCCCTGTGCCAATTTGGGAAAAGGAGAAAAAATTCCTACCTGGCCCTGGTAACCAGCAACCAGCTAATCCTGTACTGCCATAGGGTGTGGTGGGTGGGCTGAGCTTTCAAAGCTGACTGAGCCCTACAGAGGCGGAGCCTCCCTTTATAGGGCCAGGCCCCACCTCCCAAAGCCTCGATGCCCAGGAATGTAAGGCTGTCTCTCCGTCCGTGCAGTGAGGCAAAAAGTGGCACCCAGCCTAAGCATGTTTCACATGCAACCGGGTGTGCCATCTTCTTTCTGTCGTGGGTAGGGATGTGCGTTTCGGCATTCAGAATGCCGAAAGAATGCCGAAACAAAAGTGTTTCGGCTTCTTTCGGGGAATGCCGAAACGTTTCGGGGAATGCCGAAACGTTTCGGGTAGCCGAAAGAAAAAAGCCGAAACGTTTCGGGATTCTTTCGGCTTTCTTTCGGCTTTTCAATGGGAAAATGCCTCCGTCTTCCCGGACGTCTGGGGGAGGCATTTTCCCACCGAATAAGCCCAAAATTGGTGGGGACCTTCCTCTAACCCTTCTCTAACAACCACCCATGTTTCAGACAGATTGGACTTTGGGGGGCCATGTTATGGCCCCCCAAAGCAGGTCCCCCCATCCTCCCATAAGAAAGCGAAGGAGCAGCATATTGTTAGCATGCTGCTGCTCATCTTCTTCATTATTTCCTATGGGGAAAAATGAAGAAGCAGGCTTCCTTTGCCAGGGGTGGCATTTTGCATGCAAAATGCCCCCTCACCCTCAGGGGCCCTTCTCCCACCCCTCCTCCCACCCCCCACCAAGGCTCAGCCTGCTCCCACTTGGGGGGGCCATTTCATGGCCTCCCCAAGTAGGTGCTCTAATCTCTACCACTGACAGCTGGGGGAGGCTTGTGTTGCCAGGGGTGGCATTTTGCATGCAAAATGCCCCCAAGCCCTCAGGGGCCCTTCTCCCACCCTTCCCCCCACCCCCCACCAAGGCTCAGACTGCTCCCACTTGGGGGGGCCATTTCATGGCCTCCCCAAGTAGGTGCTCTTTTCTCTACCACTGACAGCTGGGGAAGGCTTGTCTTGCCAGGGGTGGCATTTTGCATGCAAAATGCCCCCCAGCCCTCTGGGGCCCTTCTCCCACCCTTCCTCCCACCCCCCACCAAGGCTCAGACTGCTCCCACTTGGGGGGGCATTTCATGGCCTCCCCAAGTAGGTCCTCTCAGCCCCTAAAGTCCACCCCTTACAGCCCCACACAAACCCAATTCCCCCCCAGCTGCCACACACAGACCCAAATCCCCACATTAGCCCCTCACAGACCCAAATCCACCCCCACCTGCCCCACACCCATAACCCCAGGAACAGGCTGGCAAAGGCCAGCCCTCTCCCTTTGTTCCCTATGCTGGGAACTTCTAAACTCTCTTTCCCTGGGCAATTCTGCACAGCCCAGGGGTGCCACAATGGTGGGCACACTTCTGAGTGCCAGCTGGTCCCTGTGAAAGAGCACCTGAACCACAGACACCCTCCCTCAAATTCCCCCACCACCTACAGAGATGGCTGGCCAGCCAGCCCCATTGTTCCCTATGATGGGAACCAACTGCACAACAAAGAATAAAACAAGAACAACACAAAATAAAGTTTTAAAAAAATTATTTTCTCCCTTCCAAAGTACAAGTAGGCAAAGCATTATGACACATTACACCAGCAGTCCCCCACACAGAAAAATTAAAACAAAACTCACTTAACATCAGAGAATCACAAAACACGATTCCTGTCAAAAACACTTTATTTCTTGAACAGCTTTAGGTTACACAGCAGGGGGGAACACCAAAGGGCATGGCAGCACTATCTTACACAAAAATAACACAACTCACTTAACATCAGAGGATCACAAAGCACAATTCCTGTCAAAAACACTTTATTTCTTGAACAGCTTTAGGTTACACAGCAGGGGGGAACACCAAAGGGCATGGCAGCACTATCTTACACAAAAATAACACAACTCACTTAACATCAGAGAATCACAAAAACACAATTCCTGGCAAAAACACTTTATTTCTTGAACAGCTTTAGGTTACACAGTAGGAGGGCACAACAGGGCATGATAGCAATGTACTACAAAAAATAATACAACCCACTTCACCGTTTTTGACAGCAATTGTGTTTGTGTGATTCTCTGATGTGAAGTGAGTTGTGTTATTTTTGTGTAGTACACTGCTTTCCTGCTCTGTGGTGCCTTCCTACTGTGTAACCTAAAGCAGTTACAGAAATAAAGTGCTTTTGACAGCAATTTTTTGGGGTGATTCTTTAATGTGAAGTGAGTTGTGTTATTTTTGTGTAAGATACTGCTTCCATGCCCTTTGGTGTCCCCCCCCCCGCTGTGTAGCCTAAAGCTGTTCAAGAAATAAAGTGTTTTTGACAGGAATTGTGCTTTGTGATTCTCTGATGTTAAGTGAGTTGTGTTATTTTTGTGTAAGATAGTGCTGCCATGCCCTTTGGTGTTCCCCCCTGCTGTGTAACCTAAAGCTGTTCAAGAAATAAAGTGTTTTTGACAGGAATCGTGTTTTGTGATTCTCTGATGTTAAGTGAGTTTTGTTTTAATTTTTCTGTGTGGGGGACTGCTGGTGTAATGTGTCATAATGCTTTGCCTACTTGTACTTTGGAAGGGAGAAAATAATTTTTTTAAAACTTTATTTTGTGTTGTTCTTGTTTTATTCTTTGTTGTGCAGTTGGTTCCCATCATAGGGAACAATGGGGCTGGCTGGCCAGCCATCTCTGTAGGTGGTGGGGGAATTTGAGGGAGGGTGTCTGTGGTTCAGGTGCTCTTTCACAGGGACCAGCTGGCACTCAGAAGTGTGCCCACCATTGTGGCACCCCTGGGCTGTGCAGAATTGCCCAGGGAAAGAGAGTTTAGAAGTTCCCAGCATAGGGAACAAAGGGAGAGGGCTGGCCTTTGCCAGCCTGTTCCTGGGGTTATGGGTGTGGGGCAGGTGGGGGTGGATTTGGGTCTGTGAGGGGCTAATGTGGGGATTTGGGTCTGTGTGTGGCAGCTGGGGGGGAATTGGGTTTGTGTGGGGCTGTAAGGGGTGGACTTTAGGGGCTGAGAGGACCTACTTGGGGAGGCCATGAAATGCCCCCCCCCAAGTGGGAGCAGGCTGAGCCTTGGTGGGGGGTGGGAGGAGGGGTGGGAGAAGGGCCCCAGAGGGTTGGGGGGCATTTTGCATGCAAAATGCCACCCCTGGCAACACAAGCCTCCCCCAGCTGTCAGTGGTAGAGATTAGAGCACCTACTTGGGGAGGCCATGAAATGGCCCCCCCAAGTGGGAGCAGGCTGAGCCTTGGTGGGGGGTGGGAGGAGGGGTGGGAGAAGGGCCCCTGAGGGCTGGGGGGCATTTTGCATGCAAAATGCCACCCCTGGCAAAGGAAGCCTGCCTCTTCATTTTTTCCCCATAGGAAATAATGAAGAAAGATGAGCAGCAGCATGCTAACAATATGCTGCTCCTTCGCTTTCTTATGGGAGGATGGGGGGACCTGCTTTGGGGGGCCATAACATGGCCCCCCAAAGTCCAATCTGTCTGAAACTTGGGTGGTTGTTAGAGAAGGGTTAGAGGAAGGTCCCCACCAATTTTGGGCTGATTCGGTGGGAAAATGCCTCCCCCAGACGTCCGGGAAGACGCCGGAGGCATTTTCCCATTGAAAAAGCCGAAAGCCGAAAGCCGAAAGTAAGCCGAAAGCCGAAAGCCGAAAGAGATTCTTGTTTCGGCTATCGGCTTTAACGATAGAGAATCTTCTTTCGGCTTTCTACTTTCGGCTATAGCCGAAAATTTTTGGCTTGCACACCCCTAGTCGTGGGCTCTGGCTTCCACTTGTCAGCCAACTTACGCCAAGTCTATAGGCTAGACCTATTCACAATAACCAGACTCCAAACACACATCACAATATAGCTAAAAGCACAGAAGCAAGACTTTGCCATTTACAAATACAATCCACACAGGATGCTAACACTACATCACTGACTTCTCAAGGAGGCGATGCTCATTTCACCTGTTTTACATATGAAGGATGTTGACTTTCTGATAATATAGGTCCATATCTATGAACATTAATCTTCAAGATGTGTCCTGCTGAACTGCTGTGAATCAGAGAGTTCTTCAGCCTTGATATAAACTTTCAATCTTCTGTCTAGGTGACACAAAGCTCTTGAAATATCCCACTAGGCTTATAACGGATAAGTCATCAGCTATCTCTCCCTGAGCTCAGTTCAGGATATGCAGATGAGCAATTCCCACCCCAGCACACTTTAAAATTGGCTGTTTCTTTCCAAGCTTTCTTGACGAATCCTCGAGAAGCCTGGAGAGTTTTCTTTTGGCTTGTAACGCAAATGTGTCAGCACTCTTTAACCACTGATTTCTCCCCTTCAGTAAACCAAGCCTTGGTGGGTAAATAAACTGGGGAGAGACTAGCTGTGGCAACAGCAGCAGACACTCTCACTGCAACCTCATCTTTAAGGCAATGTATGCCCCTGAATGTGACAAATGTGAATGCTATCCTGGAGGCAAAGGATGCTGCCAAGTATTTGTGGGGGATTTATTACCAAAGGGGAAAATGAATGTAATCTCAATCCCAACATCCAGGCAAACACCAATCCCTAAAACAACCCTGTCAAGTAGATTAGAGATTAATTGGTCAAAGGTCATCCAGTGTATTTCATGGTGAAGTGGGGATTTGAATCAACTCTAAGAAACACCTTACAAAAATGCACAATGATTAAAAAAAAATCATATTTGTATCCTGATTAAACATGGGTATGAACCACAAAAAAACCCAAACCATGGGGTTCATGGTTCGTGGCCTTTTCATGAACCAGGAACCATGAACCCCCATGAACTGGGGCAAGTTCACGAACCAGTTCGTGGTTCGTGGGGTTTAAATGCCCCCTTTCCGGCTGCTTAGCAGTGGCAGGGAAAAGCACATTTGATAGTTTAAAGGGCCCTTTCCTGCTGCTTGCAAGTGGCAGGTCCCTTTAAATGGCCCAAAGCCCACAAACCCCATCCCCCCCATCCCCAGCTCCACTTACCTTGGCTCTGCTGCTGGGGTGGTGGAGGCCGCGGCCCAGCAGCAACAGTGGTCTTTTGAGGGGTGGAAAGGCCCTTTTCAGCCTCCTCTGCCACCCTGTGGGCCCGCACAGCAGCGGAGGAGGCCAAAAATGCCCTTCTCACCCCTCGCTGGAGGAGGGGAAGGAGGCCGCAGGGTGGCAGAGAAGGCGGGAACTGCTGCTGCTGGGCCGCAGCCTCCACCACGCCAGCAGCAGAGCCAAGGTAAGTGGGGGGCTGGGGCTGGGGGCTGGGGGCTGGGGCTGGGTGTGTGTGGTCTGGGTTGGGGGTGTGGGGCTGGGGCTGAGGTTTGTGAGTTTGAGGCTGTTTAAAGGGCCCTGCCACCTGCCAGTTGATAGTTTAAAGGGACCTGCCACTTGCAAGTGGCAGGAAAAGTTTAAATGACCATTTCCCCGCCACTCCAAGCAGCAGGGAAATGGCCATGCAGCGGCATGGAAAGGGATATTGCCCTTTAAAATGAACCAAACGAACCAGTAGACCAGTTCATGGAAGTTCATGGAAACGAGCTTCCACAAACCACTGGTTCGCAAACCATGAACCGGGCTGGTTCGTGAGTTTTTTTGGTTCGTATTCAGGTTCGTGCCCATCTCTAATCCTGATTCTCAGTTGGGAGGAGGAAATCAGCTAAGGAGAGAAGAATGGCGTAAGCCCCTTTGGATACCCGTTATGGAGAAAGGCAGGGGAGAACCAGTTTGGTACAGTGGTTAAGAGCGATGGGACTCTAATCTGGAGAACTGGGTCTGATTCCGCACTCCTCATCTTGAAGCCAGCTGGGTGATCTTGGGTCAGTCACAACTCTTCCAGAGCTCTCTCAGCCCAACCTATCTCACAGGGTGATTGTTGTGGGTATAATAATAACATACTTTATAAACCACTCTGAGTAGGTGTTAAGTTGTCCTGAAGGGCGGTATATAAATCAAACATTGTTGTTGTTATTGTTGTTGTTGTTGTTGTTGTTGTTGTTGTTGTTGTTGTTGTTGTTGTTATAATAAGTGAAGTAAATAAAATAAATGACTGAGATAACAAAGTGGAAAAGGGCAGCTGGACAACAGTGCTTCATTTCTCTCATGGCATAATGTCAAGAGAAATACCTCCAAATTACCTAGTGTTGACTGTCTGGAAGGCACTTTCAGAATTCTCAGCCCTCAGAGCTAGTCTACTTACTGTGTTGTGTGTAGGCACTATGTTCCCAGGGACAAGAGAAACAAGCTGCACAAAGTACGACTCAGGGGATCCTTCTAAAGCGAACCTCACAAACGGACTGCAATATATAATCGGGACACAGGATACCTGCAATATACCAGCCCTCTCTCTGTTATGATAGGCATTTTGCTAGCTTCAATGAAGACAGCAACACCCAGGACCACGCCTTTAATTACAAGCTCTTCCTCTTTCCTGTTTTAAATCCCAATAACTCTTTTTGGCAAGTTGACATGGTGGGGGAGGACATCTCCTTTGTTATCACATGAATGATCGCACACCTCTTGCATCTTGCATGCACTTACCAGTGGGGTTCCATCTCAACAAAGCCAAAGCCCTTTCAGAATTCCCCAGATGTGAATTCCTAGACTTCAGAGGTAGAGCAGCTGTCAGCAGCCTTGGCTTTTTCCCTTTGTTGAGTGGGTGGTTGTCTAAAATGATAATGAGACCTCTGTCATGAAAAGGCAACCAGCTGACTGGTGAATTAAACAGGAGACCCCCTGCTTTCTGTTGCCGTTTGTACTATGTTGTCAAAAGAGTAGACACGTGAGGAAGAACTGCAGTTGAGCTAGTTCTCGTATTTAATTAAGCCCAATGAACATGTTCTAGGGAACTCTATTGACTCTCTGATATTTTTTGCCGCAGGGCTAAGGTTCCCTTTTTCACAAAAGGTTCCAACACTTTTAATGATAAGTAACACCTCAGTTCAATTCAGACTTGGCTTAGTATATATGAGCTCGTGTGTGTGTGTGTGTGTGTGTGTGCATGTGTGAGCATTCAAAATAATCTTGATTATAAATTTTTCTCCAGGTTCATAATGTTGGTGCATGCACACAGATCATGCTGTGTTCATTACACTATCCTATTGCTCCTGGGCCATTGCAGTTTGTCTTCACCTACTCTATTGCGTAAGCTAGGTATGTATGCAGGGCTTTTTTTCAGCTGGAACGCAGTGGAACAGAGTTCTGGAACCTCTTGAAAATGGTCACATGGCTGGTGGCCCCACCCCCTGATCTCCAGACAGAGGGTGGGGCTACCAGCCATGTGACCATTTTCCCTGAGGGCAACCCACTGAGTTCCACCACCTCTTTTCCCAGAAAAAAAGCCCTGTATGTATGTATTCATTTATTTACATTATTTATAGTCTGTCTTTCTCATTGAGACTCAAGCCAGATGTCACAGTGTGTGAATTTCAAAGACATTGCAATAAACAATGTAATAGGAAATATAAATGCAAATTTGCAAAGGTTTAAAAGTAGCAAAATCCAATAACAGAGTTGAAGAAATGCTAAAACAGTGCAAAAGCAATTCTGTGATTGACATCATAAACAACATAGAAACTATCCATTAGGATCATGCAGCTACAGACAGTGTATAGTAGTAAAGTCTATAGTCCCTAGCTCTTTACTTATGCAACTCTTTTACACCACTCCCTTATAGTACAGCTGTCTTATCTGAAGAAAAAGCCCTCTTGAATAATTCAATTTTCATAGTTCATGGAAAGCCAGGAGAGTGGGAGCTTTCCTGAACCCTTCAAGTAGGCTGTTCCATAAGGTGGGAACCACCACAGAGAATGGATATGTACAGGCAGCTGTAGATTTTGCCCATGTACAAGGTGGCACCTGCAGAAGGTCCTGTTCAGAAGAGTGAAGCTGCTGTGGTGAAATATAGGGAGAGAGGCAGTCCCATGGATTAAATGGACCAAGCTCATGAAGAGCTTTCCATGCTAGTACCTTAAATTGCCAATGGACCAAGCCCATGAAAGGCTTTGCATGCCAATACCTTGAACTGAGCCCAGTAGCTGATAAGGAGAAGATGGGGGTGGCTGCAGAATTGGAGTGATATCCATGCTGTTTCTAGCTCCCAATAAGCAAAAGCTACTTGGAATTCAATTATCTCCTCCCAAAAAGCACTCCTGGAATGACCTAGGGATTTAGAACTGTGTAAGGGATCCAAACCACGTATAATATTTGCAATAAAAAAATCAAAAACTGGTTGTCCCAAACAGGAAGATACTCCCTGAATGACAGACTGTTTAATCAGGGAATCTGGTCACAATGTTCACAATAACCAACAAGGAATTAATCTAGGGGAAGTGGGCATCATTAAAAGACTTCTTCTTGTGTGCCTACAGGCAGTTGGCTTTGGGTACTTTTTCTGTTGCCTGGTGACTAGGTATGCTCATTCACAGCTAGAGAAGAACTTGAGGAAATGTCAGTTGAACATGATGAGCTGAATGGTTTCTTAGACCAAACCAAGTCATCAGGAATATCTTTACAGTTAAGGCCTGCTAGCCTCCAGGTGGAGACTGGAGTTCTCCTAGAATTACAATTGATCTAGAATTGATTTCCGGGCTACAGAGATCAGTTCCTCTAGAAAAAAATGACAGGTTTACAGGGTGGACTCTATGGCATCTCATCCTTACTGAGTTCTCTCCCCTTCCCAAACTCCAACCTCCCCAAGTTTCACTCACAAATCTCCAGGAATTTCTTTACCCAGAGTTGGCAACCCTAATGCTGTATCTCATTGGTGATATTATCTGTATGACAGAGAGAAAAATAATAGGTGGTGTAGTTTGAACCATGAAGATGTATTGACTGGAATTTTGTTTAGTGAATTTCTGCCCTTCTAGGAAAAGAAAAATGGCACCCCTAGGCTCAGGTAGGAATGAAAGCATTGTGCCTTGCATCATTTGTTTTGATAAAAAAGCTTATGGTAGTCAACTAATTTATCTGTACGAGGAACTTTATAGCATTATTTTCAGATTTTTGGTTCAAGGGCAAAACTGGATTTGTTTTATTGTTACTACCAAAAACATTTTCAAAATGGCCACAGCCAGTTAGCAAGCTAATTGCAGCAGAATAACCCTTTAAGAATGTTTAATCTCACAACTAGAGATGGGCATGAACAGCAATACGAACTTTAAAAAGCTACAAACAGCCCAATCAGCTGTTCGCAAACAAGCTGTTCCTGAGCCCCCATTCTAAACGAACAGGTGGTCGTTGCAAGCTTAGTTCATTGCAGTTCGTTGCTGTTTGTCAAGCCAGACAATCTGGCACCTGCAATCAATTCCCTTGGCAACCGGAGGCAGGGACTGCCTGAACAATGTCTGAACTCCTGCTGTTGCCCTGGAAACCCCAATCTAAGCCCAATTTAGCTTGATAGGCAGGTCTTCCTTTCAAGTGTGGAGCTCCAAATTTGTTACAAGGAAGCAAAGAGCAGGGGGGCTCCCAGCTCTGGTTTTGCAGACAGTGAGGGAGAGACAGTTGCTGTTGGCATTTTGAGAGAGAGACAGGGAGAGTGCATTAGAGCTTGAATTTTCTTTGTGTGTGGTGGGATAGGGATCTACCTTTTCAAGTTCCAGGGCTGCTGCCAGGCTCTGGGCCAAGCTATTATTTATTACTGGTATCTTTCCTGCTGCCTGCTCAGGTAAGATTTCCGGGAGTGGTGCGGTAGGAATCTACCCCTTCAGGTTCCAGGGCTGCTGCCAGGCTCTGGGGCCAAGATATTATTTCTTATTGGTACATTTCCTGCTACCTGCTCAAGTAGGGTTTCTGGAAGTGGTGTGGTAGGGATCTTGATGGCTGGAGGAGGGCCTGCTGGCCCCCACAAACAAGGAACATGTTCGTGAACAGGTCATGTTCATCAATGTTCGTTGTTCGTTGTTCGTGGATGGCAATGAACAATGAATACCGTGTTCGGGTTTTTTTTCCTGTTCATGCCCATGTCTACTCACAACTGATCTGACTGTACTTACAGAATAGATAAAACTCAAATTTTGAACAACTGCTGCCTACCTAGATGTACAATTGTGTGTGCATGCATGTGTGTGTGTGTGGGGGGGTAATGCTCCGTAACACAAATACTAACCATTTTTAAAGATGTCTTTCCCCAAAAGCTAGAGTAGGGACATTGGTTTATAAGGGACTGGGAACAGAAAATAGGATTCAACTTTAATAATTAGGAGTATATGCTGGCCTTAAACATGGAGCTTCTAGACAAGAGCTGGTGTAACCTGTGTTACAATGAAATTATATACTGTATATAATATATTAGAGTGTATAATATTATAGGGTTATGCAGAGATTATATTAAAAGGAAGAGAGAGGCAGGTTAAAGTGCTGGTTGGACACATTTGAACAGAGCACCTGCATATTCCATGAATAGTGACTGAAGCCGCTGTTGGAATTTGACAGTTTTTTTTTTAAGTCAGTTGAGAACTGACAGTTGAAGGAGGCTGACAGAAGAAAGAGCTGAAGAGAAGCAGAAAGTTGAGACTGGCCAGACAGAAAGACAATTGGTAACAGTTTGAACTGAGCGGTGACAACACCAATATAGTTCTAGTACAGATTAGTATTATGATTAGATTTTATTTTCACTGTGTGTCTTCTGTGTGTAACTGTTAATTTTAAAGGCATGGGCCTTACTCTTCAAGGACATTTTTTAAAATTCATTTATGGTGCAATTCTCCACAGTTATACTCTTTTAAAAGCATTGACTTCAATGGATTTAGGCCTGCACTGTTAATTCCTTCATACCTAAAATGAGGTGTTTATTGGGTATCTCCCAATACCACACCGACACAGCTATAACTATGGGATTTAGAGGCCCAGTGTGGTGTGACTAGAGTGTCAGACTCAGATCTGGGAGACCCATGGGCCAATTACTCTCTCTCTCAGCTTCACCTATCAAATGGGGTTGTTGAAAAGTGGAAGAGAGAACTACCCTCAGCTCCCTGGATGAAGGATAGGATTAAAATGTTCTACATAGATATAACAATAAAGGCTAGCAAAAATTGAACCTAGGAAGCAAACCCAGCTAGTAGCTGCAGAAAGGTAATGTAACCAATGTGATATGTTGGGTTACATTAAATCAGCTAAAAGAGTAGGCCTTAATCAAGGAGCTCCCTTGATTCAACTGCCATCTTAGCCACAGTCTCAGGGGATGATTCTAGTCCAGCCATTATCTCCTGGCTTTTCTTCACACCATCTGCTACATGGGCATAATAATAACAGACTACCTTGCAGGTCTGTTGGAAGTATTACTGAGATAATGTGTGTATGAAAACTGAAAGAGATATGTAAATACTAAGAGGGATTGTTCTGCGGTGGCGATCACTTTGTTTCTGCTCCGTTATCTTTTATTTATTTAGAGCATTTCCTACTGCTCAAAAGTGACTCGAAATCAATTAAAAAGCAATACTATAATAAGTTTAAGAGTCAATCCTTCCAATTTCAGTCCATTCACAGAAAAACAGCCAAACAAAGCATAAGGTCTGATAGACCTCCAAGCTCAGTGCAAGACAACGTCCAGCCTCTCACAGCCATTGAAATGACTGTTTTTTTTTTTTTTAAAAAAAATGAACTAGCAATGATCAACTCAACCAGGAAAAGGCCATGGAAAGAAAACCACCATACCAAGTCTGTACAATCTCCACAAAAGATGCCTTACAGACTTCTGTAGGTAACCCTTTCCATAGGATGGGAGCCTTTCCAGAGAATGCTGTAAATCTGGTTGAGCTAGAGTGTGTGATACTCAACAGAATAGGCTTCTTCAGTTAATTATATTACAATTAGTAGCATATACCTTACAGAAGTTTTGGAGGGAGGTTTTGTTGGCCTCAACTTAGGGTTGCCTAAGGAAAAAAGGCCTGTCCCTTTAAAAGAGCCTTAATGTGTAGAAATGGGTAGGTAACGTTTTCTATGGCATGGAGGTAAATAATATCACCTGCTAAATGACATCCCATTAGGCCTCTATAAAAGGGGCAGGATCCCCCCCCCCAGGCTTGTGGAAACTGTACCCATGTGTCATGGGCTCCGATTCCTCTGAGGATGAAGACTTCGTGGAGGACGACAGGGGACAGAGTATTCCAAGCTCCTCGGGAGTCCGGCACGTGGAGGACCAGCAGGGAGTGGAACAGCAGGAACCCTTGCCAGAGCAGGCTGAGGAATCCTTGGCAGAATCAGAGACAGAAGCTGTTCCCTTACCTGCACCAGCAGTTGAGACCAGGGCAACATCCCCACCCAGCTCCCCTGAACCTGATAAGCAGCATAGGGTGCGGCAGCATCTCGTTATACAGGAAAGGAGATGAAGTGCGAGGCTTCAGGCACTGAAACAGCGGCGTAGTGACCTTGAGTCCTAGCAGGATGCAGCACTGCCTTGAAGGTGATTGCTTTTAAGGCAGGACACCCTTTCCTTTATTGCAGAAGCACCTGCTCAAAGATCTGCTTGGTTCTACTGCAACTCAGCTTTCTGCTATACCTGCTCTCTCGCCTTTGACCTTTGGACTCAGTTTTCTGGACTATGTTTTCTTCCTTGTTCCCTGGATGGCTTTGGTACACTTCAGACTCAAGTTAGGTCTGTGTCTGTTTCCCTGCCTGCATTCAGCACACTATGATGAAAATATAGGATCACCCTATGGGATACTTATGTGGGCAAAATTTAACTGCCTCCCCATTTGACTCTGGGACACAATAGGGGACTATAAAATGACCCCATCTTGGGGTCCACCTCGTATTCAAGCTCCTCCTCCATATCTTTCCTGGGCATCATGATTGGTATTTTGTTGTTCCTCGTGCCACTCCTACAAACTATGGACATTTTCCTATTTGTCTATGAAAGGTCAGTTAATATGAGATGTGCTAAACCTGTTAGAACTGCATTTATTCAAACTGATTTGTTGCTATGGCTGGCTAAGTTGTGAGCAGTTTTTATAAGGTCAATGACCAAGCCATAAGCAAGATTCAGCTTAGAAATCAAACATTTTGGAAAACTCCCTGTGCATTCAAAAGTCATGTATTAATGACAAGGTTTGGTTAGAACATTCTCGTAGTCTTTCGGTAGAGGTGGTTTTTTTTCCCTGAGTGGAGCACTCGGACACTTCTCAATCCACTGTTTAACAAATTTTTGGCCTCAGAAATTACAGCATTAAAGGGGAAGTATCGGAATGAATCAGAACAAGTTTGATTTGAGAAGAAGTAGATTGTTTTCTCATGATAACTGGAAGTGCGACATAAAGAGAAAGTGAAAATGTACTGAGATATTTGCTTTAAGGATTCCTAATCTCTCAGACACACTCGCCCTGCCAACCTCTGCTATTTCTTTTTTAATGTAGGTAGGATGTTAACTGTTTTCCTTCCAGCCAAACAAAAAGAATAGAAATCTTTCTAACCCTCATTCAACATTTGAGAGGAATTGAGAAAAGAACTGAGAAAATTGAGTCTGAGAAAAGAATAAAACTGTAGCAGTATTCTTGCTAAAATCTTCCTAAACTGCTTATTTTGAGTGAAAACTCAGTGTGTTAAGTGATTTACAATAATAAGAAAAATACTACCCCCCCATCCCCTGCCATGTGTATGTAGCTTCAAGTTGCTTCTGACTTACAGAGACCCTATCAATTAATGACCTCTAAAATGTCTTATTGCTCATGTCTTGCAAACTGAAAGCCATGGCTTCCTTTATTGAGTAAATCCATCTCCTTTTGTATCTTTCTATTTTCTTGTTTCCTTCAGTTTTTCCTAGCACTGTAGTCTTGTCCAATGAGTCTTCTCTTCTCATGATATGACCAAAGTATGATAGACTCAGTCATTTTAGCTTCTAGGGAGAAATCAGGCTTGATTTGATATAGGACCCAGTTATTTGTCTTTTCGCCATCCATGATATCCGTAAAACCCTCCTCCAGCACCACATTCCAAATGAATCAATTCTCTTCCTGTCCACTTTCTTCATTGTGTAAGTTTCATATCCATATCCATATCCCCAGTGATACTATCTTATTCCTTAAGGTCCTTTTCTAGTTCCTTCATGGCTGTCCTTCTTAGTCTCAATCTCCTTCTGATTTTTTGGTAAGCGGTCTTCCTTTTGGTTAATGATTGAGACAAGGAATAGAAAATCTTTAACAATTTCATTTCATCCTTTTCAACCTTAAAATTGTGTAATTCTGCAATAGTCATTACTTTTATCTGGCGAGGTGGGGGCTGGGGGCTGGGCCGTTTAAAGGGCCCTGCCGGTCTCAAGTGGCAGGTCCCTATAAACTATCAGCTGGCAGTTGGTGAGGGGGGAATCCCCCTTGCCACCTGCCAGCTGATAGTTTAAAGGGACTTGCCACTTGCAAGTGGCAGGAAAAGTTTAAATGGCCATTTCCCCCAGGGAAATGGCCATTTAAACTAGCCCTTTAATACGAACCAAACGGACCAGTAGTCCAGTTCGTGGAAGTTCATGGAAATGAGCTTCTACGAACCCTGGTTCGTGAACCGTGAACCGGGCTGGTTCATGGGGTTTTTTTTGGTTCATATTTAGGTCCGTGCCCATCTCTAGCCTTTACCCAGAGCTTCCATGTAGCATATTACATTCTAAGCATAAAATTTGGTTGTTGGGAATAATTTGATTGGGAGGCATCACAGAGGATATCGACTATGTATAACTGCTTTAAGTGATCTTCAGTGTACACCTGCAATAGGATGGAGAGACATGGCTATAGATAGAGACTGGATTCCTATAGCCTTTTTTAGAGCTAAGAAAGGTGTTTTATAAACAAAATGGATATTGCAACAGTGATAAATTGCCTGAGATGTATGGAGATTACTACTTATATTCATTTGAGCTGCATGCTACTACTAAATATTACTTTTTACTAGGAATTTGTCATCCCATTGCAGATATAGATTATCAGTGTGATTATTCATATAATGAGCTCTCATCTCAACATAACAAGAAAAACAAGAAACAATAAATAACAAGACCCAAATCCTATTCCCAGCAGCCAGAACATGCATAAGCATCATTATTTTTTAATAAAAAAACCCTCCAAATTCTTGGTTCAATGAACTTGTAAGATATTATACATGGAGTAATTAAGTGGAAAAGTAGCTTCTCTCACTCTTATTCTTTCCATGACCAATGGATATCTTTTATTATTTGGGGCTAATACCAACTCTCTCATTTTGTTTCACCAGAAATGACTACTTGCAGCATTTGGGGCTTTGTTGTGTAGGAATGTGGTATAAACATAGAAATGCATTTACTGTCCAACAATAGCTGTTGCTCATATGGTACAGTGTTGAACAAATTAGCGATCTGCAAAGTGAAATGCAGCTTCCATGTGCTTGACAAAGCACCTCTTTGGAAATCCAAGCAGTAAACAAAGCAAATATTTACTGAGCTCTTGGTGAAGTCATGGCTTATGAAATGTATTTAGCTTGGGGGCCACAAGTTATGCACACCTAGAAGAGATTTCTACTTAGACAGGATCTACTGGCGCCCAGATGGAAATGACTTTCTATTCCTTTGAAAAAAATAGATGCAATTGAATACAAAAGCCAAATAGTTGCTTAATGGGGAAAATAGTCACCTGAATGCACCCTAAATGTAAATGACTTTGTACACATTGAGCTAAAACTCAAAAGCAAAACTGATAATTAAATTATATGTTTAATTAAATAAAATGAATTGCACATACCTGATAGTCACACATGTTATTTCGGGCATTTCTACATTGGAAATTTTTTCCTGTTGTTTCAACCTCTTTGGGACTGTATTGTTAGCACTCAGACCTGCCTTCATGTTAATAGAAGGCTTATGAATATTTTATTATTTATTTATTTATGTATTTCAAATTTCTATTCTGCCCTCTCCGCGAGTGGGCTCAGGGTGGATAACAACGTATTAAAATACAAAATACAATAACAACAACATATTAAAATACAATAAAATCCATACACATTTACAACATTTACAACCCTTCACAGGGAGGGTTAAGATTTTATACACCCCTTTTTTCAGGCCGGCAGAGTCCCAGCCTCAGCCATATGCCTGGTGGAACAACTCTATCTTGCAGGCCCAGCAGAAGGATAGTAGGTCCTGCCGGGCCCTGATTTCAGCAGACAGAGCATTCCACCAGGTGGGAGCCAGGATCAAAAAGGCCCTGGCTCTAGTCGAAGCTAGGCAGGCCTCCTTGGGGCCAAGGACCACCAACGGCTGTTTCTCCCCTGATTGGAGTGTCCTCTGGGGAATATACGGGGAGAGACGGTCCCGTAGATATGCTAGTCCCAGTCCGCACAGAGCCTTATAGGTCAATATCAGAATCTTGAATCTAATCCAGTACTCCACTGGCAACCAATGCAGCTCACGGAAGAACGGTGTTATATGTGCCTTACTTGACACTCTTGTAATAACATGCACCACTGCATTTTGTACCAGCTGTAATCTCCGGGTTAGGTTCAAGGGCAGCCCCACGTAGAGTGAGTTGAAGGAATCTAGCCCAGAGATGACCGTTGCTTGGATCACTGTAGTTAAGTCATGGGTTGACAGGTAAGGGACAAGTTGCCTGGTCTCCTGTAGATGGAAAAAAGAGGACCTAACAACCGCTCTGACCTGTGCCTCCATCCAAGATTACCTCCAGGCTCTTAACCCTCGGAACTGTCACTAACTGTGCCCCATCAAGGGCCGGGAGCCAGAGTCCCAAACCTAATCCCCCATGGCTCAAGTCCTCCATTTTCATCGGGTTCAGTTTCAGCCGACTGTGCTTCAATCAACCAGTCACAGTTGGAAAAGCATGTTCCAGGACATTTGGGGCTGAGCCGGGCCAGCCGTCCATCATCAGATACAACTGGGTGTCATCTGCATATTGATGACACCCAAGTCCAAAACTTTGTACCAACTGGGCAAGAGGGCACATATAGATGTTAAACAATAATGGGGATAGTATTGCTCCCTGTGGGACCCCTCACACCAACGGGTGGCGGGATGACAATTTCTCCCCAAGCACCACCCTCTGTCCCCGACCATGGAGAAAAGAGACAAGCCACTGTAAGGCAGTCCCTCGTATCCCCACATCAGCGAGGCAGTGAGTCAGAAGATCGTAATTGACTGTATAGAATGCTGCCGACAGATCCAATAATATCAGCAGCACCGAGCTGCCTCCATCCAGATGTCTATGAAGATTGTCTGTGAGGGCAACCAGCAACGTTTCTGTCTCATGTCCTGGATGGAACCCAGACTGGAAGGGGTCTAGGGCCAAGACATCCTTCAGGAAGCCCTGCAGCTGTTCCACCACCACCTGCTCAATCACCTTTCCCAGAAATGGGAGGTTTAAAACCGGGCAGTAATTGACCAGGTCGGCGGGGTCCAGCGATGGTTTCTTTAAAAGAGGCTTCCTCTTTTAAAGCTTCCTTTAATGGCTGAGGAAAAACCCTGGAGCCTAAGGATAGGTTAACAATGGCCTCCAGTGAGGACCGTAGCCCCTCGGTACTGGCCTTTAACAGCCATGATGGGCATGGGTCCAAGGGACATGTGGTGGGACAGTATCATAAGTCCCTCTCCTTATGTGTTTTAAACACAGAGATGCTGCCTAGTGAGGCAGGAAATGGCTGCCAGCTCCCAGGCAGGAGCTAGAAAATTACTGGCATGTGAGTCACCAGGTGAGACTTGCTTTTGGCTCCACGCCTCTGGAGATGTACAAAGATCCTAAAACAATAGGGTCTTCCAGAAGTTCCTGAATCAATCACCTCCACACTCTTCCGATCTTCTCCTTATCCACTCTCCCATTCTGGGCTATTCAGGGTTCTGAAAGCTGCTCCCATCCAGTCATCATGGGTCATCAATTCATCATTGATAATTTTAGTTTCACCCAGGAAAGATTAATCAAAGCTTTCCCAGTTCTTTGTCTCACCATAGAGACAGCCATTAAGTTATTGTTTTAGGCAGAAGACACAATCTTGCTTCAGGATACATTCCAGGGTATAACTGGAGTACCCCTCCACCAGAGTTGCATGCATCTTCAGATCCAGCATCCACCCTCAGACCTCTATTTGAGCCATGAAGTGCTGGTCACTCAATGCTATACTCTCACAGATGCCCCCTTATTTTCTGGATTGGTAACTATCACCCAACCCTTCAACTCTCTCCACCTTTTCTTCCTGTTTTTCTAGTTAGCTCTGAGTGTCTGCCGTGTGATTTGTGTGCAATTGGTCTTTGTTATTTTTAAAATAAAACCTTTTTTTGGTTGAACATCTGCTTGTTTATTAAAAGAGGTTTCTAGAGGGACAATGCTCATATACACAGGTAGAGATCTCACTCATTACTCTCTCTCACTGCCTCTCCTTGCATACTAATTCCCCCGCCTCTCAAGGAGACTCCAATTGGGTAACAGTATTTTGAGAAAGAGAGGAGAGATTCACTGAAATATAAATAAGAGTCCAACAGCAACACTGGTACACTGGAAACTCTCAGTATGCTCCAATTTTCCTGGGAGGAAACAGTTGTGGCATTTTGTATGGGGTTTTCTATACAATTGTTTATGATGCTCAGCTGCTACTACTTTGTTAATTGTATAATCTGTTTCATAATTAGATTTTGTTTCATTTTGCAAAAAAAAAAAGTTATTTTGAAAATCAAACCTCTGAGGCTAAAAAGGCAAAATCCCAACAACCCTGGAACAGATCCCAATGGTTTACAATATTCATCTGCAATGCAGAGCTCATGTTAAACAGAATAGGCTTGGGGAGCCAAGCAAACACAGTGATACAAAGCATAATAGTATTATTTTAGAAAATTTAATTTCAAGTGACCTCAAATGAAATCTATTTTTTAACTTTATTATTATTGAACTTCAAGAAAGTTACATTCCACAGAAGTTAAAATGAGCATTGCTGATTTTCAGATTTTCTACCTTCATAGAAACTTTTTATGTTGAAGAAAGGTGTGTTGTGAGGCATAGAATTCTTGAAAACTGCAAGCCAGTCCTGCTGGACCTCTCCATGTGAACTGTCCCCAAGAACAACTCCAGGAGTCTTCTGTAGGACTGCCAAGCCCCTGGCAGAGGCAGATAATCCCATATCCCCAGGTCTCATTGCCCACCACAAGTCAGAACAGTGGTGGAAGAAAAAAAAATGGTTAAGAGTGGCAGGACTCTAATCTGGAGAGCCGAGTTTGATTCCTCTCTCCTCTGCTTGAAGCCAGCTGGGTCACCTTGGGTCAGTCACAACTCTCAGAGCTCTCTCAGCCTCACCCACCTCACAGGGTGATCGTTGTGAGGATAATAACAAACTTTGTAAACCGCTCTGAAAGTGGCATTAAGTTGTCCTGAAGGGTGGTATATATTCATTCATTCAAGAATACTTTTATTGGCATAACAAAGTGAACATGCACTGTCAGCAGGAAGACAAGACCACCGTCACCTGAATATTTAAACCAATCTTCTCCTCTTGGATGCACAACAGAGGAATTTAGCCACGCACTCAATGGCCTCATGGTTTTGAGTGAATAATAGGTGGAAAGTCATACTAACATCAGATTGTCCTTCATGATTTTGCAGAAGAGGTTCTAAATACACGGCACGGATATCACAATAAAATAAACAATACAGAAGAACGTGTTCAGTACTTTCTACCTCCCTCAGACCACAGGCACAAAGCCTAGTGAAGTATGGGATTTGGGGTAGTATATAAATTGAATGTTGTTGTTGTTGTTGTACTTACTGGAAGTTCTTTCTGGAAGTGATATGGTTGCCATGTCTAGGTTGGGAAATTCCTGGAGATTTGGGGAGTAGAGCCTGGAGAGCATAGAGTTTAGGGAGGGTAGGGGCCTCAGTGGGGTATAATGCCATAGAGTTCACCCCTCAGAGCAGTCATTTTCTCCAGGGGAATTGGTCTCTGTTGCCTGGAGAATGGTTGTAGTTCTGGGAGATCTCCAGCTACCTCCTGGAGGCTGGCAACCCTAGGAAGTGACAAATCGTAGGTCTAGGAGTCACTGGAGCAGTTCCTAGAGCTACCCATCATGTCTGGTAAGAACATGAGGCTGCATTTTTGAAAGAAAGGTTTCCCCCCAGTTGCCGGTCCTCTGCAGCTGGACATCTGAGGGGAAGATGGTTAATGGTGGACTAGCTGTTTTTCAGGGGAATCTTTCTGCTGTCTTCTCATTGTTTGTTCATGTCTTCTCATTGAGGAACTCCTGACAGGCTTCTGAGTATCCTCATTATTTGCGAGAGCACAGTCTGATAATGACTGACATACAGCAATTGCTGCTTCATACACTGATGTTACTGTATTTACACA
Source organism: Eublepharis macularius (assembly GCF_028583425.1). NCBI lineage: Eukaryota > Metazoa > Chordata > Lepidosauria > Squamata > Eublepharidae > Eublepharis > Eublepharis macularius. The sequence continues at coordinate 22,380,128 of NC_072796.1, forward strand.
AATGCATTACTAGATTTTCTCCAGGTATTAAACAAAGGTATGCCATCCCCCCCAAAAGGGAATGGGGACCATCTTAACATTGCATACAAATTTCAACTATGTCCAATAATAAAGAACTTCTTGCATATAACTTTGTTATGGGAGTCATCTTCCTTCCTGTAAATACACAAGTAGAGACTGGCAAGGTCTTGTGGAGGGCATCTCATTTCTTATGGGGGCACCCCCACCATGATTTCTTTCCCTTCCCTGTCTCTCCACAGCCTCTTCCCCTACCCCTGCTTCCTTTTCTCCTTCCCACCCACCTTTGTCTGCCCCCCCATATTTAGCATCCTCATCCCCATTGTCCAGTTGAGAGGTGCTGGCTGAGCTCAGCCCAGTTGCGTGGTGGGGAACCTGCAAGGACTTGTAGGGGGTACTTTTCTTTCTCCCGTGTCCCCTACCCTATATTATTTCCTCTTTCCCTCTTCCTGGCAGCCTCCATATGCTTACCTTTCCCTTCATTCTTCTCTTCTACAAACCCACTAAACAATTTATCTTTTATCTACCCTCATGTTCATCTATATGTATTAGTTTATTTCATTTATCTACTGCTACATGGGGACCCAAAGTAGCTTACATCAGTCTCCTTGCCTCAGTATTATTCTTACAACAACACTTAGAGGTTTTTAAGAAGAGGCTTGATGGGCATCTGACAGCAGTGCTGATTCTTTGACTCAGTATGAATTTAGGCAGAATGTGAGAGTGAGAGCAGGAAGGGATGAGCCAGTGGTCATAGAACAGTGATCACTGGGGGTACTGGGTGGGAGATAGCTGTGAATTTCCTGCATCGGGCAGGTGTTGGTCTAGATGATCCTTGAGGTCCCTTCCAGCTCTATGTTCTTTTATGTTTCTAAGTTAGGCTGAGTGTGTGTGACTGGATCAAAGTCACTCAGTGAGCTTCCATAGCTGAGAGGTGATTCGAACCTTAAACTTCCACACCCTACTCTGAAACTCTAACCACTACAGTACACTGGGGTTTTTTTGTGGATGCTGTTGAACAGTAGCAAGCAGCCAGGTTTGGGTGAGTCATGCAAGTCAGATGTTATCAAGTTGCCCAGTGGTTTCTTCTGGGCCTGGCCCTAATGAGTCTTTCCTCAAAGCCCAAAAAAACCTAGAAAGGGCCCTTCCTCTGCCTTTTACTGACAGAAACCAAGCCTGGAATACAGGTTCAACTGTTATGGTTGCCTAGCAACAGCCACTGAGGTCATTTGATTAAATTTACAGGTGCTCCTTTTATAATTTGGGTTTTTCTTAATACTTCAAAGTATTTTTTTTTATATCAGATTTTTCTGCCAACATGGGGTATTTTTCAGGTGAGTAAAAAGATCTGTCTTGATTAATGTATGATCACTTATGCTAGAAATAGTGCCCTTCAGTTCAAATTATTATTTTATAAGTTGCTGCCAAATGGACAGGCTCAGTTGTTTTTTGTGCACAGTCCATTTTCAATACATTGTGAGCAGTTGCTGAATCATCGTCAGTATAGCTATAGAGCTAACAGGATTAAATTTAGCATCTTGTTGGCTGATAAAGAAATTCCTTTCGAACCTGATGCCATGAAATGAATGGAGAGACCCACAGGTAGTGTCTGACCCATAATTTATTTGGAGAAAAGAAGGTATCTAAACATGACAAATAAATAGACGTATTGAAGAAAGACACAGATATATGGTATCAAAAGATATTGCAGGTTGCCACAGAAAGGCCCTGTCTAAAGTTAGGGTGCCTGGGACAGGGAAGGACATTTTCAGTAACTGGTCTCAAGTTGTAGAATGCCCTTCCTGAGGAGGTAAGACTTATGTCATCTCAGCAGATATGATTGCCAGGATTGTATCAGCAAATGAGATTTTGAGGGCCGTGCCTAGGGACAGTGGAGCGTGAGGATGTGACATCACTTTTGGGGGATGATCTAGGAATTATCCCTAATTTCTATGGTAAAGACTATAGAGACATGGGGAAATTCTTAGAGTGTTACTATGGAGGCCACCACAGCCCAAAGACCTTCACTACATTTCTGAGGATAAGCTGTATGTATGTATGAAAATACTTTAAAATAATACATTCATTATAAAAGGCATCCTATTAAACAGAGCTTCTGCCTGAATGTTGAAGGGTTACCACTGGAGTTATGTATGACTGCACTCTCTGAGATTTTGTGGTTGGCTCCACCAAAATGGCAGCCATTTTGTAGTTGTGCTTACTATCCAGTGATATAATTCCAAAGGTACCTATAGGTTCAAAAGTTTGAGGACCCCTGCTGTAGCCCGCGAGTTGTTATTCTGCAGTTACTATAAAAGAGTTAGAGATGAAGCCACTACTTCACTCCTGGCTATAGCACCTTGGCTGTTCAGCAGAAGAAGTTACCTTTTTTCTTACTGGGGAAAATGACCATATTACTGAAATATTAGCTGTCTTTTAAAATGTATCCATTGAGGTTTGAACCTGGACGTTAAAGGAATTCTGTTATCTAAATATACACAGATAGTGTAATTTATTTTAATGACTATATTAACGAAAGCGATCTGTTGACTGCATAAGAAAGGAGATGACTATTTCAAGATTTAATGCATTTTATTCTGGGAGACTTCTGAAAGATGTTCTATGCCTGTTTTCATTCCTGTTGCTTTTAATTTACTACTCTTATAGCTATGACTTGGCTACTGCTTTTAGAACTGGACTATTTTTATTAATTTCTACCTGTTTTTAAACTTTTTTTTTTAAAAAAAATTGGTTATTACCCATCCTTGGTGACCCTAGTGGGGTGGTTATTAGAAGTATGCATAATGAAAATCTCTAGCTGTAACAATCATGAAAATAACAGTTTTCTGGCCTTACTTGTGTCTTTCCAGAATGGAAACATTGGTCTGGGCTGCTTGGTAGTCACGGAAACTCCTCCCCAAACTTTCCATTATATTTTTCAATTTCAAGTGCTTTTGAATGACATTTCATCACAGCAGCACACAGGCGCTTCTCAGGCATCAAGCATTTTTTCTCCAGGCAATTGACTGCATTTATTCCTTCCAATGTGATAACAGAGCAAGAGCTGTCCCAGCGAATCACCAAAGCTGCAGGGATAGCACATGGAAGGCAACTGGATTTTCCATTATTTTTTTTTTCCTGGGCAACTAGCCACATTTATTCCTTCCAATCAGAAAAATCAGCACAGAGCTCTGCCAGCCAATCATCACAGCTCTAGGGTGATAACATGGAGGGCAGGCAGGCACCTTGTTTTCTGTTCTGATTTCCCAGGCAACAGGTCACATTTCTCTCCTTAAGGGACCTACAGGTGAACACGGGCAAGGGGGCATTGAACGCACATGCCAGTCTGTTCTTTCTGCTGGTCTCCCTGCCTGCTCCACTATGAGAAACAAATTTACAGTTGTTTAAGTGATCATGGGAGCAGCAATTCACTGGAAAGCTCAGAAAGACGTAATACATTTTTCTTTCTGTTCTTTCACTCTTTCTGATAGTTCAAATGGTAATGCTAAAAGAGCAGCAGATCTACTAATGCCAGTCCACGTGCTCTGTTGCTTCTGCATTTGTTGGTTCCTTCCTTCTCCCTCACTCATGGTTAGCCAAGAAAGACCAGGAAGATCCCTGTCTTCCATCCACAGCATTCATTAGCAGCTTCATGCTGTCTGCCCCATTCCCAGCAATAATTTCTCAGGTTCAATGACCTCTCATAGAACCATGGACAGCAGCTGACAAATTATCTTGCTCCAGTCCCATGCCTATCTCTTTCTCTATAGAGCACCACAATCCTGCTTGTTTGGATGGGTGTGACTCCAGGCCAAGTACAAAGGAACATTTATGCATATGAAGTGGGAAATTGCCATGAAAACATCATAGAATACTGTAGTCTCCAGGAAAGAAAACATGGGGGAGGACAATAAGCTAAGCATCGGGTCTCCCTCCTTCAGTGCACTTGGATGGTCATGGAGCATGGTCACTGCAAAGAAAATTAATGCTGATGTAAACTCATGGTCCATCAGTTTTCTACCAAAGACCAGAAAGACTTCATAATCATAGTTCTGGGCTCTTTCTCTATCTGAGTAAAACGGCAAACCTGTACCCCCAATGAAACTTTCACCCTTCTCCATCATATTGCAAGGGCCCTGCCTGCCATCTAACATGCACAAACAGAATAAGGGGGGGGGGAGTCATGGTACAGTCCCCTGTCAATCCTAGCATCTCTCACTATTTCTTCCACCCCTCTAAAGAAGATCATAATCATACCCTGCCATGCAACTACATGAATTTCATGTATACAAAAAATCTTTGATGGGAAAATCATGCAAGTGTGTTGGGGGAGTTGTTTTGAGGGGGAGACCCAGACATGATGGTGAATCTGCTACTGAGTGAAGAATGGCGAGATTGAGAGAACAAATGCCACATATTGGTGCAGAACAAAAACAAGAGAGGAACCCACTCAAATGTAGCAAAGAAAGGTGAAAGCACAAGAGTAGGGTGTACTAGTAAATCAATGAATGCAATATAGTCAAAACAATATATTGGAGTATAGAACTCTCAGCATAATCAAGGAATCACAAAAGTAACTGTAACAAGAAATCATACATCAAGGTCAAAACAGAACACCCATGAGAATCACACTTCAAATCAAAGTCCTACATAATACAATAAGGAAGATATCCAACAGGTAAGTATCCCATATAAAGTCAGTAATCTCTGTTCTCTTTCTTTCCAGGTGGGGTGCAGTTGACACTGCGCCTGCTTGTGTGGTGGCACTCCACTAATGGTTTGCTAGCAGTTTCCTGACATATGAGTCAGTAAAATGATGAGCATGCACTCCTGATACTCGCCTACTTTGACACTGGCCCCCTGTTTGTGTGTGCTGGAAACAGTGCGGAAATGGTCCAGAGGGAGGACTGTATTTTGTGCAATTTTGGTGCAATTGAGTGCAAAAACAGCTGCCCCAGTGCCTCCAATTGGTCCCTCTCCCATTCCCCATTGAAAAGAACAGCCACAAAAATCATGAGAACAAAATACTGAACATATTTCTACCCCAACCTGGCAATGCCTCACCGGAAAACTACCCAATCATGATAAACATTTCAATCAACAGCTCTGAATATGAAAACACAATGAAAAGTTTCTACAAGCACGCACGTCCCTAGTGGTTGTACCAGTGAGAAACAAATCTTTATTTACTGCCCCCCTTCCTCTTTTCTTTATTATTTTATTTTCCCATCCTTCTCATCTCCTCCTAGCAAAAGGAGCAGTTTGTCAGTGAACCTCCATGCTCCATTTAATTTTACTAAAATACATACATTTCATATACTTGACCTTTTCCCCAATCAAATATCGTGTAAAGTATCACAATAAATGTTCTACTACTTTTTTCCATAACAGCTGTTTCTCTCTTTAAAAGAAAATATATTTGAATTAAGTTGGGCTGGGGACTTCACTGTATTATCTTGTTGAAAATTTGTTGCAAGAATGCTTTTGGATATGTTAAGCGATCTTCTCTTGAGGCTTTAATATTGAAGGTGACTTGAAGGTGAATGTGTACTAGTCAGTAGCTACTAGGATTTGAGGGAAATCTTGCACCTTGGGTTAGGGAGTGGAAATATGGTTGGATCCCTGTTTTTAATCAATGTCACCTAAGTCTCCTCCTTATTACAGACTCCATCCATCTCATAAGGTTTTTGCCCATGCAGATCCCATAATCTGAAGTCAAGTGTAGCCTTTTTGCATAGCTGCCTTCTCTTTTCACCAGTAGAAAAACTAGCGGGCTCCAATTGTAGGTTTCTTAATGTAGTTGATCTGAGTTTTTGAAACTAGTTGACAAGAAACAGCCTTTAAGTTCTTGCTTTTCTGAGAATCAACAAAACTTTAAAGACCCATTTTTATATATGTAGTCCTCTTTTGGGTTCAGTCCCACAGATCTGTTCTGCTAGGGGAGATGCTTTCCTCCCGGGGATGGAACCTTCTGCTAGAGGGCAGCAGCTTCACTTGTGGAATGGATGCATCCCTAAAACTGATATTCCTGAAGTAATTCCCGACATTGATTAAGCATAACAATTGCATTTAAAAAACCTTTGTTTTAAAAAATTAAACCATAAAAATGGACCCATCGATGCACATCTGTGCAGGAGGAGAAAACGAGAACAAAAAAAGTCTGTAGTTTGGGTGTAAAATTATCACAAATGGACAAGAGTTTGTGTAAGAAATCTTTGCCAATCCTCCCTTGCAGTTCTCTACTCATGTTGTAGAGGTCAGGAGACATTCAGAATGTCATGGGATGTGGTGTGAAGGACTGCAGTGCAGAAGGGGAAATTCATTGGAAATCCCTCCGGTTTTGCACAGTCTGTTGTGCAGATACAGTAATCATATAAGAGTAGAGATTGTAACTAGACATGGGCAAAAACCAAAAAAAAAAACTCGAACCACGTGATTCGTGGTTCATCACTGTTCCACGAACTACAAACCACAAACTTCCACGAACTTGTACCAGTTCACGAACTGGTTCGTGGTTTGTAGTTCATGGAATTCAAACACCCAGCACCAGCTCCTGGTGGCAGGAGAATGGGGCTGTAAATTTCACACACCTCTCAGTGGCGCCAGCCTCTCTGGGGCTAATGAACGCTCATGACCCGCACGAACCAGGCCTGAAAAAGTCGTGGGGGTTCGTTAACACATGGCTCCACCAACTGCGTGTTAACGAACCATGTAACGGCCCAGTTCATGCATTTTTTTGGGTCATAATTCAATTCGTGCCCACCTCTAATTGTAACTTCCCTCTTTACTTTGCAGCCTATGCACGGCATTCCATTTATTATTTTCATCATTTATAATAATATAGTTTCCAAGGATCTTATGACTTCTGGTAGTAGCTTTCAGACTAAGTGCAGTCTGTAAGAAGGGACAGAGATTGGCAAAGATAATTTTGGGGAGTTCCATTCCATTTGTAGTAAGTCTATTACAGCTATTACAACAGCACAAAAACTCACCAATGTTATGGCATCTTGAAGAAATAGGCACCTCTAAAAGGCCGCTCCTGAAATTGTGTGTTGTTTAGGAAAGGGGCAGAAGGAATGCAGAGCACAATATAATGAAATCTTACACAATGCTTGATAAAGCAGCATCTATGAAACCTTACAATTGCAAAGAATGTCATCATGCTTTTGAAGTACTTGAAAGATAAGGAATATTTTCAATAGTATGTCAAGGAAATGACGTACAAGTACTTTTAGGCATCTTGCATTAACCTCCACAGCAAGCTCTCTGGAAACACAACTTATCTTCACATAGCAGAGAGGACATATTGTTAGATCCACTTATTTCTAATATTCACTAAAGCTATAGCAGTTCAGGAACCTTATACATAATATTTTAGGACCTGGTAGGCAAAGTAAAAAATATTGAAGAGTGAAATAGCAGTTTCTGTCAATCAAATAGCTTTTCTTTCTGTCCGCACTTGATTCCCATAGCCATCACCTCTGGAATATCTACCTGATTTGGTTTCGTTTTCTCGGCCATGTCGGATGCTCCTCTCCGCAGGTCCGGGAGGAAGCGCCTGAGCAGCCTGACCGGGCGGCTGATCTGAGAAGATTAGCCCCCAGGACTCCCAGTGAGGGAGGCAGGGTCCAGGACGCGGCGGGAAGAGCCCCCTGAAATCGATGCGGGGGTAAATTGCCCGTTTGTCCCTATGGAGGCTGGCAGACGTGTGCGGCACCTTGAGTGCTGCCAGGCCATGGAAAACGGCAAAGAGCAGAACTAGGCAGAAGCCTGTAAGTAAGCGAATCCCTTCTGTTATTTCAAGCGCATGCGAAGGAGTGGTGGGATCTGAAGCTAAGAAGGCTCGTTCTTCCCCCTCACTGAGTTTCAGAATTTGGTTGGCGGTCCCCCCCCCCCTAAAATGGCAGCGAAAAAGCAGAGTCCCGCTTTGGGCAAGTCAATTTTGGCTGCCCTGCAGGGGAAAGGAGAGTCGCTCGAGGACTTGGTGAAGAGGTCGGTTATCGAAGCCATAAAGCCCTTTGTTGACAAGCTGAATGAAACAGATCAAAGGGTGGGCTTAATTGAGAGCGAAGTGAAAACCATTAAGGAAGCAGCGGGGGGGGGGCAGAGAAGTCTGCCCGGGAAAATGTGTCACTCGTGAGGGCAACGAATAAAGAGTTAAAGCTGGTGGAGAACCAGCTGATCGGGCTACAAGTGGAACGAACACAGATAATTTTGCGCCTCCAGAACGTGAAAGAGGAGGAAAATGAGGATTTATGGGGTCTGGCCTCGGAGCTATTGGCGACACCTGCGAAGGCAACTAAAGAAGAGCGCCATTTTGGAAGTCTGTCGGGCTTCTTCAAAATATGCAACGAAGCGTCAGCTGCCTCACGAGATCATCATCGATTTTTCATCTAAAAGGATCCGAGACACTATCCTATACAACTCATACAATGCGGATCGGGACTTTCTGGGTAATAAAGTCAAGATACTGAAGGACGTCCCATTTTTAGTTCGGAAAAGAAGATTTAAGTATAAAAAGCTCGCAGCTCTTCTGAGGAAACGTGGAATAAAGTACAAATGGCTATTTCCGGAAGGTCTTTGGTTCAGTTATAAAGATCAAGCTTACAAGATAACATCAGAAGATCAACTAAGGGATTTTGAGGACAAAAATCAAGAATTTCAGCAAGACACCAAGCAAGAAGAAAAGGCGAAGTCTGAAGGGGGGGAGGGGGAGGGAACGAGCACTGCGGCTGCAGTTGCTCAGAGAGAATTGCATCCGAGGCCCGGGGGGCGGGGAGGAGGAAGACTTAATTTAAATTGTAATTTGTATTTTGCAAGGTCAACCACTCCATCAATATCATACAAAGTTTTAATTTAATGGCAGTATGAAGGGAAAGCATAATGTGTAGTGTAGTGTTGTTATATGTTGCTGTTTTTTTCTTCTTTCCTTCCCCTGGCCCCTTTCTTTCCCTCTGTATTGTTAGTCAATGTAGCTGATAAAAAAAAATAAAAAACCTTAAAAAAAACCCTCTGGAATATCTACCTGAAGTCCACGTACAAGCAGTTCTTTGGCCTTAATTAGTCTGAACTTCAGACAGGTGATCTACGGAGGGAAGCAACAATAAAACTAGTGACATTTTTCAGGGTGAAGAGGGATTCCATACACCTAGGGCATTTCCACATAGGTTATCTACCCTGGGTTCAACGCTATTAGAAAGCAAATTATTTTTTCTTCTTTCTCACACCATCGTGGTGCATTTCTGCACCTCCCAAGATCTCCCAGCTTTCCTCCAGTCTGGAGTTTGGGGAAAGATTGCAGTAAAGCCTAAATGGCTTCTGCGTGGGTTGGAAAATTTGGATTTCCCCTCCCACATAGCAACCATTTTCTCTGACCTTGTCCCTGTGGCAGCCATTTTCTTCCTCCATCACCACCAGGAGTCTGAACCGTGGAGCCAAGCTTGCTCTGGTAACAAAAAAGTGAGAGGTGATTTTTTTTTTAAATGCAGCCCTCTTATCCTACAACGCATCTCTTTTAAGAACAGAATTTTGGAGGCATGCTGGTGGCTATTGGCGAGAGGGGGAAATACTTTTGCATGAGTTCCTTCCAGTTGCATGAAGTTCCACTCCCATATCAACCAATGTAAGTGTGGAAAACAGAATGCATTTTATATTGATTGTCATGATACTTCCAGACTAGCTCTAAAAAGGCATCTTGAGCAGCCAGTCTTCATTCATCAAGAAAATATGGATCCTAATACCAAAAAACTATCCACCAACAGCCCTCCATTTAGACAAGGTACCGATCACACTGATACTAAGATACTGACAAATGGCCTTTCTACAATGAATTCTTTAAAATGCTTTTCAGGGTCTGTCAGCCCCAAACACCGTACCCTACTACTGGTGACATTGATTGAAAATCTCAGTAGGTGCTGTCATCCCTCTCAAGACTCCTGGAAAAGGAATATTTGAAGAGCAACTTTATTCCTCCCTCTGCTATCCCTCACACTGAATAATATAAACTTAATAGAAACGATAATACAGCCTAATTTACATCTTGGAAACTCAACTGCCTGACAAAAGATCATCCTCTAATTAAAGTTTAAATATCTTCTGACAAATTTGATAGGGATCAATACTGTCAAAGAACTGCTTCTCATAAAATAATTAGTTCACGTTAGAGCTATTATGAGTTAGCTGGAATTCTCAGAAAGGCCCTCGTGGACCACCAGTTACTATCTATCTGAATATCAATGCAGACAAAGTATAAAAGCTGGATATGGTGTCTTCAGAACAAACTTCTTTGACTATTTGGTTTTATGAGAGAAGGAAAGGAGACATATAAAGGAAACACATTTTAAAACAGTAAATCATGTAAATTCCAGTAGAGAGTTTCATGTATATTCAGGATTTAAAAAATTGTTCCTTAAAGGGATGTTAAAAATGGTCAAGATTAAAGTAAATTATCCTACTTAAGCCTGCAAAAGCCTCAGTATAAATCACTGTTTTTAAAATGTTGATGAAAGGCATATAAGGATTAACAATCTCACAGGTTTATCTAATATTTATAGGATATTTTTAAGCAAGAACAATTCGAGTATTTTTCAGGCTATTAATACTCGATGTTTTAAATAGTTATGGTGCCTGATACAGTAAGGTCAGTATAAAATTCATTTCTACTATGCATACAATGTGTCATGGTGATTTTGTACTTCACTTAACTGATCCTGTCAGTTTTTACAACAGCCGTCATTTCTTTAGGATACTGATAGATTGATTTTCCAAATATCCTTCCCCCCAGGGATGTATAGAACCTCCTGTAAGAATTCCACTGAGGGTCTTCCAAGTGAGGTCTGTCAAGTGTGGCATCCCACTAAAGACCCCCACACTCTGAACAGGAATCCAAAGAGGAGCTTCAACAACTATTTTACTTCTCCAGACACCATTTTAAAAAGGAGGAGTCAAGTTAGTTCCTAGAAAGTCCCATGAAGCATTTAAGATGAGAATCCCATTTAGAGGACATTTGAGGAAGCAACATGAATGCTTCCCCTCAATCCTTCTCAAAGTTACAATCACCATTTCTGCTATTATAGCTGGAAGATAATTGCATAGTATCTTATACAAATTAAACTTTCTTCTTAGAACGTCACCTGTATGGGGAAGGTGCCATCTTGCATGTGTGACCGTCTAGGCTACCTTCCAGAAAACAAATTGATTGCTCCCTTTTTGGTCCCAGTAAAGATGAGGTAGGTGATCTGTATTTGGCATATTTGGCTCCATCCCTCCAATCAAATCTAGAGAACAAAACCAGATGTGATATGGATCACTGACAGTTTGTAAAATGCACACTGTAGGCCTGTGCAGCCCTAGTTTGCACCACAGCTGCATGAAGAAAGGAGAAGTGGTTTAATCCTTCAACTTGACCTCAGTTTTGCTCAGAAAAAGTAGGCTCCTCTCTTGTCTAGCAGCATTTGCTAAAACCAGTGTCTGGTAGCAAAACTGAGAAGAAGTCAAAGGGTTAACCATACCTTTCTCTGCATGGCCCCAATGCAAATTGGGGCTGCAGAAGCCTGCAGTGTGCATTTTACAGTTGAATGGAGATTTGTCTTTGACCTAAATCAGCCACTGGGATAGCAATTTTATAAATCCCAACTTCATTTATACCCCACCTTTCTCCCCAATAGGGACCTGAGGTTGCTTACAGAATTCTCTTCTCCTCCAGCTTATCCCCACAAGAACCCTGTGAAGTAGGTCAGGCTAGGAGTCTTTGACTGGCTCGAGGTCACTTAGCAGATTTGGGCCGATCCTTCACTTACATACAGCCTGCTGAAAATAAGCATTTAAATTCTGTAGGCATGGGAAAATAACAATATAGTATTAAGATCTTGCTTCATTGGTTTCATTAATATATTTAATGTTGCCAATGTGTGTCTTTCTTAGCTGCTGTTTTCATCCATATGATGGATGACAACCTCAGTCTGCAAGATTTGATAGGTCCAATTAGAAAATTAATGAATTAAAGCTTCCGATCAGTGGATGCTATTTAGTGTAAATCAGTGTGAAATATAAACACTTATCAGCAAATTTGTTTCTTTCAAAAGGCTGTTTTGTTTTTGGTGTTACTATGAATGGAGATGAAAAGGCAAGTATCAAAGCTGGCTTTTCTTCTGGCAATGAATAGTAGTATTTATTAAATTGTACATGATTGTCTGGACTAGACACTGACAGGGCTCATTTCAAGGGGGAACACACAGGAACGCAGTTCTGGCAGTTCCCCAAAGAGGTCACATGTCATGTGGCCCCACCCACCTGACTCTTGGCCATTTTGGGCCTGTTTCAGCCAGGATTGGGGCCAAAACAGCCCAGATCGGGCCTCTGACAGGTGGTGAATCATTCTCCCACTCTGCAGAGGCCCAATCCTGACCATTCTGGGCCTCTTTTGGCCATTTTCAGCCCCTTTTTGCCATTTTGGGCCCAATTTCGGCCCTAAATGGCCAGGATTGTGTCCAAAATGGCCAGGATAGGTGATGTCAGGGGGTGTGGCATATGCAAATCAGTTATGCTAATGACACACTTCCGCTGATGGCAAGGGGTGTGGCATATGCTAATGAGTTATGCTAATGAGTTATGCTAATGTGTTCCTCCAGCTCTTTTTCTACGAAATGACCCCTGGACACTGATATTGAAATGTCGTGAGTGAATGCAACATATGTCAAGCTACCCACTACAATCTACTGAAAGCTCCTGATTTTCCTCGGGAAATACACAAAATACAGAATCTGGGGAACAACAATAAATTACCAATCAATTGAAAGTTAATTTTTTGTTATATATATTTTTTACTTGTGCAAAGTGCTGAAGTGCAAATGCATATATATCAATTCAAAATACAGTTATGAACAATAATAATGAGGTAGTCTGTCAATCCAGAAGTAATTACGATATATATAATCTCAACTGGTGGATGGAGAGTATGCAAGGATGGGGAGAAACATCCCGCTTGAGATGAAATTCAGACCATCAGTCCAAAGATGGAGCCGGAAGTGCCAAGGAACACTGCCGACGGGCTTATGCACAAATTTCCATTTCCCATTTCATTCTTACTTCTTCTTGGGCATAATTCAATGGACTATGATGGAAGTTATTATACAATATTAATTAATAAATTATTTCTTATAAAACATAGCATCTTGTATAGTAATTCATATGCATACTCACTGGTCACAGGCATCTCTCCTCACACCCCACTCAGTTGGAAATACAATGAAGGCTCAAAATGCAATGAGGTGTCAGATACAGCTAACAGAAAACAACCCCGTATCTCAATAAAATGCCTTGGGCCATATCATTAGGACAATTAGGATCTACCGTTTCCTTAAAGGGGTCTAAACCACATAATAAATGTGTATGATCCAGTACACCAATTGATATTCGTTCATATAAATACATACATATAATATCTACATACATATAAATACCTTCATATAAAATACATTCATATATAAAATACATTCATATACAAACAGAGCAACATGATAAATATTTTTTATATGTATGGTCGTAGAAGCAATGCTTGCCAGAAACCTGAGGACCATAGGTCTCTCCAAAGACACAGTGGGCTATATGCAGTCTCTCTAAACCAAAATTAATTCCCCTAGCCTAGAAAGCAAGATGAGTCTATCGAAAGATTCAGACCACTGGGTGTTAAACTCTTGAGCTCGAAGATCCACTTAGATTCCATTTGTAGCAATTTCTTAGACTGGTCTGTGCTGGAAGGTGCATCTATCACCTCTAAAACGGAAACCTGCAAGTCATTAATGTTCCTATGTTTAGATAAATAATGTTCTACTAAAGGAGCCTCTCTAATGTTGTTTCTTATACATGAGAGGTGCTCCTGAATGCGTACTCGCAATTGACGGGTGGTACTACCAATATAGTTAAGTCAGCAGCTACACTGTATAATGTAAACTACATTGGCTGTCTTACATGTTGAGAAGCCAATAGTTAAGCCTTTCCTATCTGGTAAAATGGTGTCAAGTCTAACCATCAAGTGGCATACGGTGCACTCTCCACAAGGAAAATGTCCCATTGGTAAAGAACGCACAGGAGCCGGTTGTTGATATTCAGATCTAATGAGAATGTCTTTCAGGCTTCTTGTGTGTCTGTACCCAGTAGTCGGAGGATCTTCACATCCACCGATGCCACTTACCAAATGCCAATGTTTTTTGATTATTCTGCTTATAGGACCTGCCATGGAAGTATATTCTAGTGCCCACTTGATTCTAGAATCAATCTGGCACACTCTTGGACGAAGAAGCGTCTTGCGGGGTGTATTCTCCACTCTCCTAATAGCTGGCAATCTGACACTTTCCGGATACCCCCTTGAGGCAAAGGCTAAGTCCAAATGTTTCCTTGGGAAATGACAAAGAAGCCTTGGTCACATCTCCACATAGACTTTTGCTGACCCTTTCCAGGGCAAAATGTTCCTAATTATTGCGCATTCCTTTTCAAAATGGCTTGAAGTAGCCGTTGTCCCAGCCCTAACTTCAAACACTGATGTCAAAGTTCTCCATCAACTTTTTTGCAACTCACTGAGTACGCAACAATGCCGCTAAAATCAGTTTAATGTGATAACTTGAATGGAACATGGGAGGATAAAATCAGTAACCCTGGGGCAATTCACACCTCCTTTGTGGGTCTGATGTACAAATTTAGACAGGGCAGGACAACGTTCCTAAATATGAGTTGTGGGGTTGTTTGGATCTGATAGAATTTAGGGGGTCAAAAACTCTATATGAGGATAGCATGGGAATTCGCTTTATCCTAAGTGACTCAAAAAGCTGTTCCGCTAACTAAGAATGAGGCAGATGTTATTGCCTGAATAGAAATGGAGATGGAAAAGGGGAGTGACTCTGGAAAAGTCCATTTACTTCAAACCATTGCATTTCCCATGCAAGGGAAAATGGGGTCATGCCTTTGGAGCACTGCCTTCCCCAGAATCCACCAGTAGTTTGAAGTCCCGTACACAGAGCTGGATCATACACGACAATCATTTTTTTTTAATAATACCCACTCTGTATATCTCAGTGAGGAATGGGGCTGCCCAAGGGTACCAGCCTCCCTAAGACAAATACACATTCCCTGGGGTTGTATTAAAAGCAGTGTCATAGCATTTCACAATATGGATGCTGTGATGTCACAGTGGCAATAGAATGTTACAGCATTATAATGCTACAAGAATTACCAAGAGCCAGTATGATGTAGTGGTTAAGAGCAGCAGGACTCTAATCTGGAGAACTGAGTTTGATTCCCCACTCCTCCACTTGGGTCAGTCACACTCTTCCAGAGCTCTCTCAGCCCCACTCACCTCACAGGGTCATTGTTGTGAGGGTAATAACAACATACTTTGTAAACTGCTCCAAGTGAAGGGCAGTATATAAATCTGTTGTTGTTGTTGTCATTGTCATTGTCTTCATTGTTGTCGTCGTCATCATCATCATTTTTGATGTGCAGGAAAAGGCACACCATTCCTTCCAAGTGGTATGCTTAGGTGCTTGCACTGTGTTCTTCCCCAAAATACTAGAATAAAACAGTTTTGGAAGAGAGTGCACTGAGGATGGTTGAAACCTGTAAACAGGAGGATTATGGCCTAACTCCCCAAAATTATATTGTTCTAGTATTGAAACTAAGGCATGGAAACAACCTAACATTACAAACAACCTAATGATAACATTACAATAAAAATCGTAAAGCAGCCTCCAGGTATGCACATGCATGTATCCTATACATGTAGATCCTAGGCACTAGTTCCTTGGGGATCTTTTAGCCCTTGTAGGTACAGACTCAGGAAGGCTGAAGGAAGAAAGGAGAAAGTTACAGACACTTAACCAGATAGTAACTTTATTTATTATCCTAACCAAGAACACATAATAGCAAAGAAGAGAAAAGGGGAGCTTCCAAATCAAGATAAGTTTCAGGCAGTAAACACACTCATAGCACTTCTAAGCACCTCCATGGTAAAGCACAGTAGCAATACCCTTGTGGTAGTCAGAAGTATTGAATAAGCATTGAACAACAACATCTCATTGCAAATCCTTAGTGTGCAATTCGAATTATTACTCAAAACATAAATGCACTCCGCCCCTTATGTGATTGGTCCATTGAAAACCACTGGAAATGGGAGGTGTGTGTTTGCTGCCAGGAGAATGCAAAAGAGTAGGTGGGAGAGGAAGGTCAGAAGGTGTCCCTAATTAGGAGTGAGACACTGGGAGTGGGGGAGCTAGAGCATAGCAGATAGACAGAGGTTGTGAAGGGAGTCAGGGAGGTCAGAGGGGAGAAGCAGGGAAGGAAAAAGATTTGGGGACTTAAAATAGTAGGATACCTTAAGTCCTTCTTATAAATTTATTTCTGACTACTGCAAGGTGACTGCAAATTGGGAATGGTCAGACCTCTCATGGGGCAACCTGGATGACCGATACCATTGACCAGAGTCCCTTGTAGGGTTCTTTGGGGAAAGATGAAAGTGTCTGCACATTGTACTTAGCCTGCACATTGCATATAGCCTGATTACAATTCTCTGGTTTATAACTAGAAATGGGCATGAACCAAAATATGAACCAAAATTAAGCACGAACCAGGCTGGTTCATGGTTCACGAAACATGGTTCATCAGATCCTATTTCTGACAAACCACCATGAAGTTTAGGCTAGTTCGTTTGGTTCAATTTTTTTTTTGGTTCATCACTGCAGACAGCCTGGTGCCAATCAATTAGTTTCCTAGGCAACAAGGGATGGACTTCCTGCAGACCTTCTTCTGACCCAGAAGTGAATGTCTGCTGGCCTGGAAGTGACCTTCTGCTGACCCAGAAGTGATTCACAAAAAGTTCTCCTCCGCTGTCCCTGAAATAAGTAGTTTATTTTGAATTCAATTGTCCCATTTTATTTTTGACAAGCTGTCAGCCAATCAGCGACATCTCATTTTCCAAAAAGGATCAAAGCAGACTCTGTATATCTTGTACCCAGCTTCCAACAAAAGAGCTCAATTGGCCTTTAAAGATGTAAAATGTGACAAGTAAACTTCACACTGCTTCTAAGAGTTTGAGTATGTAAATCAGATTTTAGAAAGATGCTGCCCGGACCCTTCATGGTGGGGTTTTGCAGAATACACTGAAGTGAATTCTCTAGATTTAAATGTCACATTTTGAAGTGCTGAGCTCTGAGGTTGATCCCCAATCCTAAAGATATTTTTGAAGTAGTTATCACAGATGACAATGAGATTACTGCACGAAACTGAAACTTTGACAGACACCTACTACAATAAAGTGATAGCAATAATGCTTCTTTCTTTAGGTGAGATATGTCTCTTCTTGAGGGATGGAAGGTAAAAGACAGAAATAGAATGATAAAATAAAATATGCAGTTAGAGTTATCCCATATGTGGTCCATCCTGGCTGATTAATGAAATGAAGGCCATGCTATAGCCCTTCTGAAAAGCATATAGTTTGGACTTTGACCTCTTTCTAGGGAGAGGGAATTCTGCAACTGCAAGGTGCTTTGATCATCAACGTGGTACATGACTGGTACATTAAGGAGGGAACTCTCCATGATGGATGCAAGATATAGCAATGTAACGTAATGTAACTAATGTAGCAATGTAACTAATCATAATGTATCACGTTGGTTTACTTTCCTTTTTGTTTTTATCCTTTTCTTCACAGGCCAGACAGACAAGCACCAGAATAATAGAATAAATGTTTCTGAATATTATCGACTGGTTAATAGTTCAGGTACATCTCAATCCAACTCTCTCTTTCTCCCCATCTTAACATGTGGTAAGTGATCCTATGTTACAGGGAAGATGCTAACCTGGTGACACCATTTTGAATGGCACACTTGTGTTACACATCCTCTGTATTTTCATCCATCAGAAACATGTCCTGTCACCCTTTGGTGTGCGGGGTTCCCCAAGGGGCGATACTCTCCCCGATGTTATTTAACGTCTATATGCGCCCCCTCACCCAGTTGGTGCGGAGGTTTGGGCTGGGTTGTCATCAATACGCGGATGACACCCAACTTTTTCTGTTGATGGACGGCCGGCCAGACACGGCCCCAGACAATCTGGCCAGAGCTTTGGAGGCTGTGATGGCATGGTTGAAACAGAGCAGGCTGAAATTGAACCCAGTGAAGACGGAGGTCCTGCAGCTGGGACAGGGGCTGCCAGATGATGGGATCCAGTTCCCTGCCCTGGATGGGACACCACTGGCAACTTTGCCAGTGGTAAAGAGTCTGGGTGTGCTCCTGGATGCCTCCCTATCGATGGAGGCCCAGGTCATGGTGGTTGCCAAGTCTGCATTTTTCCATCTTCGTCAGATCAGGCAACTTGCCCCCTACCTGATGCCCCAGGACCTGGCTACAGTGATCCATGCAATGGTCACCTCCAGGCTAGATTACTGTAACTCACTCTACGCTGGGCTACCCCTGGGCCTGATCCGGAAACTACAACTGGTTCAGAATGCAGCGGCGCGGGTCCTGACTGGTATACCTTACCAGTCACACATCAAACCTGTCCTGCGCCAGCTGCACTGGCTTCCAGTTGAATTCCGAATCAGGTTCAAAGTGTTGGTTCTTACCTTTAAAGCCCTGAGCGGGTTGGGACCAGCATATCTTCGCGACCGCCTCTCCCTGTACATTCCCTGGAGATCGCTTCGATCAGCGAATACATATTTATTTGTGGTCCCCGGCCCTAAGGAAGCCTGCCTCGCTTCAACCAGGGCCAGGGCCTTTTCAGTCCTGGCCCCAGCCTGGTGGAATGCTCTGTCAATGGAAACCCAGGCCCAGCGGGACATATTATCGTTCCGCCAGGCCTGTAAGACAGAGCTGTTCCGGCAGGCATTCGGTGATTGAAGGGGGCGGTGCCATGTCGGCCTCCCACCTTTTGGGGTGGGGGAGGGTTCTCCCCAACACTGCACTTTGTTAATTTGTTTTATTGTTTGTATATTGATTTTAGTTCTTGTTTTTATCGATTTTAACTGTTCACCGCCAAGAGCCCCTGGGGATGGGCGGTATATAAATTGAAATATAAATAAAATAAAAATAACAAATGTAATAAAAACTTGGTGTGGTGATAAATTTTCACCAGATTCGCATCTATTAGAAAATATGCGCAGCTCTCCAGAATCACAGAAGAATTCTTTGGAACACACTTTCTCTGATGTCTGGTATATTCACAAAAGGTGCTTTTTAGTTGCTGTGCCTCAACTTGTTCTTGTTTGGGGTGCACTAAAAACACAGTGTGTCTGAAACTTTATAAGGCGTCCCACTGCTGTGCAAACTATATAACTCTGTTCTCCCAGTTTAGGATGATGAACTCACAGTCTGTGGCTCTGATTGTTTCAAAGTAGCATGAAATGAAATTGTGTAGCTGAAGAACTTCAGACAAGTTTGGAACATTAGCATTCAAGCTCTGCGTGCATCAAAAACATCTATCAGTGCGCACATTGTCTTGCCACGCTTGTTCATATATGGTAATGCATTCTATATAATTAAAAGGATATTATTTGTCTATACTGATGACTGGTTTTTCAATTCCATGGTTGGTCTGACAACCATTTATGTTTATTTTACTCAATGATGGTTGACAACATTTCAGTAAGTTTACATATTCATTCACATGTTCCTGTCCTATAATGATTCAGTAAATGTCTAGGTTATTTGTTTTCCTTTAATTTTTGGAGCATTCATAGACCCAAAAAGGGATGTCTGTGGATGAACTAGGACAGCTAAGTCATACGAGAGTATCTTCTGTCTGCTTACTTCTTTCCAATTATGCCCCAAAGTATCATGTCCTTATATGCAAGGAAACCTGGTGAATATAGTGTGTTTTTCTGCATTCTTCACAGAATACTCTTCTATGAGATCCCGGGCTTTAGCCACTCGCTGTTAGTCTGAGGTAAAAGGCAACCCCATCACACTTTTCTTTTTTCCCATATGGGAAAAATGGCAAACATGAGGGGAAAGACAAATACTTGCAAAACTACTAGGGCTTGCAGTTTATTAAGGTGTTCTCTAGTTTGCTGAGAATATTGGGCGAGAGAGAGAAAGGGATGAATTTGAAACTATGGAGATTATTTGAAAATACTAGTACCCCTGGTGACTCTGTTGACTGGTGGGAGGAAAAGATGTTGCTCTTATTTAATTGTACTAAAAATATCAGCCTGTTTATTTTCATTCCATAGAACAAATAATAATAACAACATTCAATTTATATCCCACCCTTCAGGATGACTCAACACCCACTCAGAGTTGTTTACAAAGCATGTCATTATTATCCCCACAACAAAACACCCTGTGAGGTGAGTGAGGCTGAGAGAGCTAGAAGCTGTGACTGACCCAAGGTCACCCAACTGGCTTCAAGTGGAGTAGTGAGGAATCAAACCTGCTCTTAACCACTACACCAAACTGGCTCTCTCAACTAACACCCTATATGTGCATGCACTGGAACCAAGTAGTAGTAGTGATGCAGTACTCCAGATTGCAGGTAAAAATTGGCTCTGCCCTCCCATCAAAATGCCTTGCATATAGAAATCTAGTTTATTAAGGAGAAAAATTCAACCTAATCTTATCCTTATCAAGCTTTTAAAAATCTGTGTGTGTGTGTGTTATGGAGCAACACCGGAACATAAAAAACTTCTACCGGTAGCCTCAAGTGATAGGGCACAAGGAAAGTTTTTTCTCAATGTTCTGTTGAGCCTTAGTGGGAACTTTCGAGAACCCTTATTCCACAACCCCTCTCTTTCATCTGCATAGCCCCTCCCTGGTAGTAAGCCACTTTGTGTCCCCAGTGGGGAGAAAAGCAGGATAAATAAATGAGAGGACAAAGAACAATCCTCAGCCTCAGGCTCTAACCAGACAAGATGCTAAGAATTCTGTGATCAGACCTTACTCACATAGTTTAAACAGAAATAGCAGCCATGCAGGACTTTGATTCAGCTTGGGGCAGGTGAGGGGAGTAGAATGGTGGTATAACTCTTCAGAGCCTGCATAGTTTGGCAGATCAAACCCACTCCCCGAATTAATACCTTTGGAAGGCAAATGATAGACCCTTATATTTGTTCAACATTGTTCCTTTTAAGGCTATTAATGCCAGGAGGACATGTTAACTAATGAAACCATAGAGGCATTGCCATGCCTCAGGTGGGGTGAGCCACCTTATGCTGCCACCACTCTGGGATTTAGGGTCCCTTGGGAAGGCCCAGAGTACCCTCCCAACCCTTCTGACCACTGTAGCTTGACCAATAAACAGGCGTGAGGACCCAGCAGAGTAACAACAAACAAAATAGTTTATTTACAAGGAGGTCAGTTAATCAAACAACAAACAAACAAGCAAACAAGGTGCATTAGCAAATATAGATGGGTGAAAGTAAAATAACAGAAGGCCCTAACACGACTGAACTCACTGTCCCTCTGTCTGCCAGGCCTGTCTTCTCACCCTACCTGGATAAGGGCCTCTCCCCCTACCAGAAACCTCCTCTGGCCTGCTCCCTGGGAGAAAAGAACTCAGGCTTTTTCCCTCCCAGACTTATATAGCACTAGCCCCCTGTGTTCTGATTGGCGCCAAAACAGCCCAGGGGCTCCTAGGAATTGTAGGCAGGCCTACTCCCACTGCTAACAGGCTTCTGAGGCCTTGCTAGGCCTTCCTGGCACAGCCAGATCATGACAGGCATGGAAGAGTTCGATCCGCTCTCCCCTACACTGAATAGCCCCAGTCCATACTGGCTACCTACCTTCACGTCTAAGGGCCAGAGGTTGGCTGCTGGGTTTTTTTCCCCACAAAAGGATCAGCCATGGCTACAATGTGGGGTTTCGCAAAACTGGCCAATCAAATAACATTTGTTTCAAAAACTGGGGGGCATGTCCCCCAATACAGTAAGTGTGATGAGGAGAGATCACGAAAAAGCCATGGTGCTTGGCTGGCATTTTGGGTTGCCATAGGAACCTCAAAGTTGTGTAATGGGTTTCCCCCCACCCCTCGTATCTGTGGGACTGCCTCTCACCATATGTTCCCCAGAGGATACTTAGGTCAACTGATAAACAGCTATTGGTGGTCCCTGGTCCCAAAGATGCTCTCCTGACCTCAACTGGAGCCAGGCCCTTTTTGGTCCTGGCATCTAACTGGTGGAACTCTCTATCAGTGGAAACCAGGGCCTGGCTGAATTTACTATCTTTCCACCGGGCCTGCAAGACAGAGATGTTCCACCAGGCATATGGTTGAGGTTGGGGCTAGGTGGGCTCCTTTTGTGCTGGTCTCCTGTTGAGTGGAGAATGCAGCTCCCTCCTCCCGATTGTCTGCTGACCCACCTAATAGGCATGCCATCACCCATACCATGGGTTGTACTAGATTGGGGTTCGAGACATGGGTTGCTGTTAAAAGTTGCTGCTTCTTGCACTGATTTTTATGGTTTAAATGTTTTAATGTAACTAATATATTTAATGGATTTTAATGTGATTTTGATTGTTGTTACCTGCTCTGAGCCCATTTGTGGGGACAGCAGGCTATAGATTTAATGAAATAAATGAAATTTTAAAAATATTAGGAATCCTATTAGGAATCTCTCAGGGTCTTTTCTAGTCAGACCCTAATTTGGAAGGTATTGGTTGAGAGCTCAGGCATAGAATTTTCTTATCATTGCTCAAGATATTTGTCTGTTATCTATTAACTACTTTACATGAAGCCTAACATCTGCTTAAGCATGAGTAGGGAGGCTGTAGCAGGAGTCTTTTTGCCCTCTAGCCCTGGCTTTCCTCTGCTGCCCAGTGCAGCAGTGGGAGAAACATGGTGAGGAAATGGATACAGACATGATATCATGGCATCAATTTGAATGCCCTCAGCCCCCCAACAGCTCTAGGCCATGTGTGAATGGTTTATTTAAATGAATGCAAGCCTCCACGTTCCCATATTATTTTAAAGTTGATATTGTTTAAGACCAAGGTGTTGGTTGCCAGGCTCGTCATGTGGGGACCTGGACAAGTTGAATTAACGGCTTTAATTACTGGAGAACGTGTTTGTGTGACTGCAAGGCCTTGTGAAGAAGGCACATGTTTCTGTCTGGCCTTCATTCCTCCATACTCTAGGCAGGGTTCTAATCACATCTGTGAGGTCTCCAAACACCTGGCTCTATGTTATCGCAGCGTTTCTAGTGCAGCCTGATTCCCTGACTGTGTGTTTATAAATATAATTCCTCTTCTTCTTGTCTCCTTAAACTACAAGGAGTTTTCTTCCTGCTGTTCTCTAGGCAAATCAAAGAGCACAACTAAACAGAGTGGGAGGTGGATATCCTCATTTTAATTCTTCAGCTCCTGGAAATTTCTTGGCTCCAGCGCTCACATTTCGTTCACCACAGGCAAATACGTTTCATTCCCTGGATCGTTGTAATTTTCTGCAGATACACTGAAGAGCCTGTCAATCACTATACAGTGTTGGGGCACAGTACATAAACAACATTTTTTCATAAATTAATCTTCTCTTCAGCTTAATTGCTTTGTGTGTATCTCTTACCAAGAGAATGGGAGAGGGTTTGTCTTTTGTTTACTAACGAAGGGACTCTTAGTTTGAAAGACGGCTATTGTTGGCACACGTTCTCCAGAACAACAGGCTCAGACAGTGAAAGATAAGCTTTCATTATTCACTTCTAGTCCCATTCATTTGCTTGCTTTTACCAAGGAGCCTAATCTTTCTCTTTCTTAGGAAAATGATGGGCTATGGGGTGTATGAGCTATCCACGGAAACTACGTGAAATTTCTTTTTCTTTACCCCAAAGAACCCTCAAGAATAAAAGTAGTATATCATGTTAGACAGGTATTGCCAAGCACCAGCTGTAGGGACTGAGACATCCTAGCATCTATGAAAACCACTACTTATGGGCTCGATCCTTGCCCAACCTGGCTGTTAACATCAAGTAAGGACCATATAAGTGAACCACTGAGATTCATTATAAATCAGTCGCTAACTCAGGGCTCATTCCACCGGCCACTCAAACAGGTGGTGTCCATCCACTAATTAATAAACCATTCCTAGACAAAACTGATGTGGCCAATCATCACCCAGTCTCTAATCTGGGCAAAGTGATTGACAGAGCAGTAGCTGACCAACTCCAGATTTTCTTGGAAAACTCTAGCACTCTGGACCCTTTTCAGTCAGGTTTCAGACCAGGGCATGGGACAGAGACAGCACTAGTAGTGTTAGTGGATGATCTCCATCTGAATATAGACAAAGGGAATGCCTCCTTATTACTCCTCCTAGATCTGTCTGCAGCCTTTAACACAGTAGACCATGCCATCCTGTTGAAGTGCTTAGAAACAGAAGTGGACATCAAAGGATGTGCCCTAGACTGGTTTCAATCGTTTCTCATGGAACGGACTCAAAGAGTTGCCATTGGAGATCAGCTATCTCCAGAATGGGAACTATCTTGTGGGGCTCCACAGGGTGCAATCTTATCTCCCACGTTATTCAACCTCTACATAAAACCTTTAGGAGAACTCATTCGCAGCTGTGGAGTGGGATGTCATCAATATGCAGATGACATGCAACTCTATGTCTCGCTATCCAGGTCCCCAAGTATGCAGTAGGAATGTTAGGTTGCTGCCTGACAGCTGTAGTGAAATGGTTGGCAAACAATAAATTGAAATTGAACCCAGACAAACTGAAGTGATGCTTGTTGGAAAAGCAGAGATCCCCACGTTCGATGGAGTTCATCTGACCCTTGCAGACTCAGTTAAGAGCCTAGGGCTTATACTGGATCCAGCACTACTTCTAGAAAAACCAGTTAAAGCAGCTGCAAAAAATGTTTACTACAATCTCAGTCTAGCCTGGAAGATGGCTTCTTACCTCGACACGGCTGACCTGGCCACCTGCATCCATGCTATGGTAACATCAAAACTTGACTATTGTAATGCACTATACATTGGTCTCGCATCTAAGTTAACTAGGAGGCTCCAATTGGTGCAAAATGGTGCAGCTCAACTGTTAGCAGGAGCGAGCAGGAGCATGAACATCACTCCCATCCTACAGTCACTCCATTGGCTACCTATCAGTTACCATGTTCAATTGAAGGTATTGATTATTACATACAAAGCTCTTCACATCCTTGGCCTAGCATACCTATGGGACCGCCTGCCTCCCTATGTCTCTCAATGGCAGCTTCACTCTTTTCTTGCAGATGCCAGCCTGCACATGGCCAAAATCAACAGCAGGCCGCACATGGGCTTTCTCTGTGGTGGCCCCTACCCTATGGAACGGCCTGCCTGAAGAGGTCAGGAGAGCCCCCATGCTCCTGGATTTCCACAAATTATGCAAAACCAAATGATTCAAAAACGCTTTTTACTCAGATAGGAGGGAAGTATTGTAGGGAGGGGGTCCCAGATGCTTCACTAATGAGTTAGGGACCGTAGACTTCATCACTATGTTGCTTTGACTGTGTACTCCTATGTAATTCCTGTGCTTCATGTTATCTAATGTAAGTCCTAGAATTGATTATGTTCTGTTTCAGCAATTCTTCAAGTATGTATTGGATCCTTGCTAATGTTATGTCTTTACTAGAAACAAAGCCCATTGTGAGAAAAAATACAATGGGATCTAGAAAGGGGAGAGCAGGTAGGCAGGCATTTCCTCTTCCACTGTCACTGATCCTGGCCAGTGAAGGAGAGGAGTGGGCATTGCCACCTGCTTTACACCTGATCTCAGCAACATGAAGGGGTGGTCGGCTTTGCTACCTGCTACATGTCTGATACAGACCAGGTAAGGGGGGCAGCCATTGCCACCTGCTCCACTCCTGATCCCAGTCGGATGAAGGGAAAATTTTTTATGGAAATATCCTTGACACTGTGTGGAAATGTCCTTGACAGTGATTGTACTAATCTCACACTATGTATTCCGCCTTGAGTCTCACTGAGAAAGGCAGACTACAAATGACATTAATCGATCGATCGATCGATCGATCGATCGATCAATGATTGATTGATTGATTGATTGATTGATTGATTGATTGATTGATTGATTGATTGATTGATTGATTGATTGATTGATTGATTGATTATTTTTGGGGATATATCGATTATTTAAATTTCAATTTAGGAAAGTAAAGTAAGCAAAGAAAAATAGCATATGAAAAATTCATCCCTAACTCTAACCTCTTCACTGTTGTCTCTAGGTTTTAGAATCATAGAATTATAGAGTTGAAAGGGACTTCTAGGGTCATCTAGTCTAACCCCATGCACAATGACGGAAATTCACAACTACCTCCTCCTCATGCCCATAGTGATCCCAGGATCCCTGGCAAAAAGCATCCAGAATCTCTAACCAAACTGGCCGGGAGAAAACTGCTTTCTGACACCAAAGTAGCGATCAACATTACCCTCGGCATGTAAGAAGGGGCCACAAGAACTAAGCATTGATGTAACCCTTCCTGTCCTCCCTCTCATGATCTGCCTAGGTTCACAGAATCAGCCTTGCTGCCAGATGGCCATCTAGCCTCTGCTTAAAAACCTCCAAAGAAGGAGAGTCCTCCACCTCCTGAGGAAACCTCCCAAGGATTTCTATATCAACCTGAGCAGGGTTGGCAAGCAGGCAAGCAAGGCCATCCCAATGATTGTGGCACCCTAGACAAGGGCAAACAAGGTGTCCCACCCCCACAGAGAGGCAGCAAGCCAGTGCCCACCCTCCTCACCTCTCCCCATGCCATGGCAAAACAAGAAAACCCTGGGCACACTCTTTGCCTACCTCCATGCCATGGGGAGGTTAGAAAATGCCACCTGTCTTCCTTGCTTCCCCCTTGCCATGAGGAGGTGGTAGGAAGTGGGAATATGTCACATGACTTCCTCTCTCTCAGTAGCCAGAGCATTGGTTTCCTTCAGGGCAGGTAGGGCAAGTTCTGCCCCCAATAGAGGGAGGGAGAAGGTCTTCCATGGTCCACCAGGGCCCAGGATGCCTCCCCATTGCTGCCTCTGGGTGAGCAAATGGGGACATCCAGTCTTTTGGGAACCCTAGGAAATTGCCTAGGGCTGCCTGGTGGACAAGTCGCCCCTGTAGGCAAATCTAGCTACATCCCTTCCCCTTTCGGTTACAAATAGAGATACATAGCAGGAGACATCATGGTAATTCCTTCTGTTACTTACCAACTCTTAACAGGTGGGTGAGGGAAAAGGGTGAGGGCAAGAGGGTGTCTGTACCAGCATCATGCACCAGTGAGGTTGTGACATGGGAGGTGAAGCTCTAGGGTTTGCCAAAAAAATCTATGGTTTAACCATGGAGTTTTGGTGAATCCTAGAGCATAACCTCTGAGGATCTTTTTGCCAGAATTGTTGGTGAGCACTGGCATGATGCAGGCACACCTGGTCTCTGGTACATATCTCTTTTGTTGTTGTGGGTTTTCCGGGCTGTATTGCCGTGGTCTTGGCATTGCAGTTCCTGACGTTTCGCCAGCAGCTGTGGCTGGCATCTTCAGAGGTGTAGCACCAAAAGACAGAGATCTCTCAGTGTCACAGTGTGGAAAAGATGTAGGTCATTTGTATCTACTCAGGAGGGGTGGGGTTGAGCTGAGTCATCCTGTAAGAGTTTTCCAGGGTGTGGAATGCTAATGGCGGGAGGCTTCACTGTATCCTGAGGAGGTTCTTTTGCATATGGATTGGTACTTGATGTGCTAATCTTCTCTGCAGGGCTATTGTCGGGTGTGGAGTGTTTTGTTAGCCTGGTGTTTTTCAGAACTGGAAACCATGCTCGGTTCATTCTTAAGGTTTCTTCTTTCCTGTTGAAGTTTTGCTTATGCTTGTGAATTTCAATGGCTTCCCTGTGCAGTCTGACAAAGTAGTTGGAAGTGTTGTCCAGTATTTTGGTGTCCTGGAATAAGATACTGTGCCCTGTTTGAGTTAGGCTATGTTCAGCCACTGCTGATTTTTCAGGTTGTCCAAGTCTGCAGTGTCTTTCATGTTCTTTTATTCTTGTCTGGATGCTACGCTTTGTGGTCCTGATGTAGACTTGTCCACAGCTGCAGGGTATACGGTATACTCCTGCAGAGGTTAGGGGGTCTCTACTGTCTTTTGCTGATTGTAGCATCTGTTGTATTTTTCGGGTGGGTCTGAATACTGCTTGAAGGTTATGCTTTTTCATAAGCTTTCCCATCTGATCAGTAATTCCTTTGATATATGGCAAAAACACTTTTCCTGTGGGAGACTGTTTTTCTTTGGTTGTTTGATTCATCCTGGGTTTGATTGCTCTTCGGATTTCATTTCTGGAGTAGCCATTTGCCTGAAGTGCGTGGTTTAGATGATTAATTTCCTCATTGAGACAGTGCGGCTCACATATCCGTCTTGCATGATCCACTAATGTTTTCATTATGCCTCTTTTCTGTCGGGGATGGTGATTGGAGTTTTTGTGTAGGTACCGATCAGTGTGAGTTGGTTTCCTGTAGACCTTGTGACCTAACTGAAAGTTTGCTTTGCAAGGTCTACAGGAAACCAACTCACACTGATCGGTACCTACACAAAAACTGTGAGCCGCACTGTCTCAATGAGGAAATTAATCATCTAAACCACGCACTTCAGGCAAATGGCTACTCCAGAAATGAAATCCCAAGAGCAATCAAACCCAGGATGAATCAAACAACCAAAGAAAAACAGTCTCCCACAGGAAAAGTGTTTTTGCCATATATCAAAGGAATTACTGATCAGATGGGAAAGCTTATGAAAAAGCATAACCTTCAAGCAGTATTCAGACCCACCCGAAAAATACAACAGATGCTACAATCAGCAAAAGACAGTAGAGACCCCCTAACCTCTGCAGGAGTATACCGTATACCCTGCAGCTGTGGACAAGTCTACATCAGGACCACAAAGCGTAGCATCCAGACAAGAATAAAAGAACATGAAAGACACTGCAGACTTGGACAACCTGAAAAATCAGCAGTGGCTGAACATAGCCTAACTCAAACAGGGCACAGTATCTTATTCCAGGACACCAAAATACTGGACAACACTTCCAACTACTTTGTCAGACTGCACAGGGAAGCCATTGAAATTCACAAGCATAAGCAAAACTTCAACAGGAAAGAAGAAACCTTAAGAATGAACCGAGCATGGTTTCCAGTTCTGAAAAACACCAGGCTAACAAAACACTCCACACCCGACAATAGCCCTGCAGAGAAGATTAGCACATCAAGTACCAATCCATATGCAAAAGAACCTCCTCAGGATACAGTGAAGCCTCCCGCCATTAGCATTCCACACCCTGGAAAACTCTTACAGGATGACTCAGCTCAACCCCACCCCTCCTGAGTAGATACAAATGACCTACATCTTTTCCACACTGTGACACCGAGAGATCTCTGTCTTTTGGTGCTACACCTCTGAAGATGCCAGCCACAGCTGCTGGCGAAACGTCAGGAACTGCAATGCCAAGACCACGGCAATACAGCCCGGAAAACCCACAACAACCATCGTTCTCCGGCCGTGAAAGCCTTCGACAATACATCATATCTCTTTACTTATGCATTTATTTGAGACCACTTCCTTACAGCACAGCCCTCCTATCTGAGTAAAAAGCCCTCTTGAATAATTCTGTTTTGCATTATTTGCAGAAATCCAGGAGAGTGGGAGCTTTCCTGACTACTTTAGGTAAACCATTCCATTAGGTGAGGGTCACCAGGGAGAATGCACGTGGATGGGCAGCTGTTGATTTTTCCCATGTGCAAGGTGGAACTTACAGAAGGCCCTTTTCAAATAAGCGAAGCTCCATTGTGGAACACAGGGATGTGGTCCTGTAGATATGCTGGACCAAGGCCATGAAGAGCTTGTACGTAATAGCCAATACCTTTATAATTGAGTCCGCTACATGTTAGGTAGCCAGTGAAGTGACTGCAGAATGGGAGCAATATTCGTGCTCTTCCTAGCTCCTGATAATGACCAAGTTGCAGCATTCTCCACCAACTACCAACATATCTACCTCTTGTCCTTGGGTGGCCCTTGGGATGTCAACATCAGCTTGGGAAATTCTTGGGGATTTGGGGGCGGTGCCTGAGAGGGCATTGTTATTAAAGGGGATGTGATGCAGTAGAGTCCATTTCCTTCAGCGGAACTCATCTAAGCAATCCAGAGATCAGTTGTAATTCTGGGAGGACTTCAGAAATAATAGTAATGAAAGGATATGGCCTTTCCAGTGTGAATGTAGCAATTACAAAATGCCCTCCCCATATCTATTAATTTCTTGTCAGCTCTGTTCAGTTTTATACATATATAAAAAGCACTTTGCTCTTTTTATTGTCCACAGGTCAATGAATAGATTTGGAAATTGTCTGGCTGTATGTCACCTTTTTATTAAAGCTGATTTTTTAAAAGAGATTATTCTCTAGTGATACACCTGACATGGCCAAAGCTTGTTTTTCCTGCATATGGTGCTCTGGAGGATGTATTTGAATGATGGGGGAACACGAGTGTTACCAATCCCCCCAAACCCTTTGAGGTTTAAGGCACTTACTTACAGAATCAAGTAAGAATCCTGCTAGTGAATTGGCTTTCATGTAATTAATAAATTTTAATAATTAAATGCTACATACCAAACTATAGACTGGGATGGATTCAGCCACACTTGGAAAGAAGGAATGAAGGTTCATTAGGCTGGAGGAAGGCTTCAACCTCTGCTGAGCAGAGTAGGTGGATCCACCCCAATATATTATTGACGTTGATATTGCATGTATTTAAATCTCTGCGGACAGCATTTGGTGGGGCATGAGGTCAGGGGGAGGCTGCCCTAAGAATATGTTTTGCTCAGCTGAACAGTGTCTGAAGCTGAAAAGGCTCAGGGGAGATTTGGTTGCTCAAACAAGTTCTGAATACCAAGCCTGAAAGCAGCAACATTAAGGAAATGAAGGCTTTAATCTTTCCATTGTTAGCTTTGCATCTTTCAGAACACAAAAATGAAACAACCTTTTCTCACAGGAATGTGGAAAAACTGGAGTGCTTTCTGATCTCAAAAGGAAATTAGCCTGGAAGCCCAAAGTTATCATATTGTGCATCACTAAAAAATAAAAAGGTACGGTTGAAACAAAAATGTATTTGTTCTGATTTAAAAGGAAGCCATTTTTTTTTAAAAAAAGAATTTTAAATAAAATTAGTAAGAACAGGCCTGCATTCTTCCTTTGGATATTTTAATAAGCAGTTCTAAAGGATAATTACTGGAATTTTATGTAGTTTAAAGCTGGTTCTGTGCTAAAATAGGTTTCTATGAATAAATAAAATGTAGCAATTTTCACGACATCTGTTAATTAAGATATTTTAACTAGATAAGAAGCAATACCATTGACTCATTGTAATTTGGGGGGGGGGATAAATCCTGCGAAGCTACCCATTATTCCCTTCAGTATCTAGCCCACATACTAAAAATGTGCACTCCATGTGGAAGCACAGCAGGGAAGAAATAAAATGGAGATTATTTGATGAAGGGCTGCATTGATTAATTTTTTACTCCACTTAACTGAACAATTGTTAAGATTCCATTGAGTTTCTCCGAGGACTGTTATTACAGACCACCTTTCTATTTAAAAATAACCAAAGTGGTATGTAAATTTTTAAAAGTATGATCAAATGGTACCTTAAAATAAATTCAGTATCACGTGGAAAAAAAATAGATTCACAACTAGGGATAGGGTTGCCAACCTCTAGGTGGGACCTGGAGATCTCTTGCAATTACAACTGAACTGCAGGTACCAGAGATCAGTTCCTCTGGAGAAAATGGCTGTTTTGGATGGCAGATGCAATGGCATTATACCCTGCTGAGGTCCCTTGTCTTCCCAAACCTTCCTCAGGCTATACCCCCAAATCTCCAAGAATTTCCCAGCCTGGTGTTGGCAAGCCGAGAGATTTATGTTTTTGGTTCTGTGGTTGTGATTTTTTCAAGGACCTCTACTTCATCTGTCCCCAAGTGGTTTTTTTCCAAAAATAATGAATAATAGTTTGTACAAAAAAATTGACTTTGGCTGATTCTCTGTTACTAAGCCATGACCTGGATGGTCCAGACTAGCCCAATCTTGTCAGATCTTGGAAGCTAAGCAGGGTTGGCCCTGGTTAGTATTTACATGAGAGACCACCAAGGAAGTTCAGGGTTGCTATGCAGAGGTAGCCCATGGCAAACCACCTTCATTCGCCTCTTGCACTGAAAGCCCTTTGGAGTCACTATAAGTCGACTGCAACACACTCACTTTTACTATATGTAGTCAATAAGCTATATATATTCTAGAAACATGTGGATACAGCCCACTTTCAAATTAGACATCCAAACTGTACCAAGATAGCTAGAGCATAAGGAAAAGTGCATAAGGAAAAGAAGACCACCACCTCTTGTTCAAATATTAAAAGGTTTATTTGCTTTGATCCTCTAAACATAAAGGAAAGCATTCATTCTGGGCAGTGACTCACACAGATGTCTATAAAAGGTCATTGATAAAGTGGCAACTCACTATACATGCTTGGAGATACACTAAAACCCAGGTAGCATGGAAATCAGAAATAATTTTTTTAATGGAGGATATATGAATATCTGAATCAGAATCAATTTCAGAATCAATTTCAAACAATACCAAGTCCAGAAATCAAGCAAAACCAAATGCACTCTAAAAAGCCAGTTACTTCAGGCACCTAAATGGAGATGGAAAGGAGGGAATAAAAATGTTCGTCTGCCTCCACACAACAAAGGAGCAGATTCCCCCAACCCCACCCCCATTTTACAGGTAAGCTTTGGATTACCCATAGAAAGTGTGTTGAGTTGCAGTTTCCCCCAGTGAAACTCCTGTTTAGCAAATGTGTAAAGAGACTCACAGTTCTTCAGACACCCTTCCTGAAAATGGAAGCTCTGACATAGGTACACGCCCTATTGCCTCATATTTTTCCACAGTGAAAACAGGCACAATATATTCGTTCAGTTTCTCTTCAATCTATCCATTCTTAAGCAGTTTGTTTATTTCTTTGTCATCCAACCACCTCCATGACCATTTTCACAAGTCTTTCCCCTCGTGCAAAATTGCGCAAAACTCACGGAAAGATGGAATCTTCATGGCATGATTTCCCATCTTGATTCCGTTTCATGGCGTGATTTCTGATGTCATTGCGCCACAAAACAGAATCATGATGGGAAATCGTGCCATGAAGACACTGTTGTTCTGTGAGTTTTGCACGATTTTGCACAAGGGGAAAGATGTGTGAAAACGGCTCATGGCTGGTTTCCTGATATATTTGAAGAAATGCTTATTGTTTGTATTCATGTTTTTAGCAATCTATTACTCATATTACCTTTGTTTCGAGAGAACCTGTGCTCTCGAAACACAGCATGGTTTAGGCAAACCATGCTGTCCTTTACTCAGGTTTCAGAGGTGGAGAAACCAAAGAGTTAGAATGCTAAAGAGGTTAGGAATCTGTTTATTTGTTCTTTACTGCCCTCACTCTATCTTTTGCATGTAGAATGCTATTCTCAGGACACTTATTTCTTTTCTGAAGCTTAACCAAGGCTCTGAGTGTAAGTTTATTTCTCTCTCAGAAACTCACAATGCAAATTCCTACACCCTACATTTATTTGTCTACTATACACTCTGCTAACACCATCAATTTTTAAAACAAAGCCTTCTTGGCTTTTATTGCTTCTTTGACTTGGCTATTGACCATGCAGGCATTTTTTTTAGACTTACCACCAAGACTTTTTTTAGACTTACCTTTCCTAATCTGAGGCATGATCTTTGCTTACAAAAGTGAGCATGTGCCAATTTCTGTAGAGAGAGTCCAAGCATCCCGGAGGAATCTGGCTCTATTTGTTCTCCATTTTAATTTCCTTTTGATCAGCCCCCGCCCCTTTTTGTAAAGTTCTGGTTTTTTTTAACTCAATTGTGATTGCATTGGACTTTGGGAGCAACTTTCCATTGACAAGAATGCTGAACTTAATGGCATAGTAGAGACCCATGACATTGTAGAGACCCACCCATGCCATAATAGCAAACTACTCTGAAATGGAGAGCCTTTCAAAAACAGAGCATGGTGTGTCATGAAGCTAAGGATCTGATGAACAGAACTGAACAGAGAGTCACTGCCTGTGTTTGCATTCAAACAGAGATTACTGACTAAAGCCACCAACTCCATCTCCATTCCAGAGCCTGGTCTGAAGCCAGACTGGAAGGGGTCTATGGGAGATGATTTGTCTAGGAAGGCCTGGAGTTATTCTGCCAGTGCTCTCTCAATTGTCTTGCACAGGAAAGGTAGGTTGGAGATTTGGTGATAATTGGTCACAGAATCCTTCTCTAGTGATTTTTTTTTTCAGTAGGGGATGAATGACTGCCTGTTGAATGACCTGGATAATATCTCTGATTGAGTTATGATGTATTTCAAGACTTCACTGATGTGATCCTCATACCATTTCCTGCATTGTGCAGGGGGTTGGACTAGATGACCCTGGAGGTTCCTTCCAACCCTATTGTAAGCG
Organism: Eublepharis macularius; assembly: GCF_028583425.1. Classification (NCBI taxonomy): domain Eukaryota; kingdom Metazoa; phylum Chordata; class Lepidosauria; order Squamata; family Eublepharidae; genus Eublepharis; species Eublepharis macularius. Next base: position 22,414,631 of record NC_072796.1, read on the forward strand.
GTCAGCCCGGCCGCCATTTTAATAGCCATTTTACTATGGCTGCTCGACTGCTCGTGATATCAAAAATATCACCAGGCCTCTGGATTTAAAATGGCCATGGTATTGCCACCAGAGAGCCTCCAACAGTTGCCGAGTCCCTCCCAGGAGAACACAGCATGAATAGAATGCTGCACACGAATGCGGAGTAATTAAGAGGTGATTCGATTTACAGTCCCACCAGCCCCAAAGGAATCCAGTGCAACAAAGGTCTCGCAGAGTCATCCCCACTTAACACATTCCTTTTCTTCCTTCTGTGAGGAGATCTCCTGTCCGTGACTGAGGATCTAATCAAATGACATTCATAACTATATACAGTTTTTCCTGGGAAAGTACAGTCCCCACCTAAATCCATCAACTCAGCTCCGGTGAAATTCACTAACAAACTATCCCTGTTGTACAACACAAGAACATGTTTTGCATTTGCTTTTCACACACCCTGGCAGCTACCAATCAAGGTAATCAAACCTTTTGTCAAACCCAGGAACTGACCACTGGAGCCTTTGTTCTAACAGCTAGGTGGGTTCTCCCAACTCAGGGCACATTTTACCTATAAGGGTAGGGCCCTGGCCTCATTCAAATCATGCATGTTTCCTGAGTCCAAGCACTGCTCCCTTAGGGTTGCTTCCCTAAGTCTCTCCCTCTCTGCTGGCCAAGGATACTGGCATTTGAAGTCCTCCAGGGGCCACGCTGCTCCTCTGATTGGTAAATATACCAACATTGAGCTAGTCACACCCGCTCAGCCTAATCTTCCTTACAGGGTTGCAATGAGGATAAAATGGAATAGGGGAGCATGACATAAGCAGCTGTTGGTTCCCATTGTGGAGAGAGGTGGAATAATAAGTAAATAAATAAAAAAGTTATAATTTTGGTAGAATTGGTGAGGCACATAATATTGGCTTGGAAACGTAGTTAGCAGAGTTCTGTGTGCAAAAGCAATAGCACAAGGGCTACAGCAAGAAATAGCACTTTAATAATATTTAGTAATTATTTAATAATAATTTAACCATAATTTTGGATGAATAAACAGTGTGCATCTGCAGTGAGACAATGTACAACAGATGGTTCTTGTAATTTCATTTAATGTTTTTTTTATTGTACCAGAAGAAATGCCTTGTACTATCTTGCACATGTGAAAAAAGCAGAAACTACAGAGTTACTTTAGCACAAGCAGACACCAAGGATTAATTTTAGCATTGCTGGCACAAGGACTTTGCATATGCAGAAGTCTTGTGTGGGATTCAACTTGTTATCTCGATTATCCTTTCTACTGCCATGGAAAGAACCTTTTAGTGAGTTGATTTTTTTTCCTGCCCAGTGATTTGGGCAGACAGGGAAAAGAAAAGCCTTATGATGTTATGCGTGCACAAAGATGATGGACGAGGGATACCAAAAGGATTGTGAGAACATGCATGCACAAAGTATTTGCAATCCAATTATGGACAATTTTGTGGTTTTGTGTGCTGTGCCACATTGGTGGCAGGGCACACAGTAGGGGTTTTAATGCATATTATATTGACAGTAGTATATTTGATAGAATATATGTTTAAGAGAAATAGTATATGTTTAAACCAAAATTTTCATTATGTTATATTATACTGGTCCGCTATATTGAGGGGTATAAGACCTATACTATATTGATAGTATAACCGATAGATGTATATTATATTATATATATATTATATTGATAGAATATTTGATAGTATAATTGATGGAAGTATAATATATTGATGGGATATTGGATATATATAATAGAATACCTGGGAAAAAAATTAGAATGTGCTTAGAGTAAGGGATTTTATTAAGTAATAAGAGGGGTTAAGGTTTGGAAAGCTGTTGGAAGTCAATAGGGAGGGGGGAGGAAAAGGGTGGGAGATAGGGTTAATTAGATATTGAGGGAATGTATGTATCAAATTTGAAAAGTATACTCACCAATAAATTAAAAAAAAAAATTATGGACAATTTTGAATGTTTAAAAAAAAACCAGAAACAAGAGTGTCAATGTACGTTTGAGGATTCCTATCACAAATTGCTATTATAATGTGATCTGGACAGAAATGCATCTGACGAAGAGAACTGTGGTTCTCGAAAGTTTATGCTACAATAAAGTTGGTTAGTCTTAAAGGCTACTGGACTCTTTACTATTTTGCAGCTACAGACTAACACAGTGAACTCCTATGGATCTATGGACAGAAATGTGATCAAGTATTCCTGGAACACGATGTGAAAGACATTGTCTCTTTCTCTCCTTTTTACTTCATCTTAAAATACACAACTGCTCTTGGAAACACGGCAGACGATGGCTGTGAAAAGAAGGAGAGTGTACAAACTGAGCTTGGTCCTTATGGTGATGGTATTATTTTTTATCTACTAACCTACATGTTTCAAATATAGAAATGTTAAAGTAACTGGCAATCATTAGGAAAGTTCTTTTAGGTCGATCTTTATGGTCCTAGCAACCAAGAGCTTTAGCTGAAAAGGAAGAATTGTTTCAGTTTGATGGCATAAGAGAGAAACGATCCTGAAAGCTAACGCAGCCACCTAACCGCATTGAACTTCTGTGAGGAGGTTAAAGCTAAGGAGAGGTTGATAATAGAAGCGCTCATGACACAGTTTATCTGGCTTCTCAGAAACTACTTTTGTGAAATACAAAATGACAGGCCACTGATAAGGAATGAAACACCAGGGATTGAGGGCAGCCTCACAGGAGCGAATGTGTCAAAGCCGCAGCATTTGTACAGGAAAGTGTTTACCTGGGTCTCTCTGGGGTCAGCAGTTAGATTGAAACTTTATTTACATAACCAGCTTACATGAACAGAGGAAAGTAGGAAATCAGAAGTTCAAAAGGATTCATCAGCTGCCCTCCTGAGTGTCATGGTTTCCTCCCGACAAATCACTAAGTACTCACTGGTTATGCGTTGGTTTTTTTTTTCCTTTTTAAAGCTGACCTTGTCTTCGGAACCGAAAAAAGATTTTCAGTAGTGAGAAATGGAATTGACCTAAGTAATTAAAAACCAATCTCAGGCTGCTTTCCTTGAACAACTCTGTTATGACTCATCTGTGTTGAAGGGCAGCAGAAGCTCAAGCCTCTGGCCACATATGAGAGTTAAGAGACAAATGCCTCCTGCTGTTTGAAAAGGGGTGTGAATCTTTAGAGTCATGTCCTGGGAACTGGAAACAACAACAACAACAACATTAAATTTATATGCCACCTTTCAGGACAACTTAACACCCACCCAGTATTATCCCCACAACAATCACCTTGTGAGGTGGGTGGGGCTGAGAGAGCTCCAAGAGAGGTATGACTGACCCAAGATCTCCCAGCTGGTTTCAAGCAGAGGAAACAGGCAGTAAGGCCTTGGTGGTACCCAAAAGCAGAGCAAAGCTTTGCCACCCCAGTCGGAATGAAGAGACAGACACCAAGCTTGGATCTAAGGGCCACTTTATTAATAAACATTAACCTGGAACAGCAACTAATAACTGCGGCAAGGGCAACTAGTGGTACAGGTCAAGCCATGTGGTCTCCCACTGGACCTCCACCTTGACCTGCCTTGGCAAGCCTCAAAGCCCCAGGTGTGAGCCATCCTTGTGGATGGCCACAACCCAGACAGCTGGCAAATTGGATCCCCCCTTTCAAAGCTTCTAAATCTCAGCCATACAGCAGTGAGGGAAGGACTTGCACATGGGGTTCCCCAAGGCAGTGTGCCCACGCAGCATGGCAGCCATCTCAAGCAGTACCATCCGCTCTTGGCAGATCCCTTTTCCCCATCAATGGGGAAGTGCCTAGGGTGCTCACCGACCTGCTCCCTATTCCCAACTCTATCCTGCCCATGACATCACTAACCGGCACCACCAGGCCAATTAACTCAACCACCACAAAGGTGCAAGGTAGGAGAAAAAAAAACCATAGCCCGTGCCAATCTGGGTGAAAAGGGGGGGGATTCCAACCGGGCTCCGAATACAGCAGCTGGCTAATTCTGCACCAAAACAGGGTAAGGAGGGTGGTCTGAGTACTTGTGAAGACTGCAGCCACGGGACAGGTGGAGCCACCTGAAGAGGCTGTTGGCTCCGCCCTCCCAGTGAAGCCCTGGATGCCCAGGAAACCATGCAAAGAGCAGCCCGCAGCACACATGGCTTGCGCCGGTGGCCAATCAGGCCGTTTTTACTTTAATGTGTGGAAAAGAGAGGGAGGAACATGAAACCAAAATGAGCAGAGAAGAGGAACCCTGAGCTGCCTAATGGAGGGCGAGACCTGTTTTCTGGTAACTTCCCTGGTCTTTTTTGCTTCTTCTGGCCGGCTAGGGAAGGTTTCAAATGGCGGAGCATTCCCTCCCATGACTGGTATCTTCTTGTGTTTACCAGGGAAAGGTATTGGGACTTGCTAGTGTAAGCTTCCAATTCTTGGTGTCCCCTCACCTCACCCCAAACCTCCAGCAGTATGCATGTACATTACTAAAGTGCCTGATTCAACCTCTTCCCTTTCAGTAGTGGCTGGTTTCCGAGGCACCACAGCTATGCCTACCACTACATTAGCCCACTACATTAGCTGGAAGAGTTGTGGCAGTCTGGTGGATCAATCTTCACAGCTTCAGCTCTAGCAAATGCAAGTTTTTATGTCTGTAGTGAGTGGTATGAATGTAGTCTTGAGTATTTTGCCACTGTTCATTGTAGCACAAAATTTACTGCACAAATACCCAGCTTACTTGCAGTATAGATTTATTCAAATTATAAGTAGCCATGCAAACGTGCACTGAAATTGCATTTTAAGCAAGGAATCAAGTGTAATTGAGGCTTCCTTCTAAAATCCAATGGCTTTTGAAAGCAACCCAAAAATACAAATACAAATGCAAATACAGAGAGTTATCAAGATCATGTTGGATGAGGGCTTAATAAATTGTGAAATTGTGACCAGATCCATAGAGCCCTTTTAAATATCTCCCCATGAACCCCAGTTTTCTATACTCTCCCAAAGATTCATAAACCAGGTGTCCCCCACCCCCAGGAGACCCATAATTTCAGGAACAGGCTCGGTCTTGGAACTGTTGGCGCAATACTTAGACTACTTTCTTCAGCCCTTGGTCTTAAAGACCCCAGAGTATTTAAAAGACACAATGAGTCTTGGACTTCCGGTTTGGGATTTATGGAGGTCTGACGCAGCTCCAACTGTGGAGCTGACCGGACTGCCGTTTTAAGCGGCCGGCGGGGGCAAATTAGCCCGCGGCCGACTGCTCTCAGGCGGAGAGCAGGCAAGAACGCTCAAGACCTCAGGGCGCGTTGATCTCGGGCGAGGAGGGGCTCTACGTGACGGGCCCCCTCACGACCCTTGAGGTCCCACCCTGTGACAGGTCGGCTATGATCTCTGCGGCAGTTTCGGGGCCAATGCGGTTGGCATAAGACCTACGTACTCAAGCTTCAACAGGGGGAAGAGGAGTAGAGGAGAAACGATGATTGAAACAGTGATTACAACCCATGGAAAGTGAATGAGAAGGTAAAGATCACTATCTTCTGATACGGGACAGATTGTTAAAAGCAAAGAAGATTAAAAGTAGATTTCAAAACTGCAACAGGCTAACTATAAGGAGGAGAAGACTCGGCAAGAGTCGAAATAGAAAAAAGACTAAGCTTAAAGAAGTTATTAAAGAATTTGGATTATTGTTTTGAATACTTGCGGTTATGGAGCTGTGAGAAAATTTTACCATCGCGAGAGCTACTGCGGGAAGTCAGGAGACAGGAAGTACGTAACAACAATAGAGTTGCTGGAGAGAAGCGGCCCCTGCCGGAGGGCAGGAAGAAGGGAATCGCCATCTTTGAAAGGGGAAAAGCCGCGGCTTCAGCGGAAGAGGAAGTAAGCCATTTTGGATTACAAAAACCATAGAAGAACCATAGAGAAAAGACGCCCGACATTTTGGATTTTCTAAAAGTTTTTTCTCTGCAAAAAGACCGGGACATTCAAATTAAAAATTAAAAAGACACTAAATTTTACGACACGGAGTTAAGGAAGAGGGCGGACTCGTGGGAGCGAGCTAAGGCAAGCCCCACGATGTCGAAAAAAGAGTGGCAATCGGCAATAGAGAACTTAGACAAAAAACTCTTGGAAGTGATCAAAGAACTTAAGGACATGAAACCGGAGCTGATCAAAGAGGTTAAACAGACAGTGAAAAGTGAGCTGTCAGAAGTAAAGAAAGGTATGGAAATAATGCAAAGTGAACTGCAAGGAACACAGCAGAGAGTTAAAGTAGTAGAAGGCGCGGTGGAGAATCTAGCAGACACGCAACAAACAGAGATGAGGCTGATGAGGGGGAGAATGGCGATTGCGGAAAGTAAACACATGGAGAAGCAGCTGAGATTTCGCGGCTTGCCGGAAGTGGAAGGAAAGACAGCGCAAGAACAGATGACGGAGGTGTTAGCTGAATACCTGGGGAAGGAGGAGGAGGAAGTTGTGGCTATCCTGGATGTGGTATATCGTGTAAATTCAAGAATTGCGACCCAGAGGAAATTACCAAGAGATGTGATTGTGCAATTCACGACCCGAAATATGAAAGAGAAGATTGTGACTAAACAGTTTCAAGATCCATTGGAGATTGACGGCAAGACGATTATCATCATGAAGGAATTACCCAGATTGGTGTTATTGGACCGGAAAAAGTATAAGGCGCTAATTCAGATTTTGAAGGACATGAAAATTAGGTACAGATGGGAATTACCAGAAGGAGTGTCCTTTGAATTTGGAGGGGCCAAAAAACGCATCAGATCTGAACGAGAGATGGAGCGATTTATAAGAGACAATGAAAAGGACTTACCAGCAACAAGATTATGATTATGGAGTGTAAAGTTTTATCTTGGAATGTAAATGGACTCAATTCACCGAATAAGAGAAGAAGTATTTTTCACTGGCTATTAAAACAAAAATGTGATATTGTATGTTTGCAAGAGACCCATATTTGAAAACAAAATGTAAAGTATTTAAAATCGAAAAAATTGGGCAATGATTTTGCAGCGGCCTCTAATAAGAAAAAAAGAGGAGAAGTGCTTTATATTAAAGAGGAGCTGCAGCCAAAGTTTGTAATGAAAGATGTGGAAGCCAGATTTATAGCAGTGGAATGCGTGTGGAATTTAAAGAGAGTGCTGGTAGTTGGAATTTATGCACCTAATGGAGCAAAAGAAAGCTTCTTTGAGGATTTAAGGAAGCAACTAGATGGACTTTCATATGATCAGATAATGCTTGCTGGAGACTTCAATGGAGTGACAAATTTGGATTTAGATAAAAAATCATCAACTGCACAAAAGAAAAGAGGACTGTTACCAAAGTTGTTTTTTGAATTGATACAACAGGAAACCTTAGAAGATGTATGGAGAAGACAAAACCCGAAAAGCAGACAATTTACGTTCTACTCCGCAAGACATTTTACACTATCAAGAATTGATATGATCTGGGCCTCAAAAGACTTAGCGTTATGGACTAAGGAAGTGGAAATAATGCCGATGGTAGGCTCGGATCATAATCCAATTATGTGGAAATTGGGGAGAAGGAACAAAAGGAAAGGATGGAGAATAAATGAGGATTTACTTCAAGAGGGAGAGAATATGGAGATGCTGAGAAGAGAGACAAAGTTCTTCATACAATACAACATGAATAAAGAAGTACCAACCAACAAGGTTTGGGACACCTACAAGGCGGTAATTAGGGGCATACTAATGGACTTAAATGGGAGAGCCAGAAAAAAGAAAGAGGAGAAGAGACAGGAGATTATGGAGAAAATAAAAGCCAAAGAAATACAGTTAAAGAAGAGACCAGGGAAAAAGAAAATTTATCAGGATATTAAAATATTACAAGAACAGTTGACAGCAATGAATAATAAAGAACTGGAGTGGAATCTTAAAAGACTGAATCAAAAGGGGTTTGAAGGTGCAAACAAACCTGGGAAATATCTGGCATGGCAATTGAAAAAAAGAAAGGAAAAGAAAATTATAAACAAAATATGTGAAGATGACAAAACGTATATGGAACAGACATCCATTAGTAGAGCCTTCTATAAATTTTATGCTAAATTGTATAATAAGAAAGAGGTGAATAAAGAATCAATAGCGACATATTTGGAGAAAATGAAGCTCCCAGTAATCTCGGAAGCGTGGAGAGATAGACTGAACAATGAAGTAACGGATGAGGAAATAAAAACGGCAATACAATCAACAAATTTGGGAAAGGCGCCAGGGCCAGATGGACTTACAGCCAAATTTTATAAGACAATGGCCAATGAACTGGTACCATTCCTAAAAGAAGTGATCAATGGAGTCTTAAAGGATCAACGGATCCCAGATACCTGGAAGGAAGCTAACATTTCATTGATCCCCAAAGAGGGCCAAGATTTGACTAATGTGAAAAATTACAGACCTATATCCTTACTTAATAATGACTATAAAATCTTTGTGAAGATACTGGCAGAGAGAGTGAAGGGATGGCTTTCGGAAATTATTGAGGAGGAACAAGCAGGTTTTTTACCTGGCAGACAAATCAGAGACAATTTAAGGACAGTGATCAATGCTATTGAATATTATGATAAGCGTTGTGACAAAGAGGTTGGTTTCTTCTTTGTTGATGCTGAAAAAGCGTTTGACAATTTGAACTGGGACTTTATGTTTGCCACTATGGAAAAGCTACAAATGGGAGAAAGATTCATAAGAGCAGTTAAAGAAATCTACAGAGACCAGAATGCAGCAATTGTGGTGAATGACGAGACTACTAAGAAATTGACTATAAGTAAAGGGACAAGACAAGGTTGCCCGCTGTCTCCGCTGTTATTTATTCTGGTATTGGAGATACTGATGATACAAATACGACAAGATGAAGAAATCCGCGGAATAAAAATAAAAGACTTTTCTTATAAGGTCAGAGCATTTGCGGACGATATAATGTTAATTGTGGAAGACCCAATGGAGAATATGCCAAAAGTGATAGAGAAGATCAAGGAGTTCGGAGATTTGGCAGGGTTTTATATTAACAAAAAGAAGTCAAAGATACTATGCAAAAATATGACTAAGCAAAAACAACAACTGTTAATGGAAATAACGGACTGTGAAGTAACAACTAAGGTGAAATATTTGGGAGTTGAGCTGACTGCAAAGAATATAGATCTATTCAAAAATAACTATGAAAAATTATGGACTCAGATTGAGCAAGATTTGATCAAATGGAATAGATTGAATCTGTCATGGTTGGGAAGGATTGCAGCAGTTAAGATGAACGTGTTACCAAGAGTAATGTTTTTGTTACAGACAATACCAATTATCCGAGACTCTAAGCAGTTTGAAAAATGGCAGAGGAAAATATCAGACTTTGTTTGGGCAGGCAAGAAGCCTCGAGTGAAAATGAAAGTTTTACAAGATGCAAAGGAAAAAGGCGGAATGCAACTGCCCAATCTAAGACTTTACTATGATGCAATCTGTCTAGTGTGGCTGAAAGATTGGATGACGTTGAAGAATAAGAAATTATTGGCCCTAGAGGGATATAAAAAAATATTTGGATGGCATGCATACCTATGGTACGATAAAGTAAAAGTGAACTCTATGTTCTTACATCATTACATACGGAAAAGCCTATTTGCAACTTGGAAGAAGTACAGAGACTTTTTACAAGAAGGAACCCCCATGTGGGTGATTCCATATGAAGTAATAGATCCGAGAGCTGTCGATACTGAGCAACAGTGTTTAACATATAAGGAGATAACCCGAATAGAATCTTCCAAACTTAAAATAAAGACACAGGACGAGTTATCACCCAACTATGATTGGTTTCAGTATAGGCAGATCAGAGATCTCTACAATTCGGATTGTGCAAAGGGAGGCATAAGAACAGAGAATTCGGAACTAGAGCAGACACTTTTAAAAGAGGATAAGAAGGAAATTTCCAAGGTATACCAAGTACTGTTGAAATGGTATATTGAAGATGAAATAGTTAAAGTACAAATGGTGAAGTGGGCCATAGGGATCTCAGCAGTGGCTGGCGTCTTGGCGAGCAGGCACATTGATCTGGGTGCAGAGTGGCTACTCCAGAGTGGTCCCAAGGAGGGCTGCATGTGGGCACTGACTGGGGGGTGCCCTGCCAGTCCCACTAAGTTCCCTTTCCATACATAGGATTGGCCACAGTGCCAAATTTTGCACAGTTCATATAAAGTCCATGTCCAGGTTCTGGGAGGGGGTTCCAGGCAACAATTCCCCACTTCAGGAGCGCATTGATGCAAAGCAATGGAACCCCACATCTCGAGGCAGTTAGTGAGCGGATGGCATCTTCGGGCCACAGTGTCCACGGGGAGTGGGAAGTGGGAGGAGGGCAGGGGGAGGGAGATGGAGGTGTCACTTTCAAACTATACAAGAGAACCATGAAGCCTAAATAGAAAAAATTGGAAAAGGCCAACAGGCTGAGATGACGCAAGAAAATAGAAAGTGAAGGCGGAGTGCTGTTGTGGATAGGCATCATGGTGTAGCAGTCAGTGTTGGACTAAGATCTAGTAGACACAAATAAAATAGAGGGAAGCTCTCTAGAAACGACCGGGAACCACAGTCCTATGAGAGCTAACTAATACTAAAGTTAACAGTAATATAAGTTTTAATTTTTAATTAGATTTTTATCTTACTATATAATTGAGTAAGCGTGTTTCAGATGACTCACTTTATACCCTGGTGCACCACCAGAGGGCACTGCTGCAGAGGAAAGCCAAGGTAACTCACCATATCGCTCCAGAAAACATGCCGAGGTGGGAAGCACGGGAAGGGAACAGGAGCAGAGCAGGTGGCAATGCCCTCCCCGCGCCTTAACCTGGCTGGTATTAGGTGTGGAGAAGGTGAAAATGCCCACCCCCCACATTAACCCAGCTAATATTAGGAGCAGAGCAGGGGGCAAAGCCCACCCCACCTTCAGCCAGCTGGTATTAGGAGTGGAACAGGTGGTAATGTCCAGCACTACCTTAAGCCAGCTGGTATTAGTACTGGAGTAGTGGCAATGCCTGCCCCCTTCAGGCAGGTGGTATTAGGAGTAGATAACAAAAAAAGAGGACCAATCAATCCAAAGACCATGCAATATACTTCATTACATAAATTCTTATTGTCAATCAATGTACAATCAAATAATCTAATACATCAAACAGTGACTACAGCACCTATGGTCACAGTGTCCACACAGCGAAATAAGCTAAGCAAGACATCTTTACTACAAAATTGTGAAATGGACTATAATACTGCACATTATAGAGGCTGATGAAGAAGCAGGGTACAGCAAAACGGGGAACCATTGAAGCCGGCATACCCGTTGCCACTATCCTGCCGGGAGCCCCTTCAGGGGCGATACAGCATTTAAAACAGCTTTGCTACATATGAATGGTCTCGCGGCTATGGAGGTTTTCTGCCTGCAAATACTGAAAAGTAATGGGAACACACTGTGACCATAGGTGCTGTAGTCACTGTTTGACGTATTAGATTCTTTGATTGTACATTGAATGACAATAAGAATTTATGTGATGAAGTATTTTGCATGGTCTTTGGATTGATTGGTCCTCTTTTTTTGTTATCGTCTCATGAAGACCATTCCCTCATTGTATTGCTGTTGGTATTAGGAGCAGAGAAGGTGGCAAAGCCTGCCACCATCTTAAACCAGCTAATATCAGGAGCAGAGCAAGTGGCAATACCCACCCCCTTCAGCCACCTGGGATGAGGAGCAGAGCTGGTGGCAATGCCCATTCTCTCCCTTAACCCAGCTGTTATTAGGAGCGGAGAAGGTGCTAGTGCCAACCCCCCACCAAAACCCAGCTGATATTAGGAGCGGAGAAGGTGGCAATGCTCTGCTTTATGCAGCTAGGATCAGGAGCAGAGCAGGTAAATATGCCCACTCACCACCTTAACCCAGCCAGAATTAGGAGCGGAGAAGGTGACAATGCCTACCTCCCACCTTAAAACAGCTGGAAATAGGAGTGGAGCAGGTGGCAATGCCCACCCCACCTTAGCCCATCTGATATTAAGAGAGGAGTAAGTGGCAATGCCCTCCCATTTACGCAGCTGGTATCAGGAATAGACCAGGTAGATATGCCCACTTTACACCTTAACCCAGCCGGTATTAGGAGAGGAGCAGGTGGCAATGCCCACCTACTATATTAACACAGCCAGTAATAGGAGTGGAGCAGGTGGCAATGCCCACACCCACCTTAACCCAGCTGGTATTAGGAGTGGAGCAGGTGGCAATGCCCGCCTCCCTTTAGCCAGCTGGTATTAGGAGTGGATCAAGTGGCAATTCCTGCCCCAACCTTAATTTAGCTGGTATTAGCAGCGGAGCAGGTGGCAATGCCTGCCCCCTCCTTAACCCAGTTGGTATGAGTGGAGCATGTGGCAATGCCCATCCCCCACCTCAACACAGCTGGTATTAGGGGTGGAGCAGATGGCAATGCCCCCCCCTTCACCAGGTGGGATCAGGAATGGAGCAGGTGGCTATGCCCACTGTCTGCCTTAACCCAGCTGGTATTAGGAGCAAAGCAGGTGGCAATGCTTACCCCCTCCTTATCACAACTGGTATTAGGAATAGAGCAGATGGCTATGCCTACTCTCCACCTTAACCCAGCTGGTATTAGGAGCAGAGCGGGAGGCAATGCCCGCCCAGTGCCTTCACCTGGGTGGGATCAGGGACAGAGCAGGAGGCAATTCCCATCTTCCATTTACCCAGCCAGGACAAAAAGCGGAGCAAGTGGAAATGCCCACCTCCTTCAACCTATTGGAATAAGGCACTAAGCTGGCGGCAATGCCCACCCCATCTTCACCCTGTCAGAATCAGGAGCCAAGCAGGCAGCAATCTCTGCTCCCCTTCAACCTGTTGGAATCAGGAGCATTCTCTCAGTTGCGGAACATGTAGCAAAGCCCCCCGCCCACCTTCATCTGTCAGGATCAGGCGAGGAGCAGAAAGTAGTGCTCACTCCTCCCTTCACCAGCAAGTTACAGATGACAATGCCCACCCCCCTTCACCAAGCTGGGATCAGACTTGCAGCAGGCAGCAGTGCCTTCCCCCCTTCACCAAGCCGTAATCAGGCACAGAGCAGAAGGCAATGCCAATTTTCCCTTCGCCCGACTGGGATCAGGAGTGGAGCAGGTGGCAATGCCTGCTCCCCTTTATCCGTCCTGTATCAGATGTGCAGCAGGTAGCAAAGCCCACCACCCCTTCATGTGGCTGAGTTCTGCTGTGGAGCAGGTGGCAATGCCCACCCCACTCCTTCACCAGCCGGGATCAGTGACAGAGGAGGAGTGAATGCCTGCCTGCCCACTCTCCCCTTTCTAGAGCCCATTGTATTTTTTCCCACAACGGGCTTTTTTTCTAGTATTTTTATAAAGTGCAAGGTGCAAAACGTGCAATCTTATACTATGTCTAATTCTTCACATCCAATCAATGAATACCCCAAGTAGCAAGCATTCAATCAACCAATGCTCCAAAACCAGGTAATTTTCACAGTTCATTTCAATAAAGTTTGTTTCCGGGTGTAATTCTTTTTCATATTATCTTTTGTAGGCAGACAACCGTTGTAGAGAACAAAAGTTTCATCTGATGGGACGCAGTGATCCGGGAGAGTTGGCAACGGGTGCGTTAGCAACTAAAACATCCCGTTTCACAAAGCTTCTTCATAAGCCACATTCAAAAAGCATCTCCATACAGAATCAATTCTTTCCATGCATTGGTAATCATTCCAGTTTTTAAAAATTAATAATTAAAAAATTATATTAATTTTAACTTTAGTATTTGTTAGGTCTCATAGGACTGTGGTTCCTGGTTGTTTACTAAGATCTAGTAGAGCTAAGTTAAAATCCCAATCTGCCATTGAAGCTTTCTGGGTCACTTTGGGCCACTCGCCTCCTCTTATCCTCCTTCTGAGGGCTGTGCTTGTGAGGACTGCTTTTGTCAGGATAAAATAGAGGGAGACCAAGGTTATATGTTGTTTTGGGTCTACATTGGAGTGAAATATAGTGGAGCAGGATATAACTGATATAACTTCCTAAACAGACAACCTCACAGCATTACCAGAAAAAGGGCCAGATTTTATCTTCACTAGTTTGGATCTGAAAGTTGGAGCAAATTTTATTTGGATGAATTACCTTTCTGAGATTAACAAACAGGGTATGTTCAGGTTGTGTTTTGATGAATTATGTTCTAAATGAACATCCATAGAACCAATTACTGGTAGCCAGCCTGCCTGGCAAATTAACACTGTTGTCCCGGTACTAATTTCATCAGCCAGTTGAAAACATAAGACATTAATTTAAATCTGTAAACCCCTGTAAGTATTTGTTCCAGGTTATCTCAGACAAAATTCTTATGCTTCATCAACCAAGGTTCCCAAGGCTTCAGTTGAACCAGGACATGGCATTTTTCAGTGACGCTTTCATAGACAGTTTGCTTCCCTAACCATTTGTCTGTGTTTAAATTTGTAGAGGCAGCAAGGAAAGTCCTTCCCTTGAGGCTTTGGTTGGTTGGGAGAAGCATATGTTAGGTTTTCGATAGCTGTGGGGATAAATAAATGCTCTGCTTGGGCTGTTGGAACCTAAATATTAATGGAAGCTTGTGAAATGAGATCATTTTGATAAGTATAAGTAAGTAAAATTATATTCACTTGATGAGTGCTTACTTGGTAGGGTTACCACTAGAGATGGGCATGAACAGAAAACAAAAAACATGATGTTCGTTGTTTGTTGCTATCCATGAACAGGGACTCACAAACATGAGCATGACCTGTTCACAAACATGTTCGTGGTTGGATGTTTGTGGGGGCCAGCAGGCTCTCCTCCAGCCATCATCCAAGTTTGGTCAAGATCCCTACTGCACCACTCCCAGAAACCTGACCTGAGCAGGAAGCAGGAAAGGTACCAATAATAAATAATAGCTTGGCCCAGAGCCTGGCAGCAGCCCTGGAACTTGAATGGGTAGATCCCTACCGCACCACTCCCAGTAACCTGACCAGAGCAGGCAGCAGGAAAGGTACCAATAATAAATAATAGCTTGGCCCAGAGCCTGGCAGCAGCCCTGGAATTTGAAGGGGTAGATCCCTATCCCACCACACACAAAGAAAATTCAAGCTCCAATGCACTCTCTCTATCAAAATGCCAACAGCAATAGTCTCTCCTCCACTGTCTGCAAACTAAACCAGAGCTGGGAACCCCCCTCCCCCCTGGTCTTTGCATACCTGCCTATCAAGCTAAATTGGGCTTAGATTGGGATTTCCAGGGCAACAAGGGGAGTTCGGACAGAGTTCAGACAATCCCTGCCTAAGTTGCCAAGGGAATTGATTGCAGGTGCCAGACTGTTTGGCTTGACGAACAGCAACGAACGAGGCTTGCAACGACCACCTGTTTGTTTAGAATGGGGCCTCATTAACAGCTTGTTCGCGAACAGCAGATTGGGCTGTTCGTGGTTTTTTTTTGTTCGCATTGTTGTTCATGCCCATCTCTAGTTACTACCAACAGGAGAAGGAGGAGGCAGAGAAAGGGGCATGATATCATTTCTGGCACAGAAGTGGAAACGATGTCACCGTGTCAGCATGAAGTCACTTCTGCTTTTGCTGGAAGTGATTTTGCACTATTGATATGATGCCCACCCCCATTCCCTTGCCACCTGCTGAGTGGCAGTTGGGGGGACAGCAGGTGAAGGTTGAGACATCTCCAATCCACACCAGTAGACCTTGTAAGTCTGTTGCTTGGACTGATTTTCAGAACTACTGCAAAGCATTTTGACAATGGCATTGTATTCAAGTATACTGTCTGACTTCTTTATTAAAGTTATTAATTTATCTGATACAGGTTATTATCTATAACCTGTATCATAATACAGAACTCAGAGTTGGGGTACTTTGCGGTGTGCTTTGGACCTCTCACCTTAGGTAACAAAGGATTAATTCACAGAAAGTATAGATATGCAGGAATGAAGCTGTTTTGATAACATGCCAAAAATGGTCACAGAGATTCAGAACAGGAAGAAGCCTGAAGTAAATTCAGGGTACGTTTTAGTCTAGGTGAACTTTCTTTCAATTGACATAGAGGGAGAGGGCAGAGACCAGAAGATGCATAAACAATTTAAAATGTGATAAATAGAAATTAAGATAATTTTGTTCAGATTAATGATCTCTTTCATTAGAGGAATTCCTCAACACATTTTTACCTTTTTTGATGTTCAGATGCAACTATGTATGAAGGTGGTGGTGGTGATACATTTTCCCATAAATCTCCACTGGGCAGTTACTGAGAGCGGGACCACAAATGATGCCTGATGCAGGTTGGACACTAGTCAGCTTCCCTCAAGTTTTGATGGGAAATGTAGACATCCTGGTCTTGCAGCTTGACTCTCCGACTGCTGTCCAATGGACTTTTCAACTGTCACTTGTCCAACATTCCGCCAAGCTGCCTACATTTCCCATCAAAACTTGAGGGAAGCTGGCAAGTGTCCAACCTGTGTCAGGCGTCACTTGTGGTCCCGCTCTTACTGAGTCTGGAAGTCAAACCATGGCTATCAGTATGAATACAGAAGTGGTTGTATCTAGTCTGGTGTTACTTCTTCATTATGATTCAAAAGAGAGACAGCATGAGTAGTGGCTAGAGTGTCAGTTTGGGATCTGGGAGAATGAGGTTTGAATGCCCAGTCTCCCATAGAAGCTGCATGGCCTTAGGCCAGTCTCTCTCACTGTGTCTAATCTATTGCACATGTTGGTTGTTGTGAGGATGAAGTGAAAGAGCAGAGTAAAGGTGTTCATCAAAAAAAAAAGAAATCTGAGGATATATGGGTCTGGGTTTCAGGGATCCCCCCAAAATCTAGAATTCCTGAAATATCTGCAAGATTATCTGATCCAGCTAAGACAGTTCAGATAATTCTGGATTTATTTGGCCATTATTCCCTATGGGAAAAAGAATCCTGGGAAGCTGTGGCGGGGGTGGGGGGGATTTTTCAAGTAAACTCCATCTGATTTTCAGTGACTCGACTTCTGAATGTCCTCCAAATACCACCTCCTGAAATTTCAGGAATATTGGACCCCGGGTTCCAATTCAGTTGGCCTCTGAAGAAGGTGCTCCGAGCCACTCTCCGTTATTCCATATGAAGAAAACTATCTGGGGGCTATCCATGGGGCTGTGGGTGACATTTTTCAAGAAAATCCCACCAAATTTGCAGGGAACCTACTTGTGACTGTCCTCTAAAGACCACCCAAGGTTCATAAATATTGGACTCTGAGATCCAATTCTATGGGCCCCTGAAGAAGGAGCCCCCAGCCATTCTCCATTGTTTTCTATAGAGGAAACTTATTCAAGCAGGTTCTTAGGTAGAAACATACAGGGGCAAGACTGCCAGTGGCCAAAAGCATACTCCCAAATGCAAAAGGAAGCTCAACAGAACCAAACTGAAGCAAAAGGATGGATGGCATCCTCCCCAAACCAAAATGAATCAAGGGGACCAACATCAATCTGGAGAATCAGGTCAAAACAGCGAATTCCTCCCAAACCAAACTGAAGCAAGGGACATCACTGCAACTTAGCCAAATTGAACCAGTGTCACTCACAGAAGCCAGACAGACATGCATTCGTCACTCACTCCCCATTGGCCACTCACTTCTGGATTTACCTAGATTTATTTGGGAGCCTTGATCAGGGTTCCTGGACTGGATCTGAGATTCTCTGATTTGATTTAGGAATGCCAGATTAAGCCATATTGGCAAAAATCTGACCCCCCTGACAAATCCTGAATCCAAATTGTACAGCCAGAGAACAAGGTTGTAAGCTGCTTCAAGACCTCTTTGGGGAGAAAAGCAGGGTATATATTCTGAAATGATTATCAATGCTCCTCAAAATGCAAAGGATAGTATCCTCGCAAAGAAAAACTTTTGTCCTGCAGTCAAGAAGGATGATTGATTAAAGACAAATAAACAAAAAATCTATTTGAGTGCTATCTTCTTAAAGAATGTGAATCTTTGAATATTTTCATCATTATGTTTCTATTTCACTGGAAGCTTTGTGACAAGCTCAGCTTCTTTTCAGTCAAAATGCTACGTATCTCAACCTGAGCACAATCCACATATGTTTCTCTGTGATGATTCAGCCCGGAAGCTACCATCAGAGTTTTACTCCCCAGGGCAATTTTTGTTTGTCTGTGTACAAATGAACACAAAAGCAGCCACTTGGAAACGCACTCAGAAAGCTGATTATGCTCATCCTCTTCATGAAAGTGGTTGCAATACTGATGAGAGAGAGAGAGAGAGAGAGAGAGAGAGAGAGAGAGAGAGAGAGAGAGAGAGAGAGAGAGAGAGAGAAACACCCCAGTAGACTGAGTTTAATAAAGCATGCTGTTGAGTAGAAAAGTCAAATTGAGTTTTGCTTCTTTTTAAAAAATGAATAGCGAGCATTTTTGTCTGTGATAAGCTGCTGCGATCATTAGGGATGCCTGAACTGTCAGTTCAGCTCACTTCCCATTCAGCAGTGATGATCAGGCAGTGAAGCAATGTGCTGAACAGACGATATGCAGCCGTCAGAAGCATCAGTTGGGACTTGACTTCTGATTTTCTGCTTGGGAAATCTTGCATGACCATAAGTGACGTTACTGCATCGTGGGACACTCTAGGATTCATTTGAAACTCTGTGGGTTTTACCCATAAAGCATCTCAGGATGTGGTGATGTCACTTTCAGTTACTCAGCTATGTGTGACATTGCAGCATCAGGAAACATCGTTTATGAAAGTCCTGCTCCCTCACTCTCCCAGGAATTTCCAACCCTTGACTGGTAACCCTATCTTAGTGCAAACTATTGGCTTGGGCTGAAGAGAAAAGGAGAGAAATGAGTATTTTCTCCCCTCCCTTTTGCAACTGAGAGCTCGGAAACATTGTTTCTGTGCCACCCAGCCTGGAGATGAGAAAAGAGCTCTTTCTTCTTTCCCTTTTGCACCTTCACTGTGTAACTATTTTGCTGAGAGGGGTTGGATCAAATCTGGACTCCCAACTGTTCCCCCGATCAGCTGGGAGTCAGCTTCTGATCAATAGGCATCTGCAAACTTGTTCAGCAGCTGTTACAGTTGCTCAAAGCAATCCAAACATATCCCTAATAGTCTGATTGTGATTGTTGAACAAGGCAAGTTTGAATACATGTTCACTGAGAAACTCACAGCATCCCTAACTATCATGGGCAAAGTTTGAATCCTTATTAATTAAATTGTTTTCAAAAGAAAGCCATAAAACCTTAGAAGTGGCCTGCCCGGTTTGGTGGGTTAAACCTTTGCAGCTCAAAAGCCAAATGCAATAGCCTACCAGGGGACTGATTAATCTTTCACTTTGCTGACAACCTGAGACTGCAAGAACAGAAGACTCACCAAGTAGCTGGCAGGCCACAAAATATGTCTGGAGGCTATATGGTGGGTCACGAGGTTTTCTGGCCTTTGTAAATGGCAGGTTACTTCACCATCACTGAGCCTGTTATTGGCACCGCCTGAGACATAACAGATGGATTTCAAACCTTACAGGTGAATTTCCATGATCTCTTTCCTGGAACGTAAGAAAATATTGCTCAGGGGCTAATTAAAGACAGAGGCATTTCTCTGTATTCCTCACAGGGTGTTGGGTCCTGTATTACCGTGCCACTTCTCTTAGACGTGACTCCCTCCAAAGACTTCAGGGTTTCCTGTTTCTGCTATCATACCAGTTGTGTCAGAAGGTCTGAAGGCCAATTTGGAAAACACATTTTTGTTGTTTTTTTCTGAAGAAATTTTAGAGAGCACAGAAAAAAGCCCATGAATTTTTTCCCCTTTGGAATAAATGAAATGCTTGTTAAAACAAGTTTTTAAAGTCTTAGGACCCCCTCCCTCCCAAACACTTTTTTTAAATAAAAAAACTATGTTTTTTTTTCTTTTATATTAGTTGAATGTGTATATACCATATAGTGCAGCAGCATCCAGCTTTCTTGCTTTAGTATTGGGTGTATTTGCCATTTTGCTTATTGAAAACGAAAGTAGTCATACTTTAAGCACAAATATGCCAATACAATTTTTATGCTAACTAAATTGTAAATTGTAAATGAGGGGGGAAACAGAGGGGGATCCCTATGTGTTCAAAATTTCACATCTCTGGCCAGAAGCCATACCTGTACCACAGCACTTGCCTCTTGCTCGTACAGAGGGGCAGATAGAGAAATGAACATTTGCTCATACAGCAAACCTCCAGTTCTCTCTCTCAATTCCCCAGTCATCACAAGATAGAACTACTAACATGCTAACAGCTAATGTTCCTTTCTTGCTGACCTTATGAGTAAATGTTTATTTTTCTTAATCCAGAATTTAAAAGAAGAATTCAGTCACCCACTCGCCAAAAACTGACAACAGGATATTTTTATGAGGTGACATTTTGCTGCATGTTTGCGCTGCTGGTATAAAAAGAACAGACTTCAGTAGGCACAGGGTGTGGCTAGCTGGTACATGATCATGCTCTTGGTATGCTAGAAAGAAGAAAAAGACATGGAAGTGCCCCGTAGAAAATATTTTTTAAAGCAGTTGATCAAGCTGGCAACTGATTGAAAAGGATTGAACGTCACCAGAAGCTTTCCACCAATAATCTACTGCTAGATTCAAATTGTTCTAATTTGGGATACACTGACTTACTCAATGAGGAGACAAGACATGACCTGATTATGGTTATTAATATCCTTGGTTGAAATATTTAAACAAACTCTGAGGAACTTTCCTCTCACTGGGAAATGGTCTCTGGTTGAACTCCTTTCATACTACATCACTAAAGCGAATGTTGGCCTGTAGTAGAAGAACAAGATTCGGGTCCAGAAACATCTTAAAGACCAACTAGATTTCAGGAAAGCTCATACTCTGGAAATTTAGTTGTTCTTTAAGGTGCTACTGGACTTGAAATTAACACATGCATTTGATTTCAGTCAAAATATATTGTTTTTTTAGCACAGTTTCCTCAGGTTCTTCCAACTGGAATTGTATAAAGGCATTTGGGTCTGCTTTTCTCCCTGCCTCACAGAGATATCAAATTTGTTATGGGGCTTCCTGATGAACCCTGAAATGTACTACATGTGTAATCTAACATTCCCTGATTATTGGAAAAATTCTATCTGAAAAATCAGAAATTAATACTCCTCTCTCTCAAAATATTAAATTCAATTTAGATCCCAAAATGGTTAAGTTCTTTCCCGCCAGCAAGGAAGCTGAAATGTGTTAATGTACAAAAAACCTTGATAATGAGAAAAGTGTTAAGCAAAAGACGTTTGTACCCTGTCCCCTCAAAATGAGGCCCATAAGATGTACCCAGAATGGGCTTATAAGAAAGCTCAACTTTGTCACGTAGCCCAACACCTTGATTAGCAGAATGAATGGAGAATATTGTGTACACGTCTGTCTCAAAATAGTTCAGGAACTCTAACGCCAATTTAGACAGTTGAAAATTGATATGCACATATTCAAAGATACCTCCATTACTAGAAATATCCAAACCGGGCATATTTGTACAGATTGTACCACGAAATTGTTGTTCCACATCACACACAGACTTGAAATTTGATAAATCACCACCTCAGATGCCCAGATTAACAATATGCATCGAACGCTTAAAACTAATGATGTAAAATTATCTCATAAAAGAGAGAAGTCGAAAGTAGTGTAGCCACACGGGGCAGAACGCTGGGCTTCTGAAATCCTACCAATAGAAATCTCCCCAGAATACACCATTCAGTGTGAGTTGTCTAAGTCACAGAATGGAACTGCATGCATGTTCTTTTCACCCAGTTTCTGACAGTGTGTCCCAGATTTCAGATTGTTATACATTGAATGTGCATTTGGATATATATTATCATCAAAGTTCTGTGGAAACACCATTGCAATATGTACTGAATACTAATAGAAGGCAAATGAAATTCATAGAAATTTACATCAGAAGGATGCAGAATGGAACATTTGCCACAGAAAAAACATGGAAGAAATACAGAACAGAATGAGTGACATTAGTCTAACCCTACTTGAATAACTTGGGAAGATGCATCTAAGACTATGCTTGCAAAACTCAAGAAAATGTATATGTGTGTGTGTGAATTCCCCTCTGTAAGGTCAACTAAGTACTGCTCTGTTGTCCCTCTCCTTGTTCCTCCAGCCTTACTAGCCTTCACCTCACAAAAGAAAATTATGAGAAGCATCTCAGCAAATAATAAAAACTGCTACCATCCACTCCACCGAAGGAATTTGCTGTGAGGAAAGGAAGAGAGCAATTGCGCTATGACATTTTTTTTACAGATTTTGTTGATGTACAATCCCTTTTTGATATAACTAGTAAATGCCTAGCTTTAGAAGTGAAATTCAAACCATGAACAAACAAGATTGTAAAAATAAATACTAATGCAATTCCAAAAATAACATATCCCATTGCAAATTATGCTTTTAGAGACAATAGCTTAATGTTGCAGAGCTATAAGTAAGTTCATGCTGAGAGAAAGGCTTAAGCTTTCCAATTTGGTGTATCAAGCTGATTACTACTGCAGTGCATGTCATAAAAACAAGCAGAACATTGCAGTTGGAGAAGGAAGGTGTGACAATTAGGGGAGTGCCATTCGATATTGCAGAGCAGAATACTTTCCAGAAAAAATGGCTTACCAGTATTATTCGGGTGTATTTGGCATTCCCAAATTATTCGGGTGTATTGAATGTTCCCAAATCAGCTCGAATTATGCGGGTTTATCCAGGAATTGTAGTGCTGGCCATTTTAAAGCTGACTTGTTTCCCCAGGCTTTTTTCCTCAGGCAGCAGTGGGGAGGGGGAGTGAGGCAGGAAGGAGGGGGAGTGAGTGAATGAGTGAGCAATGGGAAGTGATGTTGAGGGGTAATTATCAGGCTAATCACAGGGACTCTTTGATAGAGACCCTTTTTCAAGTTCTTGCAAATAGCTAAAAGCAGGCCTGAGAGTAGACTCCATTTTAGAATGAGATTTCTAGAGAATATGCTGTGAGTGCTCTTTGCTCTAAGAGTCTGCCTTTTGGATTATCATGGCCTTTGGGATTCTGCACCCTTTGCATTACTCTGCTGCCTGTATCACCTAAAGAAATCCTGCCTGCCTGGGACCACCTGAGATACTGCTATCTGCCTGAAAGATAAGAGTCAATACCTGATTTGTGAAGTGAACACTGATAGCCATCTTGGGTAACCTGATTTAACTTGATAATGTGATTGTTTTTACTTCTATGTACTATATTTTCTATGCGCTGTATTTAAAATTGTTTTATTGTTACTATAGTGTTGTAACCAACCCTGAGCCAGCTTGCGGGGAGGGTAGGTAAAAATCAAATCAATTAATTTAATTAATTTAATTAATTTAATTTAAGTCTTTAAAAGTTTTCTTATAGTTTTCCTTGTTTGGGGGGGGGGGCGGGGCTGCTGTTAGGCTGTGGAGGGAGAGGAGTGAAAGAAATGGGTAAGTTTATTCTTTCAGGTTCCTTTTTTTAAAAAAAATATTTACTTGCATGTTTTGGTGTGGGGAGTGCACTGATTCTGAGTTGCTGCTTGCTTTCTTGATTATAATTGTTTTCTTCTCTAAATTCTTTCTGTTGCCTTGTTGCTTAGGGGGGCGTTTGGAATTATTTTTTTGCTATTCTGTGGTTCCTTTAGTTTGCTTTTAAAGGTTACTTTGTGCTGATTCCCCCATTTAAAAAATTCCTTTCATCTTATTACCAGCAGGGGGATGTGCTTACTGTTGTGTTTTTTTTTCTTGTATGTGATTGGATTTTTTTTGTTCTTGGAGTTAAATATTTAACGTGTTGTTGTGCGGGAGTAGGGGGGGAAGATGAATTGAAGATTTTTTGCTTGTGTTTTGTTGGTGGTGGGTGGTTGTCGCTGTTGTTGTGGCAGATTGTGGGCAGATCGTTTTTTGCTTGTTAGTGTTTGGTTGTGGTTTGATATTTAAAGAGTTGTTGATATATTTAAAGACTTGTTCAGCAGTTGTTAATAGGGGAGTGCATAATGAAAATCACGTTATTTAAAAAATCACAAAAAAAACTGTTTCTTGGTCTTAGTTGTGATTCTTCAGAATGGAAATGTGGATCCTGGCTGCTTTGTAGTCGCAAAACTTCTCCCTGAAAAAATCTGCAGGGTTTTTTTTGGAATTCCAGCATTTACCAGCAGTGGAGCATGAGATCTCATTTCACTTTGAGTCTGTACTCAGTCTGTCCCTTCCAATCAGGTCATTGTGAAGGAGCAAAAAGCACTCCCAGACTATCCCAAAGACAGATACCAAAAATTTGTTTACTGGAACAGGGAGATGTTAAGGTCAGTAGAAAGTGAGTGGTATGTGTCAATGTATGGAAAAAAAACAAACAAAACTGAAAGCAAATCCACAGACGCACCAGAGATGAAGCTACTGCATTCTGCTGTTGTACTGATGATGTCAAACTTTTGCATCTTCTTTACGAGGGCTGGGCGGTGGGAGAACGGGAAGGTCAGTGATGAAGAGGCCAGCTACAGTTCTGTGTCTAGGATCCTCCAACAGTTTCAGTGGATGCTCCTTCTCACTTTCTGTGGCCTTCTTCTGGAGGAGATGGTGTAAACTTGTGTGTATGTTGCTTGCTACTGTGACATATCTGGCTGGTTGTACTTGTGCCAGGTTGGTTCTGCAGGATGGTTGATGTTGGCACTTGGTTCTGTTTTGTTATGTGATGATGTTGAGCCTGTGGCTGTATCAGATTTCTGTCATAGGCATTGGTTCTGTTGGGCTTGCAACAGTGTGCTTTGCTTCACTTTGGTTCTGTTGAGATTCTCTGGTTTGACATTGGTTTTGGTGGGATTCTTTGGTTTGATGTTGGTTCGGTTTCACTGGATGGAGAGGAGATTTTGGTCAGTTGTGATTGCTCTTGTATGTTTGGTTAAGGCTCCCTCTCTGTGCCCTGTAGAGAAATCCTTGTGTTTTTTCCCACCATAGGATACAATAAAGAGTAGCTGGGGGGCACCTTGTTCAGGGGCCCATAGAATTGGACTCCTTGGTCCAATTTGCCTACAACTACAGACTATACAGTCGACAGGCAGTACAAGTTTTCCTGCAATTTTGGTGTAGTTTGCACAACAAACACCTCCCCAGTCCCTTAGATACATTGTCTCATAAGAAATAATGGAGCTGAATTCGTTTGGATCCCTAAATAATACTCACATCTGCATACTTTAGTGGTACTTTGGATCTGAATATCCAGAATAACAAATATATATGGTACTCTGAATACCCAAATGCAAAAAAAAAAAAAAATACCCCCCTCTTTTTGGGGGGTACATATCTCTAGTGTCAATCATCTCCTAAGTCCTGCTAATATACCAGGGATCTGAACCAATCTTTGTGATTTAAGCCTTATGCAAATCCAAGTGATTGTCAAACAGAGCACCGGAAAGTCACTGGCTGGGAGGGCATGAGGCAGCCTCAGCTTAAGAAAGGAAATTTCCTCCCCCCCCCCCTTAGACAGTGCTTTTGGTGGATGTAAATAACTGCATAGACTTAAGTGGTCTTTTTTGTTTTTAGTTTAATATTTTGGATTTTAGTTATGATATGGGTTCAGGTTAGGGAAGAAACCTTGTTTTAGTGAAATAGACAAACACCCTGTTAAGGGACTATCACATCTAAGGTTCTGTGACCAGGATCTCTGTGAGGTAATGGAGCAGCCCAGAATCTGGGTGTAAGCCAATAAGCTGTAGAAAAAAGATTACATTGAACCTTAAATGCTGAGGAACATCAACTGGAGAAAAAGGAATAAATTTTCCTCTCGGTGTTTGTTTTATTAACTAATGATTAGTTTAATGTGCTAACTCACAGTGGAGAAAACAGAATTTCTAGAGAGTGAAGTTGACAGTCAGTTGTACATTCAATACTGATTATTCCACACTAAACCTTTACTGAGTTATGCATCTTATCTTCTGTACATAAATCTTTGTTGTTCAGTTGGATAGCCCTTAATCCAGAAGGCAGTTACCAAAGAAATCTCCCTTGTCTCTCTCCTTTCCTATCCTCCTTCCACCTCGTCATTATTGCCACCACAAAATAAAAGTGTTGACAGCATGCAGAGATGCCACAATAAAAGTGGTAGTAGTGGTGGGATTCAGTCCTGACTAACAGAACAAAGCACCAAAATCTTAACAGAAGATTAAGGGTGTTTTTTTTTATTAAGAACTCCCAAAAAAATAAAGTTCCAGTAGAGTTCCTTGGTATTTGGAAACTCTTTAAAGAAAAAAAATCTCTCAGAAGTAAAAAGGAGGGAAAATTTCTGAGGTAAAAGTGTGGACAAAATGGCTACAAAGAAAACTAAAAGCAGAGTGGAATCTGAGGAACAGGCAGTTCTGCCCTCAGATTCAGGAGATCAAGGATCTTCAGAAAATACAGATAAAGGACTGGAAATTTTTGAGTCATAAAGGAAGAAGTGAACAGTGACAATATGAATTAGAATAGTGACCATATGGGTTGAAGAGCTAGAGAACAAGGTAAAATACAACAAGAATAAGCTATAGAGCTGGCAGAGATGCAAATGAAGGCTAAAAATGAGGCTCAGGCACAAGAAGTTCAATTACAACAAATAAGGTTATGTTCTGAGCTAGGGATGCCAGTACACCATGTTTCTATCAAAATAGATGCGATTAAGTTCCCAACATTTCATAAAGCAGTGAGGTGGAAGCCTTTTTCATTAATTCTGAGACAATGTGCGAAGGCTTTGGAATTGGCAAGGATAATCACATGAAGTACCTTAGATATCAGTTTTCTGGAAAATTTGAGGAGGTCTTCTACAAATGAGAGCAGAAGAAGCAAAAACATGATCTCTTCAGAGGTTAGAGAGAAAAAGGGGTTGTCACCAGATCTTAGCAGAAAAGAGTTCAAAAAGATAAAAAAGAGTGGGTGAAATATGTTCTCAGTTTGCCTGTATTTATTTATGTACAACATTTATTAGCCTAGAGTACATCAAGTTTTATATAGGTGGATTTTAGTAAGTAAGGCTGACACAGTTGAGAAATTAACCACTCTTATTGATTTAGATCCAGAGGAGTTAGCCGTGTTAGTCTGTAGTAGCAAAATCAAAAAGAGTCCAGTAGCACCTTTAAGACTAACCAATTTTATTTTATTGTAGCATAAGCTTTCGAGAATCAAGTTCTCTTCATCAGATGCCTGACCAGCTCTTATTGATTGGAAGCAGTTTTATAAAGCAATACCACGACAATCAAAGTGGTTTATCAATTAAACCACAGACTATATCCCAAGTTGCTTTGCAGAGGACATGGAGGAGCACATGTTTACCTTAGAACAGTATAAGAAAATAAAATGTACTCTACAGAAAAAAATTGTCCCTCATTCCAACCCTGCAGAGAAGGCACCTCAGCCCAGAGGGCAGCCAAAGGAACCTGACTATTTCTGCTATAGGAAAACAAGGCAACTTGACTATATTAAACTGTCTTAAATTAAAATCTGCTTCAGACTCTACTAAACAACTGAATGTTTTTTAAAAAGCAGCATCTGAAAATAAGGAGCAGAAGGTGGAAGTAACAACTACTTCCAAAGAATACTGTGCTAATGTTTTGGACAGGGTATGGATCTGTATGGACAGTGCCTAAGGACATTAAAAGGGAATATTTAGTATCAACCAAGGTCAATAACGAAATGTGTGGCGTGACACAGGAACAAGTTTTGCTAATCTACTCTATCCTGGTCAAACCTGTCTTGCTCACAAAACACCTCAGCTTTTTTTTCTATCTCTTGTTCTGTCATTCCCCCATCCACCCCCATCCCAAGTTCTCAGAGGATTTTTAAAAGAGAGAAAGAGTGCGTGTGTGTGTGTGAAACTTTCCCCTCCTTTCCCAGCTGAGAATCACATTGAGCAGATGGTTTTTTAAACTACAATTCCCATGGATCATTGCAGGATCCAACACAAACTACTGGGATACCAAACTATAGCATCTACTGTTTGCTTTTCATGAGATCCCACAAGAAACCACCAGGTTCAGTCACTTCTACTTACTCTTCAGACTTTGGGTTCGAGGCCCACTAAACCACAGGGCAGAAGCACTGGGAGAAGGTGAATCCTCACAACCAGAAAACACCTTGAGGTACATGACTGAGAGCCAAGCTACAAGTGACGCCTGACACAGGTTTGACACTTGTCAGCTTCCCTCAATGGGAAATATAGGCATCCTGGTCTTGCTGCTTGGCTCTCTGACTGTTGTCCAATGGACTTTTCAACTGTCACTTGTCCAGCATTCTGCCAAGCTGCCTACATTTCCCATCAAAACTTGAGGGAAGCTGACAAGTGTCCAACCTGTGTCAGGCATCACTTGTAGTTTGGCTCTCAGCTACAGACTGCCTAGAGAAACCTTTTGGCCAGAGTTGGAGAAAAGCAGAAGACCAGATTCCAACTCCCAGATGGTCTTAGTAACATCAGGCTTTGGAGAAAATCAACTAGCAGAAACAGAAAAATGAATAGGAAATCCCAGGTATCTCTAACATGAAAATGTGGGGAATTTTATGGATGTCTGCATTTGCAAGTAAGTGCATGTTCCAGGCAAGTGGGTATGTGTGTGACATCTTATACTTATATGTGCAGCCATGCCTGCCCTGATTAGATTACTGCAATGTGCTGCACATGGGGCTGCCCTTGAGAAGTATTCAGAAACCTCAACTGGTACAGAATGCTGCAGCCAGGGTGTTGACTCGACTACATCACAGAGACCATATCACTCCAGTCTTGGTCCTTCTACACTGTTCCAAGTTTGTTTCCAGGCACAATTCAAGGTGTTGGTGTTGACCTTCAAAGCCCTATATGGTTTGGGACCAACATACCTGAACGACCTCTGAGGGCCAAGCTACAAGTGACAAATGACACTTGAATAGCAAGTGTATTTCTCCTGTTCACTTGCCCTCCACTCAATCCGCTTGCCGTTCAAGTGTCATTCGTCATGTGTACCTTGGCCCTGAGTCTCTTATGAACCTTCCAAGCTACTGTGGTCATCTTCTGAGGCCCTGCTCTGGGTGCCCCTGCCTTCTAAGAACAGGTGGGTGGCAGTCAAGGCACAAAAACTCTGGAGCTCCCTTCCTCTGGGAAATTTGTTTGTCCTCTTCTGTTGTCCTCTTCCACAAGCAAGTGAAGACTTTTTTGTTTCCTTTGGTGTTTACTCAGCAATCCTTCCTTCATGCTCAATATCTTAATAGTTTTAATTGTTTTAATTGTTGATTTGATGTCTCCATACATTTCTAGTTCTTGTTTAAGTGTTTTAATTCTGTGTTGTTATTGTTTTGGTTGATTTTAATTGTTTTAAAATATGATTTAATTATGTATATTTAAATTTGTTTAGCCACTTCGATGGCCCTTATGAGGGCAGAAAGGCAGGATATAAGTTTTGTGAAAGAAGGAAAGAAATTTAATTTAATTTAATGTATTGTATTTATATTCCGCCCTCCCCGCTTTCGCAGGCTCAGGGCGGATAACAGAATACAAATATAAACATCATTAAAAACACCTTAAAAAACACAATCATCTCATCTACATCTATTACATATAAATAATTAAAAAAAAAATTAAAGCAGCACATAGCAAAAGTTTAGTGTATCACACTGCGGTGTTACCAGAGCAAATCCATACCGTAATAATAAGTGTGGCAGCAGCATCTGCGTTCACACGGGGGAAAGAAAGATCCTTGCAGTCTTTTACCATTTTTAGCCCACCCTTATTTTACATATTTCTGTGTCTTCCAAAGTTGTCCCAGATGCTTTAGCCCTTCTTCAGCCCTTTATAATTTTGGTTGCCCCTTACTGTATGTTTTCCTTTTCTACACAATGCTTGTTTAGATGGGGCAACCAGAACAGTATACTATATCATAAATGTAGCAGTACCATAGACTTTCCTGTACCAGACATGTTGTTTTCAATCTTTTTCCTAATATGTTTGCCTTTTTCACTTTTACCACAACCCGGGTAGATACTTTCATTCTACCACAACCTCAAGATCTTTTTGGATCCCATTGGTATATATGTAAAGTTAGCATCCCTCCTCCCAATGTCATTCACTTTATTTACACTGAGTTTTATTTTCTATGGTATTATTGGCCATTCACCCACATATCTTCTTAGACTTCTTAAGCTTATCTCTGATTCTAGATCATGTACCAGTCCCAATACATGTCCTGAAGGATTTCATTCCTTACGTCCTTCCATTGTGTGAGCTCTTGGTTTATTTCTACTCTCAGCTTCCTGTTCTGAAACCAGTTACTAATCCATAAGAGGACACATCCTCTTCTCAAGACTAATAAAGAAATCCTATGGATAGTAAATCCAATCATAGTCCACTGATTTCAGTGGGTTTCAACTGGGAAAACCAAACACCATTACACTGTAAGTTACTCAGAAGCCTTTGTTGAAAGGTTTTTGGAAGTTCATGTGTATAATGTCTACTGGCTCTTCTCTCATCCCGGATCTTATTAACTTAGCCCACTACATGCAGAATCTGTTTGGCAGCAACGACTCCCAGTAGAACACCCTGTACCAGTGAAAGGCAGATAATACTCACAGTACACATTGACTAACAATATTCATTAATGTTATCCTTCCAGGGTAGAAATGTCAGAGAAACACACTGAGAGAGTTTGCTAGTGTTATTAAACTCTCTCTTTCCCTCAAAATCCCTCAGATGTTTTCCCCAAGCAAGGGCCTCCAAATTCACTTCAGTGTCACTTGAGGTAACACTCTGTGGCAAGTCTAAATGAAATGTTCCAACCTGGGACCCTGCTGTTATAGGTTAAAATCTGTACTATTACCCTTCTCTGGAATGATAAATAAGACCCCATCACACCATTCACACCTGACACACATAACAAGCTGCCCTGTTTCTAATGTTTCTCTGCCTTTACAGAAACTGCCAAAATCGGAATTTCTCTGACCACAATAAAACTTGTTTTGAAAGAGAACATGACAGATTGTTTTTAGTATTCATGGCATTCAGTCATTCAAAAAAAAGATGGCTAATTTCCATCACCACACGCTGAAAAATCCCTGGGTGACCCCAGATAAACTCTAAATCCAGAAATCTATAGCAGACAAAGGGCTCCTAACTAATCAAGCTAACTAGAGGATTTGAAAGCTTCCAGATTCTTTTAAAGAAGCACGGGGGCCACGGAGTGCACCAAAATACATAGTTATAAGTTTCTTGGAATAATGTGATAAGACACTGTCTCCATTATAAGTAGATAAGTGGGTACAAAAATAAGGAAATTTAGCTCGTTTTCAACAAACACAGAGTTTAAATATCTGTTCCCTGTTTGTGTTTTATGTTGCCCACTATGGAACTGGTGTCAAATGACCAAAGGTAAATACAGGAAAAGAATTCTCATAGATCCGTTTCAGGAAAAGACATCATTATTCATTTGTCTGAAATTGTTAGTTTTATGTTTTTGTGCAAAGCCTTTATAGCTCTGTTTAGACAAAGTTCAGTTTGGTTGGCAGCAGTACTGCCTGAGCATTTAAGAGAAATTGGTGAACTTCAAGTGGATAATAGTCCATTTTTATCGACAATTGTGTAGATATCTTCCATATACTGCTTCACAGCAAAAAAAGAGGGGGAAAGGTTATAAAATACAAAAACTTCAATGAATACAATCATCTGACTACTGTACAATTGGCCCACATCTTCCCAAATTGTGCTAGCCTCTTAAAACAAGCAAATGGGAGATGAGCAAACATTTGCCACAGCTTTGCAGATCTCAATTCTTATAAATAAAATTCAGACTGAAATTCTCCTTAATTTTCTAGGGTCTTCTCCAAGATTTCATGCTTCTATATAAGGGGAGGCCCAAACACACAGGCCTTCCACCAGCCTAGCTGGGCCTAGCTACAGTTGTCTGAAATGAACTCCCTTCTAAAACAGACTCCACAAATAGCGATCCCTCATCTTTTGCAAAATGATTTAAAATATAATTACAGTATCTACTGAACCTTCTCTGAATACTCTCAAGAACAGCAAATAAAACTCAAACAGATTTACTGAACACCCACCCCCCCATCAATACAGGTAAAGAAGATACACTGAGCATCAGTAAACGTCTGTGGAGAATTTCTGTAAAATTCATTTACAGCAAAAGCTCTTAATTTGCATTATTATGAATAATTCACCACATGTCAGTCTGTCCACGTGTGAGGAGGGGTAAAACGTTGCAAGTAAGCAGTCTCCTCTACAGTAAGTTGAAGAGACCGATTAACAGCTCCATATTATAGACTAGTGAACAGCAATATTGGAGGACTGTGTTAAAAACAGACACTCAGAAAAACATTCACATGATATACACTGAAGAGATATTATGTGCGGTTTAGTGAAGTTCCACAGTTATGAGGAAGGATTTAAGTTAGGGAGGCAGAGTCTAAGGGAATAGCTAAGGGTGGTACTTGAGAGCTTGGTTGTGTGAGATGGAAAATGACGTGATATGTGGCAAGACAATGTTTGCAAATATTATTATTGTTATTTGTTTGTTTATAGTCTGCCTTTTCTCACTGAGATCTAAGGTGGATTACACAATGCAAGTGAATACAATATAATCAATAGCTAAGACATTTACAGAACAAAAATACAATATGATCAACAGTTACGATATTCAATGAAAACAATACATGATAGGGTATGGTTAGCTACAAATTTGAAAAACTAGCAGAACCATCGTATAGAGTAAAGGATAATTTAAAAACTTTCCCCGGAGCTTTGAAAGGACCATATCCCAGGCTTGACTATTGTAATGCTCTATACGTAGGTCTCCCATCTAAGTTCACTAGGAGGCCCCAATTAGAGCAAAATGCTGCAGTTCAAATGTTAGCAGGATCGAGCAGGAGCATGACACATCACACCCATCCTACAGTCCCTCCATTGGCTACCCATCAGTTACTGTGCTCAGTTCAAGGTATTAGTTATTACATACAAAGTTCTTCACAGCTTTGGTCCGATATACCTACAGACTGCCTCCCTCCCTATGTTTCTCCATGGTAGCTGTGCATATCTGAACAGGGTCTCCTGCAGGTGCCAGGCTGCACACGAGTGAAGTCAGCAGCAGACCGTACATGGGCTTTCTC
This sequence comes from Eublepharis macularius, assembly GCF_028583425.1. Taxonomy (NCBI): domain Eukaryota; kingdom Metazoa; phylum Chordata; class Lepidosauria; order Squamata; family Eublepharidae; genus Eublepharis; species Eublepharis macularius. The sequence continues at coordinate 22,447,762 of NC_072796.1, forward strand.
TGTGGTGGCCCCTATCCTGTGAAGTGACCTGCCTGAGGAAGTCAGAAGAGCCTCCACTCTCCTGGCTTTTCATAAACGATGCAAAATCAAACTATTCAAAAAGACTTTTTCGTCAAATGGGAGGGCTGTACTGCAGGGATGGGGTCTCAGATGCTTCGCTAATGAGTTTGGGACCATAGACTTCATCACTATATTGCCTTACATATTATCAGCTGCTTTAAATATGTACCACCTGTGCTCCATGTTGTCTAAAGATAGTCCTAGAATTTATTATGTTCTGCTTCAGTATTTTTTCTACTCTGTATTGGATTCTTGCTAATACTATGTCTTTTAAACTTGTATCTATTTACCCTATGACATTGTTTATGGAAATGTCCTTGTTACTGTATTGAATTTTTTTTAATTTATTTTTTTTATATTTCAATTTATATACCGCCCATCCCCAGGGGCTCTGGGCGGTGAACAGTTAAAATTGATAAAAACAAGAACTAAAATCAATATACAAACAATAAAACAAATTAACAAAGTGGTGGGGAGAACCCTCCCCCACCCCAAAGGTGGGTGGCCGACATGGCACCGCCCCCTTCAATCACCAAATGCCTGGCGGAACTGTCTTATAGGCCCGGCGGAACGATAATATGTCCCGCTGGGCCCGGGTTTCCATTGACAGAGCGTTCCACCAGGCTGGGGCCAGGACTGAAAAGGCCCTGGCCCTGGTTGAAGCGAGGCGGGCTTCCTTAGGGCCGGGGACCACAAGTAAATATTTATTCGCTGATCGAAGCGATCTCCAGGGAACGTACAGGGAGAGGTGGTCCCGAAGATATGCCAGTCCCAACCCACTCAGGGCTTTAAAGGTAAGAACCAACACTTTGAACCTGATTGGGAATTCAACCGGAAGCCAGTGCAGCTGGCACAGGACAGGTGTGATGTGTGACTGGTAAGGTATACCAGTCAGGACCCATGCCGCCGCATTCTGGACCAGTTGTAGTTTCCGGATCAGGCCCAGGGGTAGCCCAGCGTAGAGTGAGTTACAGTAATCTAGCCTGGAGGTGACCGTTGCATGGATCACTGTAGCCAGGTCCTGGGGCATCAGGTAGGGGGCAAGTTGCCTGATCTGACAAAGATGGAAAAATGCAGACTTGGCAACCGCCGTGACCTGGGCCTCCATCAATAGGGAGGCATCCAGGAGCACACTCAGACTCTTTACCACTGGCAAAGTTGCCAGTAGTGTCCCATCCAGGGCAGGGAGCTGGATCCCAACATCTGGCAGCCCCCGTCCCAGCTGCAGGACCTCCGTTTTCACTGGGTTCAATTTCAGCCTGCTCTGTTTCAACCATGCCGTCACAGCATCCAAAGCTCTGGCCAGATTGTCTGGGGCCGTGTCTGGCCAGCCAGCCATCAACAGAAAAAGTTGGGTGTCATCCGTGTATTGATGACAACCCAGCCCAAACCCCCACACCAACTGGGTGAGGGGGCGCATATAGATGTTAAATAACATCGGGGAGAGTATCGCCCCCCCCCCGGGGGAACCCCGCACACCAAAGGGTGACAGGGCGATAGATCTCCCCCGAGCGCCACCCTGTGTCCCTGACCCTGGAGAAAGGAGACCAGCCACTGTAAGGCTGTCCCCCTAATCCCCACGTCGGCAAGGCGGCTGGCCTCCAAATCATAGTCAACCGTGTCAAACGCTGCTGTGAGATCAAGTAACACAAGCAGCGCTGACCTGCCTCGATCCAGATGCCTGTGAAGGTCATCTGTGAGGGCAACCAAGGCTGTCTCCATCCCATGGCCAGGACGGACGCCAGACTGGAATGGGTCCAGGACTAGAGCATCATTCAGGAATTCCTGCAGTTGTACCACCACCGCCCACTCAATCACCTTGCCCAGGAACTGGAGGTTCGACACTGGGCGAACCTCCTGTATCAGTACTTGATACTGATTTTAGTAATCTCATACTATGTAATCCACCTTGAGTCTTACTGAGAAAGGTGGACTATAAATAAATACATAAATAAATAAATAAATAAAAACCATTGCTAGTTTTTATACTGGCACTTCCAAGGATAACCATTGACACACAGGCTACATGGTCCTGTTCTTTCAGACAGTATGGAATAAGATCTCAATGGCTGAAGGTACCAAAAGACTCATATCCTGTGAAGGACTATGCAAAAATTCTAAAACAATAATAACAGCAATTGACAATACTAAAAAGATCATGCGAAATTATCATGGGATTCTCAAGGTAGATTCCAGAGGTTAGGGTTGCCAACTCTGCACTGGGAAATTCCTAGAGATCTAGGAATCTAGATCTCTAGAATCTAGATCTGAGGAAGGTGGAGTTCACAATATTAAGACCTAACTGAAAAGCGTCATGGTGCAGAGGTGACTTTACAGGTCAGAGTATTATTTATAGCTTTTGTAAGCATGCTGTTAGCAACAAATGTCACTGTTCCTAGAAAACTGCAGCATATGTAACTTGTCCCTGTTAACAAATGGGAAAGAATTAAAGTATAGTAGATTATCGTTCCTATAGTTTTTTTTAGCAATGTTTTAGATGTTTGTCATCTTGTTTAGTGAATAATTTAAAGAGAAGTAGTAGAGTAGACAGTGGGAGGTTAAGGAAATGAATAACAGCAATTTAATAGATGAGAAAATAATTAAGATGTTAGGTCAGAAAAAACTTAGTATAACTAGGTATTTCCTTGCTACTTCTTTCTAGAGGTAGTTTCCAATATTTTGATTGGGCAAATCAAAAACTTACCTATACCACTTAACTCCAAAAAAAAAAAAACCTTTCGACTTTGCTTTTCTGGTTTTAGGATGGATATTTCCCTTTGAGGTTAGGTTGGGCAGAGCCAGCCTGTGCCAGAACAGCAAAAAAACTTGGTCACAATGAGAGATGTTAACCGTTTTGCTCTGTCCATTACTGATACAGTGTATTAAAGCAAATAACTTCAGGCTCTCTCAAATAAGTAAATTAAATTGCTGCCTGCGTCTCCATTTCCACTTTGCCTGCAGTGCCATTTTCTGCCACTAGATGGCTGCAGTATATATATTCCCAGAGCATCTCCTCTGTATACCCTATAAGTGAACCGGCAGAACTCTTTCTACACACATACTTTTTCTGACAAATCACTCCTTGCTATAACAACTGATTCAAGCCTCCAACTGGTTTTGCATTAATTTCTAGCTCAGTAATCCTAGAACTTCTGCATTGTTTATTGAATACCTTGTGCTGTTTGATCAAAATGGGGATATATATATTTTGTTCTTGTTAATTCTACAAAAATAGTTCACCCATGTCCATTTGGGCTTCTAAAGGAAGGGTGAACATTTGATTTATCTTGCCAGCTTCCAATATTGCTCCACGCAACCAGGGAGCTCACTGGTTCACCCTGGCTATTCACGTATCTAGGATCTTGTCTCTATGGCTGCCAAGGTGTTTTCCAAGCATCTCTGTACTGCCCAGCTCTCCAGACTGTGGTGGTGCTGAAACATGTCGTTAAGTCATAGCTGACTTATGGTGACCCCTGCTGGGGTTTTTAAGGCAAGAGACTAACAGAGGCGGTTTGCTATTCCCTGCCTTCCTTGGTCTTCCTTGTTGGTATCCCATAAAATTACTAACCAAGGCTGACCCTGCTTAGCAGCCAAGATCTTACAAGATCAGGCTTGCCTGTGATATCTCGGACAGGGCACCCTCCTGATTTGGCCCCAGTATTCCTGCTTTCCTTTTCTGCCCTGCTTTTCCCTTTACACCTCTTTCCCTCTGAGGTTCATCTCTCCAGAATCCTGCATTCACAGATATCCTCACCCCAGCTCTGACAACATTGGATAATATCCATGTGTGAAAATGGTTCAGTAACTCTCAGCTGTTAGATCTCAAAACAGCAACTGTACATTTAATTAAGGAAATCATTGTTAAGTCTTGAAAGCTTTACAAATATATGCTTGACATATGACAAAACAATGAGGAGGCATGCAAGGCAGAGGACAAACTAATGTCTCTTTACTGGTTTTTCATTCAAAATAAGAGATGGTGTTGGTCTATTTTTGGAGTAGAGGCTTTGTATACCTGGTACTATTAGGGGTGGGGGGGAGATGATTGCAAGGGACGAATTAAGGGCCGAGCCAGAGGCATAGTTGTTTGTTGAAATGTTTAGATACATGTTGACTGTAATTGACTATCTAATTCTTTATCCACACTTAATTAATGCATTTCCAGTTTAATTAAAGACGCTTAACTTGAAGACACTGCTTGGTTTTTATTATCTATGGAACTATAAATAGCACTATGAAACCATTTGGGGGCAGCCACAGCTCCAAACAGGAGATGACTGCCTGAAGCCAAAAGTGTCTTTCACTGCAGCCAGTTACTGCAAAGGCAAACTTGTATCCAGTAAAAGAAGCTTGCATATTTTACTGGGCAACCAGCTGCACTAAAAGCTTTCAGAACCTCTCTGTCCATGTATAGATAGATCAAGATTTGTAGCCGTGTTAGTCTGTCTATAGCAGTAGAAAAGAGCAAGAGTTCAGTAGCACCTATAAAACTAACAACATTTGTGGTAGGGCATCTGAAGAAGTGGTATCCAAAGAAGTGATCTGTGACTCACAAAAGCTCATACTCTACCATAATTTTTTCTGATGTCCATGTATGTCAGTCTCCCTCACTTGCACCCAACCAAACATTCCTGCAGACACAAAAACTCTAATCTGGAGAGCTGGGTTTGATTCCTCACTCCACCTCTTGAAACCAGATGAGTAGGAGTGCCAGACCCCGGGTGGGGGTGAGGGATCCCCAGGCCTTGCCCCCCACACCCCACCCCCACTTACCTGGCCAGTGGGAGGGCACGCATCCTCCGTGTGTGCTCCCCTGCGGAGCTGTGCGCTCCCATGGATCAGGCTCGTTTTGGCCCGGATCGGGCCCATTTTGAGCTGCTGCGGAGCGTGGGAGTGCTCCTATGTGCTGTAGCACCCCAAAACAGGCCCAATCTCCACCAAAACGGCCACAGATTGTGCCCGTTTTGGCACAGATTGGGCCCGTTTTGAGGCGCTGAGGAGTGCAGGAGCGCTCCTGGCTCCACAGCACCTCAAAACAGGCCCAATCCTGCGATGTGTGGGCACGCTGGGGAGGGTGTGCATAGAGTGATGATGTCACTTCCTGGAAGTGACGTCATTGCACTTTGCAGGAGCATGCGTGTGCACTTTGCGCGCATGCACCCCAAAGCAGGGCAAAGGTAAGAACCAGGCCCCGATCCCCCACTGGGAGATAGAGGGGGCCTGGCAACCCTATAGATGAGTGACCTTGGGTCAATCACAGCTGTTCACACTTCATAAACCCCTATGAGTGTGACATTAAGTTACCCTGAAGAGTCGTATATACATCAAATGTTGTTGTTGTTATAATTAATGAAACCTTAATAACTAAGGCCAATATTTATGACAAGAAAATCACAACATGCCACTAAAAATACCAATTATAAAGCATCTCACTCCATTTACAGGGGACCAAGAAAACTATTATTGCTGCTATAATTATCCCATAAATTCCAGGATAGCTGTCTTCAAGTTTCTCCATCCTTTATATGTGTTATTTAATATGGACTCTGTACTATGGAACCCTGTCAGCAATGCACTAATTATTGTTCTTGTGTTTTATCCATAAAAGAAAATGTCCTTGAATTTTCTTAGTTTTTCCATCTCACCCTGTCTCTCTTATTCTGTTGCTCAAGATAACAACAACACTTCTAATATTTGATTGAGTAGACAGTGGTCGGCAACAACAGCCCTTGGCCTTCGTGGCCTGCTTGTTGGCCTTCCAGGACATCTCATTGTTGAAAAATAGGATGTTGGACCCAATGGGCCATTGATGTGATCCCACACAACTGCTCTCATGTGCTGGCTCAGTTTAATCAAATAGTATGACCAGGCTTCCGACAGGTGTATCGTCTTATGCCAGTACCTTTCCATTGCGTCTTTGTTTATGGAGCAGGGGCTCATGGAAATTATCCCCATAGGTTCAAATAATCACATGAGAACAGGGGCATATTTTTTTTTCTGATGCAAGACTTCATTGTTCAACAACAAGCTATCTCCCCTATTCTCCTTTCTCTCATCATGTTCCTCCCGGCATAGCTTCAGATTTATAGGCATGTGAGGCATTTTCCCCCCACGAACGCAAGGAATAAACCGACATAACAGAAAAGAAAAAGAATGAGGCAGCTCAAGCCAATTCTAATGGAAATCAGAAAAGGAGGACAAATAGCTCTGAAAGAAGCCTCTTCAGCTTTATCACACATACCGAAGTGGGAAAAAACGAATGCACACAAATATCAGTCACAGATATGGGAATATTCTAAGTGCTGTTGTTGTCTTGAAATGAATATTCCGGTTATAGTGAACCCTTGCCAAGAATCCTTCTATTACATTCTTCATCTCTCTATAATTTTTCTGCCGCTGCATTTCCTAGGCCGAAGGACGTATTAATCACCCAGAGAGCTAGCTCTTTCCTTTGTACTTTTTGGTTGTTTGTTTGCTTCAGTTCTATTCACCAGCCATCCTTGGATGTGGCAAACAGACGCAATTGTGAAGATGATTCAGTGCGCCATTCCAGCATAAAGCTAAAAGTTGTGTTGAGACAGCTAGCAGAAGGGATTTAATTTTCTTGAACTGCCTGTTTTACCCTCTTTTAAAAACGATTTTATCAAGGCTCCTCTCCCCAACCCCATCCCCTGACACACTTCTGAAACTATAAAATGAGATTGCCCCCTAAGTCAGCATGAAGAGACAGACACCAGTGTTGGATCTAAGGGCCACTTTATTAAATTAACCTCAACATTAAACTTTAACCCATAACTGTGGCAAAGGTAAAAGTGGTACAGGTCAAGCCATGGGGTCGCCCCTGGACCTCCGCCTTGACCTGCCTGGGTAAGCCCCAAAGCCCTGACTGTGAGCCCCCCCTGGGGATGGCTAGGGGATGGCTAGGAAACCCATCCGGCCTAGCAAATTGGTTCCTCCCTTTCAAGCGCCTAAGCCTCAGCCGTACAGCAGTGAGGGAAGGACTTGCACACAGGGTTCCCCAGGCAGTCTGTCCACACATGCTGGCAGCTGTCACAAGCAGTGCCAGCCACTCCTAGCAGACCCCTCTTCCCCACCAATAGGGAAGCGCCAAGGGTGCTCACCGGCCTGCTGGTTTTAACCAAACTCTATCCCGCCAGTGACAATCCTAACCAGCACCATCCAAATCCAATTTCCATCACTCAACTCCTGGTGCAAGGTAGGCAAAAAAAACCCCTCATCCCTCGCCAATTTGATAAAAGAGGGGAAAAATCCTACCAGGTTCTGATTACAGCAGCTGGCTAATCCTGCACCAAAAACAGGGTGAGGAGGGTAGGCCGAGTGTTTCAAGCAACTGAGAGTGGGCAGGCAGAGCTGCCTGAAACGGCTGCTAGCTCCACCCCCTGGCCAAGACCCGGATGCCTGGTAAGTGCTCTGCTCTCCCTCCTTCCGGGGGTGGGGGGCAATGTACGGCCCTCTGCTTAAGCAGCTAAGCCGCCTGCAGTTGTGGCTGTATTATTCCAAGGATGGTCACAAGCGCAGGAGTATAACTTCCGGAAACTCACATAAGGGTAGAATTCCATGACGGTTGGAGCAACATCATGAAGGTATGACATGTTGGCTGCAAGTGTAAGAACAATGTCTTGGGAGTAAGTCCCATTGAATAAAATGGAGCTTACTTTCCTGTAGACCTGCTTTGGCTTGTGCTGTTGGTCACAGCATCAATCCTCTGCTTGCAGAAGTATAAACATGTTGACATATGAGGGTAACTGTTCAAGAACATGTTCCATACAGGAATGCCTCTCAGGCTGTAATATGTGGAAATGGACAGTTGGAGTTGCATTGGGTGGAGGTAAATAACGGCTGCTTCCACACACATTGGATAATCCACTTTCAATACTCTTTAGTGAACATTTGAAACTGCTTTTCCATGTGTGGAACAAAAAATCCACTTCCAAAGGATTGCTAAAGTGCATTGAAAGTGCATCATTCAACATGTGTGCAAATGGCCAACATCTCTTGAGAAATAGCATCCCATTAAGCCTCCTTAAAAAGGACAGGATATTTTTCTCTGGGAGTTTTGGCAACCCTTAGGAGCACTCATGTGGCAGACTGAAACAGTCATAGTGTCAGTCTTCATTCTTCTGCTACATGTTCCTAGCAACCACTGTGGGAGGCATGGAGACTCAAAACTGTGAATCTACTGATGTTGCTGAAGTTCACAATATGCAATATGACATGGCATGTGTTATGTCAATGAGTTCTCCTTGGGCTCGGATTTTAATGTGAGATTAACTCCTCCCTTGCACTCCTACTCACTTAATTGGTGGTTGTTGCTATTCCTACTTTGGCCATGGGAGACAGCAGCAATATGGAGCAAGGCAAGTTCAGTTTTTCTCTTTCCCTCTCCCACCTTGAAGAGGTCACCTCCAGAGATTTGGTGGCTCACAGGGAGTAAGTGCCATAGGGAGTTTATTTAGAGGGCACTGAAATTCTGAGCAGTTTTAGTACTCCGAGGGATGAATTTTCCCTGGAGTTCTCCAGTATCCCTTTTAAATTCAAATCTTGGGTGTTATGCAAATGAAAGCTGGAAATACAAATGTGTTTAAATGGAGGATACAAAGATAACCACTGACCCTGTTTGGTATGAACTTCACAGGCAGCTAGTTGTTTGTGAGCTTCACTCAAGCCATTTAGCCAGTCCTGGCTATTTAATATTCAAAATGGCTAAATGGATTAGATGAACAAAAGTTTAGCAACATCAGACACTGAGTGGGCTAATTGATACACCTGGCTACAACTGACAAGGGAGGAAACTCATTGAGGAACCTGAAAGCAACTGTAACTAGGTAAATGAAAGGGAAAGTTTGGAGAAATTTAATATGATTTCCCCCAAAGTCTTACACGGATCCAAAAATTCACAAACTCAGAAAATAGTACTAATTTTAATTCCAATCATTTAGGGTTCAAATATATATTTCATTGCAATCAATGACAAAACAGTTGGCTTTAAATCACTCTGGATTATACAATTGGTTAGCATTGCATAGAGATATTTTTTTTAAAAATTAGGTATCGTCTCAGCTCTCGAAATGTCAGAAGACGAGATGAATAGGTGCTGGGAAATGTAATGGCTTACTTTTTTATTGTCCTTCTCTGAATCATTTATACGTATGTGCTATATTTCCCACATTTTTAATAATTCAGCTCAATAGTATAATTCATGTCAGAACATGCAGAAAGGAACAATAATATATGACTCTGCAAGATACCAAGTTGGCTCCAACAATGCGAAAGTTTCATAGGTTTTAAATTAAAGTCACACATATTGGCAGCTTCCGGTGGACAACCTCCTTCTGCTTTCTTCAGGAGGATGTGGCTGAAAACTGATATTGATAACTGCTGATATCGATTTCCAAGCAAATAACAATGACTTATATAGTATTTGATTCAATGAATTGTGAGTAGCGTGAGCGAGTAGAAGGGATAGCTCCACCCTCTACCTGAGGGTCAGGAGACCCTTAGGACCAGAGTTGCAGCTTGAACAGAAACCAGTTGCCCCTCCATGCAAGCTTCTCATGAATGAAATTAGAGCACATGCAAGTGAGAGCAAGATTTCAACTGATCTCCTTTTCGTGCTGCAGTCCTCCTTTCCAATTTGTTCTTGAGGGGTTCACTAACCCACCAGGAGCAGCTCTTTGGGGGAAATGTTGAATGGGGACTGTCAAGCCTCAGGTGGGGTGAGCCACCTTACGCTGCCACCACTCTGGGATTCAGGGTCCCTTGGGAAGGCCCAGAGTACCCTCCCAACTCTTCTGACCTCTGTAGCTTGACCAATAAACAGGTGTGAGGACCCAGCAGAGTAACAACAAACAAAAGGGTTTATTTACAAGGAGGGCAGTTAATATCAAACAAACAAGCAAGCAAGCAAGAAGCAAGGTGCATTAGCAACAATAGATGGGTGAAAGCAAAATAAACAAAAGGCCCTAGTGCGACTGAATTCACTGTCCCTCTGTCTGCCAGGCCTGTCTTCTCACCCTACCTGGATGAGGGCCTCTCTCCCTAGCAGAAACCTCCTCTGGCCTGCTCCCTGGGAAAAAGAACCCAGGCTTTTTCCCTCCCAGACTTATATAGCACCAGCCCCCTGTGTTCTTATTGGCCCAAAAGGGTACCAAAATGGCCCAGGGGCTCCTGGGAATCGTAGGCAGGACTGCTCCCACTGCTAACAGGCTTCTGAGGGCTAGCTAGGCCTTCCTGGCACAGCCAGATCATGACAGGGACAGATCCATTCCATGAGTTTTCCCCCTCCATTTTTGACTCATTGAATCCATGTTTTTAGTCTAATGCACCACTAGACTTTATTTTTGTTTTGTGCAGTGACCACACTGGAATTATTACTGTATCCAACCCGTAGTGTTTCAGTGCCATTTGACATCTCCTGATAGATGGAGCTGGCATTTCTGAAAGACAGAGGAAGTTATAAAATAAATTGATTTGACAAGAATGAAAGTGAAGAATTAGTCTCACCATCCTACACCACAGCATCACATCATGAATTCATGTGGTTGCAATAACCACTAAGGCCAGATTCACACGATACTAAGTCTTAGAGGCCACCACAAGGACTTGGGATGATGTGTATCCTGGGAGCTCCATTCTTCCGTTGATTGCGAGACTAAAATCCAGACAGCAGAAACCTTCTGCTTCAAAAGGTATTTTTCCTCACTGTTCAACAGTGGTTTGACAGGCCCATGGGTGAAAAAGATTGCTCATCTCTATTAGCAGTCATCTTAACTGTCCAAATTTATCTGCACACCATAGACAGTATGACAGAGATTGAGCCCATATCAGAAGACTCTTTCCTTTGATTGACACATTGTAATCCTTGCCAAACTGTATGACAAGTGAGTAGACAGACTGAGCCATCCTCAGATGGCATAGCTTCAGGGGGAAAAGGATTAGAGTGCTATCCTAGAAGAGTTACTCCAGCCTAAACCCATTGATTTAAATGGGCTTAGACTGGAGTAACTCTTTTTAGGATTGTACTGTTAATGTCCCAGCATTGTGGGAGTATGCCTTCAATTCTGCAAAAGGTTTCCACTGGTATAATTGAGAGATCAGTTCACATTTCTTGAACAGTGAGAACTTTGACACAGTCACCAGGTCAACTCACCTTGATCAAAGTCTCTTGCTTACAGGCAAAGAGGGTTCCAGTTTAGATATTTTCATTTACTGAAATCCAGCTTGAGCACCATGCTAAGATGCTTTGCACCTTCACAACTGGTGCTTGAGCTAAAGAGGGTGGATGGGTTGTGCTTTGGTTATAAGTATCAACAGGGCTATTTTTCTGGGAAAAGTGGTGGTGGAACTCAGTGGGTTGAGTTGCCCTCGGAGAAAACGGTCAGCGGCATGGAGGGAAATCTAAACTCCCCTCTGTCTGGAGATCAGGGGGTGGGGCCACCAGCCATGTGACCATTTTCAAGAGGTTCCGGAACTCCGTTCCGCCGCGTTCCAGCTGAAAAAAAGCCCTGAGTATCAAATTCGTGTTGCAGTTTGCAGGCACTTTTTTCATTTACACAGTCTGCAAACTAAATATTTTTGATCACTGGAAAAAAGAGGCACATATCCCCTCAAGGGACATGAAAGTAAGGGGCATGCACATGGGGGAGGGGGCGGTCCTGCACTCATTGGGTGTGGCCTGATGACATCACAGGATGGAATCTGGAGATGTATTAATAGTACTTCTTCCACTAGGTAGGTGTGTATAGTCACAATCATGTGCCTATGCAGAGATGAGCTGTTTACCAGGCCAATAATTAAAAATAACATGGAAATTAACTATGTGTAAAATGTACTTGAGCTTTTAGTGCCAGTTACTGCCTTCCATCTCCAATGTATATGTAAAGTCTTGAAACCATGTATTTGTAACTTGACATACCATCAACTGTCATAGGAAAAGTGTGTTGCTTAGAAGTGCTTTGTTGATTTAATTGGAATACTATATTCTTTCAAGATATGCAGTAGGGCAGAGATGCCCAACCTTTTTGAGCCTGCAGGCACATTTGGACTTCTGACTAGAGGTGGGCACGAATCCAATTACGACCCAAAAAAATGCACAAACCAGGTCAGTTCGTGGTTCATGAACCACAGATCGTGGAAGCTCCTTTCTACGAACTTCCACAAACTGGTTACTGGTTCAGGTTCATTTGGGTTGTATTGGGAAAGGGACGGTTTAAATGGCCATTTCTCCAAGGAAATGGCCATTTAAACTTTTCCTGCAGCTTGCAAGCGGCAGGTCCCTTTAAACTATCAGTTGGCAGGTGGCAGGGAGGGATTCCCCCCCTTGCCACCTGCCAGCTGATAGTTTAAAGGGACCTTCCTCTTGCAAGCAACAGGACTCCTTAAATGGCCCACAAACCCCAGCCTCAGGCAACGAGGGGGGATCTCCCCCCGCCACCTGCCAGCTGATAGTTTAAAGGGACCTGCTGCTTGGAAGGCAGGAAAGGGCCCTTTAAACTGTTAAATGTCCCTTTCCCTGCCACTGCTAAGCAGCCAAAAAAGGATATTTAAACCCCACAAACCACGAACTGGTTCACAATTGGCCCCAGTTCCGTTCCAGTTTGCGGTTTTTAGTTTGTCAAAATCCACGAATCATGAACCTCATGGTTCGGTTATTTTTGGTTCATGCCCATGTCTACTTCTGACACAGTGTGGTGAGCACAGCAAAAAAAAATGGCTGCCACAAAATGGCTGCCACAGCTTACCTTCAGTCACACAGTGAAGATTCTTGTGCTGTGGAAGCAGCTTCTGTCAAATCAATGTTTTTAAAAATCTGTGCAGCAGATCAAATTTCCAGTGACTAATCAGAAGCCCCACCTGGCCCCACTGACTTCCTAAAAACATTTGGCCGGCACAAGGATAGGTGTCAGCAGGCAGAATTGTGCCCACAGGCACCATGTTGGGGACCCTTATGGTAGGGTATAAAATGTGCGGTAAGAGGATTCAAAATTGTGTTGAGAAAGTTGGGCGTGGATTAGAGAGAGAAAAAATTGCTAAAAGGGGAGTTGTTTAAATTATACCTCTGTGCAAGTCACTCGCTCCCTCCAAGGAATTATCCCCTAAGAGGAGGTACCAGAAGTAGGTACAGTATGTGTTGTATGGGGGAAGTAGACTGTTTTGCAGTCTTCGCATTCAGAGAAGTCTCAAATTTATTTAGCTTTTCCCAAAGACCTTGTTTTACTGTAGTGAGAGATGGTGGCATCTAATATTGTCTGCATATTATTCCCCTTTGGCTTTTTGCGGAGAATATTTTTTCCTGTTGTGTTTAAAGTTTAAAACCTGCCTAAGCGTTATGCCTCTTCAGTCCTACAGCATTAATCCTAGATTGTTTTGTGGGGGGTAGGGGAGCAGGGCTTATCAATGGTTATTCAAATACTCATTGGTGAGTAAAAGGCATTTTGCATATGCTCAGAGGAATATATTTCTTTACCCAAGCAAGTCACAGGAAGACAGTTTGCAATTCATGAGTAAAGACGGATATCAGGCTGAGTGAAACCGGATGTTTATGTTTCTTCTCCTGACATTCTAGAGTTGCCAACCTCCAGTTGGGGCCTAGAGATCTCCCAGAATTATTGATCTCCAGACAACCAATAAGTTCCCCTGGAGAAAATGGCTGCTTTGGATGGTGAACTCTACAGCAATATACCTCACTGAGGCCCCTCATATACCTCAATGAGGTCTCTACCCTCCTCAAACCCTGCTCTCCTCAGGCTCCAAGCCCAAAGCTCCAGCAATTTCCCCATCTGGAGTTGGCAATCCTTGTAGGCAAGCTTCTGAGGGCCAAGCTACAAGTGACGAATGACACTTGAACAGGGAGAAATACACTTGTCGTTCAAGTGTCATTCATCACTTGTAGCTTGGCCCTCAGCCCCTTTCTGTCTCGTTCTCCTTCAAACACACCATGCTGATCCAAGTTGTCAGTTGTACAAAATGAATGGATGCATATTCTCCCACCTCCACCCCCCAGCGAATGTGCTATTGGTTTGGCTGGATTTCTCTCTGTCTGTCTGTCTGTCTGTCTGTCTGTCTGTCTGTCTGTCTCTCTCTCTCTCTCTCTCTCTCTGTGAGTCAAGCTACAAGTGATGCCTGACACAGATTGGACACTTGTCAGCTTCCCTCAAGTTTTGATGGGAAATGTAGGCATGCTGCAGCTGTAATAGAGAGCCAAGCTGTAAAACCAGGACGCCTACATTTCCCATCAAAACTTGAGGGAAGCTGACAAGTGTCCAACCTGTGTAAGGTGTCACTTGTAGCTTGGCTCTGTGTATGTGTGTATGTGCGCACGCACACACATGCGCGCAGGTAGAAGGTATGTATTTGGAATGCATTGGGACACGTATCGCCACAGGCACCCCTACCCAAATTAAGACATGAGACAAAAGTATGGTTTAACTAGCTTATTTAAACTGATTATCTACATCATAATTTATTAAAATATGCTAACTATTTAAAAGGCGGACTGCTCTAAGCATCCTTACCCCTGGGTGCCGCTACTTCAGCAAATCCATCTGGACTCCAAACTCAGCCAGTGATTAACGCCAGCCTTGTTTATCCTTGCCTGCCACATATAATGTGCAGAGAGGTGCCTTGCATCATCACCCTCCTCTGATGTGCCAGAAGCTGCTACCAGGTTTGAGACAATGCTTCTCCGCACCAAGGGCACTCCTTCCAACCTAGAGTGGCCAGTTTTGGTTTGAGATATTCCTGAAGTTTGAGGGGGGTGGGCAGAGCCAGAGGAGGGCAAAATTTGGGGAGAGCTCAGTGGAGATGTGGTGTCATACAGTCTGCCCTCTGAAGCTGCTATTTTCTCCAGCGGATCTCATCTCTGTTATCTGGAGGCCAGTTGTAAATGTCAGCCATATTTGTTTTTTTTCCCCCAGAAAGAAATGTGGAAATAGATATAAACAATGAACAAGATAGCACCTTTTCACAACTATTGTAGTGTGGACTTCTATTATGGGAGAAACTTGTATAAAACAGAACAATATTCGTTTGCCTGAAACAATAGGCCCTGACCTGGATAGGCCAGGTGGGACTGATCTCATCAGATCTCAGAAGCTAAGCAGGGTCAGCCTTCATTAGAAACTGAATGGGAGACCTCTCGAGTTGACCAGGGTTGCAGAGGCAAGCAATGACAAACCACCTCTGTTAGTCTCTTGCCGTGAAAACCCTGTCAGGGGTCGCTATAAGTCAGCTATGACCTGAGGGCTCTCTCTACTACCACCAGGGGAAAAAAAACATCTTGCAATGTATTCCTGTTCTACAGCATGACTTGATTTGGTTTCTGAAAATGAACAATACACACAATCCCTAACAACTTGCCTGCATGGACATTTATATGAATCCAGAAATTAGCTCAGTTTGAGACTCTGAATTGTTAAAGAAGAGCAGAGCCGTGTGTAACAATTCTCTCTCATTGTATATTTGACGATTAATCACTTGTGAAATGCCAGCTTTTTACACAGTGGCACGTGCTGTTCTCTGTCATTTTCAATTCAGGTTGTGAAATATGCAACATGTTAAAGAGGAAGAATATATTTTTTGTCGCATGGGGGAAAAAATTAGTCAGATCTTAAATCAGATGGAAGCAACCAGCTGCTTTGGTGCTCTGTTTGTAGGAACTCGTATTGCCTGATTCCTACCTAGAAATTCTGTCTGTGATCTTGGGCCATCACACACTCTCAGCCTAACCTACCTCACAGGGTTGTTGTAAATATAAAATGGAGGCATGGAGTCCAACACAAGCTGCTTTGGGTCCCCATTGGGAAGAAGTAAATACATGAAGTAAATACATACATAATCTTAAATTAAATTGTACAGCAATGCTCCAGTGCTTCGATGGTCATTTTTTTTGTTGATTTACATGGTGTGATCTGCCTTATGTCTCAGTGAGAAAGGCAGAATGATAATGATGACAACGACAAATAATTTTGCATGCCATTCTCTGCAGCTTGCATTGGGATGCAGAGAGAAGCTTGCTTGCTACAACAGGCAGGAAAGAAGAGAATGCACAAGAGTCACTGCAACAGCTATTTGAGAGGTGCTGCTGAATTCTCTGTTGCTCTTTCCCATATGTACCAATTTGGTGTGCCAGAGAGCCAGTTTAAGAAGGGAATGGGAGATATTAGGTCAGTGACAATCCCCCAGTGGCCTGACAACCTGCTGCATTGCTACTGTCAGAATTTATGCCACATTTTCTTTTAAGGAAAGATAGGATGCTGTGGTAGCTATATGAGTATCCATCAGTGGGCCAGATTCGACCCTGAGGCAATCAGTTGCTGCCCCCCCTATCTTAATCAGGAATATAACTTTATTTTGTGACTGCTTTGGTTCAGTTCAAACCTTCAAGTTTCTTTTGAGGTTTCTCTACACTTAGGAGGAATCTCCGGATGCCAGTTTCCTGATCACATGATCAATTTTTGATAGATCGCTAGTCAAATGGATTTCTGTTGCTCAGGGCTTTGGCATTAAAAGTAGCATTAAATGCATCATGAATGTGCCCGCTAATTGTAACGCACCCCTTTTCAAGGTTTGGCTAATGCTATGAATGATCTAATGTATACATTTAAAGTATTTATACCCTGCCTCTCTAGAGACCTGCTCGGGGCAGCTCACAAATAAAAACAAGACCATGAAATTAAGAAACCAACAACATAAACTTTTGATATTAAAGAAAGCCATTAGAAACAAACTAAGTGACCAACATAGGCTAATATTATTTTTAATTAATGTATGATGTTTGCACACTATCCCACCTCCAGTCACATTAGGGCAGGTTGATTACTTGAGGTGATCTGTTTTCTCCCCACAAGCACCTAGTGCACTCCATAAGAGCAAGAGATCACAACTGGCCCATAATAAGCTTTATTGCTGAAAAGGGATTTGAACCCCAAGTCCAATGCTCTACAGGGAGAACTTCAGTAAAAAGCAGGGCTCATTTTGAGGCGGAATATGCAGGAATGCAGTTCCAGCAGTTCCCCAAAGAGGTCACATGACAGGTAGCCCTGCCCACCTGACTCTCAGCCATTTTGGACCCATTTCAGCCTAGATTGGGGCTGAAATGGCCCAGATCGGGCCTCTGATGGGTGGTGGATCACTCTCCCGCTCAGCAGCGGCCCAATCCTGACCATTTGGGGCCCCTTTTCAGCCATTTTCAGCCCCTTTTTGCCATTTTGGGCCCAATTTTGGCCCTGAATGGCCAGGATTAGGTCCAAAACAGCCATGATAGGTGACGTCAGGAGGTGTGACATATATGCAAATCAGTTATGCTAATGACATACTTCCGGTGCTGACAAGGGGCATGGCATATGCTAATGAGTTATGCTAATGAGTTCCTCTAGCTCTTTTTCTACAAATTGACCCCTGGTAAAAAGCATTGCATACCAAGACTGTGGCTGTTTCCACACGGCTTACCTTATTCTGCAAAACAGCGAAATCTTGTGCGAAATCTCACACGAAGATGCTGTTATCACGTGAGAAGATGCAATAACAGAGTCTTCTCGTGAGATTTCATGTGAGATTTCGCTATTTTGCAGAATAAGGTAAGCCATGTGGAAACAGCCTGTGACTGCCAATGTGGCCTGTATTAAGCAACTACAATATTGCAACCTATTGCTAAAGCAATCTCTGGCTTCAAATATGAGTTTTGTATCACTCTGCTTGAAGTCATGGAGAAGTAGTTACAAGTTCAAACAAAACCGTATGAAGAACATATTTCAACATATGATTAATAGCTCTGGTTTCAAAAGGGGGAAGTGGAAAGCTGTGCGTGGCAAGTGCCTGGCCGAGTCTGAAGTGAAACCAGTCTAATAACAATCCCCATTTTTCACAGCGATGAAATCTCTCTCAGCTTCCTACTGCAATTCTCAAGACAGATAAATTGCTCCACTACAGGACAGCTCCTATCTTCAAATAGTGGTGGTGGGGGAAGGGGATCCAAACATCACAAAGCAGAGAAAGGACAGAGAAAGTACAAATGCTGAACAATAACCACAGTGAAACAATTGCAGGGGCTCAAAAAGCTAGAGACCTGTTGCCATCTGTGTTTAAAAAATAGCAGAGCTCCAAAAGATAGTGTTCTGAAAAAATAAAATAAAGCCAGTGTTTCCCTTGGTGTAAGAGAAAGGGATGCTAGTAAAACCTAAGCTGGACTGATTTCATGTTTCTATTAGAAACAAAGACCGTTGTGGGAAAAAATAAAACGGGGTCTAGAAAGGGGAGAGCAGGGAGGCAGGCATTCCCAGCTTCTCTGTTACTAATCCTGTCTGGTAAAGGAGGAGGAATTGGACATTGCCACCTGCTCCACACCTGATCTCAGCAACATGAAAGGGTTTGCTACCTGCTGCGTGTCTGATACAGGCTTCTAAAACCAGCTGGATTAAGGCACGGGTGGGCATTGCCACCTGCTCTGCTCCTGATCCCAGCTGGCTTAAGGCACGGGAGGGCATTGCCACCTGCTCTGCTCCTGATCCCAGCTGGGTTAAGGCACGGGTGGGCATTGCCACCTGCTCTGCTCCTGATCCCAGCTGGCTTAAGGGAGGGGTGGCGGACATTGCCACCTGCTCTACTCCTAATACCACCTGGGTTAAGGTGGGGGTGGGCATTGCCCCCTGTGGCACTCCTAATATCCGCTATGTTAAGGTGGGGGACGGGCATTGCTGCCTGCTCCCTCCTAATACCAGCTAGCTAAGTGGGGTTGGCATTGCTTCCTGCTCTGGTACTAATACCAGCTGGGTTAAGGTGGTGGTGGGCATTGCCACCTTCTCCACATCTAATACCAGCTGGGTTAAGGCACGGGGAGGCCATTGCCACCTGCTCTGTTCCTGTTCCCTGCCTGTGCTTCCCACCAGAGCATGTTTTCTGGAGCGATATGGTGTGTTATCTGGGCTTTCCTCTGTGGCAGCACCCTCTCGTGGTGCACCAGGGTATAAAGTGAGTTGTCTGAAAAACGGTTACTCAGTTATATAGTAAGATAGCTGCAGACTGTGGTTATTATATGGACTTTTCATAGGAGCCCACTTTTTTTTTTTTGCTAACTACTTGCTCACCTGCACTAACCTGGATAGTCCAGGCAAGCCTGATCTGATCAATCTCAGAAGCTAAGCAGGGTCAGCCTTGGTTATTAATTGGATGGGATACCTTCAAGGAAGACCAGGTTTGCAGAGGCAGGCAAAGGCAAACCACCTCTGTTAGTCTCTTGTCTTGAAAACCCCACCAGGGCTCACCATAAGTCAGCTATGACATGAAGGCACTCTCCACCACCACCAGCTTTTCACCTATACCTGGCTCATTGTCTAGGGGAGTGAATAACCTGTACATTTCCAATTTTCAGACGCACTCAACCTGGAGAAAAGTAATACTCAATTTCATTGTAATATGAGGATTTTTAAAAAATATGCCTGAAGTGTTTATCTCTGGAAATGTATACTAGTTATGCTCAATCACCTATTAAGTCCAGCTCACTGGTAATGACCAAGTAAATCCATTCATTGCCAAGATGTTCATCTGAATGAACTTGGTTGTGACCCTTTGCATGATTAGATTGCCTTTTTACATGATTGGACCGCAGCCGCCACCCTGCAGTTTCCAATTGTTACAATCTTTTTGAGATTTTTTTTTAGATTGAGATGTACTACTTTGATGTCTCTATGTGCCTTCACAGTGCCTGTCTGCCCATGAGCCTAGTTAATCTTGCAGTCGGTCCTTGTGATCACTTCATGAGGAGCTGCTGCTAACTGGTACAAACACGAACAATGCAATATACATATGGAAAGTAGTTTAAAAGATGCCTCCAATTATTCAGGCACAAAGAAGAAACAAACTGCAAGTGATTCTGTGCTTGACAGGTAGATCACGTTTACAACCTGACCATGATCCCAGGGGTATATACACTTTACTTCCAAGTAATTGAGAAAGGTTAGTCAAATTCACTATTTGCTTATTACCAAAGTACAAGCTGACCCTCATCTTCTATCCAGTGGTCATGTTTGTTTCAAACAGCAAGCCAGATACAAGGAGTCTCAATAACATAAAGGCCCTCTCTCTACATACACATATACCACACTGGATGCTGCTCATCTCTGACTGACAGACACTTCTTTTGGAAGATGGATTCAATGCCTCGCTTGTGGGGCATGGACGTCCTCTGTGCCTCCTGGCACTAGTATTCAGAGGTTTACTGCCTTTGAATATGGAGGTTCTCTTTAGTCACTTCTATGAATCTGTCTAATCCTCTTTTAAAGCCATCTGTGCCTGTGGCCATCATTACGTTCTCTAGAAGCAAATCCCATATTTTAATCACGTTGATCATCAGTTGCTGATATACTACCATTTCAAAGATCCCATTCTACTTCTTCCTGTTTCTCTCTCTCTCTCTCTCTCTTTCTCGTAGCTCCGGGCTACCGACTTCTTAATTATTTGAAGCAGGCACACAAAGCTTATGCACCCAATAATATTGTTCGACAGTTGTGTAATTAAACAATGTTAATTTAAGCAGCCAGACTGTAGTGTTTTGCTAGGATAATACAGAATCAATTTATCTGTACGGGGGGGAGGGGGACCATTGGCTTGGGGCCAATGGAGCATTCTAAAGATGGGGAAGGAGTCTTTTCAGTGATTCCCTCTCTTGTTGGAGACCTCTAACTCCCTTCTGGAGGGAGAGTCCGACTTCTGAACCCCAAGGGCAGCATTTCAGCAGCTTGGGGGGCAGCAATGGAAGGGGGAGGGGAGGAAGTCATGCTTTGCAGATAGAACACATGTCCTTCTGTGGAAACTACTAGAGGATCCAAGCCAATAGTCATCAATAGCATTTCATCATTTATATAATAAACAGGGTCTAATACTGCCTGGGTAGCTTTGCAGTGCCAATCTAAGCTGAGTTACACCCTTCTAAGGCTATTCAGTTAGCTTAGAAGCACGTTATGCAGTTTAGGACCACACTGTTAACCGTATAATGCATAAACTCAGAAAATGAAGATTGAATATTATCTCACCAAGTTTTATGGAACTACTCTGGAACATTTCTTTGAAGGTTACAATTCTGGTTCCTCTTGTGGCTCCATCTAACAGTTCACTTCCATAATATTAAAGAGTCCAGTAGCACCTTTACTGGACTCTTTACTATTTTGCTAATACAGACTAACACTGCTAATTCCTCTGGATCTTCCATAATATGTCTCCATTTCTCACCAGTCAAGTATGATTCTTGCAACAATTTCCATAAGGGAATTTTTGCATACAAGAGTGTTGGGAATGTTGCAGGTAAGGGACAGTGTGCCTGTGCTCTTCTGAACTTCTTCAGAGAAGGCATTGGTATGTGCAAACAACAGGCTTGGGTGTGCCAAATTCCCCTGAGAGATCTTGCTTGTTGGTCAAAGCACTTTCCAGTTCTCACTAAATTCTTTAGATGTGTATTACCTGAAGAGGCCTCAAAATTTGCTCAAGCTGTAACTTGATGACGTTTTAGAGCTATAATATGCCCCTGACAAATTTGGCATTGAAATTCTGGGCTTTTCCCATCAATTAATTAACTTCTGCTCACCTTTCTTTCCCTGTTCACCCACTGCCTGGCATTGTCTGTCTTTAGGGGCAAGTTCCACTGAATGCCTTCCATCACCTTCCGTCAGACACCCATTCTTCTACAGCTTGGCATCATACCCAACATTTAAGGGCCATTTTTAAAAACAACAGAAGAGGAAGGGAGAAAATTCTGAAACAGGAGTGGAGAAAGCACTAATCACACATAGTGCAATCCTAAGCAGAGTTACACCAGTCTATGCCCAATGAGTTAACTCTTCTTAGGATTGCACTGTAAGTCTCTCCATCCTCCAAACTGCTGTTAGACCCAGAGATGAAGATACCAGCATGGCTTTTTTTGAGGGGGAATGCTCCAGAATGCCATTCCGGCATCTCTACAATCTGCCCACGTAATTCCTTCCTCCTTCGGCCCTGTGGGCTCTGCAGAGGATGTTAAGTTGCTTTGAGTTCATTCTGCTTTTTTTTCATTCGTGAATGAGGGAGAGAGCGAGTGCAAGCAGAGCTGCAGGTGCCGGCTCTTCAGAGGAGTCTTAGCTGCTTTGAGTACACTCTGCTTTTTTTTCTATTCCTGTGTTTGTGTTTGTGTGTGTGTGTGAGAGAGAGAGAGAGAGAGAGCTGGGGCCCAGCACGAGCTCTGCAGAGGAGAGTTCATTCTGCTGTTTTTCATTCCTCTGTGAGAGAGAGAGAGAGAGAGAGAGAGAGAGAGAGAGCTGGGGCCTGGCAGGGGCTCTGCAGAGGAGGCTTAGCTGCTTTGAGTTCATTCTGGTTTTTTTTTTTCATTCATGAGTGAGAGAGAGAGAGAGAGAGCAAAAGAGATGCTGGGGCCGGCTCTCCAGAGGAGGTTAAGCTGCTTTGAGTTCATTCTGCTTTCATTTTATTCAGGGGTTTCTGTGTATGTGTGTGCTGCTTTGAGTTCATTCTGTTTTATTTTCATTTGGGGGTGGGTGGGTGGGGCTGTGTGTATGTGGGCTGCTTTAAGTTCATTCTGCTTTCTTTTCATAGGGGGGGCGGGAGCTGTTTGTGTGTGTGCTGCTTTGAGTTCATTCTGCTTTCTTTTCATGGGGGTGGGTGGGGCTGTGCATGTGTGTGTGTGTGTGTGTGTGTGTGTGTTCCTTTCATTCTTTTGTTGACTGAAGTTGACATTGTTATGGTTCCCACAGCTTTTGAATGCAGATTGTTTCTGTGTTAGTTAAATATATCAGTTATGGTTATTTGTATTAGTTAAAATATCAGTTATGGATATGCCAGTTTTATGCTAGGAATGGATAGCTGTGTCCAAGTCACAGAAGGCTTTCATCAATATATTCATCAGCATATAGGTGTCTTTATGTCTTAATAGCTGTAACTCAAATGGTTCTCCCCACCCTCAGCTGATTAACATTACTGAAATTGCAGTGGACATATGGGTGTTAAGGAAGTTTTTATGAATATTGTTTGTCTGGGACATTGGAATATTTATGAGTATTTCATAACAGTACAACAGCTTAGCCATTGGTAAGGTAAAGTTGGTAGGCAACAAAAAAAAAGCCATTTTAAACTAGGTATAAATCTAATGCAGCTAAAGTTGAGTATCTAATTTTGAATTGCTCCCATAAAGCAAACCCCTCCCTGAAAATTTGAAAATTCAATATTCATTAGAATAGAAATTTCAGACTCTGGAATTTTGAGACAGAATTTTGCATTTTTTCCCCTATGCTGGCAGAGGGCATCTGTTAGAATTTAGATCTGAGAGATGGGTTTTGGATTTTTAGAGCCCCCCCCCCCCCTTCTTGCATTTTTAAAAATATGATTCCAAAGAAATGAAATGTTTGGGAAAGGGAATGGAAGATTTCACTTTTTGTAGAGGATACAGAAAGGAAACAAACCCTTTCTCATAACAGTGTAATTTTCCAAGCTTACTAACATTTATCTCGTCGTAATGCATTGTGCTGGGTTCCAGGAAGTGGCATCACCTCCGGGAGTGATGTCACTTCCAGGAGTGATGTCACTTCTAGGAGTGACATCACACATTTCCAGGTGTGTGCATATGTGGCAATAGAGGGTTCCACCTCCTCTGTTCCCAGAAAAAAAGCCCTGGATACTGGCCTGCAGTGTACCACTCCCCCCATCAAATTATGATGCCTTCCTTTAGCCTAAGGAGATCTCCTCCAACTTTAGCAGCACTTCGGCTGGATGAGGAACCACATAAGGTGGAGGAAGTTTTCTCAGGCTGGAGGAAGGGTTCAAACTTTGCTGGGTAGAACAAACACCATCTTTTTTATTTTTCCTAGCACTGTATTTTATAGCAGCTGCAGAGCAGGGAAGAATTAGGAAAATGGCACTACAAAAGACATTAACCCCTTTGCTCTAATCCAATTTGGAGCTCTGTCTGCTTGCTTTTAAGTAGATAGAAACTAATCAGGAGATCTAATGACGTCGCTTCTATGTTCAGGTCATCAGTTTTTGAGCAGCTTGCATGCAGCATAATTCCAGATTTAAACTTACTTCTTGTATTTCATACCACAGTGTCTAATCTCCAGTTCTGCTAACATATCACCTGCTTCCTACTATCTCTGACCCATGTTTCTTCCTGCCTGTCAATAATTTATAATTATGTGTGGAAAGAACACATTTTATGGTAGAAAAGAGATATGAGTAAAGGAAGAAAGTAAAGAGAATGGTCAGTTCAGTGGTTTCCAGCTGGTTATCATAACTGGAAGGGGAAATAATATAGCGACCAATCCTGGCATTAGTGTTGTGAGCACAATAGTGAATTAAATGCAACACTTTGTGTGGAGCACAATATACTGTTTTTTACATGAGACTTGGTTCCCCTGTAAATATTGCTAAGAAAAAAATTATAATAAAAAAAATAACCTCAAGGAGACTAAAATCTATATATACAAGGTGTGTCCCATGTAAATGTATGATGCAGTGGTGGAGAGTGCCTTCAAGTCATAGCTGATATATGGCAACCTCGGGTGGGCTTTTCATGACAAGAGACTAACAGAGGTGGTTTGTCATTGGCTGCCTCTGCAACCTTGGTCTTTGTTAGAGGTCACCCATCCAATTGCTAACCAAGGCTGACCCTGCTTTGCTTCTTAGATCTGATGAGCTCAGGTTCACCTGGGCTATCCAGGTCAGAGCAAATGCATGATGTTTTCTCTAATTCCTTTTCTTCTCATGTTCTCATCCCTTTTACTTTCTTCAACAGGGACTCCAGGTTTTGTGAGCCTATGGGCACTTATGGAAGGGGGGCGGGCATCCCCACAAAATGGTTCCCATGGATGATGGGCCCAATCATAAAGTGTTGGGCAGCTGCAAGACCAGCGCCCTCCTTTTCTCAACAAGTGCCATACAGCATCATAAATAATGAGGACCCATTTTCCCTTGGGGGCCAGCCCAGCTCCCTCACCGAAAACCAGGGTGTCTGTAATGTCATAGCAGTTTTTCTTCCCATACAGCAAACCTATGTGCATGCAGACTGACAACACATGGCCAGAAAACTGTTTCCTGTGTGGCTCTCCCTGTGTGGCTAGTGATACTTCCAAAATTATCATCGTTCAAATTTTCTTTCTGGATTTTGCAGTTCTGCATTACCTGGCCTTGTTTCTGAAGTGAAGCTGAGGCAGTAGAGATCCACCACTCTGCCTCACTTAAATTCCAAATTGGAACAGTGTGAATGAATGTGTGTTGGCATTTTATTACAAATGCAGGAGGTATGTGCATTCACTATAACATGTGAACAAGGCTACAGGCAAAGAAGAACTTTTATTTGAAAAAAAAATGGCCAGAGGTGACATCATTGTGCCTCCCTGAGAGTATTCCCGCACTTTGCAGCAGGCTGATTTTGGCCCCAAATGGGCTGTTTGGGGCCCAAATTAGCCCACTGCAAAGTGCGCGCATGGTCCCAGGGTGGCATGATCAGGGCTTTTTTTCAGCAGGGATGCAGTGGAACAGAGTTCCGGCACCTCTTGAAAATGGTCTCATGGCTGGTGGCCCCGCCCCCTGATCTCCAGACAGATGCGAGTTTAGATTGCCCTCCATGCCACTGGAGTGGCACGGAGGGCAATCTAAACTCCCCTCTGTCTGGAGATCAGGGGGCGGGGCCACCAGCCATGAGACCATTTTCGCCAAGGGCAATTTAAACTTTAAAAAACTCCCCCCCTTGTTCCAGCTGACCCAACGTGATGTCATTGTGTGGTCCTGAGTTCCACCGGAGTTCCAACACCTCTTTTCCCAGAAAAAAAGCCCTGGGCATGATGATGTCACTTCCCAGAAGTAATGCCATCGTGATGCACTGGAAGAGCTCCTGTGCTTTGTGTGTGTGCAATGAGCAATGAAAGAGTGACAAAATGGTGAGTGCTGGGTCCTCCCTCCCGCTGGGAGGGTAAGGGGACCTGGCAACCCTAGTGAGGGCACATGTATCATTTGCATGTACCTGAAGAAAATGTCCCAACCCATGTTATTCCATTGATGGAAAGAAGTCAACAAGAAGGCCATTGCCTTCCTTCTTTTTTCACTGAATGATGCCAAGAACAAATTAGTGTTGGGGCAGGGTCTGGTCTATCTCACCTCTAGAGCTTCAGAAACACTGAACTGCACAGAACCCATACCAAACAACTGTTGTATTATTCAGTTCAAGAAGTACCATAGGACTGTTTGATCTTCCCAGTGATCCTTAGCTCCTCTCCCCTTCTGCCTTTTAATACAATAAAACATTTAGATTTCAAATTAAGAATATTCGTATTTCAAGTTTGAACGAAAGTATTCAGTTCTATTTCGTTCTGTTTTCATTTTATCTAAGGCGTTCATTCTAAAGTTGCAAATCCTATTTACTTCTGATCGATACCCATTGAACTTGATGGAACTGACTTCTGAGGAAACATGGATAGATTCTGGCTGTGTATATGGTGAACTTGGAAGTCAGTTCCATCAAAGAGATTTCTAGAAATCTAAGGAATAAATTGGCTCACCTAAGTCCCAGTAAACTCAATAACATTTAGGCATGCAATATGGATGTACAAACACCAGGATTTTCAGTTCTTAACGTTTTGGTATGTATGAGTTGCAAGCATTGCTATCTCATCTATTTTCTTTGTTAGTTCTCCCATTTGTTCTAAAGCACTTCAACATCCATTTTAATGTCAATTCTCTTATCAAAGTTTGCTCAGGAAAAATGCAACTACAATTCCATCCCAGGCACTGAGAAATCGTAAAAGATGCTGCAACTTTCTCATCAAACCAGAGTATTTGCAAAACATGGTAATATTCCTAACCATCAATGGCATGTTTGCTTCCAATTGATTTCTGGGGGGACTAATACACTATACTTTATCTGGAGTGCATCCGGCTCATTTAGTAAAAACCATTTAGTAAAAATCTGGCTGTTGCTAGATCCTGTTGCCATTCAGGGAATTGTGGGAGAAGAAAAAAAAATGAACTGTGCCATGCTGAAATATTTCCCAGCCATTTTGCTGTGTGTGGAATTCCCTTGCCTACATCCTCAGGAAATCATCTCTGATCCAAGCACAGCTGGAAATTATTAAACAATATTTTCTTTGCACATAACCTTTGCTTAAGCTAACAGCATGATACGACGACCTTGCATTCCATCATACATAATGTAAGATTTTTCTCGCTTACTTTAATCATTTTAACACACAAAGCACCAAACAGAGGCATTGTCCGCTCTAGGGAGAATAGAAATGAGAGCAAAATGCAAAAATAATGGGGGCCAGCATGGCAGGGAGGAAAGAAAGGCTAATGGCAATTCTTTTTGTTCCACTCAGTGAAGCTTCTCCTCTGTTCTGTAGCCCCGGAGGTTCAGGATTCTGCTATTTGTCATGCAAACAACACAGCCCTGCGATGGATATTTTGAATCAAAGATGGTAAGCATAGCGAGAATGCAGGCTTATAATGACACAAAAGCACGTTTAGAGAACATCATGGTAAGGACACATCAAAGACTGCACAGCAGAGTCAGCTGAGCCAAGTCTCAGCTAGCCTATGATGGAAATTTGCATTTTTTAAGCACAAGAGAATCTGAAAGCTCTCTTTATCACATTCAAGGGTAGAACATTGCCTGACTTTCTGATATGCACAGAATAGGTTTTTTTTCTGGATTAAAATTGGAGGCACATCACTCTTACATATATTTTCTGTCAATTACCTCCATGAGCAATGAGCAGGTATCCTTGTAAATGTGGCTGGTTAATATTTCCTCCTAGCCTAGCCCCTCCTTGTAGCCATTTGAGCAAGGATTCAGGGATGAGACCCTGATTTCTCACCACTGATGATGCTTCTGAGATTCTCCATGCCTGTTAGCTGTTATACAGCCTATATGGGGGAATCCATATACATCTTTACTCTTTTTTCTTTTTGGATAATGTCCCAGCTAGTCATAGGCATACATCAGCTATCTCCAGAATGGGAACTATCCTGTGGGATTCCACAGGGCACAATCTTATCTTCCCTGTTATTCATAATACATAAAACCTTTAGGAGAACTCATTCGCAGCTATGGAGTTGGATGTCATCAATATGCAGATGATACCCAACTCTATATCTTGCTATCCAGGTCCCCCCAGGATGCAGTAGAAATCTTAGATCATTGCCTGACAGCCGTGGTGAAATGGCTGAAAAATAACAAATTAAAATTGAACCCAGACAAGACTGAAGTGATGCTTGTTGGGAAGTCAGAGATCTTGAAAAACATTGCACTCCCTACTTTTGATGGAGCTTGTTTGATCCTTGCAGACTCAGTTAAGAGCCTAGGGGTTATACTGGATCCTGCGCTACTACTAGAAAAACAAGTTAAGGCAGCTGCAAAAAAAGCTTACTACAATCTCAGTCTAGTGTGGAAAATGGCTTCTTACCTTGACACAGCCAATCTGGCCACCTGGATCCATGCTATGGTAACATCAAAACTTGACTATTATAACGCATTATACATTGGTCTCGCATCTAAGTTAACTAGGAGACTCAAATTGGTGTAAAATGCTGTGGCTTGACTATTATCAGAAGTGAGTAGGAGCTTGAACATCACTCCCAGTGTACAGTCACTCCATTGGCTACCTATCAGTTACCGTGCTCAGTTACTGGTTATTACATACAAAGCTCTTCACGGCCTTGGTTCAGTGTATCTACAGGACCACCACCCTCCCTATGTCCCTCCAGGGCAGCTTCGCTCATCTGAACAGGGTCTCTTGCAGGTGCCAGCCTGTACATGGGCAAAATCAACAGCAGCCCATACATGGGCTTTCTCTGTGGTGGCCCCTACCCTATGGAATTGCCTGCCTGAGGAGGACAGGAGAGCCCCATGCTCCTGGCTTTCTGCAAACACTGCAAAACTGAATTATTCAAAAAGGCCTTTTTCTTAGCTAAGAGGGTGGTATTGTAGGAAAGGGGTCCCAGATGTTTTGTTAACGAGTTAGGGACCATAGATTTCACCATTATGTTGCTTTACATATTATCTGTTGCTTTAAATATGTACTCTTATATACTACCTGTGCTTCATGTTGTTTAATGTAAGTCCTAGAATTGATTATGTTCCATTAAAGCAATTCTTGAACCCCATATTTGATCCTTGCTAATGCTATGTCTTTGTAAACTCATATTCATTTACCCTATGGCATTGGTTATGGAAATGTCCTTGACACTGTATGGAAATGCCTGCCCTTGTCCTTGCCACTGATTGTACCAATCTCACACTAGGTAATCCACATTGAGTCTCAGTGAGAAAGGCGGAATATAAATGACATAAACAAACAAACAAATGTGCATGCTCAGCCTGAAATTACTTTAGGTTTTGTGAGCATCCCTTTGCATCACTTGGCAATGGGCATTTGTAAGTAGATAATGTGATCACAAAATGCACACATGCACACATGCAAGCTCTCTTTCCTGGAAATTGCTCTTCCCAATGTTCCCCAACATGACTTTCTATCATTATTGTCAGGGAATGTAGTTTTTGACGTTTCATGAACTGAATCAGAAGGCTGAGAAAAACAGATCTTTTATCAAGCCAACCTATCCAGGGAGTCTCGAGTATGCTCAAACAGTGGCTACTATGTGATAAAGAATGAGAGGCTCCCTGGATATGCATTCAAATGCATTCAAAATACTGTTCATTTTATATTGCTTAACAACAACAACAACAACAACAACAACAACAACTGCACTTATATACCACTTTTCTAGATAGATTAGTGCCTCGCCTAGAGTAGTGAACAAGTTAATGTTATTATTATCCCCACAATACAGCTGGGGAGGTGGGGCTGAGAGGAGTGGCTTGCCCAAGGCCACCTGCTGAGCTCATGGCAGTAGGGGGATTTGAACCAGCACTGTACTACCTATCACCAGTGCAAATGTCTGAGATGTCCAGATGACTCACCCTACATTGCCAACCTATGGACTGTTAGGTGGGAAGAGGCTTAACCATGCATGAAGCTGTTAATGACATGGCATGCCTCAGTGTCATCACCGGAAGGCACTGAGGGCAGCTGGGTGTCTCTGTGGTCCGTGCAATGGGAAGAAGGAAGAATAGCCTCTCCAAAGCCACTGCACAGGGTAGCACCACCTTCTTGACAGGGTGATGGAGACACAAAGCCCCAAAGCTCCATGGGAGGAGAGAAGTTGCAGAGTTCATTTCAAGACCACTGCTGGGTATTTAAAATCTGGACAGCTGAAGTTGCCGTCTCAAGGAGAGAACAAAGAGGGACCACCAGCTCAGAGAGGAGAATCTGGTGCTGTAAAATCTCTCCTAGGGCCAAACTACAAGTGACAAATGACACTTGAACAGCAAGTGTATTCCTCCCTGTTCATTTGCCCTCCACTTGCTCTCCACTCAATCCACTTGCCATTTAAGTGTCATTCGTCACTTGTAGCTTGGCCCCTAGTCTCAGATTATCCCAGGGTAGAGGAGCTGACCCCGATACCTCCTTTCCACAATATGGTTCGAGAAAACAAGAACCGCAAGCCCGGCAAAGGCAATTTCCAAATACATTGCTTGCGAACATTGCAGCATTGCTAGCCACGACTGTATGTTGAAAAAGTTGTTGGATTAAAACAGCATGGGGCCTCCCTACACCAATGGGCCTGGAGTGATGGATGCATCCAGTTTACTGGCTTAATTTCACAAGACACACTTCATGTCCTCTCATGGCACACAAAAGGCCCCAGTACACAATTAGGATCCCTGTTCTTTTTTCCTATAAGCTCTTGCTGACATACTCAAAACACACTCCTGTGGATACCACCTTTAAATCTGCAGTGCTGCATAAAGGGATTTACTAAGATGGCAGTGTAATCATATGGAAATAGAAATATTATTTTGATTATTAAATACAGATTTTGAAAACGATCCCACTAATGGCCACCATGGTCTTTCTGTTATGAACAGCATTTAGCCGATCATTCTGTTTTGCAGAGGAATGCAAACTGTTTAGTGCCTTCCTTCCTGAAACACCGTACAAGAAGCACAAGGGCTCCTAGGAAGCATAGAACCACATTTACATTGATATTTATCATTCATGCAAAGTAAACTTTTGCCCACCGAGTGTGAGGCTGATATGAAATAAACTGGAACAATTAAGAAGATGGACGAGCTCTGTCCATAATTCATTTTCTCCTGGCTATAAATAAAGCTTCTAAAACATAATAACCTATGTGGCAATTCCACGTGGACTGTAAAAAACTGAGAGCCAAGCTACAAGTGACTTTTCTCACGTGGATAACACTTGATCATTTTCGCAAGTTTTCCTGGGAACTGAAGTCCCAGTGCCCTTCCCCTCTCTGTTAGAATTGCTGCCTGAAGAGCCAGAGAAAGCTGGCTGCAGCAGCAGTTTTTGCAAATCGTTCCTCCAGCCACAAGCCTGCTCTCAATGATCATTTGGAGGTGGGCAGCTGCTACTTTCTCCCTGGGTGTCCTGCTCCCGGGGAGCTGCTCTGGAGAAAGCCGCCCTTCCCTTGCTCCTGAGCTCCTGGAGAAAAACTGGAATGAGGACATGTTAGAGCAGCAGCAGATTCTTCCGCTCTCGCTGCGGCTGCTTTCTCCAGAGCAGCTCCCCTGGTGCAGGACGCCCAGGGAGAAAGTAGCAGCTGCCCACCTCCAAATGATCATTGAGAGCAGGCTTGTGGCTGGAGGAATGATTTGCAAAAACTGCTGCTGCAGCCAGCTTTCTCTGGCTCTTCAGGCAGCGATTCTAACAGAGAGGGGAAGGACACTGGGACTTCAGTTCCCAGGAAAACTTGCGAAAACGATCAAGTGTTATCCACGTGAGAAAAGTCACTTGTAGCTTAGCTCTGAGTTAGATCTAGTGGGCTTTTTCATTGAATCTTGCTCAGTTCCCAGAGGACTGGCTGATTATCACTCAGAATGTGGAGGACAAGCCCTTGCCTGACATGGCAAGCCAGGATCTGGTCATTCCCTTGATCCAAATTATTCAGATTAAGATGGGCAACTTTCTGAACCCATGCAAATGATGTGCCAACTTAGGTCCAGCACACTGGTGAGAAGACTCCAAGAGGGCATCAAGTCCCATATGGAACCTCTCACTCAGTGGGTCTACATGTTGGCAAACATTTGTGACCCACACATCAAGGGCAGTCTCATTGAGCAGATCAGCCAGCTTTCCAGCTAAAGAGACAAGTTCTATCTCTGGGTGGAGCATATACAGGCCAAGAGGGGCACTCTGCCAGCAGAAGTGGAGGAGGGGGAAAGCAATTCTGTTGTTCCACTTACACCTTCCCATCTTGGCAGTGTTCCTTGATGGCCACTCCCCAGATGTCCCAAGAGATGGCCAATGCGGAGGCAGTTAGCCCCTCCGGGAATACAAGGAGCATCTGCCAGGATTCAGCAGAGGCAATAGTCAGTGAATACCTCCTGGAGCCCTGCGAGTTGCATACTTTCTGTCCTCTGAGCTACAGGGCAAGGAAAGGGGTGATCTGATCAGACCTCTCTCTTGTTGCTCACAGACTTCTCTCATTCCCTCTAAAGAGCATGCAGAGCAGTGTCTTCTCCCATGTGGGCAACTTTGTCAGCCCACATTGCTGTTGTTTGTTCCCCTGGAGAGTTGAGCTGTTGGTCTTTCTCAAAGTCAACTTGCCACTCTTCAATTGCCCTGCTCTGTACTTTGAGAGTGAAGTGATCAAATGTTTGTGTCTGCATCCTCTCAGTCTGTGTTGGGGAGATAGGGGAAAGTGCTGTGTTCCAAAACTTAAATCTTAGGTAGAAAACCAGCAAGTTTTTAATTAGCACACTATATAAAATCCACATTCCAAATTGGAATCTGTACTTCCCCCAAAAAACTCTCCAAAGTTCACACCCTAGAAATCTAGTTGGACTTTAAGGTGCAATTGTCCCAGGATCTTGTTCTCTGAAAAAAACCGAATATGAATACTAAACTGGTATTTCTGGACCCAAATATCAGGAATACTGATAATAATTGGATTCTCGAATCTGAAAAATACAGATTTTTTTTAGTGCACACTAGGGGTGTGCAAAGGCACACTGCTTCGGGATTCTCGTTTCGGGTATACCCGAAATCTGTTTCGGCAACAGCTAAATCCGAAATGGCAAGCCGTTTCGGGTTTAGCGGTTTGGGTATCGTTTCGGGTTGTTTTGGGTTTCTTTTCAATGGGAAAATGCCTCCGTCTTCCCGGATGCCTGGGGGAGGCATTTTCCCACTGAATCAAGCCAAAATTGGTGAGGACCTTCCTCTAACTCCTCTCTAACAACCCCCCCCCCCAAGATTCAGACTGATTGGACTTTGGGGGGCCATGTTATGGCCCCCCAAACCAGGTCACCCTATCCTCGCCTAAAAAAAGGAAACGTGAACGTATTTTTAGCTTGCTGCTGCTAATCTTCTTCATTATTTCCTATGGGGGGGAAATGAAGAGGCAGGCTTGTCTTGCCAGGGGTGGCATTTTGCATGCAAAATGCCCCCCAACCCTCAGGGGCCCTTCTCCCACCTTTCCTCCCACCCCCCACCAAGGCTCAGCCTGCTCCCACTTGGGGGGGGTATTTCATGGCCTCCCCAAGTAGGTGCTCTTTTCTCCACCAATTCCACCTGGGGGAGGCTTGTCTTGCCAGGGGTGGCATTTTGCATGCAAAATGCCCCCCAACCCCCTGGGGCCCTTCTCCCACCTCTACTCCCACTCCCCACCAAGGCTCAGCCTGCTGCCACTGGGGGGGCATTTCATGGCCTCCCCAAGTAGGTGCTCTCAGCCCCCAAAGTCCACCCCCCACAGCCCCACACAAACCCAATTCCCCCCCAGCAGCCACACACAGACTCAAATCCCGATTCCCCACATTAGCCCCTCACAGACCCAAATCCACCCCCAGCAGCCCCACACCCATAACCCCAGGAACAGGCTGGCAAAGACCACCCCTCCCACTTTGTTCCCTATGCTGGGAACATCTAAACTCTCTTTCCCAGGGCAATTCCACACAGCCCAGGGGTGCCACAATGGTGGGCAAACTTCTGAGTGCCAACTTGTCCCTGGGAAAGAGCACCTGGCTTGACACACAGACAACCACCCCCTGACACCCCCACCACCTACAGAGAAGCCTGCCCAGCCTGCCGTACTGTTTCCTATGATGGGAACCAACTGCACAGCAAAGAATAAAACATGAACAACACAAAATAATTTTTTTTTAAAATTATTTTCTCACTTTCAAACTACAAGTAGGCAAAGCATTATGACACATTACACCAGCAGTCCCCCACACAGAAAAATAACATGACTCACTTAACATCAGAGAATCACAAAAACACAATTCCTGTCAAAAACACTTTATTTCTTGAACAGCTTTAGGTTACACAGCAGGGGGGCACACCAAAGGGTATGCCAGAAGTAACTTATACAAAAATAACACAACTCACTTCACATTAAAGAATCAACTGAAAACACAATTGCTTTCAAAAACACTTTATTTCTTTAACTGTTTTAGGTTACACAGTAGGAGGACAGAACAGGGCATGAAAGCAGCGTACTACACAAAATAATACAGCCCACTTCACCTTTTTTAACAGCAATTGTGTTTGAGTGATTATCTTATGTGAAGTGAGTTGTGTTATTTTTGTGTAGTAGACTGCTTTTATGCCCTGTTGTGCCTTCCTACTGTGTAACCTAAAGCAGTTAAAGAAATAAAGTGTTTTTGACAGCAATTTTTTGGGGCAATTCTTTAATGTGAAGTGAGTTGTGTTATTTTTGTGTAAGATACTGCTGCCATGTCCTTTGGTGTGCCTCCCTGCTGTGTAACCTAAAGCTGTTCAAGAAATAAAGTGTTTTTGACAGGAATTGTGTTTTTGTGATTCTCTGATGTTAAGTGAGTTGTGTTATTTTTGTGAGGTGGAATGCTGGAATGCCCTTTGGTGTGCCCCCCTGCTGTGTAACGTAAAGCTGTTCAAGAAATAAAGTGTTTTTGACAGGAATTGTGTTTTTGTGATTCTCTGATCTTAAATGAGTCATGTTTCTTTTCTGTGTGGGGGACTGCTGGTGTAATGTGTCATAATGCTTTGCCTACTTGTACTTTGAAAGTGAGAAATGTTTTTTTTTTAAAACTTTGTGTTGTTTGTGTTTTATTCTTTGTTGTCCAGTTGGTTCCCATCATAGAGAACAATGGGGCTGGCTGGCCAGCCATCTCTGTAGGTGGTGGGGGAATTTGAGGGAGGGTGTCTGTGGTTCAGATGCTCTTTCACAGGGACAAGCTGGCACTCAGAAGTGTGTCCACCATTGTGGCATCCCTGGGCTGTGCACATTTGCTCTGGAAAACAGAGTGTTATAGTTCACAGCATAGGAAACAAAGGGAGAAGGCTGGCCAGCCTGTTCCTTGGATTGTGTGGGGCTGCTGGGGCTGGATTTGGGCCTGTGAGGAGCTACTGTGGGGATTTGGATCTGTGTGTGGCAGCTGGGGGAGAATTGGGTATGTGTGGGGCTGTAGGGGGTGGACTTTGGGGGCTGAGAGCACCTACTTTGGGAGGCCATGAAATGCCCCCCCCCAAGTGGGAGCAGGCTGAGCCTTGGGGCTGAGCCTTGGTGGGGGGTGGGAGGAAAGGTAGGAGAAGGGCCCCTGAGGGTTGGAGGCATTTTGCATGCAAAATGCCACCCCTGGCAAGACAAGCCTCTGTTATATCCCAGCTGGAAATAGCGGAGAAAGGGGAGGAAGAGCACCTACTTTGGGAGGCCCCCCATGTGGGAGCAGGCTGAGCCTTGGTGGGGGGTGGGAGGAAAGGTAGAAGGGCCCCTGAGGGTTGGAGGCATTTTGCATGCAAAATGCCACCCCTGGCAAGACAAGCCTCTGTTATATCCCAGCTGGAAATAGCGGAGAAAGGGGAGGAAGAGCACCTACTTTGGGAGGCCCCCCATGTGGGAGCAGGCTGAGCCTTGGTGGGGGGTGGGAGGAAAGGTAGAAGGGCCCCTGAGGGTTGGGGGCATTTTGCATGCAAAATGCCCCCCCTAGAAAGACAAGCCTGCCTCTTCATTTTTCCCCTATAGGAAACATGACGATCAGCAGCAGCATCCACAACGTAAGAGATCAGCAGCAGCAAGCAAAAACCTTTCCCTTTTAGGCGAGGATGGGAGACCTATTTTGGGGGGCCATAACTCGGCCCCCCAAAGTTCAATATTTCTGAAACTTGCAGGGTTGTTAGAGGGGAGTTAGAGGAAGGTCCCCACCAAGTTTGGCTTGATTTGGTGGGAAAAAGCCTCCCCCAGGCTTCCGGGAAGCCTGGGGGAGGCTTTTCCCCATTGAAATGCATTACTAAAAGAAGCTGAAATACCAAAACGTTTCGGAAATCGCTGTTTCGGATTACCCGAAACGTTTTGGGTTTTCTGAAACGTTTCGGGAAAACCCGAAACAACCCGAAACAGGTTGTTTCGTGGTTTTTTCGGGTATCATATACCCAAATTGCACCCCTCTATTGCACACTCCTAATCCAGACAAAATTTTCCATTAAAACAAATAAGGCACTTCTGTTAGTGGAACAGAACTTTCTTTGGACTCTGGCTTTTGTGCCTATTTCTATACATAATTCAGCTGTATAAAACTGATGTTTTGGAACATGTTTTGCAGTCTTTAAGAAATCTTGGCAATTAGAGAAGATTATAATTCAATAATGTTCATTCATTCAAGACTGAGTCAGCAACTGGAAACCGCTGTGCCAAATATGGGTTTCTAGTTGATAATATTTTGACTCCAACTTCCAACCACAGAGACAAAAAGGGCTGCAGATGAGTACCTAGGGCAAAAGTACGGCAGTAGCCTTCTTGGTGGCTCCACATCCTGCGATTCCTCACTTCAAAGTGGCCATCCACTAAAGCTTACTGCTGATCAATTCTACTTGGCTCTTGATTATTCTAAAGTTGTAGTCCACACACCTCCACTGTAAGTGATGTTGGGGTGCTGTGCTTAAATTGTCGTATATGCAACATGATCATCTTGTGCAACGTTCTGCCTATGTATCTCATGATTGTCTGACAATGGCATCACATGGTTTGTATTACAAGATGCCAGGAAGAGGAGACACTAAACCTTTACATTTCTGATCTCCTCAAGTTACCTCCATTGCTATCTATAGAACTAATGTGGTATAGCACTGTGTCAGACCAGGATTTGGGAGACCCCAGCTCAAATCCCACTCTGTCATGAAAGTATGGTGGGTGACCTTGGGACAGGCACACATTCTCATTGAAAACTACCTCATAGGGTTGCTGTGAGGATAAAATAGAGGAGAAGTGAACAACAAGCTGCTTTGGGCACATCCTGAGGAGAATGGTGGGGCATAAATGAAATAAACAATAAATAGAGCAGATGGATCTTCAGAATGTCTGCCCATGTCCTGAAGAGGAGATAAGAAACAGCCCATGTGGCCTACACTGAAGTTCAGAGTAGTAAAGTATCAATGTACTAAATCCAATAAACTTTGTGTTTTTGAAACAATTGAGTGATTTGCAAAGCAATCATAGAGTTTGTTATTGTTAAAGCTTTTTATTGTAATGCAATTGATGTGAAAGAAATGGTCTAAAAAAACTCAATACAAATCTTTAACTGCTAATCCTGCCTCCCGATCAGAGTTACACCCATCTAAACCCATTGCATCCATTGGGCTTAGAAAGGTGTAACTCTGCTTAGGTCTGCACTGTTAATTCAAATATGGAATCTGAAGTGACCAGTTAATTCCAGTGTTCAATTTTTGGTCCAAATGAAGAACAGATAAAGAGTCTGTAAGAATGTCATCGCAGGCAAAGGAGACGGGTGAAGATCCTCAACAAGGTTCACAGGAAGGGATCCCATTCCTCCAGTAGGAGTGGGGATCCTCCATTCCCACCTTTCACCCCATGCCACTGCTTACCTGGCTGGCAGGGGAAAGGCAAGGAATGGGCCTACTGGGCACGCTCCCTGAACTGTCGTGATGTTGTCACTGATGTCATCACGCCACCTCAAGAGTGCTCCCATGCTTCACAGTGAGCCAATTTGCCCCCCCCTATGGGCTGAACTGTGCCCATTTGGGGCTCAAATCTGCCCACTGCAAAGCATGCACATGCTCCCCAGCCTTGTGTGATGACATCACTTCCTGGAAGTGACATCATCACATCCATGCAGGGCCTCGTGCATGCTTTGCATGGAAGAAATATTGCTAAACAACTAGGAAGGTATACACCACATTCCCCCCTCCCGCCGGCAGGGTAAGGGGACCTAGCAAACTTACTCACAGGTTTGATTCTAGATTCCAAATTACATTGCAACAAAAACAAAAAAAATAGAAGTGTAGACTGAGAATATCTCTTTGCCCTTTGTATACATCAGAATGTTACAGCAATGTTATCAACATGTACCAATTGCCCATTTTATACAGAGCTTTGTATTGTTAACATACTAACCTGGTATACAGGCCCACATAAGTTATAGACATTTTTACTCATTGTGTAGAACCCAGTGGGTTACTGTTAAGCAATAAGAACATGTTGTCTGAAACAGAGGAAGAAAGAGAACTCCCCCTCCTCCACCTTGCCTAAATGCTCGCCCTGAAACTTGGTTTACATTATTTATGTTCATGGGATTGGGGAGACAACACCTTCCTATCAGTTCACTCTTTCTATCAATTCATTCTGCAAGGACGAACTCCTATTTGTCTTACAGGTTCTTGCCAAACATATTATGAAAAGAATTATTTAAAGGGAAGATGTCAAAATCATGATTTACTGTAGCCTCACTGATCCTTGGTACTTACAAAATTTTTCTGTGCTGCTCTGGCCTCTAATGGGCAATGCATCTCAACAGCACGTTGGAGACCCCACTCATTCTCCAGAACTTGTTTTTTCATATTTACATTTATTTTTTGAAAAAGTATAATCCCCATGTCATTCTTTCTAAATTATAACTTTTGTGTTGTTAAGCAATACATTGCTTTTTTAAAAAGTGAAAAAATGTCACACATTATAAAGAGTCTGTGATCTTGGGAATGGGAGAGAAAGTGAGCCATTCTAACCAATCATTTTATAAGAAAAGATATACAGCCAATATTTAACATTTGTGAGATTCCTTAATATTCAGTAAGAAAAATAGCTTTTATGGATTGGAAGACATTCCCTAGGTAGATAAAAGTAAAGAAGCATTGAAATGAGCATTTAAATTCATGTAGCATATGTACACCATGGCAGCTGACAAAGAATTAATGGATGTAAGTTTGACATCAGAAACCAAAACACTCAAAAACCGGTGTGAGGACATTTTAACCTTCCAGGACATTCAGTTGCTGCTGACCTAAAAGTAGCAGTTATCCTGTAGAGGAATTTCAAAGGGATATTAGAGAGACTGCTGAATTGCAACTGATAACGAAGCTCAAGAAAATGCATCCACTTGGACAGACATAGGCTTCCTGTCTCATTACCAATGCTAATTTCTCCACACCCACTACACTTCTGCATGCCCCACCTTATTCAATCACGCCTGCCATTGCCATTCACCAGCTATTATCATGTGGCTTCTGTAATCAATACTCTCTCCAAGGTGTAAGGACAGATTCTAGCTGTATCTCACAAAAGTTCATACCCCACCACAAATTTTGTTAGTCTTATAGGTGCTAGGACTCTTGCTCTTTTCTACTGCTACAGACAGACTAACATGGCTACCTATCTTGAGCTATCTTGTACTTGATGGGTATGTTTGGATCAGTCATTTATCCCCAATGAAGAATTTTCCTGACGGAGGATGCTCTTGATTGCCTCTCTGCATGACTCAATGCCCTATGCCTTGTTTCCTTCCGATTAGAGGCAAACTTACATCAGAAACACAGCAGACTGGCTCTTCTGAGGATGGACCATTCTTACTGGAACACACTCCAATATTCAACCTTTTGGCGATGTTGAGATCTAAGAAATGTGCCTCAACCATAAGATATTGGGGCACACAGCTAGTGGTTTGAAATAATTCACTGAGAGTAAGCAAGTACCAAGAGAATAAATATATCCCACTTCTAGTGATACTATGAGTGAAGGCACTCCCCCATCATCCTCATTTAATATCAACAAAGTACGATGTTTATATTAATTAGTGCGACATTCCACCTCTATGTCTGGAGTACAGTGGAGAGAGTAGATGTAAATGAGCCTATGCTGTCACATTTAGGCACAGAAAGATGTGTAGTCCAGAGTAAGGCTGTTTGCATCCCTACTCTGTCTGAAGAATGGAATACCACTGAAAGAAAGA
Source organism: Eublepharis macularius (assembly GCF_028583425.1). Classification (NCBI taxonomy): domain Eukaryota; kingdom Metazoa; phylum Chordata; class Lepidosauria; order Squamata; family Eublepharidae; genus Eublepharis; species Eublepharis macularius. The sequence goes on from NC_072796.1 coordinate 22,488,107, forward strand.
AAGAAAGAAAGAAAGAAAGAAAGAAAGAAAGAAAGAAAGAAAGAAAGAAAGAAAGAAAGAAACCAACCAACCAACCAACCAACCAACCAACCAACCAACCAACCAACCAACCAACCAACCAACCAACCAATCAATCCAGGTTGGAATGACGAGGACATGGTTTCTTGTAGCATTCAAGGGAGACTTTCTTGACTTGCAACATGGGTTATGCAGCAACACGCTTGTTTCACAGATCCTTATTAATGGATGGATCATTCTTGCAGAAAACTTTTGTAAAGTCAAGATTTCTGCTCTTATTTAGACTCTTATCAGTCTTGTCAGTTAAAAGGTAGAACGCAAAGTCGACGCAATAACCTAAAGCACTGAGAAATCAAGCTGTACGATTGATCGTCATTAATAACCTTGACTAAATTTCAAGCTGTCATCACTGAAGGAAGGAAGCCTGTAGCTTCAATGTAAACTTCAGCCACAGTGAAATTCACTAGCAATCAATTTGGTGCCCCTTTCTTCCCTGCCGTGCCTGTAAAATTAATTTGATACAGAAAAAACAAGACCAGCCACAATGGCCTATCTCATGCATCAATTTTAAATGAAAATGCTAAAATGAATTGTTGTACTATAGTACAATCTTTTTTTTCAGCTGTTTCCACATTAAAATAACTATCCTCTGGACAAAAAGTCCATAACCCAGACAACAGATTATGAAAAGAAGGATGGCCTTTATAATGATGTCCATATAAGCTTTTTGAAGCTGCCATACCAGGAAAGACCACTAGTCCACCTAGCTCAGCACTGCCTCTGTGACTGGCAGCAGCTCGCTCAGGTTTTAGCCAAGAAAGTATCTTTCTCAACACCTGCTACCTGATATCCCTTCACTGGTGATACCAGAGAGCTTACCTGGGATCTTCTGCATATAAAATATGCACTCTACCATTCTTTCCTTGAACGTGCCTGTGTGTATATGTATGTATAAAACTTAGAAATGATTGACTATGTAACTTACCCAAGAAAGAATCTTTGAATAGGTCCCAATGTTGGCACTCCAAAGAGGACCTGGGATTTCTGTACACTGGATAACAAATTTCAAGATGACTTTCCCATGTTCCCATGCTCATACATTCACAAGTCTACTTGAAACTTTATGTTTGTGTTCCAGTTCATCATAATTAACTTTGGAAGACTGGTAGCTTCTCGTGTAGATGTTTCAAAAGCTCAGAAACAAAAAAAAGGCACCACTAGTGGTCCATCAAACAAGATCTATAAAAGTGTATTTCCTTCTCAAAATTTATTATTGTTGTTATGGAATCACCCAACATGTTTTGAAGGATCAAAACTTCTTCATGAATATAATGCTGGCTTAAAATACAATCGAAGTAATATAAAATATACATATGACAAACTATAACAGAACACCTCTTATATACACTTATCTATTAATTAAAATAACTGGACATAAAACACAGGCACGTCCCCTCGAAACATGCTGGGTGTTGCCAAACTAACAATAGGTGTTCTAAAACTTTCATCAGAAAGGCTGAGTAAAATGAAGTTCTTTTATAGCTCTTCTTTGTGGCATTGGAATCTTGTCTTGTACTAGTGTTGAATGTTGGATTGTTTGCCAAATGACCCATATCTTCTTAGCTTCAGATATGAGGATTATATCCCTTCAGATCCTTCACTGAATATTACACTGGAATTGCCCAATCCACTTCGCATCATTTGTGTTCTCTTGTGTTAAAATATGGAAATGATAATGGGTTGGATCCAATCACGACAAAGGGAGGAGGCGGTCCCTTCCAAAAATGAAAAAGCCTGTGCAGGGAATCATTGGACCAGCATGGATGAACGCCATGTATGATGGAGGCTGGAGTAAGGAAGGGAATTAAGTGAGATTGGGGAACATAGCTGGCGGATCCAACCCTTTAACACCCAATCATGTGACCATTTCATTTTGAGATTTAGAGCAGTCCGTCATTGGTTACCTCTTATCTACATTCCTGTCCCAGTGCAGACCAGGCAATCCAAGCTGTTGCATAGCCAAACACATAATGGAATAATGGCTTTTTAAAAGCAGCCTTATCCACTTCTACTTCACTGCAGAAAAGTAGTAACTCGTCTCCCTTTTTGGCTAAAATTTGTATCCAACATAGTAACTCTGGAACAGAAGCAACAGTTTCAATGCCAACCAGTAACTTCCAAATTCGGAGTGACGGGTGATTAGAAGCCTATTTCCATAAACTGCAAATTAACATGTGCTTCATTACCTCCTTCATGTATGGAAAGATTTATGTTTGGCCCAGTGAAATGTTACATTCCACAAGAGATTCTGGTGTTTAAGTACAATTCAGCTGAATGTTAGCAAGGGCAGACACCAATATGGCACTTGACAAGATAATTCCAATGCACATTCCTGGAAAAGAAAATAGGGTTTCTGAGATTTAGTGAAAGAAAAGTAAATGACCCTTGCAATGATTACTTTAAACTTTAAACAGAGCTAGACAAATAATTCCACAACCATCCCAATAAGATCGAGTTCTTCATGTGAACAGGCACCCCTGTAAGCTCACTGTAGCTCTGGTATATTTAGGGATATTGCAATAATATTGGCCATTGCTTGGTTTACTTAAGGTATCTTTACTGATACTGCACCACGGACTTTATTGAGCATTAAAAATATACACAAAGGGACAATCTTCTTTCTGGGGTATATTTTTTTTTCCAAAATTTGACTTTCTTCCAATTGAAGAACCCCATTCCAAATGTGAAAAGGGCACTTTTTCTACAGTAACTGTGTGCAACCTGCTCAGTTTGTTCCAAGTACTGTATTCATATATATATATTTCTCTCTATCTTTTTAAATCACTGTTGTCATTTATGTCTCCAAGTCACTTGAGGGAACTAAAATGTTCCTTATCTGGGGAATAATTAATTAAGTTGTTCTTTCAGATTCTATTTCTCCATAAAGTTCAGCTAGCTTCTTAAACTCTGGTCCCCAGTCACCAAGGTAATTATAATCCTGGTCAGAATGTGTAGTGGCTGAATCCAAAGAGCTGATAGATCCAGCTTCTGACCTTTGACCCTCATACGCATATGTCTGTAGAGAATCATATGGCGGTACACTAGGATCTAGATCCGCTTCCGCCAGTCTTTGTTTAATAAATTCCTGAACATCTATGCTATCAAGTCTGGATGAAGTGGGGTGCTTGGGTGTGGGCTTCACTTCAGGCCGAACATCCCTCCGATACTTCAGTTCTTCAGCTGCTGAAGGGTTCCGCAGAGCAGTAATGTCAAAAGCCTCAGTGTCCTCCTCACCGCCTCCCTCGTCATCATAGGTGACAACATTTTCCCGAACATCCTCTTCTGAAATGATCAGAGGCTCCTTTTTGCTGCGTCTTAGTGTGATGAAAAGTACGACTATCACTGATGAGAAAATTTGGGAAGGGAGATTAGTTAGGGCTGCTGCCTAATCAAAAGATCTTTAGTTAAGTAATCATCTGACTTTCAGCAGATACATTATTCATTATTTAACTATGGTTGTTGTGGATTTTCCGGGCTGTACAGCCGTGGTCTTGGCATTGTAGTTCCTGATGTTTCGCCAGCAGCTGTGGCCGGCATCTTCAGAGGTGTAGCACCAAAAGACAGAGATCTCTCAGAAGATGTTCTCCACACTGTGACACTGAGAGACACAGCTTCTCCACACTGTGACACTGAGAGATCTCTGTCTTTTGGTGCTACACCTCTGAAGATGCCAGCCACAGCTGCTGGTGAAATGTCAGGAACTACAATGCCAAGACCACGGCTATACAACCTGGAAAATCCACAACAACCATCGTTCTCCGGCCGTGAAAGCCTTCGACAATATATCATTATTTAACCGATTGAAATAAATTAATATAATGCTAAATCTTCAATACAGATTCCTTTTTGAGATACTGAAGGATGTCTAAGATAAAATAACATTTCCCCTTGTTATCTTACATAACACAGGTAAAGGATATTTTTTTAGGGCTTACAAAATTGACAGAAAACATTGTGCAAGACTGATACCATACCGTACCATACCGTACCATACCGTACTCTTGTAGGAGCTTCTAATATTCAAGTGAAAGGCCCTGTCATTTATGTTTCTATTCTATTGGATCCCTTCTAAACATATCTGTATCCTACTCAAATCTCAATGTAGGCACTTTTTTGAGACAACTTACTACTGAATCAATAAAAGCTACCACTTATTGTGAAAAAAGGTCAGGGTTCATATTTTTGTTCTCTGTTATCTTGCAGCCCCACAGATTAAAATTCACTCTGACCGATTAATCAGCTAAAGCTTTAGTTATTTGGTACACTGCCATTCAACTTCAACAGCCAGGCAACAGCACTAGACTGCTGAGACTGCGGGGTGAATGAGTGGAAAGTAGAGGTGGGCATGGACCAGAAAATGGACCTAAATTTGACATGGACCGGCCCGTTCAGTGTTCGCAAATTGGCGGATTGTGGGACATGTGCTTTCCACAGACGCCATGATTTTTGGACTGGTCTGGGACTTCCTCACCTGCCAGATGAAGCAAGGCATAGCTGTTTCCTGCCCTAAGCAGCACAGAACTGGGTACACCCTTGTGAGCAGCCCAGGGGGTGCTTTAAGTTTGCCTGTTGTTTCAGCTGACTGGCAGGCTCCATCATTCAGCTGGAGTAATAGGAAAACTTAAAGCACCCTCTGCTAGTTAGCTGGAGCAAGGGGGGTTAAACTTCCAAGTGCCCTCCACACCACTTCAGCTGACAGGCCCCGGAACTGACAGACCACAGACCCATGAACCAGCCTGGGAACTGGGCGGGTCCATGAAAAGTTTATGGTCCGTGGTCCATGAAATGCCATGGACCATGGATCGAGGGCCCATGTTTTTTTCCTGTCTGTACCCACCTCTAGTGGGAAGCTTATCCAGGGGCCTTATAGCTCAGCAGCATTGTGGAAAATTTCCTAAATGCTTCTCCCCTCATGCTTGCTTCTGGATCTCCAACATAAATCTGAATTCGAATCACTTCCTACAGGAAGGAATGATACCCAGGTACTTTCTGGACACATCAAAATATTAATGTTGAGGAGGCTACCATGTATTTCAGAACAACGTTGTTTCTGTATGGATTCTAATAAGATAATGCACCATGGAATTCTTACTCCATGAACAGAAGTTCCATTAATTTCCATCAAGTTTCCCTGAAATTGTGACACTAGCTATGAATATGAAATACAATTTTGAACTTTCCAAATTTCCTCACCACGATCCAGATTTTTTTTTTACAATGGACATTCAGCCAAAATGTATTCATCATTGAGAGGAAGGAGATGGAAATTAATTATAATTTAATGTGAATGCACACAGGTGTTTCACTTTCAAGAGTGGTGGGATACGTGTCATCAGAAATTCCATGCACTAAAAGATAATTCTCTTCAAAGAAGGGGCGGCAGATCACTAGTGAAGATGCATAACAGCAAGCCCATTCGTTAAGGCTTCACGGATTTCATTTCCAAGATACATGATTCATGGGAAGGATCGTATAAACCATTCTTCTTCATGGAACAGATCTCTTCCCATTCTCTGCAGCTTTCTGCACTTCTTGAAAAGTGGCTCCTGAAGGCTAGGGATCCTTGGAAACAAAGTGGAATACAGCAAGGGGGGAATTGGCAGAAATTACCCCCACCCCTCTTGAGTAAGGTCTTTCACAATTGGAGCAGAGTTTGCATTGGGGGGGGGGGAGAGTTTGCTGCTACCACGTGGTTGCAACTTGCAACCTCCCCAGTTCAAAAGGGTTCCCCAGTCCTTAGGAGCATCTTTTCAGTAGGGAGGCAGCTTCCCAGGAAAATGGAAGAGATTTATTCTACAAACTCCTTCCTTTCACAGGATTCTACCTACTTCACTATTATTTCTAAGAAAAGCGTATCTGGGTCATTCGTTATATGTAATATCTACTTTCCCTCAAGCACTGTGTGTATTCTGTGTATCTGAAAAAATGTGTTTGTGTGCATTTGAAAAAATGTTGACTCTTGGCCAAATGAGAATACTAGCTAGCTAATGGGCACTATTCAAATTAGCCTGGGAGCATAAAGTGGTGACAAGATAAAATGTATTTCCAAGGACGTTTATCTAATGGAATCATATTCTTGCCTCTTCTGTCCCTTGCCCCTTTCAATGAGGCTTTGTGCTGTTATCAGCTCATCCCACAGAGATAATTAGCAAATGGCTTTCATACAGCCCTGATAGTACTTCTGGCAGAAGAATTCATTTCAAAAAGGTTCTCCTCATCTCTTTTCTTTATCACTTTCCCCAAGAGTGCTGAAAACGCAACACAAGTCTGTGGCTTCCTGAAATCTTACCAAATTACCTGAATAGATCGACAATGCTAATTACTCAATGACCCCGGTAAAATTAATTCCGCTGGATGCCAGCCGTTCAGCTGCCTGCTTTAAAGGCTTCTCAGCCCTATTAATTTTAGCTAAATTCTCCCCTCCCCCCGCCAAGTCAACGTTTTGTATTTCTAATTACTTTCCATCACAAGCAGTTCAAAATGACATATTTAAAAGCCATAGTGCTGCTGTGATCATCTAAAAGATATAGAAAGGATATTGGTATTTAATTCTCAGTCAGGCTTACCCAGGAGAATGACGACACACAGCAGGATAGCAATTAAGGCTCCCGTACTGAGTCCTGCAGAGGAAAGGAATGCTTCAGCATTGCAGGTCCGCACACGCCCATCTCTTTCACACGCACACACACGAATGACTAGGGTGGTACTGCTGCTGAGAGACGGGATCCCCCCATCAGAGATCACAACAGGGAGGTAATATACATCCTGGGTAGTCCGACTAAATCTCCTTCGTCGGGTCAAGATACTGGCTGTGTTATCTAGGGAAAGGAAAAGCAGGTCAGGATGGTCATTAAAGATTTGTCATCACATACAAAAGTCTTCATGGCCTCGGTCCACCTTATCCACAGGACCACCTCTCTCCCTACGTTCCACCAGGGCAGCTTTGTTCATCTGAACAGGGCTTTCTGCAGGTGCCGCCTCGTACACGGGCCAAACTTACAGTTGCCCATCCACGTGCATTCTCCGTGGTGGCCCCCATCTTAGGGAATGGACTACTGGAAGAAGTCAGGAAAGCTCCTACTCTCCTGGCTTTCTGTAAACTATGCAAAGCTGAACTCACTTACTCAGATAGAAGGGCTGTACTGTAAGGAAGTGGTCTCAATGAGTTGTATAAGCAAAGGGCTGGGGCCTATAGACTTTACTATTATTGCTGTATATCTCTTAGACTACAGACGTTACTACTACTGATGCAAGCATGATCCTACTAGGAAGTTCCTATGTTGTTTAATATTTCAGCATTTCTTCAGCTCTGTATTGGACTCCTGCTGGTTTCAAATCTTTGCCGATTGGCAGGTATATACCCTACTACATTGTTTTTGAAATGTCTTTGAAACTGACTGTACTGATTCACACTGTGTAATATGCCTTGAGTCTCAGTGAGAAAGGTGAACTATAAATACCATAAAGAGAAAATAAAAACAAATAAATTTAACTCGTTCATAAGAGTGCATCGGGGAACACTGAAAAAGACCAGCTCTACTCTCAAAAGGTGGGTGGCAGTCAAGAAAATGTCAAGTGCATTGAGGAAGAGCTATGGTTGAGCAACCCAACCTTTTTTTCTTGAACCTGGGCAAAAGGACTCAGTTCACTCATTTCCTGAAAACCATCCATTTCCTGCACTGACCCTGTATATAAGCCTGGGTAGCCCATGCTCATGTGACTTCTCAGTAACGCACTTCTTTCCCTGCAGCAGTTCTTAGCTGTGACCTAAGGCATTAGGCTGTGAGCATGGGATGCTCAAATGTGGACTTGCCCTAAGACAACAGATAAATGTGAAATACAGGCTGCTGCACAAACACGTAACAGTTGCCTATATGTAAGATTGGTGTGCCAGTCAAGAATTATCCCATATGACAAAAGGTTACATTTCAAGTTGTGTTTGCTTTACTCCTTCTAAATTTCACAGGTCCAGCTTGTCTTCTTATGGAACTTGCGGGTCCATCTCTTTTCCAGCCCACTGTGCTTTTCATATCCAGCAGGCCATCATAGCAAGCAGGCCTGCAGTTGAGTCATGCCTGGATCAATGCTTGCTTCCAGTCACTTGCCCAGTCCAGGTAATGGACTGTGTGAGCATCTCCCTCAACAGTTGCTCTGAAAGCTTTTGCTTCTACACTCAGGTTTTTCTTACCAATAAACAACAGCTGAGAGTCAAATGACAAACAGAGCCTTCTGAAAGGCTTCAGATGTGACCCAACTGTGTATGTGGGAAAACATCATTAACATAACTAAAATAAAAACTTCACACATATATCACATAGGAGATGCTCCAATTTTCCCTCTCCAAGAGTTTTTTGTAGTGGTTAAGAGAGGCAGGGCTCTAATCTGGAAAGCCTGATTTGATTCCCCATTCCTCTGCTTGAAGCCTGCTGGATGACTGTGGGTTAGTCACAGCTCTTCCAGATCTCTCTCAGCCCCACCCACCTCACAGGGTGATTGTCATGGGGATAATGATGGAGTAACAAATGAGAGGCACCCCAGGAAAAACCTACAGGTAACAAATAGAGGGGAAACCCCCAGCCAGGGATATGAAAACCTTCAGTACTCAATAGAAGACATCATGTTCAACAAGTCAATTTTTAAATAATTTTAAAGAAAATTTTAAATAGTTTAAATATGGTGAAGTATAAAAGTGATTAGTGTATATAATAAATAATCATAAACTACATACAAAATCCAATCCAAATCCATCAGCATAAAGTCTACAGAGTCAAACACACACTTGAAGGTATATACAATAAACAGCTTCTAGATTTGATAGTCACCAGCCGTAAGATTAAGTCCTGTATTATAATATCTCAGATCCTATACTGTAGTGTATTAATGTCATAGAAGAACTCTCATGTCACTATCTGGAAAACAATGGTAAGTAGATGAAAATTAACACAATCCTAATTTTTGTTTGCCTTTTCCAGAATGGACCATGATCTAGGGGGTGTGAGAACTAGACTCATCACCAGCCCCCACTCCAATGAGGAGCCAGCTATTGGGTTCAGCTTGTTTCGGATAAGTTCTTTCTCAAGGGCATCAGTACAGGTCCTATAGCTATTAAACCATGTTCTAGAGAAAATTCAACTAACAGAAACAACCAGTGGACAGCCACACATCTTTAAAAAAATTATTTAAAAATGGACTTGTTGAACATGATGTCTCCTATCGAATTCTGAAGGTTTTCATATCGCTGGCTGGGGGTTTCTCCTCTGTTTGTTGCATGTGGGGATAATAATTGCAGACTTTGTAAACTGCTCTGAGTGCGGCATGAAGTTGTCCTGAAGGGCAGTATATAAATCAAATGTTGTTGTTATTATTATTATATGTGGGCAGGAAGAACATAATATTTTGGAAATGATGATGCTGAGGAGGTACAAGAATCCCCAAACTCTTGGACTTCCCAATAATGTCACATTTGCATTACATCTGGTGCTACAGTTTCTCACACCATCATCTCAGATCTACTGGTTTGCTTCTATTAGGCATACTCGGAGCTTGTGCATGCTTATCTCAGAACAGTACAGGAGCTCCAAAGCTTTAGAAGTCCCTACCACTCCTAAATATGAATCTGCCATCTTTTTGTAGCTATGAGGCAGTATTTGCTCTAGCTTTTATTTCTCTGCCCATTTTTAAAAAGTTTTAGACCTGGTTTTCAAGTTTCATGAGTGTGCTGTCATCCCAGCCACACACTGTGTCAATAGTCAAGGATGAGATTTATGGGACTCTGGTATTTCCCTTACTTCTCCTATCTTCGGTGTCTCAGCCACTTCCTCCCCCATCATCACTGCCTATTGCTGTATCATCCTCTTTGCTGCTTCTGCCTCTGAGGTCCCACACCAAATCCTCAAGAGGGTGCTTTGGCATGGATCATGGGTGCTATAGCAACTCACAACGGTGGTGGAGCTCTTGCCTGGGGCTTTTGACATCTGCAGGCTGTGTTAGATTTTTCTCTAAACCCTGAAGTGACCCCATATTTCCAGGCCCCTAACTGATCGCGGTGGCCATTCATTTTCTCTCTCACACACACATGTATATTTTACATAAAAACTGAATCCAAAATAAAAATAAATGCAATTTTAACTTTGCCTGCTGATGTATGATGTACAGATGCCAGTTTAAAAGCTTATAAGTTCAAAATCCATTTTTCCTCTCTCCATACTCTTGCCTCTGGTTCATTTTAACTATTTTATTTTACATTAAGAAGTGGTGTCTGATTTCCTTCGTGTGGCTGCTGGCTAACTGCAAACGTCTTTAGTAATTCGAACCATATTGTTTCCTGAAGTGATAAACTGAGATTCTACTAGTCTAGATTGTGGCTCAGAAAATAGCATGAGCTAGCCTGAATAGACTAGCTTTTATGACTGCTATGCTGTTAGACTCCAGGATATAGCTGGAAGCCCCTGAAGCAGCAGAGCTACAGGATCTGGTCTGTGTTTGGACTTTGGACGGAAGGTCTCCATGATGGAAGAAAGGTGGGATGTAAATGTAAGAAAAACATGCTCTTTAAAAGCAAGATTGTTCCTAGGAAAGGCTAAGAGTGTGACCCCCAAAATGTTATTCCACCCCAAGTCTACTAAAATGAATCAAGCCAGCAAAGATGTTGCACGGCTATAGCAAAAAACCTGCATTCCTTTCTTGTAGATAATAATGCCAATACATACAAAGAAAGCTGCACGATCATCCCCTACAGTCATGTACAGTTACCTAAAGATAGAATTAGGGGGGGGGGGTGATTTTCTTGCCTCAAGATGGAGAAAGATGAATCCTTTGAGCAACTGAAGTTTATAGTTCCTAGATACTGCAGCCAATGCAAAGCAAATGAAATGCTTACTAGGACCAATTTTTATTTTAAACAAGATCCAATATATTCTTGGCTTAATGTACAGCATGCTTGCAGCATTCTGGGCTGAATGAGGAGTTCTATTACAGCTGCACGTGAATCCTGTCTGAATTCCCCCCAAACAGAGAAATGTTAAAGGATGATGAAAGGAGTATTGATAAAATTTGATGGATTTCTCCTAGAGGGTTATACACATCTTTTGCCTGCATTAGCAGAAAATATATCATGCAGATTAAAATCAACCTGGGTTGTTGGTGCCGTCTCTCTTGCCAACACTGGATGTTTGCCTGAACAACCCAGGTGGGTAGATAAACTCCACACAATGAACATAGCTGATAAAATCTGGGACCACCTTTGCTATTGATTTTGGTCTATAGTGACATTTTGAAGATATTTTTGGAGGTTCCTAGCATCAGAGAAAGTCTGAGGAAAGCAAAAGATCAGCAATACAACCCAAAATTTCTGAGAGGATAACTTGTGCAGGCTGGTGAAAGACTGCGAGCGTTCTCCCGCTACATTAAGTGGGAGGGATAAGGTAAGGGACATGCAAGATTCTATTATGTAACCATTAGTTATTATCATGTAACAACTGGCTTTGCGGTGATATCACCCAAGCTGTCAGATCGGGCTATATGATGACATTATGAAGTCATTTCACACTGAAGGCAAGAAACATTGGCCTCACTGTGATTCAGTTTCAAGGCAACACCATACAGCCAGTCAGATCCAGCTATATGACGATGCCAGGAAGGTAAATCAGAATGTGGGCACTGGCTCCTTCCCTCACTCAATTCTCTACTTGTCCTCCAGGGAGTTCAAAATTATGTAGATAGTTTCTCCTTACTCTGTTTTGACCTCACACAACAACCTTGGGAAGTAGGTAAGGCTGAGAGATAGTCACCCAGTATGCTTCAGGACTGAGTGGCAATTTGAGCCTGTCTCATTAGTGTACTAATCACTATACCACACCGGTAGAAATAGGAGAGGGGGCACCAAGCTGTGGTAGGGGGCATGGCTATTGCTACTGCTGGGACCACAAAGCAGGAGGAAAGACATTCTACAAATCTGTATTGCGGTTTTAGAAACAATTATCCCTACACAGTTTCTACATGTTAATTAGCGGTCATTATCAAATAGATTTCAATGGGTATTTTTAAACAAAAAAACCTATGCCTTATAGGGACCAGGGCTTTTTTTCAGCGGGAATGTGGTGGAACGGAGTTCCGGCACCTCTTGAAAATACTCAGCAATAGTGTGTGAAAATATTATTATTTCAAAGAATCCCATGTGTTTCTTCCTCATTTCCCTCTTGAGAGTTCCGCCACCTCTTTTCCCAGGAAAACCCCCCTGATAGGGACACAGGCTTTTTCCCACTAAAGTGGCCTGGCAGTCACCTTTTCCAATCCAGCCCTGGGAAAGCCAGGAAGGAGAGAGCAATAAACACCATTTGTTCTAATTGATATCCTGGGAGGGTTGCTGTTCGTGTCATCATAAAACCAGAGGTCTGGAAGATGTGGAGAACATGACAAGGGGGCCAGCTAGCCAAGGCAGTTGGGAGAGACTGGTTCTAAGGGAAGAAGTCCGCCCCCCCCTCGCTTGGGAAAGGAGGATACAAAATGTACTGCAGCCTATTGTGTGTGTGGTTCAGCAGGGAATGGAGAAAGGAGGGTCCTAAAGGGTGGGCTTGACTTCACCTTCCCAAGTGCCCATCCCAGCAAACAATGCCTCAAGTACTGTTTGAGAACTCAAAAGGGACAGTTAGAGATTAGACCTCTGGATTTGTTGTTTTCTTTCTCTATTAGCTATATCTTTGTTCACTGCTCCTTCCATATATATTCTTGTGCTCTGTGTATTTTTATAGTCCTCTGTAGGACAATAAAGACCTTTCTTTGGTTAAGACAAGCTGTGTCAAGCCTCACCTATGTACCTTCTGCTCAGTTAGGTGCTAGAACTCTGCACAAACTCAGAGGCTCAGCAGCTCCCCCAAACAGCTGGTGAAGGGTCAAGCTTGTTTCAGTTTGGGTAGTAGCGACTCTACCCAAGGAACATGGCATTGGGATGGGGGGAGAATCACAGAGTTGGAAGAGGCCAAACAGACCTTCTAGTCCAACCCCCTGCCCAATTCAGGATGAGAAGTCCCCCTCTCCAATCATAAGTCCTTAATTGTGCTTATCTGGCCCCTATATCAGATTAGCAAACTGCTTCTTTTACACACATAGGTAGGTTAAGGAGAATAAAGTTTGTTTGGTGAGGGGAGCCCTGACAATACAAACAGCACTGACATGATACTCCAATATTGCTTTGTCAGTATTCATAAGTCATGCAAGGAGAGTTACACAGACTTCCTGCAGACCTTCTGCTGACCCGGAAGTGACCTTCTGCTGACATGGAAGTGATGATTTTCTGATCTGGATGTGACGTTTTCACAAACCAAACGAACCAGTTGACGAACCAGGGGCAGGTTTGTGAAAGTCTGTGGTTTGTGAAATTTGATGAACCACGAACCGCATGGTTTGGTTTTTTTCTGGTTTGTGCCCATCTCTAGTCAAGAACTGTCCTTTACAAACAGACTGGATCCACTTGTCACAGGACATTGTGCTACTGTAGTGGTTCATCTTCTAGATTTTCTTGTTTGGACAGGAAGATCCAGAAAAATTCAGGAACTGCACCATTACAATAGCACAGTATCCAGTGATATGCGGATCCAGTCATAGTAGGACTAACTCTGAGAATATTTAAATATTCCATACATTTCTTGACCATTGATGGTGTTTTGCTTCTTCCAATATTTTGTTATAACCAACCTGGCTGCAACAATAATGTGCTGTAAAATATCTAGCTTTCCCTTAATAATCAATCCTTTTGCTACAATTAATAAAAACAACTATGAAAAAAATCCACAAACTGATACACCTAGTCCTAATACATTTTAAGAATTTGTCAAACACTGTTCCATGTACCTATGTATAAGCATGGTCATTCTTTGTTTATTTAATGTAGTATTATGCTATCACTCAAGAAGTTTCTTAGGCACTCAACAAATCAAAATATTAAAACAATAAAATCCAGTAGAAAGTAACATTATAAGTAGCAGCATAAACATTAAAAACTGCAGCAGGGACTTTTCTCAAGCCAGCACTATGATAATTAAAACAATGTGGAAATTGCATCAGGGCAAAAAAAATGCTTGAAAAGAACACAGATAAATATAAAAAGAAGTACAAACTTGCAGTTAAAGCAGTTTCATAAACCAGCCTAAAGGATGGTTTATTTAAAAAATGAAGAAGCCTGGGTAAAAAGAAAAAAAAACCTGATCTCATTCAATGCTACATGGCTACGATGAAGGCATTCCACAAATGAAATGCAATAAAAGAGAAGACCAGTGGGAGGAAAGAAGTGGTGATGATGACCATAATTATCGGCCAGGCCCATATAGAGGCCAATGGTAGCTTGACTCATATAATTTAGTGCTTCAGAGTTAAGAACACACACTTTAATTTAGTCCTGGATATAAACTGGCAGCTAATGGAGTTACAATGGTCAGCCCAGAAGTGTTCCCTTTAATCCATGCTTATAAGCACTCTAGGTACTATATTTGGAACCAGCTGAAATTCTCATGTCAAGTATGTTGCAGTTGTCTAATAAGGATGCAACTACTTCATTGATAACTATGGCTAAATCTGGCTTCTCAAAGAAGGGCTCCTGTCGGTGTAATAATCAACGCTGCTTAAAGCACCATGCACTATAGATGGAATTTGAATATCCATCTGTGGATATTATTACCATAAACTTTTGGGGTCTAGCTTTGAGATAAGCAAACAAAGCCTATTTCATTTCTTTTCATGTTCATCTACAGTTTTATTAACAGTTTGTATGCTCTGCTTTTCATTTTTTAAAAGATTTCTTTGTATCGTGTTTTTCACGTTGTATGGTTCTTAATAGGGGTGTACACTCAAAAAAGATTCAGGTTTCCTGCTTTGGGTTTACCCAAAGCGGGAAAACAATTCAGAATAACCCAAATTCCAAAATGGCAAGTTGCTTCAGGATCCGGGTGTTACAGAGCACAGCGAAGCTCAAAGCAACACTTTTCTTGCAGTTTGCAAGTGGCACGAAAAATGTTGTTCTCAAACTTCCGCCCCGCCGCTTTTTTCACCCGATGAGAGGGGGAAGAGGGGGTTCCCTCCTCCTCCTCCCATCAGGTGAAAAAAGCAGCGGGACAGGAAGTTGGAAACTTTTTTTGCTGTTTGCAAATAAAAACAGCTAGAAAAGTGCTGTGGCTGATGCCACTTTACTCGAAGCTTTCTGAAGTGATACGAATCGCTTCAAAAAGCTTTGCTTCGGGATTCTCGAATTGGCTCAGCAATGCTGGGGCCAATTCGGGAATGCCAAATCTTTCCAAATCGGGCCCAATTCGGGTTAAAAACCCAAACTGGAAACCTGAAGTACACATCCCTAGTTATTATACACAATTTATGTGGAATTTATATCCAAATTGGCTAATACTGATTTATTGACACACAAAATAAGGCTGAAAAATGAGTACCTTTATTGGGGAAAATCTGGTGTGAAAAAACAAAAAATTAAATGAAAATAAATAATTACAGATTTGATTCATTCAAGGAGTAGGCAAATCAAAATTGGGATTTTGATGGTGAAACAGCAGGGATAAGAAATTCACAAATATCCCTAGCCTAATTCACCTTCTCTCTCTTCAGGATCTATCTTTTTCCTTAAGTTCTTTGGTCTTAAAAAGTTGAACTCATGAAAATGTTTGTCTTATATTTGCCAGCTGCAACTGGGCTTTGTAAAGAATCTATCAATATATGTTTGGCTTCTTGATAACTCTCATGGTAGTCTAAATCATGAGTGAGTGTGTATCCCATCTTTTCTTCTGGATCTCAATTCGTTGTAGGTGACAAATGCTCATGTTCAGTAACCTTCAGTTCAGGTTCCTAAAAGTGCAAAATTTATGTGAGACTAGAGGTCTGTGGTTAGATTCCCCCACTGTAAGAACTAGTATGATGTAGTGTTTCAAGGTCTCACTAAGTGGCCTTGGGCAATCTTTACCTTTCAGTCTATTCTATTCCACAGTGTTGTTGTGAGGACAGAATTGGGTAGAGAAGAACCGTGTGCATTCCCTTTGAACCCCTCGGGGGAAAGGCAGAATAAAAAATGAAATAGACAGCGTGTAAAGACTCTCAAGAAGTAGCACCAATAAGACCAACAAAATTTATGGTAGGGTATGAGCTTTTGTGAGTCACAGCTCACTTCTTCAGATACAGCTAGAATGTGAATCCATCGGTCCTTACATCTAGGAGAGTGGAGTGATTACAGGAGCCAAATAATAATAGCTGGTGAATGACAATAGCTGGCATGATTGAATAGCATGGGGTATGCAGAGGGGGAGTGGGTGTGGAGAAATCAGCATTGGTAATGAGACAGGAAATCCAGATAAAAAGCAGGATGGGGGAGGACATTACTGAATAGTGACATGGCACAGGTGAGAGGAGCCAATCTCTCTTCCTCTTCCCCTGTGCCACAGCCACAATCCATACTCTCACCCCACGTGAAACTATTTTTGAAGGGTAAATTACATTGCAGGGGGGGACTCGCGGATCTGATTACATCCAGGGCTGTTGCTTCACTTTTTCTTATTGCTGAATTCTTCCTAAACTAGTCACAGTGAGTAACTGCATTAGAAAATGTATTGAAGGTAAGCACGATAGAGATGGGAAGATGGACAAGGCACCAGAGATATAATAGTAGAGGTATAGCTGGTGAATGGCAGAGCATTTTGCAGAGCACTCATTTATGTATTATTCATGATCCAAAGGCATTTTTGAAAACATTGTGCATAATAGGCTGGCACAAGGGGATAGAGGAGAATCTGTTTTTTTCCCCCTTTAGGCACATTTTAATTTGTTGCTCAGATCTGTTTGTGTTACGTGTTTCATCTATTCTAAGTTATCTCAGATGATGTGATTAATTAAAAAGGAATATTATATATTTGTATCTTTAGATTTGCTTTTCTAATATTGCTGAAGTGAGAACTGGCAATCTTCCCTTTGTTCCCTCTATTTGTTATCTCTTCACCCCATTTTTTCTACAAGCAACTCAGGGCTTTTCCCTCTCAATAATTCTGTGAGATAGATTAGGTGGAGAAACACTATCTACCATACAAGATTATTTAGGGAGCTTTACAGCTGAGGGAATTTGAACCCAGATTTTTCCAGTCCACATCTAAAACTAGATCCTCAGCACCATTCTTCCCCAACATTTTTATGTTTACTATTTCTCTGAAAATTGTGGAAAGTGATAAGATACATTTTTTTATTATGTTTGAAGCTAGCTTACTAGACCACTGAGGGCATTCAACATATAAAGTAGGTATGCTGAGAACTTCAACATGAAAATGATTCCCAGGTGAACTTTAACCAAACTCCCTCACTTACACAATATTATCCATCAGTAACATGATGACACCCAGCTCTATATTTTGCCATCAAAGCTGCCAGAAGCAGCTGTCTCTGTTCTGAACGGATGTGTGGAAGCTGAGACTGAATGAGCTTCTCCACATGCTCACTTCTCGGTACTTGGCCCTTGAGGATTGGATCTATTTTGAGTCTGCACGGGTCAATTTCACCAGTTCAGTTCCCATACTGCAGCATTTTTTTCATGACCATCTGCACCAGATTTAGCGCCATGTGGCTTTTCCCAGGCTTTACCCGACTTTTTTTAAAAATCCATTTTACAGTAGGCTGTTTCCTCATGCATACTCTTTAGTCTGTTTTTGGTGTTCCACCCTCTTCCCCCCCTCTCCCACCCCCTGCCAGCCCACTGCATTGTGATTGGCTGCTCTTGTCTAGCCAGCCATTCCCCTCCCCTTGTTTCCATTCTTCCCCGCTCCTCTTTCCTCTTTTAATTTTTTTTTTAAAATTCCAGTGCAGGATTGACAGATCACTCATTTGAAAGCACAGGGAGAAGGTCACTTTTTATTCTTTTTGTTTTGGCATGAGTGGGAATATTTTATAGGGGGCTAAATATCTGGGTACCAAAAAAAAGATTTTAATATCAAATTTTAGAGAGGAGTAAACGGCCACATACATGCCTTTCAGCTTGACTTCACGGAAAGTGAGGACTTATGTTCCCAGTTCAGAAGAGGCTTGTAATTCCGCACTTGAGGGAGTCAAAGTGAAACGGTGTTTAGTTTTTATTCCTGCACTTAGAAAAATGCCCTGTTTCTGCTGCAGGTTTTCTGGGGGAAGATGATGCCGATGATTTCATTAATGTAGGTGTTTTTTTTTGGGGGGGGGTGCATGCATTACAACGTTGTAATGTTTGGATGTTAGAGGGACTTGTGGTTAACCTCTACTTCATTCTGTACTTGTCTTCCAATGATTGGTCCATGTGTGTTGATTGGCTAAGGTGTTCTGGAGGGAGACCTTAAGATATTAAGTGGGATTTTTTTTAAAAAAAAATGACCTTGCAACATTTTTGTTTTTTAAAAAAATGGGGCAAAAACTGGACTAAAAATACAGGAAACACAGAGACTTCTGCACAAAATGCCAACCTAAATTGTTTTGGTGAGAAGGCAATTTACTTCATATTATTGAGATTAGGTACACACACAACATGTAACAAACAATGATGACATTTCTGTGTGTTGACTGGCTGAGGCATTCAGGAGGGAAACTAAAATATTAAGAGGGATCAGCGCTCTCTGCAGAGTTTTCTGTTAGCTAGTGTAATGTTTTCCCTCAATGTTTCCAGGT
The DNA here is from genome assembly GCF_028583425.1 of Eublepharis macularius. NCBI lineage: Eukaryota > Metazoa > Chordata > Lepidosauria > Squamata > Eublepharidae > Eublepharis > Eublepharis macularius. The sequence continues at coordinate 22,506,845 of NC_072796.1, forward strand.
TTTTTTTTAAATATTTCAAGGCTGTTGTTTTTTTAAAAAAGATAAAAAAATATTAAAATTTCTGGGGGGGAAAATGGACTGAAAAGTACAGGAAACACAGAGACTCCTGCACAAAATGTCATCCCAAATAGTTTGTTAGTGAGAATGCATTCATATTGCCAAAGTTAGCATGCATACACAGCACACAACAAATAATGACAACATTTTTTTTAAGGGATGAGGGCCAAGAGTGTTGGGGGAAGAAAGGGAGGAAAAGGTGTGGTTACATATTGCTGTTCAACCAATCAGGACACAGGAGAATAAAGGGGCGGGCAAAAGGCAGGGCCAGGGTTTACACCAAAGCATTCTGTACTTCAAAAAAAGCTGTCTTTTAACTTCACTACAAAAAATCTCGAGGTATAAGTACAGGAAGAAAAACTGCAGAAAACCTAGGGGGAAATGGATTATACAGCCGATGGCAGCCTTTCACTGTGCGGAACTCAAAAGAGTATGGGAAGAGAGTGGGAAGAGACTGAATCGATCTATTTAGACTGTGGACAGAACTCCGTGGATATATTGAAGCTGTATTGAGCCAGAACGGGGACCCCCCCCCCCCAAAAAAAAACCACCTGTGCAAAAAAGCCCTACAAGCTGAAACATAATACAAGATAGAGGTGCTAAGGGTCGATTTGTGATTGGCTTACTGTGGGTTCAGTAAAATGTGCGTCTGCAGCAGATCAAGTAAGGATCTTTGGAGTGCTCTTGGACACAGACTCAATATTAAAAAGTAGGCTGGTGCTGTTGATAAGAGTGTCTTTATTCAACTGAATCTTCCCTATGAAGTCGCACCCCTTCTGGACTCAGCTGACTTGTCCATATTAGCTGGTCTACTGAAACATAATCTCTGTGCGGTTGTCCTTAAAGTCAACTCAGAAATTTCACCTAGTGCAGTTTTCTGGCTGCCCACTGGGTAATTGGGATATGCTGAGAACATATCCTGTTGGAAATGCTTTGGGCCTACATAGCCGCAGGACTGTCTGTCTCCATATAAACCGAAGCACAAGTTGTGCTCCTCTGAATAGCTTCTGTGTTCCTTGTTGCTCCTGACAGCATTCACTCTTAATCAGCCCAAGATTAGGCTTTTCACTGGCACCTCAAACCTTATAGAAGAGATCAGGAAGGCGCCACCTTAACTAGCTTTTAGAGAAAAGTCTGATCAAGAATATTTCAGGGAAACTTCTGCTGATCTCTAGAAAGGGTTTGTGTTTCATAGCAAGTCTATTATAAGTAAATTTTTAGTGCATAAGTAAATTATGCATAATTTTTAATATAATTAAATATAATTTTAATGCCACTGGACTGGTATCTTCTAAGGGAAAGGTGGGGCATTATTTTGTAAAAAAATAATTATTTTTCAAATTCCTTTGTAGAAAGAACACACCGACAATGCCACTCTAAGAACACTTTCCTGGGAGTAAGCCCCACTGATTAGACCTAAGTTAGATTCTGAGTAAACCTGCTTAGGATAACACCGCTAGACATGTGTTACACTTAAAAAAAAAAAAAAGGAACAGGCTTGTGAAAAAAACATACAACGTATCTAAAACTTTCAGAAAAAGAGCAAATTTTAACTGGACTCTCACTTACAGGGCAATCCGAAGTATAGTTGCACCATTCTACATCCACTGAAGTCAACATGCTTAGAAAGGTTTGTCTCTGCTTAGAACTACACTGTTAAAAGTTTAAAACTTAAGTCATCCAGAAAGCAGGTTGTCAGAAAACAAAACTATATTTTACTCATTGACTTAAGTGATTGTGAAGTAATGTAGAACTGCCACTTTACAGAACCAGTTTTAACTCTGAAAAATGAGTTAAGGCCATAATTTACAATGTAATATTCTATAACAGCATATGAAATGTGGCAAGGAGCAATAACATCTGATTTCCTCATAATTTTGTCCTTCATTTTGTCTTTTAAAAAGGCAACAGAAGTCAAAGTTGCAACTATAATGTTGTTGTGGTGTTACTCAAGCAAGGAATCAAAGTAAAGCTCTGTAACCCCACTTTTAAACAGTATGGTAAACAGAAAGGCATTTCATAAATCCAGCATAGTAAGTATAAATATTACAAGGTTATACTTTCAGTGCAATTCCTAAACATTAATTGTTCACGACACTAACAGCACCAGTGTGGTGCCCTTGCTACAAAGCGCTTCTGCCCTGATAGATTATGGTTTTCACCCACTGACAAAGATTACAAAAAAAATAACCATTCCGTTGAATGAGACATCCCAGACAAACACACAGCCTAGCTTCTCTTTACCTCCGTTGTCCTTTAACGTAAAGTTGGGATTGAAAGAAAGACTGTCATCCAGAGAAAAATGGAATCTCTGTCCATTGGCAAAGTCGTCTCTGTCAGTGGCACTGATGGTCTGAATAACCTGAAAGGAAAATTAAATAGCCAACATGATACAGTTTGAACTGGACCACATTTGACATAAATCAGCAGAATCCTGTAAGCTTGGCTCAATTTCGCAAACTTCTACTCGATGACTGCCAGTCTCTCCCTTCACCTGACATTCTAAACGTTATATATTTAGGCCACGATGCGAGATAAGTTAAACAAAGACCCAACACTATAACTTTACTGCACATTGGCTAAGTCTGATCCATGCAGATTTGGAAGGTTTGATATACTTTTTGCACAAATGCTATTGGGAAGGAGGCAAATGCAGGTTAAATAAACACAATCTTTTTTTAGCTTTTTGACCCAACACTGCCATGTTATCCATCATCCTACCAATCCCCTAAACACCACCCTGAGAAATGACGGCATCAATATTATTTTTGGTTTTCTCAAAATTGCTTTCCAAGGCAGTTTCTGCTCCTCTCTAAAAAAGGGTAGAACTTCCTGGCAGCTGGTAGAAAACAGCATAGTGCTAGGATGTTGGCTCAAGGCATCCTATTTTAGGGTACCGTTTGACCCCCATGGAGGTGGGCAGTGCCAGCTCAAACTGGCTGTGGGATGCTTCTACTTGGCTGCATCCGCTTGCAACCTGGCCATTGACAGATGGGAAGATTAAGTGGAGACCTGTTAACTGCATTTAAGTCTATTGCTGTGAAGATGGAGTGCATCTCTCCATCGTCAGCCTAACGGATTTGCAATGAGGCCTGCTCAAGGCTATCTGGATCAGCTGAAGGTGGGGTACTAAGCAGAGAGCTAGCCCACTACTATGGTGAGACTAGTACTACCATTTAAGTTGTAAGTACAGACAAAGGCAGGGCTTTTTTTCAGCAGGAACGCGGTGGAACGGAGTTCCGGAACCTCTTGAAATTGGTCACATGGCTGGCGGCCCCGCCCCCTGATCTCCAGACAGAGGGGAGTTTAAATTGCCCTTCGTGCCGCTGGAGCGGCGCGAAGGGCAATCTAAACTCCCCTCTGTCTGGAGATCAGGCAGTGGGGCCACCAGCCATGTGACCAATTTCTTCAAGGGCAACCTACTTAGTTCCACCACCTCTTTTCCCAGAAAAAAAGCCCTGATTAAAGGAATACATTAGAGGCATTAACTGAACCGTAAAAGGGACTTTCCTCAAACCAGAACTTTGGGGAAATGGGCCAGGAATCCCTGTTGGACCAATGATTCCAATGACTCCAGCATGCCTCCCTCAAACACCTGTAAATGTTCATTGGGGAGGAGCCTGAACAGCACACTTGACTTGCACGACTCAGAGCCAGAGGGGTCCTACTCAGCACTAGACATACATAGATAGAAAAGGTCTAACTGTTCTCTATTCCAAGTGTTATCCACACTGGAGCTGAGTAGCAGTTGGGGAATCTGACTGTTGAAGATAACTAACGTTTTAATACTAAAGGCCATAATTTCATTTCTTCCACCTAATTGTGTCAACTCTTCTTACATTGTTGTCTGCCTGCAGGAGATATCCTTATCAGTTTTTGCATATGCAAATTAGCATTGAATCCTATAACACATGACCAAAAAAAAAAAGGTAGGGCAGAGATTTGCCCTTATTTGCAATATAAGTTGCTACATGTTATTAACTTGCAGACACAAACTGGACAGCCCTTGTGAAAATGAAATTCAAAGTTAATGGGGGGGGGGGTCTTCTTAAGGTGAAACGTTTACAGAATTTTGATGGACGCCAAAAGCATTTTGATAAATCAATCAATGGTTCTCAAGGTAGCCCTTCATGCCCTGAGGGGAGAAGATCCACAGAAGTGGGACATGCTGCAAGACTGATGCAATGTAATCCCAGTTACTCCAGGGAGAACTGATGAGGATATTCCTTCTCATTCATGTCTCAATGGAACTGTGATTCTGTATGTGTGTAAGATGTCTGCACCACTCAGAGCCAAGCTACAAGTGACGCCTGACACAGGTTGGACACTTGTCAGCTTCCCTCAAGTTTTGATGGGAAATGTAGGCATCCTGGTCTTGCAGCTGTAATGGAAAGCCAAGCTGTAAAACTAGGACGCCTACATTTCCCATCAAAACTTGAGGGAAGCTGACAAGTGTCCAACCTGTGTAAGGTGTCACTTGTAGCTTGGCTCTCAGGTACTGCACTATTTTCACAAGCATCTCTGAACTGAGGCCAGCGTTGCTGACTCAATACAAAAGCAGTTGATAGCTTTTTAATTGTTATTTGTATCGCCAAGCAAAACTATTAAATCAGAACAAGAGTCACACCAGAGTTTATGTTATATCCTCTGTTGTAACTCTAGTGAACTGCAGGATAAGCAAAGACATAGCAGCTAGTTTATTTTGTTCCACATAAATATGAAGATGAAGTGTTGTAAGACATCCTTATAGCACTGGGAATAAAATACAGAGTCTGGAAAAATAAAATCTCTGCAACGCAGATTGCTACATTGAAACTAAAAACAAAACCTCATTCTCTTAAATTGGTACATTTGTGATTGTGTATTTGCGATGAAATTCTCTGGATTGTAAAACCAGAAGTAACTCCACCATTGCTGTCTCTTATCCCAAAAGCAGAGTGCCGATTGTATCTGAAAACATGGATTTGTCTTGGCCCAGAGTTGTCAAAAGGAAATATAGACCTCAATAGAAAGAATAATGAGGGGAAGTGCAAGCTGAATTGAGCACATAAAAAATTGACAGGCGAAAAAAAGAGCAGAGATGAGGAAGGAAAAGAGACAGAAACAAAAGTAGAGAAAAATAGAGGACCAGATCCTGAAAAATCTAGCTAGAATTCCGTAAAAAGTCATGTATTGTAGGATCTTGAAAACATATTTTATAGAAATTTCCCATTGCTATTCAACAGCTAGGCAGTCGGTAATTAAATCTGAAAACCTTCATAATTAAATCCCCCCTCAGACCAAACAGAGATGCATAAATAGGCAGAGCTAACAAATGGCAAACAGTTTGCCCCTCAGATTTATGTCCCACCTTTATATCCTTATGTCCCACCTTTCTTCTATCATAGAACCAAAGTAGTATATGCAAGGCTCCTAGAAGATTCTCCTGTTCAGACACGGACTAGACTCATGCCCTCTCAGCCCAGTGAAAACTTCTCCTTTCCCTCTGTTATGTGGCTCTTAAGCTATAAATGCCACTTTTTTAAGAATAAAAAAGCACTTGTTATGACCTTTAAAATCATTTATGGCCTAGGACCCACATTACAAAGGACCGCCTCCTCTCATAGATCCCCATGTGCCAACTTGCAGTCCTTAGCAGCTGTTGCCCCTTCTTAAGGAAGCCTGCCTGGCCTCAACCAGACAGAGCCCCTGCCCTTTCCATTTTAGCTCCCATTCTGTGAATAGGCTCCCCAATGAGGTAAAGGGGGCGCAATCTTTAGACATTTTCAGGAGGAGCCACATGGCCATTTTAACTGTCAGGGCTTTTAATGGGAAATAGACTTCAGCAAGTTTCATCTCTGTGCTCGGATTCACGCTTGTTTTCAGATTTCTGCATCCCATACCCTATTGTTCATTGAATGTCTTGGTTGTTGATCATACTGACTTGCACTGTGTAATCTGCCTTAGGTCTCAGTGAGAAAGGTGGACTATAAGCAAACTAACAAACAAAAATGAAAAGACTGCAAGCATCTTTTGGGTGGAGGGGGGGGGCAGACATATCCAGGATTTTGTTCCACTGATTTTAATTTACATGTTTTAATTGTGCCTTGGGATCTGCCATGAGCCACAAGGAAAAGTGAGATATAAATACTGTAATAAGGTAATTAAGCAACTAAAGGGCAGCTGCAACTGTTTCCACTATGAAATGTTTCGCCAAGTTGAGTTCCAGCAGCATCAGAGGATTTTGTCCTACAGGGAGTAGGGATTTTATCCAAGCTGGCCATTAATCGGAATCTGGCCATTAATCGGAATCTCCTCTTTGACCCAACCAATGCACTGTTTCAATATGACACCGAGTGTGCGACTAGGGTGTTACCTGCCCAGGCTTTGCATTCTCGCAGACAACCACGTCATAGTCTCCGGCAAGCTCTGGAGGGTTGTCATTGACATCAAGGATTTTAATTCCAACAGGGACATGGCTCAGTAAGCCAGGACTGTCTGTAAAACACAAAACAAGAAATGATCCAGCAGCACTTTCAAAAGGCATCGACAGCATCACAAACTTGTCCTCAAAGCAGTTTGCCAGACTGGACTACAAAGAGTAGCAGATTGGTCTGCTGTTTCAAACTGACGGCTTGTCTGAAGGTTCCATATACTACAGCAGAACCACTGCAGGGATGACAACCTTATAAAGATGCAATTTTCTGAGCCTTGCTAGCTTTGTGAACGGTGAATTCAAAGGCAAAGCTTCACTGTTAAATGAAAGGAGCGGGACATTCAGCAGGATTTGAGCCCCGTGACACTGTAGAGACCAACAAGATTATCCGGGTATAAGAAGGGAGCTCTGGCTCTCAAAAGCTTACACCCCGAAAATCTTGTTGGTTTCTATGATGCCACTGAATTGAAATGGTGCTGTTCTACTGCAGACCAACATGGCTACGTACTTAAAACTAGGAACAGCCAGGATATTATTTGGTATTCTTGAACATCAGTGGGAAAAGAGTCCTCAGAATCTATCACATGCTGCCTGTTTGTAGATGAGAATGCATCAATTGGCTTAATTTGATGCCACAGCCTCATATCAGAGTCGATGAACAATAACCAGAAATAGATAACTGGTCCCTAAACCATGAAAAGGACAGAGGAATTCTAAAAGAGGTTGAGTCAATCTGTCTCATGGGGTTTCAGATTTAATGGAAGGCAATAATGTTGCCATGTTATTACCATCTAGCAACCGTGCTCGTGTGAAAAAACACAACAGACCCTAGAAAACTGATTCGGCAGACCCTGTCCTGGAGGCTAGCAGGAACTTTGCAGCAGCCTGGAGGCCAGAGCGGGAGGGCGCTGAGGGGAGGTGCAGGGAGGAGTGATTAGGCTGTTGATTTGGTGGGACCCCTCCCAGCAGCCAGTGGGCCTTCATCATGGCCTTGAGGCCAGAGTCATCAAAATTGCATCTGCATGAGGATAAAAAGTGAGTCGTCACCAATACGGCTTGCCTTTTATATAGTAGGATAAGAAATAAATAATGAGTTATGTTGGACTGTCCTGCCCAAGCCATTTCATGTTCAGCTAGTCTGTACGAGCACCAGTGATTTTCATAAACCAGATATGCACATTGTAGTGTATATCTTGATTGGAATGTCAGATTAGGATCTGGGAGACACAAGGCAAGTGGAGGACATTCATGCGGTTCTGTGAAGATCCACTATCTCTTTGCCATAAAATAGTCTTCCATGTATACATCTGCTGCTTATGTTTCAAACAAGCTGTCCCCCATGGGCATTCTTAGGTATCGGAGATGATGATATTGTGCTAACCCACTGCAAGCCAAAAAGGAGGATATGGATTGTTATATAAATGTTAGAATTCCATGAGAATATTTTTCTACATTAGAAGTTGCACATTAGCATTCTTTTATTTTAATCTATCTTAACAACACTGTCCTAGAACATTCCCTGTTGCAGATAAGTATCTGAAATAGGGAGGTTTGACCCCTATCATCAAATTTAGTATAAATTCAAAAGCACATTAATGCAGATTTTAATAATTGTTATAAACATGTACAGTTGGCTTAGTTGTACAGTACGCATAATTAAGCATTATCTTTCTTGGTGATCTGTTGTGAAGGAGGAAACCTCCCTTTTCGGGAGAGCAGCATTGTTAGTATAAATAAAAACCATCTGTCAGGATGTCAGTTTAGCTAGCCAGGGTAACGCCATCTTGGAGTTGTTATTTCCCAGTGTTTAACCTTTCTGAAGATTTCCAGTGTTTCTCTCCTGCAGGTTCAGCTGCTTTCCCAGACTGCTGTTATCTACCCAGACTAAACAGCGACCTTGGGACTCTTGCTCCTTCCCAGGCCTCCACAGACAAGCTGCAAAGGGGGAGGCAGGGAAGGGATGTTTGGTGTATTGCTACTTCTAACTAACATGTCATTCTCAACAAAGCCTTTGTTCAGCCAGAAGCTACCCTGCCTCTGGAATACTTATGGACACCTGTACTCTGAATATATTCTTTCAATAAAACCTTTGAGCCAAGAAACCTTGACGTTCTTGTAATCAAGGGGTGGGAGATGAAATCAAAGTAACTGGATTTCCATAACCTGACACCATCTTCCTCACATTTTGTTCTCTTTTGGGGTATTCTATGAACCTAAAAGCAAAGTCTGGCAGGCCCTGACTCTAAAGTAGAGAAAATATACCAATATCAACCTTGCATCTAGAGGGTTAATATGTCAGCAAGTGGTAAAATTCTGGTGTGGCTGTACCTTCAAAGAAGCAATCTCCTGTAAAACTACATGTTTGAACTGTCTGTTATTTAATCATGTCAGACCTTACCATTCAAGTTCTTTGTTCCAGAGCACACAAAACAATTCATTACGTATTGATCTAGCTTCAGTTCTGTAGATGTATAGGACAACACTGTTCATTTTTTTTTTATTATTCTTTCAAAACGACCTCATTCTTTCATTTGTGCATTGTAACATAAATGTCAATGGAATGTTCAGTGGAAGAGACAGACCTTTTCTGTTGTTGAAAGGCTGTGATCATAAAAAGTCGTTTGTTTAATAGGAAGTACATAGAAGGAAACAGCTAGAGTTGGCACAAGGTCCACAGGATCTTTCAACTCTCTTGATCAAAGAAGCCTACCTACACTTTTATAATTTCTAAATGTCTTTTTTCCTATCAGGAAGGACAGCCCCATTTCTCAAAGTCCCTTCCCATCGGCAAGCTCATAATCCAGCTGTCCTAGTTTTCAAGGAACAGCTTAATTTTTATACCACGTGTCACAGGTAAGAGGGGTCATGGGGGGCTTATCTACACATGGGTGTTCCCCCAGGGGTCCTTTATCTCCCATACTCTCTTCAGCCCTGGAGCAGGCCAGGGCCTTACTGGCCGCTACCACTCTGGTCTGGGAGTACAACTAGGGAGGGCACAGAGCACGCTCCCCCCTCTCCCTTCAGCCTTCCTAAGACTGTCTGTCTACTGGTGAGGATGTTGCCAGGTGATTGGTCGAGCTTGAGGTGCGAAGACCCAGACAAAGTAAAGCAAACTGCTTTATTAAGCAGGATCAATTACTAAACAGTAGAGGTGCCAGGTCCCCATAGGCTCCCAGCAGGAAATCCTGGCACTTACGTTCTGAAAGTGACATCATCACTCTGGCTGCTGGAGTGCTCCCACTCTTTGCACATGGCCGGCCTGTTTGGAGCCAAAATTAGCCCCCGTGGAGCAAGGGAGCACTCTCATGGCCAGTGCAATGTCACTTCCTGAAGTGAAGTTGTTGCAGCCTGCTGGGAAAGCTTTGTGCTTGCCTGGGTTGCCTACTGGTGGCAGGTGATCCCCAGATGGCTTGCCACTTCCCACTGATTGCCAGTGCTCCTGGACTTGGTACAATGACATCACTTCCAGCTATCAGCAGGCACTGGAGCTGACTGCTGGGACTTTGCTCACCGCCAGTGATCAGCTGGGGACCCTACTAAACAGGTGGGAAAAGAAAGATTTGCAAGGAACAGTTTAACATTGGCCCATACTGTTCATGGCCCTTCTTGGGTCCAACCTACGCTCCTCTCCTGCTGGTGGTGACTAGAGATGGGCATGAACAAGAGAAAAAAAACATGAACATGATGTTTGTTGTTCATTGCCATCCACAAACAGGGACTCACAAACAACCACGAACATGGCCCTGTTTACAAACATGTTCGTAGTTGGCTGTTCATGGGGGCTAGCAGGCTCTCCTCCAGCCATCATCCAAGTCAAGATCCCTACTGCACCACTCACAGAAACCTGACCTGAGCAGGCACCAGGAAAGGTATCAATAATAAATAATAGCTTGGCCCCAGAGCCTGGCAGCAGCCCTGCAACTTGAAGGGGTAGATCCCTATCCCACCACACACAAAGAAAATTCAAGCTACTATGCACTCTCTCTGTCAAAATGCCAACAGCAAATTTCTCCCTCTCTACTGTCTGCAAACAAAGCCAGAGCTGCCCCACCCCACCCCGTTCTTTGCTCCATTGTTGTAACAAACTTGGAGCTCCACACTTGAAAGGAAGACCTGCCTATCAAGCTAAATTGGGCTTAGATTGGAGTTTCCAGGGAAACAGCAGGAGTTCAGACAGAGTTCAGACAATCCCTGCCTAAGTTGCCAAGGGAATTGATTGCAGGTGCCAGACTGTCTGGCTTGACAAACGAGTCTTGCAATGACCACCTGTTTGCTTAGAATGGGGTCTCACGAACAGCTTGTTCGTGAACAGCAGTTTGGGCTGTTCATGGCTTTTTTTTCGTATTGCTGTTCGTACCCATCTCTAGTAGTGACCTCTCCACTACTCTGCTCCTGGAACCGGGTTGCCAGGTAACTATATCCTCCTGGTGAGGGTGGGCCCTGTACTCACCACTGATATGATCTTCCCAGCCGCAACACAAAGATGTCACTTCCAGAATTGACATCATTACACTGTGCATGGAGGAAATACTTCTAGGATTGTTTGTGGCCAAAATTGGCTCACATGAAGCACAGGAGCACTCCTGTGTGAAGAGCAATGATGTTGCTTCAGGAAGTGACATCATTATGCCCTGTTGGGAGTGCCCCACCATGTGCTTGCCCAGTTGTCTGCCAGTGGTAGGTGATTACTGGGCAGCTTGAAACCTCCTGCCAATTGTCAGTGATTGGTGGGCAATGGGGCAAACCACTGGGAGTTCACCCACCACTGGCAAGCACCTGGGAACCCTGTTTTGGGAGAAGAATATAGAATGCCTTCCTCCTTTGGGGGCCCCTATATTATTTCTCCCAATCTCCAGCTTCCTTAGTGCCAATTGGCTTTCCTTTTCCTTCAGTTTCTGTTAGTACTATTCCTAAAGCTGGAAAAGATTTTGGGAACTGTAGGCCTGCAGGGGATTTGGCAGTCAGGCCTACTAGAAAATGTATTCTAAAGCCTCAGGCTTCCTTGAGGGCTATAGGCCCAGGATCATGACACTGCTCTACAAGCATATGGCAGTTAAACTTGAAGCCCAGAGTATGCCACTCAGAAACATAAATATGAAGGCCCAGAAAATAACTGGAAAATTTTGGTAGCAAAAGAGCTTTTTTTTCCTTTTGAGGACCCCCCCCCCCCATTTTTCCTATGGAATTGGGGGGGGGTGATAAAACCCCTCCTGTGAACTTTTGTATTTTGGAATGAGAGAAATGTTGTTAAAAAGAGGTTTGACCACTCAAAATATGCAGTATGAAGGTTTTTAAACACTGTTTAACAGTTCAATGCTTTCAGTGTTAGCAGCATTAATTAGATATCCAAATATTCTGCTAGCCTTATTATAGCCACCTGAGACTGTTTCAGTCCAAATGACACATATTCTTTTCTGTGCTACAAAATTTGGAGTGTCTGTTTTCAACTTTCCTGTCCCTCATACGACAAAAACTAAGATTCTCTCTACACAAAACATCTTACATGGGGACGCTCAAGTGTAGGGGGATGCAATGTTAGCCGAGAAGCATCGTTTAAAAAGACAGAACTTTTTAAAAACGATAGAGCTGTCTCTCCTTATGGAGCATGGGTGCACTCCCATGGCCAGCATGACAACGTCACTTCCAGCCTTTTCTCTGGCCAGATTTAATGTTCTTCCTTCAGCCATTTTATCTGGTAGATTTCACGGGATTCCTTATTATAGCAGGTGTTGTCCTTGTCTGATGGACTGTGTTGAAACTGTTTCCCATGTTCTTCTCCAGTGCTCTTTTTATCTGGCACCACGCCGGGATCATCTACATCCTATATTAGCCCAACTTTCAGCGTTTTCTGATGATTTTAAGGTTCAGTTTCTGCTTGACAACCCAGATGGGGAAATAACTGAAATAGTAGCAAAGTTTCTCTACAGTGCCATGGCTATACGCCCTGACAAGTAATATTCTATACTGGTTTTGCTGTACTGCTGCCCTGTTCCTATTTGTAATTTTAATCTCATTCTGTATGGACTCATTTCTGTATTTAAAATCTTCTATTTTTATATATGCCAATAAAGGCTTGCTTGTGCTTGTGCAACATCACTTCTAGAAGTGATGTCATAGTGCCAGAGTGCGCACGTGCTTTAGGGAGCTTGAGGTAAGTGCCAGATCCCCCATCCCGCTGGGAGGGTATAGGGACCTGGCAACCCTAGTTCAAGTGGGCTTCAGGAGGCAGGGAGGAGGTGGGCAAGGCATAGTCCACAGATGGTAGCCTACTTTTAAACTGGTCCTTCCAGCTGTCCCCTTAATACAAAGTTTCAAATGCCCATTTTCACTCAATAAACCTCTGTTAAAGGCACAGAATATTTTCCCCATAACCAGTGCACAACTTTAGCTTCACAAAACGTCACTTTGTTGGTGGCGCTTCAGTTCCCAACTGCTGAGAGAGATGCTGTAGCATAGCAGTTAAGTGGCTGAGCTCTGAGCCAGCACTAAGCTGGTTTGACTCCTGCTACTGCCATGAACTCTACAGGTGTTCTTGGGTAAGCCACTCCTCTCAGCCTTACCAACTTTGTTCGCCATTATGAGTGTGGCACTAATCTGTCTAGAAGGGTGGTATATAAACACATTTTTGTTGTTGTTGTTATAAGTAGTAGTGAATATATACCTGCTTTTAAAGCATTTTATTCTAATTACTACCAGTGCAGACTGTATAAGCTCTAAACGGGCTGTAATCAAGAACTCAAGATAGAAAAGAAAAAAATGCGCTCCCTGCCCCAGATACTTGCAACCTCAGTATACCAAGCAGATTCTAACCATTTCAGACTGCAGGCAGGATATTACATTTTTGAAATCCATACTACCACATGTAAAAAACTCTGCTATGTAGATGACTAGCACACTAAATATGGGCTACCAGTTTTCTCCCTGATGTTCTGGCAGTTTCCTTGGAGGCAGAGATTTTGGGGGGATATGGATAAATGTTCAGAATTGAACATGAAGTGGTACGCTTCTCTGCAAAATTCCATCACCATATTCTGCTTCTTTTGCAGGGCAAGCAACGCAGGCAGCGCGGACAGGGAGCAAGGTATCCTTTGGACCACTGTGTGCTGCCTTGAGAGATTGTCTCAAGGCAATACTGTGCTGATCTATTGTAAAAGTAAAAAGTAGGAGTCTCCAGGAGAGATTCATAGAAAGCAGCTGCACTCGAATGAAGTTAACCTTGAAGTAATCCACCTAACAAAAATCTCCACCAGGACATGGAAATAATGTTTGCACTGTCACTGCGTAGGCAACCATCCAGAACTCTCTGCCAACTACAAAGCAGGTTAGGTGATTAACATGCTGTAACAATTATCAGAGAGAATGAATTTTACATTATCTGCTCAAGTTGCAACCCTGTAATGTTTGAACAATGGAAGGTTGAACTCATTTGCTTTAATGATCTAATAACAGTCATTAAAACCATCTGATAATTTGCTGGTTTGGGAATACCAAAAGAATGGAAGCAAAACAACAGAAAACTGGGGTCCTTCTCACTCCCTTCCCTGCCCAATTGAGTTTTAAATTGACTTGTAAGAAATCAGGAGACTGAGAGTTGGAAGGGCAGCTATGAGGGAACGAGAAAAGATCCTTAAGTGTAAGGAAGCATCACTGGAAACCAAGATCAAGATAATTCGTATCATGGTATTCCTCATTACTATGGTTCTCTCCACACAAGACAAAATACACTCGAATTATGCAGGTAATTCAAGTGTATTTTGTTATTTGAGTGTATTTGAGTGTAATTTGAGTGTAATTTAAGTGTTTTGTCTCGTGTGGTTTGACCCTAAAGTTGGACAAGAAGAAACCTGACAGGAAGAAAGTTGATTTATTTGAAATGTGGTGCTAGAGGAGAGTTTTATGGATACCATCCATAGCCAAAAAGTCAACTAAGTGGATTCCAAATCAAGTCAAGCCTGAATTCTCCCTACAAGCTAAAATGACAAAATGGAGGCCATCGTACTTCGGTCACATCATGAGAAGGCAGGACTCACAGGAAAAGACAATAATGCTAGGAAAGATGGAAGGCAGTAGGAAAAGAGGAAGACCCAGATGGATTGACTCAAAAAAGGAAGTCATAGCCTTCAGACTGGAAGTCCTGAACAAGACTTTTCATGATAGAACATTCTGGAGGTTGTTAATTCGAAAGATTTCCATGCATTGGAAGCGACTTGACAGCGCATAACACATACACACAATCCTTTCAACAATGTTCTGTAAGATTGGATCGCATGCACCTCCCTACCCACTGAAGTTACATAGAGAGCCCTTGTATGTTAGATCTGAAAGGGTATGCAGGCCTTCCTTCTTGTGACATCTAGACTTTAGAACTCTTTCCCCTGGGGTATCAGACTGGCTACCCCCCCCCCCAAGAAGTTAAACAAGAATATCAACTTTCCTGGAACTAGAAAAGGATATGGCGGTAAAAAGACTCATGTTACCATGACAGCATTCCCCCCCCCCCCAATTTCTCCTCCTTCTGGACTACTATACCAGGAGACCTGGACCTCCTACTCTTGGGAGCAGCAAAACTTCAACATGGGAACAGAGTTCCCTTTCCTTCAAGTTTTTTTTCCTGTTTTCATCCATAAATTCAGCAGTTTGCTCGAGTGCAGGAGGTCTAAGCGTACATCACAACACACTCAGAGGATCTTCAAATGAGGAAGTGATTCCTAATTTTTCTACCAGTACCTTATGGTGCAAAGGATCCAATCAGCTTTTCAACTCATGAAAAAGGTGTGTGTGTGTGTGTGGGGGGGTCCCTTGACCACCAAAAAAGCAACTCAAGTGATCATAGGATCTGCTTGAACAAATGGGGGCTGTAGCAAACAGAGGACTAAGGGAAGATGGAGCAAAAAAGCTGGCTGGATACAAACCTGTAACTCCTCACTTTATTCAGAGTTATGCAGCTGCCGAATTTTACCTTTGGACCAACAGGTGTATGAACAACCAAAGAGTCTGCCTCTCTCAGCAGAATAGCTGAGAACCCTGGCCTGCTGTTTTGCATGTTTCCATCTTCTTTGTTTTGATTAGAATTCATTGCTTCTACCCCAGAGTGCCTGTTGGCTTTCAGGGATATTGTACTGATAGCGTTTGCTTAGAATTGTTTTCTGTTCCCCCGGCGGGCAGTGTGGAAGATTTTATTCATATAACAGCAAGCTGTTACTTTTACACGCGCACTTTCCCTTTTGGAGGCAGAATAAGAAATATTAGATGTTTAAAACAAAAATCTGCAAAACTGGGTGGGGAGATGTCTTTAATTGTTATTTACATTGCCCTGGCCTTGAGGATTCTCAGTGTCTTATAAAATTATACAGTTGTTTTCAACCTTTTTTCCTTTCTAGGATATGCTAGAATGAGATCAAAGCTGCAGATGGAGGCAGCAGCCTTTCCCATAGTCCTTTTTTCTTACACTTCAGCATTTCAAGCAGCTGGTTCTAAAGAAAGCCAGCAATAATCTTATGTTTTCCCGCTCCAGGCATCTCTGTTGTTCTCAGATCTCTTTCTTTGCACCTGCTCAGTATATTTGCTGCTCTGCAGTCTAGCACCTTCTTAGAAAATGCATACACCATGCAGAAGAAAGGTCCCGGATCAGATTTTGCCACCAATTCATTCAGTATTGGACTAATAACATCCTTTCCTTGCTGGCAAGCCTGTTTAGTAATTATGTGCTATGCAGACATCTCAAAAGTACTTTCCCCCCTTCTCTTTCAGATTAGGTATGCAGGGAAAGTGACAGTTAAATGTATATATTTGACAATACATATGTTTTAGTTATTCAATGTGGCTTTGGTGTGACATTGTAATATGTACTTATAAATTAAATATACAAAAGACTCTTGAATTTTACTAAAAATAGAACAGTTTCTTACATAACAGGGAAGTTGTTAAAAATTAACTCATTATCAACAATTCTGAATTTTTCACGGTGTATACCTGTTTTTACTGTCCTGCATGGAATACATTAAGAAAGAAAGCCATGGAAATGGATTTATGAATTACCATGATGAACACTCAAGAAAGAATTGCCAAGTTGGCTGTGATCTTTTCGCTTTAAAAATATGACTTAATGTCACTAACGTTCACTACTTTGCTTTGGGAAGCATTTCCATACATATTTCTGATTTCACAATTGCCTAAAAGATGGCCAGTGCAGACATAACATTTCTGATGTTTTTACCGATAGTTTAGGACGTGCTGTGGGACTCCCTGCTGCGCCCTACTCTGTATAAATTCCCTCTCCCTCTCATGTTTGTTTTATGAACGGCGTTACATTGAAGTGCATAATGATAGTAACTTAATCAAGGATTTTCCTGTTATCTGGATTGACATACTCCAAAACCTGCTTTTAGATATTGGTTGTGACCATAAACCAGGTTAGCATTCATGGTTAATGTGATGCTCTACAATGTAATGCTACATCATCGCTCAAATCATGTCAGCGAGATGGATCATACTGTTACCGTGCATCTATAATAATAAAAGGATCTGTGTGCCCATTTGTTCAATTGTGGCAAACACAACTCAATAGAAAATAAAACAAGGAATCTCAAAATTGGGAGTTCCAGTGGGGGGGGGGACCCAAAGGGTCTAGGTTATCTTCCGTCCTTCTCTCCTCTGTTCTATAGCAGGCATAACTCGTGAGAAAATAATGCTAGGTATTTGAATACAGGCTACCGACCTCAGGATGATGATGGGAACTGAAATTTCAAAAATGAAGGGATGGGAAAACCTTGGACCAAGTGATCTCCATGATAGGCAACATGTAATAGAGCTTTTAAGAAACCTGTCATGTGTCTCTAATAGTCAAATCCACAATCTGCCATGGAAGGATGCTGAGAGCCTTGCTACAAGTGACATTTTGCACATGAAGGATAAAGGATCATTTTCGCAAGTCTTTCTGGGAACTGAAGTTCCTCTCCCCCACCGCTTTTCCTTTTGTTCCTTCCCCTCGCTGCCTGAAGAGATAGAGAAAGCCTGCGGCAACAGCAACTTTTGCAAATCGTTTCTCCAGTCACAAGCCTGCTCTCATTGATCTTTGGGGCAGGCAGCTGCAACTTTCTCAGCTTTCTCTGGAGCATTCCCCCCCCCCCCCCCGCCGTAAGACGATTTGCAAAAGCTGATGTTGCCGTAGGCTCTCTCTGTCTCTTCAGGCAGCGAGGGGAAGGAACAGAAGGAAAAGGGGTAGGGGAGAGGAACTTCAGTTCCCAGAAAGACTTGCGAAAATGATCCGTTATCCTTCACGTGTAAAATGTCACTTGTAGCAAGGCTCTGAGTGACACACTCTCAGCCAGACCTACCTCATAGGTTGGGCTGCTAAGATCAAAGTGGGGGCGGGGAAATTCCCCACCCCCAGACCTGGTTGCCCACAGCAGCAGGAGAAAATTAAAAAGAAAGATAAGGCCTTGTCCACTTAGAAGAGGTTCTTACTGCAAAGTCCTGGCAATTCCTAGAGCCAACTAGAAGTAACAAAGGAGCTCTAAGAAACACATCTTGGCAGCATGGATGCAGGCCTTGTCCTGCCATCCATGCCCGTCCTTAGACTTAAGGATGCCAGACCCCCGCCCCTGCCCTCCACACCCCAACCCTGCTTACCTGGCCAGCTGGGGGGGAACATGCCTTCCGTGCATGCTCCCCTGTGGTGCTGCACACTCCTATGCATTGCTGCTGCCCGGATTGGACCCATTTTGGCCCAGATCAGGGCCACTGCAGAGCGCGGGAGAGCTCCTGACCTCCGCAAGGGCCCAAAACATGCCCAGTTTGGCTCAGATTGGGCTTGTTTCTGGCCCATTTGTTGTGGATCGGGCCTGTTTTGAGCCACTGCGGAGCACGGGAGCGCTCTAATGCTCCGCAGCAGCTCAAAACGGGCCTGATCTATGCCAAAATGGACCCAAAATGAGCCCAATCTGGTCCAAAACAGGTGCATTTTGGGCCCCTGCGGAGTGTGGGCATGCACCCATGGGCTGCATGATGATGTCAGTTCCCGGAAGTGGACAAAATGGGTTATGCAGTGTTGAGGGATGAAAAGTACTGGGACCATTGGGATTGTTTTTGCTTGATATTTTTAAAAAATATTATGACATTTGTCATATAACGTGAGGCTTAATGCCTACAGTAGCAAAGTAGTATTTACTAGACATGAGCATGAACAGCATTAAGAACGGAAAAAAACCATGAACAGCTCATTGGTCTGTTCGCGAACAAGCTGTTCGTGAGGCTCCATTCTAAACGAACAAGTGGTCATTGCAAGCCTTGTTCATTGCCTTCGTCAGCTGTTTGTCAAGCCAGACAGTCTGGGGCCTTTCAATGAATTCCCCTGGCAACGGCAGGGACTGAACTCTGTCTGAACTCCTTCTGGCTTTCCTTCTGGCTTTAACCCTTCAAAGTACTTCCAGCAGAGAGTCCCGTTTTTGCCACTGTGAAGAGAAAATGACAACAAAGGGAAGGACCCATGGATCATGCCTTTCCCGGGGTGCAATCTCTCTGAAACTTGGGAGGTCTTCAGGGGACAGTGAGGACTATGTCCCCTGCAAATTTGGTGGGTATTGGACATTGGGAAGGTCAGTTTGTGGGGTGTTTAAAGGGCCCTGCCCCTTGCACATGGCAGGAAAGGGCCCTTTAAACTACCAGCAGGCAGCCAGCAGGGGAGGAATTCCCCCTGCCATCTGCCAGCTGATAGTTTAAAGGGGTCTTTAAGGGGCCATGAACAACGAACAACAAAAATGTTTGTGAACAGTGTCATTTTCGTTACTGTGCATTGTTTGTTGTTCGTGGATGGCAATGAACAACGAACAGCTTGTTCCGTTTTTTTCCGTTCGTGCCCATGTCTAGTATTTACATGTCCGACTGATAGAGTAATAGTAATAACATAATACTTGAACAGTGTTTAAAATATAATTAAAGAATGGGAAAGAAGCAAAAGGGGAAAAAAGAGTTCTAACTTCTGTTTCCACATTTATAACCACTAAGACAGACTAATGTCCATTAGCATGCATGTAAAAGGTGTGTATGTATGGTGGTGGAGCATCTTTTTAGTATTTCAATAGATCATGGGAAATATTAACTTGATATCCCCCTCCTTTGTTCATAATATTAATTACAATACTACTACTAGGCATTTTTTAATTTGCGGAGCAGGATAGGGTTGCGAAGGAGTTGAGACCAAGGTTTGAAAATAAAGGACGACACAGAAAAATAAGAACGTGGGCAGAGAGAGAAATGAAGGCAGATCCTGAAAGGAAGAGAATGAAATGAAAGAGGAGAAAAGTGTGGAAAAGAGGGAGAGAAATAAAGGAGAGAAGAAGGACGGGTTGTTTTATTCGGTTACAATACAGTAATAGGGATACCCGTTAGTAAGACCTGGCTGAGCAGACAAAACTATGCTGCAGGCTGGAAGGAAAGGAAGAGAGAAAGGAAGACTGCTGGAAACAATCTCATTAGGAGGCTGCAGCCTATCATTCATTCATTCATTCATTCATTCATTCATTCATTCATTCATTCATTCATTCATTCATTCATTTTTGCATTTGTACTCCACTTCCTCTCCACGCAGCTGGGCTTGATGGTCTTGCCTTGCTCCAACGCTGGCTTTGTTGCTGGGCTGAGCAGCATCTCCTGATAAGCAAGTGTTTGCCTCAGCCTCCTTGTAGTAGAGTTTGTAGGAAGGCATGGCAAGCAAATAATTAGATCCACTTTTTTTTTTTACTCTACTCTGCTTTCCTGGCACCCTTACGGACTATAATGCAGAACTGTATTCAAAATAAAATAAACTGATATGCATTCTCGGAATGCAGCATGGCTGGATTCACAGGCCCTGTGAGCTGACTTGGGCCACCCCCAGTGTCTCCCTCCCATCTCTGTCTCTGTGACAGAGCAGTTAGTTCCTCTATTAGCTGCACAACAAAAATAACAAAGATTACAAGGAAAGGAACAGTTAAGCCTATGGTATTTGCAAAGAGGTGATTGCCAATGGTAATACAGATGGTTCTTAGATATAAATCTCTTTCCTAGCAAACATTATTTGTTTATTCCACTTCTAGGCTGCACACCCTCCAAACACCTTGTAAATTGACTCCCTCAGTGCTTCCTGCCCAGACAGCTTTCAGGGTTAGACTTGCTTGATTTCAGCAGCTGAGCTGTACAACAGGACGACATTTCAGAGCATTCAAAAACATGGGTATCATCAGGATTTTTTTCTAGAGGGCAGAAGGAAATGGGAAATTGGATGAACAATAATAGCAATATTCATCTACATTCCACATTTCTTCTCTCGTGGAACTCAAGGAGGCATGCAAGAAGCTAGCAAGAGATCTGCCGTGCAGGCACTGATTAGCCATAGATCAGCCAGATCATAAGTTCTCCAATGACACACTGTTCCTGAGCATGATATAGATGAGAATGAGAGGAAGCAGGAGCCACTTTGTACCACATCCATAGTCAAAAGCATCTATTGACAGAAAGCTTCATCCCCAGAGCTCCTTATGAGCCACTTCAGTTGCGCCGAATCATTTCTGTATCAAAAACCCGAAGCACCTTTTGTCTTTAAAAAATGGCCCGATGACTGCAAACCAGGACTATCAATAGACGGCCTCATGCTGAGCCAACTGTCAGTCTTCAGCATCATGCATCGTGACTTGCATCATGATTGCGACTGACTTCCAAGCGGAGGCTATCGGAGAGCTACAGATGGCGCAACATATGGCAGGGAGTCTTTAGAGAAATAAAAGGTGACAACGAAAACATGAGTCCATGCTTTGACTGCAGCACTGGCACCTTGGCCAATGGCAGATTTGATTTCTCGTTTCTCATCTGCCATCTCTCATTTTTATGCAAGGGAGGGCATGGCAGAGTAAAGGTATAAATGAAATATTTTATGTTATGACGACAGGCATGATCTAGCCAAAGCAAAACACTTGATTTCAGTAGGGGAATAATTAGCACACCATTAAATGTCTTTGACGGATAGCAATGAGACTGAAAAGTACTTAACTTTGGATGGATCATCCCAATCCTCCTCCCCAATCTGGTATGCAGAATTCTAAACAGCCTGGCTTTTTGAATAGCATCACACTCAGGGCTTTTTTTCTGGGGGAAAAGGTGGTGGAACTCAGTGGTGGAACTCAAGACTGCACAATGATGTCATTTTGGGTCAGCTGGAACAAGGAGGGGAGTTTTTTAAAGTTTAATCGCCCTCAGCAAAAATGGTCACATGGCTGGTGGCGCTGCCCCCTGATCTCCAGACAGAGGGGAGTTTAGATTGCTCGGCAGCCTGGAGGGAAATCTAAACTCCCCTCTGTCTGGAGATCAGGGAGCGGGGCCACTGGCCATGTGACCATTTTTAAGAGGTGCCGGAACTCCGTTCTACTGCATTCCTGCTGAAAAAAAGCCCTGATCACACTAGTGTCCTTAGACTACAAGCTGAAATCCAGTCTCTCAGCTCCTTAGGATAGCACATAATCCCCACACTGGTGTAACTTGGTGATAAACTTGTATATCTGAAGGTTTGCTGGCACAACGTCCTGTTAACTCTGTGATGGTGTAATCAGTAGCACAGCTGTGCCCCATGTCGAGGCCAAAAATGGGCAGTGCTAGGGGGTTGCTGGGGGAGGAGCAGAAGTTAATCAATATAGTAACCCCCCCCCCCCATGGGGACTTCCTGTTTGGGATCCATGGAGGTCTAACGCAGCTCCACTTGCGGAGCTGACCGGACTGCCGTTTTAACCGGCCGGCGGGGTGAAAATAGCCCGCGGCCGACTGCTCTCAGGCGGGGAGCAGGCAAAGAACGCTCAAGACCCTAGGGTGAGCTAGATCTCGGACGAGGGGGGGCTCTACACAGCGAGTCTCCCCCCAATCCTTGAGGTCCCACCTTGCGACGGGTCGGCTATAATCTCTGCGGCAGTTTTGGGGCCAATTCGGCTGGCATAAGACCTACATACCCAAGCATCGATTGGGGGAAGAAGCTGAGAGGAGAACTTAAAATCGAAACAGCGATTACAACCCGAGAAAAGTGAAGAGAAGGTAAAGATCATTATCTTCTGAGACGGGACAGATTGATAAAAACAGAGAGGAAAAAAAGTAGATTTTTAAACTGCAACAGACTAGTGAAAAGGAGGGGAAGACTCGGCAGGAATCGAATTTAAAAAGAGACTAAGTTTAAAGAAGTTATTAAAGAAATGGGACTATTGTTTTGAATACCTGTGGCTTTGGAGCTGTGAGAAAAAGATACCATCGCGAGATCTGCTGTGGGAAGACGGGAGACAGGAAGTGCGTAATAACAATAGAGTGGCTGGAGAGAAGCGGCCCTTGCTGGAGGGCAGGAAGTAGGGAATCGCCATTTTTGAAAGGGGAAGGGTCGCGGCTTCAGCGGAAGAGGAAGTAGGCCATCTTGGATTACAAAATCATAGAGAAACCATAGAGAAAAGACGCCCGACATTTTGGACTCTTTAAAACTTAATTTCTATAAGAAGACCGGGACATTTAAAATAGAAAAACGTTAAATTTTACGCCACGGAGTTAAGGAAGAGAGCGGATTCGTGGGAGCGAGCTAAAGCAAGCCCCACGATGTCAAAAAAAGAGTGGCAATCGGCAATAGAAAACCTGGATAAAAACTTGGACAAAAAACTTTTAGATATGATTAAAGAACTTAAGGACACGAAATTGGAGCTGATAAAAGAGGTTAAAGAGGTTACACAGACAGTAAAATCGGAGCTGTCAGAAGTGAAAAAAGGTATGGAAACAATACGAAGTGAATTACAAGGAACGCAGCAGAGAGTTAAAACAGTAGAAGACGCGATGGAGAATTTAGCAGACACGCAACAAACAGAGATGAGATTGGTGAAGGGGAGAATGTCAGTTGCAGAAACTAAACATATGGAGAAGCAGCTACGTTTTCGTGGCTTGCCAGAAGTGGAAGGAAAGTCAGCGCAAGAACAGATGACTGAGGTGTTGGCTGAGTACCTGGGGAAGGAGGAGGAGGAAGTTGTGGCTATCCTAGATGTGGCATACCGTGTGAATTCGAGAATAGCAACCCAGAGGAAACTACCAAGAGATGTGATTGTGCAGTTTACAACACGAAATATGAAAGAGAGGATTGTGACAAAACAGTTTCAAGATCCATTGGAGATTGATGGCAAGACGATTATTATAATGAAGGAACTGCCCAGATCAGTGTTACTGGACCGGAAAAAATATAAAGTGCTAATTCAGATTTTGAAGGACATGAAAATCAGGTACAGATGGGAGTTACCGGAAGGAGTGTCCTTTGAGTTTGGAGGGGCCAAAAAACGCATCAGATCTGAGCGAGAGATGGAGCGATTTATTAAGGACAATGAAAAAGACTTACCAACAAGACCATGAGTATGGTGTGTAAAGTATTATCTTGGAATGTAAATGGACTAAACTCACCGAATAAGAGGAAAAATACTTTTCACTGGCTACTAAAACAAAAATGTGACATTGTTTGTTTGCAAGAGACCCATATCAGAAAGCAGGATGTAAAATATTTAAAATCTGGAAAATTGGGCAAAGAATATGTAGCGGCCTCCAACAAGAAAAAAAGAGGAGTGGTGTTGTACATAAAAGAGGAGCTACAGCCAAAATTTGTTATGAGAGATGTGGAAGCTAGATTTGTAGCAGTGGAATGTATTTGGAATTTAAAGAGAGTGTTGGTAGTCGGACTTTATGCACCTAACGGTGCAAAAGAAAGCTTCTTTGAGGATTTAAGGAAGCATTTAGACGATCTTGCATACGACCAGATAATTCTTGCTGGAGACTTCAATGGAGTGACAGACTTGGAACTAGACAAAAAGACTACAACGGCACAAAAGAAAAGAGGACTATTACCAAAGCTTTTTTTTGAGTTGATTCAACAAGAGACCCTTGAAGATGTATGGAGGAGAGAATATCCTAAAAGCAGACAGTTTACTTTTTATTCTGCAAGGCATTCTACATTATCAAGAATTGATATGATCTGGGCCTCAAAAGACTTAGCATTATGGACTAAGGAGGTAGAAATAATGCCTATGGTAGGCTCAGATCACAACCCAATTATGTGGAAATTTGGAAAAAAGAGAAAAAGGAAAGCATGGAGAATAAATGAGGATTTGTTACAGGAAAGAGAGAATATGGAAATACTGAGAAGAGAGACAAAGTTTTTTATACAATACAACGTGAATAAAGAAGTACCAACCAATAAAGTTTGGGATGCTTACAAGGCGGTTGTAAGGGGCATACTAATGGACTTAAATGGTAGAGCAAGAAAGAAGAAAGAGGAGAAAAGACAAGAGATTGAGGAGAAAATAAAAGCCAAAGAAACACAGCTAAAAAAGAGACCAGGGAAAAAGAAGGTATACCAGGAAATTAAAATACTTCAAGAACAGCTAACAGCAATGAGCAATAAAGAATTGGAGTGGAATCTCAAAAGACTGAATCAAAAAGCGTTTGAGGGTGCTAATAAACCTGGGAAGTACCTGGCATGGCAATTGAAGAAGAAAAGGGAAAAGAAGATAATAAATAAAATTTGCGAAGATAACAAAACGTATTTGGAGCAGGCTACCATTAGTAGAGCCTTTTATAAATTTTACGCTAAGCTGTATAATAAAAAAGAAGTAAACAAAGAATCAATAGCGTCATATTTGGAGAAAACCAAACTTCCAGAAATCTCGGAAGCTTGGAGAAATAAGTTGAATAGTGAAGTAACTGACGAGGAAATAAGTAAGGCAATACAATCTGCAAATCTAGGAAAGGCGCCAGGGCCAGATGGACTTACGGCTAAATTCTATAAGACAATGGCTAATGAACTGGCACCATTCCTAAAAGAGGTGATGAATGGGGTTTTAAGGGATCAAAGGATTCCAGAAACTTGGAGTGAAGCGAATATATCATTGATCCCAAAAGAGGGCCAAGACCTGACTAATGTGAAAAATTATAGACCTATATCGCTACTCAACAATGACTACAAAATTTTTGCGAAGATATTGGCGGAGAGATTGAAGGGGTGGCTCTCGGAAGTCATAGAGGAGGAACAAGCAGGCTTTTTGCCAGACAGACAAATAAGAGACAACTTAAGGACAGTGATCAATGCTATTGAATATTATGACAAGCGTTGTGACAAAGAGGTTGGTTTCTTCTTTGTTGACGCTGAAAAAGCGTTTGACAATTTAAACTGGGACTTTATGTTTGCCACTATGGAAAAGCTACAATTGGGAGAAAGATTCATCAGAGCAATTAAGGAAATTTATAGAGACCAGACTGCAGCAATTGTGGTGAATGATGAATTGACCAAGAAATTGACGATAAGTAAAGGAACAAGACAAGGTTGCCCGTTATCTCCATTGTTGTTCATTTTAGTATTGGAGATTCTGATGATACAAATACGTCAAGATGATGAAATTTGTGGAATAAAAATAAAGGACTATTCATACAAGGTCAGAGCATTTGCGGATGACATAATGTTAATTGTAGAGGACCCATTGGAGAACATGCCAAGAGTGATAGATAAGATCAAGGAGTTTGGAGACTTGGCAGGTTTCTTCATTAACAAAAAGAAGTCAAAGATATTATGCAAAAATATGACTAAGCAGAAACAACAATTGTTAATGGAAACAACGGATTGTGAAGTAACAAGTAAAGTGAAATATTTGGGAGTCGAATTAACTGCAAAGAACATAGATCTATTCAAAAACAATTATGAAAAACTATGGACTCAGATAGAGAGAGACTTGATTAAATGGAATAGATTGAATTTGTCATGGTTGGGTAGGATTGCAGCAGTTAAGATGAATGTGTTACCAAGAGTAATGTTTTTGCTACAGACAATACCAATCATCAGAGACTCCAAACAATTTGAAAAATGGCAGAGGAAAATATCAGATTTTGTTTGGGCAGGCAAGAAGCCTCGAGTGAAAGTGAAAGTTTTACAAGATGCAAAGGAAAGAGGCGGAATGCAACTGCCCAATCTGAGACTTTATCATGATGCAATCTGCCTAGTTTGGTTGAAAGAATGGATGACATTAAAGAACAAGAAACTATTAGCCCTAGAGGGATATAAAAAAATATTTGGATGGCACGCATATTTATGGCATGACAAAGTAAAGGTCAACTCGATGTTCCTGCATCACTTTGTTCGGAGAAGTCTATACATAATCTGGAAGAAGTACAGAATTTATCTACAAGAAGGAACCCCTTTGTGGGTGGTTCCATATGAGGTGATAGACCCGAGAGCTGTTGATAATGAACAACAATGTTTAACGTATAAAGAAATAACTAAAACTGAAGCATCCAAACTTAGAATAAAGACACAAGAGGAACTATCACCTAACTACGATTGGTTCCAGTATAGACAGATCAGAGACTTATATAATTCGGACTCTGTAAAGGGAGGTATACGAATAGAGAATTCGGAACTAGAGCAGACCCTTCTTAAAGAAGATAAGAAAAGAATATCCAAGGTATACCAAGTACTGTTGAAGTGGTATACCGAGGATGAGATAGTTAAAACACAAATGGTGAAATGGGCTATAAACTTTAATAAAGAAATAACAATGGAGGCATGGGAATACTTGTGGAAAACTACAATGAAGACAACGACATGTATTAATATCAAAGAGAATATTCATAAAATGATCTATCGTTGGTACATGACACCAAAGAAGATTGCGCTAGGGAATTTGAATACTTCTAATAAATGCTGGAAATGTAAGAAGCATGAGGGCTCCCTCTATCATATGTGGTGGTCGTGTGAGGTAGCCAGGCAGTACTGGGGGGAAATAATAAGAGAAATGAGTGAAATTTTACAATTTCAAATTAATAAGAACCCAGAACTCCTGCTACTGAACTTGGGAATGGAGGGAATTCCAGCCCAACACAGGACGTTGATATTTTATATGACAGCAGCAGCTAGACTTTTGTATGCGCAAAAATGGAAAGTACAAGAAGTGCCAACTATTGAAGATTGGACTTACAAATTGCTGTATATGGCTGAAATGGACAAGATGACAAGAAAATTGAGAGATCTGGACTCAGGGCAGTTCAACACAGACTGGGAGAAGCTGAAACAATACCTGGAGAAGAAATGGGAGGTGGGAGGAAAACTGTGGCAGTTTGAGAACTACTGAAGTATTGAAGTAGAGGGGGGAGACTTTACCGGGGGGAGAAGAGATAAATGTGAATTAATAAGCAGTCAGATTAATAGATTGACATATATATAGATATATATAGGTTAACAAACAGAACATAGAGAAAATAATTAATTATAAGGACTAAATATAAGGAGCGATTAACTAACAATATTTTCTTTTTTTTCTGACAAGTTTTGTACCAAACTGAATGTCTGAAGATATAGATGGGTCAAATTGATTGACTACGTGAGGAGAGATATATAGAACTATTATAAAAAGATAGAATGAGTAATATATATAGAGAATAAGTCAAATTGTTTGATATAAACGAATGTATGATCTATATGGTTTATGATATATAGAAATACCTGAAATTGAAAAATTGGGATAAATTGTTTATCTAAGATGGAAACAAAGGCTTACAGTTTGGGCATATAATGTTAAAAATAGTTAAGGATGTACTGCTTAGAATAATGGAGAATATATATTTGTTTTAGACAGAGGAAGCTAATAAAAGTAAGGGAAAGGGGACAAAGGGTCGGAAAGCTGTTGGAAGTCAACAAAAAGGGGGGGGAAAGGGAGGGGGTTAGAGATGAAAAAATTGGGGAAAATTGAATGTAAATGTGGAAATAATGGATTCTAACCCAATAAAAATTTTTCAAAAAAAAAAAAAATATAGTAACCCCCATGTCACCATTACTGGTACAAGTATATGCTGGCAAAAATTCTGGCATACAAATAAGCACTTCCACGAAACTCAATGGGGGTGAAAAACAAAGTCCTAACAAATGCCATGAAATATCCAGACACCGAAGCTAAATTTCTGAAGGAAATCTTCAGGAAGTTTGCAGAAGCTGTGGACAAGCCCTTGAAGTCAACGAGCACCTTGTTAAGGAGGACCAGTTAGAATATCAGGAAGGAATGAAATCTCATTACAAGTCTATGCTCAATGAACTCTCTGAAGTTACGAATGAACAGCTCTGTCATGGTCAATGCTTATGCAACTTCTCTGCTTGACGGTCTATTATTTCCCTCAACACTATAGCCAGATGTGATGTGTAAAATATGTCATTTTTTAAAAAAATAGATAAATAATAATTGACATTATTAAAATGTGGATAACATTTCAGGTACAGCTATATTAAAACTTTTGGCTACATCTAAAAACAAAAAAATAAAGTCCTGCTGCTTGTCTCCCACCCCACCTCACAGTCACTTCACAGCTTAGAATGCTATATAAATTGTCTATTATACATATTGCTAACACTACTGTGTGCAGAACCCTTACAGGTAACTCCATCTCAGGACACAAACTTGGATCGTACACACTTCAAGTAGAAGATGCAAAAAAAAAAAAAATCCAACATAGGGTCAAGCTCGACATGCAGGTTTTTAAAGAATTGGGTCTGGGGAACCCAATTGTGTTCCCTAAATCCACCCAGCAGAGTTGGAGAATTGTTGTTAAAAAATAAAGATGCCAAACATCCTCAGAATGCCTCTGAGGCGGGAGGAGGGACTGCTCCCTCCCCCTTCAAGCCATTTCCCACATCAAAATAGCACAGAAGGGAGGTATTTTTTTCTGCTCTACACGGGGTATTGTGTGCTCATGGAGCAGTAAAAATGAGGGGAAAGCTCCCCCTCCTGCTATTTTGACATGAGAAATGGCTTGAGGTGGGAGGAGCTTCTCTCCCCCCGCCCCCCCCCCCAGGCATTTGGAAGCCTTTTGGGCTCTCCTTTATTTTTTAACAATTCCCCAAAGCTGCTGTGCAGCTACAGGGAACTCTGTAAAAACTTGCACCTCTAACTTGACCCATATGTAAGTAAGGATGGGCTTCCTGCCTCAAACCTTGACTCCTGGAAATGTCCTCTCCCACAACATGCACCCAATGTGGATTATCTCAAGAACTCTTCCTCCCTCAACAGTTGATAGTAGTATCTCAAACCACACCAACAGAAAGGACGAGGGAGGATGGAGTTATGGTAGCAGAACATCACTTTAATGTCAGTACAAAGGCATGTTGGTGTAACCTTACATGCCAGTGTGGGTGTCTCTAAGATGAGGAATCCCCAAGGTGAAGAGGAAGGTCTAGGAACTGAAAGAGCCCCAAGGTGGTGCCGCACTTTCAAATATGTAGTTCATATCATAAGAGGAATGCTTGAGCCCGTTTGCTGTTTGTTGTTACTGTGGAACATCATTCATTACTGTCTTTGTGTTTCCTTTTAGCTTCTTTCCAGACATAGAATGAACACTGGTCCTATTCACCATAACAACATGAGCCTACAAAACAACCACCAGTTGCAGCGATGTACAACAATCTCCACTGTTTCTAGGAGTCCTGCCACAGCTGCTGGTGCTGGGTGGTTAGTTCCATGTGGGGCTTTAGCTGGGAACCTTGTTTCACGGTGCTATGCCCTTCTCTGCAACCTTTCTTGCCTTTGTATATATGGCTGGTTTTGACATCTGGGCCAATGGAAGCTGCTTAATGACCTGTAATGTGTATTTTTCCTGAGTTCCTAGTTGTAGGGGTGTGCAATCCGGATCCGAGATCTGGGGAAAAAACTTTGCCAATCTGTCTAAATTCAGTTTTCTCAAATAAAATCAGAGATTCTGGGATCTGATCCAGGCACCTGGGTAAATCTGGGAAATGTGGCTTCAGTCTCTGGTTGGCTCCTTCTTGAGCTTCTCCTGCTTTTTTCCCAAAAGGCGAAGGGTAGGAGTGGGGGGGAGTGAGGAAGGGAAGAGGAAGGGAGTGGCCAATTCATGCAGGAGCTCTTGTTGTCTGCCTGGCTTCTGTGCATGACACTGTTTCAGATGGGCTAAATTGCAAGTGTCCCTTTGTTTCAGTTGGTTTGGGTGGAATTCTCTGTCTTGACATGATTCTTTGGTTTGATGTTAGTCTCCTTGATTCATTTTGCTTCTGAGGGGATGTCATCCATTCTCTTCCCTCAGTTTGGTTCTGTTGAGCTTCTTCTTGCATTTAGGAGTGTGCCTTTGGCCACTGGCAGCCTTGCCCCTGTGCGTTTCTGCATGAGAGCCTCCTTGGAAATGTTTCCCACATAGGAAACAATGGAGAGTGACTAGGGGCACCTTCTTCAGGGGACCACAGAATTGGACTACTGGCTCTTTAGAGAACAATCAAGAGTGGGTTCTTTGCGAATTTGGTGGAGTTTGCTTGAAAAATGCCACCCTTAGCCCACCAGATAGCCCCCAGATAGTTTTATCCCGAGGAAATAATGGCAGAATGTATCTGAAACTTGCTGATCTATCTTAATTGGATCATAGAATCTTTCTTGGATTTCAAGAATCCTGGATTTCACATTTCAGTTTCTCATGAATGCTTTTCCCCAGTGAGCTCTTGGGGAGAAGACAGGAATGTGCAATTGTGTGTTCTCGTCCTGTTGTGTGTTCTTGTGCTGTTGTCCTAGAGTATGTGTCCCCTTTGCCATGAGAAAAGCTCTTTGGGGCTGCTCTTTGGGGCATTATTCTCTCCCCAGGATCTAAATGCCTTCATGACAGATGCCATGGCCTTCTGGTGGGGGTTTCTTCTGCCAAATGAGCCATGGAGATGCCTAGGTGATATGGCTGGAGTGGGCACATTTCCTTTCCTTAGTCCCAGCCTCTTAAAAAGTATGTATTTGTAGGAGGGGATTCAACCACACACCCCATCTGTGATGATCCCAGGAATGCGGTAATTACAGTGCTCTTAGGGGCCATGCCACAGGTCTCCATACAGCAGAAGTTTCTGTGTTACATTTCTTCCTCCTTTTGCTGTGTTTTGTCTTGGCAGGGACACAGTGATGTTGGGGAGACATACCACTGAAACTCAATTGGCTGCTTCCATATACCCATGACACAGGGGCATCATCAGCATACTGCTTTATGATTGGAGGATATTGGCAGTCCCACTATGGCCTCAGGTCAGTTGCTATAGTCAGAGCTCCTTGGGGGTTGGATCTTTTTGGCATTTATTTTCTATGCTGCAAAAGCATAGAAAACGAAGCTGTATTGACACTGGTATCGGCAATGTGCCAAAGGAGTTAGGAATGCTTTATAAACCATCTTCTTTCAACACAAAAAGTTAATGTTCTTACTGTCCTATTGCAGTGTACCATTAATGTAATCCTAAACAAAGTTAAGCCTTTCTAGCCTGTTGACTTCAGTGGTCTAAGAAGAGTATAACTCTGCTTAGGACTGCATTGTAAGCCAAATAAATAATGCATAGGAAGGCAACATTTAAGTTTGATGATACTGAAATTTATTCCAGCAGAACAGTTACATGCAGAAGTTCCTCCCCCTCCATAAGCCTCAATCGGCACACAACCTCATAGATAAGCCCAGATGAGACTTTTAAATCTTAATTAAAGCTTTCTCTTGGTGTATACTGGTTTATGATTAGGGCTAAATTGTAGCCAAGAGTGTGCTGCACTGGGAGGGGGGAAAGAACTAGCACAAAAAGACCGCACACTACACATCCAGGTCTCAAAGGTTGCGCTCTTAACGGTTAACCATAAAACTGTAGTTTACTTAGAAAATTTACTTAGTTCAAAGTATTAACTCAATCCCAAGAGTAGGAAGAACTATAAAAATCAGTATGCTGTCTTCATAAAAT
Organism: Eublepharis macularius; assembly: GCF_028583425.1. Lineage (NCBI taxonomy): Eukaryota > Metazoa > Chordata > Lepidosauria > Squamata > Eublepharidae > Eublepharis > Eublepharis macularius. The sequence continues at coordinate 22,539,079 of NC_072796.1, forward strand.
AGCCATGCGGAGCCCTAATGCAGCCGTGGCATCTCCTGTAAATTAAAGAGCAAAGTAGACTCCGTTATCCCACTGTAGTTAACGACACATGGAAATATGAAGGGTGGAAAAGAAGAGACCCACCAGTTTTTACTGTCTCTTCTTGTTTATCGAGACAATTTGCTTGGTACCTTCTTGTGGTGATTAAGCAACATCTGCAGTGCAATCCTAAACAGAGTGATGCCATTGTAGATCTACCAAAGTCAACAAGCTTACAAGGGCGTATTCTCTGTTTAGGACCTGCACAGAAAAAAAGGGAAAACACATCAGAATGTGGTTTCCTTCCACCATGAAATTCTAAGTGACAGTAACTGTGGTTGAAAGAAAGGAAGAATGCTTCAGAACCAGATTGAGGGCCAAGCTACACATGACGAATGACACTTGAACAGCAAGTGTATTTCTCCCTGTTCACTTGCCCTCCACTCAATCCACTTGCCGTTCAAGTGTCATTCGTCATGTGTAGCTTGGCCCTGAGATCACCTGTCTCCTGGGTAGAGTTCCAGAGGGATTCGGAAGTGACCTCTGACCCCAACCCAGCACAGGCCACACTACATAGCAAAATTTTTCTGAGAAATACTAATTTAGCTGGCAGCTGCCCACGCAGTCTTTTTGAACTGGTAATGTATAGCACAGTGCAGTGTTCATTTTCATTGTTTCTTTTTTGTATTTGATTTTGTCATCACGTTTACTCCATTGGCCCATTCCCCCCACCCCCCAAAAGCCATTTTTAAAAGACTACGAGCTTCCTGAGGACAGAAGCATTTGCATTTGGGAGAAAGGTACTGCAAGCCATCTTTAGTCAACACAATTCTGCGGGATATAAATCTAATCAAGAAACATCTGTCGCTTTTTGTATCTGTAAACAGGTGATGGTGTTTCCAAACCAGTTTGCCCGTTCTTAAAAGCCCTGTTCAGAAGTTAAATTTTGCCATGTATATAAGGAGAACACGCTTCGCTTTATCCTCCTGATACATACCATCACCATTTTAAATAAAAGTAAAATAAAGTGAATAAACGTTTTGTCTGAGAGTGTATATTTTTAGCTTGGTGCACATGTGCCATAATGCAAGGTTGAAAACAAACCTGTGGCCCATTTCAGAAATAATGGTGCTCATGCAGATCGGGGAACTTTCTGGCAATATCATGTCACCAGTGATGTCCTGACATCACTTCTGGGCGCACACACAGTAACATCAGCACATCAGGGCACATCTGATGTCCCACCACTTTCTCACCAGTTTCCCCCCTGCTGGCCTGCTGAGCAGTGGCAGAAAGTGCCCACTGGCAGCAGGGGATCCCCTGTCACCAGCGGGGGCTCGGAAAGCTTGAGAACATACAATGAACATTTTCAGCCCAGACTTAAAATACATTTCTTAATATTTAGGTACGTGTAGCAGGGTTTCAGGAAACTTCAAATTAATTACATTACTTCGTTTTGCTCTTTACAGGTTAAATATATTGCACCCTAGGATCACTGCTTCATTCGTTCCTCAGTCCATTTCATGGAACAGCCAACCGAGTGAAAGTAATATTTATGTGTAGGAAAATGTAGAGGACAGGAAGAAACACACTCTAAGCCGATTCTTAATTATTAACGGGACAAAATGGATCTCAGACAATTTATTCCCTATGTCTCCCCTTTACTTATTCTGATTGCTAAGTGGCCTTATAAAATTTTTAAGAAGCTTTTGACATTTAATTTCACAGGTTATTAGCAGAAGCCTCCAAAAATAGTACATGGGTCTTAATCTTTAGTTTAGTAAAGGTGCTTTCAAATGTCATCTTCCTTGTAAGAAAGGCAACCCCTATGAGCTGCTGCAATATGAGGGTTAAGGGTGTAAGAAGCTAGAAGTCTGTGGTTCAAATTTCACTTCAGCTGTGAACTTGCAAAGCATTGTCTCTGTGCTCCAGCTGCCTCATCTACAATAATGGGATAATAATATTGACTTACCTCGCAGAGTTGTTCAAAAGATCGCTAAGATGTGAAGAGCTTTGTAAAAAGTATTATAAAAATGTGAAGTATTACTCTTACCTTTGTGTTATGCGCTCTATGTTAGCTTCAAGCTCTGTTATTGTTGGTAACGAGGGGTGTAAAGGCAAATTAATTGTGAGTACTTACAAAGGCTAATGGAGCATAGCAGAGGATTTCAGAAGATCAGTCTGTTTTCTACATTACAGCAAAGCTGGGTCAATCATGAAAAGCTATAGATGATGTTAAAAGGAATGAGTGTGCCACAACATCTGATTGTTTTGATACGCAACCTGTACTCTGGACAAGAGGCTATTGTTGGGGTAGAATATGGGGAAACAGAATGGTTTCCAATTGGCAAAGGTGTCAGACAAGGATGCATATTATCTCCCTACCTGTTCAACCTCTGTGCAGAGCATATCATAAGGGAAACTGGATTAGATTTGGGTGGAGTGAAATTTAGTGGAAGCAACATTAACCATTTGAGATATGCAGATGACACCAAGTTACTGGCAGAAAATAGTGACTTGAAACAACTGAGGAAGATTGAAGGAGAAAGTATCATAGCAGGACTGCAGCTGAACATCAAGAAGACAAAAGTAATGATTACTTAGGAAGTATAACATTTTAAAGTTGACACTGAAGAAACTGAAATTGTTCAAGGTTTTATATTCCTTGGCTCAATCACCAACCATAAAGGAGACTGCAACCAAGAAATCATAAGAAGATTGATACTTGGAAGAGCAGCCATGAGGAAACTAGAAAATATCCTTAAAGACAAGGATGTGTTGCTAGGAACCAAGATCAAGATAATTCAGATTATGATATTCCCCATTAGTATGTATGGATGTGAACGCTGGACAGTGAAGAAAGCTGACAGGTCATATCATGAGAAGACAAGACTCTCTGGAAGATGGTAGGAAAAGAGGAAGACCCAAAATGAGATGACTTGACTCAAAAAAGGAAGCCACATCCTCGAGTTTGCAAGATCTAAACAAGTCTGTTAATGATAGGACATTTTGGAAGTCTTTCATTCATAGGATAGCCATAAGTTAGAGGTGACTTGAAAGGGGCAGCTGAGGGGGGCGGGGAGGACAAGTGTTCTAGATAAGTACCACACATTATCATATTGAAGACCACTCAAATTTTTAAAGAAATATTTGAAGGATCTTTCTTTGTTGTAGTCCACCCATTTCCCTTTACCAATTCGTTGCCTGAGGAAATTACATAGGTAACCATGGCTCTCAGAACCCACTGTTCCCAAATTATAACCTTTTTCAAAGCTGAAAGGAGGACCAGGTAGTATTCGGGGGCGAGGGGGAGGATATGTATGTATGCACACACACAATTTCAAAGAGAAAAGCCATGACATTTCTTTTAAGATCAACCAAAACAACATGACACAGGCTATATTCCTTCCAGGGAGTAAATGCCAATGAATAAAATGGGTCTTACTTTCAAGTAGACTTGTATAGACTTGGTTCCATAGTGTGCAAGCTTTTTGCATTGTCCAGAACTCTTTATCTATCTGGATGTTTAAAAAATAAATAAAAGGGGAATCTTTTGGTTTTTTACATCTCACGTGATGAATAATTCTGGAAAAATTTAAAGCTTGTACACTGTTTTGTATACTTTTGTTTGGTCTCATTAAAGGTATTATGAAAAATGAAATCCTGCCCTCGGGTCATAGTTGACTTATGGAGACCCCTGGTGGGGTTTTCATGGCAAGAGACTAACAGAAGTGATTTGTCATTGCCTGCCTGGTCTCCGTTGGTGGTCTCCTATCCAATTACTAACCAAGGCCAACCCTGCTTAGCTTTTGTGATATGATAGGGCTTTTGTTTTGGACCAATGTAGCTGCCTACTTTTTTTTGTCTTCAGAGTATTTTTGCTATGTTTTTCCAAACAAACAAAGATCGGGACTATATGGTTTATGTCCTGACCTGGAGGACCCAGTCTAGCCCAATCTTATTGGCTTTCGGAAGCTAAACAGGTTCAGCCCTGGGTAGTACTTGGATAGACCATGAAGGAAGTCAAATGTTGCTATTGCAGGCAATGGCCCAGTACAAGTCCCTTATTAGGAGGAAGAAACAGGAAGCGATCCAGTCCGCCTGGGAAGAACTCAGAAAGGCAGTAAAGGAGAAGAACTCAGCCTTATTTTGGAGACTGGTTTCAGATCTTCCAGGCAGTCCTCCAACTATAATAAATAACTCCATCTTACCTGGCACTTGGGAGAACTACTATAAAAGCCTATATGGGGACACAATTACCAAAAAATCTATTTCTGATTATTTGAGTAGCTTACCATCTTGGCCTCCAGTGAAGCCCAAGGAGGTGCTACAGCTTATCCATACTTTGAAGTCCGGGAAGGCCCCTGGCATAGATCTAATCCCCCAGGAGCTGATAAAACAGAATGCAGTATGGTGGGCTCCTGTCTTGGCCTCACTATTCACTCAAATTGATCAATCTGGGAAAATCCCTAAGGACTGGGGGGCTGCTGTCATAATCCCTTTGTACAAAAAAGGTAACAAAGATGACCCGAATAACTATAGGCCAATCAGTTTGCTTAGTATAGTTAGCAAACTCTATGCAAGACATCTTTTATGGAAATTTAGAGATTGGCTGGAAGACTAATCTTAGATACATTTCGCACTCGGTTTTTAAAGCGCGTTTGTACCTGTTCCACATCCCATGTTTGCAAGGTTTTCACACTTAAAAGCAGTCATGGGATGCAGTCCCGCTTTTTGTCCGCTGTATCCCCGATTTTTCCCCCTGCGGACATACCCCGATGTTTTTTTAAGTTCGCTGCCGACTGGCAGCTGGCCCGCATTTTGCTAATGTGAACACTTTTGCCCCCTTTTTGCTTCTCTCCCCCCCTCTCCTTTTCCCTGGGAGCTGATTGGTTTGTGCAGAATTAACCACTCCCACCCTCCTCAGCTCTCTGAACTCCTTGTCCACCATTTTTTTTAGTAAAGCGAGCTGAGGGTCATAAGGCTGCTTCTTCATTGGTTTCCTTCCTCCCGGTATGCATGCTGTTTTATTTTTTTTCAAAAGCCAGGAATGATTCCTAAACTTGCTGCTAATTCCCTGCTAGCTTTAAAATCAAGGAAAGTGTTAAATAGCTGCTTTCTCCTTCCTCCCTTAGGGTATGCACACACATTCTTTTTTTTTTTAAAGACAAGAATGGGTTGCAACGTTGTAATGTTCCTGCACTTTCTTCCTGGCTTTAAAAGCCAGGAAAGGATTAAATGGCTGCTTTTCCCTCCCTCCCAGGCATGTTTCAGACTTTGCCAAAGAAGCATTTTGCACAGCCCTTTGGAAACAAGCCTCTGCTTCCTGGGAGGAGATTAATCGGCAGCATTTTAACCCTTTCCTGGCTTGATTTAAAAAAATGAGAGTGGTACATGTTTTCCCCCAGAACTCTGCCACCAATTGCCTCTCCGGTGGGCAGGGGACAGCCCAATCAGCAAAAAGGGGGGAAGGGTTCCAACATTGCAACATTACTACGCATGCTGAATTTTTTTAAAAAAAGTATGACGTGAATTGCAAGGCCCCAAAAGCCCAAAATTGCACCGAGGTTTTGAAATGAAGCACAGACACCAAATCGAAATTGCAGTGGACAGTGTGAAATGAACAGGTGCGATGCTAAAGCCACTGCGATCCAGGCGAATGCTCATAAACGGCGGTTTAAACCTTAAGTGCGAAAAGGGCCTTATTTAGCAGAAGAACAGGCTGGTTTCAGGGAGGGTCGCTCCGCCTTAGATCAGTGTATGCTGCTAGACCATCTGATTGCAAAATACTCTTCCAACTCAAGTGTGTCACTCTTTGCTGCCTTTCTGGACCTGAAATCAGCTTTTGATTCAGTTTCAAGAGCTATATTATGGGATAAACTAAGGTCCACAAGCATTGACAAACGTTTACTGTTTCTAATTCAGGCTCTGTACAATCATACATCCATAAGGGTCAAGTGCACCTCCCAAGGTCACCTTACAGACTCCATCAGAACCAAAAGGGGGGTCAAACAAGGATGCCTTCTTGCTCCCCTCCTTTTCAATTTTTACATCAATGATTTGGTTACACACATAAATAGACCTGAGTTCCACCCCCCTAGGTTAGGCGACAAACACATAGGGGTGCTTCTTTATGCTGACGATGCTGTTCTGCTCTCAAGGACTCCAGTTGGTCTTAGGAGAGATATGGGCTCTTTTGCCCAGTACTGTCAACAAAACAACTTAGATGTCAACTATTCCAAAACAAAAGTTATGGCCTTTGCAAAAATCATGACCCCAAAAATTTATCACTGGTCTTTAAATTCCATTCCTATCGAACAAGTTTCATATTTCAAGTACTTAGGTGTCTTTTTCCAGGCTAATAGCCAAAGAATGGCTAATATAAATTCTGTCATCCTAGGGCGAAGCTACAAGTGACGAATGGCACTTGAACGACAAGTGTATTTCTCCCTGTTCACTTGCACTCCACTCAATCCACTTGCTGTTCAAGTGTCATTCGTCACTTGTAGCTTGGCCCTCAGATGCCAAAAGAAGCTCAGGGGCAATTCAAAAATTCTATTGGTATAAAGGAGGTAAATGCCTGACTGCGGCCCTCAGACTATTCAAGGCTAAATCCCTCTCTCAGCTTACCTATGGAGCTCCAATAAATGTCACCTCAAATTTAAAGAAGCTGGACACAGTTCAATCTAAATTCCTGAGAACAATCTTACAAGTGCCCCACGGTGTCCCAAATGCACTTATCAGAATTGAAACTGGCATGATTACAGTAGAGGCAAGGTTGTGGATTGCAGTTACCCTGTACTGGCTAAAATTAGTTTTCTGTCCCAAAGGGCTCACAAGTCTAATAATATTGGATCCCTTTGCCGCCCCCCACCCCCAATGGCTCAGGGCGCTGGATAAGAAGTTAGTTTCATACGGTCTTTCTAAACAATACCTGTGCTCTATGGGTTATGAAAAAGCTAAAGATATAGTAAAACAGAGGATATTAGATATTGCAAGGCAACATGATATAATCAGAATAGAGAAATGGCGAGATCTTTTGGAGCCCCCCAATAGGGTATCACCTATGCCTTATCTCCTCAACCTATCAAATCAGGAGTACAGACGAATTTTCACACTAATGCGACTGGATGTTTTTCCCTCGGCTGTCCTCAAAGGGAAGTTTAAAAAAAATCCCTTATGAGGAAAGGATTTGTCCCTGCTGTGAGGAAGGGATAGAATCATTAGAACACATTATATTTGATTGCAAGGTGTATAACAATCTTCGCAAATCTCTTCCTCTTTTTTCAACTTTGCCCCTTACCCGTAGCCAAAGGATATGCACTCTGAGGGGTTTCTTTTCAGATAGACGTCCTAAGATCACATTTCAGGTGGCCAGATTTGGTTGGATTGCTTCAAGGATCAGGAAATCCTTAGTGTCTAAGTGAATGATTTTATTGTACCACTGAGAATTTTAAAGTTTATACTATTGTATCATGAATGATTTTACCCAGGTATTGTGAATGGTTTTATTGATGTTTTATTTTCTTCTGTGGTACCGTTTATTGGTGTTTTTGTAAATTGCTGGTCATTGACTGTGGAAAATAAACTACTACTACTAGGATAGACCATGAAGGAAGTCAAATGTTGCTATTGCAGGCAATGGCAAACCACCTCTCTGTTCATCTCTTGCCTTGAAAACCCTCTGGCTCACCATAAGTCAGTTGCAATTTGATGACACTTTATACGCACACACACACACATATGGTTTATATGATGCACAATGGCAGCTAAAGCTGTAACCTTCTCCCCTTTCCAAGTGTAGTAATATAGCAAAAAGCCCCTACGATGCAAGATCATTACATTGAGAGTTTCCTTGCCCCATATGTTGCTTGTGGGAGTGCAGAAACTTGTAATTTAATGATGGTATGTCATGTATTTTGTATTAGTGAATTTTGTCACGGGAAAAAGGAGAAGACGACTGCTTCTCCTTCTGGCAGCAGCTGTACACCTGCCATGTTCTTTTAGACACAACCAGACCAGACCAGCATGCATGTGCTCCAAACTCTTCTTGAACTTAAAAATCAGTATTAAAGAAATGGTTCTGTATTAAACATAGACACAAAAAGGTTGACCCCCCACACACACGAAGAGATCACTTCCATTGCTTGTGAGAACATATGGACTTTTAACGTTGTGAATGCCTACCAATTTCAGAAGCGGTGACTGTGATATTGTACCAAGGGGTTTCTTCTCTGTCAAAAACCTTGGCGGTCTTAACAGTTCCCGTGTTGGTGTCAATGGTGAAATATCTATCTTCTTCCATATGGTGATCAATAAAATATCTAAAAAGGAAAGCAAAAATAATTAATGCATGCTTTACATTGAACAGTGAGCTCAATTAATCAGCCATTGAAATCTACACTGTGGAAGGGGAGCAGGGTCAGTGGCAGAGCTCATGCTTTGCCGGCAGAAGGTCTCTGCCCATTTTGATGCTGCTTAATGGAGCTCAAGGGCAGTCCCTGTTAAAAGATCTGGGTCTCAGGTTCCATCTCTGGTATCTCTAGTTAAAGGATCTCAAGTATCAGAACTGAAAATACCTCCATGACCGTAAAGGAGATCCTTAAAAGCCACTTGGAGTAGATATTGTTGGATTAGAGACACCAGTGGACTGATTAAACATAAGGCAGTAGCATATGAATATATCTTTTAAACGCATAAGCTCAGAAATCAGGACTTTGACACAGGGCATCAGCATTTTCATTCATACATTTAAGGATACGTGCAAACATACTAAGTGTCTAAACTTATGATGAATTTATGTACAATAAATCAGTTAATGACCTGTATTTTAGGTCTGAAGACTAAACAGCAATTGAGTTTTCAGAAGAGGGGACATTTCTGCTTATGTAAACTGTAAGCTGTTGGGATTTTTTTGTAAATAAGAGAAATGACACATCTCCATTCTTACAATTCAGTCAGAAGCACATACAGTAAAAAAGGCCATAACAAATCAGAAGGTAAGGGGTCATGGCTCGGTGACAGAGCATCAGCTTTGCATGCAGAAAATCCCCGGTTGAATATTGGCATCTCCAGTTAAAAAGATCAGGTAAGTAGATGATGCCAAAGACCTCTACCTAAAACCCCAGAGACCTGCTGCCAGTGACAATAGATAATACTGACCTTGACAGTCTAATGGACTGACTCAGTATAAGGGAGCTTTTTGTGTTCATGTGAACTCAGTGGTGGTGAGGGAGATAACAAAGGTGATATACAGTCAGAGGGGAACAGGACAAGCAAGACAAAGGCAGAATATAGTGTAGATGTAAGCAAATGGACCTAAGAGATCAGAAAGAAGTGCATTGCGATAACCATATAAATCTTAGTGGTAGAGATAGTCAAGAAAGGGTGACATTTAAAGGTGCTGAAAAGCTGCCACAGTTATAATAGTGCTATAGCATGGATAAAAGAATTGAAAAAAGTGTGAAGAATCAAATACAACCCTAAGGTTATCCATCCAGGCATATTAAGGATTGCAGGAGAATTGCAAAGCAAGGAAAGTGAAGGAAGAATTGTTGGATTGCCAAGAGGGCACAGAAGAAGCTCTGCATTAGCTAGTTTAAGAAAATGAAAAGAAAGCCAAATCAAAACATCAGAAGAATAACAGCTACGAAGTAGATCTTGAACCAAAATGTGCAGCTGTAGATTACCCATATGTGATGCTTAAATGAACATACAATATAATAGTAGGCTATAGTTGAAACATAGAGAAAAAAGAAAGGACCGAAGACTGATCTCTGGGATTCCTAGAATAACCCTGATGAGCAAACTCATACAGAAAATAGTACAAAAGCTAACAAAACCAACAGGATATTACCCCAAACACCGATAAACGTTAAGATGAGAATATCAATAAGAGAATGGTAGAGAGAGAAAAAGTGTATTCAAATACCTAAGGTGGTATTCAAAGCAGGTGGATAAATGCAATTTTGAATCAACTGTAGTCTCCTTTGGCTAGGTCTGGGGGCCCCATACGACCTGCTAGCCACATGCGGTTCAGTGGACCTGTTTTGCAGCCTGCTCTTTTGGAGGAATCAAAATCTCATTCCTAGTTCAAAGTGGCCACAATCCTTCATTGCATAAACTTTTCCTGCGGCTTACAAGCGGCAGGTCCCTTTAAACTATCAGCTGGCAGGCAGCAGACAGGGATCCCCCACTTGCCACCTGCCAGCTGATAGTTTAAAGGCACCTGCTGCCTGCAAGCCACAGGGCCTTTAAACTGCCCAAACCCCACTCCCCAGCCCAGCCCCTAACCCCCCCAGCCCCACACTTGCCTTGCCCTGTGGGCCCACGGCGTTCTCCCCCTTCTCCCGTGAGGGGCAGGAAGGCCGTTTTTGGCCTCTGCCGCTGCTGTGTGGGCCCGCGTGGCAGTGGAGGAGGCCAAAAACGGGCTTCTCGCCCCTCGCAGGAGGAGAGGGAGAATGCCACAGGCCCGCAGGGCAAGGTAAGTGTGGGGCTGGGGCTGGGGCCCAGGTGCTGAAGTTTGGGCACTTTAAAGGGCCCCCCTGCTGCCTGCCAGCTGATAGTTTAAAGGGGCCTGCCACTTGCAAGGCAGGAAAGAGCCCTTTAAACAGTCAAATGCCCCTTTCCCTGCCACTGCTAAGCAGCCGAAAAGGAGCATTTAAACCCCACAAACCACGAACTGGTTCGTAAACTGGCCCCAGTTCATGACTGTTCATGGTTCCTGGTTCATGAAAACCCACGAACCTCATGGTTGAACTTTTTGTGGTTTGTACTCATCTCTAGCCATAATGCTGACTCCCAGGTGAGAGTCTACCTTCTGATCTTGCTTCCAGGAAACAATTGGTGGGTCCCAACACAGATGCAAGAGAAGCTTCCCAGGCCAAGGTGGGGGGAAGAATCAGAAGAATTTAGATTTAAGGAAGGGAAAGAAAGTAATGCTTCAGCCCTAAGAATACTTACCTGGGAGTAAGCCCCCAATGATTAAATCAGACTTACTTCTGATTAAATATACATAGGAGGCGAGGAGGTTATCTTTAGGTGGGTCCTTGAGACCTCATAGAGTTATGCATGTTTACTCCGAAGTAGGTTCTATTTTATTTAAATACATTTATTCTAACATAAGAGATATCATGGGGTCGAGACCTGGTGCACCCCACTTACCTAAAGTCAAGGACCATTGCAGCCCACGCTGCCATTTGTCTTGTGCAGTCCTGGTCGGGGTTTATACTGATATATTATGTCGGGAAAGGACTTATATGTATAACATTACAAATATGTAGGACATGAAATAAAGGAGTTGAATTGGCAGAGGGGATCATTTGGGATACTAGGGTAGCGCCCCCCTCCCATGTTTCAGATAACTAGTCTGCAATTATTTCTCTGGGAGTATCTATACATCTGGCGATTATCACTGTAAGTATAATAGTCTTAGAACACCTTTAGTTATTTATTTAGATGCTTATATTCCATATTTCTCCCCAATGAGGACCTAAAGTGGTTAATGATATTTCCCCCTCCTCCTCCATTTTATTCTTACAACAACAACCCTGGGAGGTAGGTTAGGCTGAGAGTGTGACTGGTCCAAGGCCACACAGCAAACTTCCATGGCAGAGAGAAGAGTCAAAGGTATGTTGCCCACATCCTACAATACTCCCAGTCAATACTTGAGCCAAGCTATGTACAATACAATATTTGAGCCAAGCTGCGTATCATGAACACACTCAAGAGAAAGTATCTAAATCTTGCTCCCCTAAAGAAGTTTCTCCCCCTGCCCACCTCCTGCAGTGAACCTGAAATTAGATGGCAGGGGGTTACATTGAACAGCTATATTACAAAAGGATGTGCAATTGATTTTTCCTTTTTGTGAAATATGCTCCTTGAAGCAAAACTCTGGATGTGGTTTATGATCCATGAAAATATTGCCGGAGGCTGTCAGTCTCAGACAGCAACACACACTTAAATTAAGCATGAGATGCTCTACATGTCGGGCTTATTTGACTAAACATGGGAAGTTGTGGGGGAAAGGCAAGTGCATTGCTAATTATCGGCTGTCACCTTCTTGATGGCTCATCTTCTGTGTGATATAATACAGGATGTCTTCTTAACATGAATTATGAAAGCAGAAAAATGTATCTCATCCTCTTCTGCCTCCAAGAAGTAGTATTACTGGGATGGTCAACACATACAAAACCACAATAGCCTCAAAGCAAGACTAAGAAGCTCTTTGTAGTTTCTTTCTGTTGCTGGCATTCTGCCTAATGCTGAAAGTGAAGGCCTTGAAAAGAATAGAAGGTAACAAACAGAATGAGGGAACATAGAGGAGGAGATTGGCAAAGAGTGTCTTTCAGAAGAATACTTCATTGAAGATTACTGTTAACAATTGGAGTAATTATGAACTTCCCTCAGTGTTCAGACCAGCTTAATCTTGACTGAAAACCAGCTTAATCTTGGCTGAAAACTGAGGGAGGCACCAAGTATTTTCTTCATTAACCAGTGTCTAGACCCTGACAGCCCTGGCTACCATTCCCAAGCGCTGATCCAACAGCCACTTGAGACCCTTAGCAGCCTTGTAGGCAATTTGGTCCTTAAGTTTGAGACTGTTTGTCAGGGCTTGCCGCGACTGCCGCTGGGCATGGCACTGGGCGGTCTGCTCCTGATGTCACAGGGGGGCCAGGGATTCTGCAGGACCCTGCTCTGTGGAAGGAGGGGCAGTATACCTCACCCAGACTCCCTCTCAGTCCACTTGCTGGCCTGCTCAACCTGGCCTGCTTACCCCCTGCATCCTCCTTCATCTCCTCCTTCCAGCACTCTCCTCCAAGCCTCCACCCTTGCATCCTACTGCTCTCACTCCACATCATCACTCCTCACTCACACCCACCACCTCAGAGCTCTTCCTAGCCACCTTATATAGGGCTTCCTTTCCCCGCCCCGCCCTCCTTCTAGGCTTGTGCCATCTCCTGACTTGGCCCAGCTGTGCCTTCCCTCAGGTGTTTCCCTCCTACCACTAATCCCTTCTTGGCTTCCTTGCCTTGCTGGCAGGGTGGGATTGAATGCGAGCCATCCCCAGCTGAGGTCTCCTTGGCCTTGCTCATGAGGAGCTGCCCCAGCCGGCTTCGGTGCTGCTGAGCCTGCCTGGCCTTGCTCACGAGGAGCTGCCCCAGCTGGCTTCTGTGCTGCTGAGCCTGCCTGGCCTTGCTCACGAGGAGCTGCCCCAGCCGGCTTCTGTGCTGCTGAGCCTGGCTGGCCTTGCTCGCGAGGAGCTGCCCTGGCCAGCTTCTGTGCTGCCTGTTCACTGAGGCCGGGCGGGGCTACCCATCTCCTCCCCCAGAATGCCTGTGGCAGCTCCACCTGGAGGGGCTTGGCTCCTAGCACCTCCTGAGCCAGGCTGCTGTCCTCTAGCCAGGGTGTGGCTCTGGGCTGTAGTGGCTGCTTCTCCTCCTTGGAAGGTAAGGGCTCTGTTCGGGCTGTTGCTGTGTCCCTATTCCCCCTGCCTTGGCCCTTTTCCTCTAGCCTGCTTAGCCCCCTCTCTTCCCCCTGGGGGGTGGGACTAGCTGGCTTCTCCCTGCTCCCTCTAGCCTTCTGAGGCTTTGGCCTTTCGCCCCTTCCCCCTGGAGTAGGCAGGTTCTGGCTCTGTTTGCCAGACAGAGCGGTTGAACTGCTGTCTCCCGGCTGCCCCCTGCCGCTGCCTGTCAGCAAGTCCGGGGGCTGGGCTGCTGACCCCGGACACTGTTCAGCCTCCAGGTTCATTTCTGGGAGTACAGGCACACAATTCAGTCAGTAACTCTTGACATCAGAAGTGAAATATATTTTGTTTATTAAATTCAGATTAGGAAGAGTGTATACAGGGCAGGAACCACTCTATTGAAGCCCAGAACAAACGGCAAATGAAAATAACAACAGCTTTTCCGTGCTAACTTAAGACTATCTGCCTAGACATAAAATGCTCGCTAACTTGAATTCTCTGAGGTAGCTACCAGGCGTTGCTCATATTCACAAACAGAAAACAAAGTCCAAACCATGCCAGGCAGCTCTGGTCATCTCAGCATCTGGCATGGAGCAAAACCTCTCACGTGCTGGTAGAATGGTTCTGGCTAGACTGGATTCACAATGCTGTGAGAAGCCATCTTTTCAAGAGGTGTCAGCCAATCAGGGCACACTTGAATAACAGCATTGCTAGCATGAGAAACTGGGACAGGTAGCTGGAGCTGATACTCCCTTCCACCCAAGGACATCTTCCCTTGGGAACAACAGGCTGCAGGTGCAATTAATCAAGAAGCCTATTCATTCCTTTCTCAGGGGCTAGGCCAAACTAGGCCTGTAGAAACTAGACATGGGCATGAACCAAAAAATTTTAATGAACCAGTGGTTCATGGTTCGGTGCCACCGACGAACCCGAACTAACGAACTGAAACAAACTTTTCCCACTGACGAACCGGTTTGAGGTTCATGATTTGTGGGCGTCAGAACGGCCCCCGTTGGACTTAAAGAGCCCATATTCCCAAGGAGTGTTTAGCAGGCTCTCCTCCAGCCAGCACCCAAGTTTGGTCAAGATTGCAATAGGGATCTTGGAGTTATACCCTCTCCAATCTGAGGCCCCCAGGAAAATCCCTTTCAATACAATTAGAGCCACCAGTTGACATTGGCCCAGTGTACGAGGTGTTGGCCGTCAGAACTGCCTATCAGGGTTTGCAGGGATGAGATTGGAGTGCCCATGGCTACAGAACACCCCCTTCCCCTTCCCTCCCCCTGAGTGTCTTCTCCCATGTAACCAATTGTAACCAATTTGCAGCTCCATGGTTGGAAGGAAGACCTGCTGATCAAGGTAAACTGGGCTTCGATTTGGGTTTTCAGGGCGACAGAAGGAGTGCAGAAAGAGTTCAGGCATTCCCCCAGTTCCGTTTCCAAGGGAATTGATTGATGGTGCCTGACTGTCTGGCTTCACGAACTGCAGGCGAACACAATGAACCGGGCTTTCCAATGAACGCTGGTTCATTGGCCATGGACCCTCATGAACCACTGGTTCGCGAACAGACGATCAGGTGGTTTGTGGGTTTTATTGGTTCGTAATGCGGTTCATGCCCATGTCTAGTAGAAACTTACAGTCCTGAGCCAAAGTTACTCGGGCAGGCCAGCCATGTAGGTTATAAGTCTGGTCTAGACAACCAGAAATGAGGTTTTGCTGATACCCTCCAAAGTCTGATGCTTCACTGAGGCATGTCTTTTCTTTAAACTGTTAAACAGGGGCAATTCTCATCTGATGGGATGAAAAGCCTCCACTTAATGACTTTACCTTAAGGAATAACAATAATCATCCTGCTCAGAGTTGGAATGATATGTGAAGAGTATACAAGCAGATTCATTAGACAAAATAAAACAGGAAACATAGCCAATGTTGTCTCATGCATTTCTTACAACTCACTTCTGAAAGCTTAATTTATGCATAGATGAAAAGACATAGATGTTCATTCACTGAAATTGTTTAGACTTTCACTCTTCTTTGGCAGCTTGAATGGACTGGAACTATTTCAATAAATAGCACTTGTTTGGCAATCTTCCTGAACAGATACAGGTATTAATTTTCTTCAAAGTCTTCAAGAAATATTTGATAATGAAATGCTACCCTGAAAACTTCTCTAGATGCAGCAAATTGTGATCCCGCTCTGTTTAGTTAAACTCAATGGCTAAACTGACTATGCTTCATAACATTTCAAAAAGGAAGTTTGGATCTTAGCCTCCATTCCTGCCCAGATAGGGTACTTCTCAAAGAAGGCATACTTTATGCCAATACCTCCCTGTCACTCCAGCTTCCACTTCAATGCCTAACGAAGTTTCTGGGGACCCATAAGCCCATGAGGCCTAGTATCAGGGGTCATAGAAAACTACAGGGGGGCAGTGAAATCAAGCAGTTACTTTTGCTCCACAGTATTACCCAAATAAGAGGTCTCCTTAATTGGTTGGGGAATTAGCATTAAAGCAAGGGGGGGGGTAACTAGGAATCTCCACCAATGTTTACGGGGATTGTTTCCTTAGAGAACTTTCAAATACACAGGCAGGTGTTCAACTGGAAAGACTTCTTTATTAACAGAGGAATAAAAGGCAAGCATACAGAAAACCCCCACAGCATACATACAGAGTAAGATAAAAAAACAGTGACGAAAATGAGAGTAATTTGGGATAGGGTGATAATTACCAGTCCTGAAGAAGGAGGGATCTATGGAAGCAAAAGCAAAATGACCTGCATTTCACAGGGAGAAGAGAAGGCTCAAGTGAACTTGAGTGAAGGTATATGGATCCAGAACAAATGCACACAGAGCACATGGCTGGGAAGCCCAATTATTGGGCAAAATATACCCTGGGGCAAAACTGATCTCTTGCGCCCCCCCCCCCCCCACCAAACAATAGTTTAATGGCTTTTCTGAAGGTAGGACAATAACTAGGGAAAAGTTTGACATGACTATCTGGTATGGACTATAGGTGAAAATATTGCTTGATGATTTGGTAAGTACCAGATGGAAAGGCTATCAGATGTGCTGAATAGCTTTGATTAGGTAAGTGGGAGAGGGGATGTAGAGGAAGGCATTGGTGGGATTAGGCAGGGAGTTTTCTCAGGAAGCCTCATTATTGCTGCTTTTTTCTGGGGTGTGGGGGCCATCAGTCAGTCATCCCCCTATGACTCCTAACTATGACTTTCAAGTCTCCAGGCCAGCTGGCATCTGCTCTGCATGGGGCCAGGCAGTGTATAGGACTTATGGCAAGGGGTTTATGATATTTCATATCTATAAACTGTCCTTGCAGTGTTGGGAGGGTGTCTGACTACTAACAACCAGATCCAGATCTGAATCTTTAATGGAACATTTGAAAATTTGCAATGTAATCTTAAGCATAGTGGCACCCTTCCAAGCTTATCAAAGACAATGGGTTTAAATGGGTGTAAATCTGTTTAGGATAGAACCATGAGATGAACAGGTAGGCTCAAGCCACACTTATAGAGAAGGCCTAGATAACTAATCTACTAATGATGAAATGCAAGTGTAAGGAAGAAAATGGTTGTGGCAAAAATTGTTTTTGTTTGTTTGTTTCAGGGCAGAGAAAGGAAAAGGAACCAATTGTTGCAAGCATGCAGGGAGAATAATGACAACTCATGTGCCTTCTTACAATGATATATACTGCTATTAGAAAAGTGTTTTTGGTTTTTTATTTTAATATAATTTATCTTCCTGTATAGGATCCCCAAGACAGTGAGCAGGAAAACATTAAAACTTTTGAACATTAAAACAACATTTGAAATAATCTATAAAATAATTCAATAAAACATATAAACACATAAATATACAACACTAAATCCAGGAAGGAGGCCAATAACAGTTATTGGGGCTATGCCACATGAAACAAAAGGTCTTCACTTGTTGGCAGAAGACAACAACAGAGTGAAACAGACAAATCTCCCTGGGGCATTCTAAAGTTTTGATGCCATGACCGAGCAGGTCCTTTCTCAGGTTGCCACCTGTCTAGCCTCAAATGGTGAAGGCACCTGAAGCAGGGCCTACAAAGATGACCAGAGATGACAGGTGGGTTCATATGAGAGAAAGAGGTCCTTCAAGAATGCTCGCTCCAATCCATATAATGCTTTAAAGATCAATACCAGCCCCTTGAGTTCAGCCCAGAAGCAAATTGGAAGCCAGAGTTGATGAAACAAGACTGGAATGATGTGGTCTCTATGCCCCGTTCCAGGGTCATAGGCCTGCAGTATTCTGTACCAAATGTAGTTTTCAGACAATCTTCAAGGGCAGCCCCATTGAGAGAGCACTGCAGTAATCTAATCTGGATGTTATGAGGGCATGAACCACAGTGGCAAAATCTTTCCTGATGGGGAATGACCACAGCTAGCTCATCAACTGAAGCTTGTGAAAGGCACTCCAGGCCACTGGTGCCATCTGTTTATCCAACAGGAGGCCTGGGTCCAGAAGCACCTCCAAACTACGAATCTGCTCCTTTGGGGGAAGCACCACCCCATCCAGAACAGAAGATACCAATTTTGGGGGTCAGATCTTTTCTCCATCAGTAGCACGTCCATTTTGTCGAGATTAAGTTTCAGTTTGTTAGATCTCTTCCATTACAAAACTGCTTCCAGGCACCTGTTCATGATTTCCACAGTCCAGATCTATGGACAATCTCTCCCAGCAGCTTTATGTAGAAGCTGAAAAGCATGGGAGGCAAGACGGAATCTTGCTGGACTCTGAAGGCCAGAGGCAAAGGGGTGGAACACAGGAGTCCTCAGCACCGTACTCTGGATCCTACTTTTGAGGTAGGAGCGAAACCACCACAGAACAGTGCCTCTCAGTCCCAACCCCGACAGATATTTCAGAAGGATGGTATCAAAAGCCACTGAGACATCCAGGATAATTAACAGGCTCTCACTTTCCCTGTCCTTCTCTCGGCACTGGTTATCCACCAGGGCAACCAAGGCCGTTTCAGTCCCATGGTCAGACCAGAAACCAGATTGGAATAGATTCAAATATTCCACTTCATTCAGGAATCCTTGAAGTTGCCCAACCAAGTCTTGTTCAATCACCTTGCTCAAGAATGGTACATTTGAAATGGGATGACAGTTATTCCACTCTCC
This sequence comes from Eublepharis macularius, assembly GCF_028583425.1. Taxonomy (NCBI): domain Eukaryota; kingdom Metazoa; phylum Chordata; class Lepidosauria; order Squamata; family Eublepharidae; genus Eublepharis; species Eublepharis macularius. Next base: position 22,557,722 of record NC_072796.1, read on the forward strand.
TGGATCCAGAGTAGGTTTCTTTAGGAATGGACGTAGAGCAGGGATGACTGCCCTTCTCTCAGGGAGGCATCTACTGTCTCCTAGATCCAGTCTTGCAGCTTCCCCTGCAGATTTAAGCAGCCCATAAGAGGGGCAAGCGTGATACAAGCATGTAGAAGTTCTCTAACTTCCAAGAAACCTGTTCACATCTTCAGACTGGACAAGCTGAAAGGTATCCCAGAAAACTGGACAAATAAGTACCCCAGAACCATCCAATCCAGTCACTGCTAATGTAGAGTCCAAACTGGAAAAGATGTGAGATTTATCTACAAAATTATTAGCAAAATGATCGTGGCAGGATGCAGAGTAGTTAGGGTTACCAGCTCTGGGTTCAGAAATTCCTGGAGATTTGGGGGTTGGAACCTGGGGAGGGTTGAGTTTAGGGTTGCCAGATCCCCTTACCCTCCTGGTGGGAGAGGGAGACAAGACCCCAACCATCAGGAAGAATTCTGAAGGTCTACACCCTGCAGATGCAATGGTGGCAGAGAAATATTGCTCGAGTGGTTACCCCTCACACTGCCAAAAATTGTTGTTCAAGACTATCAAGAGTTTTACAGAAAAATTGCCCCAGTCCTTATCTGGCCCCATTGTGAAGATTTTTTCACTCACATGCTGGAAGCCAGGTTCAGAATTAGATATAAAACACATTAATTGACCATGATGGAACAGATGTTTATTAGTTTGATTCTAACTTAGGTGAACTGGGTTTGTCCATCACAACTTCCATATAAAACAAACCCAGATGGAAAATGGCTTTTCTAAATCGCCAACAGGAGCAGGTAACTTAAGTACTGCAATATATCACTTCTTACTAGGTAATACTGCACAACAATTAGACAAAGTGGAAAGCCAGAGGCAGCAATAAGACTCTCCTACATGCTCCACTAACTCCTCATAAAATGAACACTTTGCAGTGCACAGAAAAAAAGCTTTCTAAATTGTGCAAGGTTTCTTTAATCTGGGATATGCACTCCACATGTCCTGGAAATAAAGCAGATGTGATACAGAAATGGTATTAGAAGCATGTGGTTTGTTGTGTTACATATGGAAATATTCCCTGTATTTACCAGGTTTTACTTCCAGTTATGTGTACAGTAGAGTATAATTCCTAATGCAATTTGTAAAAATACTGAGATCACTTAAGGCTCTCCATCGGTAATCAGTCACAGCTACGTCTAATTAATTGCAAGACAACTAAGAGCATGCAAAGCAATTCAGTCTTTCTCATTATAATATAACCTACTAGAATAGTAGCATCCAAGAATAGTAACTCTTGCAGAAGCGGTAGCCTCAGAAAGGTAAAAACTGTAGCACAAAGAGAAGATAATGGTCTTATGTTTTATTTATTAAATTATTATAATCCACTCTGTTAGTTGGATGGATCTCAACATGTGAAAACACTATCTAGGATTAAACAACCCCTAGCATTAATAAATAATCTACTATGATGAAAGCAGCAGCAATAAAATAGAATAAAATCATGACAGCTATGGCAGCAAATAAACTATACAAACTGTATCTCATAAAGAGCAGTTGAAATTGTAAGCCATATTTAAGCAGTGACAATATAAAATAGTATTAGGCAACAATATAAAATAACTAAATGCCAGAATGGTCGGAGTAATGTGAAAAAGGCTGGTTAAAACAAAACTCAACAAAAAGCCTGGGAATATGAATCAGTCTTAAGCGGATGCTGAAAATTAAATAAGTTTGTGCCACTGTGTCAGGCAAACAGGGTATCCCATGAATCAATTACTACAATACTGGTGCCATCGGGGTGTACATCCAGGTGGAAGTCTGTGGCCCTGGTCACCTTGGCTTAGCAGGGAGAGACCAGATATAGACTGTGGGTAGAAATGGGTGAGCATCCCTCCGCCTCCTAATCTCTCTCTCTTTATTCCTCCATTTCCTTCCTTCAATGGATTCTGGGTGCATAGTGCAGAGGAACAGAATGATGCCACTGGAAGAAATCCTTCATGTGTCACACCTTACTCCAAGAGTTGGTGTTGGTTAGCAATATATTGCAGAATCCTCACTTTTATTGGTTGAACCCGATTTTTGTCTATCCAGTGAAAAAATTATAAGAAACATTAGTAATTTTTGACTCTGGATATAATGGTCTTACAAAGGGGCTGATCTTTAATGTAATGTAATAAATACTCTAACGGTTCTTTGGCAGAGTATTTTTCTGGTTTGACTTCCCCTCACCTTCGGGGAGCATTTATGTTAGCGTACTTTAATTTTCTTCCTTTGCGGTACTCCATGGAAGGTTTAAGAAAATTCCTTACTCCACAAGGTATTGTGCCTGTGGCTTGAGGGATATAGAAAGTACTGAACATGTTCTCCTGTACTGCTTATTGTATTGTGATATCCATGCCATTTATCTAGAACTTTTGTTTCAAAATCATGAAGGTCAATCGGACTACAGTAAGACACACGTTTTACATTACGAATCGAATCGAATTGAATACCTTTATTGGCATAACAGGACATACATATGTACAGTCAGCAAGGAGACAAAAAAAAAATACCTTGCCCATCACTTAAATCATTCTTCTCCTTTTCGATGCACAACGGAGAAATGTAGCCACAGACTCAATGATCTGTGGCTAAATTTCTCTGTTCTGCATCGAAAAGGAGAAGAATGATTTAAGTGATGGGGCAAAGGATTTTTTTTGTTTCCTTGCTGACTGTGCATATGTATGTCCTGTTATGCCAATAAAGGTATTCAATTCAATTCGATTCGTAATGTAATAAATAATCTACCACGATGAAAGCAGCAGCAATAAAACAGAATAAAATCATGAAAGCAATGGCAACAAATAAATTAATGTAAAATACAATGTATACATTTAATGCAAAGCTGCAGCCTGCTTTTATGGGCCCCTGCTGAGCCTTGAACCACAGCCTGGACTTCCATCCCATCCTATCCCTGACACCATAAGCCAGTATTAGCAGAGGGGGAAAGGGGGTTTTCCGGGAGATGCCTGGACTTGATTTTGGGCAAATCTTCAGGGAAAGAGAATTCTAGAGTTGAGAGGAGCACCAAAATTCCTGGATTGGCTCAAGTTTAAGGGTACTCATGTACAGATGGGCTCTGACCTGGATGGCCCAAGCTAGCCTGATTTAATCAGATCTCGAAAGCTAAGCTGGGGCAACCTGGTCAGTAATTGGATGGGAGACCACCAAGGAAGCCCAGGTTCGCTATGCAGAGTCAGGCAATGGCAAACTACCTCTGTTTGTCTCTTACCTTGAAAATCCTATCTGGTCACCATAAGTTTACTGTAACTTGACAGCACTTTACATGCACAGATGGTGTCATGTTTTAAAAACAAGCTGGGTCATGGCCATTTACAGCTTTATAGGTCATCACCAGCACCTGAGCCCAGAAGACAACAGGGAGCCAATGCAGACAGGAAACAATGGTGCTGTGTGCTCCCAATTATCCACCCCACCAGGAAGGCAGCCTGTAATGTTTTTCACTAGTTGGAACTTCCAGATCATTACCAAGGGCAGCCTGATGTAAAATGCATCACAGCAGTTTAGCCTCGATGTAACAAAGGCATGAATAACTGCATCTAAGAGAAAAGACTACAGCTCTCAGTGAAGTTGGTAGAGAGCACTCTGAGTCACACTTCAATATTACTTCCCAAGTCTTAAAAACAAACAGTGGCCCCTTGGGGATTGTTACAGCCCGGCTGACATGACTCTTCCTCTAAACCCTGCCTATGGGGAACCAACCAATCAAACATCATACACCAATGCAAAAAAAAAAAACCCAAAAGACTCGTAAGCATACAATCCCATGGGTATCTCTTACTTTTATTGTAGGAATGCCCTTACAAACCAACCAGGACTCACACAACAGATTATGAGAAATCTTTATTAAAAGTTTTTTTTGGATTAGCATTAGCCTTCAGTAGATTTCTCTCAGTAACCCAACTGGCTTGTAGCCAGCATTGCCATGAGGTACAGAACACGGTGTGATACTGATCAGATACAAGCTCGTGGAACTTGCATTTCATAGTTAGTGAGTACCATTAGGATAGCTAGAATATTATATCAAATGAGCTACTGCTTTAGTCATCCTTTTCATAAGCATTTAACCTTGAACACATCAATGCTGCATATAAATGAGACCATGGGTTTCTTGGCTTAAGAAAGTCTCAGGCCGAATTCTTTCCCAGAATTATTGTCTGACGTTGTTTTGACTGGAACATCAGGCACACATAAACCACAGGTGGTTTCACTGAGTTCTGGGTCTCCACAACAAATGTAGTGCTGCCTTACATTGAGTCAGACCAATGACCATTCTAGCTCACTATCGACCTTTCTTACTAACACAACTTTCCAAAGGATTGAATCCATATTAAATTGGCAATGCCCACCCCCCTCCCACTGAAGAGACCCCCTCATGTCATTCTCCAGGAGTAGCATTCCATGAAGTTCAGTGCAGTAGGGGTGGGGGGCAGGAAAGATCGGTTCTGCCACTGGGAAATTTTGTCTGGATGCAAATCAAAGTCTTGATCAAAGGACTTCCCAGATCCTTTAACTGGCAAAGGCAACAATAGGGATGGAATCTGGAACTAAAGCATGCAGGTATTGTAACCAAGTAAGCGGAATGCTTCATGACATAATGCCATGCTCACTTGACTGGTCCTTGGCCATTTCCATATGGTGGGTTGCATCTTACCACTCTGCTTAGCTAAGGGCAAAAATGTTCTTCAGTGCAACGAATTTTCAGCTACAGGAAGTCTTTTCTGCTGCCTGGAAAAGGCTTCATGCTTAGGCGAGCACATTGGGAGGATGGTACAATTTACATAAAAGTCAAGCTTCACCAAGAGATTTCGCCAACCAATTTATTAAAAATGAATGAAAAATGTAGTTTTAAAAGAAGAAGGATAAAAGACAGTAACATAGCATTTGGCTTTACCAAAGCACCCTTCCACTTTGGAAACATGTCCTCGTGAAAACTACTGGCAAGGCTTTGTCATGCAGGTACATATTCCTTTAAGTAAGAGACAGAAGACAATTGTTGGCTAGCAGCTACAACAGCAGGATTCGAGTCCAATAGCACCTTAAAGTTCAACAAGATTTTCAAGGTTTAAGCTTTTGAGAGTCAAAAGCTCCCTTCATCAGATACAACAGAGCTTGGACTGTCAAAATCTTATACCTTGAAAATCTTATTGGTTTTTAAGGGGCTACTGGACTCAAATCTTGCTGTTCTATAGCGTATCAACACAGCTACCCTGAAACATGCTAACAACAGACATTTTCATGTATGAAAAGCAGCTGGAATAATACAACTAGCATGCATAATGCGGCCATCCACGGCAGCCACGAGTGGCTTTGGCCGTGGGGCCGTAGTTTGCCTCCTCGGATGGAAGAAGGCAGACTTTTCCTGGCCATCCGGGTCTTCAGGGGGCGGGGCAGAGTTTGAGCCATTAGGCATCTCTGCCCCTTCCCTGTTCAGTGGCTCCGAGTGATCGGCCCACCCTCCTCTCCCTGTTTCAGTTCAGGATTAGCCGGTTGCTTATTAGAGCCAGGTAGGAATTTTTGCCTGCCCCCCCGATTGGCTGTAGTGGGGGGGGGGGTTTGCCTACCTTGTACTGAAGCAGAGGTTTGAGGTGTTTGTAGGTGTGGTGCCTTGTGGCCCCTCCCCTGGCAGGAGAAAGTTGGGAAATAGGGAGCGGGCTGGTGAGCCCCCCTTTGGCAATTCCCCATCGGTGGGGAATGGGGTCTCTCAGGAGGGATGGTATGCTTCATGGCTACCACCACCTGTGCAGACCGCCTCCAGGGAACCCCAGGTGCAAGTCCTTCCCTCATGCTGTACGGCTGAGGCTTTAGGAGCTTGAGGGGGAACCCTTTGCCTGGCCGGCCGGGCCGAGGCCATTCTATGAATGGATTACACCCGGGGCAGTGGGGCTCGCCCATACAGGTCAAGGCGGTGGTCAGAGGTGACCCCGTGGCTTGACCTGTACCACATAGTTTTGCCCTTGCCGCAGTTTAATGTTGATGCTATGTTTAATAAAGCAGCCATTTATACCAATAACCTGTGTCTGTCTCATTCTTCCAACTGAGGTGGCAATGAGTATCTTTAGTAAAATGGTAGATTTAAAAAAATGGTATTAAGTTTGTCCTAACAGTGGCTTATCAGCATAGTATAAGGTTTAAAGTGTTGGACTAGGATACAGGAAACCCAGGTTCAAATCCTGCACTTTGCCATGGAACCTTGCTGGGTGACCTTGGGCCAGTCACACATTCTTAGCTTCACCTACCTCACAGGGTTCTTGTGAGGATAAAATTAAGGAGGGGAGAACAATTTAAGCTGCTTTCAGGAGAAAGGTGAGGAAATAAATGAAAAAAAAGTGAATGGAAGCAGGTATTAAATGGTCTATTAAAATTCTATGGATTAGTGTATTATGTAAAATTCAAAAAAGCTAGTCTAAAAGGAGGAAAAGTGGGAAAAGAGGAAAAAAGGAAAGGAAAAATATAAATTAAATGTTAACAGCTTTAGATATCAAAATACACTGAAAGTAATCCGAATAAACTATATGGATACTTGTATTATCCTACATACCCACCAGTGTAGGACAAATAATTTTGGAGGGGAATTCCTAAATTGTAAAAATATTATGCTGGATCAAGCCAGCTTTTTTACATCATCTCCCCTAATCCCCCCTTTCCTACTGTAGCCCCAATCCCGCATAACTTTTCTTTATGAAGGTCCCATGCTCCCTACCACAGCCTTTCTGATAGTCAAAGAGGGGCCTTCCTTTATTCTGCACCAATGCACAAGCTGGTTCCATCCAATCTATTAATTCCTTCAACACCGTAGACGAAATTAAAATTACCTCCTGTACACCTGTACACAGAAGACCTTGTACACATTCCAGCCCCCAATTCTAGCCACAGCAAAAACTAGTACAGAATGGGGAGCATTAAGGTTGTCAGTCCCCCACTGGGAGCAGGAGATCCCCCGCTCCCACCTTCCACTCCCCGCCCCTACTTACATGGCTGGCAGGGGGAAAGGTGGGGAAATGCACCTCCCAGGGTGCACTTCCAGGTGGCACGGCACACTCCCATGTGCTGCAGTAGATCGATTTCAGCCCAAATCAGGCCACTGCAGAGTGCAGGAGCACTCCAGGGCCTGTTGCACCACCCACAACAATGCTCCTATAGTCCACAGCGGCCCAATTTGGGCTGAATCAGGCAGCTGTGGAGTGCAGGAGCACTCTTAAAGGCCCATTGCACAGCCCTGGCATGCGCAAGGACAACACTCAGGTAAGTGTCAGATCTCCAACTTCCCACCCAGAGGGTAAGGAGGCTTGGCAACCCTAGAGGGCATAGGCAGTATTTCTCTTAAAGGCATTGAATGGGATGATAAGTATCAGTTTAGCAACACCTTTTCTATTAACTACCACAGATATTTTGCCTGAAGCAAAATGTGAAGTCAATTTAGCAGACCCTCCTTAAGTGAAACATCTGAAATTTTCAAGGAAAGCCAAAAGAATTTAATTAAGACCACGAACATTTTTCATGAGAGTTCCATGTTGCCTAAAGTCATATTTGTAGAGAAATTGATGCTTTCTCCTGAGGTGAAATATCGAAGGAATTTTGAAGGAAGCAAAAAGAGTTTCAATTGCGATAAAATTAACAAAGATTGTAGATAACCAGGGATATTTATTTTATTTATATGTTGTTGATTTTAGTTACTTCATTTATAACCCTCTTCTATATCCTTTATGTAAATCCTCTGATAAATCATTTGTAGCTCTGGAATTGGATGTTATCAATATACAGATGACCCCCTCCCCCTGCCCACCTCTCACTATTAAAATCTTCTGGTGCTGCCGCAGAGGCCTTCTGCTGCTGCCTGATAGCTCTGGTGAAATGGCTAAAAGGAAACAAATTGAATTGAACTCAGACAAGATAGAAGTGATGCTGGTTGGAAAGGCAGAGATCTTGAAGGACATTTGGCTTCTCACCTTCAATGGCGTTCAGTTGACCATGGTTGACTTAGTTAAGAAAGACAGAAGTAATTGCGGTCAGAATGAAATGCTGTATGGAATAAGCTGACTGGGCTCTTTGTAAATTGTATCTGAATGGATTAATGTTTGTTGCACGATTTATTGCTCTTGAAAAAGGACTGTGGTGTGAAACAGACGAGGCCTACAGTCTGTAGAGCATAGGTGTGGCTGTTAATTGGAGGCTTTTGAATGCCCGCGGCAAGTGGAGTTCTTCACAAACAGCTTGCACAGACGAATAACACATCTTTATTGACTGAAAAGAACTTGTGTTTTGCACTTGATTCCTGCGGCTGTTATCTGACTATACCTACTGTATAACTGCATGGATTTAATTAGGACTCTGAGTGATTTCTAGTAGAGATGGGCACGATCCAAAAAAAAATTAACGATCCAGCTGATTGTGGATCAGTGCCGGCGACGATCCCGAATTAACGATCCAAACCGAGCATCTCCTGTTCCCAATCCGTGGATCGTGGAGGCCAAAGCGGGCCACAGTGCTATTCCCAGCTATGTGGGAAGGTGGGTGGCGGCGGCGGCCACCAGGCCTGGTGGGCACGGGGAGGCGACGATGAGCCGCCTCCCCTCAGGTCCCATTCAGCAACACAGGAGGTCTGTGTTTGGCCATCAGAGCTGCCTATCAGGGTTTGCAGGGATGAGATTGGAGTGCCAGTGGCTACAGAACACCCCCCTCCCCCTCCCTCCCCTGGCTGTCTTCTCCCAACTTGTGACTGCTTTGCTGCTCCGTGGTTGGAAGGAAGCCCTGCTGATCAAGGAAAGCTGGGCTTCCATTTGGGTTTCCAGGGCGACAGGAGGAGGCCAAACCGAGCTCAGGCATTTCCCCTGGCTCCATTGCCAGGGGAATAGATTGCTGGCGCCTGAGTGTCTGGATCCCCGATCCGAGCCCGAACACAATGATCCAGGACTCTCTCAATCGCTGGATCGTTGGCCGTGGACAATCATGATCCACCGGGTCACGACTGCGCGATTGCCATTATCGTGGGGGTTTTTTTCCCCGATCGTGATGTGGATCGTGCCCATCTTTAATTTCTAGCAGTGACCAGTGTTATTCCTGAGCATTCATTACATGTATTGCTTATGTATTGTTCATTGATATTAATTGTGATTGTTCATTGATATTGATTGTGATTGATTATTTGGCTTTTCACAAACTTTGCAAATTGAATAATTCAGGAGGGCTCTTTACTCCAGGAGTAGGGCTATGGAGTAAGAAATGGCTCAAAGAGATGCCTTGTTAAGACTGTAGACTATACTACTGGGTACTGCCTGTGAATGCAGACGTACTCCTGGTGGGAAATTTCCACGTCACTTAATATGTCAAGTCAAATTACTTTTGCTTTGTTTCAGCAATGTTTCATCTCTTTATTCAGCAGTATGCTTATTTTTGAATTTCTGCAGTCCATAGCTTCTTCTATTAAATGTCTCAGTAGTTGATTGCATTTATTTATTTCTCAGTGAGAAAGACAGACTATAAATAAAATAAGTAAAATAAAACAATCATCACAAGAACCCTATGAGGTAGATTAGGTTGAGTGTGTGTGACTGGCCCGAAGTCACCTAGCAAGCCTCCATGGAATTCAAACCTGGGTCTCCCAGATCCTAGCCCAGCTCTTTAACCACTGCACCACACTGGCACCATGTGCATCCTTACTTGAGCTAAAAGAATACCCCGTTGCTTATGGAATAACTTGGCGACCGATTATTGTGGATCATGTTTGACAGCAAACATTTCATATTCCCACAAAATGAGACTGTTTTGGAGCGTTTTTATATATATATATATATATATATATATATATATATAAACCGTGTAACTTTTCAAGCTAACCATTAACTGGATTGGGAAGACCACACATCAGAAGCCAGATTTATACATAAACGTACATGTACGCATACAATTAAATTAACAGATGCATCTTCTAGTTCGTTTCCAGCATAAAAGGAATATATTTCATAATAAAAAGGATTAGACTCCTGCAGCACATACACATTTAGGATTTAGATTCGTTTTGCTAAAAGGATTTTCTCTAATCCTACCTGGGAGATTGTTTACCTAGCAAATTCACATATTTAAAAACAGCAACATATTTTCAAAGAAAGAACTTCTCCCATTTCCTTCTATATTCTCAGTAATAAACAAACACAATTTTCAACAACAACCAACAACTACCACTGCACAAAGACCATAACTTTGGGTCCAATCTAAATAGAGGAAGCAATATAATTTCCCCGTGTGAAGAGATAAAGTTGCAGGCTAACACGCGGAACATTTTAAACATTTGAATTAAGTAACTCTACCAGTCCGACCTTTGCAATGCTAATGTGATTTCATGGATTATTTACTACATTCAGCTGACATCTTGTCTGAAGAGTCTAAACTATCAGTGTCGGTATTTGGATATGATGAATTTAGTCTACTGTTTACTTGCCAGGGGCAAGAGGTACCCCCCACTCCAAAGGTACTCCTTGCACATAGCTGTACTTTCATATAAACAAATAGCTCCTGTTTACTCCAGCTGTTTGCTGTCCACGTCAGCAGCGCTCCAGAGAACATGAGAGAAATGTGCAAGCAACCAGCCTTACAATTCTGTCTGTGTCTCTGGAATGAGGTTTCTCAGTAGAGTTATTAGTAAGAAATAGGTATTGATGGCATAATACATGATTTAGAAAATGTCATGAAGCTGCACGCAGTTAGGTGTGCATCGTCCCCCTCTTCCGTAGCTGACTACTATTTAGACATACGATGCTGTACCATGCTGAGAAAAGAATTCCCTGGTCTGTGTCTAGAAGCTCAGAGGATTGTCAGACTTGCCTGCGCGGAGTCTAGAAGCTCTCCAAAGGCTCAGGCAAAGTTCTTACTGCCTACTATCCTTTTAACTGGCGAGGGGAAATATTGAATGTTTTCTCTATTTGACCTTTATCGTTATTATTTGTCAGGGGAGAGACAAAGGTCCTTTCATTTAGGCAACTCTTTTCACTGACAAAGAGAAGATGGATTTTTTTTTTAAAAAATGGCTCCAACCTTATGTTCTTGAATCCTACCTTCTTAGGAATGTGTATTAGACTGGCAAGCTGACAGTTATAGCCCAATATCAAAGAAGAAAAATCGAAGGTGAAAAGGAATAAATTGCTATTAAGAATTTTTAAATTTTTAAATGTGTTTTTGAATTTCAAAGTGCAAAGTGCTAAAGTGTCAACATGCAATTTCTAATAATTAATACACATAAATATCAATAGATCATCCCATAAATATCCAATAAATATCCAAATATACAATTATGTACAAATACAATCAGGAGTCCAACCTAGACACTTTAGCACTTTGCACTTTGAAATTCAAACATACATTTCAAAATTTAAAAATTCTTAATAGCAATTTATTCCTTTTGACCTTTGAGGTTTCTTCTTTGATATTGGCTGTTTCTGACTCGGAGGAGCCCTCTTGTCTACTGACAGTTATAGTTCAACAATCACAGAAAATCAACAACCATAAATGCCTTCACGTCAAAGTTTCTTGCATTTAAAAATTAATCAGGCCAGGCTTACACCACCCCCACCATATATTCTTTTAATAGCACTGTACCTTATAGCGTTGTTAGCACTGTCTGGATCTTGTGCTGTCACTGTGCCCACAATAGTCCCAATCTTGGCATTCTCATAAACATCCATGACATAGGAAGGCAAAGTGAATATCGGAGGCTCATCCACATCCCCAACAATAATCTTCAACATAGTTACATCTTTAAAAGGTCCTAAGTGTGAGAAGCGGAAATCGAGGTGGGTATTTGCTCCTTCTATATTAAGAGTATAGGATTTCTTTTTTTCATAGTTGAGTGGCTGTGGGAAGAAAAGAAATTTGGCATTACCACTGTGAGTTTGGACCTAGTGATCTACAAGGAGCATTGATGCTCTACCTTATTTGTAACATGAAATGGACTTGGTACTCTCAGGGTTGTTTATGTAAGACAGACTGCTGAGCTGGGGCCCAGGCCCCAGACTTCCATCCCAAAGTCCAGCCTTAGTGCATTACAGTCCTAACCCATCCTATCTCTGGACACTGAAAGTCACTTTGAGTAAAGGGGGAAAGAGATCTGCCAGGAGACCCCTAGACTTGGGTTTTAGCAAAATTCCTGGGAAAGGGAAATCTAGAGTTGAAAGAAGTATCACGAATGCCTCTCTGCTACCCTTGCAGTCCTGCCTTGGTTCACTGATGTTCTTTAAAGCCATTCCTCCTAAATTTTAAAAGCCATGATGGTATGCAAGAGCTGAGTCATTTTTTCTGACAAGTTGGGTCAAGGCCATTTATGGCTTTATAGGTCATCACCCGCAGCTTGAACTGAGCACAAAAGACAACAGGGAGCCAAAGTAGACAGGAAACAATGGCGCTGTGTGCTCCCAATTATCCACCCCACTAGGAAGGCAGCCTGTAATGTTTTTCACTAGTTGGAACTTCCAGATCATTACCAAGGGCAGCCTTATGTAAAATGCATCACAGCAGTTTAGCCTCCACGTTACAAAGGCATGAATAACTGTCTGCATCTTAGAGAAAAAACTGCAGCTTTTTTCCCAGTGGAGCTGGCAGAGAGCACTTTGGGTCACACTTCAATATTACTTCCCAAGTCTTAAAAACAAACAGTGGCCCCTTGGGGATTGTTACAGCATGGTTGACATGACTCTCTCTCTAAACTCTGTCCTGTTAAAAGACAGCAACAACAATGGCAATTCTCCCTGGACTCACAACTAGACATGGGCACAAACGGAAAAAAAACCCCAAACAAGCTGTTCGTTGTTCGTTGCCATCCACGAACAACGGATAAAGAACAGAACATGACCCTGTTCACAAACATGTTCATTGTTCATGGCCCTTTAAAGATCCCTTTAAACTATCAGCTGGCTGGTGGCAGGGGGGATTTCCCCCCTGCTGCCAGCCAGCTGATAGTTTAAAGGGATCTTTCCTGCCATGTGCAAGGGGCAGGGCCCTTTAAACACCCCACAAACTGACCTTCCCAATGTCCAATACCCACCAAATTCGCAGGGGACATAGTCCTCACTGTCCTCTGAAGACCCCCCAAGTTTCAGAGAGATTGCACCCAGGGAAAGGCATGATCCATGTGTCCCCCCCTTTGCTGTCATTTTCTCTTCACCGTGGCAAAAACAGGACTGCCTGTTGGAAGGCAGCTACTTTGAGGGGTTACAGACTGACCTTCCCAATGTCCAATACCCACCAAATTTGCAGGGGACATAGTTGTCACTGTCCTCCAGAGACCTCCCAAGTTTCAGAGAGATTGCACCCAGGGAAAGGCATGATCTATGTGTCCCCCCCTTTGCTGTCATTTTCTCTTAACAGTGGCAAAAACGGGACTCTCTGCTGGAAGTACTTTGAAGGGTTAAAGCCAGAAGGAAAGCCAGAAGGAGTTCAGACAGAGTTCAGTCCCTGCTTCTGGTTGCCAAGGGAATTGATTGCAGGTGCCAGACTGTCTGGCTTGATGAACAGCTGACGAAGGCAATGAACAAGGCTTGCAAGGACCACTTGTTCGTTTAGAATGGGGCCTCATGAACGGCTTGTTCGCGAACAGACAAATTGGCTGTTCATGGTTTTTTTTCATTCCTAATGCTGTTTGTGCCCATGTCTACTCACATCCCAGCAGGTTTGGTATCCCACTTGAAAGTCCCACACCATAAATGGCCACCAATCTAAGGAGTCAATATGATATATGTCCCCTATAGGGCTGCCATTCCCCTGCCTGGGGTGATGGATTCCCTGCTCCCCCCTCTTCCTCACACCCACTTACTTGGCTGGTGGAGGGTGCAATTTCCAAGGCACCTCCCCAGCTGGCATGACATGCCCCCAGGCACTGTGTCCACAGCAGCCCAATTCTTGTCAAAATGTGCCCTGCAGTGGGCCCATTTTGGGCCAAATCATGCCCCGCAGTGAGCCAATCCAGGCCCTTGGTGAGCATGGGAGTGCTTCTGGGCTGCCCTTTGACCATGCAATGATGTCACTTCCCAGAAGTGACATCATTTCACAAGCTGGGAGCACGCACATGTGACACAAGGACCCGGGGGAACAGTGAAGTAGGTGCCAGGCTCCCAATCTCTGCCGAGGGAGTCAAGGGACCTGGCAACCTAGTCCCCCACCCCACTTTATTCTCATAGCAACACTCTAAGTTAGGTTAGGCCAAGAGGTAGTGACAGACCCAAAGTCACTCATGGCATGGCCAGCTCATGACACCATGCTACCTTAATTTAAGTCCTGCCTCCTTTTCTCTTAAACTGTATAGTGCATAATAGGCTATGACTCCAAGAATCAATGAACTGTGTGGATTTATTGTAAGAGACATGAAATTTCATCATGTTATCTGGCAGAGTCCACATATGTTTTGAAATGACATAACCAAGTAAATATTTTCAGATGTAGAAGCAAAAGTGTGTATATAGGAATATTAGAGGTTACTGGTTATAGTCGTTTGCAGGTAAATGATCAGTTATGAATAAAATTGTGAAGAAAATTGCAAACATGTAAATTCATATATTCTAATTCTTACAGCACAAACCTTTGTGCCTTTCTGTCATGGACTGAGCCATTGTTAATGTCTTACAAAACCCTGAAGAACCTGAACAGATGGATCTAAAAGTCCATCCTGTGCACTTTCATGATTTTAAGGATCAACAGGGAAGGCTCTCTAAGCTTACTTTTTATGCAGCTAACTAGTTTGAAAGGGCTATAGCATTGTTCTTGGTGGGTGCCCCTCAATTGTAGAGTTGCATTCCTTGATAGACTCACCTGCCAAGTCCAAGCACAGGGATTTCCTAGCAATTTGGTTGCTTGGTGGGATATAGAAGATTTAATCAGTTAGGGCAAGGGGAGTTAACTGTTACCATTATTGAATCCTCCAATGGACTGCAATAGATGAATCAACTTATTTTGAGGGGGGAAAGGACATTTTAAAAAGCTCACACTATCTGAAAAAGAGTAAAGACTAGAGATGGGCATGAGCTGAAATACGAACCAAAATTAAGCACGAACCAGGCCAGTTTGTGGTTCGCGAACCAGGGTTTATCAGATCCCATTTCTGACGAACTACCATGAAATTTTAGGCTGGTTTGTTTGGTTCGTTTTTTGGTTAGTCACTGCAGACAGCCTGGTGCCAATCAATCAGTTTCCTAGGCAACAGGGGATGGACTTCCTGCAGACCTTCTGGCCCGGAAGTGAACTTCTGCTGGCCTGGAAGTAACAATTTTCTGACCTGGATGTGACGTTTTCATGAACCAAACGAACCAGTTCGCGAACCAGGAGCAGGTTTGTGAAAGTTCATGGTTGGTGGTTCATGAAATATGAGGAACCATGAACCACATGGTTCGTTTTTTTTCCAGTTTGTGCCCATCTCTAGTAAAGGCTTCTGGAACTTCTGTTTCATACTGGCTCAACTAACAATACTACTTCATTCCAATATATTAAAAGGCAAATTACTCTTGGACTGTCAAATCTCTTAGGACTATAGGTGGAAACACAAAAGTAACTATTTTTTTAGTAGTGTATAGGGCTTGAGAGGCAGATGTTAACTGGCAGGCTGGATACTATGAGAAGAGAAATTGGCATTTCTGTACATTGCATCCTGTGAATTATTGGACCATCTCATTTGAGTTGGGAGGGGGACTTCTGACCCTCTCAAAGCATGGCTATTGTTAACTTGAGCAACTTTGATCTCTGGGACTGCAGCCATCACAGGCTTGCTTGGACCAAAGGCTTTCCTTGCACTATAAAGGAAAGCAGAGGAGGAACAGAGGTGGAATCTTCGCTGCAAGCTACATTTGCTCCTTGCCATATCAGAAGCCTGCCTGCAACACAGAAAAGGGTTTCCCTAGGATAGGGAAATAGAGGCAGAGGCTCCCTCCCTCTGCCAGTCCAAGAAGCCCATCTCCCCTGCTGTTTGGGCTGGTAGAGAAAGAGGATTAAGATGCCTTCCCCATGAACATATATTTAAGGCATGGGAGATGATGAGGAATCAAATCATATTTCAATGAAACTGAAATTTCAGAATCTGGCTATCTTGGATGTTTTTATTGTATTTCATGGCATTGCAGCCACAATCGACCCTGATATACAAGTGTCCGCCCATTCACATGTAAAGCAAGCAAAGTCTATTCGTATACAAAATCAGAGCAATATGAACATGACCTCAGGAATTTGCTTCTCAGCTGCAACAAATCATTATATAATGATGTTTCATATGTTATTGGCTCACTGCCTCAAGGATTATATTTATTATGAATGAGGCAAAAAGAAGACAGTAATGCATACTGCCTCAAGGCATAATCGTTTAAAAAGAGAAGTATCTGTTTGACTGCACACAATACTACTGAAAGTTGGTGTTGGAAGTGGGTCCAGGATTTTAGTGTTGCTATGATGGCTTGCAATGGATTTTTGGAGTGGTTTAATTTTTTGATAAACCACCTTGAGTTTGCTGGCTTAATACACACGTAATAAAGAGTAAAGGACTCTGAGTAGCCCACTCTTGGCCTGGGAAACCTAAATTAAAAAACAAGCTCAGCTAAATAAGTGGCTTTGCCAAATCTCTACACCTCAATTTCTAATCTGTGAATGAGTAATAATTGGGGCCTATTAAGAGTTAGTATGATAGCACAGCAATTTGTGGATCTGATCCAATCCTTCCACAAAGTTCACTAAAGGGATTTTGATGCCTTGCGCTTTGCAGAGCAGCACCCTCCAAGAAGCTGGAATCTGGAATCCCAAATATGGAGCAAGACTGGGGAATGAGGAGGAAAGAAGTGGACCAGAGAACAATTAAGGCGAAGTGGAACAAAGGCCTGGGGCAAGTTTATCCGATGACCACAGAAGGTCCCAGAATGATACAAAATCAATAGAAACTGTTCACAAAGCCAGGGTTAATTGGGAAGTGTCCTCGGAAAATGCAGTCTCTGGGAAGCCACATCTCTGCCTCAGATTGGCTCAGCAGGAAAAAGTCCCTGACAAAAAAGTTCAAGGTTGACAGTAAAGGCATTTGTTTTCGGGAAGTTATTATTTGTTCAGTGTTAAGAGCAAATAACACTTGCCACTTGGGGCATGCTTGTTGGGAATCACTCAAAGGATAATACCGATAGTTTCCCAACGTTCATGGGCAGGGGAAGAAACTGAAGAATAAATCCTGGGACAGCCTGTCCAAAGCAGAGTTCTATTACCCTTCAGTCACCTCCGCCAGCCTGATCTTGCTAGTCTGTGGAATGACAGTGAACACGGCATACACAAAATAACAGAACCCTGTCTAAAAATCTGTAGGTTGATGGCTGTCAGTATGTCACACATTTAACCATTATTTCCAGACAAAAATATTTTGTACAAGCATTTTAAAAACCCGGCCAGTATCATTTTCTCTTTGAGCCAATTCTGTGTTCCAAAGATGCCGGATCAGACTTTGATAAAGTGCTTATTTTTTTTTGCTTAACCATAGAGTAACATTAGCCCACCATAATCACTTGGCCTTTTGTACTGAAGTGTTTAAGTGATTTACCTCACCTGATATTTTGTGTGGTGATAGAACAACAGTTTGTGTGTGTTTAGTCATGAGAATAAAAGGGGGTTGGGGAAGCGATCATTTGTTTCTGACATTATGATGATGATTGATGAAGGATCAACTGGTAGCATTAACACAACAGTTTGCAGAGTGGGCTACATTTATCTCAAGGCCAGGCCTCCATTTTCCCCTCAGGCACTTCAAAAAGAAAACAGAATTGTTTCAGTTCATCTAAGAGCTTGTGACCCAAGTGAGTTTGTGAAGTTCTGGTCCTTGTTACTTAAGAAGTTCCAGTCTTGAATGGACACGGAGAATTACTCCAGGTTTTTCTTACTATAGGAGAGATTTCTGAAGGTAAGACTTACATGGTATGGAAAGATAACTGTTCCAAAGCTGTTGCTACGTATACCAAACACTAATGGCAGTGCAATCTAGTACATTTGGGTCAATATAGAAAACCATCATTATTAAATAACAGCGAATTAATAAAACTTTTGCCTTCAGATCGATAAGGCTCTCACATTTTATCCCAGTTACATATCCCACATAGAATTAAAGTTTCTGAATGAGTTAGTACGGGAAACAGTTTTAGAGTACACATTTTGGGAAGGGGGTATCTTCCTGTTTTTTTGACATTTTTGGCTTCTTTCAGGTATTGCCTCAGTCACTGAAGCAGAGAACTATTTGTGTGTCTTTCTCTGCATGAAGTAGTTTTGTGAGTAGCATCTACTTCATAATTCAGGTGGAGGGTAATCAGGCCAGTAAACCTTCTTTGTTTCACAGGGGAGGTTCACTCGTGTTTTTACAATGAGACCAATATGTATGGGTGGTTGTTGTGGATTTTCCGGGCTGTATTGCCGTGGTCTTGGCATTGTAGTTCCTGATGATTCGCCAGCAGCTGTGACTGGCATCTTCAGAAGTGTAGCACCAAAAGACAGAGATCTCTCAGTGTCACAGTGTGGAAAAGAATTTGGCAGGTAATTTATATCTACTCAAGAAGGTAGGGTTGGGCTGAGACATCCTGTAAGAGTTTCCCAGGGTGTGGAATGCTGATGGAGGGAGGCTTCACTGTATCCTGAGGAGGTTCTTTTGCATATGGATTGGTGCTTGATATGCTAATCTTCTCTGCAGGGCTATTGTCGGGTATAGAGTATTTTGTTAGCCTGGTTTTTTTCAGGACTGGAAACCATGCTCTATTCATTCTTAAGGTCTCTTCTTTCCTGTTGAAATTGTGCTTATGCTTATGAATTTCAGTGGCTTTCCTGTGCAATCTGACGTAGTTGGAAGTGTTGTCCAGTATTTTAGTGTCCTGGAATAGGATACTGTGTCCTGTTTGAGTTAGGCTATGTTCAGCCACTGCTGATTTTTCTGGATAGCCAAGTCTGCAGTGTCTTTCATGTTCTTTTATTCTTGTCTGGATGCTATGCTGTGTGGTCCCGACTCCCGATGTAAACTTGTCCACAGCTGCAGGGTATGCAGTATACACCTGCAGAGGAGAGGGGGTCTCTACTGTCTTTTGCTGATCGTAGCATCTGTTGTATGGTGAAACGTCATGAACTACAATGGCAAGACCACGGCTATACAGCCCGGAAAATCCACAACAACCATCGTTCTCTGGCCGTGAAAGCCTTCAACAATACAAAATGTATGGGAATTGTTTCAACAGACAGTTCTCAATAAGGCAGGGTGCCAACGCAATTCCTTGTTTCTACAGCTGCCACGCCATTATGGTAATAGTCAAAGGGAGACCTATAAGCATAACCTGTGAAAGCTGATTCAGAAACATCCCACTAAATTCAGTGATAGCACGTGAATCTATACCAGTCATGTAGAACAAAGGGGCTTAAAAGGACTATCTAATTTCAAAAACAAAAAATTATGCAGGTATGGAGCACAGAGCCCATGGTGTACTTCCCAGCAGCTTCCTTCTCCAAGAGCCCTTCTCCTAGCTGAGGCCATTCTGTTAATGCAGGTCAGCTGAGGAAAAAAAGTACTTGGGAAAAGAAACCTTTGGAAGGTAAGGAGTGGGGAGGACTCAGCATTCCTTACTCCTTGCTCTTTTTGGCTTACCTTCTTCAGGGAGATAATTCCTTCTCGTGTGTCTTTGTCAGTTGATATGGAAAAGACTCCAGAGCCGTCCCCATTTATAATTGTGTATTTCATATCAGCATTTGACCCAGTGTCTGCGTCGTTGGCCTTAATTTTCCCCACTGCTGAGCCAACTTGTGCTGACTCAGGAACATACAATTGATAATGTTCTGGAAAATATAACCAAAGAAATATTTCTAGAAATTGTACTGCAGGAAAATTTCAAATAGTCAAACACACCCTCTAAGCATGAGTGTGATACACCAAGCAAGCAGGGTCCCATGAGAAACTCCGGGGGGGGGGGTTGGGAAAAGAGGAGGCAGAACTCTCAAGAGGGAAATGAGGAAGAAACACACGGGATTCTTTGAAATCATATTATTTTCAAGCACTATTGCCGAGTATTTTCAAGAGGTGCTGGAACTTGTGTTCCCCCTGAAAAAAAGCCCTGAGAAACTCACAGAGAAATTCCCTTACTAGCCCCTTCTTTGCCTTCTGGCTTTTGACACCCACTCTCAGCCACTTTCTCTACCCTTTCCTCCCACTGCTACCTCCTCCTGTCATCTTTTTCCTTCTGCACCCTACTTATTCTCCCTACCCCTTACCCCAAAACTGGTCCCCCTCTGGCCCTTTGCCTCCTGCAGCCCCCTCTTTCCTTGATCTGACCTCAGTTCCACTTCTTCCCTCTTTTCACTACTCTGTCCACACACATAGACACCTGGTCAGGATGGCAGCCACTCACCAGCCTGCCCAGCTGAAGTGCTGCTGTATCTCCACCATCAAGCAGCAGTCCCACAGAGGTGCATTGTTTGCACAGGTACACAAAGTATTTTTATTTTCAAGGATTGAACATCCCCTCCATTTTTCTGGGTTTTCAGATTTTTCTGCAAACCTGGGGGGTGAGAAGTCCACCAAGTTTGCAGGAAAATGTCACTATTTTTTAAATGGCCTTGATCTATGGGTTTCAGTACCCTCAGATAGAGCCATGTTGACTATTTGATATTGCTGTATTTATGTATGGGGCATATAATTAAGACAGTTTTCCCTCCTTGAATACTGAGTTGTGGCAGAAGTAAAATCATAAGAAGTCTGCTAGATTAGGCTATCTAGTCTAGCATCCAAACAGTGGCTAGCCACTAACATTTGGAATTTCCAAAGCTAGGGTGTGCAGACCTCCCCGCCCCAACCTTTTTTGGTCCTCAACAACTGATATACCTTATTTGCTTAACTGAAATGGCTTCTGGCTGCATGGAATAAATATTAATTTTATTCTGATTCAGTGCCTTTGATTATTATTTGATCATTAAGAGTCTAGTTTCCTATCATGGCTAACTGCCACCTGATAGGGTGGTCTTTTTAAAAGCCATCAAAACTACTAGCAGGCACCACAGCTTATGGCAGAAAAAATCACAAGTGAATTAGATATTGTATGAAGGTTTCTGGCTGTTATGAACTATGTGCTCACGATTCATGCTGATCATCATTTTTTAAAAATGGGTTAGATTTGACAATAACAAAATTAAAGTTAGCTGTATAAGGAAACCAATCCAATAGTCATTTCCAATAATTTCCTCCACATGGTAGGTGGGCTTCCTATCATAGAGAGGAAGTAAATGTAGTCCATGGGTGACCTTTGGCATCTTCCCTGCCTGGACCCTGCCCTGCCCAGCTTTCAGTATGTGCAAGAAAATCCTTTGTTTTAGTCCAAACAGCAACAGTTACAGTTCCCTAGAACAAAATATCTTAAACTAGCTTGTGCTTATATACCATCAGAAAGCTCTCCAAAAGCTAGAGAGATGGTTCAGTGGCTGGCAGAAAGGAAGCAAATATTTTTGTGCAAAGAAATGCCAATCAGGATGTTCCTATTTGGTGAGAACATCTCACCAACATCTAGACAACATCTCCAGCCAACATCTCACCAACATCTAGACAACATCTAGAAAACATCTCTGTCAAGCATGGATCTATTTCCTCTCCTTGCTGACATCCTACGCCTGTCATCCTCCTGCTGAGAAACTGAAACTAGCCAGCAAGGTACAAGAACAAATGGGTAGATCAAAAGGTTTCCAGTCACTTCCAGATAATTCTGGTCAGATCCAGAACTTGTAGAATATTTACAAATGGGTGTGATTCAGATTGGAGCTTGATCTTTAACTTCCCAGCCACACCTCCTCTTATCAATCAATGTCATGGGGTGATTGTTACTAGAGATGGGCACGAACAGAAAAAAAAATGACCATGATGTTTGTTGTTTGTTGCCATCCATGAACAGGGACTCACAAACAACCACAAACATGGCCCTATTCACGGATATGTTTGTGGTTGGCTATTCGTGGGGCCAGCAGACTCTCCTCCAGCCATCATCCAAGTCAAGATCCCTACTGCACCACTCACAGAAACCTGACCTGAGCAGGCATCAGGAAAGGTACCAATAATAAATAATAGCTTGCCCCAGAGCCTGGCAGCAGCCCTGGAACTTGAAGAGGTAGATCCCTACCACACCACTCCCAGAAACCTTACCTGAGAAGGCAGCAGAAAAGGTACCAATAATAAATCATAGTTTGGCCCAGAGCCTGGCAGCAGCCCTGGAACTTGAAGGGGTAGATCCCTATCCCACCACACACTAAGAAAATTCAAGCTCTAATGCACTCTCTCTATCCAAATGCCAACAGCAACTGTCCCTCCACTGTCTGCAAAGTCAGAGCTGGGAGCCCCCCCTCCCCCCTGCTCTTTGCTCCCTTGTTGTAACAAATTTGGAGCTCCACACTTGAAAGGAAGACCTGCCAATCAAGATAAATTGGTCTTAGATTGGGGTTTCCAGGGCAACAGCAGTAGTTCAGACAAAGTTCAGACAATCCCTGCCTAAGTTGCCAAGGGAATTGATTGCAGGTGCCAGACGGTCTGGCTTGATGAACAGCAACAAACGAGGCTTGCAACAACCACCTGTTCATTTAGAATGGGGCCTCACGAACAACTTCATCGTGAGCAGCAGATTGGGCTGTTCGTGGCTTTTTTTTGTGTTCGTATTGCTGTTCGTTCCTACCTCTAATCGTGACTTCTACCTTTATATGAGTAATTAGGCTGATTGTTTTAAAGCCTCGTGACATATTTTATAAATCACCAGAAAACATCCTGGTTCTTATGTTTTGTTTCACTTAATTGATTGACATTCAGAGCTATAACAGCCATGGATATCTTACTGCTGCAGGAGGAAAATATAACACTGTTTACTCTCTCTTCTTTCTCTCCTCTCAAATAGCCAGGGTAACATGGGCTGTATGTTTCCCAGAGTTAAAAGCTAAGCGACCTTAAAAGCCTGGAATGGGTTCTCCTCCCACATTTATGTGCCTTGCAATTGTGAGAAACTTTCCTACTCAAAACTTTACAGCACTCAGCCAAATCAGATTATTTCTTAAACGAAGCTTTCTGCACCCCACTGGCTGGCCTTAACATAAAAGGAAATAAAAGCTTATCCACAAGCTTGGAAGGCCACAATTATGGCTGCAGTGGCTGCCGCTCTGCTGCTGAGAGAACACTTTGCGGTTCACTTAGGCAGCCTTGAGAAATTGACAGATAATTCTGTGATTATTTTAAAATTTTGTTTTCCGCATGAAATACTGCAAACAGAATGGTAAACATCATAATGGAGAGGACTGAAAACAGCGTATTGAGGGATATGCATCCAGACATTCATCAGTGATCTTCATCATGGATCTCTCACATCTTGTTTCTCCCTAAAGTTTGTCTTTTCATATGAACTTACAAAGCTGCCTCATACAGAATCAGACCCTTGGTCTATCAAGGTCAGTATGGTTTGCTTAGACTGGCAACAGCTGGGCAGAGGGCTTCACATCACCTACTCTTTTTTCTTTTCAACTGAAGATGTTGGGGATTGACACTGGGACCTTCTGCATGCCAAACACATGCTCTACCACTGAGCCACAGCTCTTCACCTAATCTGTATCTGTATCTCATTGCAGTGTACACTCGTTAGAGGATGGCATGGAGTTGTTTGCCATTGCCCCAGAAGGTCGGACCAGAACCCACGGGCTGAAATTAAATCAAAAGAGTCTCCGGCTAAACACAAGGAAGAAGTTCCTGACATTTATAGTGGTCCCTCAGTGGAACAGGCTTCCTCAAGGTTGCGGGGGCACTCACTTTCTTTGGAGGTTTTTAAGCAGAAGCTAGATGGCTATCTGACAGCAATGGTGATTCTGTGAACCTGGGCAGATCATGAGAGGGAATGCAGAAAAGGTTACAGAAGTGCTTAGTTCTCATGGCCCCTTCTTACACACCCAGATTAATACTGATCGCCACTTTGGGGTCAGGAAGCAATCTTCCCTAGGACAGTTTGGGCAGGGATCCTGACAGTGTTTTGCCATCTTCTGGGCATAGAGCAGGGGTCACTGGGGGAAAGGGGAAAGAGGGGAAAGAGATAGTTTTGAATTTCCTGCACTGTGCAGGGGTTGGACTAGATGACCCTGGAAGTTCCTTCCATTCTTATGATTCTATGAGTATGAGATAAGAAAGCAGATACTGCCTGACATCCGGGGAGGGGGGTGTCGGTTATTTACCTTAAAAGCAGCTGGGAGTGTGGTGTTTCACATCAGGGCCATAGATTTGGGGGGGGGGGAGTGCTAAAGCTCCCCTAACAACTTATTCCCCAATCATAAGTAACTCCAATAGTCTCCTACTTTTCAGGAATAACTTTATTTAACAGGATACTTTTTAAAATGAATATACTTTTAAAATATTTTCTTGCTTACCTTCAGTTGCTCAGTGAAGATCCTTGTACTGTGGTGGCAGCTGTTGCCAAAGCAATATTTTTAAAAATCTGCTCAGCCAATCCAATCTCCAATGGCTAATTAGAAACCTTGTTGGGCAAAGGCCCCATCCAGCCCTGCTCACTCTCTAAAGATACTTGGCAGGTGCAAAGAAAGATGTTGGAAGGCAACATGATGCACATGGACACAAACACTCATCAGACCATTGAATCAGACAATTGGTCCATCAAAGTTGGTATTGTCTAGTTAAGAGTGGAAACAGCTCTTCAAGGTCTCAGGCAGAGGTTCTCTGCACCACCTATTCCTTTGTCCCTTTAACTGGAGATGCTGGTGACTGAACTTGGGACTTTCTGCATACAAAACAAAGGCTCTTTCACTCAGCTACAGCCCCTCCCCACATTGGGGACCCCTGATTTAATTATTAGCAAGAGCCAGTTTGGTGTAGTGAGAACCAGTTTGGTGTAGTGGTTAAAAGCAGCAGGACTCTAATCTGGAGAGCCAGGTTTGATTCCCCACTCCTCTTCCTGAAGCCAGCTGGGTGGCTTTGGATCCGTCACAGCCCTCTCCAAGCTCTCTTAGCCCCACCCACCTCACAGGGTGATTGTCGTGAGGATAATAATAACACACTTCGTAAACCACTCTGAGTGGGTGCTAAATTGTCCTGAAGGGCAGTGTATAAATCAAATGTTGTTGTTGCTAGGGACTAAGTGATAAAGTTATTTTTCCTGTGGATAAAATATTTACAATAACTTTTAACCGTTATGACTGAGTGTCTTTTTTTACATATTCAAACAGTATAACAGTGCAGTAAAAAGGATAACACCCAACATATTCATATTTTATTATTTCTTTTCTCCTGCAAATCTTTGACAAGGAGGACACACCCTGGACAGACATGAACAGTATGCCTGCATTGTGAAGCAGGTGGTTCTAAACAGTTAGTTTAGAACCAAAGTCACAAGAAAATGTTGAGCTGTCTTCAGTGTAACATGAACGATCAATAAAAAACTAGAATGCTTCAATTTTTTTGGTAACAATGGCTGTCTGCTATGACACCATCCCCTCATTCACTAAGCTCAAGTGTGAAGAACAGAATGACCTTATTTTCCTGGTATTTGAATGAACAATGTAAAAGTAAAAATAAGTATGTTATTGCTTTATAAATGGGTGCACTCGCTGGGTGAAAAGAATTCCATTCTTCAGAAACAAAATATTGTCATATGAAGAAACGTAGTATCCCAAAAGAAGACAAGGTGACTAGGGGAAAGATCTTTAACCCTGCAATTTCATTCACTTACAGCCAGTGAGGTGTAGTAATTAGCATCAGGCTAGGATCTGAGAGACCCAGGTTCAAATCCCCACTCTGCCATCGAAGCTTGCTAGGTAATATTTGGGCAGTCATACACTCTCAGCCTAACCTACCTCTCAAGGTTATTGTGAGGATAAAATAAAGGAGCAAATAATGTTCTCTGCTTTGGGTCCCCATTGGGGCAAAAAATGAAATGAAAGCCTGCCCTCAAGTCATAGCTGAGGGGGTTGGGGTTTTCATGGCAAGAGGCTAACAGAGGTGGTTTGCCATTGCCTGCTTCTGCAACCCCGCTCTTCTTTGGAGGTCTCCCAACCAGTTACTAACCAAGGGCAACCCTGCTTAGCTTTTCTGACAAGATCAGGCTCTCCTGGGCTGTACAGGTCAGGGAGCCAGGGATCAATTAAATTGAAATGGAGTCCACTCGCACCTAACACCATTTATTCAAGCATCAGCTTTCATGAGTCAGAGCTCACTTCATCAGATGCATAGAGTCCTCATCAAAAGCAACTAAATTTACAGAAAGGAGAAGGAGGAGAGGGTAGAAGTTACAAAGTGACTGTGTGAAACAAAATTACTCTTTAATTGGTTCTTGTTACACAGTGACGTCTCATTGTAACTTCTACCCACTCTTCCGCTTTCCTGTTGCTTGAAACCGAAGTATATATTTAACTGCTTTGGAGAGACACTATACATAGAATGAAGTGATCTCTGACTCATTAAAGTTTAGGTTGGAATCTATTTTGTTAGTCTTCAAGATGCTACTGGACTCCTGTTTAATTTTGCTGTAACAGACTAACACGGCCACCTTTCTGGAATTATTATTACCCAATAAAGCATCGTAACTACTTTTTCTAGAGAGGGAGCAGACAACTACAATCTATGTTAAAAAAGAAAAGAAACCCAAGCAAAGCCAAAGGAGCACAGAGAGGCAGTGTGGGGTGGAAAGATCAGTCCAGCCTTCCTTCACACCACTCGTCTGCCCACAGCCTATTCCCCATATCTGAAAACCTAACTTGCTACAAAAATACAGCAACCAAAAACAAACAAGCAAAAAACCCTGAAGGAAACAATGGGTGATAACAGCTTACGTGTACAAACAAGCAACTAAATACACTCTCACTTCCTATCTTCCACTCACCAACACAGACCACTATCTTTCCATGTGTCTGCCTGCATTTCAGCACCCTGGTATATATGGGTTGGATCCTTGCCACTGAGAGCCAAACTAAAAGTGACGTCTTACACAGGTTGGACACTAGTCGGCTTCCCTCAAGTTTTGATGGGAAATGTAGGCATCCTGGTCTTGCAGCTGTAATGGAGAGCCAAGCAGTAAAACCAGGGCGCCTACATTTCCCATCAAAACCTGAGGGAAGCCGACTAGTGTCCAACCTGTGTAAGATGTCACTTGTAGTCTGGCTCTCAGTCTCGTCCACTTCCCTCCTTACTGCAGTCCCTGATCCACATGGCTTTTGTCCAGGCAGGTTTCCTTTCCTTTCCCTGTAACTTAACAGCCTACAAGCTATATGTCAAAGTATTTTATAAGTAATCTGTAACTGCATAAATAAACACATCTAGATCACGTGTGTACTTTTTTTTAATCTTGCTTGATAGTAAAATCTTTAGTTTCTGTTGTTCAGAAATGTTCTGTAATTGGCCAGTCCAGGAAATAATATATTGGTTATGAAGTAAATGATAATGGGGGCAGCTGAAAAGGATATGGGCAATTGAGTCAACTTGTTCCTTACAATAAGTACAATAACATTTCTCAGGGGGGATTCTACTCAAAAGGGTTATTCATCTCAGTGGAAGGTAATGCATTGCATCTAAGTAACATGAAAGAGGCAGGTTGCATGATCCCCAATCACAGACTTTTTGGAGGTCAAACGGGACCCACTGCTCCTTTTTCACCAGCTGAAACGCTGGTTGGATCCAACCTTACATGTTCTACTAGCCTGTTTTGCATTTCCATGGTGTAGACTGCATCTTAAGACAACAAGACTCTCCCTTAATAGTGTTCCTCCCCTTCTCAATTTCACAGACTGCCTGTCTTCCCATTTGCGATCACATAACATTCATTCAGCAACTGCTCACATAAAAAAATAATTATGGAGGCTCCACTTACGACTCCACAGTTAAGCTTGTGGTTAGCTGTGCACTTAAAGTAGGAAATAGACTTCATTGCCATGCATAAAGAATACAGCACATCTTCATAAAAACTAGTTTCTTTTGAGCTTCAATTCAGCCAAGCATTTAAATGAATGACTATCACTTAAGACCATGCTTATTAAAAC
This sequence comes from Eublepharis macularius, assembly GCF_028583425.1. Taxonomy (NCBI): domain Eukaryota; kingdom Metazoa; phylum Chordata; class Lepidosauria; order Squamata; family Eublepharidae; genus Eublepharis; species Eublepharis macularius. Next base: position 22,585,811 of record NC_072796.1, read on the forward strand.
CACAGCTATGCTTGAGAATCACACTTGAAGAAAACCACTAAATCAGGCTTCAGAATTTTGGCTGTATTTCTCTAGAATTTGCAAATACTCTCATGAATGAGCATATGCCACATTTATTAAAAATAAATAATTACATATTACTGTGCATGTTTGCAACTTCATAAAGTTGTAAACTTCAGAATGAGTACCCCAGTGTGACGGTGTACACATTTGAAAATAAAATAAAACATTAATGAGAGAGAGAGTTAAGCCACATACATTGATCTTCACTTCAGAGGAGTTGAAGGTTACTTTTTAAAATTTTGTATGTCCTAGATTTTAAACAAATGCATGTAACAAAACAACAACAACAACTATGGACTGGTTCAGATGCAACATAAAATCATCACTTAATTATGATTAGTTAATTGACTGATCATTCTGCTGTCAAGTTGCAACTAGACATGGGCACGAACGGGGAAAAAAAAAGAACAAGCTGTTCATTGTTCGTTGCCATCCACGAACAACGAACAACGAACAGTAACGAACATGACCCTGTTCACAAACATGTTCGTTGTTAGTTGTTCCTGGGCCCTTAAAGATCCCTTTAAACTATCAGCTGGCAGGTGGCAGGGGGAATTCCCCCCTGCTGCCTGCCAGCGGAAAGTTTAAAGGGCCCTTTCCTGTCATGTGCAATGGGCAGGGCCCTTTAAACACACCACAAACTAATCTTCCCAATGTCCAATACCCACCAAATTTGCAGGGGACATAGTCCTCACTGTCCCCCGAAGACCCCACAAGTTTCAGAGAGATTGCACCCAGGGAAAGGCATGATCCATGTGTCTCTCCACCCTTTGCTGTCATTTTCTGTTTACAGTGGCAAAAACGGAACTGCCTGTTGGAAGGCAGCTACTTTGAGGGGTTGGAAACTGACCTTCCCAATGTCCAATACCCACCAAATTTGCAGGGGACATAGTCCTCACTGGCCTCCAAAGCCCCCCCCAAGTTTAGAGAGATTGCACCCCGGGAAAGGCATGATCCATGGTTCCTTCCCTTTGTTGTCATTTTCACAGTGGCAAAAACTGGACTCTCTGGTGGAAGCTACATTGAGGGGTTACAAACTGATCTTCCCAATGTCCAGTACCCACCAACTTTGCAGAGGACATAGTCCTCACTGTCCTCCAAAGACCCCCCCCCCAAGATTCAGAGATATTGCACCCCGGGAAAGGCATGATGCATGGGTCTCCCCTTTGTTGTCATGTTTTCTTCACAGTAGCAAAACCAGGACTCTCTGCTGGAAATACTTTGAAGGGTTAAAGCCAGAAGGAAAGCAAGAAGTTCAGACAGAGTTCAGTCCCTGTTGTTGCCAGGGGAATTGATTGAAAGGCCCCAGACTGTCTGGCTTGACGAACGGCTGACGAAGGCAATGAACGAGGCTTGCAACGACCACTTGTTCGTTTAGAATGGAGCCTCGTGAATGGCTTGTTCATGAACAGACGAACGGGCTGTTCGTGGTTTTTTTCTGTTTATAATGCTGTTTGTGCCCATGTCTAGTTGCAACCAACTTATGGTTGCCCCTTATAGGGTTTTCAAGGCAAGACATGAGCAGAGGTGGCTCGCCATTGTCCTCCTCTCCATAGCAACCCTGGTCTTCCATGGAAGTCTTCCATCCAAGTATTAACCATGCTGACCCTACTTAGCTTCCAAGCTCTCATTATCTTGGGCTAGTCTGGATTATTCAGATCACAACACCATGTTCTGAATTTGATTTACAGTTAGTCTTAACTACAGTTTCATGTGATGTACAATGATACGCGGCAACACTTTTTGAACTCCCTGACTCCAGAAATGTATGGCTAGAACGGCTTGAAATTGGTGGCGGAGGTGGAAAGTACCCTCAAGTCATAGCTGGTTTATGGCAACCCCTGGTGAGATTAACAGACCTCTTTATAGTTATCCCCAGGCTCTAGAATGCCCTCCCCTTCTCCCTATGCCTGATATTTTTATGGAATGTCTTTCACCCTTGGGCTAAGCATTTCTGTTCCAACTTGCTTTTAGGTCATTTGATTGGTTGTTTTCCTCACTAATGGTTTCATTTCTGTTCCCTATACTTAATAATAATAACAACAACAACAAAAACTGTGCTTATATACCTCTCTTCTAGACAGATTAGTGCCTGACCCAGAGCGGTGAACAAGTTAGTGTTATTATTATCTCCACAATACATCTGGGGAGCTGGGGCTGAGATGAGTGGCTTACTCAAGGCCACCTACTAAGCTCATGGCAGTAGTGGGATTCGAACCAGTAGAGCACTGATTTGCAGCCGAACCACTTAACCACTGTGGTACACAGCTCTAAGTTGTGCTCTTTCTTAGAGCTGCCCATATGACAACAGTGAAGCCATGGGCTTCTTCTGTGCTAGGTTTAGTCCTCTGGAATGACCTGCCACAGTGGTTGTGGAGGGAAAGTGCTTTCAAATGCATCCAGCTAAGCACTTAAGACAAGTTTTATTTCAAAGGGCAAACTGCTAGAGGGTAAACTGTTTGATAGATTTATCTTACCGATGGATTGTTATGCTCTTTTGGTGTCCTTGCTCTGCCCTGAGTTCAAGGAGATAAGGTAGGACATGAATGTTTTAAATAAAACTAATAACAATAAGATGCAAGTTTTACTGTTTTAGCCATTCTCCTGTTTGTGTTTGATTTCATATTGTTATTGGTGGTTTACAGGACCGTACCATTGGTTTATTCTTTAGTATTGTTTTATAGTATTACACACTGCCTCACGCACATTTTGTGAAGAGGTGTTATGTAAACATTTTAAATAAACAGTGTGTTGGATCCTTCTACTCTACTCAGTTGATGGCAGAGCCTTTCTCCATCCCAAGGACCATTCCTCACAACTTCGTCCAGGGAAATCTTACCATATAATTGAGTGTGTTTCAGACAACTCACTTTATACCCTGGTGCACCACCAGAGGGCATTGCTGCAGAGAAAAGTCCAGGTAACTCACCATATTGCTCCAGAAAACATGCCATGGTGGGAAGCCCAGGCAGAGAACAGGAGCAGAGCAGGTGGCAAAGCCCTCCCCATGCCGTAACCCAGCTGATATTCAGTGTGGAGTAGATGGCATTGCCCACCCCCACCTTAACCCAGCTAATATTAAGAGTGGAGCAGGGGGCAAAGCCCCCCCTTCAGACAGCTGGTATTAGGAGTGGAACAGGTGGTAATGTCCACCACCACCTTAACCCAGCTGGTATTCGTACTGGAGCAGGTAGCAATGCCCACCCCCAATGTGGAGCAGGTGGCAGTGCTCGCTCCCACTTTAACACACCTGATATTAACAGTGGAGCAGGTGGCAATGCCCCCACTTCACACAGCTGGGATCAGGAGCAGAGCAGGTAAATATGCCCAATCTCTGCCTTAACCCAGCTTATATTAGGAACAGAGCAGGTGGCAATGCCCACCTCCAGCCATAACACAACTGGTAATAGGAGCGGAGCAAGTGGCAATGCCCCCATCTTAACCCAGCTGCTATTAGGAGCAGAGCAGGTGGCAATGCCAGCCTCCTTCAGCCAGCTGGGACCAGGAGCGGAACAGGTGGCAATACCCATAGTCTGCCTTAACCAGCTGTTATTAGGAGCGGAGCAGGTGGCAATGCCCCCCCTTCACGCAGGTGGGATCAGGAGCAGAGCAGGTGGATATGCTCACTCTCTTCCTTAACCCAGCTGGTATTAGGAGTGGAGCAGGTGGCAATGACCATCCCCACCTTAACACAGCAGATATTAGGAGCATACCAGGTTGCAATGCCCACCCCCACCTTAACCCAACTGGTATTAGGAGTGGAGGAGGTGGCAATGCCCTCCCCCTTCAGCGAGCTGGAATTAGGAGTGGAACAGGTGTTAATGCCTGACCCTGGCTTAACTCACTTGGTATTAGGAGCGAAGCACGTGGCAATACCCCACCTTAACCCAGCTGGTATTAGGAGTGAAACAGGTGGCAACACCCACCCTCTTCTTATTGCAACTAGCATTAGGAGTGGAGCAGGTGGCTATGCCCACCCCCCTTCACCCAGCTGGGATCAGCCTTGGAGCAAGCAGCAATTCCTGCCCCCCTTCACCCAGCCTGTATCAGACTTGCAGCAGGTAGCAAAGCCCAATACTCCTTCCTGTTGCTGAGGTCAGGTGTGGAGCAGGTGGCAATGCCCACCCCACTCCTTCACTGGCTGGGATCAGTGATGGAGGAGGAAGGAATGCCTGCCTGCCCGCTCTCCCCTTTCTAGAGCCCATTGTATTTTTCCCCACAATGGACTTTGTTTCTAGTTTTCCATATTTAGCTTAAGGGTTATATCATACAAACCCAGTAATAGCAACAGACAAAGAAACCTCTGCTGAAATCATGGACATACTGAAGAAAACCCACTCCAGGATTTTCTTTGCACAGGACACAAATACCTGATGAACCAAAAATGAGAGGAAATTCCCCCACCTAAATCCCTCCTCCTTCAGACTCCATTTTCAAATAATCATAACTGGACTGAGCAGATGTAAAAGGGGAAATATGAAAATACCAGCTAGTCCTGGGAGGCTTGCATGGCAGGGGTCACTAGTTTTTCTTTGATGAGAGCTGATTCTGAAATTATTCCGAGCTACTCTCCCCCACTCCTGTTACCAAGTTTTGTTTTGTTCTAGAAACAGGACATGGACGAGGAAGATTACCAGCAATGAAGTTATCAGCTAAGTAGCATAGAGGGAAAAATATCTTATATTTTTTCTTAAGCTTACAGCAGCTGTTTTTTTTTTTCTTCTCCTGGGTCTCCTAGGGGATGCACAAGCTACTCTCCAGCAGCCAGCAAATTACTAGTATCTCACAAGCTACCTGTTGGAGATCCCTGTTGTATGGCTCAACATTCTATTTCTCCACGAACTACAGATTGTTTTATTCCTAAATGTTTCTGTATCTTTGCCATAAGCATTATTGCTAGGCAGGGGACATAAATAGTTATCACCACGAGGGAGGTCAGTTTCCTGACAGGTTTTATTCCTATATCTTTTGAATCATCCCTCCCCTTCCAGCCTAGGTTCCAGCTGAGAAAATTGGTCAGGCTTTGCATTCTTGGAAAGCTCTACAAAACTTAGTCTAAACATTCCTGCGCATAGCAAGCTTTGCCCTTAATAAAAAGTGCATTTGCTATTTTTGCATAAAGAGCAATTAGAGTCAAGTACATTGGAGATTTGCTGCATGGAGTATTTGCTTGTTAATAGATGTGTGGAAAAATCAGTGTATGGAACATTAAACATTTAAATCAAGTCCTGTCAATCATTCACCATCATCCAAGGAGGCCAGAAAAGAAACTTTGTGCTACTTGTAGCAATGCCTGCATCCTTAACACTTAGCAAGGACGTGCAGTTCTTGACATTGGAAAGGCATGGAGTACTTACAACACAAATAAGGATAGAATGTCCTAAACCATTTAAAGCATTAAATACATAAATACCATTCAACACTGGAAAAAGATATTTGCAACTTTCAGATACTACAATATTTGGGAACCTGAAAGCAAACAATTGTTCTTCCTCGCTGTGTTTCTACTATCCTACCCAAACATTGGCCATGGCAGTTGTCGCTGGGGGAAGGAGAAGGAAACAGTGCAGGAGGGGAGTTCTTCCCTGGTTCAGATATGCAATCTAAGCCAGAGACAAATTTGTGGCTCAATTTTGTATTTCAAGGTTAGCATTAATAGATGCCAAAGCTTGTGCTTCTAAACACGAGGTATGCACATTTGTTCGGGTCTCTCCTTGTGGAGTCTGCTACTATGAGGGTAATCACATCAGTCCACCTGATAAAAATACCTGTTGTCAAAATGACCCCAGGCATTTCAAGTAAACAAACTATGCACCATGCTCTGTCTGAGTGATCAATAGCCCTGGAAAAACAAGAATTCTCAATTATGCCTATAGTCTATATGTATGCAGGCTTTCTACACAAGTTATACTAAATATACCAAAGTGGGGGTTCACTACTCCCTCAGGAGTCAGGGGAGTTACAAAGGGTTTTTTTTTTAACGTCACTTTCACATATGAGGTGTGTGGCAACCAGCGAAGGGGCTTTCTCAGCTGTAGCACCTTGTGCATGGTTCTCTCTTCCCACTGAGGCTAGCCTGGCACCTACTCTCCTAATGGTGGCAGCCTTTTAACCTAGCTTTCAGTTAAGCAGTTGATCAATTAACATCATTTTTCTAGCCAGCTTTTAGCCTGTTTTTACAAGATGCTCATTAATGCTGAGTGTGTGTGTGTGTGTTATGTGCTGTCAAGTCACCTCCAACCTATGGCCACCCTATGAATGAAAGACCTCCAAAATATCCTATCATTGACAGACTTGCTCAGATCTTGCAAACTGAAAGACGTTGCTTCTTTTATTGAGTCAAGCCATCTTGTTTTAGGTCTTCCTCTTTTCCTACTCCCTTCCATTTTTCCTAGCATTACTGACTTTTCCAGAGAATCTTGTCTTCTCATAATATATATATATATATATATATATATATATATATATATATATATATATATATATATATTACAATTATGTGACCAAGTATTAATTGTTTTAAAAAATGGTGCTGTTTTCTGTTTTTGTTATGTTTTACTGTGTAAACTGCCTTGAGCAGGCTCTCTGGAGAGATGGCACAGACATTTTCTAAAGCAAACACACACTCAACTTTAAATAAAATAAATAAATAGTCAGTAGACAAGATTCTTCCCATCCTCCAAACATGCACCTTAGCAAGTATACATGTGATGTGCATACAGGGCTTATGTCTTATTGATCTCAGTGTTTGGTTAGCTACATGAAATTGGAGAAGGAAATGGTAACTGTCAGAAAAAAAGGAATTACAAGAAGATCCCACGTGATGTAGTAGCTAGAGTGTTGGACTAGGATGTGGGAGACCCAGGTTGTAATCCACACTCTACCATGTAAACTCACTTGGTGAACTTGACTCAGTCTCACTCTCAGTCCAACTACAGCCATTTTCACACTGTTTACCAGCCACAGAACATCGCATCGAGCTCCCGGAATGACAGCGTCTTCCTGGCGCGATTTCATGCAAGAACAGCCATTCTCGCGTGAAATTGCGTCAGGAAGATGCTGTCGTTCCGGGAGCTCGGCATGATGTTCCATGGCTGGTAAGCAGTGTGAAAACGGCCTACCTCACAGGGTTGTTGTGAAGATAAAATGGGAGAAAGAAGACTGATGTAAACCAATTTGGGCCCCCACTATGGAGAAAGCAGGATACAAATATCTAAATAAACAAAAAAGAAAAAAAAACAAAGCTATAGATGAATGTAAAAATTCAGTGGCAGGACAGAAAATGCTCCAGGACTCATAGGCTGCCCAAACCTCTTGCAATTATTCAAACCTCGCCTAAATTTTAACCACTACCACCCCACCCAGATTAAAAAAAGCATGAGTTTTAATTACAATAACAAAAGCTTGGAAAATAAATCATATCAAACCTTTACATACTCTGAGGGAACCTGGGGGGATTGTCGTTGACATCAGTGAGTGTTATATTGACGGTGGTTGATCCTGATAGCCCTCCGACCTGTCCAGCCATATCTTTGGCTTGAATGACAACCGAGTAATGTTCTCTGGCTTCCCTGTCCATGTTATGCAAGGCTGTCCTGATGACTCCTGAGATGTTAGCAAAAAGGAGAGAAAAAAGGAAAAGGTCAGAAGAGAGTAGGCCACCCACAGAGTCACAGAATACAGCACTGAAGAACATGATGCCATAAAAGCAATTAGCATCCCCAGTAACTGTGTATAATTGAAATTCTGATTTACATTCAACAGATTTTTTAGTCTCTCCTGTACAAAAGCTGTTGGGGAAAAAAATAAAAGGCTCAATCAAGGAACTTTATAAAGAAATGTCAGACACTGCTACATTTTTTTTTAATTCAAAGACAAAGCTTTTGATAAGACTGTCAGCTTGCTGGAGGTTGCATAAAAATTAAAAACACTCCTGTTACCAGAAACCATAATAACATATTAATAAATGATTAATCGAATCATGCAAAGTAGAAAGACTTCCAGATATGTTCCAAAAAAGTGATAGTTTTATCGCATAAGATAATTGCTTAAGTAGCAGCTTAATTGAATTATTAATGAATATAATATTACGCCTCATGTCTGTAGCCTAAAAATATGAGTTTTGGAATGCTCAAGTTTTGTTCTCCACTCTCATGTATGACTTTGGCAATGAAAGTATATTGTATAGCTTGAACTCATGATCTTTTGGTCATTCACCAAAAGAAGTATGTCCTTAATTGTTTTAATCTTTTCATTAACTAAGGCTTTTTCTTTTGCATTAACTAAAGCTTTTTCTTTTGCACACTTACCAGGAAGTGTGTTCTATTGAGCTCAGTGGTACTTTAGGACCAAGTAGAAACAGACAGTATTAGACCATAAGACCAACTATCCACCCCAAACCCTTAAGTGGTTCTACATACACATTTATAGACATGATGGGGAACTGTTGGTAAAACTATCATGTCATGTGCAAAGTTTTCTGTCATGAAAACTGATCAGCTAGGAAAAAGAAGTTTATCGTGTATGACTTTGAAATGTCATCTATCAAAATTATCAGCATAAATCTTGCCTATATACTTTAGTGGAATGACAGTGTCAGTGACACTGTTACTAATGGAATGAGACCAGACTGGATTCTTTGTAGTGCTGTTAGAAATTTATTTATTATATATTGCCCCTGAGAAAGCCTAAGTGGCGAAACATTCTTGTGCTAGCGGTGTGTCGGGCGCAGTGACTTACCAGCGACGTCCAGGACTTTATAGGATTCTACAGACTGACATCTGGATACCTTCCTTTTTTTTGGAGCAGTACCTGGCTGGTTTTGATCACATGGTTGACATTCTACTGGATATATTTCATTGTAGAATAATTTTCATTGAGACAGTTCTTTATTGACTATATGAGCTACTTGGAAGCATTATTGACTCTGGTTTTTGGTGTTACCTATGATGAGACATCTGACTGATTGATTTATTCATAGTGTTTATACCCCTTGGAAGTTATTTATTTCTTTGATCATTCTTGAGTAAATTGGTTATAGTTGTTGACTGTAGTTTCATTGTTCTGTAATATCATTGGGGGAATTATTTGGTTCTGCTTTCCACACAGCATGCCTAACCTAGATAGAATAATCTCTCTCTCAGATATATCCACATTGATCTAGGCAGATGCACAGTTTGCCTGACTTAGACAGAATTAGAGTCTCAAGCTTGCACCAAGTTAGCCTGATCTATCCAGAATCCTTTTTCTGAGACACCCAAAGACTGATTCAGGCTCTCACAGTGGCTGCTTCCACACACGTTGGATAATGCACTTTCAATGCTCTTTAGTGATCATTTGGAACTAGGTTTTCACGTGTGGAACACAAAATCCACTTCTAAAGGATAACTAAAGTGCATTGAAAGTGCATTATTCAATGTGTATGGAAACGGCCACAGTTTCCCTTTCTCAGAAATACACACAAATTCACTAAGGCTCAATGCATTTTCACTGAACTTGGCAGAATCAATACTTTTCCTCAGCTTACTTACCAAACTTGCAGTTTACCCCACCCCCTAGGGTACAGCTACCTTCCAGTTAGATTACATACCACTCACTCATCCAGCTCCTCTAATTCTTTCCTCAGAGCCAAGCTACAAAGTGACGCCTGACACGAGGTGGACACGACTCAGTTCCCGAAAGTTTTGATGGGAAGTGTAGGTGTCTTTTCTGACTAGGGCGGATCGGCTCCTTCCCAGCCACTGGGGGGCTGGAGTTTACCAAAGGAATTCACATAGTTAACAACATAAAACCCATCCAACTTGCAGAGTTGGAGGGAGAGTGCCTGCACAGATATTGCTAGTATTTATATGTTTATTAGACACCCTTGCACATCCTCGGCTCTCTCCTTCTGCTCCCCAACACCTGCCTGGAGGTGCCTGCTGGGGGGGGGGCGTCTGGAGAGCCAGGCACCAGCAGAGAGAGGCAGGTGGGCAGGTGGGTGGCAGGAGAGGTGTTGAGGAGCTGAGGGAGAGAGCCAAGTGTGTGTAAGGCTTGGGAAGAGAGCCTGAGTGGGAGAGCCGAGGGAATGCGAGGCACAGGAATCTTCCTGCGTTGCAACTGCCAGGGGCTCCCTTGGGTCGGCAGAAGGTGAGCTCCCTGCATCCCGCCACCAGCAGCTTTGCTTGTAATAAACATACATTGTAAATACTAGCAATCTCTATGCAGGCAGTGTCCCTCCAACTCTGCAAGTTGGACGGGTTTTATGTTTGAATTCATTTGGTAAACTCCAGTCAGAAAAAACACCTACACTTCCCATCAAAACTTTCGGGGACTGACTCGTGTCCACCTCGTGTCAGGCGTCACTTTGTAGCTTGGCTCTCAGAGGCCTGCATTTAAACTTACAGTGACAAATAATTCGTCATCCCATATTAACAAGCAGAAATAAAATCCAAACTATTTAGATGCAAAACATTACAAAGGAGAAAACATATTCAGTGTATAGGCAACTATGACCCTTTGTTTGTACATTAGGCACAAGGAGGCACTTGACAACCTCAGAAAGCACATGTGAAGGGAAAAAGACTAATTAACAAGTGTTATAAGCAAATTAATACCATAAATTTTAGAAAAAGTCAACAATTGTAATTTACTCAATGAAAAAGTCAGTTGAAAAGTAAACATCAATGAATCAATTAGCAAACAAGTCAGTTAGTCAAACAGCAAACAGTGCAAACTAAAGCCGCTGTCACATATCAATGTATTTGTCCATATAAATTGATATAGTCCATAGGGTACAACCCCCAGGTAAGTCTCCAAGGTAAGTACTCAGATGATTCTTGAATAACCTTTTCTTTTCCAGGTAGTTATAGAGGGTCCAGATGCCCACCAAGGGTGTAGCCCATCTGCCCAACAACCAGGGCTGCTAGAAGACTCAATACAAATCTATGAATGAAATACTTAATATATACCAATACAAAATATACAATTCAATACCATTCAATAACAGATAAGTAAACCATTGGTTTGGAATACAAATCCAATTAGTGACTCCATGAAAAAACTAAGGCCATCAATATAGGTACAAAGACTTTTACAAGCACAATTCATGGACCGTGAATGCTACTAATGTCCAGCAGTGTATGTAAAATCCTTCTGAAATTCAATCTGGAAAAATCCTCTTATTCGGAAAATACACTGAGGCATGTGTAGTTAGACATCCAGTGAAGTAGACAATCACTGTTGGGAGATACCGCTCAAGTCTCTGCTTAGATGGAATATCACAGATGTAAAACACAGTTGAATACCGTAACGATGTAACTTGGTATTGAACTGTATATTTTGAATTGATTTATATTAAGTATTGCATTCATAGATTTGTATTGAGTCTTCTAGTAGTTAATTAATTACCTCTGGAGATCATTTTGTGGCTATTCAGATATAGTTTCCGGAGGGGCCTCCTTTGTCGATACTACAACAACCAGGGCTGGCAAGACACTGCCTGTTGTTTCATCCATAGACCTCCTCCAGGGCAGTTACAAGTCCACCAATTTCCGTGTATTCTCTTAGAGTACTCTAAATAGACATCAGTTATACAGTCAAGTAGTCAAAGGTGGCTGAGAATTAGTCTTTTCCCCTTCACATGTAGTTTACTCTACTTTGTTGTTTCTTGTGCATTAGTGAAGGCACCTCTGTTGTATTAATCTCAGAAAGCAGGCAGAAAGGCAAAAGAAGCATTTGGCATTCTAAAAAAAAAGGCAGGTGAAGGTAGCATGGTGAAGCAGGCATAGAAGCTTACAGTGGAAAGAAAGCATGCAGTATTAGACACAGACACAAGGAGGCACTTGGCACATTTGAGGAATATAGGTTGCATTACAGAATAAGTGGAACTGGTGCTCGAGAGCCCCAAGAATGTCTCATACATAACTTAGTCACAGAGCAACAGTTTGCGAGAGCGACTGGGCAATCCTATGCAGAGTTAATCCAGTCTAAACCTATTGATTTCAAAGGCATTAGGCTGAAGTAACAGTTCAGGATTGTATCTCAAAGGAAATTACAAAAGAGTTCTGTGATATACACTCTCAACAGGGATGTGTTTGGTATAGGCAAAGAGAAAGAGCAGCGCTGCACTGCACAATGATTGCTAGACACAGCAGTCTGTGCACAGCCCCTAACACTGCAATCCTTTTCATGAGTCAGTGTGAGTCTGTCAGTTGGACAGTATGCCTGTCATTTAGGTTTATTTGCTAACTCACTCTTTACTCGCTCCCACCCCCAACTGCCCTGGCTGAATTGTGAAAACAGCAAAGCGCAACAACACTGAGGATAACTATTAAACAGTTACGCAAAGTTATATTAAAGACTGGAGCCTTTTTTGTTTCCTAATGTCCAAATGCATATTTTTGTTCTTGAACAATTATAGAAGGCTAGTATTTTAAACAGCCTATTTTGTATCAGACTCCTTAGCAGCAAAGACTCTACACTGGGAATGATGTGGACAAAAAAGGGGGAGGGACTAGAGGGCTGAAGAATACTGGTCAGGAAGCCAAGTGGCCTTAGGGCTGCAATGTCTACAGCTAACTTTGGAGAGCGCTTCTGTTGTCACTGTAGCATTATGACTGAGAACATTACTGAATTTTGTGACAGCTCTGGCCTGATTTCTAATTGCAAGCTTTCATTCGAGCTCCTCCACAGTTGGGATGAATCTGTCACCACACTTTCCCCAAAAATATTAAATGCAACAGAAATATTGCAGTTTAAATTGATAAATGACACATAGTGTATTAAAGGGATAACTGGGCTTTACACATGGCATTGTCATGACTCCCTCTGACCAGCACTCAGCCCAGTGATTCTGACTCAAAGTGCTCAGGTGAAGAGCCTGAGGAGCCAAGGCAGGGGAACCAGGAGGACCAGCAGGATCAGGGAGAGCCTGATGCTGCAGAGGTACCTGCTGACCATGCTCCAGTAGTGCCAGAGGCCACCATGCCAGATCCTGCAAGCAAGGCCTTACCACCAGCCCCTGAGATCACCACTAGATTTCTGCCAGGTGGGATACATACTTGGGCTTGTAGTCCCAAAGCTTGTAGTATGTAGTCCCAAGCTTGGAATCTTCTGCCACTCTGCAAGAACAGTGGCTGTGGAAGGCCCAAGCTGAGGTGGCACAAATGAGGCAAAGTGCCAGACCACCACCTCCCGGTAGATCCAGAGCAGCATGATGACAGTGGTAGTTCCTCGCAGGAGCATGGCCAGAATGCAGCACAGCTTGAGGAGCTGCACCGCCTGCCAGCAAGTGCAGCTGAGCCTAATTAGCACCAGGCCTATTTAGGTTGAGGCTTGAGAAGGCTACCCTGCTGGGTCAACTAGTCCAGTAGGTCTGAGCTCTATGCTTCAAGCCCCAGCGCCAAGATTCTAACACCTGGCCCCTGCTGCTCTATTCTCCCAAGCCTAGCCAGCCTAACATCTGGCCCTACTTCCAAGGAGCCCAGACTTAGCCAGGCCACAAAACACAGGACAGCTGTGAAGCAAAGAAAAATGGGGAATGGGCCAAAGCGGTAGGCAGGCCAAAAAGGTCTTCCCAACTATGCAAGCAAACTAAAAGAAATATAAATGCTTATTTTTACACACCCAATAGTGCCCTAAGGGGGCAATGAAGGCCAAAATCCAGTGGTGTGTCAGGTTGAATTCCATGGCCAGAGTGAATGAACCCGATAATTCATCAGCAGCACACTTCTTTAGTTTAAAATGTTTTGAATAAATAAAACACTCTTCCCCCCTCTGAAGCCTATTATTTTAAGTGAAAGAGAAATGTGCAGGGTTGTCAATGTCTTAGACAGGTTTGAGTGTTTTATATAGTTTACCGTGAAAGTACCTGTCAGTAAGGGGGGGGGGGGTGTATTTACTTCCACCAATAAAAATCAATGCTATACCACCCCAGATACTGGAGATTATTTACTTCCTCCCACAAACTGGTTCCCTGTGACAACTCAGAGTGTGACAAAAGCAATAAAATACTGGAAACTAACTAACATGTTGATAATTAGATTGTTGAAGGTAGGAGCCTGCAAGGAATTATAGGAAGAAGGAATGAATAAGGATGCTTTTTTGTATTCCTTCACCTCTCTCCTCCCTGACACAATCAAATTTGTTCTGTCCTCTGCCAGCACAAACTCTTGGGTAATGGCATCGCACAGACACACTATCCATAACGGTTTTGGTTCTTGTAACATGAGAGCATTTTCTATATATGATGATATAAAAGACTGTCATTAAAAATTAACTCTGCTTTAATCTTTAATAGGATTTTTTTAAGCAGGAAGGATATGAAAGTAAAGAGGGGGAAAATCTGTCAAGTCTTCCTTAAAGATAGCTCAAGAAACATACACTAATTAAAATACATTAAAATAGTTATGCTATCTGATATCAATGAATGGCCATGATAGTGAAAAAGATAGTCAACCATTAGGATGGGGAGGTGGCTTAGAGATAAAGTATCCATACAGAAAATTCTAGGTTTATTTCCCGGCATTTGCAGTTCAAAGGATCAAGTGTTGGGTGATATAAAGACCTCTTACTCGAGAGGCATTGTCTGTCAGAGCAGACAATACTGATGTTGATAGACCAATGCTCTGATAGCATAAGGAACCTTCACGTGTCTCATGAAAAAGTGTTGCCTCCCCCCCGTTGGAATGAAAGGCAGATGCAATATTTGGGTTCTAAAATGGGCCGATTTATTAAAATTACAACCAAACATTAACTATGGCAAGGGCCTAACTAGCAGTACAGGTCAGGCCCTGGGGTCACTGCCCTGACCTGTCTGGGCAAGACACCCACTGCCCCAGGTGTGGGCCATCCATCGTATGGCTGGGACCTGGCCTGGCCAGGCGAAGTGGTTCACCCTTTTAAAGCTCTCCCACCCGGCCGTACAGCAGCGGGGGGAGACTGCTTGTCCAGGAGTTCCCCACCAGGGCATCTGTCCTCGCAACTGGGCTGTACAGCAGCTAGCCGCTCCTGACAGACCCCAATTTCCCACCAATGGGGAGGTGCCAAGGGTGCTCACCAGCCTGCTCAAATTTTCCCCTAACTTCAATCCTGCCCCCAGGGAATGAACTCAGCCCCACCGTGCCAATTACCTCCCTCTTCTCACAGTGCAAGGTAGGTGGAAAAACTTCCCACCCAAGTGCCAATCAGAGACAAGAGAAGAATTCCTACCTGGCCCCAATAAGGCAACCGGATTTCTGCACTGAAATAGGGTGAGGTGGGTGGGCCGAGCACGAGGTACAACTGAGCCGCTGAGGGGGTGGAGAAGCCTAATAAGGCTGCTGACTCCGCCCTCCAGCGAAGGCCTGGATGCCCGGGTGTGCGCCGTCTGCCTTCGTCCTCCGAGGAAGCAAACTGTGGTCCCCAGCCTAAGTAGCTGTTGCTACTGGCTGGGAAGGCCAGATAGTTGATCAATCATCTGCTAGGTAAACAATTATTTTACCAAATATAAGACATTTCACGTCATGTCAACCAAAATTATTTTCAAACACTCCACTGCTCAACCTGCAATGTGACTGCTGGATGGGAGCACTGGTGAAGAGGGTTGCACAAAGAATAGAGTGAACAACAACAACAACAACAACAACAACAACAACAACAACAAAAGATGGTGCAGTGGAAAAAAGAGTTTTCTTCAAATATACTGCCCCTATGCATTTCCCTGACACTTCTTCAGAGGGATTGGCTCAAACTGAAATTTGTTTGAGAATTGGGAGCAACAAATGTTCACTTTGGATCAAGCACTCAAAATCCTTGCACAATTTTCCCGTGGTGATTCCTTCCCCCCTCCTCTGTTTGCTATCTGCCTGACTCACCCAACAGACAGAAAAGTCTTGCAAAAGAAGTGGTCTCCCTGGTGGTTAAGTAGGGCTTCCCGATCCCCTGGAGGTGGCGCAGAATCCCCTGCTCCCAGCCTCTGCCCCCTGCCGCCACTCACCTAATTGGGGGTGGGGGTGGGGGGAAGGCAGGGGAACAGACCTCTAGGGCATGCTTCCAGTGTGGAGCAACGTGGGCCCTAAAGAACTGGCCTGATGAGAAGCGCGAGAGCATTCCCAAGGCCTACGCGATGATGTCACTCCTGGAAGTGATGTTATTGCTCCATGCTGGGGGTGCACGTGTGCAGAGCCCCGCATGAGAAGAGAAAGAAGGTGAGTGCTTGTTCCCCTCTCCTGCTTGGGGGGGGGGGTAAGGGGACCTAGCAACCATATAGTACTGGGTTGGAAGGGAGGGAAAATATTCTAAGCCTTATAAACGTTGCCTGTCTATCTCCTAATGCTGGGGATTTTGTGTTATCAAGTTTTCTGCACTGGATCAAGTTGTTTTGCACATTCTTGCGCTGCTGGTTGCTAATAGTAGTTTGATACAGTAAGTTCTGTGTAGATACCAATATAATGAATACCACTGTTTTTGCAGATGGAGAAAAATAGCTCATTTTAATTGACTTCTATATGCTTCTGACAACTCTGGTAGCTATATAATCCAAGGAAATCATACATAGGGCACCAGAAATGGCTACACTCAGCCACTATGATGAATATAATTAGCTGTCCAGATGCAAAAAATGAAACTACTGCTAATTTTAAGTTGCAAAGAAATCATCAAGGCAATCATACGGGCTGCTTGACTTGAGATGAAATGGTCATGGTGAACAAGGTAAGTTGTTTTTTTCTTAACATCTTATTAGCAACTTGAATCCTCACCAATCTAAACCTCAACAAAAGCAGCTTTTGAAATATTTAAGGAACATGATAATAAAAAGTTAAGAACCAAAAGCCACCAATCACTGTTGTTAGGAAAGGCTGTTTGGGACATTTTTAAAATTCCAGTTTGCAGTAACATGTCTGAATTCAAACATGGTAAAAACAAACAAACAAACAAACAAACAAACAAACAAACAAACAAACAAACAAACAAACAAACAAACAAACAAACAAACAAACAAACAAACAAACAAACAAACCCATATTCACAACACCTTCCCCAAGGAATAATAATTTAGTAACACCAATTATAATCTGCCCTCATCAATGTATCAGTTGAACCAATTAAAACTTGCAGGCCTACCAAAAACGCACAGTAGTTAAATTCCTGTTTCTGGAAAAAGTGCCATCATTTGTAGTTCCACACACAAAGAATGGACTTGAAGTTTTAGCATCCACACCTTCAAATCCATTTGTAGAGCAATATGGTGTCCAATGCTCGAATTGCCTACACTACACAATTAGAAAGCATCTTTTGCTTGAAATAATACATTCCAATTAGGCACTTTCTTACCTTACATTTGTTAAATTTTCATGAAAAAAATGCAGCATGCAGACAAATATTGATGCATAGGAGGAGAAGGTGCCCTTATGCTCACATGGGTATCAATATTTTCCTTCTCATGAGCATATTGGTTTAATCCAATAGGGATAGAGGGGAACTGTGAAGTTGAGATACTTCGAACTGAGAGCCCATGTAGTGGGCAGGATAAAAATGTCATTAAATAAATCCAATGAATTATCTATTCTATTGCAACAGTAAGATCATGGCAAAGTAAGAGATCCATGAGGTTTCCAGTCCCAATCTGGAGATTGGCAACCCTACTTCCAATCCCTTACAATGAACATGCCTGTCTCCATGAAAAAGGTGGCTGAGCATACCAACTGTGTTGCACAAGCTCCTGGAGGTAGTCAGAAACAGTGGGAACACTCATGTCTGCAGATTGTTATTCAGCTGAACTGACGCAACTATACTATTGCCTGAAAATTGCTGCCTGCCAATTGCTGTGAGGTCTCTGTGTGTGTTCATCTTTACTTTTGTGTGTTCACTGAGTGTAGGCTTACAACTTCATGCCTACATGCTGTCTTGCAAACATTACCTGTTAACCATGGCTTGCTGACCTGTACTGAACTCATCAAGGAAGAATGGATTCAGATCATACTGTAGCTATGTGGATGCCTCTTAGAACTGCATTAATTTGGGAGCTGCTCCATAAAGCAGACAAGAGCATAACTCTGCCATATTTATAGTTTTTCTATATCCTGTGAGCTGTTTCTTTAAGTCTTGGGGAGTGTCCTTTTCCCATATTTCTCACCTTTATTTAATATCAGCAGACATGGCTTTATTCCATACATTTGTTTACTAAGGAGAGATCAAGATGGGCACAGAGCACAGTGATATCATAGTGAGAGTGTCAGACCAAAACTAGAGATGTGAAGGCCTGGTGGGGAAACAGATGTGCATGATGCTCTACAGAGAACATGAAGTCCAGAGGAGCTTACAATCAATAAACTGATACCAGAGACAACAGTAAGGGGAAGGAGATGAGATAAATAGGAGAATAATGTGTGTTCTTTCCAGTTACACATATGCTTAGGCTTAGTTTCAGCAATGAACGGGACTAAGGTGCTATGCTGGCAGCTTCACAGAAAGGGTAGATCTTGAGAAAGAATATGAAGGATATGTGAGAGATAGCAGTGATCAGATATTTTGAGAGGTAGTGGGTGGATTTCCTTTGCTGGGTCAATGTGTTAGACCCCCCCCCTTTAACTATTCTGGGCTGGCAGTTTACCTAGGAGCAGATAAAATGCTTAACCAGGATTAGCATTATACTGTAGTTATGTGTATTTGATTAAACTCATGGCTTTAATCTTGGTTAATATATACCATGGTTGCCATAGCCATGAGAATACACCTCCACTTGTATTTTGTTCAGTGTCCCGTTGATCCATGGTGAAAGTGGGAATACGCAGAACATGGCCCCGGTCCACTTTATTTGAAAGGCATCCCCCAGAGATAGCCTGTTGATCCCTGTGCAGGAGCAGAACAGAGGAACCTTGGTATTGTGTCTGATTGCAAGCAAGTTGACCTTGGGTGCCTCCCATTTCTTGAAGGCCTAGTAGATGTAATGGTCTCCTAAAGACCACTCATGGTTGGATGGCCCAATTCTGTTTAGTTGGTCTGCTTACAAGTTGGCCAACTGTGCAATGTGGATAGCTTCTTAGGAAACTCCACGCTGCACCACTCAGACCCAAATTTGCATGGCCTCTAGGTGTAATAGTTGTGATGCCGTACCACCCTGTTTGTTCACACAGAATGTGATGGTTATGTTGTCTATGTGGATTTGTACTGATTTGTTGCTCACCATATCTGCAGAGGAGATAAGGGCGTAACAAATAGCATGCATCTCCAGGATATTAACATGGAGGCATCTCTCACTAGCCCTCTATGTCCCATGAATGGACAGCTGACAACAGTGCCCCCCCACCCCTCTGAAGATGTCTTGGTGTTGTGTCAAAGGTGTTCCTGCAAACAACTGAAGGTCTACAGACCACGGCCTCACAGACCTGAGCTCTGCTCAAGGGTTGGGATATTTCTTGCGAAAGTTTACCACTGCGGTGGTTGGTGCTTTGAGGTCTAGCAAAGTCTGTTATTTTCACTGCCATCTGAAATCCATTGGCTGAAAAAGTGGCCACTAAGGCCTTAATCCTGACATGCCCTCTCAGGTGGTAGGAAAGCCTTGTTTGAGACGGAGTTCAGGGAAGCCTCTATAAACCGAATCACACCGGAAGGTGTCAATTTCAATTTCTTCCAGTTAATAATTAGCCCTCGTCTAATGCATATGGAGGTAATGACGTCTATATTCTCTCATAGGGTCTCAAGAGACGGGGCAGTGAACAGCCAGTTGTTCAAGCAGGGGTAAATGGAGCACCTTACTGTTTTAAGGTAAGCAGCCTCCACGGCTATGCATTTTGTAAACACCCATGGGGCAGTTGCTAGGCCAAATGTTAGGACTCTGTATTGGTATACGTTCAACCCACATTGAAAACTATGGAACTTCCAGTAGGATGGGTGTATGGAGATGTGAAAATGGGTGTACTGGAGGTCCAGTACGGTAAACCAAGAATCGGGGAATAAGATCAGTAAAGTTATCATTCTGAACTTACAAACTTATTCAGGTTTCCTAAGTCCAGAAAGAAATTGGAGAAAAACCCAAAGGTCAACTCAGAGTTGGACACATGTTGAACTTCTCTGTAATGATTTTAAGTATGTGTGTGTTTCTTTAAATGCTTGGTGTGATACAAATGAAGAGTGGGAGGTGAAAGAGAGGGGTGAGTGAGTGAGATGACTGGTTCGTGACTGAGAGTGTGGGTGGAGTAGAGACACGTGACTGAAGTGAAATCTGATTGGACAGTAGCAGTGCTCTAGGGAGGAGTGAACTGCAGTTTTTAGTTACTGGATGGGGAGCAAAGTTTCATTCTGCATTCTGGCTTAGACAGGCAAGCTCTGAGCAGCCTGACAGTGTCCATGTATTTCTGAAGGAAAGAACAACCTGTGTTGGCGTCTGAACTCTGTGAGAAATAGTGCAGGTGAAAAATCACCGACAAATCGCCTAGGCAAACCCAAACTTGGTGTTTCAATAAACTGAATGTTATAACCATGTTCAACCGCACTTAACACTCATTGATCTGTGGTTATGCTCTGCCAACACATGATAAACTGTGAAAGCCTGTCCCCAAAAATCACTGGCTGGGGAGTCTCCACCGGCCCTAGTGAGAACACAGACTTTTGCCTTTGAGGTAGTTCCTTAGAGGAGTGTGCACACTGGCCCTGTCTCGGCCTGTTGGAAGCCGTGTGCCTTGGCTGCTGCTGGTGCTGCATAACATAAGCATGATGTGGAGGATACTGGTACAGTCGGTACTGGAACTGCTTTCCCTTGTATTGGTGGTATCACTGCTGGTCAGCGTGTCTGGAACCAACAGGTTTTTGTGCAGCGGGAAGAATCTCGGATGACTTCTCTTTTCTCTTTTGGGAGAGATAGTCTTCAGTTTTCTGAGAAAATAAACACTGCCTTTCGAATGGCATTTCCTTAACTCTGCTATTTGTTTATACAGGGTGCACCATTAGACATAGCCATGTATGTCGCAACAGGACTATTAACGATGAAAGGGCTCTAGTAGAAGAATCCACAACATGTCTCCCTGCACTGATAAATTGCTTTGAAAATGCAGCACTCGCAGCCAGCATCAATAGCTGTTCTGGCTGGGGGCTGCAGTTTGCTTCCCTGAAGGAGGAGGAGGCAGCAGCACTTCCCTGGCCATATGGGAATACTGGAGGTGGTGGAGCAAGAGGCCTCATAGGGCTGCTCCTCCACTCAGTGTCTCATTCGCACCTTGTGCTCAGCCCACCACTTCATCCTTTTCAGTGCAGGTTTAGCCAGTCACTGTTCATCAGGGCCAGGTAGAATTTTTTTTCTCCTTTTCCCACAATTGGTAACAAGGTGAGAAGTTTTTCAACTACCTTGCACTGTTTGTACGGAGAGGTAATTGGCTTAAGGTGGGTCTGTTAGGAGCTGCTTCTGGCAGGTTAGAAGTTGGGGAAAATCAGCGGGCCAGTGAGCCCCCTTGGCATATTGCCATTGGTGGGGAACTGGGGTCTGTCAGGAGTAGCTGGCTGCTTTACGGCCCAGTTGCGAGGACAGACACCCTAACGGGAAACCCTTTGACAAGCCAGTCCTCCCTCACGTTCACAGCCAAGGGGGAGCTTTAAGGGGGGAACCACTTTGCCTGGACAGGCTGGGTCCCAGACATGCGCATGGATGGCTTGCAGCCAGGGCAGCAGGGGCTCATCCAGACAGGTCAGGGTGGAGGTCTAGGAGTGATATGAGGGCCTGACCTGTACTACTAGTTAGTTCCTTGCTGTATTGACAGTTACATTGTTGTAATTTAATAAAGTGGCCCTTTCGTTCCCAACTCTTATGTCTGCCTCTCCATTCCGAATTGGGGGGGGGGGCAAATGAAGGGCTTCAACAAGTTATTTTTATCCTTAAGCAAGTATTAGCTGTAGAATGTTGTTTTATCTCAAAGGAATATTTGGACCCCCCCCCCCCCATGATTGCCCAGTATTTAGCTATTTTAATGTTACGGGCCAAGGAAACATAGAGTCCATCTTCTTTCCTTCCTTGTCCGCAGGAATGGAATGTGTGCCTTGCCTCTCTTCGGTTTGTTTCTCCTCTGAAATTAGTGACCATGGAAGCACGTGGGTGAACAGATACCTGCAGTTGTCCTCCTCAGACTTATACATGCCTTCTGTGTTTCTCAAAGAGGCCACATTTGAAGCTGGTTTCTCATATAAGTAACTCATGAGTTCAACAAAGCCTTTGATCATGGGAAAGGCCACCATGGAGGGGTTTCCTGAGTAGAGGTGGTGCAAGATTTTGTCCTTTGGCTTGGGCTCCAAGGAAAGTACATCATTGTCTAAAGATTAAGCCATCCTCGTCATTTGTTCAGAATACAGTTTGGTCATAATTTGGTGAGACTGATTCCATGTCTCTGACATTCTGAGTAAGGGACAGTTCTGAAGGTACACTCTTACTATGGTCAGATCTGGCCATTTCCCCACCACTCCAAGCTGCGGGAAAATGGCTATTTAAACAGCAGGGCCTGTTTAATGGTGGGGCATTTCCCCACCTTTCGGAATGGCGGAGAAATGGCCATTTAAATTGCAGGTGGGGCTTGGCTGGCTGGCTGGGAACTCCTGGCTGGCCAGCCAAGCCCTGCTGTTAAAATGATCAGCTGCTTGTCAGGGATCTCCCTGACAAGCAGCTGACCCGTGGGTTTAAATGCCCCTTTCCGTGCTGCTGCAAAGGCACAGAGGACATACGCCTAAGCACAGAAGACATAGAGTGACCATCCATCTTCATCATTTTGGTTCCACACTCAGTACGCCTTTTTAAAGAAGGTTTTATTTGCCATACTAGCAAAGGTTTTTTGTTGTCTCATACAACAAAAAGAATCTGAAGAATATAGCCATGCACGTGCATCGGGGGCACTCCAAAATTTTAAAGCTATGCAATCCACTGGCCGGCTGGCATGTCTTGGTCCCCTTGTTTCACTGTGGTTCTGGGGGGATTCCATTCTTGTGCTTCAGTTTGGTTCTGTTGGGCTTTCTCTGAGATGAGCTCAGCTTGGATTTGGGAGTATGCCTTGGCCATCGCAGCCTTGACCCAGAGTGTTTCTGCAATAGAGGTCAGCTTAGATTTTTTTCCCTCATAAGTAACTATAGCATGGCTGTGGGCATCTTGTTCAGGGGCCCATAGACTTGGCCCCTGAGGTCCAGTTTCCCTGAAACTTGGGGGAGAGGTCTTTAGATGATAGTTGGGAACAAGTCCCCTGAAAATTTTGAATACCTGGATTTCACCAAATCAGCTAAAATTCCAAGCTGAACTGCATAACCCTAACCCATGACTTCTGTATGATTCCACTAAATTATAATAAACTAAAGTCACCTAGCTGCTAAGTCTCACAACTGAGAATATAAAACAAACAAAAAATCCCAGTTACAAGATCCCTTGATTTTTTTCAGATGGCTCTTCCTCTATATGAAAATAGAGGAATAGGAAGGTCATGAAACTCATTTCATGTGAAACGCTTCTTTATTTTCCAGTGTGAAATTTTGATAATAGAGTTAGCGATAGCCCAAACTTTGAATACAACTATTTCAGAAAATAGCATTGCATACCGCTTTTAAAAACTGTAAGTGCACTTTACTACCACACCTGAAGACTTAATGACTGCATGCTTGGCCAATGGACAACAGAGCTAATGTGAAATAATTCTTGATTATTCCACTGTTTTCTTTATTGTTGGATTCAGAATCCTGCAATATGTGAACAGCTTCCTTTATTGCTTTTTTTGACATCTAGAAGATACTGAAATGTTATATTTGGAGAATTAAATGAAAATCCTTTCAAGGAACCTGTGACAAACGTCTTTATGAAAGTTTTTTTTAAAGTCTACCAATCTCTCTCTCTATTAAGTGATATAATGGGTAGCTATTGACTCTGTTGAGATTCAATCAGGATTTATTGACCAGAGAGTTAAATATTGACTGAACTGACGATAAAGTTCTATCGGATAGGTCAATAAATCTTAAATGTTGGCTGAAAATGGATTTCTTTGTTATTTCCTTGAAATGTGGATCATATTGCCAACAGTCCTGAAGTGGCAACATTTTTCTATCACAGGTTTTAAGATACAAATATCTATGTAATATTAAAAACTAGAAACAAAGCCCGTTGTGGGGAAAAATACAACAGGGTCTAGAAAGGGGAGAGTGGGCGTGCAGGCATTCCTTCCTCCTCCATCACTGATCCCAGCCGGTGAAGGAGTGGGGCGGGCATTGCCACTTGCTCCACACCTGATCTCAGAAACATGAAGGGGTGTTGGGCATTGCTACATGCTGCACATCTGATACAGGCTGGGTAAAGGGTTGCAGGCATTGCCACCTGCTCCACTCCTGATCCCAGCTGGGTGAAGGGAAAATGGGCATTGCCTTCTGCACTGCACCTGATTATGGCTGGGGGAAGGGGACAGGCACTGCTGCTTGTTCCTTGCTGGGTGAAGAGAGGAGCGAGCACTACCTACTGCTCCTCACCTGATCCTGACAGGTGAAGGCGGGCGGTAGGCTTTACTATGTGCTCCACTCCTGATCCCAACCGGGTGAAGGGGGTGCACACATTGCCACCTTCTCTGCTCTTGATTCTGGCAGGTTAAAGGGGGGCAGAGATTGCTCCCTGCTTGACTCCTGATTCCAACAGGGTGAAGATGAGGTGGGCATTGCCACCTGCTCAGTGCCTTATTCCAATAGGTTGAAGGAGGTGGGCATTTCCACCTGCTCCACTTCTTGTCCTGGCTGGGTGAATGGAAGAAGGGAATTGCCACCTGCCTTGTGCCTGATTCCACCCAGGTGAAGGCACTGGGTGGGCCTGGGTTGACACCTGCTCAACTCTTGATCACAGCTGGGTGAAGGGGGCAGGCATTGGCACCTGCTCTGCTCCTAATACCAGCTGGGTTAAGGCAAAGAGTGGGCATAGCCACCTGCTCCGCTCCTGATTCCAGCTGGGTGAAGGAGGTGGGCATTGCCACCTGCTCCACTCCTAATACCAGCTCGGTTACAGCAGGGGTGGGGTGGGCATTGTCACTTGCTCTGCTCCTAATACTAGTTGTGATAAGGAGGGGTTGGGCATTGCCACTTGCTTTGTTCCTAATACCAGCCGGGTTAAGGTGAGGGATGGGCATTGCCACCTGCTCCACTCCTAATATCTGTTGAGTTAAGGCGAGGCAGTGTTCATTGCCACTTTCTCCGCTCCTAATATCAGCTGGGTTGGCAGGGGGTGGGCATTACCACCTGCTCCACTCAAAATGCCAGTTGTGATAAGGTGGGGGTGGGCATTGCCACTTTCTTCGCTCTTAATACCTCAACCAGAAAGTGGAAAAACACCCAGGAATAGTAAATAATTGAGAAACTTTCTTTATCTATTCAAAGTGACAATGCTCAATCAGTATTCACAGTTATTACACTCATAAATACATATCAATAAACATACAATTCAAATACCAAGAAATAGTCCAAGAGGGACAAAACACTCCCGTATTTTCAAAGGAAGCAGGGTAACAACTCTGAGTTCAAAATGCAAGGTAAGTGTCAGTGTTTTTATGTCCTTTTTTCAGTCTTTTTTTCTTTTGCAGATATCTTCATCTTATTTACAGAATTAGGGATCCACAAAGATGAATGCCAGATCTGAGGCCAGCTGGAACATCAGATTTCATCTCACGGACTTCCTCAGGGGCGACCATGGATCACCATACATGCCTTCAATTCTTTCTGTGAACCCAGAGGGTGACGCTAGATTCTCGTATCAACGGGCACTGCCATCTGCTCCACTCCTGATCTCAGCAGGCTGAAGGTGCAGGGTGGGCATTGCCACCTGCTCCATGCTTGATCCCAGCTGGGTGATGGTGGGGGTAGATGGGCTTCCTGACCTACTCCACTCTTGATCCCAACTGGGTGAAGGCGGAGGGTGGGCATCGCACTGTTCTCTGAGTCTGATCCCAGCTTCATGAAGGCAAGGGCGGGCATCACAACCCTCTCTGCACCTTATCCCAGCTAGGTGAAGGAAGTAGGCGGGCATTGCCTCCTGCTCCACTCCTGATCCCAGCTGAGTGAAGTTGAGGCTAAGACATTGCCACTTGCTCTGCTCCTGTTCCTGGCCAGGTGATGGCGGGGGGCAGGCATTGACACCTGCTTTGCTCCTGATCCCAGCTGGGTGATGGCAGGGGTGGACATTGCCAACTGTTTCGCTTCTGATCCCAACTGGATGAAGGCGGGGGGCAGGCATTGCCCCGTGCTCCAAGTGTGATCCCAGCTTCGTGAAGGTGGAGGGTGACCATCGCCACCTGCTTTGTGCCTGATCCCAGCTGGGTGAAGGCGGTGGTTGGGCATTGCCATGTGCTCCACTCCTGATCCCAGCTGGGTGATTGTGTGTGTGTGTGTGTGTGGGGGGGGGGGTGGGCATTCTGACCTGCTCCACTCCTGATCCCAACTGCGTGAAGGTGGAGGGTAGGTATTGCACTGTGCTCTGAGCCTGATTCCAGCTTGGTGATGGCAGAGGCAGGCATCGCCACCTTCTCTGCACTTTATCCCAGTTAGGTAAAGGAGGTGGGTGGGCATTGCCTCCTGTTCCGTTCCCGATCCCAGCTGTGTGACAGGGGGCTGGCATTGCTCTGTGTCTGATCCCAGCTGGGTGAAGGTGGGGGCAGGCATTGCCACTTTCTCCACTCCTGATCCAAGCTGAATGAAAGTGAGGGAAGGGCATTGCCATCTGATTCACAACTGATCCCAGCAGGGTAAAGGTGGGGGGAAGGCATTGTCAGCTGCTTCACACCTGATCCCAGCCTGGGCTCCCTGCCGCAGCACACTCTCAGATGGATGGGCTGCCTCTTCTGGGCTTCCCTCCATGGCAGTGCCCTCTGGAGGCAAACTAGGGTAGGAAGTGAGTTGTGTGGCATATGGTTAGCCTTTTATATAGTAGCATGTAATTGTCAAAAGAGTTTTAAAGAGACCGAGTATTCTATTTCTACTTGCCTTCTTGATTTTTAGAAGCAATCAATTGTTTCAACAGATACATGTGAGCACGGGTAGAGTATGACTTACGTCTTTTGTTTCTTTTTATTTCTATATCTTGCAATTGTGAGCCTTTTCATTCCACTCATTTTCTTGTTGCTGGTATTCTCAATTCATTTTCATTTTCTTACTACCATTTTACACCTTTTGTGATCTGCAACATTTATATACAAATAATGAAAAATAACACAAAAATCCGGAAACATAAAACAGCATGAAAATAATGTCTAATGTACTTAATTCACAAAAGGGGAAAAACACAATCACCAAGTATCTTGTTTAAGTTGAAACAAGATATTTGGAAGTCTCCCCTAAGTATGGATTGGGCCATGTCTTGATTTTGACTCAGATCAAAAGTTGGTGAGAAGTCATAATAGTATGTGCTTCCAGACCCTCACAGACTAAGAAAAAATAAAAAAGAATAAACCATTAATGAAAAAGAAACTGTGACATGTCTATAGGTTGTAAGACACTTCAGCAACTATTTATAGGTTAGAAAATTTGTGTCATTGCTGGAAACAGGAAAGGTGCCTGGAAGCTTTCAGAAAAGTAATAAGTACTTAGCCACGGAACATGAGGCAATTAGAATTTCTCGGTCTAAGAAGAAGCTGGTCTGATAAAATATAGTGCAAATGTAGCCAGTTGCTCAGAAAGGCTTGGAGATTTCTCTGTGTGATGGGATGCATAGAGGAAAAACAGACTTAACTGCTCAGTCCAGGAAGGCAGTAGAAGATGTGACTGTAGGCCCTGGGGAGAACCCCTCCACCCAAAGTCAGCAACAGAGGTGCTAGAGAGAGCTCTGACATAAACAGGAACAACTGATGTGCATAGTTCTACAGTCCAGTTGCCATATGTTCTGGTGCAATCCTAAGGATGTTTTCGTAAGAGTAAGCCACACTGAACAAACCTGATTATGATTCTGAGTAGACCCATGTAGAATGGCACAGTTATTTCCCCAGCAGCTTCATAAGAACGCTTATTATAGACAAAGCTGAAGCACACATTTGGTATCATGAAGACCCCGTTTCCTGAAATGATATATGTGTTTCTCTAGTTTGCAGTTGCTACACTCTCTTTATTCCATAGTCAATAAAATTACTCTTCTTGAATGATATTTGCTCCCTCTTTACTTTCTTCAATATTACTTTCAAATATCTGTGTACACAGACTAAAAGATCCTATTGCCCAGGTCAAGTGGTGTACTTAGGAGAGCACGCACATGTGCCCCCTTGTTTTCCGGGCAAATAGCAGCTGTGGGTGCAGTAGAGAATTCAGTTTATGAAAATGATATAAGGGAAATGGCTAACCCCTCTCTTTTTTAGCAACCCTCTCCCCGGTAAATTCTTTTAGCCCTTTAAAAGAGATCCTAATCTTAATGGATCCTTGAGGTCTCGTTTGGCCTCTAGATAACATGGCATTCATCTGTAATTCTTACCCAGCATCAAAACCAAGTATTTGAAGAGTGATCCGTTTCATTAATATGCTGTTACTTCGATTTTTGCAACTTTACCTTTATGACTTGCTTGATGTCATATAAAAAAATGACAAAACCCATTCATTATGTTTCAGGAAGAGGTCATTCATCACTTCAAAAGTGATGCATATATCCACTAAATCATAAGACCGTTTAATGGGGAGACAAGCATATTTTGCAGTAGAAGAGTAGATTATTATGCTATGAACTTTGCACATTTTTACATACAAATTTAAAGAGAATAGTAGGTTTTTCAAACCTAAATGTTTAATGAAAATAGGTAAGATCCTACCAGCTGATATTAGAGGGAGGAGGGGCACCTTTTGACCATGAAGTAATGGGATCGTGGGACTATAATGGGACCCACATTGGTATTCTTGTCTCCAGTTTCTTCCAAGAAAATCTCAGCACTGAATTGGTCCCAAAGAAAGATAAAAGTCAGAATCTGTTCAAGACACCTTTATTATAAAGAAATAGAGAGGCAGAATACCAAATCTGTCAAAACTGGGACCTCCAAACTGGGCTTAAGCTTTAGCTCCAGGGGAAATGATAGTGACTACCAGATGTGCAGACTTCCTTCACAAACTGGGCTAGTCTTATTCAGACTTTGCTTCCGTTCAAAAACAGGGATTGATTTATTGATGGAACACTTTTGTAAAGTTGGGGATGTCATACAAAGTTTCAAGTGTAATTAGTAATACGTGGAGAGCAGGAAGGGGGGGTCTCAGTGGTTTGGAGAGCAGAAGTACTAAATTATCCTGCTTCACAAATCAAACTGAATTTAAAAAAAAAAATCTCCACAATAAAAGGACACTAAGCAAAGCTTCTCTTTCTTCACATATTTTTTTAAAAACACTTTTTTCCAGGTTCAAGTAGAATACAATTTGGCTCGGCTTGAACATTTTTTTTTAAATTAGAAGAGAAATCATGGACCACTACTTTTGAAGCCTATTCATATCTCTTCATATCCTCCCTGTACTGACACTTGTGCATAGCTAGGGTTGCCAAGTTCCTGGGGGGCCAAACTAGGGGATGGGGGGCACAGGGGGGAGTTATGGGGGGCATTCACCTCATGCATGTGGTAAGCATTAAGCAATTTTCTAACATGAAATTTGTTCTCAATGTATTACATAGGTGTTGATTTTTCATAAGGATGATGCTGATAAAGTTACCTTCTTCAAAGATCGTAACAGTCCGTTTTTAGAATTGCTGGGCCATTTTTCTCAGTAACAACTTTTCTAACTGCCAGCCTTACCAGAGATTCAGTTTGGGTCTTGCTGTCAGGTGCCTCATTATTCCTAGGAACGATCACTGTTTTAATCACACACAATGACAGCTTGTTTGGAGTTTACATGTCACAAACATAAAACTGAACAGAATGTGTCAAATAAGCAACATCGCAATACATGCTCAAGTGCATACAGGAGCTGATACATATTTGCATTTCCATTTTTTCCATACCTAATTAAAAACTTAGAGCCACTTTCACAGTTATACCAAATATATGTGTGAATTGTTAGGTCCCTTCTCATGTAAAAATGCTGAGCAAGTTTATGTAGTATGAAGTAATACAGCACCACTGGCGGAAGAAAAAGTTCTTGCCAAATTAAAAGAAAAGACCATTCATGTAGAATTGGTTTTAAGCTAAGCAATAATTGCAGGGGAACTTTCTTAACCTATCAGCAGCAAATTGGAGGCCTCATTTTGCATTCCACAACTTGTTTCCTGCTAAATAAAGCTAATTGATATTTCCTAGGCTTTTCCCCCCCACCATTAGAATATAGCAGAGAATGCACAATTGTACTTCAACAATATGTTTTATATCCAGGACTGGCAACAAAGCCCATTGTGGGGAAAAATACAACAGGCTCTAGAAAGCAGAGGGCAGGCAGGCAGGCATTCACTCCTCCTCCGTCATTGATTCCAGCTAGTGAAGGAGGGGGTGGGCACTGTCATCTGTTTCACATCAGATCTGCCTGATCTTGGCCATGTGAAGGGGTGGTGGGCTTTGCTACCTGCTCCATGTGTGATACATGCCGGGTAAAGGGGGGGATTGCATCCTGTTCTGCACCTGACTACGGCTGGGTGAAGGGGGGCAGGCATTGCCTCCTGCTCCGCACCTGATCTTGACAGGTGAAAGTGGGCATTGGGCTTTAATACCTACTCTGCTCCTGATCCCAGCTGGGTGAAGAGGGGCGGAGATTGATGCCTGCTTGGTGCTTGATGCTGACAGGGTGCATTGCCACCTGATCGGTACCGTATTCCTGTAAATTGAAGGGGGCGAGCATTACCACTTGCTCCACTTCTTGTCCCGGCTGGGTGAATGGAAGAAGGGAATTGCCTCCTGCTCTGTGCCTGATTCTACCCAGGTGAAGGTTCTGGGTAGGCATTGGCTCCTGCTCCACTCCTGATCCCAGCGAGGTGGAGGGGGTGGGCATTGTAGGTGAAATCAGCTCCTGATTCTGGCAGGTTGAGGGGGGGAGGGGCAGGCATTGCACATGCTTGGCTCCTGACTCTGGCAGGGTGAAGACAGGGTGGGCATTGCTGCCTGAACAGTGGCTTAATCAGGTAGGTAGAAGAGGGCAGGCATTGCCACCTGCTTTGTACCTGATCCCACTCAGGTGAAGGCACAAGGTAGGCATTGCCACCTGCTCCACTCCTGAGCATTGCCATCTGCTGCACCACTAATACCAGCTGGGTTAAGGTGGGGGGTTGGGCATTGCAACCTGCTCCGTTCCTAATACCAACTGGGTTAAGGTCGGGGGTGACATTGCCACCTACTCTGCTCCTAATGATAGCTGTGTTAAGGTAGGAGGGGAAATTCTACCTACTCTGCTTCTAATACCAGCTGGGTTAAGGCAGGGAGTGGGCATTGCCATCTGTTCCGCTCCTAATACCAGCTGGATTAAGGCATGGGGAGGTCATTGCCACCTACTCTGCTCCTAATACCAGCTGGATTAATTTGGGGGTAGGCATTGCCACCTTCTCCACCACTAATATCAGCTGGATTAAGGCAGGGGAGGGCATTGCCACCTGCTCCACTCCTAATACCAGCTGGGTTAAGGTGGGGATGGGCACAGCCATCTGCTCTGCTCCTAATACCATCTGAGTTAATGCAGGGGGCAGGCACTGCCACTTGCTCCACTCCTGATCCCAGATGGCTGAAGGAGGGTGGGTGTTGCCACCTGCTCCACTTCTATTAACAGCTGGGTTAATGCAGGGTGTGGGCATTGCCACTTGCTCTGCTCCTAATACCATCTGGGTTAAGGTGGTGGGTGGGCATTGCCACCTGCTCTGCTGCAGATACCAGCTGGATTAAGGCAGATTTTAGGCACTGCCACCTGCTCCACTCCTAATACCAGGTGGGTTAAGGTGAGATGTCTTTGCCACCTGTTCCGCTCCTGTTCCCTTCCTGGGCTTCCCACCACAGCATGTTTTCTGGAGCAATAGGATGAGTTACTTGGGTTTTCGTCTGTGGCAGCACCCTCTGGTGATGCACCAGGGTATAAAGTGAGTTTTCTGAAACACGCTTACTCGAACATATAGTAAGATAAATTAAGTGGGTTGAGAATGCATTGCAGATTTTAGAATGGATCTTTCTCCCAAATTAATATTTCCATTTGTTGCCAACTGGTATGTCTCTATCTTGTTGGCATACTTTCTACCATTTTGGTTAGCACCTGGCCAGACTATGTTTGCCAGATCCTGAATGATCTGACAGATGTCTCTAGACAAGAATCGAGGTAAGATGGAGAGTAGCCACTCTGCATTTTCCAGTCTGAGCCCCCAAAGAAAATGGCTGGCCCTTCAAAGAAAGAGTGTCAACCTTTATGGAAGACTTGTGGAGCAAACTCAACCTAGCATGGCAAGGGTATCAAATTATTATATAATCTGATCCAATCAAATATTCTAAGTTATAGTCTAGGCAAACTTTGCTGCCAGTCCCTTCGTACTGGAGATTGACAGCTATCTGTCAATCAGGTGTCTTTATCATATTGAATCATTCTTCTGTTTCTCTGGCTGAAGGAGCCACATTGCTCTGCTCCACCTTGTCCTGTCAGAAGTGCGAATTTTGAGTTTCCCAGATCTTTTCCACCTCCTGTTAAGCTCATAAAAGCCGACCTTTATTTGTGCTGAATTCCTGTAAATGAACTCCCCAATGTCAAACTGAATATGTCACTACATTCTTGCTGGGTTCTGACCTGCTGATCAGAAACAGTCTTGCTCCATATGTCCGTCTCTTTTTGGATTGATTGCCTGGGATTGCTGCTGGATCAGCTTCTTAACTTCTTATCATCTCAGATGATACTCCGACATGGAAACGCACAGGTAATACTTCTGCTCCCTCTCTCTGTGCCCTATCTCTTTTCCGAGGTATGCACTGGTCTGTGGTGGTAACTACTAAGTTGGTACTAGAATCAGGTATTGGTATTGACAGACTCTGCAGCATTTCTGTGCTGAAATGTACTGAGGTACTGTTCTAAATGCCTGTATCTCTGATTTTCCTCAACAAACTATTTGCATCATTTCAGCTTACTACAGCCTTCAATTCTAAGCCTGCTCTGGACTGCTGCCATTTTTCATTCTGGGAATGTAGTATTCATTCCCCTCCATTTGAACTTGAACCTGACTCTTGTTCACTCAGTCATGGAAGTTTACACTTCCATGACTGTGTGACTGAGCACATTTGGTAACATATTATGGTCAAGTACTGTCTTCCAGCCTGCTATGAGTTATTTGTTTATACATGAGGCTTCCAGGAAAGATTGTCAAAGCTGGGCTATTCTGACATGTTCAATTTGATAGAGTATGGACAATCAAAAACACAACAGAAAGTGGATTCTTGCACATTTGGGGATCATGCCCATCAATAAAACCTTCCTTCCTTCCTTCCTTCCTTCCTTCCTTCCTTCCTTCCTTCCTTCCTTCCTTCTTTCTTTCTGTCTCAGAACATTGAGAACATTAAGAATATAACAGAAATTATCATACTAGTAGATCTAATTGAGCGGCTATGTTGTATAGTGGTTAGAGTGTCACTGTAGAATCTGGGAGAC
The DNA here is from genome assembly GCF_028583425.1 of Eublepharis macularius. Classification (NCBI taxonomy): domain Eukaryota; kingdom Metazoa; phylum Chordata; class Lepidosauria; order Squamata; family Eublepharidae; genus Eublepharis; species Eublepharis macularius. Next base: position 22,619,366 of record NC_072796.1, read on the forward strand.
TCGAGGCTGAATCCCCACTTGGCAGTAGAGACTCAGTGGGTGATTTGGGGGAAGTTACTCTCTCGAAGCCCAAAACCTCACAGTGTTGTTGCTGTTAAAATAAAACGAAGGGGGGGGGGAACAGTGTAAGCGGCTTTTGTGTCTCCACTAGGGTTGTCAGCCTCCAGGTGGTAGCTGGAGATCTCCTGGAATTACACCTGATCTCTTGGCAACAAAGACCAGTTCCCCTGGAGAAAATGGCTGCTCTGAAGGGTGAACTCTATGGTGTTATACCCCACTGAGGCCAGGCCCCTCCCCAACCCTCCCTCCAGGCTCCACCCCCCAAAATCTCCAGGAATTTCCCATCCTGGATCTGGCAACCCTAGTCTCCACCCAGGAGAAAAGCGAGATACCTAAATATAAAAGATATAGTAGTGTTATAGCTTGGTGGGATTTTCAACTTTTTCATCTGCCCTACCCTCTGCCTTATGCCTCTCAGCAGCATGAAGTGCAGATAGCAGGTGATCGTGGCTGTCTCACACTGTGAAAAAGTCTCTGCTGCTTTCAGCAAATCACACTGTTAAAAGCACAAAAGCGAGCCAGGAATTTTTTTTTTCTTACTTATTTGGTAACCCTATTGCTAGCTTATTTCATTGTCAAGGGTAACCAGTTTCAAGTACAGCTGAAATATTGATTTCCAGGTAGGATACGAGCGGCACAAAAAACAAAGAGTAAATTTTTCCCTACGTAGCACAGCTGCGTGAGACTAACTAGAGATTAAAGCTGAAATGAACACATTATAAGTTGACAGAAACTAGTTTTACTCCTTGGCTTTTTGCAAGTATACAGCTCTGGTTTGGGCTCAAATATACAGGTTCTGTGATAGAAGCGTAAGTGGATGGAGAATTTATTTTCAGAAAGGTGATCAATTCATATCGTTTTTTTGTAATCTTACTATGTGTGCCTTTTGCAGTATGATTGCAATGCCAATATTGTATTTTTCCTGAAGAATTCATTTGTAAATAGGTTCTCCCTTCCTTAACACGAAGTGAACTGTAATTGTATTTTAAAGGATTTAATAAAAAGATATAGACAAACATTGTAAATGAAAGAAAGTATGATCTTTCTGGGAGACCAAAAGAAACTAATGGATTCTGTTAATAGAGATCGTAGGAAAATGTAGATTCAAATGGCAATTTTGCAGTATGCCCACACCTGACCTGCCTTTCAAATATTGTCCATTTATCACCCACTATTATCTACTGCCTTCAAGTCTTAATGCCATCTAGTACAGCCACTGAAATTATGTCTCCCCATTATCTCTGAAAGAAAAAAAGAAGAAGAATGCAAGGAACGCATATGGATATGTACAACAGGGTTGGATTAAGCAGCAAATTGTGATGCAGAAAAATGGAGAAAACAAGTGTTGGTGGCGTGCATTTCAGAGCATTTCACTAGCTTAGCGCACATACGGCCAATCGGATATTCCATTTTTGCAATCTGCACCACTCTCTGTGTATTACACTTCTCATCACAGTGATAACCGAGGAGACATAACTACACCCCACACATATTCCTGCATACAGCTGTTGAGCAACACTAAAATCATTTTCCAAGTCATTAAGTGCATTCCTCTGCCTAAAAGACTGAGATGTTGACAATAAAAGCACAGATATTTCAACCGAGAGCATGCAGGTGCAAGCACACTGGAAGGGGAACTGGCTCAAAGCCGCCCCTCACAATCCTGGTCTTGAAAAGGAGTCGATGCATTGAGTTTATATTCCTCCTGTGCAGATGGCATATTATTGCCCAGTAATAACCGAAACATTTGCACAGCCAAAACAGCAGCCGCACACACACACACACACACACACACACACACACACACACACACACACACACACACACAAATCTGGATACATTGGATAACATCAATACTATATCCAAGTTGGAAAGACAGGCCATTTTGGAAAGCCAGGTGCTCACATAAAGCTAGAATTCTTTCAAATATAAACTGCCTATAGGGCTCTTAAGTACCCAGTCATTTATTGATGCACAAAAAGGGAATGTTGCAGATAATGCTATTTATAGCATGTCATGAAACTCTGATCAGTCGTTTCTAAACCAACAGACTGGTATGGGTGCTACACTGAAATGAGAGGACTTAAATAATGGGCCCACTGAAAGTAGGAGTTGCCATTGGAGGAAATAGCAGCTTGGGGGTCTTGGTGGACTCTATGGAATTACATTTCCAGTGAACTCCCTTGCCTCTTTATCCCACAATTTCCTCAGGTACACTCCCAAATCTTCAGAAATTTTCCACGTTGTAGTTGGCAACCCTATTGCAGAGGTATTTGTATCTCTGTTTTCTGTAAAAACAGTAATTTAGTCCTTCAGCATATTTACCATCATGTTTCCTGATATATCTCTCAGAGAGTGGTGGAAAGTGCCGGCAAGTTGTAGCTGACTTATGGGCAACCCCTGTTGGGGTTTTCAAGGCAATTTGCTGGTAATAAAATTCTATACGTTTGACAGCCATCAGACTCTTTTCATGACTTGCTAGTTTCATCACACAACAATGTGATTAGGCTATTGATAAATCTATCACTTGTAAACTGAGGATATAGTGTGCTGGCTTTAATAGCTGTGTTACCATTTTCCCTGTCCAGTACCCTTTAGGCAGGAGGATTGTCTTTAAATTGACAATGTTGTCTTGAAACCCTTTAATAGTGTTTAATAGTGTTGCCTGAGGCTATAGATAAGACCATGTGCTTCAGTCTCTTCATGATGTGCAGTTTCAAAGACAGGCTGTCTCTCAGAGACTTGTTTGGTAAGTTTTACTTTCAAACAGATCTGCTGTGATCACTGTCTTGGTTGGGAAATCCTTTCCACTTTGGATACCCATTTTAGCCTACTGTTTTGGGGGGGAAATTCACCCAAAATTATTTTTAGAAGAACCTCAATCACCATATTATTAATTCAAATTTCCTTTTAATTCCATAGTTTGCTTGTTTTATCATCATCATCTTCCACCCCCAGCAGGGGTCTGGCATCCCTACACTGGGACCACCTCAACCTGGGAACACCCTCGATTTTAGTTTCATTTTCCCGGCCATGTCGGACACTCCTCTCCGCAGGTCCGTGAGGAAATGTCCGAGCAGCCTGATTGGGTGGTTGACCTGCAAGGGTTAACCCCCAGGACTCCCAGTGAGGGGGGTCAGGGTTCGGAGCGCGGCGGGAAGAACCCCCTGAAAGCAATGCAGGGGGTAAATTGCCCGTTTGCTCCAATGGAGGCCGGCAGACTTGCGCAGCTCATCGCGTGCCGCCGGGCCATGGAGAATGGCAGTAAGCAGATTTAAGGTGAAAACCTGTAAGTAAGCGAATCCCTTCTGATTTATAAGCGTATGTGAAGGCTTGGTAGGAGTTGAAGCTAAGAAGGCGCGGATTTCTTCCCCTCCACAGAGTTTCGGAACTTAGCTAGCGCCCCCCCCCCCCTAAGATGGCGACGAAAAAGCGGTCTTTGAAGCTATGCAGCCCTTTGTAGCAAAGTTAAATGAAATGGGGCAAAAGGTTGATTCAGTGGAAAACGAAGTGAAAACCATTAAAGAAACAGCGTCTGGAGCAGAGCAGTCTGCACACGAAAACGTAGTACTCATGAAAGCAACAAGTAAAGAAGTGAAGCTCTTGGAGAATCAAATAATAGGATTACAAGTGGACCGTGCCCAAACGGTACTGCGTCTTCAGAATGTAAAAGAGGAGCAAAGTGAACATTTAAAAGATTTGGTGTCGGAACTTTTGGCGTCATTCGCTAAGGCAACTAAAGAAGAGTTAAAAAGCGATATTCTGGAAGTCCGTCGGACATCTTCAAAATATGCAATGAAGTGTCAGCTGCCTCGCGAGATTATTATTGATTTTCATCTAAGAAGACTCAGGACACCATCTTATATAATTCGTATAATGTGGACTTGGACTATCTGGGCAATAAGGTTAAGATATTGAAGGATGTTCCATTTTTGGCTCGTAAAAGAAGATTTAAATATAAAAGATTTGCGGCTTTCCTGAGGAAATGTGAAGTAAAATACAAATGGTTGTTTCCGGAAGGCATCTGGTTCAGATACAAGGATCAAACCTACAAGTTAACATCAGAAGTACAGCTGAGGGACTTTTTGTTTAACCATCAGGAGTTCCAGCAAGAAGAAAGTTCAAAGCCTGAAGGGGAGAGTGGGGGGGGGGAGGGAACGAGCGCAGCTATTGTAGCTGCACAGAAAGAACTAAGACCGAGACACGGGGGGGGGGGGGAGAAGACCTGATCCTGAATGTAGTCTGTATTTTATAAGATCTACCAATCTGATAGCATATTAGAAAGTTAACTTTAAAGAAAAAATGCATTATGAAGGGAATACAAGACATGTAGATGTAGTGTGTGTTTTCTGTTTATATGTTGCTCTTCCCTTTTCCCCAGTCCCCTTTTTTCCTTTATATTTCTGTAGTTTTTTGTAGTTTTTTATGTTAGAAATTAAAAATAAAAAAAAATTATAAAAAAAAAACCTGGGAACACCCTCAAACCACAACCAGTCAAAAAAGAGGAGCAAGTGCAAGCCAGAGGTACAGTGAAGGATGGTTCAGCACAGTGAGAGATGCACCTGCCCAGCCTGGCCTGGCCCAGCCTCACTGATGGTAAAAATGGGCTTGTCTAGCTTTGCCCTAATGAGGGATGGAATGGGGCAGCCTCTCTGTGGTGAGGGGCAGGGCAGGCCTACATGGCATGACCTCTCCAGGCTGCCCACTTTGACCAGTCACCATCTTCTTGTGGCTGGATAGGCAAGGTATCCCTCCCTCCTTTGGGAAGGCAGAGGCTTTTCCTGGGCCATTTATCTCTTCTCCCCTAATCCACCCCTGCTAGAAACACAAATTCAATGAAAGCTGGGAATTCAAGGATCCTAATACAAAGATTGCTGTAACACTGTAACAAAGAGCCTGAAAAAGCCCTCATGGTCCAAGGGCATTGGCTGCTGCTGGGAACTGGAGTAGAGAAGTTGTAGAAAAAGCTCCACTGCCTCTGTGCTGTACCATCAGTAGCATCAGGGAAACTATACAAGTCTGTCTGTATGCAGAAAACACCCTTGTCTTGCAGTACAACAACAAAATAACGGTAGTCCCTTTAAAGCCATCCCTTTTTTGTCAAAAGAAACAAACAAACAAAAAAAAACCTGTAAGATTTTTGGCACAAAAAGCACGAGTTTGGAAAGAGGTTCTATTTCTTTCTTTTGTTTCTGTAGCAAAGAAGAGTACAATTTTGTAGGACAGAATCAAACAATAAGAGAACCCCTTTAAAAACTCTCTCTGTGTTACTGAAACCACAATTCTTAAAAAAAAAAATTAAATCTGCAAAGGACTGATTTTGAAGAGCTTTCTTTTTGTGTTTGTTTCTATGGTACAGAAGGGCACAGTTGCACTTTTCTGTATGAAAGAAACATGCCCCACCTCAGACTTTTCAACAATAGCTCTTTGCATGCCAAGAGCATCTATTTGCCAGCACACAAGAGACTAGTTTTTATCATCTTTTTGTTGTTGTTTCTATTTTGCAACACGTAAGTGCATTTTTTCTGGGACCCCTGAATCGCAGAGTCCCAGGTGTTTTAATTTTTTTTTTAAAAAAAATATTATTGCAAAACAGAAAAAAAAGGTAAACAGAAGAAAAGAAAGATAGCAGTACTGGCTACAACAACACTTACTGGCGAATCTGTACATAGATACCTATAAAAGATTTCCAAATATCTAAAAATAAGTTCATTCACAATTGCCTTCTATATGCGATACGTTCAAATATTGATAAGCTTATAAGGTCTTCAGTCCAGTTATTTACAGAAAGTGGGCTTTTGTCTTTCCAGTGTTGAAATATGAGTCTTTTAGCAACTGTAAGGGCAAAGAGGGTCCACTTCCATTAACCATTAGTTAGATTCCAAGTTAGATTTTTCATCCTCAAAAATAAGTGAGTTTCTTAACACAAAACTAATAACTTCCTCCCCAAAAGGCTGAAAGCCTAAGTGTGGTCACAGCATAAGCCTTTGTTGGTGAATTACACCACCAACAGTTAAACACTGTGCTTAAAACTTTAGTAAAAAGACACTGTGGTGTCCAATACACCCTAAACGTAATTTTTTGCTGAATAAGTCACAACTTAAGAGCCATAGTAGCAACAGGTATATGGCTTAAGGCCTTATCCTATTGCTTTAGCAAAACTGAATGCTCTAGATAATTATTCAATTCATCTCTAGGACTCTGTGTATCATATTTTCTAACCAACCTCAAATATTTATTAACAAATATTGCAGATTTCATTTTTTGTATTGATTCAATAAGAATCTTCAAAAGTGGGGGAGATTCTGAAGCACTGAAAAGCTGCTAGACCATATTTGAAAGCCTGTACTCAATCCAGAGGCTCTGCTGTAGGAGATATGTGGCTATGCTACTATAAAAGAATCTCCCACACTGTCTATTTATCCAATATTATTAAATATTATGAATCAGTGTGCAAAGTGCAATGTGCATCTAATAAATAGCACAAAATACATACATAAAAAATAACTGAGTACACTTTGCACACTGATTCATAATATTTAATAATACTGGATAAATAGAGAGTGCAAGAGATTCTTTTATAGTAGCTTATTTGAACACCAACAAAAGTTACCTGTCAGCAGAAGCTGGCAAATCATATTTAGACCTCAGTTGAAAAAATGACAATAACTCATCATTCTTACTTATCAATTGATCTCAAGAAAAAAATCCCTTTTCTGTCCAAGCTTTCCATAAGAAAGATGCTTCCCAGTGTTTAAGTCTGGACTTGACCATAATGTTAGTTTAGCATTTGAGAGCAGGGCAAATTGATATTGCCATGATATTATACACCACACTACTCTAACTGAAAAAATTGTTGGAGGAACAAAATCCCAGGTGTGAGCACAGACAGGACTTTTAAAAAAATTTCCCCCAGTGTTCACAGCCCACAGAGGCACAGGGAAAAACTGGAGATGAAGTAAAAGAAAGAGTGGGTGAGCTCTTCTCGGACTGCTCATTGGATCTCCCATAGCCTGGATTTTGATCCAAAGAACAGTTTGATGGGTGATCCCATGATTCAATTGCAAAATTTGCCCTAATGAAAAGAACCCCAGGAAATTTGGAAGATTTTTTTTTTTTAAAAAAATCATTTTTGTGGGGTATTGTCCTTAGAATGAATGAAACACTTTTTTAGATGAGGTTTTATTCACTTGAAATGTATAGAATTTTTCCACTGGAAAAATAGAACATTTGGGGTTGCACTGAAACAAACCCCTATAAAATATCACTTTCCTAGAAAAAGAACCAAGTGAGATACTTTTTAAGGCAAGATTTTACTTATTTGAACGTGTAGCAATAATTTTTTCTAATGAAAAAATGCAGAAATTTTGGGGAGCACTAAAATCTCTATGAAATATTTTTCTTTTCAAATAAATGAAATGTATTAAGATAGTATACAGAGCAGCAGTTTGCAGCTCTCGTGTCAATTAATCAATTTACTATTTGGAAACTGATGAATCTCTGACCATGTAAAAGGACTGGCAAATGGATGAGCAGTAGTCCAGTGGGTGAATAACAACAACAACAACAACAACAACAACAACAACAACATTTGATTTATATACTACCCTTCAGGACAACTTAATGCCCACTCAGAGAAGTTTACAAAGTATGTCATTATTATCCCCACAACAAACACCCTGTGAGATGGGTGAAGCTGAGAGAGCTCCAGAGAGCTGTGACTAGCCCAAGGTCACCCAGCTGGCTTCAACTGGAGAAGTGAGGAATAGAGATGGGCACAAAATGGAACACGAACCAAAAAGAAACGGACAAACAGTTCCCGGCCGGCCAACCAAGCCCCGCTGTTTAAATGGCCATTTCCCTGCCACTCCAAGCGGTAGGGAAACAGCCATTTAAACTGCGAGGCTTGGCTGTATGGCCAGGAGTTCCCGGCCAGCCAGCCAAGCCCAACCCATGGTTTAAATGGCCATTTCCCCGCCACTCGGAGCGACCATTTAAACAGCCCCGCTGTTTAAATGATCAGCTGTTTGTCGGGGATCTCCCCGACAAGCAGCTGATCTGTGGGTTTAAATGCCCCTTTCCGTGCCACTGTGAAGTATATGTTATAAGGAGAACAGGGTTAATGAGTAAAATAAAAACCAGCTGTCCTCTATTAAGTTCCCTTTCAGCCACCATTAACATCTAGTTTACTCTGTGACCTAGCACCATTACAATTTCTCTGCCTGCATTATCCACATTATTCTCTTTCAGTGGTAGGATAATGAAACAGAAAACAAGATGAAGTTGTACTACAAGCTACAGAAGGAAAGAAGCATTTAAACCCCACGAACTATGAATTGGTTCGCAAACTAGGATTCCCTCAAAACCATGGTTTGCAAACCAATTTCAAACCACATTAGGACTGAAAAGATTATTCAATTCAGATGCCATGACAACCTTTCACTGGAGCACACCACAAAAAGGAAGATGGAGTCCATGCATGAGATCCTCTCCATCCAGCCCACCTCACAGGGCTATATTTTGAACTAATGGCCTCTATCATTTTGCAAAATCTTTACGAACTATTTGATTCTTCTTCAATTTCCAGTACCTTCCCACAGCAGTGGGGCAGCACAATGTATTCCTGACTAAATTCAGTAGAATTTATTCCTAAGATTGCAGTTGGTTGGTTTAACTTCTTTCCATTCTCTCTGTCTGACATATTTAAGTACATGTTTTCCCTTCCTAAATCTTTCTCATGCTCTCATTAAAATTCTATCAGTTAACTAAGCACAAACCGTGGCTGCTGCATTCATCATCATAATTATGTAGCGCATGGTATATTTCTCCAATCAAGTACCTCCTACATATTTGATATAAACCTTTCAGGCTGCAAGGAAGAAATAAAAGGAGACCAAGTCCCATAGCTCTGTAGCGTGAATGAGAGAATCACTTATCCTTGTGTCATGGAGCTGCAGAATCAATTAACGTGTTCCATCATCTTCAGAAAGCACTATCTCCTGCTCAGCCGGCAACCAATTACACCAGCTATTCCAAAAAGCAATTGCTTCCTTCATTTAGGATTAGGATTAAGCTAAACTAACTTTTGCTTTACAAATGCAGAGCCTAAGAAAACATATCAGTTGTCTTCCAGCTGCCTTTTTAAAATGAATTCAAGCATAGGTTGTATTACTGGTTAAAAGTGAATTTATTTGTATTTTGAATTTGGAAACATACACATTTAATACCTGTGATCCATTAGGCTTTAGAAGCATTACAGTTCATAACATGTAAACCAGGTAAACAAACCTACATCTGTTTTTTTTCCCTGTATCTAACCACATAAAACAAATCTATTGTGCTAATTGCCACTTTCATGGACAAGTTTTAATTAGGATTGAGCTGTGCCTTTTGTGAAAATGGCAGTGAGGTCAAAATTCATCTTGTTCGTGATGTTTTGGCACTCCTTGCAAAATTGCCTTCCTGGTCATTTACACTGCTCTCATTCTCAGCTGACATTGTCATGTGAACAAAACTGATTGGCTATCTAATGTTATGATGTCATTGTGTTCACTACGTGATTCCTGATTGGATAGGATCTCTTCTGAGTCTAATCTAGGAAGCAGGAGCCTGGCCCCCACTGGCAAAAATTATTCTAAATGGGACTGGGGGAAAATACACAAAGTAGTTTTTGGAAAATGTTTTTTCTCCACTGAGATTGCTGCATTTAGCTTGAAAAGGTTGGAGAATATTTGGGGAAGCCCCAATTTTTTAGTGAAAAGTGAATTGAGGTACTATATTATCTGAAAGTCTGACACTGTTCTTACTAGGGCCGATTCCAGACGGCCCTCCCCACCCCGAAATGTCGCGCATCGTCGCACGGAAAACGTGAAATATTGCGTTTTCTCGCGCGAGTTTTGCATGACGTCGCACAAAACTCACGTGAGAAAACACGATTATTTCGCGTTTTCCACGCGACGACGTGCGACGTTTCGGGGTGGGGTGGGCCGTCTGGAATCGGCCTAGGAGTCATATGATCATGGATTTTTGCCATTGATTACATCAATCAGGAAATTCAAAGGAGCAGCTAAGTCATAAGATGATATGTCAAACCTCTGTGGGCCATCCATTAACTGGAATCAGTGCATCAGTGACTTCCATTTGTACAGAGATTCAACAATATTTAAAAGGTAAAGGTGCAAACACCTGTGTAAATACCGAGTCATTACTGACCCATGGGGGGCCGTCGCATCACGACATTTTCTTGGAAGACTTTTGTTACGGGGTGGTTTGCCATTGCCTTCCCCAGTCATCTACACCTTACCCCCAGGAAACTGGGTACTCATTTTACTGACCTCGGAAGATGGAAGGCTGAGTCAACCTTGAGCCAGCTACCTGAACCCAGCTTCCGCCGGGATCAAACTCAGGTTGTGAGCAGAGCTTGAAATGCAGTACTGCAGCTTACCACTCTGCAATCATAATTCACCAGGTAGTAAACAGCTGAAATGATCTTCTGCACAGAAGATCTGTAAAAGGTCCATATGTCTACAGAAGTGCACAGGATTTTACATTTTGCTTTGCACCTCTGTAGGTCTGTGATATCTCACGATAAGATTGCAGGCCTTCAGTTAAGGTGTACTAAATGGGGATTACTCCAAGGAAAGTGTTTCTAGGATTGGACTGATGGCAGTCTAAATAATTGGCCAAAAAAGATCAATAGTCTTGCTGAAGCTGTCTGATTTACTTGTGATCATAGATGCTAGTTGACTAGTCCAGGAGAGATATAAAGGAACAACCAGCTTACAAAACATTATATTTGCTCACAGCTACAACTAGGCAGGGTTTTAAAGCATAGGGCACTAGATGGCTGGATTGTAATCTGCACTTCCCTGAATCATTGCAGTGGGACAAAGAGAGAGACTACTAGAAAAGCATGGCAGAAGGCAGTGATTGCTACATTTTCCTTGACCACAGTTCCTAAAGCAATGCGTAGTCTCTGGGTTAGCACTGGATAACACCATCCAGAAGGAAGCAGTATATCCCCACAGCAAATGGTTCATCGTAAAACTGGTTTGCTGAAAGGGCATCATAATACATGTTTTCCTGAAAGTTTAATTATAGAATGTAGATGGGAGGGGGAAGATGAGGCTTCTGACAGGATTTCAGAGGCAAGTTTAAAAAGGGAAGGCAATCAAAGCTAAGAGGGTTTGGAAAGACAGAAATGTGGGGAAGTACAGGCTCCTGGTAAGCCTGCCTAGATCCCCAGGGGCTGCCAGACACCTTTAGTGGTGTGTGAAGGCAAAATGTGAAAAGGACTGGCAGGTTAAGCCTCACAGCCAGGGTAACCAGCCGCCATCCTCCTCCTTTAACCCACAGAGATCCAAAAGACCAAAGTACAATGATTACTAGCACAGGAATCCACCAGTTGCATAGTGTTCAGGAGCAGGAGCAAAAGGATCCTCCGGGAAGGTGTGCTTCCAGAGGGCAGGAATAGGAGTAGATGGGAATGGACTGAGAAGTAGTTCCTTTCAAGACCAGCCACCTGCAGCTGGCCTAAACTCTGAGACACTGACAAAACCAAAGGGCATCACGGAATGATAGAAGAACAAGGAAAGATGGAAAAAAACCTTGCATGGAGAAAGTACAATTAATGTAAATTAAAGTGCACCCTGCCAATTACAATTTTTAAACACAATATTCATTCATTAATCCACAAAGTGCAAGGTGTTATCTAATTGATAAATACAAAAGTTGAAAAAAACAACTTTTTACAATTCAATGATTCATTATACAAATAGAGTTCACATCCAAATCAGTATTTTACTAGACCACTCAATATCACTCATGTAAACAATATGCAGTATATTCAAAGGAATGGCATATTCCACTTTAACTTTCACTGTACTGTAAACCTTCTACTGGAAGTACTTGCAATCCTAATAGGCGGCTCTTAAAGATCAGGTAAGTCCATACCTTTGTGTTTCAACAGCTTTCTTGTTGCTTTCTTGTTTCAGGTGAAGTGCAACCATTCAATGGGTGACCCGCAAATTCAGAAGGTACACCCTAGAGAAGCCTCCTGGAAGCAGCTTGCCAAGTCCATAGATATAGTCTGCTAGCTAAATACAGATATACACCAAAAATGCTCTACATACCGCTAGCTATAGTCCAGTTTCAAGAGGATCTTCTTTAAGACTGTGGTAATGCAGCAGTGAATAACCTAAGTAAGCATAACAGTCACCAACCCATTATCATCATACATTCTGTAATTATTAAATAAAGTTTCTTCATAAAACATACTTAGAAACCTTCAGTCAGATTACCCCTTAAATCATACTAGGTTCTTTCCCAAGGACGCAGTTAGGGTATCGTTGCTCCCTCCACTGTATGCTACTCATAACAGTCATTCCTGATTGCCTAACTGACAGTGTAGGGAATTTAAAGGGACACTGCCCTACTCTGGGCATATCTTTAGTAAAGTGCCATTACAATAACAGGAAAAGTCTATCATTTGATTCAGACCTTTAGGAGTGACTGTATTCAACTGGCAAATCCAAAAGGACTCTCTCCTCAAAAGATCCCTCTGTAAGCTGCACTAATGGTGCTTCCATTACTTTGGTTCTGATTCATGACGTGTTCTTGTATCCTCACCTTAAGAGGTATGTGCGTACTACTCACATAAAGAAGCAGGCGTGTACACTCTATCATGTACACAACACTCGCGGTGTTACACATAGAGAAGTCTTGCAGGTGGATAATCTGTCTGCTAGAGCTAATTTTAAACTCCTTACCTACAGCCACCAGGTCACATACATTGCACCTGCCACATCTAAAGTTTCCTATGGGACCTCCCAAGATGCCTGTCCTTGGTTTAAAATCTGAATGTACCAGGGTATCCTTTAAATTCCAATTACGTCTGAACAAAAAGGAAGGTGCTAGATCGCACCCTGGGATTTGGTCCACAATATGCCAATGTTTTTTGATGATTTTAACAATCTCCCTTGCCAGAGAAAGAAACAGATTAATGTCTTTACAGGGGAAAGTTTCTTCCAGCCAAGGGTTCAGAACACAGCCTTTAAACCACCTGGCAGAGCCAGTACTGAACACAACAGCCTAGCATCTTCTGCTCCCTCCCCCATCTCCACTTAGCCACAATAACTGCTCCAGTTTAAGGCTGTAGGCAGCCTTTTTCATATTTCAGAACTTATTTCCTAATATTTATACCTCATGCCTACTTAAAGTTCCCAAGTGCCTGTGGGTGGCAGGCAAACCGCCTGGGATTTATCCCCTTGCCCACTGATCCACCAGTGATCAGCAGGAGGTGGCAAAGGAACACGCGCTGTGCACACACTCCTGGGGGGCAATGTCCCTTCTGGAAGTGATGTCGTTGCACTGGTCATGGGAGAACTTGGGCCCCAAACAGGCTGAATTGGCCCCGCACAGAGCATGCTCCCATGGCCAGTATGATGATGTCACTTCTGGAAGATAGAACACACAAGCGACACAAGTTAAGTGCCAGATCCCCTCCTCCTGCTGGCGGACAGTGTATAGGGACCTGGCAACCCTATGCCTACCATCCACTAAATGGTATTATTTTTCATTAACATACAAGAGTGCACTCAAATATTTCATTCATGTTCATTTTGTTCTTTAAAACTAGCATTTGTTTAATTTACATCATGCTTTATTACATGGGTTTCTCTTCTTCATTATACTAGCTTTAAGCATTTCTGGCCATACTATTTTTCTTTATCACCCATCAGGGTTGATATTTTCAGACCCTGTTCCCCTCACCAAAGGGATCCTACCTAACAATATTGATATAGATGGAGGAAGGAAAATATTCCCATTATACAGCCAATGCAAGGCATAAACCACTTCCAACTATAACCCGCCCCCTCAGCAATCCATTGGGATGGAATTTTTTGGCATTGTATCCCTAACCGATAGAGTTCTTGCCAAATATCAGGTGGTAAAAAAATTACTTGAACTTTTACAGCAGCACAGGGGAGTATTCAGCAACCTCAGAAGATGGGCCCCAAAAGAGAATGGGCACAAGAAGCAACTCTGTTTACAAGAACACCAAGAAGTAACTATATTCATGGCCCCGGCCAGTCCATCATATCATGCAAATACAAGAGCCTCCACAGAGTCACAGGGGAGGCTCTCAAAATCCCCAAGAGCCACCTGGAAACCTATAGGATCCATTGATCTCTGATTGTGGATCATTCAAATTGGTCCACCGGCCCCTGCAGGGAGGCAGTAGCAAGCTCAATGCTGCCTTCAAAAGATTGTGATGTGACCGTGACAAGGACCAAACCTCCAGCCCTCTAATCAGATCACTGGCAAGCCACATGGTACAGAAAAGAAGGTTCATCATACGTCCTTTACAAGTCAGTATAAGGTGATGCACATTGGAATAAAAAATCCCAACTTCAGGTAACTTCAGATAACTTTTCTCTTTCTCCCAAAATACTAGAACTCGAGGGCATCCAATAAAGTTGATAGGCAGTAAATTCAGGACGGACAAAAGGAAATGCTTCTTTACTCAAAAAGTGACTCAAATGTGGAATTCATTGCAAGAGGCTGTATTGATGGTCACAGGCATCGACAACTTTAGAAGAGTGTTAGACAGATTCATGGACAAGTTTATCAGCAGCTAGTAGACATGGAGACTAAAGGGAGCCTCTACATTCACAGGGAGCAATCCTAAGAAGATGGAGGTCCTGCATCTCTTGGTCTCTTGGGTTCGGGGATCTGGCTCCCAGCCCTTGATGGAGTGCCATTCACTCCTGTGTGAGTGGTGAGGAGTCTGGGCATGGCCTTAGATGTCTCCCTGTCACTGGAGACTCAGGTCACAGCAGTTGCCCGGTCTGCATTTTTCCACCTTTGCCAGAGTGGGCAACTTGTTCCCTATCTTTCAGTCCCCAACCTTGCTGCTGTGTTCTATGCAATGGTCACCTCCAGATTAGACTATTGCAACTTGCTCTATGCAAGTTGTCCCTACTCCAGAAGTTGCAACTGGTCCAGAATACGGCAGCATGTGTTCTGCCCGGGACTCTGTTTTAGTCACATGTAACACTGGAATTGCACCAGCTGCATTGGCTCCCAGTGGAATTCTGGATTAGGTTCAAGGTTCTGGTACTGACCTTTAAAACCCTTAGCCCTTAGAGGACTGGGACAAACAAATCTGCATGACCATGTCTCACCATACGTTCCCTTGAGAGCACTTCAACTGGGAGATCAACATCTGCTGATGGTCCCTGGGCCCAGGGAGCTTCATCTTGCCTCGACCAGGGCCTGGGCCTTTTCAGCCCTGGCCCCAACCTGAGGAAACTGTCTGTAGAGACTCGGACCCAGCAGGATTTATTATCTTTCCCCTAGGCTTGCAAGACGAAGTTGTTCTGCCAGGCATATGGTGGTTGAGGCAAGCATCCTCCCTCCTCAATTGGCTTCCCACCAGGGAGATATAATCTCCTCTGGTCTGTGGAAATATCAAACAGCTTGCCACTTGCCTCCATAGGTTTCGTGTACATAGAGGGACTGAGCAATATGAATGCTGTGATGTTTTTATTGTATGTGTTTTAATTATTATGCTGCTATTTTATACTTTTTCTGTGATCTGCTCTGAGCTTGGTTCTCAGGGAGAGCAGAACACAAATGTAATAAATAAATAAATAAATAAATAAATAAATAAATAAATACCAGTGCCAGGAGGAAACATCAAGGGAAGGCCTCCATCTCTACATCCTCTTTGTTTACCCCCTCATAGTAACTGGTTGACCACTCTATGAGACAGGATGTTGGATGAGGTAAACCATTGGACTCATTCAGCACAGCTCTTCTTATATGTGTATGTTCTTAATTCTGGTAGGATTGTTTTCATTATCTTTGAAAAGTGAGCATCATTATTCAGCATGAGGCACTCATAAGAACTTAAGAGCCCTGCTGGATCAAACCATTGGTCCATCTAGTTCAGCAACCTATGTCTCAGAGTGGCCATCCAACTGACCTGAGAGCCAATAAATAGTGCATAGAAGCCATGGCCTCCCCTTAAGATGCCTCTTAGTACTAGTATTCAGTGGTTTGCTACCTCTGAATATAGAATTTCCCCATTTAATCACCATGCTTGGTAGTCACTGATGAATCTATCTTCCTTTAATCTGAAAAATCCCCACTATGGAGTGGCCTCTAAAGGGCCATCATTATGCCCCACAAGCAAAACTACTGAAATTCAAGCCCAAGCTCTGTTTATTCACATTTCAACCAAAACCTCTTGATATAAACTCTTGGCTTAACAACAACAACAACAACATTTGGTTTATATACCACCTTTCAAGACAACTGAATGCCACAATCAGAGTTGTTTACAAAGTATGTCATTGTTATCTGCACAACAATCAATCTGAGAGGTGAGTGGGGCTGAAAGAGCTCTGAGAGAGCTGTGACTGACTCAAGGTCTCCCAGCTGGCTTCAAGTGGTGATTTATGATGGTAAGAGTTCAACAGAATTCCATTCTGTTAAAAAGTACATCCCAGTGGGGTGGACTGAAATGGAAGCTCACCCTTTATAAAAATAATTATGAACTACAGTGCTCTCCAGTTCATGGATTTTTATGAAGTTTTCATAAAACTAAGTCTTCCCATTCCTCTCCTTGCATGTGTTCATATCTATATAAATAAAGACAAGTGTCCTGACTGACTCATCAACACCCAGCCCAAACCCCTGGACCTATAAATGTGAAATTTAAGATGTAGGGGCTCACTAAGAAGGAATTTTAAGAAATTTGCCCCCTAAGGGGGTAAAAAGGAGTAAAATGTATTTTCCCATAGGGATACAGCTTCCCTGTGTGACTGGGAGGCTGCTCATCCCCCTCCCCCCACCAACTGCCAACTCGGCCCCTCTGCCCTGAGATCATTTGCATAGGCGACCTTGATTGGTCATCATCCCAACATTCTAAACAGTATGCAGGCCACATGCGGTACTCAGGACACATTCAATGACTCCCAGTCTTTGAACATGTCCTGAGGTAAAAATACATCTCCCCTCTAGGTTTGCCAATCTCCCTGTGGGGCCTGGCTTTTCTGTGTGGCTGGCAGGCTGATGGGTCAGCTGTGGAACTCTGTGTTCTGAGGTAAAAATTAGGTCAAGGAAACTGCAGACAGTTGAAGAAAGACAGTACAAGACTCCCGAAAAGGGATTTTATATAAAAGTCAGTATGGCAGCTGAGCTTTTAAATGTTCATGTGGAGATAGTGCACAACCTTTCTAGGCGCCATTTTAATGCAAACCTCTCACATGAACCTGCCGAAGTGCCTATCACACCACCTTTCCCTCAGTCTCTTCATGTGTACAGTCTATTAAAGATTGGTTCAGGATAAAATATTATCAGCCAAGATCTTTGTTTGGTTGAGATGCATTATATTATAGGTCTTTTCTTTTTAGGTTAACATGTCTTTGCAGACAAATCTTATTAGAAATTTTGGGTAAGTGTTCACTTAGGAACTGAAGGAAGGGGGCACTTTCCCCTCAAAGCATGTGATAGTTTGGCCAGGAAAACAATTTTGCATTCCCCAAAAGGGATGGGCACCTCCCTCCTGAGTGTTCTGAAGGTAGAAAATTTTTCTCTGCATGCACAGGCCCAATATGAGACTGCACAGAACTCTGCAGTGCTAGTCATCTGGTAATAACAGGGAAAAAAATTCTGGTTATGTTATGTTGGTCCTAGATAAAAAAAATTCCTAAATATCCGTTATGGCAATGAAATCAGAAGTGTTAGTTTCAGTCATGAACTTCAACTGGTTATCTGAATACAACCCAAAAGCAAATCACATGTAGGTATCAACGTTCTTCAGAAATAAATGCTATACCCGAGAAACAGCTGTGACTCCTTCCATGATTTTAGACATTAACATTGGAGTGACCACTAACATTTCACCTGAAGTGCAGTTCTAAGAGATGTTTGGAGGGATATTCCACATGGAAACCTTCAAAAGAATCTCAAGAGAAGCAAAAAGAGCTGAAAGTGAAATTTCTCAGGTCTCTGCATGTTCACGATTAGTATCATGATTATGTTGAAAGTTCAAAAAAAGGGATGTGTCAGTTTATGTGGACAGTTAGCAATTTTAAATTATTACAGACAGTATAATCTACTTTAAAAGCTTCTGTCAGAGCTTTGTCGTGGTTCTGTGGTACTTGGCGTGTTTGTACGCAGGTTTAGAGAACAGCTAATGCATTATTAAATAAATTCAGTTTCCAACTCTAACTTCTGAAATAGATTCTGGTGAACTTTGATAAAATTAAGCACAACAGCTGTTTTTACCCCTTCTGACTCCAATCTGGAAGAAAGAGGTCAGCATCCCAAGTAGGGTTGCCAGCCTCCTGGTGGTGGCCGGAGATCTCCCAGACTTACAATTGATTTCCAGGCTACAAAGATCAGCTCCCCTGGAGAAAATGGCCACTTTGGAGGCTGGACTCTATGATATTATACCATACACTTTCCTAAACCCTGCCCTCTCCAAGCTTCACCCACAAAATCTCCAGGACTTTCCCCACCCAGAGCTGGCAACCCTAATTCCAAGTCATCTAGCAACTATCAGGTAATATCATTTTCTGCATTGTTTAACATAGCCATATCAATTCTTATGCTTTATTTCAGATTGATGTAATCTTAGTCCTATAACATTGCTTATTGGATGTTTCATCGTATTGATTACTTTGACTTACATTATGTAATCAGTCTTGAGCCTCAATGAGAAAAGCAGACTATAAATACCATAAATAAATGAATTAATGCAGTACTTCATTATATAAATAAAATAATAGTACTTTGTTGTCTGACTAAAAAGTTCTACATATATAACAACAACGTCTAACTATTTATTGCTGTAAGAATGCAGACTGTGTAGAAATAGAAAACAAAGGGACAGCCAGCCTTGATGTATAATGGGCTCATTGAAGATGAAACACCATAATATATAGAGGAGGTAGGCTCCAATCCACTTTATTTGGAAATAGTTAAAATGTTTTCAATATAGTGTGAATAACTGTGGAGGAAATAGTTTCATTTGGATGAAGCCTATTTAATAAAAGAGGTAACTGCTATTGTCAAATCATTATCATGAAATATAATTTTTGATGTTATTGTATATACTGTGATAATTTCCTTGCGAATTATCAAAGGTAATCATTTTTTCCCTAGTTCATTCCCTCTAGTTGATTTCTTACCTTTAAACTGAATTTTTAGTATTGTTCCTCAAAGACATAATAAATTGTTTTTCTTGATTCTCCAGGCAACATTAATAAAAACATAGCTGTAGATACTCAGCCTGACACAGAGGTTTGGTGAGCCCAATACCTGGTGGGAGAACAAAGCATCTCTGAAAGCCATGTGCTTCAAACTAATAATTTCCCAATCCAGGCCTCTATTAATCTATTGTTATGCCAATGAAATACTGTTACAACGAAGCCATGCCAGCTGGTAAAGAAGCAGCTGAGAATTCAAGAGTGGCACATACAAAAAATCGTAACAAACACAGCAGGGTTATTATTCGGAGTTTGAACACAGCAAAGGAGTGTGATTTTAGCAAAATGGATTAGCTCAATTGGTACACTTGAATTTTAAACCTTCATTCTCTCCATGATCAATTCAAAAAGACACCAGATGCTTTGATCTGAAGGAAATTAGTCTGACCTGAGGTGTGATGAATATCGTATCAGATTCCCACTCAAATCTCTGTTGTTTCTTGCCTCTCTATGTTTATACATACTAATTTCTTAACATTTCTCTTTCCATAATACCTATAATCCATGACATTTTTATACAACAACAACAATAATAAATAAAATAAAAGGCAAGTTTAAATATTACAGTTGCTTATATTACTTGTTTGGCCATCCAGGGGACTAATTAAGGAATAAGGACAGTATTCAGAATTTCCAACCTTGGCAGGGTTGATTTTAAAGATCATAGAGTCCACCGGGGCTAAATGTAACATGGCTCAGTGAGACCTAGAGAATGAAATCAACCTTTACTCCCTCCTCTTCAAACTGGGCCCTGACCTGGATAGCCCAGGTGAGCCTGATCTCATATCTCAGAAGCTAAGCAGGATTGGCTTTGGTTAGTAATTGGATGGGAGACCTCCAATGAAGAGCAAGGTTGCAAAGGCAGGCAATGGCAAACTACCTCTGTTAGTCTCTTGCTTTGAAACCCTCACCCCCTAAAACAGCTGTGACTTGAGGGCACTCTCCATCACCACCTCAAACTGAGGTGGCAGGAGGGAGGGGGAATATAGGTAGGGTCCACTGAGAACTAAGCTACAAGAGGCAAACTATATGAGGAGGAGCACATGAAGGAAGTCACAATGTTAGCCAGAAAGCTGAGTTCTAAAAGAGATCGGAAGGCTTTGTCAATTTCCCCTCTCTCTACAGAGCCAGGGAGATAGCTGCTCAGAAGGTTTGTTTATTTCTTCTTTGTCTCCTAAAAGGGGAAGTGAAATTGTCAGAGCCTTCCAGAGGCAAAGAAGAAATTAACAAACCCTCTGAGCAGAGATCTCCCTGGCTTTGTAGAGAGGGGAAATTGACAAAGCCTTCCGATGTCTTTTAAAACTCAGCTTCCTGGCTAACATTGTGACACCCTTCACATGCTCCTTCTTGTGTAATTCATCTCTTGTAGCTTGGCTCTGAGAAAAGACAACCAATAGAAGGATCCACAACTGTCATCACCTTCTACAGACAGATTGTGAGATCTAACCCCCCTCAAAAGAAGTTCTTGTTATAAACCTGCAATCAGTTTTCTTTCTTCCCATTACTTTTCCTACTTGGCATGAAATTCACTTATTGTGGTTTATACAAAACTGGTGCAAGTGACCTGTGGGCACTTTTACAATTTTGAGACCAGGGAATGGACACCGCCATGCAGTGGCTGCCATGGCGTGGTGGGGGCAAGGCCAACCAGAAAATTACCACCATGGTGTACTGGGGCCAAACACAAAATGTTAGGAAGTTGCAAGCCAAGAGTCATTCCACTATGAAGTTGTTTTTTTCTGGATTCTCTTGCTCCAGTGATGTGCAGGAAATTCAGGACAGGGCTTTTGCTTTGGGGAAGAAGCAAATGGGGATCATCAGTTTAAAGGATGGATTGTTCTCCCTTCCCCTGAGAAATTTACCGCTAATCTTATTACAACTTTGTTCAGACCTAGCACAAAATTGTGGTTTATTTAATTATGGTTTGTGAAGTCACAATTCACCTTCTACCTGGTCATTCAAATCCTGGTTTCATCCGGATTCGGTTTCGTTTTCTTGGCCATGTCGGACGCTCCTCCCCACAGGTCCGGGAGGAAGTGCCCGAGCACCCTGACCAGGCGGCTGATCCGTAAGGATTAGCCCCCAGGACTCCCAGGGAGGGAGCCAGGGTCCGGGACGCGGCGGGAAGAACTCCCCGAAATCAATGCGGGGGGGGAATTGCCCGTTTGTCCCTATGGAGGCCGGCAGATGTGCGCGGCGCCTCGAGTGCCGCCGGGCAACGAGAAACGGCAAGTAAAAGAAACAGGCGGAAGCCTGTACACAAGCGAATCCCTTCTGTTCTACAAGCGTTTGTGAAGGAGAGGTTGATCTGAAGAAGACTCGCTCTTCCCCTTCGTGGAGTTCCAGAATTTTGTTGGCGCCCCCCCCCCCCCAAAATGGCAGCAAAGAAGCAAAGTCCCGCTCTCGGTAAGTCAATCTCGGCCACCTTGCAGAAAGGGGAGTCGCTCGAAGAGTTGGTGCGCAGGGCGGTGGTGGAAGCCATAAAACCCTTTGTTGACAAGCTGAACGAAACTGATCAAAGGGTGGGCTTAATTGAAAGCGAGGTGAAAACCATTAAGGCAGCAGCGGGGGGGGGGCAGAAAAGTCTGCTCTGGAAAGTGTGTCACTTGTGAAGGCTACAAAAAAGGAGCTGAAGTTGGTGGAGAACCAACTGATCGGGCTACAGGTGGAACGAACGCAGACAATTTTGCGTCTCCAAAACGTGAAAGAGGAGGAAAATGAGGATCTGTGGGATTTGGTCTCGGAACTACTGGCGACACCCGCGAGGACGACTAAAGAAGAGGTTAAAAGCGCCATTTTGGAGGTCCGTCGGGCTTCTTCAAAATATACAACAAAGCGACAGTTGCCTCGTGAGATCATTATTGACTTTTCAACTAAAAAGATTCGGGACACCATCCTATATAACTCATACAATGCGGATTTGGACTTTATGGGTTTGAAAGTCAAGATTTTGAAGGACGTTCCATTTCTAGTCCGGAAACGGCGTTTTAAATATAAAAAGTTTGCAGCTCTTCTGAGGGACCATGGAATAAAGTACAAATGGTTATTCCCGGAAGGAATATGGTTCAGATATAAAGATCAGGCCTATAAGATATTATCAGAAGATCAACTAAAGGATTTTGAGAATAAAAACCCAGAACTCTGCTGCACCAAGAACGAAGAAAAGGAGGAGCCGGAGGGGGGGGGGAGGAGGAGAGCATCGCAACAGCAGTTGCACAGAGAGAATTGCGTCCGGGACCTAGAAGGGGGAGGAAAGTTTAATCAGAATTTGAAATGTTTATTTTCTGTATGATTAACCACTCCATCATTATTCTATGGAGCTATTTTTGTATTATGACAGTATGAAGGGAAACATTGAAGTGTAGTGTTTAGTGTTTGTAGTTCATTCCCCCCCTTTTTCTTTTTCCACCCCCCTTTGTCCTTTCCCTTTCCTTGTGATAGTCTGGTGTAGTGTTTTGTAGTTATGAAAAATAAAAAAAATTATAAAAAAAAAAAAAATCCTGGTTTCATCCATCCATCCATCCATCCATTCATTATTTCATATTTATATCCTGCCCTCCCCGCAAGTGGGCTCAGGGCTATTAACAACATTATCTTCACTCTTTCCTTCACCATCCCTACAGAGACTTGGCAGTCTCCTGATCTGCATTCCAGTTAGTGTAGCATTTGGGAATAAGCCAGGATTAAACCACAATGTCCTTGTCCATGCATCATGAGAGGCCATAGTTCAGAACAACTGACATTAATATACCAATTTCAAACCATGGTTTCGGATTCTGGTTTGATCTAGCTTGAACATCCATAGCTACTGAAGTGGACTACCATGGGATGATCATCCAAATTATAGCAAGTTTAATTAAACTATAGTTTCAGGTCTGAACCAAGCCTAAAATGCTTTGCATTCCTCTAAATTCTTTGACTGTTTGGCCTGAGCAAGAACCTCCACTTACATTCTAAACTTTTCCTTCTAATGAAGCTTGATAGTGAGAAGTCATGCAAGCAACACCTCTCCGCTGTGAAGCTTTGATGAAACTGCTTTTACTTCTCTTCTTCACTGTATCAGACACCTCTGAACACCCAGTAAAATATTCCATAAGGTGAAATTCAGTAGCTACTCTAAAACAGAGGCACCATGAACTTAGCAACAAACACATCCAGCAGGTGAACCTATTGTTGACAGATGCAATCTGCGAAACAGTTTTGCAACTCTACAACAGTTATGGTGGTGAAGTTCCATTTCCTTCTCCCTTGAAGCTGCTTTTCCACCTGCACAAGAGGCGAAACTGATTCCCCTCCAGGGTTATGTATGGTTGGCCATGTTGTTACCTAGATGGGTCTCCTTGCAAGTTGGGGGAATTGGCAAATAAGGAGAAGATGTGAGAGGTGGTAACAAGCAAGATGCTCCACCAATTTTTACGAGGTCCCCTCCCCAGAAACTGACTAGACGGTATTTTCCAAATCAAGTAATCTTTATTAAAGGGGGAAATTCAAACACACAGCAAAAGGCAAAGAAAATTACATGTATACTAGAGTCCTAATGAAAACGATGTGGATACTGGATGTAGGTTATGGGATTTGAGTGATAGTTACAGTCAGAGGAGTAGAGAATTCCATGGAGGAAGAGGGCTGAAATGACCAGCATACATTGCCAGGAGGCCCAGGGGGATCTGAGGGTACAGCACTTGGATCCAATAAGTGTGCGCGCTTTGGCTGGGGCAAAGCCCAAGCAATTATAGGGCAAAATGGGCCCTGGGGCAAGAAGATGACTTCAGCCCAACAAACAATGACTTTAATGGTTGTCTCCTGGGAAGACAAAAGCTTGAGGTACCTTGATTGGCATTCCAGAGTGTGACAATAGGAGCTAGGGAGATTTTGATTAATTGTCCCTGGTGCCAGACAACAAAACTACTGTTTTAATTAAATATCTCTGGGGTTGGACAATGAAATTAAAGTTTAGGTTAAGTTTTCTTAGGAAGAGTTTAAACTTATCAGAGATGATTGATGGCCCTTGATTGCTGGATAGGATTTAGTTTGGATCAATCTCAAATGGAGAGGGGAGGCAAGAATGTCCGAAGGGTTTGTCAAGGAAAATCCTCTCAAGTGCCTCTTTTGTCAGGAAGGCTGCTCATCCCGAGGCAAGGAGGGTGGGAGCCATCCCACCTAATCACTCTGCATTCCATCAACATTCCATTTGTATTCTGATCTCACCCAGTTGGGAGCTGGCAATGTCTCACCCAGTTGGGCGGCTTGCTGCTGCGGCTTAAACCACCTCTGAAAGTCTCTTACCTTGAAAACCCTATGAGATCACCGTAAGTCGGCTGCAACTTGACAGTGTGCACTCAGTGTTGATCCCTCCAAGCAAAAACACAGGCAGAGGTCTATTTGATCCTCTCTGGCAGAGTCCTTCCTAATCATGCACCCCACCAGTGTCTTGGTTTGCATTAGAGATGGGCACGATCGGCATTACAATAGGAAAATACCCCCAATAATGGCGTTTGCGCCATCGGGACCCGGCTGATCGGTGCCGTCCACGGCAACCGATTCAGCGGTCAGGGGGGCACTTGTTTGGGGCTTGATCGGATCGATGGGTATCTGATCGTGATCCAGACAGTCTGGCGTCAGCAATCTATTGCCCTGGCAATGGAGCCAGGGGAATGTCTGAGCAGTGTTTCCCCTCCTTCTGTTGCCCTGGAAACGGAAATGGAAGCCCAGCTTTCCTTGAGGGCTTCCTTCCATGGAGCAGCAAAACACTCACCAGTTGGGAGAAGACAGCCAGGGGAGGGAGGGGGAAGGGGGTGATCTGTAGCCATGGGCACTCCAAACGTTTTTTGCTTTTTTAAAAAAACAGGGCTTTGTAGGAGGAATGGCTGTTTTTCTGTCTGTCACTCTCTGTTTTTAACCTGCTTTTAAAACACTGTATTTTGTGGGAAAACCTTATTCACGGCTCTGTGTGTGTGTTTAAAAGGGAGTGGGTAAAAGCTGGATCCAGATGATTTTAAACGGATCCTCATGAATTCATATGATATTTATATTGAAACAAAACAAAAAGGCTGTCATATTATAGATCATGTCCTAGTCTACAGACAGCAACAAAACAATCATGCATCCACTAATCCGTGGCGCTGCCACGGCACAAAAACATGTTAAAAAAGCACGGATCCACATGGATCCTCTTGATTTTTAGGTGGGGCCACCCAAAATCCATGACACAATCACAGATCATGTCTGTTGCCACAAATGGGACCAAAAAATTCAGCCATCCACTACTTCGTGAACCGCCACGGCGCAAAAATACGGTTCAAAAGCACGGATCTGCATGGATCCTCTAGGTTTTTACATGGGACCACCCAAAATCCACCATACAATCCCAGATCATGTCCATTGCCACAAAAGGGGCAAAAAAAAAAAATCAGTTATCCACCATTTCGTGGCACTCCCACAGTGCAAAAAACATGGTCTAAAAGCATGGATCCTCATGGATCCTCTTGATTTTTACATGGGGCCACCCAAAATCCACCATACAATCCCAGATCATGTCCATTGTCACAAATGGGACCAAAAAAATCATTCATCCACCTCTTTGTGGCAGCGCCACGGTGCAAAAACATGGTTCAAAAGCACGGATCCTCATGGATCCTCTTGATTTTTACATGGGGCCACCCAAAATCCAGTATACTGTCCCAGATCATGTTCAATGCCACAAACAGGACCAAAAGATCTAAAATATGACAGCCTTTTTGTTTTGTTTCAATGTAAAAATCATATGAATTCATGAGGATCCGTGTCTCAGATTCATGTTTTTTCACCGTGACAGTGCCAGATATTTTTGGATCTGTGTTTTTTATATTTCAGTCTGTGGACCTGGCTGTGATATGTGATTTGATGTTTCATTTGTGTTTTTCCTATTTAAAAAACAATAGGATCCGCGAGGATCCGTGTGGATCTTGGTTTTACTTTCTTCCTGTTTAAAATATGCTTTGGGAAGACTGGCTGCTTGCTTTTAAAATCGGGTGGGGAGGAATGGAGGATTCTATCCCTGCTTTTTTTTAAAAAGCTGGCTGAAACATATTGACGGGGTGTGTCTCTCTCTCTATTTGGAGAGGCAGGGTCGGGTTAAAAACTCCCCCCCTCTGCTCCAAGTGTGTGTGTGTGTGAAAATGTCCCCTCCCTGAGGGGAGGTGGCTCGTCACCGGGTTAAAAACTCCCCCCTCTGCTCTAAGTGTGTGTGTGTGTGTGTGTGTGTGTGTGTGTGAAAATGTCCCCTCCCTAAGGGGAGGTGGCTTGTTGCCGGGTTAAAAACTCACCCCCTGCTCTAAGTGTGTGTGTGGGGGGGGGTGCCCCTCCGCTTTGGCCTCCCCGATCCCCAATCCTGGATCGGAAATGGGACTTGATCGGTGTGGATCGGTATTTTTTTTGGATCGTGCCCACCTCTAGTTTGCATATGAAAGTCATAGCTGAGTTGTTCTATTTTTTCCCTAATAACATTGTGATTGTACCTGTGGCTTGCTATTGCACAGAGCACTTCCCTACTTGCTCTACATAAAATATCTTGTAGGCCATCACCTTTTCCACCACTGGAACCTGCTGTTTCCCCTGCAGCTGTCTCTGTGCAATTTTCACTTATGGAAATGAAAAGAATGGATATTTGCTGGTACTAGTTTAGATATGTACACATAATAGTTATTCATCAGATGGTTTAGGACACTAAACAGTCATTAATGCTCCTGTTGTAATCTTCAATTATTATCATCACAACTGTCAAAGAAATTGATGACTCTCGTTTTCAAACGTCACTGGGTTATGAGGCTTGGCAATAAAAGGCTATGTAAATTCATACGGAAATAATGCTATTATAATTAATATGGAATTATGAGCCACTATGTACATTTGTGTACTACCCACCCCTTGTCATGAGTCTGTCAGCCAGTTTAAACAAATTTGGCAGCTGGATACCAATATGGAACTTCAATTACCCTTCATTTATATGCAAGTGTCATAACACTTATGATTTTAGGACTTTTGACTTCATACTACTGTACACCACTCTAGCCTATAAACTTGGCCTAAAGTGGCATGCTTGGGAATAATAAGAGCCCATTACAAAATGGATGGTAATGTTTCTTAATGACTGTAGATACCTCCTTAATCGGTCTTAATTGTTAGGAAATGCTTTTTCCAAGCACTTGCAAGAGGTGACACAACCTCTTACATGAAGGGAAGAGGCAGATTTGTGTGTGTTTGTGTAAAGAAACAAAGGCTTCTATCCAATATGTCAGTTTTAAGAAGTGGATGGCACTTTTGTCTTCAGCAGAAGTGGCAGTGTTTTTTTGCCAGTTCTGAGCACCTGCTGCAGACTCCCAATTTACCCTTAATTTTGTTCCTAAGAGTCTAATGACCCAAGGAACAAAATTTCAGGGGGCTGAATGAGCTTCAGCTGGAGTGGGGAAGTCCTGCTCTGCAAGGTACTGTCTGTAGTTTAGTTCAGATTAAAGACACAAAGAGACGCAGACAGACTCTTCTGGATAAACACCTTGAAGGTTCAGGATTGCACTTTGGAGATAAGATGTAGGGTAGTGGATCTGCTGTCCTGTCAGAGTACCTCTTTGCCTGCACCTGTGCTGTACTGCAATAATAACAACAATGCTGCACTTATATACTGCTTTTGTAGACAGATTAGTGCCTCACACAGAGTGGTGAACAAAGTCAGTGTTATTATTAACCCCACAATAAGGCTGGGGAGCTGGGGATGAGAGGCTTGATTTACCTTAGGCCACCAACTGAGCTCATGGAATTAGGGGGATTTGAACCAACAGAGTGCTGATTTACAACCCAGCCATTTAAGTATAAGGCAAGCCTACACAACTATCCCCCAAAGCAACATATATGCACATCTAGTCAGGTAGTTCCCTGTTCTGTTGGCAAACCTGCTCATGGGAAAGGGACTTACAGTTTCCAATCTCCCTAGACACCTCATGTAAAGTATGGGGTTAAATGATTGTTCTAGAGTCCTTTGCAATCTGTGCAAGCATGGAGAGCTCTGAGGGCACACTAAGAGGTGATCCTTCAGTTGATGTGCTCATTTTCTTATGTTCTTTGTCAGTGAGGGCAATTGCTATATGACCCTGTTGCCCAAGGATGTGCTGTGACGAACAGGAATATTCCAGCACCGCCTCTCCTGGGAAACAGCCAATGAGAGCTGGTTGAATGCTGGGCCACTGACAGTTGAGGGTCCTTGAAAAGTTAAGGCAGTTACGTGGCAGGGTGGAGTCTAGAAGCAGCTGAGAAAAGGCAGCAGAGATATAGCTGGATATTGACACCTGTTCTAATACACTGAAACAATCCCTGTTTACCCACAATATATGTGTGTTCTGAAATCATTCACTTCAATGTTCTATCTTGTAAATAAAAGTTCTTTTTTGTTTCTGGTTTAACCCTGGCTGGCTGGCATGAAGTTGTTGGCTGAGGGGAAAAAACACACACACACACAATACTCACTCTGGTCACAACAAATTGGCCAAGTTTAAATACATGGTGGCAGGGTATTAGGGAAAGTAAAATTCTAAATTCCATTTCCCCCAAAGCCCTGGGCAGTAGCTGGTTGAGGGGAAGTAAATCCAGAGAATGGACTGCCTGTCTAGTGAAGCCTCAGAGAAGAGGATGGAGAGGACCCAGATGTGGATTTGGGTCAGGGCTCTCTACCTGATAAACAGAGGATAGACAGGTGGCATATTGTGACTGCTCTTAACTGTATGTGAAGCCCCAAGCCTGTATAGAGAGGATTATGGTGGGTGGCAGTGTGTAAGGGTGTAAGGGTAATACATAGTTTGAATGTGTGTGTGCATGTTCATGCGAGAAAACACACACATGTATAGATGCATAAATGACCTGAGTAGGAAGAAAATGTATTAATTTACTTCATTTATATCCTGCCTTTCTCCTCAATAGGGACCCAAATCAATTTACATCATTTTCTTCTACATTTTATACCCACTACAACCCTGTGGGGTAGGCAAAGCTGAGTGTGTAACTGGCCTACGGTCACCCTACAAGCATCCCTGATAGAGGGGGGATCTGATCCTGGATCTCCCAGATTTTATTCTGATACTCTAACCATAACGGAGACTGACTCTTCCCCTATGTTCAAGTACCAAAAGAAACAGGAGAGCACACTGTAGACTCAAAATGACCAGAGGTTTTTAACTTGAGCCTTAATTTTCACAAACTGAAACAGGGTAGTTAAATTGTATCTGGATTATATCACCTAAAACTGGAGCTGGGGCTCCCATGAATGAATCATTCTCCCTACTAAAGCAATACTCAGTAGATGTCAGAGATAAAGGTCCTCAACATAGTCTTTTCAAGATGCTGTTTTTTCTGAGTGCAGGAATCTTTCTTAATATGGAGGAGCGTTCAATCATGGCTATGTCCTCTGCAGTCTCAAGCAGCCCAGAGACAGGATTACCACATCATCTCCTGTTTGCAAAAACTAATTACGTCAGCATTTGGGTCTGAAAACCTGGGCAGCATAATTGCCTTTAAGTCAAGCCACATACTTAAAGAGCTCTGATTATAGAAAATTCCCCAGTAAAAGGAATAACAAGTTATATGCCAAGCATGAATTGAAGTTAATAAATCTGATTGTGGAAATGATGATCACATCACAACTGACTCTATTTTAGAAGCATTTCTACTCATTACACAGAACAAGCAGGTGAATTCAGGCCTGTTCCATGTAGCAATTTGCAGGTTAGTGTGTGCAAGTCTGTTACATCTCTGAATGTACAAACCTATGTTAAAAAAAGACATGTCCTACATTTTGGTTTCTGATGTCCTAAGCTCTGACTGGGAATAGTATCACCCATAGGGCTGGGGTCAGCCCTAATTAAATCCCCAATTTAGTTGCCATACACCTGTTTTTACAAATTTTGTCAAGGATGTTGTCCGTTTCACAACTGAAAAGGTCTGTGCCTTCAAAGGGCAAGTTTTCCAATCTATCTTTTGTTTCATTATGGAGCAAGGTCGATCAAAGCCTACATAAAGCTACTGCTGTTGATAGAGCGAGCAGCACTGCCTGAAACTGTCACCAGCTACAGTACTTCCATATGTAATACTTTGGCTAGCTTTTGCTTCTCTTTAGGCAGCAGGTTTAAGTATAGACCAATCTTGTCCCACAAGAAGAGTAATTGGCACATTGCCATGATAGGCTGATAGTTTGAGATCTTGAAGGCCAGTGCAGAAGATGCATAGAACTTCCTACTATATCTATCTAATGTCCTGCCTTTTCTGTCCACAGATGCTACATGTTGCAGCTGCTGTACCTATTGTTTGCCTTGCAGTGCCTTGATCATATGAACCCGCCATCCAAGGGTTAAATGGAGGACAAGGCCGTTCATACAAGGACGATGGGGAGCTATACTGGAAACCAGATAGGTGCTTAAGTCTGTTGTTGGGCTCATGTGATCAGTTCTAGTATGACCCCAATGGTGACAGCTGTCATGACCGAGGTGGTGCAAAGCTGGTGGCATAAGGGAAGAAACTTCTTCCATTGACTCTCGTAATTCCCTGTCTGAAAGAGAAATTGGAGAGTGGGGGCTAGAAACTAGTTACAAATCAAGAGCTACTATTTAAGCACCTGAAGCTATGGCAAAGAGAAAACTGAAGGACAGGCACTCCCGTCTAGATTTTGCTCAAAGTAAAATCTGAGGCAAGGTCCCAGCTTGAGCACCCCACCCCCCTGCTAGAAAGTAGAAAGCAAAAGATGTGTAACTTATGTACCTGTGAGGTAGGTGAGATTGAGAAAATTGGCTCATGGTCGCTTCACATCAAATGAGGGAATTGGAATTTAGACTTCCCAGATCCTAGGTCAAAATACTAACTACTCTACCACACTGACTCCAGTTGCTGATAAGACTTTTTAAAAGTGAAGGTTCCATATGGTTTTATTCCTCAAACCTCTTTTCCTCTGTGACATCTGCAGAATGCAGACTGTCACAGCAGAGTACACTGAAAATGCAACCTTCAGTTGAGCTACTGGCAACTGAACCACATTAAGAATTTCTGAGTGAATAATTCTTTCACCACTGCAACTACAGCACATTCTGCAATTCACTGGAGAAAAGTCAACAGCATAAACTAGCCTGAACTGCCATTCTCATACCACAAAGAATTAACAAATGGTTATTTCTTTTTTTTTGGACTTCCCAATCACACATTGTACTTGACACTCCATCAGTTTTTCAAACCACTAAAATGAAAAGGCAAGCAATTAAAACTCACTCTGTGAAAATTCCTTGGATTTCTGAGGAAAATCAAATCATACACACAAAAAACACAAAACTCAAACAAAGATAAGTCAGAAAGACCCTCAAATAGTAAATGAGGCAAGCTTAATATTTAGAAAGCAGCATAATTTAAGATACTGAACAGGGAGAAATCACAATTCTGGAGGCAAACTTGTTATAGTTTGAGTATAGTTCTCTAAAATCACAGGACATAAACTTTAGTTGCTTCAATAAGGTTGGTGTAGATGCTTCATTTTGATCAACATGAGTGGAATCCAATGAATTTTCCCACTCCTCCAGAGCTCCTCGCATAACACAAATTGTTGATCCAATCTAATATGGCAATATATTACACGTATTTTAGCTATAGCATTTATCCTGTTTTTAAATAGAAAAGTCGAGGATGGGGGAGATGTATATTAAATATTTGATTTGCTTGGTCCTGGTCCATATGAACAATGGGGCACAGATCATTACTATTTTAGCAATTCTTCTATCAGCTAACCAGCTAAACATGTGATGTTCCCAAGATTTCTCTTCCATAAAGTGCATAGAGGAGGAGTGTGGCACGCCATGGGAAGGGAGATATTTTATAAACTGAGATACTGGGTTTGGGATACCAGAGAAAGTAGAGTTGTAGGGCAGGTTAGGATTACAATAGGATACATAGGAATACTGTTTTAAAAAAATATATATTTATACACTCTGACAAACCACTTCTATTAATCTCTTGCCTGGAATGTATCATGGATAATGTTGTGATAAGTCAGTGGTGACTTGATGGCACATTCTTCTTTCTCCAAGTAGCAACCCCCCAAAAGCTAACAACAACGTTTTCCCTTCTTCAGTTTTATTATCACAAGAACCCTGCAAGGTATGTGATCATGAGAGAGCACATCTGGCCCAAGATCACCCAGTGAGCTTCCATGCCATAGTGGAGATTTGAACTTGGATCTCCCAGATCCTAATCTGGCATTCTACACTCTCAAACAAAGGAAGACCTTTATTATACTACACCTAGATACACTACAGAGCACATAAATATAGGGGATATAGTATCATGATCTAAGCTATTGCAGAACTAAGAAAAGGATACAAAAAACATTGGGATGAGCACGAGCTCCTCCAGTCGAACATGGCTTGCATACATGCACAAAGAACAAACAGTGTGCAGAGTTTTTAACCTTTCCTCCCTATGGGCAGATTTCCCTCCTCCAAAATCCTAGGTTTGGAATTGCATACCTTGTGCACCCCAGTCAAGCCTCCTTCCAATTGTATTTGGGTGCAAAAGCTGCAGATAGCTTATGGGATTTACTGCCTTGCATAGGTTAAGCTAACAGACATCCTTCTTGCCCTCTCTGACAGTTAAGCAAATGGCTATCTCATGGTAGAAAACTCCTCTCTGCTCAGTTGGCAGCTTGAGCATTTTATAGCCCTTTCTTCCTGGGAAAGAGTGTACTTCTCAGGATCTGATTTTCTGGGGGGTGTAATTAATGTCATCTTGGCACTTCCTTGGCATAATGTGGCCGGCCATTCACAGTTAGGCCATGGAGAGGACTGTGGAGCACAAAATCCCTGAGCTGGATCCATAACAGGAATTATAGGGGAACCTAGGAAAACTCGGAGGGCTTTCCTAGAAGAATACCAGTCATGCTACAAAGCTTCAACTGAAATCGTAAAATGAGCGGGAAGTTAATCTTGTAGAGAAATTGCTGAATGGCAACCTATTGGAATTAATATGAAGCACATATCTTTTCCTTCGGTTTTATTTTAACTGGTATCCATCGTGGTAATTTCGAATTTATTTATGGGTTGTGTTAACAGTCTGTAAATTAGCATGGAAGTCAGTAACAAAAGACCTGAAAATGCATTTGATAAAACTTTTATTCTTTTCAGTTCATTATCTCTAATTATTATTTGAAAAATCCAATCAATTTTTACAGTTTTCTGGACGTTTGAAAGCAGCAAACTTTCAGGAATCTTACTGCTGCCTCAGGCCAATTGTGAATTTAAAGATTTAATTGTTAAAAGTTTAGTAATTTATTTCTTCAAAGCTGTTCACTTAGAATTTTCTCTACATAACATCAGCCTTTTCAGAGGACACTTAAAAAAACTGATCAGCAGCTAGCACTATCCTACTATTGCTGTGAGAAAGGTTCCTTTTCTTCCCTGAAGCTTTCTCAGCTCCTGGAATGATTATATTTGAGACTGCAGAATCTATGAACAGGAAAACTCATGAGGATTGGTGGGGCTGGAGTGAGTGAGGAGTGGTTTTACCTCCTTGTCCTCTTCTCTTCAGCTCCCCCCTCAACCATGCAGCTGTTCCTTCACACAGCCTTATGATCTTTGGAACGATCTTCCAGGGAGGGGGCAGGGTCAGAAAAAGCACAGAGGAAAATGAGGCATGGAGTGGTGAGATACTACCCAGTAAGATGAGACACCGTAACTTCTATAATTCTGAGGTTTTAGCTTTGAATTTCCTGAACTAAGCAGGAGGTTGGACTAGATAGCCTATAAGACATCTTCCAAGTCAAGGACTCCAATACTGAAAAACGTATTTCGTTGCTCGCAATTTCAATTAACAGTCAAAGATAACCTGATATGTAAAAAAGAGAAGCACAGCATAAAGTGCTTGCCAAGAGGGGGGCAGAATAACGTAGAAGCCTATCCCTTTTAAAATAACAGTTCAACAATTTAAGCAAGAATTGGTGGAACGATCAGGCTTTGTTCCACTGAGTTTGGGTGGTAAGTGAAATGAATTGACTCTTCTCCACTAAGGTGGTTTCTACCTGGAGACGGGCTTTTGTAGTTTCCCCACCATTAGTGCAGCTGCAGATAAAATGCAGCAACAACAGGGCTTCCACATGACAGGTTTGCCTGCCCTGGTCCCCCAGCAGTGGCCACCCCCTTCCCATTGGCCACAGTGCTCCTTATAGTAGAGCCCCCCCCCATTTACAGACTGAACTACTACATGCCAGAAACTAGAAGATCCTACATCTGTGCAGAAATCCCACCCCCTACCAGAAGCTAAGGTTCTGACATAAGATTGCAGCATGTATGGTGCCTCCAACAATCCTAACAGGTCTTTTTTGCAGGGGCGATTTTTGCTGCTTTTGACCCCACACCTCTTCAGGTTTTCATTGTTTTCTAACCCAAAGAGGTATGGAGCCAAAAGTGGAAAAAATCGCCCGTGCGAAAAAGGCCTTAAAAGTGTTGAATAGTTTTATCCCGTTGCATGCTTCCAAAAGAGCACCGAATGGGAGCCTGGAAGGTTCTCCCCATGCAAAATGCCTGCCTTCCATTTTAGCTAACCATTAATCTGTGCTTTTCAGAAAGGAGGCCCTAAAACTAGCTCTTCATCTTTTTACCAAAGATAAATTCAGAATGGTGCCTTGGGATTCAATCTGACATTTTTTTTTATGTAGACATTTGTCTACATAATTGCATACAAACCCCATCTTCTGCCCTTTTCCATTCTTTGTCTATTCCTCTGTTTGATCTCAGGCACAAACAGAGATAACGCTATTAAACCTCTGGCATTGTCCCCCTCAAGCCCCTCTGTAGATTCAAGCGGTCCTGACAACCCTCTATAATGCCATGGCCCCACCACAGAATTCCTTTATGAAATCCATGTCAAGGCAGGGCCTTCTTCCTACCAGTCCTCTCAGCAGGGCTCTATAATTAATGGAGCCCTAAGAAGGGATGTGAGGCAGGTGGTGAAATGGAAGGCGGCATTTCCTTTTCTTGTGAAGAGGCATGAGCCCCTGATCCAGCAGACTACGCAAACATCTACAACTTTCAGTGTACCAGTTGCATGTAATTTGGCCAAGGTCGGCAATCCTTTTCACAGGGATGCTAAAAACATTCCATCATAACTGATTTCAAATGCATTCGAATTTCAGCGTCTTAGGGCCAAGCTACACATGACGAATGACACTTGAACGGCAAGTGGATTGAGTGGAGGGCAAGTGAACAGGGAGAAATACACTTGCCGTTCAAGTGTCATTCGTCATGTGTAGCTTGGCCCTTAAATGTACAGACTGGGGAAAACATTCTGTTTTATGTAACCAGTATTTGCCCTTTAATATTGAGAACAACTGACTGGAAGGTGCTTCCAAGAAGAAATCAATGTATCAACTGAGCCTTTCAGAATCAAAAAGCTGCTGCTTTTGGTCTTATTTCTTTCTGTGCGCTTGATATTTTGGGACCAGTAGAAGTTTTCACCTCAAAAATTTACATGAAACCTTATGTTAAAAGTATTTTTTCAGAAAGCTAAAACAGTATTCACCTCAAAAATTCACATGAAATGTTAAGTTTAAAAAAAATTCTTCAAAAAGGTAAAGCAGTAGAAAGAAAATCACCTCCCTCTCCACCCACTCACAAAAGGCATCATATCCATGCCTTCTCAGGGTCTTGCAAGTAGATCATCTTTATTTTAGGTACTACATGTCAGACACCATTCTTTAGAAGGCATAGTTCATGTGAGAATTACAGGTATGTAATAGCCCATCTCCCAAAAAAGTGTGGAGGCCTTAAAGTTTCTCCTCAGGAAGACTCTCCAAATTCACTTCGATTTTTGCTTGAGGCAAAATCTGGAAATCATCTGTGGATATATGTAGTGCTCTTAAAAATGTAACAAGTATAGCCTACACTTTTCTGACATTCCTTATATTTCCTCAGATGTCCTTTTTCCTGAAGACCCATCTACAAATTTGATCCGTATTTTGTTTGAGGTAGCATGTTGTACCGATAGTAGTATTCAAAATACTGTGGAGGCAGAGAATCCCAAAACATGAAATTTTTTGTTAGCCACCTTAACTGAAATACATCGGAACAAGTATGAATTTAGGAAAAAGTGGCATATTGCAAAAATGCTTGCACTTAATACACCTGATTTTGGAATCTAAAAGGTTTTTTTTGAAAAAAAATCGAGGCAGTTCATTATCAACACACCCAAATAAGGACCAAGGAGAATGAGATTAATTTGTAAAGAATGAAGATGCAGAGGATATAATGAATAATATCATCTTATCTGATGATTTTTTTCTAAAGAAGTAGCAGCTGACTGTTACTTTGAATAATCCCTGGAGGCGCTTACTGCAACATGTTTGCCTGAGGGATACTTGCCAACTTCAAAGTTTTGATCTGCCTTACAGCTTTCCTTGACAACACTGCCAGGTAACACAGAGACAATTATTTCTGAACGTTTCTGAGGAAGTGTAATAAGAGGAGGAGCTGTGGCTCAGTGGAGGAGCCTCTGCTTTGCATGTAGAAAGGCCCAGGTTCAATCTGCAGGTGAAAGGACCAGGCAGCAGGTGATGTGAAAGGCATCTATCTGAGACCGTGGAGAGCCACTGCCAGTCTGAGTAAACAATGCTGACCTTGATAAAACAAAGGTCTGATTCAAAGTAAATTCTTGTTAATAAAGGAAAAGTTTACTACAGAAATGACCATTAAATTTGACCTGCAACAAAATAGGTGATGGCCGGGACCCAACTGATCTTGCCTCACCTTTCCTTGCTCCTGCTTTCTCCCACTCTCCAGCACTTGAGATCCTTGCCTGACTGCTGCCCTTCTTTGCTTAACCTAGAATTACAACCTTAGGCCAGAAGATGGAGTTCTCCTGGAATGACAACTGATCCTCAGACTACAGAGATCAGTGGCAGCTTCAGAAGGTAGACTCTCGATATACTATAGAGTCTAGGAGAAATAAAAGTCCTAGAGTGCCAAAACATAACTGCTGAACTTCCTCCCCTCCTCAAATTCCATTCTTCCCAGGCAGCTCCCCCCACAAAGCACCAGGACTTCTCCAATCTACAGTTGGCAACCCTACCTTGACCCCTTTCATTCTTCCTCTCAGTTTTGTTCATCTGTAGATCATCCCTGTTCCTTTGTAAGCAGGATGCTTAACAAACAATGAGCCAGTGGCTAAGCAATGAATAAGTCTCTGCATAATGAACAGAGTTTACTTTGGTTTCAGTATGCCCGTGACTTTGGATGCTGTTTTTGTGCTTTCCTACCTCCAATACCACCACTCAATTGTGTTGCAATACAATCAATGGTGGTTGCTACCCTACTCTTTGGGTTCACATTCATTCTCAAGCTTTTGCTACCAGGTTCATTATAAAATGCAAGATTTCCTACAGGGATATTAAATATCCTGACATGGGATATTAAAGCCCATGAGCAAGACGAGCTCAGCAGCCCCTTTGGGACTGGCAGCCCCACAGGGGTCACTCAACTTGAACTGGGGTCAAAGTGCTGGCCATAGCAAGCCTGTTGTTGCCACTTCTGAGCAGAACAAACTGTAGGGTTTGTTTCAGACAGACTTGGGCATGGTAGCAATAATAAGAATCAGGGTAGGCACTGTCAAGGAAGGCTGTATCCATAGGCAATCCTGAGTGGGAGGATAGAGCAAAACAATCACTTCTGCACTTCCTCATTTCCAGGGTAACAAGCTGCCACCAGCCTCTCTTGTCTAAACCTTCTGTCGTGGAACAGAAAAGCCAAGTTCCCAGCCCTACCAGGTTTTAAGCAGGAAGTCAACCCTGCAAGGTAGACCACTTTGCAGATTAAATATTTAGGAAGCTATGACCATAATGGGCCAACGTACTGGATGCAGACTAAAGCTTGCAAATTCCCAAAGAACACACAAGGCATATACTCCAAAGAGTTTCTTAACAGAAGTGCGGCGGGATACAGATATACAACAATGGAAATAGAGAGGGAAACAATAAACACTAGGTAACTAAACTGACACACTTAACAGACTTCCAGTCTCTGAGCCTGAGGTTACCTTTCAGGCTAAACCAAAAGAGTCCAAGCAAAGTTCTAAGGTATCAGAATCCAGAGACAGAAATCCTGGGCTGGCCCCAGTCCAGGTGAGCAGGTTGAGAGTACAAAAGCAGGTAGTAGAAAACCCTTCTGCAACCATACAGTGTCCAAAAGCAATAAAGGTCCAGGGGAGGGAGAACTAGAATGAGGACCCTTGTTTTATCCAAAACTGTAGCAACTGGCCTGATCCCAATTAGTCAGTCAAGGACAGTGCACATGTTCTCATCCAAGGCCCTTTGCTAGAATCATGCAATATAAGTGCAAGACCTTGAAGCCATGAACTCATTACACCCTCAATCCCAGCTCTGAAACTGCAGAGTCTTGATGACTTTACAAGCATCTATCAGACACAAGGCCTGAACTGAACCAAGAAACAGACATGGATATATCAGTTTCTTGACAGGCATACCCGTTGCCCCTTCCCCGTACAGCTAGATCTGAACTGAGCAACCCATGACGGACTGCTAGGCTTGGACCCAACTGGCCAGCAGTGTGGGAGGGGGCAACATGGGAGCTGATGCCTGCAGGTGAGGCCAGGCATTGTGGGATAGCATCATTGGGCTGCTCAGCTCAGCTTTACTAGTGGCAGGATAGGAAGAGGTGGCAGGAAAGCCCACTCCCATCATCACTGCCATGGGTTGGTCCAAGCTGATTGACCACAACAAGGGTGTCCCGCTTGGATCACTCCTGGAAACCTCCAAGCCAGTGTCCTGCTAGGAACTTTCCCGCTAAATTACAGAGCCAATCAAACTCTACTTCGCTCTTTTCCTTCATATGAGTTACATTGATCTGCAGCAACATGGAAAGGCTGCAATAAGGAAAATGTGTATTATGGTTGATGATGCTTCTCTTAAGCTGGGGAGAGCAATGTTATTCCGTTATGCAGTTCATAGGGAAGAAGAACATGGAGGGTGAGATTTGTCTCAAATGAAAGTTTGTAAATTTCCTATAGAGTGTCTACAATAGACCCTTGCCATTTATGGATTCTCAACTCACACTTTCACATATGGACAGTCTGCAGCTTAGTCACATGAAGCCACTATTCTGTCATGTGACTTGCCCTCGCTAGGCAAGTGAGGTGGCCACTGTTGTGCAATTTGTTGGGCAAAGTTGGCCACTACAGGCAACTTGAGAGGGCCAAGCCTCCATTCATGAGGGAGGGGGTCCCTTTGGGCCCCCAGTCTGTCCCTGGATGCAGCTGGCCCCCCGAGTCCCAACAATCATGGATTTCATCATTTGCGGAGATCTCAGTAACTAAATGTTGAGGGTGAGCTTATATTACGTTTCCTGAAGTACCTCTTTCAACTTTGGGATGTAACCTTTCCTGTCCATGCCAGCAAAGATATTAGAAGGAGAAGGAAGATAGACTTGCAGTGATGTGTCTCATCTTTTAAATGTTAAATAGCACATTTAACTAGACACCAGTTTTAAATTGCTGTACAATAAATAAATAAAGTATGGGGAAGAAGTATACTGTGAGGTGCGTAGCCCCTTTGTAGCAGAGTCCAGTGCTTTTTTGGGTTTATTGTGCATCATGTCACAAGATTTCTCTTTTCCATAAAATGCTAACAGGAAATATTCTCAAACATATTTAATGTATTTTAACTGTGTTTTAAAACTGTTTTGAACTACAGTTTTTAATATATTTATGTTGCTTATATTTTACTAGCAACAAAGCCCGTTGTGGGAAAAAAATACTACGAGTTCTTGAAAGGGGAAGGTGGGCAGGCAGGCATTGCCTCATCCTCCATGACTGATCCTGCCTGGGTGAAGGCGGAGGGGGGGGGCAGGCATTGCTACTTCCTCTGCACCTAATCCGGGACAGGTGAAGGAGAGCGGGCATTACTACCTCCTCCACGTCTGATCCCAGCTAGGTGAAAGGGGGAGTGGGCATTGCCTCCTGCTCCACACCTGATCCCAGCCAGATGAAGGCAGGGTGGGCATTGCCACATGCTCCGCTTCTGATCCCAACTGGGTGAAGGTGGAGGGCTGGCCTTGCCACCTGCTCCGTGCCTGATCCCAGCCTGTGCTTCCCTGGAGGGACGGGTTGCCTCTTCTGGGCTTCCCTCCACAGCAGCACCCTCTGGAGGCGCACCAGAGTAGGAAGTGAGTTTTCTGGAACACAGCCTTTTATATAGTAGGATACTGTAAGCTGCCTTGAGCATCTTCAGAGAAAAGACTGCTAATAAAAGTTTTTTAAAAAACAAATCAAAGTGTGATTTTTTGACTTAAAAAGGGACACCAATATACGACTTACAGAACAGCACATCTAATAAACTGTTATTGCTACCAGATGCTAAGCACATATTTGGCCACCAACAGAATGGAGGCAGATTCTGGAGCTTGTCAAGTTTTTCTATAACGTTTTAAAATTTTGCTGATTTTCTCTAATATTTAAAAATGTAGCGGCTGTGGACTGCCACAGGATGCATACAGTCACATGGGTGGATCAATTCTCCATAGCATGCATCAATATAATGAGAATTTTATTACAATGTTAATTAGAGAAAATAAAACCAAAGAGCAGAATGCAATGTCTGAGATGGAAGTATTAATTTGAGAGTGGCTGTTTTCACATGTACCTGTAAGCATCCAGAAGATCGTGCGAAACTCATGGCATGAAGCATCTTCCTAGCACAATTTCCCAGCACGATCCCCTTTAATGGTGCGATGATGTCAGAAATCACGCCATTAAAGGGAATCATGTTGGAAATCATGCTAGGAAGATGCTTCATTCCATGAGTTTCCTGTTATCTTCTGGAGGCTTTGGGAGTGTGAGAACGCCCAGTGTTTTGAACCAGATTTTCCCATTGCAATGAAACAAATACTGTGACTACAGCAAATATAAAATGGAAGAAATGAGTTGGTGCATCTTAAATGAGAAAAAAAAGACAGGAAGCAAAACCCTCAGAATATTTTGCTCAAGTACTTCAAATCTAAAGACAAATGGTGAAATTATCATTTGCGAAGTCACCAGTAAATTTTAGCTTATGTAAAATCGAATAGCCTGCTGGAAACATGTCTGCAATAAAGAGAGGCTTGACCAAGAAAATGAGCTTTGATTCTTTAATGTGACCTCTTCTTGGCACCACAAAGTAGAAATCAATCACACATAATAATACATTTTGGATTACTTGGTGGAGGCTATCAGAAAACCGTGCAAAGTATAATTGAACATTAGATTTCTAAGAGTTTTCTCTTCCTTGTTTTATATTAGCAGAACAGAATGTCCTTAACTTTTGATAGCTGAGACACTTTTTTTTCCTAA
This sequence comes from Eublepharis macularius, assembly GCF_028583425.1. Taxonomy (NCBI): domain Eukaryota; kingdom Metazoa; phylum Chordata; class Lepidosauria; order Squamata; family Eublepharidae; genus Eublepharis; species Eublepharis macularius. Next base: position 22,661,089 of record NC_072796.1, read on the forward strand.
CTAAAATTGGAAACACACTTTATTCATGCACCCCCAAAGCCCAATATTATGCATCTTTTATAGAAGTAACTCCTATGAAGGTATGCTTAGATTTTCAACCTTAAATAAAATTGTTCCTGCCACAGAGAGGCCTGGAACTATATTTCTGTGATCCACCTGATGGGAGAGATTCATACAGAGATAAAACAGGATGCCTTCTATAAGGGCAGGTAACTGCAGATTTTGTGCCACTTTGGTGAGGCTGGAGGTCCCTTGCACAGAGCAAGCATCAGGTGCGGCTGAAGATGTGGCAGCTGCAGGGGCTGTAACACTGGCTAATTATGATGGTGTGTTGGATGGTTGATAGGTTGCCATAGTGGGGCTAGGTCCTGGGTTCCATGCCTGACAACTTGTTGTGATTGGTGATCAGATGGATCTAGGGTTACCAGTCCCCCAGTACAGGTGGGGGATCCCACACTCCCAGCCTCCATTCCTTGCCACCTCTCACCTGGCTGGCGGGGGGAAAGGTGCAGGGAATGGCCCCAGGAGCCCCATAGTGTGCTCCTGCATAATCCAGAGGATTATGTGTATGCCCCCTCACCTCCCCATCCCCAGGTTTGGGCTCTGGGGGACCTGGTAACCCTAGATGGATCAGACGCAGGATTTTTAGAAAGGCCTTGTACAACATCCTTCTTAGGTTAGTTAGGTGGATAGGTGATTAATATTGCTAAAGAATATTTTCTGGGCTGTAGAACATTGGCATTGAATACTCCCCCCCCCCTTTGAAATACAACTGTCCACTCTAGGGAAAGTAACTATGGTTAGCTCCCGGGCTTTTTTTCTGGGAAAAGAGGTGGTGGAACTCAGTGGGTTGCCCTCTGAGAAAATGGTCACATGGCTGGTGGCCCCACCCCCTGATCTCCAGACAGAGGGAAGTTTAGATTGCCCTCCATGCCACTTGGTGGTGCGGAGGGCAATCTAAACTCCGCTCTGTCTGGAGATCAGGGGGCGGGGCCACCAGCCACATGACCATTTTCAAGAGGTTCTGGAACTCTGTTCCACCGCGTTCCAGCTGAAAAAAAGCCCTGATTAGCCCCTTTCATCCTAGTCTATGTAACTACTCTACCAACCTCAACCTCTTGCTGTCTCACCCAGAGCTTACTTAGGGCATTCCCCAGGGTTCGGTCCTAGCGGGATAGCTAAAGTACGTCACATCCCCTATGAGGTCTAGAAGAGCCATTGGAATTGCAGAACTCCCTGTAAGCAGAGTGTTCTACATACAAGATGAGGAAAAAGAATACCAAAACAAAAGCTAGGAAAATGGGTGAGGATGCTAAGGCAGCTCTGAGTTTATGAAAAAACGTCAGATCATTTACATGCACTTTCATCCATTCAATCCAGTTTATTGTTGATTTAGCCCTTTGACTTCATGTAATGCAACATAAATCTGTCTAGTAACTGGAAATGACACTGTACTGGTACTTCTAGCTTGGTCCTCACTGTACAACACATGCCTACAGCAGCTCCGTGATGGCATCCTTTGAAAATTTGAAAAGTTTATTTTTTGTACTCTTAATTTTACCATTGACATATGTTTCTAGCACAGGAAAGATAACATCCTCATGAAAATGTAACTTCTGGAGTGGTCACCTGTTTTGGATCCTACTGATTTTGCTAGAGTTAGTAAAGGAGTGTGGTACAATTCTATGTGAATGTTTCCTGAACCAGGATTACCAAGAGCAAAGTAAGTTAACAAAAGTAACATAATAATGAGAATAGCATGTGCTTAGTTAGTACCACACATACACAATGGAAAAATGCACAGTACAAGGCCCTTTCACTCAAAGCACACAGATGCCCTGCAGAATAATTCAATGGAAATGCATTGTATATATCTACCACATACAATTTCAAAACTATTAATTTTCCCCCCATCAAAAACAACAACTGCATTCATTTTTGCTGAACAACAATATTTTGATGACTAATGGAGCTGTAAGTCTAGTGTTATTTTGATGAGACAATTTCATATTTCAAAATGAAAAGATGAATATGGCATTTTAAACAGTGTAAAATATCCATAATCAAACAGCGGGCAAGTTGCTGGTGTTCGAGGCAAGGCTATATTGATCTCTACTTGGAAGAACTTTTGTATTGAAATAAGTGGGGAGGACTTGATTAGTACTTTGAGAGTTTTTTTTAAAATATATATATGTAACAAAGAAACTTAAAATGCATTTCTCAGAAACATAACCTTCATATTCTGTCAGTCACAAATCACAAAATGCGGCCATACACGGCAGCCACGTGTGGCTTTGGCCGTGGGGCCGTACTTTGCCTCCTCGGCGGGAGGAGGAGCCAGCTTTTCCCGGCCATCCGGGTCTCTTCAGGGGGCGGGGCGGAGATAGAGCCGTTCGGCATCTCCGCCCACCTCCACGCAGTTGCTCCGAGCGATCGGCTGGAGCAGGACCTTTTGGGAGCCTGCTCTGCCGTCGCTCGGGGGACGCGTCTGCAGACGGAGCAGCTTGGAGCGGCAGCTTGCTCCGCTGGTGTGCCGGCTCCTGGGACTGCGTGGCTCTGCAGTCCGGGCTGCTTGCTCCGTTCTTTGGACGCTTAGGGCCCTTCTTGGGCAGCGCGGTGGAGCGCGTCTTCCCGGCGGCCTTGCACCGGTTCAGCGGCCGCGGAACGGTTTGGGCGCTTCGCGCCGATCCCTTTGGGGGGGTTGTGCAGGGGGGCTAGAGGGGAGGCGTGCTTGCCCCTTTATCTTGGCCTACCCTGCTCCGGCCGCCTGTAAAGGCTCGTGACTGGGGGTGGGGGGTGTCCGGCTTGCCTGGCCTTATACCGATCCCCTTTGCGCTGCAATTCGGCCACCATTTTGGGCTTTGTGGCCGCCATTTTAATTTTATATTGTGCGTTGTTGGGGCTGCTGGAGTTTGGGGCTGCTCCAAACGCTGTTTGGGTCCTGTCTCCCTCTACCCCCCCCCTTTTTCTTTTCTCAGCTTGCAAATCCACGTCTATTTCTGCGGTTGTGGGGAGGGAGCTTTATCTCCACTCAGGGCCTGCCTGTTGTTCTGCAAGCAGCTGTTGTTCTTAGCTTTTCAGTCTTAATCAACTTGGGTGTGCAGGCAGGATGGCTTCCAGAAAAGGGAAGGGGCCGGCCAAGGGCAAGCAGCCTGCTAAGAAACAGCTTTCCAAACGGCCTCCCCCTGCAGTGTCATCCTCAGACGATGAGGGCGATGTTAGTTTTCATGCTGCAATCTTGAAACGTTTGGAGGCTCTTGAAAGGGGCAAGGGGGCACCTGCCACGGCTGGTTCATCTGCTGAACGCAGTAGACCAGTTAGGGCTGCTTCTAAAGCCGCCTTCAGGAGGGAGATTTTGACTCCTTTGTCTGCTCTTGAGTCCACTGCAGGTTCGGCTGAGGCTGGGCCATCATCTGCAAGGGAGCTCCCTGCAGAGGAGGATGTCGTAGCTTGTGATCCTGAACCTGGACAGGCCGAAGGCGGTCAAGTGGCAGTGGCGGTGGAGCCTAGTGGTCTTGATGGTAAGTCTACCTTGCCGTCACAGGCATGCACTTGGCCATGGGGACCCTGGGGTCAGGCCGCTGCCTCCGGGTCCTCTGGCCCCACCATTCCATCCACCACACTGAACACAGCTTGGCAGTTCCCGGGGCTCGTGGGTACGGCTAATATGCCCCCAGGAGCACCTAGCGCTCCATCGGCTGCAGGGCCTGCTACAGGTCCAGTGCCGGGTTCTGATAGCATGGCTCAAGGTGTTTCTCACTTAGGTTGGCAGTACAGCGGTTGCCCACCCTGGGGATTTACCCCTTACGGTGTGTATGGTCAGGTCCCCTATAGGGCGCTGCCTTTTGGGGATACAGCTCTCCCCCTTGGCGATCACCTTACTCAGGCTACGAGGGATAAGATTGTGAGAGGGGAGTACGTGGACGTGTTCACCCTTCTTTTCCGTGAATTGGAAAAGAAGGACAAGGAGGACTTGGATGACCGCGACAAGGAAAAAATCAAGCGTCGCAAAGTTGACCGCACATGGCATAATTGGCTCCCGGGGTTTTTGATATATGCAGGGGTGCTGGCGAGGGCGCAGCCTTTTCGTGCTGTTTCTCTGTTTCAGTATCTCAACATAATTTATAGGGGGTACACTGACTTCGTTGGTGCTGCATGGTTGCAGTACGACGAAGAGTTTAGAATGAGAGCAGCTTTGAACCCTCAGATCCCCTGGGATCAGATTTACCTACAGCTGTGGCTACATGTCATGTCCCCTTCGAAACCCAATTCTGGTGACAGGGCGGATAGTGGACATTTGATTCACCGCCCGCAGGCAGCTGGCTCCACCCGCTCCCAGGCGGGGCAGCAGGTTCAACCCCGGCTGCTCTGTTGGGACTTTACCTCAAAGGGTTTCTGCAACAGGAGGGCCTGCAAATATAAACACGAATGTCCGGCTTGTTCCGGGCAGCATGCTTATTCCTCCTGCCCCAGGGCCAAACCTGGGGGGGTGGCAGGCGCTCTGGTGGGGGCGGGGGTCAGCAGTCTGCTGGAAAAGGGCCCCAGCCCAGTAAATCTGAGAGCGCTTGAGCGATTACTGCCTTATTATCCCAAGCGTGATGATGCGTTGTTCCTGTTGAATGGTTTCAAGTATGGTTTTAGGATACCATTTCAAGGCCCGCGGGTTCCTTTCATGTCAAACAATTTACGTTCAGTTTTGGGCATGGAAGCTGTTGTGCGGGAGAAAATTTTGAAGGAGTGTTCAGAAGGCAGGGTGTTGGGGCCATTTCTTTCGCCTCCTGTCCCGTGCCTGCGTGTTTCTCCATTGGGGGTGGTCCCTAAGAAGGCCCCTGGTGAATTTCGCTTGATTCACCATCTTTCTTTTCCAAAGGGGGCTTCGGTCAACGATGCCATCCCGGCGGAGCTTTGTTCTGTGCGTTATACTTCCTTTGACCAGGCGGTCAAGGTGGTGCGCAGGTGCGGGGTGGGAGCTTTTATGGCTAAGTGCGACATTAAGTCCGCCTTTCGCCTGCTCCCGGTTCACCCTGATGATGTCGATCTACTGGGCTTCTTTTTTGAGGGTCAGTATTACGTGGACAGGGCCCTTCCCATGGGGTGCTCAATCTCATGTGCTGCCTTCGAGCGCTTTAGCTCCTTTTTAGAGTGGGAGCTGCGGAGAAGGTCTAAATGCCGGGATACCTGTCATTACCTCGATGATTTTATGTTCGTTGGGCCTGCTGGCACGGCTCGATGTGCCAGCCTGCTTGCGGGCTTTGTATCCCTGGCTGGAGAACTGGGGGTTCCTCTGGCACAGGAGAAGACTGAGGGTCCATCACAGGTTATGACGTTTTTGGGCATTGAGCTTGATACGGTTAACCAGTCTCTGCGTCTCCCTGCAGATAAGGTGTGCAAGCTCAGGGAGATATTGTCTGCATTCAAGGGTAAGCGGAAGGCATCTCTCCTTGACCTACAGCAGCTAGTGGGCTCTCTAAATTTTGCATGCAGGGCAGTCGCACCGGGTAGGCCGTTCTTACGCCGGTTGTGTGATGCCATGGCAGCTCTTCGGGCCCCTCACCATAAAATTCGCATCGATAGGGGTATGCGTGCAGACATTGAGGTGTGGGAAGAGTTTTTGGGATCCTTTAATGGGATTACTTTTTGGCGTGAGGAATTATTAGTGGGTGCCCAGTTGCAAGTAGCCTCCGACGCTTCAGGGTCCACGGGCTTTGGGGTGTTTTTCCGTGGGCACTGGTGTGCGGAACAGTGGCCCAGGGAATGGGCTGAGAGTGAGCTGGTTCGGGATTTAACCTTCTTGGAGTTTTTTCCCATTCTGGTGGCGGTTTTTCTTTGGGGGCACGAGCTTGCCAACCACGTTGTGCACTTTTGGTGCGACAACATGGCCGTGGTGCAGGTAGTTAATTCTCTCACATCTAAGTCAGTCAGGGTTATGTCGTTGGTTCGGGCGTTCACGTTGAAGTGCCTGCAGCTTAATATATTGTTTAGGGCCAGACACGTGCCGGGTGTCGACAATGGGGTGGCGGACGCTTTGTCTCGCCAACAGATGGATCGCTTCAGGCGTCTTGCTCCCGGGGCCGACAGCTTTCCCTTCAGAATGCCACTGGACCTGTGGCGTCTTGGCAAATGGAAGTGAACAGAGCTATTCAGATGGCTATTGCTCCCAGCACCCGTCGAGCCTATGAACGCGCGGTAGGAACGTTCCAGGAATTTAGGGAGGGGGTTGGGCTGAAGCAGTTGTGGCCCATCCCCGCTGTGCACCTCCTGCAGTTTTGTGTAGCACAGAGGGCTCGTGGCTTGGCTGTGAAGACTATTAGGGGCCAATTAGCTGCGCTGGCCTTTGCCTGCAAGGCGCGTGGCTTGTCAGATTCCACGGGTGATTTTCGAATCCGGAAGGTACTCGAGGGTTGGTCCAGGGAGTTGGGGGTTGTGAAGGATTTAAGGCAGCCTATTTCCCCAGCTATTCTGAGAGGCCTTGGGTCTCGGTGGGGGGAGATATGTAGTTCCGGTTATGAGTGCCGGCTGTTCCATGCCGCTTCCCTTACGGCATTCTTCGGTGCCCTGAGGGTGAGTGAACTGGTGGTTCAGTCACAGCGGGATGCTTCCGGACGGGCTTTGTCGGCTTGTGATATTCAGTTCGAGGGTGGTAAGGTCCTGATTAGGATTAGGAAATCTAAGACGGATCAAAAGCAAGCTGGTTCCGTGCTGACTTTGGGTCCTTGTGAGGACAAGGCGTTATGCCCTGTCCGGGCACTTCGCTCTTATGTGAAGGTTAGAGGCCATGATGAAGGAGTGTTGTTTCGGCACGATGATCGCTCTCCATTAACTTGCTACCAATTCTGGGCGGTTACTGATAGAGCGTTGCGCCAGCTGGGATTGGTGGGTGTCAAATTCGGCACTCATTCATTTCGAATTGGGGCTGCATCTACTGCGGCGGCCATGGGCTATGCTGACAGGACCATTCAGAAGGTGGGCAGATGGAAGTCATCTGCTTATCGGTCTTATATTCGTCCTTTACCAGTATTATAGTCTCATGTAGTTTGATTTTTTCCAGGTGCAGTGGGCAACCTTGAAAGGAAGCGGATTCTTATAGCTGGCCACAGTATGGTGTTCTGGGCTGCAGTGCAAGCCAGACGGACGCCGATTGGAGCTCAGCTCGGGTTGAGCGAAGATGCCTCCATTGAATGGCTGGGTCGGCGTGGCCTTCGGTGGTCAGGGTTGCTGCCTCTTTTGTTTGGTGGAAGGACGGGTCCTCCTCCCCACATCTTGGTCTTACACGTGGGTGGTAATGACCTGGGATTATTGAAAGGCAGGGCCCTGTCACTACAAGTGATTGCTGATCTGCGCGTGATCAAGAGCCGTTGGCCTAGTGTTTACATATTTTGGTCTGAGATGCTCCCCCGTCGTAAATGGAGGGAGTCTCTTGACCCTAGGGGGATGGCTCGGGCTAGGCGCCGGGCAAATAGGGCCATTCATAAGGCTTTAGCTACGGGACTAGGCATTTATCTTCCTCACCCTCGCATTAAAGCCGCTAATGCCGCCCTTTATAGGGCTGACGGGGTCCATTTGTCGCCGTCTGGTAATGACATCTTCTTGGACGACCTGCGGCTTGGGCTCAGGTTGGCACTAGGCCACCTGTGGGGCGCGAGGGCCTAAGCTGAGGCTTGGCCTTTCGCGTTGGCAGGAGAACTTGGGAAATAGGGAGCGGGCTGGTGAGCACCCCTTTGGCAATTCCCCATCAGTGGGGAAAGGGGTCTCTCAGGAGGGATGGTATGCTTCATGGCTACCACCACCTGTGCAGACTGCCTCCAGGGAACCCCAGGTGCAAGTCCTTCCCTCATGCTGTACGGCTGAGGCTTTAGGGGCTTGAGGGGGGAACCCTTTGCCTGGCTGGCCGGGCCGAGGCCATTCCATGAATGGATTACACCCGGGGCAATGGGGGCTCGCCCATGCAGGCAAGGCGGTGGTCAGAGGTGACCCCGTGGCTTGTCCTGTACCGCATAGTTTGCCCTTGCCGCAGTTTAGTGTTGATGTTATGTTTAATAAAGCGGCTATTTATACCAATAACCTGTGTCTGTCTCATTCTTCCAACTGAGGTGGCAATGCGGCCATACACGGCAGCCACGTGTGGCTTTGGCCATGGGGCCGTACTTTGCCTCCTCGGCGGGAGGAGGAGCCAGCTTTTCCCGGCCATCCGGGTCTCTTCAGGGGGCGGGGCGGAGATAGAGCCGTTCGGCATCTCCGCCCACCTCCACGCAGTTGCTCCGAGCGATCGGCCCACCCTCCTCTCCCTGTTTCAATGCAGGATTAGCCGGTTGCTTTACTAAGAGCCAGGTAGGAATTTTTTCCTGCTCCCCCTGATTGGCATAGGTGGGGGGCAGGTGTTTTGCCTACCTTGTATTGAAGCAAAGGTTGAGATGTTGTTTCGGGGTGGTGCTGTGTAGGCCTCCCCTGGCAGGAGAACTTGGGAAATAGGGAGCGGGCTGGTGAGCACCCCTTTGGCAATTCCCCATCGGTGGGGAAAGGGGTCTCTCAGGAGGGATGGTATGCTTCATGGCTACCACCACCTGTGCAGACTGCCTCCAGGGAACCCCAGGTGCAAGTCCTTCCCTCATGCTGTACGGCTGAGGCTTTAGGAGCTTGAGGGGGGAACCCTTTGCCTGGCTGGCCGGGCCGAGGCCATTCCATGAATGGATTATGCCCGGGGCAATGGGGGCTCGCCCATGCAGGCAAGGCGGTGGTCAGAGGTGACCCCGTGGCTTGTCCTGTACCGCATAGTTTGCCCTTGCCGCAGTTTAGTGTTGATGTTATGTTTAATAAAGTGGCTATTTATACCAATAACCTGTGTCTGTCTCATTCTTCCAACTGAGGTGGCAAAGAATAATTTTAAAAACATATTCATTTAGTAAGGCACATTTAAAAAAAATATTCACAGGTAACAATTTTCCTAAGACTGCGCAGAAAGCCATTTCAATTCATATTAAAGTGGTGGGGCCTACAAAATCAAGGTCAGACAGTGCTGAAGTGATATGCTGAAGCATCTTTACTGCATTGGATGTAGGACACAGAATGCATATGCAAAATCAGTCAATTATCTGGAACTTTCAGCCGTTAAATGTAATGGCACATATTTTTCTATTTTTTTGAGAACCTTTATTCATTAAATCCTGATTGTTTGAAATCTTCCATAACCATGTATGGATACAGAGTGTTGCAAACTGTGAGGATAAATAGCTATCTATTAATGGTAGACACCCGCTACATTTGGAAAAGAGACAGGGCTTGTAGACTATAAGACTGGGTACTGTCTGTTGTAGAAAGTATGCTCCCACTGTGTAGTTTCCATGTTGTCTAATATGCCATGTCAAATTGCTTATGCTTTGTTTCAGCATTGTATTTGGATTCATGCTTGCTACCAAATTTCTGCAATCCATATCCTTTTGCATTGTTCATTGAATGTCCCAGCCGATGGTAATATTGACGAATACAGTGTAATTTGCCTTGAGACTCACAGAGAAAGGGGGATAAATATGTGCATGCATGCATGCATGCATACATACATACATACACGACAGAGAGATTTAACACAATCTAATGCCGACATTAAATGACACCCAGGCAAAGATTTTTCATGCAAACATCCTACCCACAGTTTTTAGCCTGGAATCTGCATGTTGGGGAGTTAGCTTTGATCCCACAAATCATTTGCAGAATCCACTTGTATCCATCTGGCATTAGATGTACTTGTTATGTATTGGGCTAGCTTCGAGGAAAACAGGGCTCCTCAGGTAGCCAATCCTATTGGGAATCAGAGTTATCAGCAACCAATTGTTTCCCCTGGATATGAGCCAATCGCGGTCGTGTAAACACGTTACCTTTTGTTTAGTGCATGCAAATGAAGGATCCTAGTCCCTGTGTTCTTATTGGGGAGTTACTGAAATGGGGTGGAGTTGGAGGTGTATATATCTGGCCCCCTCGGGAGCCACGCTGTTCTTTTTGCAAATAAAGTTACTATCATAAGCTGAAGTTGCTGCCTGGCTGACATCACTTGAGCACTAGGCTCAATATTTAATAGTACTAACAAGGGAAAAGGCAACTGTGAATTTAGGGTCACATGAATATAAAAGCCTGCTCTGTACCAAGTCCACCCTAACATGCTTAGCTCAGGTGAGCCTGATCTTGTCAGATCTCGGAAGCTAAGTAGAGTTGGCCTTGGGTAGTTATTGGATGGGAGACCTCCTACAAAGACAAGGGTTGCATAGACAGGCAATGACAAACCACCTCTGTTATTCTCTTGCCTAGAAAACCCCATCAGTGGTTGCCATAAGTCCGCTGTGATTTGAAGGCACTCTCTACCATCAGCCATTAGTTCAGCAAGCCCTGCCATTAGTTCATTCCACGCAATATTATGTATTCTGATTGGAAGCACTTCTCCAAGAACACATGTAGAGGTTTTCCCAAGCTCTTTCACGTGGATTTGCCAGAGAGTGATCCGTGGTCCTTCCATCACTGAGTTAAGGCCCCTCTGAATTTTCAAGGCTATAACTCAGGTCCTCATGAGCATAGCAGACCACAAAAAAACCTAGTAGCCTCACTCACTCATTTCTCCTGAAAGCTCCTGAAGGACATTCTGCCCCCCCTCCCAAAAAGTGAACAAGTGGAAAGATCACTTGTGGCAGCACAATGGATGTTTCAAAATCAATTGGAAAAATTTAGATGTTATTTTAGCATACATGGACAAGAACAATAAGCAAAGAGAAAGGACTTTAGCCACACCCACTGCACAAATACAAAGTTGCAGCGTGTAGTTACTGCAATAAAATGAACCTCCATTACCAAGTTTTCAACTCAAATCCCAGGAGGACAGTAACAGCTCAGAGGATAAATACTGCAAGCATGACATGCAGACATTTCCAATAATACAAGGGATAGTTCATGATTGTAAGGAATTTTGCTTTTTACAGAGGAGAAAGGGAAGCCCCTGCACAAGTATCTGTGGGACTGCTTCTCCCCATACGTGCCCCAGAGGATGCTTCAATCAGGAGATAAACAACTACTGGTGGTCCCTGGTCCCAGGGAGGCCTGTCTGACCTCAACCAGAGCCAGGCTCCAGTCCTGGCTCCAACCTGGTGGAACTCTCCATCTAGTGAGACCAGGGCCTGGCAGGATCTACTATCTTTCCACCAGGCCTGTAAGACAGAGATGTTCCACCAGGCATTACGGTTAGGGATAGGTTAGGCCTCTGCCAGTCTGGACAGAGGAGAAGAGAAGATCTGAGCCCTCCTTGTTAGAGTCGTTCACCATCTAGCTTCCAAATTGGCGAATTGATTGCTCCAATTGGCAAACTGGTTGCTGCTGTCGTGTATATTAGTTTCTATACTATATTGTTATGCTGTTATTTATTTTAAACTGTTTTTATGATGTAAGTATGTGAAATGTTTTATCTGATGTAATCTGCCCTGGGCCTGCTCATGGGAGGGCGGAATAAAAGTCTAAAATAAATGAATAAATACATAAGTAGAGTTTTGAGCCATAACTTACACAAAGAAATAAGTAAGAAAAGGTCTTCTGCTGTAGACAAAAAGTGAAACTCTCAGGATAGTGAATCAATACAGAAGATATGTTATTTACAGGAACAGAGGAACAACATTTACAATTGAATTTTAACGAGGTCAGGACTGGGAGGGACATGGGAAGGGGAAAGGGGGATAGGAGGGGGAAAGGAACAACATTCACATTAAAATTCTGCACTGAATTCAAAAATCTTCAAAGACGTGAAATAAGATTTACGATAGAGTGAAGAGCTGAAACTCAAATACAAAACTAGAATGTAGCACCACAAGTCCACCAAAATTCAAACCAGATTTTTAAGGGGGAGGGGGGGGGTTATTCATGCACATGTTATTCCTTATGGGTTTGTTATCCCCAGTGTTTCCTCTCTGGCCCTAAAAGTGCTGGCTCGAGCACTCAAGAATCTTGTTAACACATAGAATTTATTCTACCAACAGAAGAAGACTGTTTACTGTGCAGTTGAAAAGACACGTGCTCACCTGTTTTAGGGTCAACAGAGAAATATGGCTGTCCCTGAAGAATACTGTACACGACCCGGGCACTGTTTCCATAGGTGGGGTCATCTGCATCTGTAGCTGTCACCTGAAGGACTGAGGTTCCTGTAATAATTTTATAAAAAAAGATGTAGTCAACATACATCAAACTTCGTGTGCATGCTTTAACTGGTACAATGATTTTTAAAAATCCAAATGTTCTGTGAATATTTGTTTACTTCGTTTATACACATTTATACATGATTTACACTTTGGCATGTATTTTGTATGTGTTTCTATGTGCTCAATATGTACAGTGACCCTTACTTGCATAGTTTCCCCCCTTAATGATAACTTGTATCCAAATTCGTAACTCACCAAACATTTGAGAAACACCATTGTGTATGCCATTGCATTTTATGGCATGAACAAATAGCATTGGAACAGCATATTACAGGAGGAGTTCCCACTGGAGAAGAATTCCTAATTCCTCATAGTAAAAAAATTAAAATACATCTTGAATTGGACAACTGCCTGTTTTAAGAATGTTTAAGTTTAGAAAACCAACCTTATGGCTTATGGAGGGTTGCTTTTGAAACACAATTATTCTTGATGTGTACCTATGCTAAAAGACAACTGTTGTTATAACTCTTCCTAACTAACAGCAGTAAGGCAGAGGATAACTTGTGAACTTCATTCACAAGTTATTGTGAACACACATACAATCTGTGTATAATGTACATATGTGCATTGAATAATTCTTTTTATTTCCATTTGCAAGGGTATGAGAAAAGTTTGCATTTGGTGATGGCTTTTTTTAAAGGACAAGCTGATTTTAATATCACCATCAGAAAGTAGGCATCCGTTGGGAACTCTGGAATAGCAGAAGAAAATCAGAGCTGGCTAAGAACTAAGAATGATCACCTTTGAAAGATGTCACCCATCTTTAAGTTTTGAAATCTTATGATGCATCCTTAAAAGTACTGCTTTTCTCCCCTTACGCTCAGTTCCTTAAATTATTCACTGCAGAATTAATATTTCAAATTATTCTCCTAGGCACCTACAGAAATTGGGTATTACTAAGCACTTAATTTCGAAAAAAGCAGCTTGTAGAGCAGAGGACTGAAGGTGCTATAGAAACAGAAGCCATGACCCCTAATTCAAGTTGTGTAGGGACTGGCTACAATTGCTCAGTAGGCCCCATAGGCATATCATCTTCTTCATCACTAATAAATATAATCCAAGATAGAACTGGAATGCTTAGAAACTCCTGGAACTCAACCCTCGCACTCTGGCATTAAACTGCTTCCTAATCTATAAGGCCCGGTCCTGTTTTCTGTTTGCAGAGGGCAGGGATTGCAAGCTCTGAGTATGGGCAAGTGAGGCAACCTCTGCTAATCAACAGCAAGTGAGGGGAGGGACAGGAAGGAGAAAGGAGAGAAGGACACAATAGCCCCTCCTCCCATACCAATCCATCTTGTTGCACACCCCACTTCTAGGATTGAAAACTCCAGTTTGGATGGTGACTGGGGAGAGAAGAGTTTAGGAAAGAGAAGGAGCTTAGCAAGGATGTGATGTCATAGAGTCCATCCTCTGGAGCTGCCATTTTATCCAGGGGAATTGATCTCTGCAGTCTGGAGATCAGTTGTAATTCCAGATCACCAGGCCCCACTTAGAGGTGACCAACACTATGTGCTTCACAGGCGACAGGAGTTTTCCAAGCATCTGACCCCCCTCCCCCTTCACTGATAGTGTTCAGCCTTTGTGTGAATAACTTGCATGTATAAGGGTTGGGTTCATCATGCTCCAATGTGAGGGCTTTGGTTGCTGTACTATAGTCTGACTAGGGTTGTCCAGGGCCCTGGAGGGCCAAGTGAGGGTGCAGGGGGGCTGAGGGGGCAGTAGGGGAACACCATTTTCTACTGCAATGGAGGAGCCATGGGACATACTGAAGCCGAGCTCAGTGATGCCTCCAAACAGGTGTTTTTCACTGAAATCGGCTTCAGCACACCCCATGGCTCCTCCCTTGACAGTGTGAAGAGGGAGAATGGGAGCATGTGCAAGTGTTTCTTCTCCTCCCCCTGTGCCTTTCCCCCTTGCTGGCCAGGTGAACAGGCTGTGGGGGGGGCAGGTGGGGGATGGCAAACCTAAGCCCAGCATACTGTTTTGCATCAGGCAAGGCAAGCACACCCATACTCTGCCCCCAGCACACTGACGGCAGGACTGCATCCTAAGCATTTAAAATTTGCCTCACAATTTCTTCTCTCATCCTTACCTTTTTGTTTCAGGATCCCATGAGTTTGGGATGCCCATAAGTTTTATACAATTCCTTTATTCTTTGTGTTTTCTTACTCTCTGTTGCTTTACCACTGAGATTTTGCAAAACTACATGCCGATGAAAGGCTGAAAAGGGAGAACTTCAATCTGCGCCTCGGCAGACAAATCTTTAATGTTTAATGAGGCAGTTTAATAAAAAAAATGGCAAATGTCGACTGAGAATGCAAATCTGCATGCCTGACACCATCCTTTTGGCGCACTGTTAAAATCTCAAACTGCTTCCTGTCAAACAGGAACCTGAAGGGGTGAAAACAAGGGGAAGACTTATGAAACCTCCAAGCATCTGACTACCCACTGTGGGCTGTTTTCTCAAAGGAGGCAAGTTAACATGGCACAACCTTGATTTTGTTTTATACATGAAAAATATATCTAGAAAAGCCATAAATAACACATACTGGAAGAAATCCAGACTGCACTCTTGAAAAATAAGGATTTCCCCATTCTTTGTAGGGATGTAAAATTTCTAGAAATTTTGAGGCCATGGAACAATGGGGTTTTGGGGGGGGGGGGTTGGGATGAGATAAGGGCTGCTTCCACACACGCTGGATAATGCACTTTCATTGCTCTTTAGTGACCATTTGGGTTTTCATGTGTGAAACAAAAAAGGATTGCTAAACTGCATTGAAAGTGCATTATTCAACATGTGTGGAAACGGCCAGAGCTGCCCATTATAGGGCACTGACTTTCTGGGCAAGCCCTGAATCTGTGTTTATACAAACCTTCCATTGTTTGGTTACCTTTCATTTCATGGAAGTTGTTAATAGCTTTCTGTATGCCTTCTGGGTTTTCCTACTGATTACAGCATTTTCAGTAAAATCTTTTAAAATTCTGCTGGGGATTTTGTATGTCTCAGACTTACGCACTATCCTAGTTACGCACATACATGGTGAAATTAAAGGGGGTGACCTGAGCCCTTGCAAGTTAAAGGTAAACCTCAAGAGCAAAGTTAGACGCAGCAGTTTACCAATTTGCCCATAGAAGAGTGACTAGAGGAGAGAGGGGGCTCCTTGGCTGATCCTTTCCACTCCAGCATATTGACTGTGGATATAATTAGTTAAACATAAGCAGTCAAGTTCTTCGAAATACGCTGTGCCTGTCATCATTCACAGGATTTGCTGTTACCCAATGCTGAAGGTTGTCTTAGACAGAAATCTAAATGAACAAAAACGAATCTTGAAAAGTATTCCACCCATTCCAAATGAGAAAATATTTCAGGAAGGAAGGAAGAAGGTTCCCCACCCACGTTTTCCAGGGTTTTTTTTAATGGATCTCTAGTAATGAGAAAACTACCCTTGGAATGCCTTTGTTTGCACTTGGTTTGACAGTCTTCCTAATACACATGAAGAAAAATGGCAAAAAGAGACTTGGAACTGCAATTCCCCCCCAGTCCTCTAGAGGCTCCGTTGCGAGCAGCAAGGTCTCTCTCTCTCACACACCTTCTATTCAATGGTATGTCTGCAATGTTGCAATAGGGTCATTCCACATGCAAAGAATCTTTAGCAATACATTTCTCAACACTTCTAAGTCAAATAGAGGGACTGGAAAGTCCTTGACTCCTTGTAGGTGGAATGATGGTGGTAAGAGACTTCAGAAAGAGGACGGAGAGTGGTTAGGGTGGAGATATCCTAAATCAGGGTTCCCCAACCTTTCTGAGCCTGTGAGCACATTTGGACTACTGAGAGAATGTGATGGGCATCACAGGAGGCAGAGCCAAACCCAGTATCTACCTTGTCCCATCAGAAAAGTATCAGAGAAGAATGAAAAATGAAGGAAAGCCTGATAGGAGAGGAGAGAGGAAAAAATGAGAGAGATTAGAGAATGAAAAGAAACAATGGAAAACCCAAGAGGGAGGAAGGGAGGAAGAGCAGGAATAAAATAAAAAACAGCCTGAAAGGCGAATGCTTACCAGCCCTCCTGATCTTCCATTGACTGCTACTACAGCTATGGACCCCTCCCCCCCTTTTTGGGGATGCAGACAGCCAACAACAAGTGCTGCTTTACAATGGCTCCACCCACTTTCTGAAAAGCTTGGCAGGCACCAGAGGGAGTATTAGCAGGCATCATAGCTCCCATGGACACCACTATAGAGAAAGGTTCAGGGCTCTAGAGGGCCCCAAGCTCAAGTTGTCTTTATTGTGGAGAACTTTTTGAACTTGGAGACCCCAAAGTCTGAATTCTGCAGAATTACTTCACTCTTTCTACTCACATCTTTTAAAGTGTGAATAAGGGGAGGAGGTCAGAAATAAATCAATGTATTATGCATCTGCCCTATGCCTTTATTCCCCTTAAATAAACAAACATATGTTTTTTCAAAACTGTTGACATTTTCTCTTTACAACATGATAGTTACATTTCTGTTTTTGAATTCACTATCTATGAATAACATTAACAGATTTTTTGCTCCAGTGTGTGGGCATGCAAGTATGTATACACACACACAATTCACTTCACTAACAAAAAAGTCTTAGGGACAAAACACCTCAGATTATGTAAACACAAGAAATTAGACACTTCTAACCAAATGTAAAAAAGGTTCCTGCCTACTCCCATGTACCATTTTTTCAGAGCCAAAACAACCCAGAGGTGGGGACTGTTATTTGTCCTGTTGGAAACTGCATGTGCCCCTCATCTAGGATTGCCAGGTCCCTTGACCCTCCTGGGTGGGAGGTTGGAGGCCCAGCATCTACCTTCATCTTTCCCCTCTGCAGTCACACTCCCAGCCTGTGCGATGATGTCACTTCTGGGAAGTGACGTCATTGTGCAGGTAACGTGCTGCCCTGGGAGTAATCCCCCCACCGGCCAGGTAAGCAGGGGTGGGGGTGGAGGGTGGGAGCGTGGGATCCTCTGCCCTCAGTGGGGGACTGGCAACCCTATCCTCTTCCCCTCATGCCATGATCCTGATCCAAATGGAGTCCTTGCAGTGCTTTTACACAGAGTTCTAGCAGCTGCGGTATGTTGAGTCTCCACTGGGAACGAGTATAAAACATAACATTTACTGTGGCCTGCAGTGTTGCATGAATGAAAGATCTGTCAAGGGACAAGCTCAGAAGGGTTGTCTTACCCTGAACCATAGTCAGTAGCATTGCCAAGTCCCTTTACCCTCCTGGTGGGAGGGTGCCCCAGTGCCTACCTTCCTGGTGCTCCTGGGACATTGCCGGGGTAACATCACTTCCAGGACATAATATCATCACACAAGGCTGGGGAGCACATGTGCACTTCACAGTAGACTGACTGGGCCCCAAATGGGGCCTCAATCCCCCGCTACCTGGCTGGTAGGGGGAAGGCGTAGAACAGGCCTCCTGGGCATGGGAGCGCTCTTGGGGTGGCCAGAAATTACTGGGGGCATCTCATTTTCCTCTCACCCATTTTCTCTTTTTATTCCCTGGAAGCCCCTATAAGCCTCTCCCGACTTCCTGCTTCCTTCTCTGTTTCCCAACCACCAGCCAACCTACCTTTATGGGCCCTCCTGGCTTCAATTTCCCCTTCCTTTGATAGCTTCTCCCTGGGAAAACACTGTGTGCTGCCAGCTGCTGGGCCCAGTTGCGCAGCTCCAGCCATCAGTCTGGACACATTTGCATAGGGAACCCACAAGGACTTGTTGGGGGCACTTCCCTTCCCCGTGTATCCCCCTCCCCACACTTTTACTTTTTTCTTCCTGGCAAGCTCCAATCCCAACCTTTTCTTTTTGCCTCCCATCCATCCACCAACTTTTTATCTGCCCCTCCATCTTCAAATATATTTATTATTCATTTACATTGTTTATACTCAATCTTTCTTCATAATGGGGCCCCAAAGCAGCTTGCAGCATCCTCGTTTCCTCCATTTTATCCTCACAACAACTCTGTGAGGTAGATTAGGCTGACACTAACTGACTCTGGGTCACCAACTGAGCTTCTGAGGCAGAATAGTGATTCAGACCTGGGTCTCCCAGATCCTACTCCCACACTTCAACCACTGCATCACAGTGGCTTTTGTGTGGTGGCTGCTGTTGAATAGTGACAAGTGGCAGGGACTGAGTGAACTGTGCAAGTCATATAGTAGCAATTCATCCAGTGCTGGGTCTAGTCCCAACGAGTCCTCCCTCAAAGGCCAAAAGAGCCCTGGAAAGGGCCCTGCCGCCTCCCCCTGCCTTTTACTGACAGAAACCAAAGTTAGTAATACTGTTCTGGTTGCCTAGCAACTGCCACTGAGGGTATTTGTTTCTTAAAAACTTCAGGTACTGCTTCTGTTTATTTGGGGGTGGGGTTATAACCACCCAATGCATGTTTTTTAGACTTCGAATTTTTCTGCAAACGTGGTTTGAGATATATCTGACTCGTCTGTTCATAACTTCAATCTCTGGATTTACGTATCCACAGATGGGATCAAGTTGAACATTAGACATATTGAGATGAGATAATTAATGCCCAGGGATGCTTGATAACTCTTCTGTCTGGATCACAATTTGGCCACAAACTGTGAGCAGTACCCTCAAGCTCTAAAGGAAAAGTTTGATTTTTTTTTTAAAACATTTGAAAATTGTATTGTGTGTTCATGTTTTCACTCTGCTGCATGTTTTCACTCTATGCTGCTGGATTGCATGTGTTTTTGTGAGGGTACTGTGTGACTTCTCTCTCTATTCTAGCAGTACCCATTTCCCCCTGGGTGATTCACAGTATAATCCTAAGAATATTCTCCTGAGAATAAACCATACTGAATGTAGACCTAAGTAGGATTCTGAATAGAATTACTCTCTCAGTGTTCATTAATGAGAGTGTTTGGATCAAGATCACAAATGCATATTTGCCCAATCGTATTCTCACACTACTTTAACATGGCTGTCTCCCGCATCCACCCACTCAATGTGTTTCTCACACACTCACACACAAACTTACAAAAGAGACTCCTTCCTTGGCTGTCTGAATCCTGCCAGGTTGTGGGCAAGCTACACGGCTTGTCTCTCAGACATTTCAGTCTTGTTCATTCTTCCTGCCTGCCTGCCAACTGTTGTTCGATCTGTTAAGCTCTGAGCATATACTAACCTGACGAATGCTAAAAACTAATGAATGTTGCAAACTATGCAGGCATGAAAGCAGCACAGACACTCTAATACAGCTGATTTTAAATGATGCATGACCTGTGGCAGGTGCTGTCCAAGCAAAGCAGTAAATCGTTGAGCTGCCATCAGCAACGGTTACCTGACCTTACCCCATGATGAATGGCACCACTGCACACTAAACTATAAAAGTTACTCAACATTTGGTTCATTTTGAATTGTGATCAAACTATCAATGCAAAGCTATGAGGCTCGTGGCAGACAGAAAATGAAGCTTTTGTTGTATATTACCTACTGAAGAAAAAATGAAATGGAATATAACAAACCCACAAATGGGATCAAAAGATGATGCCAAAAAGGAACCAGTAGGGGTGTGTATCAAGAAAAAGTCTGTTTCAGCCTTAGTTCTGGGCATTCCAGAATAATTCCATTCCATTGCTGGTTAGTTCCAGTTGGGGGCAATGCCAGCTCATATCTGAGGGTTTGTGCTTTCTTGAGTTTTGGCCCGTTGCATGTACATTGACTGCACATGTGCATATCCATGCTGTTCTTCTCAAGGTGTTGGCTGAGGAAACAAGGCCCTGGGGTAGCTGTTTTTTTGCACACAATGACACCAAAATTGCACGGAACACAGTCCTCCCTTTAAAACATTGACTTGCCGAGTTTGAGAACAGGCAACAATGAATGCTGTGTTTATGGACCCCGAGCTATGCTTCGGTAAGGCGCAAGTCAAGGTGAGTGCTGGGCTGCTGTGCCCACATGCGCTCACACACCGTTCTTACCAGGGTGGGGGGAGCTGGGGAAACAAGGCTGTTTTTGTGCTTAACCCAAAACTGCATTGTCCAAAAGCCAATCGATCTGACGAGCTTCTCCTCAAGCATGTGAAAACTCACACAACAATGGACTCCAAGGAAGGCAAGTGTTGGTGGGCACTCACAATGGTGGGAAACTTACTAGCAAAGCTGTACCACCACAGCATGCCACCATGGTGCACAAGCAGGAAAACACTCCAATGCCAAATGGCATCGGAACAGCAAAATTAAAAAAAAAATCCTGCTTTAGAGAAAAAGCCAATAAATTATTACCATGAGTCCTGTTGTTATGCTATGTTTCCCTCTGCCTTGTAGTTTTGTTTGAACAATGAGGAGTGAATCCTCCTCACCCCAATCTGCTGTGCAGCAGCCCAAGACTCCCTGTTTAATCCTGCCGGCGGCCG
Organism: Eublepharis macularius; assembly: GCF_028583425.1. Classification (NCBI taxonomy): domain Eukaryota; kingdom Metazoa; phylum Chordata; class Lepidosauria; order Squamata; family Eublepharidae; genus Eublepharis; species Eublepharis macularius. The sequence goes on from NC_072796.1 coordinate 22,681,715, forward strand.
GCCTATCCTTGCGCTGTAAAAGTGCACAGAAAGGGAGAACTAGATGCTGGTTTTTTTCCTTCACAGAAAGGGAAGTAGAGGGAGAACAGCCCTCTTTCCCCCTCTATTTTTCACTAGTAAAAGTGAGAGACTGGACAGGTTGATGGCTGCTGCCAGTCTCCCTTTCCGACTAAAACCGTTAACCCAGGGGCGAATGAAAAGGAAGGAGGAGAAATCACAGGACAAGGAGCAATGAAAGATTGACAGAAAATAATAATAATAAAAAATCTGACCAGATCAGTCCTTCCACTTGGAATACTGATCTGGAAAGACTTGGCTGTGTGTGCATGTGCAAGTGTGCAATGCACACACCTGCTACCTCCCTGTTTTTTAAAGCTGGCTTAACAGTTTTAATCAGAAAAGTCCAGAAAGCCAGAAGGCTTTCTGAGCAAGATGAAATCCTTCCTGCTGCTCCTCAACCTACTATCTTTGGAGGACTTCTTTAGTCCCATTGGTGGCATTAGCACCATAGCACCTAAGTGAAGGACAGCAGCAGCCGAAGGCCACTGAATGGGCACGAACCAGCTCCACATGCCTGGGACCTCCTCCTCCGTGCAGCTCTCCTTTAATAATTACTTGTTCTTTCGAATTTTCACACTACTATGTATATCATGAGCCTTTGCAGGAGCTAGGAACTCAGAGAATGAAGGAGACGCCTGTCTCCTCAAACCCATGTGTGCACAGCTACATGGATGTTGCATCGTGTGTAAAAAGGCACAGAAAGGGATGGCGGTTGGCAATTGCGACACTGGCACCAATGACGCCATGCCGTCTGCTGCTCCCCTCCCCAATGCAAAGCAAGCCTTTTGTGATTTGATCCCTACAAGCCAGTCAATATCAATGTCATTGCTCAGGAAGTGATGAAGAAAAAATGCACTCATGCACACTGCACTCATCCCTTTCTTGCCAATGGAGCTAACTCCAAGACATCAGTCTCTCCCCTTTAGATCCAGTTGGTTGCATGTTGAATACAGACACACTTGCTGTTAAGGTAAACAAGATGCCGCCTCTGCACAGTAAGAACCAAAACAAAACACACAAGCATATGCGTATGAGGGGAGTTGTTACAGCCTTGATTCCCAAATCTGTCCTGCTGTTCTCGAAATCACGTTAATGAGCTGAACCAGCGATTTCTTTGTGCATTTTTGGTTCTCTTTTTCATTATGTACTCCCATAGGAACCAGCATACATTTACCATTATAATCATATGTACAAACTGGTCAGATTAAAAAAAAATCCCAAGACTTCTTTCTCTTGCACATTGAACCACTGCTGCTGCACACCCAGAGATGCCCAAAGTTTTTCAAGAAAAGTTTGCACATGTATATGGGAGTTGCTGGGTTGTGATCATATGTCCTGTGACACAAAGTTCATTCCTAGTACTGCCACTTCTTAAGGCTTTTTCCTTCAACCCAAAGGTACCATCAAATATACCTTGGGAGGTATTAATAACAGCATGGTAATTAGGATAGCTGACCACTAGGCACAGGGATGGTTAAAGGAACACAGTTATTAAGATTTAAGTTGAAAGGAAGGGCAAAGTTTGCTGTAGTGGTTAAGAGTGCAGGACTCTAATCTGGAGAACCGGGTTTGATTCCTCACTCCTCCACTTGAAGCCAGCTGGGTGATCTTGGGTAAGTCACACAGCTTCTAGGAGCTCTCTCAGCCCCACCCACCTCACAGGGTGTTTATTGTTGTGGGAATAATAATGACATAATTTGTAAATACCTCTGAGTGGGTGCTAAGTCATCCTGAATGGCGGTATACAAATTGAATGTTGTTGTTGTTATTATTAAAAGTATACCAACACACACACAAAAGGTCTAACTACTGTCCTCTATACATCCCATATAGATACAGAAACCATTGTATTCCCATTACATTTATACCCACCACATACACTTGCTTTGGCTGCTCTGTTAACCATCTTTTCCGGGATTTATTTCTTCCACAGTGTTTTTCCTCAGTCTTCCCTCCAACTATCTCTTTGTCCAGCTGCCACTAACTGATCCTCACAGACTCTTTTCAGCCTTAGAATGTTCAAACTTCTTCCAATCAGGCACCCAGCCTTCCAACTCAGCCAATCACAGGCAAGCTACGCAGGGATCAATTGTCTTCAAGTTCTGAACTCCTCCTCCTCCTCCTCCTCCTCCTCCTCAACACACTCTCACGACAGAAATGCCTAGTCATTTTATATTTTACTATTTGTTATTTATCTGAAGTCCTAATTCCATCATATGCTTAGCACTAGAAGCCAGGTAGCCCCTTGGTTTACTGAGGAGTTGTGGGAGATGAAAAGACAAGGGAGATGGCTAGAGCAACAGTGGAGGAAGACTTGAGATGAATCCAATGAAAGATGTGTGAAAGCTCATTATAAACTGTACTCTGTTACCGTTGTGTTTGCACAGCCTAGGTCAGTAGCACTGTACCGGGTGGTCAGAGGCATTTTGGGATCTGGCCTGCAGGAGATGTTTGACTGCTTGGTGGCCTACTGTGCTCAACACTTTGTAGATAAAATCTCACACATCTTTGGACTTGGAGTCTACATTAGCAGTTACAGTGTTTGAAGGAAAATCAAAAAGAGTCCAGTAGCACCTTTAAGACTAACCAATTTTATTTTAGCATAAGCTTTCGAGAATCAAGTTCTCTTCGTCAGATGCCTGATACAGAGACTGGTCAAACACAGAAGAGCAAGAGAGGGAAGAGGCAATTAGGGGGGGAGGGGGAGGGAGCAATCAAAACATTCCTTTGCTAGTATATGTAAACATCTCCTTTTGGTGTGTGTATCAGTTGGCTTCAAAGGAGTTTGCCCTGTTAGTTTGTAGAAGCCAAACAGCTAGACCATCCAATTCCAATGCAGTATGGGCCTTCGGTAACCACAGCTCTCCCTGCCAGATGCATCTGACAAAGAGATCTGTGGTTCCCGAAAGCCCACGCCAGGTACCACTGAGCTCCCCCAGACGCCACCTCTGTAAAGGAAATCTGTTACCTGTGGTAATGTGATAACCATTCATAGTCCCTATTCAGTCCCAGCTTGACACAGTCAAATTTGCATATGAATTCCAGTTCAGCAGCCTCCCGTTGGATTTTGTTTTTGAAAGGTTTCTGTTGAACTACAGCGACCTTTAAGTCTTTGATGGAATGTCCTGGTAGGTTGAAGTGTTCTCCCACTGGTTTCTGGACGTTTCCATTTCTAATGTCAGATTTGTGTCCATTTATTCTTTTGCGTAGAGGTTGGCTGGTTTGTATCAGGCATCTGACGAAGAGAACTTGATTCTCGAAAGCTTATGCTAAAATAAAATTGGTTAGTCTTAAAGGTGCTACTGGACTCTTTTTGATTTTGCTACCACAGACTAACACGGCTAACTTCTCTGCATCAGTGTTTGAAGGGACCAGGGTGTTGACTCGTCCAGTTGTTTGGGATACTTTACAGTTTATTCAGTCTGAGGATGTGGACAGGATCCTTGGAAGTTGGAATTCTACCAGCTGCTTGTATGACCTTTGCCCTTCCTGGCTCCTTAAATATGATGTGAGTGGGTGGGCTGGCTGGTTTACTATGTCTGAGAGGTGGTCAATGCCTCCTTGTGGGAGGGATGGCTCTCCCCAGCTTTGAAACAGGCTGTGGTGTGCCTACTTCTAAAGAAGTCTATCCTGGACCTAGGAGATCTCAGTAATTATCAAGCAGTTGAAGGCATATCTTGGCAAAAGAAGGTGATAGACTTATTTTTTGAAAATGAAAGCTGAGAATTCAGAGAACTGAGCCAGTTTGGTGGGGTGGTTAAGAGTGGCAGGACTGTTATCTGGAGAACCAGGTTTGATTCCCCACTCCTCCTCTTGAAGCCAGTAGGGTGACCTTGGGTCAGTCACAGCCCTTCCAGAGCTCTCTCAGCCCCACCCACCTCACAGGGCAATTGTTGTGGGGATAATAACAACATACTTGGTAAACCACTCTAAGTGGGCATTAATTTGTCCTGAAGTATGGTATGTAAATCAAATGCTATTATCGTCATCATTATTATAGTATATTCAGATAACAGTATTCCAGAACAGATTTTTTTTCAAAAGTTGCAAAATATCCTGATGGCCTGATGGTGTGTGTGTTGTAACTTCTGGAGTACTGGAGCAGGGAACTGTGGGGAAACCTTCATGTGGAAGCCCCAGTGCTGTTGCACTTAACCTGCAGCTGCACCAGCAATGAGGAAACCACAAAATCCCATTTGTGTGGAAGACACTAGGGTTCTACTTTCAGTTACTTGTCAATCTTTAAACAGTTTGAACTGTGGCACCTGGACCTGCTAGCAGGAAAAGTCACAGAGGGATAGCCCAAGTTTTCCATGGGTTCCAAATGACAGGAAACATGAAGAAGAATTAAGTCCTACCTCACCAGATGACAAAGCTTCTAGCAAAAATCAAATGACAAACCTTTGATGGGATTGTAAGGTTGCAGAGTGCAGACTTTTGAATCCTATTATATAAAAAGGCTAAGTGTATTCAAGACAACTCACTTCCTACTTTGGTGTGCCGCCAGAGGACACTGCTGTGGAGGGAAGCCCAGATGAGGCAGCCAGACCTCCAGAGAGTGCATCATGGCAGGAAAACCAGGCCAGGATCAGGAGCGGACCAGGCAGCATTGCTTGCCCCTCATCTTCACCCACCTGGGATCAGGAGCAGAGTAGGTGGCAATGCTCACCCCCCACCTTCACCCAGCTGGGATCAGGAGCAGAGCAGGTGGCAATGCCCTCCTGCCCTTCACCCAGTTAGGATCAGGAGGGGACCAGGTAGCAATACCCACCTTCACCTGGCTGGGATCAGGCATGGAGCAGGTGGCAATGCCCACCCCACCTTCACCCAGCTGGGATCAGGCATGTAGCAGGGGGCAACGTCCAATCCCTCTTCACCCAGCTAGGATCAGGAGCAGAGCAGGGAGCAATGCCCACCCCCCATCTTCACCCAGCCAGGATGAGGCATGCTGCTAGAGCCAATGTCCACTTCCCCTTCTCTCTGCCAGAACCAGGCATGGAGCAGGTTGTAATACCTGCCCCCCTTCACTCAACCGAGATCAGGCACGGAGCAGAAGGCAATGCCCACCTCTCTGCACCCAGCCAGAATCAGGAGCGGAGCAACTGGCAATGCCCACCCCCCGACTTCACCTAGCTGGGATGAGGCGCGATGCAGGAGGCAATGTGCACCCCCCTTCACTTTACTAGAATCAGGCATGGTGCAGGTTGCAATACCTGTTCCCCTTCACCTGGCCGGGATCTGGTGTGGAACAGGTGGTTATACCACCCCCCCTTTATCCAGCCAGAATCAGGTGCAGAGCAGGAGGGAATTCCTGCCTCCCTTCACCCAGCTGGTAGCAGTAGTGCAGCATGTGGAAATTCCCACAACCTTTTACCTGGCCAGGATCAGGAGCATAGCACGTGACAATGTCTTCCCCCTGTCTTCACCCAGCTGGGATCAGTCACAGAGGAGGAGGCAATACCCACCTGCCTGCCCTCCCCTTTCTAGAGCCCATTGTATTTTTTCCCACAATGGGCTTTGTTACTAGTATAACAATAAAGACCAGCAGGATTTGAGTTCAGTGGCATCTTACAAACCAACAAAATTTTGTTGCTCTGCAAAGTGTTACTGGACCCAAATCCTACTGTTCTACTGCAGACCAGAATGGCTACCTAGCTGAAACTATCTACAATAAAGACCAGTAAGTTAAAGCTGCTGTCACTTATTCCTCCTTTCGTCCTTTTGTCTACCTTTGTTGAAAAGTAGCAAGCAGGATTCCATGTTTGGCTTGCAACAGGTGGGGAAGGAAAATGTGGATGGAACAAGCAGCAGAGGTATGGCAAGACGCAGCCATGTTGAGTACTTCATCTCCTACTCCTTCGGTAAATATCTAGGTAAACATAAATTCATATGTATCAGGATAAACATATAGAGCAACCTTGGAACTGAATGCTGATGGAATACCTGTCTCAACTAAAAATCAAAATGCAACAGGACAGCTGACATAGAGATTCACAATGACTCTGTCATTCCAGACAGGAAGACTATAGTTCCAGGAAATGAAGGCTCACAGTGATTTGCTCCTCTGACCATTTCCAGAAAACCTTCTTCTAAAATTATTGCTCTGAGAAATTACGCCTCTTTAGAGTATATGCAAATATTTGGACGGAAAGCCATTTAATTATTCATCCCCAGCATAAAAACAAATGAATCCCATCACTATTTATTAGCAGTTCTGTCTGAAAGACAAGAGACAGTGCCACCATGAAAGGAAAAGAAATCGATTAGACTAATTAGATAGGAAGCAAATGGTTGTAGGGGGTGGGGAGAAGACTCAAAACCAGCTGCAAGCAAAGAATCCAATTATCAAAAGGTCACCTGTATTTCAGGCATCTCATCTCATCCTTTGAGTGGCACTTTTCATCTCCTTCCAACATTAGTCTGATGGATTTATCTGAGATGTGGTGAAAATGAAATTCTTGATACAGTGGGCCCACCCACTTTTCTCTCTCCTAAATCCTCCCTATGTAAAGCAACAGAGGTATCAAAGAAGAGCGGTACTGCAACTACCAGCTAAGCCGAGGTTAGGTGATACAGAAAGCAAAGGATATTCTAAACTTCTGCCTGCCCAGAGTCCTGAATTGTTCATTTTGAGAGCTAAACTACAAGAGATGAATTACACGAGGACACTCACATAAAGGGAGTCGCAATGTTAGCTGGGAAGTGGAGTTTTAAAAGACTCCATCAATTTCCCCTCTCTACAGAGTAGCAAAGATGGCTCCTCAGAAGGGTTGTTTATTTCCTCTTTGACTCCTAGAAGGGGAGGTGAAACTTACAGAGCCTTTGGGAGGTGAAAAGGAAATAAATGAACCAGCGATCTTTGCTGGCTTTGTAGAGAGGGGAAATTGACAAAGCCTTCCTGTCCGTCTTTTAAAACTCAGCTTCACAGCTAACATTGTGACTCCCTTCATGTGAGCGTCCTCGTGTAATTTGTCTCTTGTAGTTTAGCTCTGAGGGGAGGGGGGAATATTAACATTTTGCCTTTATTGGCTTCTCTGCCCATATAGTCATTGCCTAGCAGGAGTCCATTCACTGACAGCAACAGATTGCAAAAGCTTAGAAGCAATACAGTGAGTTGAGGGAAGAGGATGAGATTTCGTTGGCTCAATAATGTTCCTGACGAACATTCCCTTTTCCAAATGGATATCAATAACCATTACAATGGGAGAAAGGTGGGGTATACATTTTGTAAAATAAATAACGCCCTCCTTATCTTTAGAGGGATTTGAGAATATCACAAAATAACTGCTAAAAAAGGTAGTTTCGAGTGTGTAGCTATGTTGGTCTGCCGTCAAAGAGCAAGAGCTGGGTTCAATTCTAGTTGGCCTTTAAGTTGCTGTTGGACCCGGTTCTTGCTAAACAATGTTCATCTGTTCTCAACATGCAGGATGGTTCCAGTATAGCACTCCATAACCATTCATTAATCATCACAGCCCATTTGCTCTTTAGAAGGTTTTAAAACCTGCCCCATTAGTAAAAGCATTTTTATGTCAATGTATGTCCATGATCACAGACAGAAGCTCACACTTAACAATACATCCCCTCCCTCTCCCACCAATGTAAGGTAGCACACAATTCCATATAATTCATTGCAACCAATCTACATTAAAAGAAAAAGAAAAAAAACTGGCTAAAACATCTTTGACCAGCCCAAGATGCATAGATCACTTAGTTTTCACAGCCACTTGTTACAATCTGTTTCGTTTTCAGGGACAGATTTTTGTCAGTGATGAAAGATTAATGCAGGCATAATCTGAGTTTTTTCCCCTCCCTTCCAAACTAATCAAAAGTGGTGTCAATAAAAGTCTGAAGGGCCAGCTTGTGAGTATTTTGCAAAAAAAATTCAAACCGTATATGCATGCACAACTTATGACTGGCAACATATGAGTAGGTTTAATTTTATCTGCACCCAGGTATACAATGCAGCAAGGGAAGACATTGGAAAGGCACGTTCCTTTGCATCCAATTAGCCCTATCTATAATGCTGTCAACTGTGTTTATCACTGCATCTGAGAGCCCAACAAGATTTGTGATGAAATCTCCTGGTAAGTGTGTGTGCACACATGTTTGTACGTGAATTGCTATCAAGTCACAGCTGACTTATGGCAACCCCTGCTGGGGTTTTCAAGCAAGAAATGAACAGATATGCTTGCTATTTCCTGCCTCTGCATAGTGACCCGGGTCTTTCTTAGTGGTTTCCCATCCAATAACAAACCAAGGCCAACCCTGCAAAGATTCTGAGATCTGATGAGATCAAGCTGCCCTAGGTTATCTAGGTCAGGGGGCTAATATGTTTCATCTTCTGAAAAATACATCCATTTGTTGTGCAGGTCTTACAGTGCTAGTAGCAAGCTCTCAGAATAAAATAAATATATAATGCTAATAGTCCTAGAGAGCAGCTGACTTGCATGTGCCACAGAGACCTAATGCCTTCCCAAAGAACCCTGGTGATCCAAACAGCAGAAATGGAGGTCCATCAAGCCAATGAAGCTCAAAGCTGATAGCTCAAGGCATCTGAGAATTAAAAAAAAAGCCAAACTGCATGCTAAATGATGGGCAAGGCCCATGGAGACCAATTTTATGTCACTACAATCTTGCCAGATAGAAACTTTAAAAAACAACCTGTCATGGGCTGGGCCAGGCCAGCCCAAGCAGGGTGGTTCAAGTCCAAACCTTAATGCCAGAGCCTGAGGGGAGTTCCAAGAGCTAAAGCCAGGTCAAACTGGTGGTCAGAGCACAAGATAACACCTTGAATGAGTCCAGAGTCCACAAGCAAGGTCAGGCATAGTCCAAGGTCAGTTACCAATAGCATTAGGTCCAAAGGCATGCACATGCCAGGTCCACAGAACACAGTGTGGTTGCAGCCAGTAGACACGTTGCTTCCACACATCCGGCAGTTCCTCCAGACTGGCTCTTATAGCCAGGTGTGGTTTTCAGCCGGCTGCTGGGGCTCCATCCTGACGCTACTCATCGTCACTCTCCAGCAGCTGGCGTTGGCTCAAAAGGCGAGCACTGCGCCGTCTCTCCTGCAGTTCCAGTCTCTGGCACTGCCTGCGGCATTCCTTGGGCGTGGGTGAACCTGGGGGGGTGGAGACTCTTGGCTGCGCTGCACCTGTAGAAGTCCCTGGCTGAGCTTCCCCTGTGGTATTGGAGCCAGAGGGTGCTGGTGTCTCAGCTGCTGGCTGCAAGCTCTGATCAGCCAGCAGCTGTTGCTCCTGATTGCCGGCTTCTGCTGAATCAGGGCTAGGGCTGGCTACACAGGGCTCCTCTTCTTCTGAGGAGTCCTGGCTGGCTACACGAGGCTCCTCTCCTCCAGAGGAGACCTCACTCTCAGACTGGGCCATGACACAACCTATTGAAATGCAATGCCAGTAAGAAGGTTCCATGTTTGTTGGTGGTTTGGGGTGTGCCAGAGGGCATTAAACAACAGGATACAGAAATGGTGAATTCTTCATTTCAGTCTATTGAATCTTGAGGATTTTCACATCTCTCCTCTATAAGCTTTAAGCACTTCTGGAATAGTTTAAAGCCGGGCTCATGTTGAGGGGGAACACAGAGGTCACCAAAGAGGTCACATGTCAGGTGGCCCCATCCACCTGATTCTTGGCCATTTTGAGCCCGTTTCGGCCTGGATTTGGGACTGAAATGGCCCGGATTGGGCCTCTGATGGGTGGTGGTCACTCTCCCGCTCATCAGCAGCCCGATCCTAACCATTTTGGGCCCAATTTCAGCCCTGAATGGCCAGGATTGGGTCCAAAACAGCCAGAATAGGTGATGTCAGGGGGTGTGGCATATGCAAATCAGTTATACTAATGACACACTTCTGGTGATGGGAAGAGGTGTGGCATATGCTAATGAGTTATGCTAATGAGTTCCTCCAGCTCTTTTTCTACAAAATGACCCCTGGTTTAAAGAAATTAAATCTGATCTTACTGTTGAGCATTGGGTCTGAATATTTATGCATGGAGTAGAATATAATTTATTAAAAATCTACACTTTGAATAATAAAATCTGCACTTTGAATAATAAAATTATATATTGTTCGTGTGGTCTGGGATCTGTGGTCCCTTTGTGTATTCAGATTGTTGAGACCAGTCCTTTTGATTGTTTTGTTGTCTTACTAAAGAAAGAACAAATATCCTAGCCACAGATTTTAAATTGTAGCACCTACCTACAAGCAGATAAGTGAATTCAAATAGAATTATGATCAGTCAGAAAACTGAGTAACATTTAGTTTGGTTGGGAATTGAATGGCAAGCAAAGCCATGCTTATAAAAACAGCAGTTTCTAAATTATAAACACAGTTTGCAGTGAGTAAGAGTGGAAACGAACCCACAGGCCAAATGCAAGACACTCATATCCGTCACCTCTTTCCCACCAGCCGCTACACCAGCCCACAAAACAAAGACACAAACAAAAAGTGGAAGCAAATGACTTGCACTGATTAAGATGTTTACTGAGCAGATAGCTCTCGAGTACAAGTGATCTAAATCCTGCTATACAATAAGTAATGGGAAAGGGCTCTTGCAGTAAAAGACACTTCCTCAGTTACATCTCATTCTCTAGCTTCACAATTGACTTGTGCTCAAGAAACAGAGCCAGAATGGAGATGACGGAATAGGGAAACACAACTAGCAAGAGGCTCCAGTGAAAATGCTTCTCATTTAAATTGTATGATAACTGAGCAATAACATGTACACAACAAGCTATGCCAGTAGGAACAGATTTAGCAGAATGGTATCCCTGAATTAAAAAAAAAAATTGCTCCCTGCCCCAACCTACCAAGTGCTGTTCTTGAACATCCATTCCCCCAACTCTAACTACCATCATTGAAGTAGAAGAGTAGAAGCCTGCAACCTGTCCTCTCTTTGAGTGGTGGCTAAACTTGGTGCCCTTCTATTGATCTCCTCACCTTTGTTTGTTCCTCATCCACCAAAAAGGAGATAGCAGGTGGTAGCATTGCACAGAGAGAAGAAAAAAAGTTTGTGGATGCTCCTTGTAGCTGATGATTCACTCACTGGTCCTCTCTGTGGCAGCGGAGGAGGAACAGCGTACCCTTCCTGGGTGTGCGTGGTAGAAAGGGCACAGGTCAGATCCTATTAGCAATCGTTTTTTCTGAAATTCTTCAAATCCTGAATCTAGCCCTGACCTCATCCATCCTAAATATGGGGGTTTTTTTCTAGTATAGCAAAATAAGTTAAAAGTTTGGTGTAAGGGAGAAAAGATGCACAAGTTCGAGAGAATGAATGGGACGAGAGTCCCAAGCAAAGTAAAAATTACCTTCTATCTAATTCCTATTCTCTAAAAAGCTATAGAGACAGTGGAGGAAAATAATCAGGAAAGCTAGGCAGATCGCAGGTACATGTAAATATAAAATTGTTATTTTCTTTCATAAGACTTCCTAAGTTTTAAGAAAATCATGGCTATGCAATTTCTGCTCATATAATCTATCTATGTATATACAAACTAGAGGCCGATATCCAGTCCACCATCTTTCCACAGGCAAGAAACAGAGCCTGAGGTTAGGGTTGCCAACCTCCAGGTGGTGGCTGAAGATTTCCCAGAATTATAACAGATCTCCAGGCCACAGAAATCAGTTCCTCTGGAGAAAACAGCTGCTTTGGAAGGTGGACACTATGGCATTATACCTTGCTGAAGTCCCTCACTTCCCCAAACCCCAACTTCTGCAGGCTCCACCCTCCAAATCTCCAGGAATTTCTCAACCTGGAGCTGGCACCCCTATCTAAGATGGCCTTTGTAAATGGAAGTGGGGTGTATCCTTGTTGTCACCGTGGCAGGGAGTAAGTTTAGTACCATCCTGGTGATTTACATCTTCATTTATTATACTATTAGTGAATTATAGACATTCATTTTAGAAAACAACATGCACATGGGGAAAATGCTTTGGTAAGATAACTGGAGAGACCAGAAGGATTACAGCAATGCATTAATGGCCGTTTCCACACACGTTGAATAATGCATTTTAGTTATCCTTTAGAAGTGGATTTTGTGTTTCACACATTAAAACCCAGTTCCAAATGATCCATTGAAAGTGCATTATCCAACGTGTGTGGAAGCAGCCATTTATTCTTTCACACACATACCAGCCATTTCTCAAGATTCTATCATTGCACTCCAGAGTGACCAGGAAACTTCATCTTGGATGAAGAAGCAGGATTATGTAGATAGCAACAGACTTCATTCCCAATGGCTAGGATCTCCAGGGAGGTGGAACTCCATCCTTTTACTGCATCCTTTTACTTCCTCTAACATATATGAATGGCTGTCATTTACTATATACAACCCCTAAAGATCTTTCCCATGTAGTTTTCTTCCCACCCATCACAATGTTAGACACACACCTAAATGTCATTATCACTTATTGCTTTTGATCATCAGTAAAACAGGAAAAGAGCAGCATTGCGCATGAAAAATGCCCATGTGCAAATTCTCAGTTATTTTTCTTACCCATATCAGACATCTCCGGCACAGTAACAATGTATGGTCCATCGGTGAATTTGGGCGCGTTGTCGTTGATGTCTTGGACTTTGATAATAAACTCCGATTCAGGCTCAAGCGGCTTGTTTGTCCTTCTATCAATAGCTTGGGCATGTAGCACATAGTGTGTCTTCTTCTCTCGATCTAGGCTTTTGGTTGAATGGATGTCTCCTGTAGTGTCATCAATAATAAATATAGTCCCAGCCCCTTCTCCAGTAAGGATGTATTTGACTGATCCATCACCTTTGTCAGAATTGGAGTGCAGCTGTAAAATGTAGAGACATAATATGCAATATAATACTTCAACATGATATAAATTTGTACAGATAAGCAAGATCTGTATGCTATAAATACTGCTGAGGAGAAGGGTGTTCAAATGTTGGCAGAACAAGCCAACCGATTCCCAAGTAACATTTGATTTAGCCAAATCACCAGAAATACAACAAAGACAGTTTGCTTGGCAGTACTAATTCTTATCCTTCATTTGGGAAAGAAGTGATTTAAAAAAATGAGGGAGTAAAGCAACATAGTGCCTTAGTATGCTTTCAAATTCCAACAGATTGGCAGATGTGCCAAGAATGGCAAAACTTTCAGGAAGAGAGAATTGCACCATTGATGGCCTACACTGGTTCAGGCTTCTTAATTCCTAGCTGGGGCATATCACATCTTTTACAGAACAGATTAGGAGAACAGGTTAGCATGAAAAACCCTGAAAACCCTCAACATACACATTGAGAATGGCTGCGGAAACAGGCATTGGCCTCACAGGGGAAAATTTCTACTAGCTATATGTAATCATAGAATCATAGAATCATAAGAGTTGGAAGAGGCCATACAGAACATCTAGTCCAACCCCCTGCCCAGTGAAGGATCAGCCTAAATCATCTCTGACAAATATTTGTCCAGCCTATTCTTGTAAACTGCCAGTGAAGGGGAGCTCACCACCTCCCTAGGCAGCTGATTCCACTTTTGAACTACTCTGACTGTGAAAAAGTTATTCCTAATATCCAGCTGGTACTTTTGTGCACGTAATTTAAGCCCATTGTTTCGGGTCCTACCCTCTGCTGCCAACTGGAACAGCTCCCTGCCGTCCTTCAAATGACAGCCTTTCAAATACTTAAAGAGAGCAATCATGTCCCCCCTCAATCTCCTCTTCTCCAAACTAAACATTCCCAAGGCCCTCAGTCTTTCCTCATAGGGCTCAGTCTCCAGATCCCTGATCATCCTCATCACTCACCTCTGCACCCTCTCGATTTTGTCCACATCCTTTTTAATGCTTTGCTATATAAATATTTTGTGTCTGTTTAATCTCAGTTAAGTAATGTGGGGCTTTGAATGTATGTTTATTCTAGTTAAAAATGCAGTCCTCTAAAGAAAAGGGGGGGGGGCTATGGATCCCAGGTCCTCTGGTGGGGGGATGGAGATCTCCTGCTCTCGCCTTCTGTCACCCACCACCACTCACCTAGCCAGCGAGAGGCATTTTGCAGCAGGCTGATCTGAGCCCCAAACAGGCCCATTTGGTGCCCAAATTGGCCCACTGTGAAATGCAGGAGTGTTCCTGGCCCCTGCATTATGATGTCACTTTCTGGGAATGATATCATCGTGCCACCACAGTAGCACTCCCGGCATCTGCACGATGATGTCACTTCCCAGGAGCGAGGTCATCAGACTTCCCCGGGAGAACTCCTGGACCCTGTATTCCAAAAGGTGAGTGCCAGGCCCCCTTCCCTCTAGGAGGGTAAGGGGATCTGGCAACACTGGCAAGGGCTGCATACATGAATGAAACATGCTGTGATGGGACAGTAGCCATACTCTAGGGAACCAAGTGAAATGCAGTTGACTCAAAGTGGACCAGAGGGAAAGTGTTTAGTTAATGTATGTGGAAGTCTGTGTCTGTGTGCATGAGTGTGCACAAGGGTAGAGGGAAGAAGTCTGTGTGTTTTACTTGGTGGCTGAAACCAGCCTATGTGGCAAGTGAACTTCTGGGAAGTCAGATAACTCCAGATACTTCTCTTTGGGGGATATTTTTAGCCTAAGTGGCAACTGTGAGGAAAATCAGTCTTTATTGCAGAGTCTTTGTAGAGACGTTTTGAAGATCTGTACCTATTTTGATTTTTTTTTACCCCACAGCCATCCCCACATGCTGGTCATTCTGTTATTTTACCACCTATAACTAAAACTTCCTATATTTTAAGTCAAACTGAGAAATAACCAAGGCAAGAACCTCTGGAGGCAGCGATAATCTAAGGTAACAGTAAGAAAGGCAGAGGGGCAGTATAATACAAGTCTAATAATGGTAAAAGTATAAAACGAGCAAAATGCCATACTATATGTTACCCGTATTCCCCCTTGAGGACTAATTGAAGCTTTGGTGGTGGGAGATTTAGACTTTGTAAGACCCTCAGAAGTAAAGATTTAACTTCCACATTCAGACCTTTCACCCTTGGTCAAAACAGCTACATACTTACTTGTAGTATTTTTTTAAAAAATGAAGGAAAGATTCAGCTGTGAATCTCCTACATCATGTCTTGACTAGAGATAGGCACGGACTGGAAAAAACCCAAACCATGTGGTTCATGGTTTGTCCAATTTCACAAATCACGAACCAAAAACTTTCATGAACTTTCCCCTGGTTCGCGAACTGGTTAATTTGGTTCATGAAAAAGACACATCCAGGTCAGAAAATCATCACTTCCGGGTCAGCAGAAAGTCACTTCCGGGCCAACAGAGGGTCATGTCTGGGTCAGCAGAAGGTCTGCGGGAAGTCCATCCCCTGTTGCCTAGGAAACTGATTGGCACCAGGCTGTCTGCAGTGACAAACCAAAAAATGAACCAAATGAACCAGCCTAAAATCCGTGGCAGTTCGTCAGAAATGGGATCTGACGAACTGTGGTTCACAAACCACGAACCGGCCTGGCTCGTGCTTAATTTTGGTTCGTATTTCAGTTCGTGCCCATCTCTAGTCTTGACTAGCCCTCAAAGCAACGGAAAAGTCACAGATATTTCCATAGTTTATGTTATCCTGCTACTGGTAAGTTCCTATTCCTAACCCAATTCCTATCTATACATCATGAATTGTTTCCTAGACCTCAAGCTGAAATTGTTCTGTTAATGGAAAACCAGTATAGGGTTAAAAAAGAGACATGCAGAAAATACATTGGCTTATATTTGTAAAACCTGAGAATGTCTTGTTGTCAAATGTATTTTTTACACTCCAGTTGTAAAGCAGCTGCTGAAATAAAGTGCCTGAGGCACCTCAGTTCTTTTCGCTTGATAAACCTCACCACAATGAAATGTTCTGATTTTTGTTCACGAATTTCTAAGGGCAGAATCCTCCTAACTCAAAAAAAGGGAAAGGTTTTATATATTTTTAAATCCTTAACCCATTTTCTGAACCCCACAGTTTTATGTTGCAATGAAGGATAATTTAAAAAAGGACATCAACAAAAGTATTTCTATTATCAAGTCCATGTCACAGACACCCAGCTATAGAAATTACTTTTAAATGACTTTACACATTTCCCAACCCTGCTGCTATTATAAATGGGACCACATGGAGCTCCCATGAGTCCATTGTGTGAATATTTGGAAGCAAAAAAGGATGAATGGTTTGCTGGGGTTCTTTTTGCAAACCTCACATAATTTGTTCCACTTTCTTGTTTCTCCTGCAAAACTACAGAGAGCCTCTTCCTCTCAAAAATGGTGAGTACATCAGCAAAACACCAATGTGTATTAAAGCATTTGATGCCCATTTTGCATGCCAATCAGTGGTACCCTGATCTTCTCTCTCCCTGTGATTGAAAACAGCTCAAATAATGGCACAGTATGTGTGACAGTCTCCACCTTAAGCACTTTCCATTCTACTTGACTTATGTATGGACTTCAACTGAACCTAGCAGCTGACTGTGAGGCCTGACTCCTCTGAAAGTTATTGTGTTTGAGGAAACACTGGGAAATGCAAAAGATCTATCTGAAAGGTAATATTTGGGATGGCTCCTCCAGAGAAACAAGTTACTGTTTCTTATTTCAGTCCTCCAGTGACACACATGCATATGTGAACCTCCTCTATATGGTGGCGCAGTACACTGTAAATTACAAAGAACCATGCAATTAATCTCTGATTTAAGATGGCCCTTAAACTTGTGTTTTTCACAGTGCAATTGCAGACTATCAATGGTCTTAGAAAGGTGTAATTTTGCTTATGACTACACAATCAAACAGGAGTTACACCCTTTTAAGTCCTTTAACTTTGATGGACTTAGGAAAGTGCAACTCTGCTTAAGACGGCACTGTTAACATACCAATTGTTTTGCAGCCTCCATTCCATAGACCAAATCTGGACATTAAAGGTTATTATGATCCTACTGGGTAGCTATGTTGTCTAATGTCAGTCGTAGAACTGCTTATGCTCAGTTTCAGTATTCAACTATGTATTGAATTCCTGCTAATGCTGTGTCTTTGTAAACTTGTACCTATTTACCCTATGACATTGTTTATGGAAATGTCTATGATATTGACTGTACTGATCTCACACTGTGTAATTTGCCTTGAGTCTCAATAAGAAAGGCAGACTATAAATGAAATAAATACAATGAAATGACATACAGACAGATAAATGAAACCAGAAAGGTCCTGGAAATTATGAAAGTGAGTTATTCAGACCATACAACTAAACTGGAGTGTGGGTTGGCTGGAACATTGTGGAGGTCAAGATACAAAAAATAAAAGTTGTAAGTTCTTTATAAGATGTTCACTTCCCAAATGAACTCCCACCTGCCCTTACACCATTATTACAAGCAATAGCTTGCTGATGTATCAGGGTGGGTCGGGTGGGGCTGAAATACATAAACACAGAAAGAAAAAAGAAATCCTGAACCCTGAAGTGAAAAAATGTAGATGATATCTTCCCTTGCTCATCTCATTAATTTTGCCATTTCAACAGTTTTTAAGTGTCCATCTATGTACAGGAAGAACAACTGATTTATACATTTACTTATCAACCAATATTTTTGCTATTGTTAAAAGGTACATTCTTAAAGTGCATTTTCAAAGAACCATGCCATTAATCTCTGACTTAACCGGTCCCTTTAAGTTGTGTTTCTAACAATGCAATCCCAGACTATCAATGGTCTTTATTTATTTGTTTGTTTTATTCAATTTATATTCCGCCCTTCCTGCACCAGCAGGATCAGGGCTCAGGGCCTGCTGGTGCGGGGTATAACTCTGCTTAGGGTATAACTCTGCAGACTACACAGTCAGACAGGAGTTTCTGAGATATTTCATAGATCCAGAGGAGTTAGCCATGTTAGTCTGTAGTAGCAAAATCAAAAAGAGTCCAGTAGCACCTTTAAGACTAACCAATTTTATTGTAGCATAAGCTTTTGAGAATCAAGTTCTCTTCGTCAGATGCATCTGACAAAGAGAACTTGATTCTCGAAAGCTTATGCAACAATAAAATTGGTTAGTCTTAAAGGTGCTACTGGACTCTCTTTGAGATATTTCAGACACAGCTACGATGTGACTGTCTCTCTCCCCTTTCAAAGAAAAAAAAAGGAACATGCTACTTTCAGACCCAGTTCCTGCCAATGGTTTTTATACCAATTCATCCACAAGGCATTAAAATAACTATTTAATTGGCCATCAACTGAATCCCGTATGTGGCTTTCCAGAAAAATCTTATTTCACAACAAGTATGCCCCATGCATAACACCTTTGGCGTTGTCTAAAATTCTATCTAGTCTGAAATAGGAGGAAAAAATGAAAATAACAGCTTCACAGAAAATAAAACTGGAGTTGTCCCCTTTTATCAACTCAGAAAGCTTCAATTTCAGACATATCTAATAACAGTTTGGCTTCAGAATGATTTATGGCCACTCTTCAGTCTTTAACTGCCCCTTTTCCTTTAGCACTTGACTAACTTAGAGAGAAGAAGTGAACCTAAACGCCCATCGTGTTTGGGAAAATGTTTGTGTTTTTCTTCCTTGGGTCCAATTAGCTGCCTACTTTTATTTCCTTTCATTATCGAGGGATTCATGAAATAAAACGGTTCTTAATGTAATAAAACACAGTGAGGTTTTTATAGCCGAATCGACGGCTTGTTTCTGTCCTAGCAGCAGTTCCTCATGAGAAATGCCTGTAAAACAAAACAGGACAAAAGAATTCCACCATAGAAGTGTACCAGGATGAAAGGCAGAGATCAGGAGAATGTTTCCAAATTCCTTCTTGACAGTTACTCTCCCCACAGAACACGGTTCAAATCCAAGCTGCTCCAGTCCCTGAAGGAAACTGCTTTTTTTTGCCTATACCACAATGTGGGGGTGGGGGGAGGTTGGATGACAGACCGCCAACAAAGGCGAGGGTTGCAGAGGCAGGCAATGGCAAACCCTCTCTGTTAGTCTCATTCCAAGAAAACCCCACCAGGGGTCGCCATAAGTCAGCTGTGACTTCAGGGCACTCTCCACCATCACCACTTAAGTACATCTATCTATATATGTATAATGCCTAATCTTGTGGATTTTTTGTGCTAGCAGGGTCTCTTTCCTCAAGTGAAAGAGGCATTCCCTCAATGAAAGATTGTCTTCTGCCTTGGTTAGTTGGAATGGCTATGTGGGATCTTACCCATTAAATATGTGTGCAACCTGCATAAAATATGTATCCCAAAGTGCATCATGTGTGCACCTCAAAATGACATTTGCAGCCATTTGCAATGGGTCATGAACATCAATCCATGCCATGGTAAAGTGAACGAACTCTACATAGATTCCTCTTGAAGTCAACTCAGAGATTCCAGTTGGTCCAGAATGCTACAGTTCAGTTATTATTAGGAGCAAGGAAGAACGTGCATATTACACCCATTCAACAGTCACTCCATTGAATGTTCATCAGTCAGCAAGCTCAATTCAAGGAACTGGCTATGAAATACAAAGCCCTCTATGGCCTTGGCCCCTTGTACCTGCAAGACTGCCTCTCCACTTTTGTCCCACCATGACTTTGCTCATCTGAGCAGGCCTTCTGCAGATGCCACCCTGCAGATTGGCAAGATCAACAGCTGCCTGTATATGTGTAGTCTTTGTTGTGGCCCTTAGGCTCTGGAATGGCCTGCTTGAGTAGGTCAGAAAGGCTCCCACACTACTGCAAACTATTGTAAACAGAATTGTTCAGGAAGGAATTTTTAGCGCTATATCAAAACACATGCATCAGGAAAATGTACTGAGTTTCCTACTAGGGTTGCCAGCCTCCAGGTGGTGGCTAGAGATCTGGAATTACAACTGATCCCCAGGCAACAGAAATCAGTTCCCCTGGAGAAAATGGCTGATTTGGGATGTGATCTCTATGGCATCATACCCTGATTAAGTCCCTCCTCTCCTCAAACTCCACCCTCTCCAGCCCCCATTTCCCAAATCTCCAGGAATTTCACAACCTGAAGGTGGTAACCCTAGTTTCTACTTATGTAACAACATGTTCTGCATTGTCTAATTGTGTCACGTTTAATACTTGTGTTTTGTTCAGGGGACAGCTCCGTTTCAAATTCCTGCAGTTCCTCATCCTAATACATTGCTTATTAGATGCAGCCCTGTGGCGCACAGTGGTAAGCTACAGTACTGCAGCCCAAGCTCTGCTCATGACCTGAGTTCGATGCTGGTGGAAGCCAGGTTTAGGTAGCTGGCTCAAGGTTGACTCAGCCTTCCATCCTTCCAAGGTGGGTAAAATGAGTGCCCAGTTTCCTGGGGGTAAAGTGTAGATGACTGTGGGAGGTAATGGCAAACCACCCAGAAAAAAGTCTGCCAAGAAAATGATGTGATGCAACATCTCCTCATGGGTCAGTAATGACTCGGTGCTTGCACACCTTAACCTTTTTTATCCTATTGACTACATTGATTTAGACTGTGTAATCCAATTTGAGTCTTGGCATGAAAGGAAGACTATTAAAAATATAAGCAAGTAAGTAAATAAGTAAGAAAATAAATGAGACAGAACGGAATAACTGATATAGCAAAACTATGGAATGAGTATAGAAAGGAAAGGATATTTGTCCAAACCATGTAGGCCAGTGGTTTACTGCTGGGTTTATTAAACATGGGAAAATCAGGGTTACAGTCAGGGCTTTTTTTCTGGGAAAAGAGGTGGTGGAACTCAGTGGTAGAACTCAAGACCGCACAATGACATCACTTTGGGTCAGCTGGAACAAGGGGGGGGGGTTAAAGTTTAAATTGCCCTCGGCGAAAAAGGTCCCATGGCCGGTGGCCCCTCCCCCTGATTGCCAGACAGAGGGGAGTTTAGATTGCCCTCCTCACCGCTGAACAGCGCGGAGGGCAGTCTAAACTCTCCTCTGTCTGGAGATCAGGGGGAGGAGCCACCGGCCATGGGACCATTTTTAAGAGGTGCCGGAACTCCGTTCCACCGCGTTCCTGCTGAAAAAAAGCCCTGGTTACACTCATGTAAGAAGAACATCCTTAAGCATAACTGGGAACTTGTTCAAAAGAACTCTCATGAATTATGCTCTCAGCTTTTTAACTCCTTCATTTGGAAAAGCATGTGCGGATTGTATTGGGGGAAAAGTGTCCTGTGCTAGTGCTGCTGAAATGTGCTTTGCAAACATCCTGTGCAGCTGCTTTTCAGTCACTGAAATTGAGGTTTACCATTTCAATAAAAACTCAGCCAAAGTATGGGCTGTACCACTCCAGCATGGGGGTGGGTGCCAACATGACTCCGTCTTCCTTCATACAAACAGTTCCCTGTACGAGCAAGCATCTATGCACACATGTACACAAACACACACACATTTTTTAAAAACTCTAAACTTTTCCATCATATACTTGTGGAAGGAACTTTTTGGTATATTGAGAAACATTCAATCATGTGAGCCCCCCACAGAATGCAGTCACATGGCCCTGGCACAAGGCTTGCTGCCAATGCCATTGTAGCACGTAGTAGGTGGCCTTGAGTAAGCCACTCCTTTCAGTCCCCGCTTCCCAGTTGTATTGTGGGGAGAATAGTAACATTGATTTTGTTCACCGCTCTGAGTGGGGTGCCAATCTGTCTAGAAGAGCAGCATATAAGTGCAGTTTTTGTTGTTGTTGTTGTTGTTGTTGTTGTTGTTGTTGTTGTTGGTAGTAGTAGTAGTAGTAGTAGTAGTAGTAGTAGTAGTAGTAGTAGTAGTGGCAAACAGGGTGTAGAGCTGCAGTGTGAATGCTTTAAACAGGTACAAGTGCTGGCAGTTGCCAAGCAGTGGACCATTTTTGTTCAGTTTTCTCAATGCCACCACATATTCTCCCCCCTCACCCCACTGCAGGGTCAAAGAAGAAATTGCCTGGCCTACAAGGTGTACCACTACATATGAAAGGACCACAACAAAAATGAAAACCTCCAGAAGGAGTGCTCTAAAGCAGCCTTCAAGATGTCAGGACTTCAATTCAGAGAATGGCATCGAAGGGAATAGTTTAGCCTGACTGTCCCATCACCAAGCAGCTCTGGCCATAAGAGGGAACCATAGTGATGCAACCCAGGCCAGACCTCTTTACACAGCCCACAGTGGGGGGTCATGGGATAAAGCTGTAAAGTATCCAGTTCAAGTTTTCTCACTTGTTTGAGGAATGATGCAAGTGACTGGCTATAACACATGTCCACAGAACTGTATGTCTGTTATTTGGTTTCTGATGTGGACAACCTGGGTCAGGGACCTAAAGTGTTAACAGACATATTGACTACTGTGCTCTCCAACTGATCATTTAAAAGCAAAACATTTAAATTTGCAGATGACGGGCTTTATTTCCACCCGTAAATTCACACATTAGAGACAAGAGCACCCACTTTGCTAGGAATATATGAATTAATAACCATAATGAGAAAGAAAACATTTCACTCTCTCTCTGTCTCTGTCTCTGTCTCTCTCTCTGTCACACACACACACACACACACACACACACACACACACACACACACACACACACGCATGCCCACAGACACCAACTTCTGTGCTTCAGCTGTTATGTACTGACACTAATTTCTAATTTCCTCCGAAACTAACTGTGACAAAAAGACACAGCTAAAGTGCAAGTAGTCACGTCACCATTCAGTCCCCTAGGGGGCTTCTGATATTAATGTAAACAGGTTAATCTGGCTAAAACCAGATTAGTTTTGCAAGACTAAGTTGCATCTGAGGCAATTAAATCCCACAGACTGTATTGTGACTAACGCACACGCTGATGCCCCTGAGGCTAGCCCATAATGCAATCTGAACAGGACACTGCTTGCGAAGTACAATGCACAAATAAACAGGACTGGGTGAGGGGGGAAAGCTCGGAGAACTCACAGGCAATTACTGCATGGCCTTGGTACAGAAGCAGCAAGTGGTTTTAACTCAGATCTGGGAATGTAAATGTCGCCTAGCAACCCTGCAAGATGGCCCTCAGCAAACTTCCAATTTGTTGCCTGTCTGGGACTGCAAACACAGTAAGGTTTAAGAATCTGGTAGGGCCATCATTCCCAAAGGTAGCTCTGTTACTGTGATGTAGCAAAACTAAACAGGAGTCTGTCAACTTAAAGACTAATATGTGACTCGGGGCCAAGCTACAAGTGATGAATGACACTTGAACGGCAAGTGGATTGAGTGGAGAGCAAGTGGAGGGCAACTGAACAGGGAAGAATACACTTGCCAGTCAACTGTCATTCGTCACTTGCAGTTTGGCCCTCAGACTTTACTTCATTACATGTTCACTTGATGGACTTTTGAAGTTCATCTGAAGTTCGTCATATTACATATCTAATAATATAATAATAATAATAACATTTGATTTATATACTGCCCTTCAGGATGACTTAACACCCACTCAGAGTGGTTTCCAAACTATGCCATTATTATCCCCACAACAAAACACCCTGTGAGGTGGGTGGGGCTGAGAGGGCTCCAAGAAGCTCTGACTGACCCATGGTCACCCAGCTGGCTTCAAGTGGAGGAGTGAGGAATCAAACCCGGTTCTCTAGATTAGAGTCCAGTGCTCTTAACCAGTACTCCCATCTGGCTCTGATGGCTCTGTCTGATAGTTACAGGGCTTTGTTTAACCTGGGGGGGGGAGGAGTTAATCTGGAATTTTGTTTAATCTAGGAGGAAAAACATGGATGTTCAATCTCATTTGGCTCGGTGGGCCAGATCTAGCTATTTCCTTGGGTAATGCCATTCACAGGCAAATGGGTAGACTCGCATTGTTTGAGTTACTTGAGTTGCGTTATTTTTGCCTTTATCTCAGAATTTTTGGATTCTGTTCATTCCTTCTCAGCAGTGCAAAAGGGGAAGAATATATTTAGTCCTATCTAGGAAGAAAGCACAACATCCCTCAAGTCAGCTGTTCTTGCCACACCATTAATCTGGAAGGTTATCAAATGTGCTGCCTCCAAAATCACCTGAACACACTAAACACATCCTAGCCACGCTCACCCTAGAAGCAGAAATCCCCGGGTTACTGCAGGTCTTTGATCAGCTGCCATATGACAGCCCCACTGTGGGTTTATCAACAAAGAAAGGGATTAGTGGGAAAGAGCAAGAAGAGGCAGATTCAGGCCAGCTTCAATTCTTGCATCCTAGGGTCGCACTACAAGTTACGAATGACACTTGCCTGGCAAGTGAACAGACTCACGTGTATTCCTCCCTGTTCACTTGCCTTTCACTTGCGCTCCACTTGATCTGGGTGCATCTGGGTGCATCTAGATTCCCAAACATTCAGAGAGTCAAACAAGGGCTACAGAATAATATATTAATTTGTAAGTATTTGTTCTCTGCTTGCTACTCAGTGCACAACCACAATCAAGCTCATTTGACAGCCTGTAATTTTATAAAAATGCTAATGTGCTGTAACAGCCCATGAAAGGCATGAGTTTACTAAATAAGATAAATAATATATCATGAGATTCCAGCTTGATATGGCTAAGATATCCAGATTTGAATCCTTGGGTTCTATCTCAGTCCTTGAATATAAAAACTGAAGCCGCTTGTGATAAAAAATTATTCTGAATGAGTTGATCCAGATTGTGCCGGTATTTTTTTATGTATCTTCGACCAGGGGTTCACTTTGGTTGCAAGGAGCACTGATTTAGGAGGCACTGGACTACTGGCCCTGCCTAACTTAAGACTGGTGTAGCTTGGGAAGATATGCACAGCAGCAGCCATGTTACTTATTTGTAGCAAACATTTTTCTCTATTGAGAAAGTTGACTACATTGCAACCTGTATTTACAGTGGAGGCGATCCTTTCCCTGCAAACTCTGTAGCTTTTTAAGAAGACAGAAAGGTATTATACAAGGGTAAGTACTAGAGATGGGCACGAACCCAAATACAAACCAAAAAGAACCCACAAACCAGCCCGGTTCGTGGTTCGCAAACCAGTGGTTCATGGAAGCTCGCTTCCACGAACTGATCTACTGGTTCATTTGGTTCTCATTAAGGGGGCAGTTTAAATGGCCATTTCCTCAGCGAAATGGCCATATAAACTTTTCATGCCACTTGCAAGCGGCAGGTCCCTTTAAACTATCAGCTGGCAGGCAACAGGGGCGACCCCCCCTCTTGCCGCCTGCCAGCTGATAGTTTAAAGGGACCTGCCGCTTGCAAGCAGCAGGGCCCTTTAAATGGCCCATACCCCACCCCCCAGCCCCAGCCCCAGCCCCACACAACTTGCCCAGATGACATGCTGGGGCTGGGGGCTGGGCTATGGGCCGTTTAAAGGGCCCTGCTTGCAAGCGGCAGGTCCCTTTAAACTATCAGCTGGCAGGTGGTGAGGGGGGATCCTCCCCCTCGTGGCCTCCTCCCCCTCCTCCTGCGAGGGGCAGGAAGGCTGTTTTTCGCCTGCTGCTGCATGGGCTCTCAGGGTGGCGGAGGAGGCCGAAAACCAGCTTCCTGCCCCTCAAATGGCCCCCACGGTGGCCATTTGAGGGGCGGGAATGCCATTCTCAGCCTCCTTTGCTGTTCTGCTGGCCTGCACAGTGGCAGAAGAGGCCAAAAACAGCCTTCCCACCCCTCGTGGGAGAAGGGGGAGGACACCGCAGGCTGCTGGGCAGTTGGGCAAGTTAAGTGTGGAGCTGGGGTTGAGGGCTTGGGGCTGGGGTTTGGGCTGTTTAAAGGGTCCTGCCGCTTGCAAGGCAGGAAAGGGCCCTTTAAACTGTCAAATGTCCCTTTCCATGCTGCTGCTAAGCGGCTGGAAACGGGCATTTAAACCCCACGAACCACGAACGGGTTCGTGAACTTGCCCCAGTTTGTGACAGTTCATGGTTCCTGGTTTGTGAAAACCCACGAACCACGAACCTCATGGTTCATTTTTTTCGTGGTTCATGCCCATCTCTAGTAAGCACTTTCATTTATAAAAGATGACATTTTTCTCTCCCTCATGCTGGTGCCCTTCCTAAGAGAAGTTTTAGCATATAAAAAGGAATTTTCTGCTAGTCTTCTTCCATGTTGGAGCACTTATAATTCTTTCTCCAAGTTCAGAGGTATGGACCAATGGGCTGGCAGAATTAAACCTGATGGAGTAGCCTTGTCCATTCTTCTTCCCCTTTGGGTAGCCTCACAATCCTTTTCAGATAAGCACATTCCCACAGTACCTCAAATGCTACTTCTGCCTTCTGCTTGCTGCTCCTCTGTCAAGACTATCTGGCTACTCTCCCTGTTTCTGGGTTGGCTTGCAGTCGAGAGGCACCTGTTTGTGATACCATCTTTGAGGTCCACTGGACATGGCCAACTTGTGCTCGCCCTCAAGAGCACAGAAGGGGCCGAGTGCTCAATCTTCAATCATTTATGTTAGCACCTAAATCAATTTCTCAAAAACCAACAACCCTCACTACCTTTTTCTTTGGAGTCAATGAAAGGTTCAGAGGTCCACGGATGGCCCTACCAAACCATGGAGCTAGCCCAGCAGTCTAACTCTTGTAATAAAGCTGATTCTTTCCCTTCCAGCCCCAAGAACTCAATCTTGCCATCCAAAGTACACACACTATAGCAACAAACATTTAGTGCAGATATCATCAGTTTTGTAGGCGAGAATGTCTTTTAAAAACCCATAATGTTGACTGTACAATAGAGAAGAAGCTATTTCCCAAAGTAGGTCAACAAAACAAACAAAAACCAAGAAAAAATACCAATGGAATTGCAGTTGACCCATCTGCTGAATGGGAAGTGCAGCAAATGATTGGATAGAAATTATCTACAGAGATTTGGCAGAGAGAGTATTTCCTTTAGAGTCTAATACAAAACACACACATGTCAATTTCTGTTTCAAGATTTACTCATTTAAAGCCCATCCGTTTCTGGTACTTCAGAGGAATCTGAGTAATAGCTGGGGCATGCAGGCGCATATATAAGAGGCTTTGAAATAAGATTTCTAAAGCATGGAAGCTGGTGCAAGTGATCTATGATGCTCATTACTTTTGTTGTGAAAGCCAGACAGCATCAAAGAGCAGAGGGAGACAAATGTTAAATGCTCCGCATTAAACAGGATATGTATCCAGTTCCCCGGGGGCTTGAGTTTCTGCCTTTCTCTGACTTTGTGGCTCCTTGACATTCAAATCAACTTTGGACTCTTCCATCTTTATGGACAATATGGCCCCCCGTACAAACAGTATTCTATAGACCAGATTCTGAGCCATGTGTTTTTGCTTTACAGAATTTATGTCAGTCTCTCGCAAGAGCAGGGCCTTTAGTGTTATCGAGTTTTCAAATCAGCCAATAAGGAGGGCTAGTGGAAGTGCTGTTGCTTATGGATGTTAACTTCAAAAGCAGCAGGACCTTCTCTGCAGTAGCCCACAGAAAATTGGATGCGCCCTTCACTATGAACATTCCTTTACCCTCCATCTCTCTACAAGCAGGCATTGTTTTTTAAACCATGACTTTGCAAGGTGAGCCTTTTAAGATCTTTTCATTTGCTGTTTTATTGAATTGAATTGTTTTATTATCGGTTTTTTCTGTTACGTTCATTTTGGTTTCCTATTAATAGTTTTTCTCGGACAAAAATCAAATAATACTGTAGGTAGTGTAAAATAATGACCAACAGGAAACACCTGTCCACTAGAATGCCTTCTAATGTCTGGAACCATTTCACACCACAATGAAAACTTCTAGAAATGCACTCAGCTTGCATTGCTTTATCGAAGATGCTAGTAAAAAGGAACTACTGGTAATTTTAGCTATAAAGGCCATTTAGTTTACTGATGGAAAAACAGAAAATCAATGCAGCATTCTCTGGGTTGGATACGTAGGGTCTCACTTGCCCATTAGGGGGCAAAAACTACTATGATTGGAATTTTTCCATTTCCTTGAAATTCCGTAGATGTTTTGCCCAATAAGGACTCCTCAATTCACATTAAATGAAATCAGGAAAAAGCTGAGTTATATAGTTCCCAGCTGTTCTGGAGGAAAATGTTTTATCCCTTTACAAGAGAGCTGCTATAACACAGTGTTAAATGGTTGGGCTCTGAATCAGCACTCTGCTGGTTCAACTCCCACTACTGCCATTAGTTCAGCAAGTGGCCTTGGGCAAGCCACTCCTCTAGGGTTACCAATCCCCCACTGGGAGCAGGGGATCCCCCGCTCCCACCCTTCATCCTGCCACAACTCATCTGGCTGGTTGAGGAGAAAGGTGTGGGAACGAGCCTCCCGAATGTGCTCCTGGGGCAGCATGACGACATCTCTTCTCGGAAGTGACATCATCACACTTCCCCCCAAGTGCTCCTGTGCTTTGTAGCAGGCCAGTTTGGGCCCCAAATTGGCCCACTGCAAAGCATGCAAGAGCTCCTGAGCTTGTGCGATGACATCACTAGGAAGTGATGTCATCACACATATGCAGGAACATGCAGGACAAACAGAAGGTGAGTGGAGGGTCTCCCCTTTTGACGAGAAGGTAAGGGGACTTGGCAGACCTACACTCCTCTTCAGCTGTATTGTGGGGATAATAACAACACTGACTGTTCATCACTCTGAGCAGGGCATTAATCTGTCTAGAAGAGCGGCATATAAGCACAATTATTACTAACAGAGGCTTGATGGGATATTACTTATTCCATGCTGTGAAAATATTAAATGGGCTATTTCCACACATTAAGCCTCTATTAAAGGAACAGGATATTTTCCCTCCAGATCAGTTAACAACACAGTTTAGGAAACGAGGTGTACCCTTCCCTCTGAAATGTTAGCAGCAACTTTAGGTTCAAGAAGGCAGCAAAACCAAGGCGAAATCCATCAAGACAGTGAACTTTAAACCTTCTGCCCTGGGGAATGTATTTCACACTCATCTTCTGAGAAGCTCCTCACCCACTGACCATATATTTCCTGCGTATTGAAAATGCTGCATTCTGTAATACCATTTTCTGTCCCTGGCCAATTGTGTCAGATCTTGTCATTTTTGTACAGGCATTATACCAGCACCTACCCTCCTCTGTAAGTACCAGAGGAGGACAAGGGGAATAGCAGCCAAGCATCTGTTCAACAGCCCTTGCTCACCATTGCTGATCTTCTCATCAAAGAATCCCAGAGATCCTTAGCACATAGTTTGGAAACCACTGAACTAGGACAAGCAAGAGTCTACTGAAAACTAAGAATACTAAGATCAGCAAAACACTTGAAAGTGTAGATTGCGCTGGCACCTTCATTGCATTTGACTCAGGTGGTAAGAGTTCTATTTATCAGTGCAGAGCAAAAGGCACATGGATTGAGGGGAAAATAAATGGGTCAGTGAACCAGCATTACTGAAGGCTGTGTATGCAGATGTTCTCGATTGGCACCACTTTCCACACAATGATGAAACAGCTGTTTTATTTTTTGCTTCCAAAGGTAAATTTGAGAAGGCAGCAACTTGTTCCACTTAACTTCCCTCCATGTGTAAAGCAATACTAATTCCAGAAGATAATTCAGTTGCCAGGGGATGATCTGCGTTTCCTCTCTAAAGGCCAAATAGTAATACAATCAACCAGTTACCAGAGTTTGCAATTATCTACTGGGACAAAAAATGTAGAAGCCAGCTCTCCGGAGGCAAGTTTCAACATGCACATCTCCTGCGCACAGGTGCATGAAAACACATGAGGCTGCAACGACCTGCACAGTGCAAAGAATGGAGGATACATTAAAACTCAAGGGAAACACCTTTGTTATTGGTTTGTTTAGGTTTGTTTCCAAATGATTAACCAACTTCTTACCAAAAGGGGACATGCATGTAAAGCACAAGAATTCACAGCCAAAGTTTTAGACTGCAGAGTATGTATCTGAGGGCCAAGCTACAAGTGACGAATGACACTTGAACAGCAAGTGGATTGAGAGAGGGGCAAATGAACAGGGAGAAATACACTTGCTGTTCAAGTGTCATTCGTCACGTGTAGCTTGGCCCTGAGTGAGGCCTTTTCTGCACAGGCAATTTACTCCCCTCTTTTTGAGTGTTCACTCCTCAAGGATCAGATTCATTTTGGCCACTCACCTTTCTGCACACTGCTTTTAATCCTGGTGTGGGTGCCATTTTTTGGTCTGCATTACCATGAATTAAAGTGGGGTATGTGGTGTGATGTGGGTGTAATTGGTGTCACTGCGTATTTTGTGTGTGCCCAGTCGAGTTATTGGGTTATAACAACCAAAGTGCCCAGCACTAACTCATTAGCAGTAGGGGAAAAAAAGAGAAATGAAGGCAAAAAGGAACCCAATTATGGGCTGTTTCCACATATCGTTAACATCGCGCAACATTGTGCAACATTTACGGAACAGTGGTGTCTTCATGGCGCGATTTATGACATCACCCTGTCATGATTCCATTTTGATGGCACGATGACATCAGAAATCGTGCCATAAACACGCTAGCATTCCGTGAGTGTTGTGCGATGTTGCACAACATTAATGGCATGTGGAAATGCCCATGGTGTGCATGCAGTGTTGGTGCAAATCACACCAAACGGAACACTTCTTTTTCTTTTTTATAGAAAATTGAATGATGTTATAACATTGTAACGTTGTTGTTATATCATGGTGTTGGTTTGCCCCCAGGTGCCAGCCTGTGCCTCCCAGCTCTGGCTCAGCCTCAATGGGGCTCTCCATTTCCATCCTCAAAGGGAGAGGTAGCGAATCCTAAACAAAAATGTCTAAACAGGAACATGGCTGTCCTGTATCGGGAATTTTTTTTTTAAATGAAGCATAATGATGTTATAGCATCCTCTATTGATCTCTAAAATCCCGGGGTCACTTATTTGCAAAGTGGGGCTAGAAGTGTGTGATCTCTAGCAGAGAAGTGTGAAAGGAAATAGGGGCAGTGAAATATATTTTGCCAACTGGGGGAAGAATGGCAGTTGCTCACACCTGAGAGCCAGAAGAGGAAAAGTTCCTTCATTCCTCCCACCCCTCCCACCATGATCTTCTTTAAAAACAGCACAGCAAATGACATATGCCCTGTAGGATTTCCTATACTCTTCCAAGATCCCTTCCACTTATAAGAGCTTGGCCACCATTTTGTTTGCCCTCCCAACAGGAAGCCAAAAATGGTGGACAAACTTCACAAGAAGGAGCACTTGGGAACTGGCACGTGTGGTGTGCTGTTTTAAAAAAGGTCTCAGGGAGAAAGGAGATAAGGAGGAACATCTCCTACAGTTCACAGGTGATGGACAGCAGGCAGGTAAGCAGTTGCATGAGAAATATGCTCTTAATATGCTATTAAGAGCTCTGTCCGACTCCACTGCTTGCTGAAAGTGAAACCAGAACTCAGAGCACAGTGCCCTTTTATAAGCTAAGGACTCATTGAGAAATGCAGGAGGCCTGTGATTGGCAGTCAGAACTGTCTAACAGCATTTGCAGGGATGAGATTGGAGTTCCCATGGCCACAGAACAACCCCCTTCTCCCTCCCTCCCCCCTGGTGTCTGCTCCCACATTATCAATTGTAACTGATTTGCAGCTCCACGCTTGGAAGGAAGACCTGCCCATCAAGCTAAGTTGGCCTTTGATTGGGGTGTTCGGGGAAACAGAGGGAGTGCAGACAGAGTTCAGGCACTCCCCCCCTCCAATGCTGAGGCAATTGATTGAAGACGCCTGAGTGTCTAGCTTCCCGAATGGTAGCTGAGCTCAATGAACAAGGTTTGCGCCGATCGCCTGTTCGGCTGGAGTGGCGCATCACGAACAGCCTGTTCACGAGCAGCTGAGCGGCATGTTCGTGGGTTTTTTTTGTTTGTAATGCTGTTTGTGCCCATGTCTACTCTTAACCACAACACCAAACTGGCTCATAAGCATTTGAGTTTTCACTTTCCTCAAATGGCTTAGGTGGTTGATGCAATAACAAAATGGCAGGGCATGTGGTTATGCAAAACTAATAGTAACTCTTCAACATTTCAGGCAGAAGCTTTATTTAACATGATTCATTTTAAATGAATGTATCATTTTAAAATATTTTCTTGCATTTGCCAATTACGTTCAGTAACACAGTGAAGATCTTGTGCTGTGGGGCAGCTGATGCTGAAACTACCTTTCTGCAAAGGCAATCAAATCTCCATTGGCTAGTCAAAAGCCATGCTGGGCAAAAGCCTCACCTGGCCCAACCTACTTTCCAAAAACACTCGGTGGCCACCAGAAATGTCAATACTATGTTGGGGACCCCTGGCTTAGTGAAATCAACTCAGTTTGCTAACTGAAGAAAAGCCTCTGATCAGATGTCACTGACAGGAAGATAATCAGGAGCTGTCAAGACAAAGGCAGGTTTAATAAAACAGAACAAGCCCAGCTATTAAGCATTAATTCTTATATAATTCTGTTATGCATTGCTGACAACCTAAGAACACATGAGTTGCAGTGCTGAATCACACCAAAGATGTCTACATCAGCACTGTATCTCAGGCAACAGGAAATCAGACGTTGTTGAGAAGCTCATAAATGAGGGGTGACAAGACTCAGCCATTACTGATTTGTACCCAGCATTTGGTAATTATAGATTAAATAATCTGTGAACATGATGGTTTCATTTTTAGCTGCCATGGCAACAGCCACAGATAGACTTATCTTCTATGAATGTGCTTGGTCCAACGTTTTATACTGACTCAGTGAACATCCAAAAGGTTCACCTAATCAAAAATGTGCACCATCAGGAATTCTGTCTCTAAATCAGATATAAAATTAGAACCATTAAAATCCAGTTTAGGAGGATACAACCACCAAAAATTAAGATCGAGCCAACGTCTTTATTCGTGGTCTACCAAGTATTTCAACAAATGCCATCCTCAGTTACCAAAACCATGATTATGGTGAAATAGTTGAAAATAGATAGCCCAGGTGACCCTGATCTTATCAGATCTCAGAAGCTAAGTAGGGTTGGCCTTGGTTAGTAATTGGATGGGAGACCTCCACTGAAGACCAGGGTTGCAGAGGCAGGCAATGGCAAACCCCCTCTGTTAGTCTCTTGCCATGAAATCCCCACCAGGGGTCACCATAAATCACCTATGACTTGACTGCACTCTCCACACCACCTGAATGGATAATTAGTTAGAAGTGGATAATCCTTCATGGTTCTCATGTTCCAGGACTGACAGTAGTTTAAATATATAGGTTGATATTTTTTTTATCAGCTGCCAACCAGTGACAAATTAAAGCATGACCATCACAATGGTAACAAAATCCACCAGTTGCTTCCCATGGCCAGTGCCAGCTCCAGAACTTTAGGGACCTTTGGGCCAGGTAACCTCTGTTACCTCCCCCATAGTGCTTCTGAATTCTTTGGGACTCCATACACCAGTTAGAATACACAATTCCTCCATACTGCTTGTGAATTCTTGGGAGCTCCACAGACCAGTTAGGATATGGAGCTCCTCCATGCTGCCTGTGAATGGTTCAGCACTCCATATACCCGTTAGGATACACAATTCCTCCATGCTGCTTGTGAATTCTTGGGAGCTCCACAGACCAGTTAGGATATGGATCTCCTCCATGCTGCCTGTGAATGGTTCAGCACTCCATATACCCATTAGGATACACAATTCCTCCATGCTGCCTGTGAATTCTTGGGAACTCCACAGACCAGTTAGGATATGGAGCTCCTCCATGCTGCCTGTGAATGGTTCAGCACTCCATACACCCGTTAGGATACACAATTCCTCCATGCTGCTTGTGAATTCTTGGGAGCTCCACAGACCAGTTAGGATATGGAGCTCCTCCATGCTGCCTGTGAATGGTTCAGCACTCCATATACCCGTTAGGATACACAATTCCTCCATGCTGCCTGTGAATGGTTCAGCACTCCATACACCAGTTAGGATACCCAATTCCTCCATGCTGCCTCTGAATTCTTGGGAGCTCCACAGACCAGTTAGAATACACAGCTCCCTACAAGTTATTTTCTTAAAGATGTTCTGATTTCAAAAAGCAATTTAGGTATTGGAAGATTTATTCTCTTCCTAAACTGCTCAGTTGATTTTATTATTAGCATTGTTATGCTTTTATTGATAGGTACTAGTTTGGTTATGTGGATTTTGTAATACCCTTTGGGGTGTATGATTTATAGAAAGGTGGGCCTGGAAATTTAAACAAAATTATAAGGAATAAGTAGGGGACGTTCCCCACAGAACAGATTATTGGTAACTTTGGGGATAAATTAATTCACTGCAAGTTGTTTTAAGGGCCAAGTATACGTTACATGCAAATGCATGCGTCAAAGCTCCAACTTAAAAAAAAAAACGAAAAGGAGGCTGCCATCTTGAATGGAGGAGCTTTCCTTCTAAATACACAGCCAGGGAGGAAGGGTTAAGCATTTTATTTTTCTTGCTGCTCCTTCACTCAAAATTAGAGCCTCCTCAGGCTGCTTTTCATGCAAAAAAAGTCAAGCTTTCATTACCTGTATTTGCATGCAATGTGTAGTTGGATACTCAGTATACTTTTGCCAAAACCTCAGCAATTTCTGTTCTCTTAGTGTTCCTTCTGACTTTGCAGAAATCCAAACGATGTAACTGGAAGTCTCCATGAATTCTCTAAAGAGCTGTGTTCTGTTCACTACAGCTAACTGTCACTTGACCCTTTCCCCCAGAACAGAGTTTTTGAGTATATGAAACACAGGAAATTAATTACGGGCACTTAGAGCACCAGATCTTCCCTCTCTTTTGTGCAAGTTTCAGCATCGCCTCAAATACTGGTAGGAATGTCATCCATCATCTATGTTTCAGTGATTTTTACCTCCCAGAGAATCCATTAATGAATGTTCCAGCAGCGTGGGATTATGTCTCTTCGCACTGTAAGACTGCAGAGGTATAATGTAAAACTAAGCACCTTAAGTGTTATTGGGCAATTTGATAGGAAAACAGTAGGACAGTATAAATCCTTACCAACAAGTGCTTGATTTTAAGAGACACTGAACTGACACGTTTTAGAAGATGCTAAACGTTAGCACTGTTTATTTGGGGATAAAATACTGCTGTCAGTAGTGTATACATGTGAAATACACACAGTGCTTTGCCACAATGTGTTTACGAAAACATCTCAGGTGTAAACAGCAGCAATGTAAAATGTTGAAACTACATTTCCTCTTCAATCTATGGAGCAGGGTCTTTATTTCTTAATCATTGTGTCCTAATGGTTAGAGCTGCAGACTTGGATGTGAGATCCTCAGATTTAGGTCCCCATCACAAAGTTAACTGGGTAAACCATGAGACTGTTGCCTTGCATGCTCTCTCTCTCTCCCCCCCTCCCTCCCTCTCTCATTTTGACCTATCCCACAGATGTTTGTGAGGATAAAATTAGGAGAGCCATATATGCTACCTTGAGCTTTCTGCAGTAACATTGGGGTAAAAATGTGACAGCTAGATTTTTATTTTATTTTTATTCTATGGCCGTTTCCACACGGCTTACCTTATTCTGCAAAATAGTGAAATCTTGCGCGAAATCTCACGAGAAGACGCTGTTATTGCAAGATTTCACTATTCTGCAGAATAAGGACAACTTAATGCCCACTCAGAGTGGCTTACATAGTATGGTACTATTATCCCCACAACAAAACACCCTGTGAGGTGGGCGGGGCTGAAAGAGCTCCAGAGAACTGTGACTAGCACAAGGTCACCCAGCTGGCTTCAAGTGGAGGAGTGGGGAATCAAACCCGGCTCTCCAGATTAGAGTCCCGTGCTCTTAACTAGACATGGGCACGAATGGAAAAAAAACCCAAACAAGCTGTTCGTTGCCATCCATGAACAACGACCAACGAACAGTAATGAACATAAACCAGTTCATAAACATGTTCGTTGTTCGTTGTTCGTGGCCCCTTAAAGATCCCTTTAAACTATCAACTGGCAGGCGGCAGGGGGAATTCCCGCCTGCTGCCTGCCAGCTGATAGTTTAAAGGGCACTTTCCTGCCAAGTGCAAGGGGCAGGGCCCTTTAAACACCCCACAAACTGACCTTCCCAATGTGCAATACCCACCAAATTTGCAGGGGACATAGTCCTCACTGTCCTCTGAAGAACCC
Organism: Eublepharis macularius; assembly: GCF_028583425.1. Lineage (NCBI taxonomy): Eukaryota > Metazoa > Chordata > Lepidosauria > Squamata > Eublepharidae > Eublepharis > Eublepharis macularius. The sequence goes on from NC_072796.1 coordinate 22,717,745, forward strand.
CCAAGTTTCAGAGAGATTGTACCCCGGGAAAGGGTCCTTCTCTTTGTTGTCATTTTCTGTTCACAGTGGCAAAAACGGGACTCTCTGCTGGAAGTACTTTGAAGGGTTAAAGCCAGAAGGAGTTCAGACAGAGTTCAGTCCCTGCCATTGCCAGGGGAATTGATTGAAAGGCTCCATACTGTCTGGCTTGACAAATGGCTGAGGAAGGCAATGAACTAGGCTTGCAACAACCACTTGTTCATTTAGAATGAAGCCTCACAAACAGATTGTTTGCGAACAGACAAACGGGTTGTTTGTGGGTTTTTTCCGTTCATAATGCTATGTTTTTCCGTTCATGCCCATGTCTACTCTTAACCACTACACCAAACTGGCTTTAATTACAGTCTTTTACAGAGCAAGTTTTATTCAAATTAGATTGTCAGGTTTTTTAAAATAAATATTTTTAAATTTAAAATATGTTTTTATTCCCATTTTATTTATAAACCATTTCAGTAATATTTTCCTCACCAACAACCCAGCAAGGGTTACAAGTTTACAACCCTTAACATCTTCCCAGGTTGTCACACTGCATATTTCTGATCCTTGCTGAATTTGACTCATGGTCCATATCACTTCTGGTCAATTAGTTTCAAATAGGCACTGTCTTATATCCACATTTAATTAACTGAGCAAGATTTCATAGAGAGGCTATCTTGCTGGCATCTAACACAAACTAATTCCTCCTTCTTAGTGTAGAGCCTATTTACTTTGATGGCCTTTCATGAGAAATTCCAGTGCTGACATATACATCAACCAAAATCCAACTGTTATTTTACATTAAAAATGTCATAGCACAGCACCAATAGAAGAGAAGAAAACTAGAACAGAAATATGTGCAGGACATAATGCAGCAATCCGATATGTCTAAGAAAGTAAATAGGCAACAGACTTTAAAATGAGTATGTTAATTTCAGAGGTCACTGGTCTTTAGAGCCTAGGGGATTATAAAAGTGATTTAGCTTCATGTCATACTCCGTTCAACTACACATAAAAGAAGCCCAGGTTTTTCGGGGGTGAGGGGAGAACAAGTTTCTTTTCCCCCCCCCCTTCAATATAGAAGCATAATTCAACATATTAATTCTGATTTTTTAAAAAAATCTGTTTTCAATTGTGTGATTTTAACTGTATGCATTTTTAATCTGTAATCTGTGCTGGGTTTTTTTTTTAATGCTGAGCATGCACTTTTAAAATCTTATTAATTGGACTACGCTGTTGTGTCCTTGCAATTTTGGTGTTGCTTTCTTAACTTCCTTAAGAGTAAAAAGATAAGGTGGACTTTACATGTTTTAAATATATAAAATATACTCCTATTTCTCATAATACTTCCTTGTGGACTTCCCCATTCTGAGCGACCACGGGTTCAGCTCATGTTTGTTTGCTGGTTGCAAGCAGGGAGTCGATTTTTCAAACAGCCGGTTCAGCTGTTCATGTGCAGTTCATGCCTGTTTCGTGGATTAATTTCTGCAAATTCAACAGTATTTTACATTGCAACAGGCAGCATTTCATACATGCATGTTCTCACAAAGCTTGATGGGAGTCCTAGTTACTCTCAATGTATCTTTGTTATATGCTACTTTTCACCCAAGGCTTCAGTGATTGAATAAACTGGAATTTTCAAAGTGAGAAAAAAAGTCGGAAATAAGCAATTTCCGAAGAGGCAAGCCATTTCGGAAATTGCTAATTGACCGGCTTCAGTATGCTCTGTAAAGATTTGGAGCACACCGAAAAGGCATTTAATCTTCCAGCCCTGCTTCTTATTTGACCCAATGAAGAGGGGGTTCCCTCCTCCCCCTCCCATCTGGTGAGGGGGAGGAAGGGATTCCCTCCTTCCCCTCCCATCGGGTCAAATAAGTGGTGGGGTGGGAAGTTTAAACCTACACTTTTCTAGCCATTTGCAAAGGGCTAGTAAAGTGTAGGTTTAAACCTATCCCCCACACATGGCCCACTGTGGGAGGGGCCAGGGAATCCTCCATTTGCCTAATGCAGAAGGGGTGGGGGATCCCTGGGCCCCTAATGCAGCAGGCAAAGGGAAGCAGTGGGGCTGCAGGCTTCAGCCTGTGGCCCTGCTGCCAGGTGGTCCATTCACTCACTGCAGCTGGGGGGGTGGATCCTCCCCAGCTGATGCCAGGAAGGGCCCTTTCCTGCCACTTGCGAGAAGCAGGGAAAGGGCCCTTTAAACTTCAGCTGGCCCACGGGGGGGGGGAGGAATCCCGCCTGCTGGCCAGCTGAAGCCAGCTGCGGGGATTGAAAGCAACCCAAAGCTTCCTGAAGGTACCCAAATCACTTTGGGAAGCTTTAATTTGGCATTTCCAAATCGGGGCCAGCATGCTGGGCCTGATTCGGAAATCCCAAATTTTCACAAATCAGGTCCAATTCGGGTATTTATTTCCAAATTGGAAACCAAACTACACACCCCCAGATCCATATTATCTACATGGTGGAGAGAAGAGATAATGCTCTGCTACTCTGCAAAGGACTGGGCAACCTGCAAAGGACTTGAGCATCTGACAGAGATGCTCAATTCCTGCCAGATTGCAAGTGCACAATGGAATCCTTAAAAGAAAAGCTGCCTTTTCTTCCTCAAATGTTCCAAATTCGACAGAACATACCTGCTCAAAGGTACATTGTTCATCCTGTCCCTCATCAGTTATCTCTGAGCGGAACTACAAGTGACAAAAGGCACAGATTGGACACTGGTCAGCTTCCCTCAAGTTTTGATGGGAAATGTAGGCATCCTGGTCTCGCAGCTTCGCTCTCTGACTGCTGTCCAAATGGACTTTTCAACTGTCACTTGTTCAACATTCCGCCAAGCTGCCTACATTTCCCATCAAAACTTGAGGGAAGCTGACAAGTGTCCAATCTGTGCCTTTTGTCACTTGTGGTTCTGCTCTCAGTTTTACATTTTAAAAAGTGTTTCAGTCCTGCTGAGTTAAGTGAGAAGCTCCTTGTGCATCCTACTGTACCTTGATACACTCATGGAAACATTCAGATCCAATTGCTAATATTTGCACTTGTGCATTTGGGCACAGCTCTCCCTGCAGCAATCCCATCTCCCTCATCCACCAAATACACATTGCTGCTAGTGACTGACAAAAGACTGTGTTTGGATTTTGCTCAGGAGCAGGGAGAGTGCTGTGTACTTGTCTCTTTATTCTAGGTTGCCTACATTACTGGGATGACTTGTTGATGGCTGCAAATACAATCGGGCATTCTTGTATCGTATTTCATGTAGCTTTCCCCCTCAGCATTCTATCTGCCCAACGCAACAGAAAAAGAAATGTTAACTTATACAGGAAGCATGTTAGGTGAAGGGTGAACTTCTCTTTCTAGTATTCCAGGTTTACTCGTTTTGTCTTTATATATATATATATATAAAACCTAATATTATTATTATGCTTTCCCCAGAAATTAGACTCTAAGGGACAAGCTACACATGATGAAAGACACTTGCCTGGCAAGTGGATTGAGTGGAGGGCAAGTGAACAGGGAGAAATACACTTGCCGTTCAAGTGTCATTTGTCACTTGTAGCTTGGCTCTCAGGCACCACAGGCTCCTAGCCAAGGATTTCTTTCAGCCAATTCTCTGGTAGTAAAATCTACCAGCGCTGCTTTGTGTGCAAATAATTGAGGCACTCAACTCAACAGCAAACAGGTATTGCAATCGAAGAAAGTTTAATTTTCAAACATCTGTTTTCAAAACGTCTCTGATAAGATCTGGGGCTGCAAGCTGGCAAGTGAGGAGGCTTTGAGTGATTGACAGTCACATGCAAGTCAAGCTTCGGTGAACTTTTCTTGTTGCTAAGCCACACCCTCCTCATACACACAATTCCTTCCAAAGCAAGATCTAAATATTATAGATTATTTCCATGATGTTAATCTTGAGTTCTACAGACCAGAAAAGAAATGCAAAAAGAAGCAAGGAAACCACACCATATTTCTGTTTACAAGGAACTGCTCAATTCCAGGGAATTGCACCCCACCTTCTGATGTTTCTCTCTCTCTCTTTTTTGGTGGTTCACTGTTAGCTGTTTAAGCAACATCTCTACCACCATTGCCTTCATTTGATCAAAGAGAGCAGGGGAGGTATGCAACTGACACATTCAGCTTAATCATTTTCACTTTAAAGCATCTTAAACCCAGACATTCCCAATTCAATTACTGAACAGACAGTACATTGCATTAATCAGATTGCATTCATCATAAACCCCACACAGATGAATAATCCTGTTAAACAGCTTGCCAGCTTCTTCTTTCCTAGGCTTATCCTGCACCAGCCAGAAGCAAGTAGTTTTGTGTGAACGTCCTCCCATTTTTTGACAGGAAGCTGGTTCTTTACAGTTACAGGCAGCTCATTAAATTCTGATTCTCCTGTTTATCCACATCCTGCCTGTCTCAGTGACCTGGAGGTTTCAATGAAGTCTTTTGCAATTACTTTTCAACATGTTAACTGAACATTCATATGAAAAGGAGGAGGCGCTCCCTGCAATTTTCCAAAGAGTATCTGAGGTCAAACCAGAACTTTACAAAGTTAGCTGTGGTTTTTCTAATCTCCCCTCCTTCATTTGACAAAGCAACACTTGAACTATTTCTCTCCCAGAAAAGCTGTAGTCCATTACCCTTATATGAACAACGTTTGCACAGCGCTGTTCCTTACAGCATGCAAAGGCATTTGTGGCCTTCTTATAAAGAGAAGGCTTTAACTGTAAAGAAGCAACCTACCTGCCAGGCATTCAGGTCTCAAGGATGAGCAAGGCTCCTGAGAGGACTGACAGGCAGAAAGGTGATGGGGAATAAATGTGTGGTTTCATATGTTCAGATGTACATGTGTCAAACATAACATGAGGATTACCCAATGCATGTATAAATAAAAATCAAGTGTACACTGTGCATGGATTATACCTACATTTACTGCACTTTATGATCCTCACTTGTCTAATGTTGTCTAGTTATTAGGTAATTCTACCAAATTGCCTTCTATAGCCAGTGTTGTATAGTGATTGCAGTGTTGGACTAGGATCTGAAAAAACAGATTTGAACCCCCACTTTGTCATGGAAGCTTGCTGGGCCAGTCACTCTCCCTCACAGCCTAACCCGCCTTGCAGGACTGTTGTGAGGACAAAACGCAGAAGAGGAGAACAATGTAAGCTGTATCGAGTATCCACTAGGGAGAAAGGTGGGCTATAAACAAAGTAAAACAAAAATAGACCACAGGAGGTCCATGAGCATCAGAAACAGAAACAATTTTGCAGCCAAGCCAAACAGCTAATTGTGCAAGTCTAATGAGTGGAGTGCAGGAACACCGCTGGGGCTCAGCTTGCTCCCAGTCCCCTGCAAAGGAGGGGGAAAGAGATTCAACTAAGATGGCCTTACCTCTCAGGCTTATGCTGCCACTGGCTGGGCCTCAAATGAGCCGTCTCATGCTGGCAGAATTGCTAAGACTTGGCTTGCTCCCATGGGAAGAGGCAATGGGAGGCCTCCTGCTTAGGGAAATTTAAGTCCTAGTGTTGCACTTTTTCTTGGCCACACCAGGTGTCCGCCAGTCTGCCATGGTGCCACTCACTGCCCATCCAGGGGTCTATGATTCTAGAGCCACTTGTTTGGCTCCCACTGTCAGCGTCTGCCGCTGGTGGGCTGCTCCTCCCCATTTTTGGCCTCAGAATGGAGGTAGCAAGCCTAGGAAATTAGCCCCTGGCTAATTTCCTAATTGCTCATCCTGAGAGGCTGCCCTTAGACTTCAGGGACAGTCCTCTGGGCAGAGGTGGCAAAGTCGGGGTTGTTGGCCCCTGAGAACTCAGCTCCCCTGAGAGGATGTCCTTAAGCTTCAGGAACCGTCTCTCCTCTCCTGCTGGGGTCTAGAGCTTCCCTTTTATCCCTTTCTGCCATCACCAACCCCACCTTCCACTTGTCCAGCCTCCCGCTCACAGTGTCTGTGCTAGTTGGGGCCAGAATTGCCTTCCTCCTTCCCGTGTCTGTCCTCCTAGGAACTGGCTGTTCTGTTTTCTCAGCTGGCCCTGCTCATGGCTCCTGCTGCCTTGGTCTGGCTGGGCCGGGAGAGATTGGCAGGCTGGAGGGTAGCCCGTGCCACCTGGCCCTTCCTGGGGGCATGGTTCCTTCCTGCCCTCTTCTGCGCTGGCTCGCTGGGTGAGCCCTTCCCAGGCCTCTTGGGTGCCACTGCGTATCCCACTTAAAGATGGGCATGGACCAAAATATGAACCAAAATTAAGCACAAACAAGGCCGGTTCGTGGTTCGTGAACCAGTGGTTCGTCAGATCCCATTTCTGATGATCCACCATGAATTTTAGGGTGGTTCATTTGGTTCATTTTTTGATTTGTCATTGCAGACAGCCTGGTGACAATCAATCAGTTTCCTAGGCAACAGGGGATGGACTTCCTGCAGACCTTCTGCTGACCCGGAAGTGAACTTCTGCTGGCATGGAAGTGGTGTGGTCTGTAGTTGCTTTTTCTTGAAGTTGGTCCAGGGTGCCCAAACGTCAAGGGTTACACATATCAACACAAAGAGATGGAAACAATACTTTTGCTGATACAACAATCCACAATGGCCTATTGAGGAATGGGCTGAAAAAAGTTATTGGTTCATAATCACTTTAAACAGTAGCAGCTTAGAAACTATATAAAGGGCATAATCTTGAGGCTTTTTTCTTTTGCTTACTCATAAGCAAAATGTAATTGCTTACTGGGCCATTTCCACACGGCATACCTTGTTCCAGAAAACAGCGAAACCTCGCGCAAAATTGCACGAGAAGATGCTATTATCGCGTCTTCTCGTGCAATAACAGCGTCTTCTTGTGCGATTTCATGCAAGATTTTGCTGTTTTCCGGAACAAGGTAAGCTGTGTGGAAATGGCCCAGATATAGTGGGTATGAGTTTAAAATGGCTGCCTCGTCTGTAAGAATTCAAGTACATTTTGTAGTGATTGTAACTATGTCCTAAAGTAACCTTTTTATCTATGTAATTGGCATTCTGGATTTGTTTTTCACATTCTGCCTATGTTATTGGTATAATTGTCTCATGCAGAACTGTTGAATTTTTGCTTCTGAAGAAAAGTTTTTTTTTTTCTTTCCCACCCCCATCCCATCTTTTAAGAAAAGTGAGTTTGTGAGAAGTATTTGGCTGGCCTTTGGGCTTCATTTAAGACTTATGGGATATATAATTGTTGTCAGTTGGGGATACTGATGTAATTCAAGGTCTTTGGTAAAGTAGATAAGAGATAATAGTGTTTTCTGTTTCAGAATTACAATACGTGCTGCTGTGACCCGAGGTCTCTGAATAAGCAGCCAAGATACTACAGACTTGAGTGTTTTTCTGAAGATCTGCTTCAAAAGGGATTTCAGCTAGCTATCTGTCATCATTGCATTATTAGTTGAATGTTGTATTTAATGTGTGCTTCCATTTTGATGAGCATTTCTAGCATTCTATAATTGGCGGAAGACGTTATATTTTTGCCTATGTATTGTATTTTGTTCTTATCATTTTTTGCAGTAATTGAGTGGTGATATCCGTGTAACTAATACGTTGAATGAAAGCTTCTTTATACTTTATTTTTCGTATTACACCTCTAGTATATGCCTTCTTCTGTTTTCTCACTTGTCTATGCAACAATCAATGACAGCCTACTAAGGAATGGGTTCAAAAGAGCAGATTAATTTCACTGATAATTATGATCCTAATTTTTGCTTACTTTGCTGGCCCTTGCATAGCCTGAGAAATCTTGAAACAAACTATCAAATTATTGATATGCAATAAATGTGGAGCTGTACTTGAATTTTTTTTTTGAAAACGCAACTGATTCAGAATATAGCAAATTGATTTTTAAGTCGAATTTTCAAATTTGATTGAATCAAAAAATTCTTTACCAGCATCCAGATTTATTCCAGGCACAATTTTGATGCTGGTTTCAATCTTTAAAACCCTAAATCGCCTGGGATCAAGACATCTGATTTTAGATTTTTTTTTATTATTATTTCTATGCCAATTGGAGATGTCTTAAGAAGCAAAACAGCCAACACATTTTCAGATAGGTGAAGAAGAAAGCTTTGACTCTCAAAAGCTCATACCCTGAGAATCTAGTTAGTTTCTAAGGTGCTACTGGACTTCTACTAACTAAATCCACGTGGATACACTATATTTCTATGGAGCAGATATAGAGAAGCAGCAGTTCTGGCAGGGCAGTCAAAAATCAATGATTTTTTAAAAAAAATGAATTGGATTTTTAAAATTTAAATCAGATTTTTTAAATAAAATGTTTTTTGAGGAAAAATCTATCTAGAGTTTTCTATTTAAGAATTTTCTATTTAAGATACATTATACTCCAAAGGTTATCATCATGAAATAAGGATTAGTTTTTAATTATGGAACATGAGGCTGTAGATTCATGCAATGTTTAAAATGTTTGGAAAACGGATTCCATTAATCCATTCACAATGTCATGCTCTTCAAGAGGTTTCTGTAAGATTATTGGGCAATTTTTCTATCTAGAAGATATTATCACAGATGCTTGGTTTTACAGTTCTCAAAACTGTGAATTTGTGTCTGCAGAGATCATGTCTCTTCTTCACATCAAAAAGGTTATAAAATAAAGATACACAGTTGAGAAAAAGACCTTAATCCCATTGTTCCTTTGCAAATCTGTGTACACAGAACCAACCCCTTACCTCTTAAGTGCTAAGTTTCAAAAACTTCAATGAATAGATTGTTGGAAGTAGAATAGATCTAGACAAGAAGCTAAGTGTGAGTCTTTATGTTGAAAAGACTGAGTCTTTAAAGCCATGCTTTAAATCTAGTCTTACTGACTAGTGATTTAAATCATGATTTAAATTGATTTGATTTAAATCAAATCCACCCTGAGTTCTGGCAATGTTTAATTGCATATGGAATTTGTTTTCTCATACATCCCAAAAGCAAGCTGTCGGTGCTCCAACATAGCGTCATTCATGCCTGAAAATCTGATCCTCACTCATTAAGATCAGATGAATTGATTCTATAATTGAGATGTCAGGAGATTGCAGGGAGGAGTACAAAATTCTGCTCAAGAAGTAATCTTCAATTTACTCCATTTATGTATGAACTCGCATCATTAGGAATAATCATTGTACTGGAGCCACATTGGGCCCATTTATCTAAGAAAGCAATTAACTTTGCATTCGCTAGGGCATGGCACCTCATTAAAATAAGGTCATAGAGCTGAAGAACTGGAAGGGACCTTCAGTTCCATCAACTGCTCAATGCAGGGAACCAAAAGTTAGAGCACTCCCAATGGATGACTGTCCAGTTTCTGCTGCCAATCCTTCACTGAGGGAGGGCTTTCCCCCCATCCCTGGTAAGCAGACCTCTTATAGAAATGCTTTCAATAGCAGAAACATTATCTTGATGTTCAACTGACATCTACATATTACGCCTTAAACCTGCTGATCTTGGCCTCTGAAGTTGCAGCAAACTAAAAGGGTAAATTTAAACTGTTAAACTATGTTTTATTCATTGGATTACAGTTATTTTATTTATATTGTAAGATGCCCTAAGTTCCTGTATAGGGTTGCCAGGTCCCCGTAGCCTCCTGGTAGGAGGTGAAAGAACTGGTATTTACTGTCCCATATCTAGGGGTGTGCATGGGGGAAAAAATCAGTTTTCTTGCTTAGGGTTTATCTAAAGCGCGAAAATGATCTGTAATACCCCAAAAGGTATTTAAATTGCTTCAGTATGCTTCATAAATATTTGGAGCATACCGAAGTGAGGGGGAAAGCTGCTTGCCTTCCAGCCCCCCTACTCTCAGCCCCCCAATTAGTCCCCTGTCCTCCACACACCCCACCCCCCACTTACCTGGCTGTGGAGGAAGAAGACCAGCTGGGTGGCAGGGAAGGCTGGAGCCAGCTCCTCTACTGCCCACACTGCCTCCTTCGCCGCTGCAGCAGCCAGCTGGGTGGTGAGTAAAGCCAGAGGTGGCTCGTCCACCACCCGCACCACCTCCTCCTCTGCCACAGCGAGGAATGCTGGAGCCAGTTCCTCCACCACCCGTGCTGCCTCCTCAACCACCACAGTGGAAGGCTGGGCAGTGAGGAAGGCTGGAGCCGGCTCCTATGCTGCCCATGCTGCCTCCTCCACCACTGCAGCAGCCAGCTTGGCAGTGGGTAAGGCGAGAGCTGGCTCCTCTATTGCCTGCGCCACCTCTTCCTCTGCCGCAACAGCCAGCTGGGTGGTGGGGAATGATGGAGCCGGTTCTTCCATGGCCTGCATCAACTTCTCTGCCACTACAGTGGCCAGCTGGATGGCGGGGAAAGCCTGGATCAGCTGCTTGGTGGGGATGTCCCTGCCAAACAGCTGATCTGCAGGTTTAAATGCCCCTTTCCGTGCTGCTTCGCAGTGGCACCAAAAGGGGTATTTAAATCGCTGCTGGCTGGATCCACTACTTGACAGGGATCTCCCCAGCCAAGCATCTGATCACAGAGTGTAAATGCCCCTTTCCGTGCCACTGCAAAGCAGCATGGAAAGGGGCATTTAAACCCCTTGACTCAAAGCTTCCCGAAGCTTCCCGAATCACTTTGGGAAGCTCTGACTCAGGTTTTCCAAATTGGGTCCAGCGTGCTGGGTCCGATTCTGTCATGTCTGCATGCCATTCTGAACTTTTTAGGATTTTCGTGCCTAAAGGCTAATTGCTCAGATGGAGGGGTGAATTGTGCTCCATATATCAATAGTGCATATGCTTCTATAACCATTCCTGCCAACTTACTCATCTATGGATGTACCCATGAACTTAATGGATCTCTAAATAAAAACCTTGTCAACCAATGCACTGGAATGCTTGCTGTGAGGGGTTTGGGGGTGTATCTGCCATGGACTGTCATCCCTAGAACTGACATTCCTAAAAAAGTTCCATGGGAACATAACAGCTTTGTCTGGACAGAGAAAGACAGAAGATTACAAGGAATCAAACTCCTACTTTCCCCTGTGAAGAGTTACAGTACAGCTGCAAGGTCAACAAGCATACTTGCAGAGATAATAGGCTGGCTACTTTCTGTCAGCATTATTACTTTCGTTTTTAGGCAGGCCAAGGATGGCATGAGTATAATGGTTACATTATATGAGCATGGCATGAAAGCATACAGTATGTCAATACAGTGAACAGATCAGATACATGAATTGCATGGATGAATGGCATGCAGACATGACAGATTCGGAAATCCTGAATCATTGTGAATTGGTTCCAATCCGGGTACTTTACTTGAATCGGAGACCGGAATTGTACTCCCCTACCCATATACCCTTGTGCTCCCGCCCTGCAGGGCTGTATCAGGCCCAATTTGGTTGAAATCCAGCCAGATCTGGGTTTTATCAGGCTGCTGTGGATCGTGGGAGTGCTGTAGTGCTTCACAGTGGCCTGATTCAGCCTGATTTTGCCTGGATCAGGCCGGTTCAGGCCACTGCAGAACACAGGAGCACAGAAGCGCTGCTGTGCTTCACAGCGGATCAATTCAGGCCTCGTTTGGCCTGAATCTGGCCCAATTTGACCTGAATCCATCCCGAATTCAGCCTGAACTGGTCCACTGTGGCATGCAGGGGCATGCCACATCACCCAGGAGTGCACCTGGGAGGTGCATTTCCACCCACCAGCCAGGTAAGCGGGGACGGGGGGTGGAGGGTGAGGGCAGTGGTGGGGGACTAGCAACCTGTTCCTGCAAGGTAGAAAGGTGGCTAATAGATGTTTCAAATACATAATCGTTGACCTCCTCCATCTAACAGCCTTTCAGCACTAAAAGAGTGTGATCAAGTCTCCAACGTGGCTTGTTTGTTCTTTAGGCTAAACATGGTCAATTCCTTCAGCCTTTCCTTACATGGATTGCTTTCCAGACCAATGGCCATCTTGCCTCTCCTTTGAGCCCATTCCAATTTGTCTACATCTTTTTATAGGTGTGATGCCCATAACTGGACTCAGTATTCCAGACTGGGTTGGACTTTGTTCTCTGGGTTTACACGCTATGCTTCTATCAATGCAGACTAAAATTGGATTAGTGGAGGGGGGAGGGGGTTCAGCCACATTTCTGACTCATTGCTGAGAAGCAGCCTTAACTTATGCACAAGACCCTTTGCAAACACCATTTACATGCCAGTGATCTACCTCTGAAGAGAAGTATACCAGTACATGAACAATATAGGCTAAGAGACAATTGCACGTGTGAAAAGCTCTTGAATCACAACACCAACATGGAACCATGCATGGGTGACAACTTTTTGTATGCCTCAATGCCTTAAAGAAATCCGCTCTTTGCTAAGCACTTTATAGCAAAACATAATTTGCAAATGTAACTGTATTTTGTTGACGACATACCTTTGCTCCAGGAATAAATTCTTCCTTTCTACCCCCAACAATTAATGAGCTCCGTTACATAACACAGGTCATAATCTGAGTTAAAACTAACAATTCCATCCAAAGAGACAAACAGCGGAGGAGGGTTTCTTTCTCCCACGTTGAATATTCAACCTCAAATTTGCACATGTTGACAGCTAACTTCAAATTCATTTAATTTGCTTTGACAACCTTGACCTGGTTCAGCTTGCTTGAAGAACTTCAGCTAAAATTGGTTCCTCCACTATGGCAGCACAAGCAGTGTGCAGACAGCCAAATGCAAATGTTATCAAATAGCGGCCATGGAACCCCTCCATTCAAATCCATAGATTTGCACAACACATCAAACCTCAGCTTCCAGGATGAAAACCATGCAATTGCAACAAGATCAGTGAGACCTTCATGGCCTTGGTCCCTCGAATCTGCAGGACTGCCTCTCCCCTTCTTCCCTGCCACAAAAGCTTCACTTATCTGAGCAGGACCTTCTGCAGGTACCACCCGGCAAATGGGCACGATCAAAAATTGCCCATATGTGTGCATTCTTTATGCACAAGGAGGCCCCCACCTTGTGGAATGGCCTACCTGAGGTCAGGAGGGCTCACATGCTTTTAATCATTCTGCAAACAGAATTGTTGAGGAGGCCATTTTTATAAACACAATAGGGCTATATTATAATACAACGGTTCAAGAAGGTGCTTTAATAAAGGGAATGGGGCTGTGGGCTACTGTACTACAAATAGAGCATATTATCTCTTTGCCACTTCATCATTACATTTTTCAGTACAGTCTTTCTACCTATGCAATTTCAACTTTTTGGTATCATTAACATATCATGTCTATATTTATGCTTTGTTTCAGAATTCTGTAATCTGAGTCCTACTGCCAATAAGATGTTCTCAAATGCCTTATTCTATTGATCAAACTGACTTACATTGGGTAACTTGCCTTAGGTGTATGCACCACAAAAAATCTGGATTCAGAGATCCAAGAAAATTTAGGATTCCCAAAATGTAGGACAGATTCTTTGATTTGGTACAGGTAGATCAGAGAAATTCAGATTAATTCAGCAACTATTCCCTATGGGGAATTCAACCCAGCAGCCATCTGACTAAACTTCACCAAATTTGCAGGAAACCTATTCCTTAATGTCATCAAATCTGATCACTTAAGATCTCCCTACCTAGCCAGTATTTCTCATTATAACCTCAGAGTCTCTTTCACTGCTCTGCGCTTTCAGATGATGCAAACAGCTCTCTTGGCAGGGCGTTATTCTCACATCCCTATGGAACACCGCAGCTGCATTTGTGGATTATCTACAATGGAGAACCTTTCCCACTACCTACTTTATTGTCCATTATATAGTGTACCCAGAGCTAAATTCTTGGCCAGAATCCTATCAGTCACGAACACATATTCTGAAATCGAGAAGATTGTGTTTTTGTTATCTGACACTGTGATAACCATGTGTCCTACAGAGTCTCTCAGTTTGCACTTGCAGCCAAAAAGATAAGATCTAAGGTGGTATTGAATGAGGCTGTTTGTGATTCCTGGGACAGCGTGGTATACTGTACTGTTTTCATTAATTTTAATTAACCTTTTCAAACTGTGAAACCAGATTTAACTGTTTATTAGTTGATGTTTGGAAAAATTGTGATGGCCTATGGCTACAGAGAATAAACTCTTTTGGTACTTTGGTACTCCTTAATGTCCTCTAAATACACCCCAAATTTCAAGAAGGTTTAACCCTGGGGTCCAATTCTATGAGCCCCTAAAGAAGGGGCTCCTTTATTTCCTATTGGGAAAACGATCTGGTGCTATCCAGGAGGCCAGGAGACCCATTTTCTAATCAAATTATACCAAATTTGCAGAGGACCTACTCCTGATGCTCCTGTAAACTTTCAGGAAGATTGGACCCTGGGATCTGATTAGGAGCTGAGAACGCTAGACTTCTCAAGGCTGATTCTCTTGAGAAAGAAAAGGGCCTGCAGGTGCAGATAATTAGCAGGTCGCCACATTCCTTCCCATGCTAGGCCAAAACTGAGCCTGCGAACACTTGGAGCCTGAACCAGAGTTTCATGCAGAAATTGTGGCCACGAGAGCATGTCTGAAGAAAGTGAAGCGTCTGAGGGAAGTGCAGAGGACACCTCCGTGTGGACACTTCTTCTTTTCAGCAACAGCGAATCCCCAAGACAGAACAGTCACTATCTTGATGAAGTTAACAAAAGAATTCAGGACCACCTAACGACACCCACTTCAAAAATGAACACTCATATATTCAATACAATTATTCAGTACAATTACAATATGTCAGATTACATGCAATTCGTACAATATTCAAAATCCATTCACAATGCAAAGTTATATTAACCCATACAATCTTTGTGACAAGACCCAAAAGTGCTCAGTGCTGGTATAACAAATAGTCCATAACCACAGCTATATAGCTAAATGCATACTCTGTCAGGACTCTCCAGTTTCTGTTACTATCTTGATGAAGCCAAACATTGCAAAAGGCAAACAACAAAAAAGATGCTTCTGAGGGCCAAGCTACACATGACGAATGACACTTGAACAGCAAGTGTATTTCTCCCTGTTCACTTGCCCTCCACTCAATCCACTTGCCAGGCAAGTGTCTTTCGTCATGTGTAGCTTGGCCCTCAGAACTAGCAGGTTTGCAAGGTCAGAGACACTGAGGGCCAAGCTACACATGACGAATGACACTTGAACAGCAAATGTATTTCTCCCTGTTCACTTGCCCTCCACTCAATCCACTTGCCAGGCATGTGTCTTTCGTCATGTGTAGCTTGGCCCTTACATCCCATCCCAAAAGCAAGTGAAGAGGGGCTACAAGTTTAAGAGCTACATACCCTTCCTGGTTTGCCTGCCTGATGGAAAAACACAAACTCAAATAATAATAATAATAATAAGGCTGTCAGGTATCTCGCAAGTTAGAATGCCACTAAGTCAAAAAACACGTGAGATAATGTTTCAACTATCCACAAATCCAAGTAAGCTGCTCCTAGGAATCTAGGAGCAGAGAGAAAACATTTATCCTAAAGAAGAGAAAAGCTCTCTTCTTTAGAGAGAAATAGAGTAGAAAGGGGGCACGATGCCAAAAAATAACACAGAGCATACTCTAAGAGCCCTAGCAAGGGCCAGCTGGCAATTTAAATCTCTAATGCTCTATCAAGAGGAAATCTGGTGGCCTGAGGGCTAATGGACACCTGACTCGCTGGGGGCAAACCTAAACTAAACGAAAATGCATAGCTGGTAGGTTATGTTCAACTTGGTGGGCTGTAGCTCTGTGATCCTGCAACAGGCGATACATTCATACCCTACCTTTGTTAGATGGCTGAAGAGTCAAGTTAATCCAAATCCAAATATTAGCAGGCTGTATTAACCATTCGCTGAGTACCTACCACAAATGCAAGTTTGGAAACAAACCACTCCACTGGATGAAAACAAAGGCTTCTATCAGAAATGCAATTGGGCTAAAATTCTCCAGTATTGTAAGTCAGAATACTGCCATTGTTGATGGCGCTGTGTCACCATCAGCACAAGGAAGATGCTAAGAGGAACATACAGCTCTCGCACCAATGCTACCCAGCACGACTTCTCATTAATTCCTTGCTCCACTGAAGTGAGAGTCACTCAAGACACAGCAACGCCGCTACAGCTACAACAGTTACTCTCGTTTCCCAGTCCAGAGTTACGCCTCAAGCTCCTTTCGACTTGATTTCTACAAATCTGCATCGGTTAGTCTTAAACACTGTTCACATCCCGATGCCAGCTCAGGGAAGATTGATTATCAACGTGCACAATTCAATTGATACTGAAATACAGAAATTTGCTTGAAGCTGGAGTTGTACCTCTGGAATGAATGCATGAAAAGGAAGCTGGAGTTATACTGCAGCCAAGTAGCCCAATTAGAAACAGTTTAATTTTTCTCTCTCTTTTAAAAGAACATATATATTAAACATCCCTGACCTGGATGGCCCAGGTGAGCCTGATCTCATCAGATCTCAGAAGCTAAGCATGGCTGACCTTGGTTAGTAATTGGATGGGAGACCTCCAACAAAGACCAAGGTTGCAGAGGTAGGCAATGGCAAGCCACCTCTGATAGTCTCTTGCCATGAAAAACCCACCAGGGGTTGCCATAAGTCAGCTATGACTTGAGGGCACTCTCCACACACACATACACTGTTTATTTCCAAAACTCCACAATATTTATGTGACTTCAGGAAGCTAGCTTTGTAACTAGGAAAATACAGACTATGCAAAAGTTGTTGCATAGGTGTTTACTTTTGCTCCAGTCTACACAAATTGTGATCCACCAAGCTGAATGCAGACCATCAGTTATGTCTGTTAGCACATCAGAGGTAGAAAAGACCCTGTTTTTGCAGCCTTTCTCCATTTGCAAAAACTGGTGGTGGGGGAGGGGGGCTATCATACACTCGAAGGCAAAATGTGTAGCGGCTTGAGGAGGCAACTTTTGGCTTGGTAAATCACAAGTTGTGCGGATCTGCCTTCGATGCAGCAAACTTGGTTCCTCAAAAGTTTAATTGCCAATTATGCTGTTTAGGAGATTTCAGTCACAATGAAATTGTCTAAAAGAGAGACCAATTAGGAGATTGTATTTCAGGGTGCGAAGGTAGAAAATCTAATGCTGAGGATCTCAAACCCAAGCTACTTAGTAATTTCACACTATTGCTCATTGAAATTATTTTTTCCGTACTGGAAATGTGGGCATGCACACTGCAGTTTATTATCCTGGGATAAAGTTCAGGAGTAAGCAGACTTACTTTCCCACAATTCAGAAAATGCCTGAACAGACATCACATAGGATATCACCCACTTCTTGTTCCTGATGAAGAGCCACAGCATGTTTACTGGCTGAGAATTATTCTAGGCTTTATTTTTTTTCTTTTGTGCGAGCAGGACGACTGTATGTGAAATGGCCCACTGGATTTATACATGAGTAAGCACCCTACCCTACCCAAAGCACGTTGTCACCTATGTGCTACGCCAGACTGCGTAGTGGCTAATAATCACACCAGACACTTGTTTGGGTTAGAAATAGCCACAACTTTATTGATTACAGCTGGATAAAGCATTGGCCTGTCATCTGGGCACGGATCCCCGTTGGCATTGTAGGCCTGGCTGCCGACCGATGCATCACCCACCAGCCTCCTGCTGGCACCTTGGCACATGTTGTTCCATTGCTGGCCCCGCCTGGTGACCCTTGCTTCCAGATCTGTCAGGGTGAGCAGACTCGGAGGTCCACTCGCCCTATTGGTATCTGGCCCAATGCCTCAAAACCCACCAACCCATAAAGTTGTGACAGTGCCCCCCACGGTCCAGAATCGGCAGAGGGTGGGAGGGTGACCAGCTGCTCCTGTGGATGCTCGGGTATAATGGCACTGACCATGCAGCTGGGCCAGCGCAGGATGGATGCTCCTCCTCCTTTCTAATCCCGCCTCTACTTCGTCTTGCACTCGGTGCCAACCCAGCTTGCCGGTAAGTTGTCAGCGTCCTTTTCAGTACTGATTCTGTTCTTCATCAATGTAAACAGCACCCCACAATCATCAGAGTGTTCTCAGAGAAGGCAGGGCCACAGATTGATCGATTCAGGCATGGTGCCACAACAAGAAACATGACTGTCCTTATTTAATCACAAGGGGTTGGATCCCAGACAGCCTTATTACTATATCTCAATACAAATGGACAGAGCTTTTTTTCTGGGAAAAGAGGTGGTGGAACTCAGTAGGTTGCCCTGGAAGAAAATGGTCACATGGCTGGTGGCCCCGCCCTCTGATCTCCAGACAGAGGGGAGTTTAGATTGCCCTCCGCGCCGCTGAGCGGCATGGAGGGCAATCTAATCTCCCTTCTGTCTGAAGATCAGGGGGCGGGGCCACCAGCCATGTGACCATTTTCAAGAGGTTCCGGAACTCCGTTCCCCCGCATTCCAGCTGAAAAAAAGCCCTGCATTCTTCTAAACTGAATTCTCATTGTCTTCCTACTTCAGGTGGGCTGTTTGCATTATTTGTTACCTAGTCCGTTTTCACACGTCTTTAAAATAGAAGGCTCACAGAAGGCTGCCGGCTTCCTCGAGTGATTTTTGACACCACCCATTTACAAAATGCCACAAAAGTGCCATCATCACTGCCTGCAAACGGAAGGCATCAAAAATCGCATGAGGAAGCTGGCAGCCTTCTGTGAGTATCGCGCTATTTTAAAGACGTGTGAAAATGGCCCTAGTTATCTAATAAAACATTTGTTCTGTAATTTTTATACAAGTTTTAGTAAGTTCTTTTTAATTCTTAAAAATCTACTTCATGAATGACATAAGGACCGATCAGTCCATACCTTATGAATCTAGCTTTTGCGGCCAACTATAAAAAAACAAGAGAGAAGATGGTACGCGTGTCCAAAATTTGCTGCACGCATTTCCTCTTCATCTTTACTGCTACAAACTATGTAAATCTATGAACATCCTAAATTTCCCCAAACTACCTTGTCCTTGACACAGCCATCTTTAACATGCAATGCCTCCCTCCTTGCTTTGCAAGAGAATCAAATGGCAAACACACTGAACACATGAAGATGCTTTATTCAGAGTCTTGTCATTGACAGAGTATATCAAGGCTAGTATTATCTGTTTAGAAACATGGTCCAGCCACAGAAAGGACAAGCCCAGAGAAGGAGGGGTAGGCTTCTGCTCCTGAACACTTATCTCCCTTCATGCAATAGCCAAGCTCCCTGGACCCAAAGACTGGAAGAAAGGTCTCTCTCTGCCTTGCAAAAGAAGATCATGACAACCAGGGCTTTTTTTCTGGGAAAAGAGGAGGTGGAACTCAGTGGGTTGCCCTTGGGGAAAATGATCACATGGCTGGTGGCTTCCGCCCCCTGATCTCCAGACAGAGGGGAGTTTAGATTGCCCTCCGCGCCAGTGTCCTACACAGTGGACACTGGCCAGGGGCGCGGAGGGAATCTAAACTCCCCTCTGTCTGGAGATCAGGGGGCGGGGGCCACCAGACATGTGACCATTTTCAAGAGGTTCTGGAACTCCGTTTCACCGCGTTCCTGCTGAAAAACAGCCCTGCAAATGGAGGAGAAGAGAATTTTTCAGGAAAATAGGTGCAGTCCTAAAGAGGAAATTGATCTCTATCTGGAGGATTGTCCACTATGGGAGCCAGTGTTGACTGAGGAGACTGAATCTCTAATTGAAGCACTTAAACTGGGTAAAGCCCCGGGGCCCGATGCTATCCCCCCTGAGGCTATTAAGGCTTTCCCTCAGTGGTGGGCCCCCTTCCTGGCCACCTTGTTTTCAGCTATAGATAGGTCAGGAGTAATCCCTAAAGAATGGAAGAACGCTGTTGTAGTACCCATTTTTAAAAAAAGGTGACCCACAGCTTCCTAATAATTATAGACCAATTAGTCTCTTATCCATCATAGAGAAGGTATATATGAAACACCTGGCCAACAAGCTCCCAGCTTGGATTTTAGACCAGCAAATACTGGGGCCTTAGCAAATTGGCTTTTGCCAAGGTGAGTCAACCCTGGACCACTGTGTTGTTCTTAGTCACCTAATAAATAAATATAGAAAAGGGAAAGGCCCTAAACTATACATGGCCTTTTTAGATCTCAAGGGAGTGTTTGACTCAGTGCCTGGGGATAATATGTGGAAGAAACTAAGCCTAATGGGGATCGATAGGCGTTTGCTTTACCTGATACAAAAACTTTACTCTGAAACCACCTGTCAGATCAGATGTTCGAAAGAAGAAGATCTACCTTCCAGGATAGCAATTGCATTGGGTGTCAAACAAGGCTGTACTCTGGCCCCTTTACTGTTCAATCTTTTTCTAAATGATTTGGCACCCTTTTTGAGCTCTGTCAATGGCCACTTCCATAAATTGGAAATGAGACACATCCCGTTATTGTTGTATGCCGACGACGCTGTACTCCTTTCACTCTTAAAAGTCGGGATGAAAAAGATGCTGACGCGTTTCTTAAATTATTGTGATAAGAACAAGCTCTCCCTAAATTTTGAGAAGTCCAAAATTATCGTATTTGGTCGAAGCTGGAGGCCTTTTAATTGGAGTGTACAAGGTAACTCGATTGAACAGGTGAAGAGCTTCAGATATCTTGGAATCCATTTCCACTACAGTGGAAATTGGGCCACTCATATTAGGGAAGTGGCAAGGGCAGTGAACAGAATTCGCAATCTCTCGCTTCTTTTACACAAAAGGAAATCAATGTATACCTGCTGTCCTTAAAGTGTTTAACTATAAAATATGCACTAAGCTACTTTATGGTGCTCCTATTTGGATTTCCGCTTCCAACGAAGCAATCGAAAGAGTCCAATCTAAATTTCTTAGGAAAATCTTGGGGCTTCCAGCTTGCGGCAATTTGCCTCGAGACAAACCAGAGATGTTTAGTTACAAAGGCATGGATCTCAACCTTCAAATTCTGGCTTCGTTTACATTTTTGAAGTGGGCCTAATAGTCTCATAATGTATGTTACGCAAGTCTAACACGTGTGACTGGTTGAACTATATCGAAAGGAAAATTACATTGATGGGGCTCAACATAGAAGATCTGTACCTTTTATCTGAGAATAATGCTTTTGTTAGGATTAAACAGAGGCTAATTGACATGGAGATGCAAGACCTTAGAAGCCTCGCTTCGGGACATTGCTCTCCTGATCAATGGGGGATTCCATTTAGTGATGCGCCGGCAGAGTATTTTTCCTGTTTAATCGATTCCTGTATTCGAAGGGCATTTATGTTGGCCCATTTTAATGCGCTCCCTTCTGCTGTACTATTTGGGAGATTCAAAAAAATCCCATTTGGAGAAAGGTTATGCCCCTGTGGGATGTTGGAAATCGAGGATACAGCCCATGTACTTTTATCGTGCATATTTTATGATGATGTACGTACATTTTATTTGGATTACCTACTGCAATCGCTGGAGGGCAAATCTGTTGAGATTAAGATAGTGAGTTTTTTTAGCCTCAACCAAGGTTGAAGTCACTGAAATGGTGGCAAACTTCCTTTACCGTGTATACAAGAGGAGAAGTGTGTTTAGAATGTTTAACAATTAACTGGCTCTGCCTGTTTTTGACACTGTTATGGTTATACCAATAAAAGTTCTGTCTTGTGTGTGTATATCTCAATAACCTTTTGTTCACACAGTTTTCATGATCCCCAGCGTAGCCCTTTGGGAAATTAAAGGGACTCTTCTCTCCTCCTCCCCTTTTCACCAGAACAGCTGGTTGGATCCAACCCAAGAGATTATCACCTTTTAATTAGGGATGAGTGAAGATTACTGAGCCATTTTGCTCATTCACGTCCAAACTTAGCTTTATACAAAATTTGGAGGAAACCTTTTGTCCTAAAATACTAGATTAAAAAATAGTGACTTGGATCCAGTAAAGTCCTGTGGTCCTCAACTTAACCTTATTTGATGGTCAATGGGGGATCCTTCCTTTTTCGCTAATAGAAACAATGACTGGATCCAACCCAGCAATGTCCCAAGGCAATCTTACTTCAAGACATTTGAACCCCACTCATAGAGGTTAATTTTTGGATGGGAAACCACCAAGGAAGTCCAGGGTCTCTACACAGAGATAGGCAATGTCAAACCACCTCTGTTTGGTTCATGTCTTGAAAACTCTATGAGGTCTCCATAAATTGGCTGTGACTTGATGGCACATAGTGCCATCCAACATCATTATAATACTTGGGCTGTTACTTGCCACAGCAGGCAGTTGAGGAGGCCATGACAGTGAACTAGGGTTGCCAGATCCTCTGACTCTCCCAGCAGGAGATCAATGGGTTCAATGGGTTTAGACTGGCATAACTCTGCTTAGGATTGCAGTGTTAGTCTTTCCTCTTGGGAAATGTTCTCCAACCCCTTCAGCATCTTAGTTGGTCTCTTCTGCAGTTTAACCAATATTGAGATACAGGGAACAGGATTTTACACAGAAAGTAAGAAGGATGAGCTGCATCTGGGAAAGAAGTGGAACTCCTAATGAGAAGTCAAGCATCAATTCATGCAATGCTTTTTTAATCCTGCCTACTTTCAAGAATATTTATGCTCTAATTTTTAAAAAATCCAGGTATTGTGGAGACTAAGAATTTTTTTTACAATGCTATTCCCTGTTCAAGGAGTGCTAAGCAGAGTGCACTGCAGTCTCCTGGAGCCAGCCCCACTAATGGTATTCTGCCCACACTCCAGCATGATGTATTCTGTCCTGTGCAGAGACGTGGAACGGAGCTAACATGAAGATTAACTCAAGCTCAGCCTCACAGGAACACACACAAGGAGGAGGGGCAGGACGAGCTCCTAAATTCACTACCAGAATCACAGGTGCGACAACACACAGAGGGATTACAGATGCCAAAAAGACATTCAGGAGTTAGCAAAACCCAACAACAGCATCCCCCTCCAGTGAAATTCCAACAAGCAAAGGGAATTCAAGTGAAGAATTTAAAGCAAGAAGACAGACTCCCCTAAAGGATTCTCAGAAGCCGAGAAAAAAAAATGAAAACCTCTTCTTCTCCAGAAATAAAAACCAATGCAAACAGCTAGAGACAGCCTGAGGAAGGTAGAACTGTTAAAATCACATATATTCAAGGTTAACCAGAGGACTTGGTTCTTAGAAAGCCAGTAATGGTTACTGCATTGGAGTAGGTTTAAAACCTTGCTCACCGCAAGAAACTTGCCGGGTGACTTTGGGCCAGTTATTCGGTCTCAGCTTAACCTACCTCACAAGGTGGTGAAGATAATATGGAGGAAAGAAGGAACAATATATGCCCCCTGAGCTCCTTAGAGGAAGGGTGGGATTAAAATGTAATCTACATATATGTTTATGTTTATTGCTTTTCCGGCCGAAGCCATAAGCCATACAAACACCAACAAAATTTACATATATAAAGACAAGTGTCCTGACTGGCTCATCAACGCCCAGCCCGAACTCCTGGACCTAGAAACATGAAATTTGGGGAGAACATTCCTTTCATGATGTAAACACCCACTGAGAAGGGATTTTAAGAAATCTGCCCCCCTAAGGGGGTAACAAGGGGTAAAATATGTTTTCCCAAAGGGAAAACTTCTCTATGTGGCTGGTAGGCTGCTGCCTGCTTGTACCCCCGCCCACTGCCAGCTCAACCACTCTTTCCTGACTGGGCCAGCCTTTCAAGGTCATTTGCATATGCAGGCTAATTGGGGCTCACAACATTCCACACCTCATCCCCGTCCTCTAGACCACTGGAACAGAGAGGTCATTTGCATATGTGGTCCACCCCCCACATTCTAAACAGTCTGTAGTTGCTATTGAGAGTCACTGAATGTGTCCTGAGGTGAAATGTACCTTTCAGTCCTCCCCTAAAAGTTCACTAGGGTTGCCAACTCAAACACACACACGCACACAAACACAAACACAAACCAAAAAAAGTTAGATACCCGTAAGTGTTATAAATGGATTTAAATTAATTAAATACCGTAGCGAAGCATAAGTATCAAGCTAGTAAATAAATAATCGTCAAGTGGCCCAAGAGTCATCTGACATGGTTGCATATATTCAAGCTCACATGTCCTGAGTGGAGTATTGTGATGCACAACTGAGGGCTCGTTCCCTCAATCACTGACCTTAGACTTTCAATCCCCCCTGCCCCCACTCACCAGGCCAGTGGAGGGGAGAGGGCACCGGGGGAGAAGTGCATGTACTCCCCTGACAGGCCAGAAAATGACATTATTTTCCAGTGCAATGGAGGAGCTGTAGGGTGTCCTGAAGCCCAGATCAGTAAAAATCACCTCCAAATGGACATTTTTTACTGAACTGCAACTCCTGTGTTTTCCAGCATGTGCTTTGCACACACATGCAAGAGGTGAATATCCTGCTGCCTCCACCCCCTGCACCTCCAATTTGGTCCCTGGGACCCCGGCAAGCCTGATGGGCCCTAGGATTATATTTTTCACATTGGAACTTACACAGAGATTGTAGGGCAATGTATGACCTGGGGAATTTCATATTTAGGCTTCAGTGGGAGGTGGGGCAGGCACACAGATTTGACTTGTTGAATCTTTAATGAGAATGAAGGCTTGTCCAAATTAGATATCTATACAGCTGCTGAATGTGCAATTTAATATTTTAATTGTAATGTTAAATGACTTTTCTTAGTCACTTTGAAAGGGAGGTGAAAAGCATCACGCCAAGTGTAACTCCATATTGTCAGTTTTCTAACTTAATTCTTTTTACATCACCCTGTTGGCCTGAGAAGCCTCCATGTTGTATTTATTTATTATTTTACAAAATGTACACTTTCACTTTTCTGCCCACCAAGTCTCCAGAGATTTGAGTGTTTCACAAGCATACATTCTTTAATATTTTTTTTCTCTTTTAAATAATTTCCTAAAGAAAAATACAACCAATCATAGGAGTATTCAAGACACATATGCACACAGAAACAGGGATAGCCCAGCCTCATAATTCCATTCTGGAATCTGGCAATTCTGGTCAACATGTTTTAATAGTTAAATTAGCCTAGGGGTGTCATTCCCCACCCAGAGCAGGGGATCCCCTGCTCCCAGCGTTCCCCTGTGCCCCCTTTCTTGGCCTATAGGGGGCACGCTCCCTGGGGCACCCCCTCTCGGGCAGCACTCCCCCATGCCCACAAAGGCCGATTTGGGCTGAAACGCCCCTCGTTTCTTATCCATATTTGAAGATGTTTCAAATAGTCTTTGTATTTGTTATAATGGATGGTATAATTTTCTGTTGATTGAGTTGTTATTAAGAATACCAAGTAGGTATGCTGTAATAATAAAGGCTTTAAAAGGAAGCAGACACTCCATAATTGTATTACGAGTGTACTATACCAAGTTATGAACCAAAGGTGTTATCTCTAGTGTACCTATGGCCAGGAGTTAAATTATTTGAAATAGGAAAGCTAATTAGACATTCATGGCTTATTAAGTACATGTCAGTATCTGAATCAGGCCTGACCAGAATCATCCAGAACAATAATCTAAATTAAAACTCAAAACCATAGTGTGGGTCTTGAATCAGTGGGGTGATTTACCTATACCTAAAATTAGAAGAGATCTGATTGCAACTTTTCTTGTAGTAGCAAAGAATGAGATAGCATTGGTTTGGAAGAAAAACTCAGCTCCCTTAATTGAAGCATGGTTGGAAAAAGTGTGGAATTATTTCATTGGGGAAAAAACATACAATGATCTCTATGTAGCAGAGAAGTTTCCGGTGAGCTCTAATTTTGTGGAGAAATGGTTCCCGTTTTTTGAATATGTTGAAAAACATAACATTCAGCCGAAATCAAAAATCCTTCAAACAATAACTATGTCAAAGGGTTTTACACTATAAAGTTCCACAATGTATATAACTTTGTTGACATGTGCTGACTCTCCTTCTGTAACAAAATTCCATGCATTGAATTGATTGTTTGTTTGTTGTACATGTTCAAGTTTGTATGTTGTAATTGTTTTCGTTTAATAAAAAGTTTATAAACAAACAAACAAAAACCATAGTGTGGGAATAATTTAGACTCATAGATTATGATAAATTAAAAGCAGTGTGCCCCGCCAGGCATTATCAGATTTTCCATTTAACTGTGTCGAAGTAGACCAATATTATTCATGGAAGTAACTTGAGGAAACACTTTCCATGAATTGACATAAGAACATGGAAGCAGTCTCAAGGATATGGATACTGGATAGGATAACGGCTCCTTTTCTCTCCTATTTTTCTTCTCCAAAGTGAATTAAACATGTGTGCATGTTTTTAAAAAATATATGGTACCAATACCATTATTCCATCCTATCAAGTACAAAAGTGGAATTTTTTTTTTTTGGTCCAACAGAATATGTACAACTATTCCTTTCTTGAAGCCTTATTTCCTCTAAGCTTGTAAGAGAAAAGCGTTCTCCCTATTCTGTATCGTACACCCCTCCCATTCTTTCAGCTAGTAGGCACAAAGAATTTACCTCGGTAATTCATATAATTTCTTTCTTTTTAAAAAATAACCATAATAAGACATCGTTTTAACCACAGGCCTTCCTACACTGTACAATGCAGCTCCCCAGCGACTAAACTGCCCCTTCTCACAAAAACTTCCTAAAAGCTCAACATGTAATGGAGCATCCTTCAAGCTATAATCCTAGAAGTAATGCTTATGATCCTTTATTTCATCTGAGAGGCACTAGTTTCCCTTCCCTTATCAATCCAGCCCTATCAATCCAGGCAATTCACAGTAATAGAAGCCCACATAATATCTTCAAATAGGGAAGCACAAAGGCATTAGGATCATAATCTATCATAGCATCCATGGGCACCGAGCTCAGGCAAAGAGGGATCTGAAGGGAACTCAATAGTTTTGCTGGCTCCTTCCACCCTCGTATGCATGCACCAAAAGAATCACAGGATTGTTGATAATGTAAAGTCTTTTAACAAATTTAAGAAGAGCCCTGCTGGATCAGACCAGTGGTCCATCTGGTCCAGCATCCTGTTTCACGCAGCGGCCAATCAATTGCCTTGGGGGTCCAAGAAACTGGACAGAAAGGCCAAGGCCTTCCCTTGATGCTGCCTCCTTCAATTGGAATACAGAGTTTTATTGCCTCTGAATGTGGAGACTCACTTTAATCTCTACAGCTAGTAGCCACTCACTGACGGGCCTATCTGAGCTCCTTAGAGGAAGGGTGGGATTAAAATGTAATCTTACTATATAATTGAGTAAGCGTGTTTCAGACAACTCACTTTAATGCCATCTGCACTTATGGCTGTTGCCACATCCTCTGGCAGTGAATTCCATCCCGTTTTCATCCAGCCACCTCTTTCTCTTAAATTCAAATCACTACTTTGAAAGGAAAGTAAAATGGAGAGCTGAATAAAGACAAGGGAAGTGTGCACAGACCTCCCAATTTTGGTAACTGTCTGGAGGCAGGAACAGAGGGCAACAGATCTTCACTGGGCCCTATTTCAATTCGTCTGTGAACGGGCACCATGAGAGCTGCACTTTCCCACGGTGCCAGAAAATGTGCCAAGAAATCAGAACCCAAACAGCCTGCAACTGCTTTGAAAATGTAGATACCTGTAGTGAAGTGGAAAAACCATCCGCGTTCGGTGAATGAGCCGTCCCTTTAAGGACATGAAGAAACAGCCAAGGAAAAAATGACTCAAAATTGGTTTCCAGAAAAGATCAAGGCAAAAGTGGTCTCAAAAGAACTGGGGGGGGGGGGGAGGAACTGGGAAAAACAAAAACAAGAAAAAAGGGGAAACTAAAGGTAAAAAAATATAGGTGGAAATCAGTGCACAAACTGAAGCAGTCTGGGGCCAGAAGATGTATATGTATATGTATATGTATATGTATATGTATATGTATATGTATATGTATATGTATATGTATATGTATGTATATGTATATGTATGTATATGTATATGTATATGTATATGTATATGTATATGTATATGTATATGTATATGTATATGTGTATGTGTATGTATGTGTATGTATGTGTATATGTATATGTATGTGTGGAAAAGCCCTACGGAGTAGCAGGAGAAAAACTTAGGATCAGCCATGGAAGTTATTGCCTAAACAAAGCCAATAGCAGCTCCATAAACGGCAGTTTAAAGAATCGAATACAGCCCAGATGGGAAGGCTGCAGCTGCTTCTGTCCTTGGATCCTGGCTGAGAACTGAAAAGGATATGCACCATTGAGGGAGGCCCCAAACTCCCATTAAATGTCAGTTTTAAAGCCCTTGCATAGTTGTTCAACAAACACTATGAAGAGCCCCTTAAAATTGTGTTATTCTTGTCAACACTTTTTTCCCACTTTCCTCAGGATTACATCAAATATTTGCCTGAGGAGGAATACCCCAAGATATTTTGGATTTTATTTTATGGCAAACTCCCGCAGCAATCTAAGGAAGTGTAGAACCCAATGAAGTATTACAGAGATTGCTTTGGATCTTTTTAATATACTCTCCAACTTATTGCCTGACAAGGAAGTCCCAAATTTGTTTCCGTTTTCACATTAGTAGACCTTTCAGGGCAACTCGAAATATGTGTGGTACCATTAGGGTTTCCAAATCCCTATACCTTTCCGGATAGAGGGGGGAGACCCGAGGGGGGAGAGAGGGGCGAGACCTGGCAATCTCCTCTTCCCACACGTGCATGCTCCTGACAGATGTGACAAATTTACTTCCAGAAGTGACATCATCATGTCGGCTGTGGGAGTGCTCCCATGCTCAAAAGAATCGGCCCCAAACGAAACACAGGAGCACCTGTGGCTGGCAATATGACATCACTTCTGGAAGTGACATCGTCACATCTGCAGGAAGTGCACACACCACAAGTGCACCATGCCTGCTAGTGGCAGGCGATCCCTAGGTACCATCCGTATTAAATCATCAGTTTCCAATAGTGGAAATATGTTGTGGTATTTCTATATCAAGTATAAAATGCAACTTTTGGTACTTGTAGGATAGGATCAGGCTATCAACCTGATGATAGGCTTGAACAGGGCTTTTTTACTGGGAAAAGAGGTAGTGGAACTCAGTGGTGGAACTCAAGACCGCACAATGACATCACTTTGGGTCAGCTGGAACAAGGGGGGAGTTTTTTAGAGTTTAAATTGCCTTTGGCAAAAATGGTCACATGGCCAGTGGCCATGTGACCATTTTTAAGAGGTGCCGGAACTCCATTCCACCGCGTTCCCACTGAAAAGAAGCCCTGGGCTTGAAAGGAAGAAGTTACATGTCTGTATCATACATGAGAATTCTTTACTGCCACTGTGTATTAGAAAGGGATTGGGTATTTTTTTCTTTGCACAATTATGATGAAACCACTGGTGCATAGCAAAGCACTTCCAAAACCAAGCCCCTGCCAGTAACTTTTGTTCCTGTATCACCTTGCTCATTTTTATCGCAATTAAAAATGCAAAAAAGAATGCAAGTGCCCTTGAACATAAACAGATGTGTTTCTGAACGTTTTACATAATTTGATACAACAGTTAAAAGAAGCCATGCATGCAAGGAATCTAATGAGGTGAGGAAAAAATTACAGAGAAGACAAGATGTTTCAAATCTGGCTCATGAATCATGGCTTCCCATAGAGGCTAAAATAAACAAACAAAGCAGAGGGGAAAACATTGTTAGCCATTTTAGTAGTGATCATGATTCAATGACCTAATGGCAGGCATTCTGGATGCAAAAGAAATTCTCAGGTTTGGGTTCTCAACTCAGACAAATGCATGTTGAATAGTTTCCTTTGTACTACATTACAGCAAAATCAAAACCCTTCCAATTGGTTGTAGAAATTTGACTGGAAGCCTATTTCGGTCATATTTTCATCATAATTCTATTTGTTCTGGGAAATAGGATTTTTTCCCATAAATTATTGATATGAAATAGATAACAATTGTTTGATGGTTTATGGATTTCTGGATTAAGGGTTTTTGACATTAGAAAAAAGAGAGCTGTTAATCATTACCTAGAGGAAATGTAGATTTGGCATGATATGAATATTTGTTTTGGAGAAAATCAGAAACATTTTAGTTTAGACTGATTATCTTTGTTGTATCCCCCCCCCCCATATTATGTAGGCTTTTGTATGTTGATTAGTTGTTTTTATTTTTGTTCGTTTTATTAGTATATGTGTAATTGAAGTTTCTTTTTTTTTAATTAATAAATTTTTATTGGATGGGTCAATATATAGTCTGATTAAAACACAAATACAGCCCATTTTAATTCCCACAAGTAATTGAAGTTTCCTTAGGTTTGTTTTTTAATTATATAAAACTTTTAATTTAAGAAAAGGAAATAAAAAAGGGTAAAGGTAGTCCCCGGTGCAAGCACTGAGTCATTACTGACCCATGGGGGGACGTCGCATCGACATTTTCTTTGCAGACTTTTTACAGTTGCCTTCCCCAGTCACCTACACTTTACCCCCAGGAAACCGGGTACTCATTTTCCCAACCTTGGAAGGATGGAAGGCTGAATCAACCTTGATCCGGCTATTTGAACCCGGCTTCCGCCAGGATCGAACTCATGAGCAGAGCTTGGGCTGCAGTACTGCATCTTACCACTCTGTGCCATGGGGTTTAGACTGGAGTAACTCTGCATAGGACCACACTGTTAATGTAAGAAATAGAAATAGAAAGGGGTTTTTTATCACTTCCTATACAGGAATACATTTTCATCAATAAAAAGTCATCTTAGAGCAGATAGCTAAAAAAAATGTTAAGGGACACATAAGATAAAGAATCATCTAATTTGGGGGGAAAGAACCCAGAGATGGATGAAGGAAAGCATCTCCAAGATTGAACACCCCACCACCATCATCAATGAAAAATGTTCATTCATGCTTATCTTTTAAACACATGAACACATGTTAGGTAGCTTCCTAGAACATCCTGGATGGTCCAAGCATGGTAAGGGGGGCAGTAGAAACCATGTCTACTTGCTGCAGTAGGAAGGATCAGAGCATGTGGGTTGAGGCAGGCTACCTTGCAAGTGCTGAATGTGAGCAGAGTATGGGCCAAGCTACACATGACGAATGACACTTGAACGGCAAGTGTATTTCTCCCTGTTCACTTGCCCTCCACTCAATCCACTTGCCGTTCAAGTGTCATTCGTCATGTGTAGCTTGGCCCTCTGTTACCTGGTCTAGAGTGATTCAACTTCACCAGATCCAATGAGACCATCTAGATCCTCCCAGATAGGGTTGCTATTCCCATGTCAGGGGTGGGGGATCCCCAGATCCCACCCTTTCCACGATGCCCACTTACCTGGCTGGCAAGGGGCGAGCTCCCTGGGGTGCTCCCTCCCTAGGTGGTACGGCATGCCCCCAGCCAGGGGGCGTGCGCCCATGCCATGAGAACGAGCAGTGGTGGTAGCAGCAGAAGCAAGAATAGGCGGCTCTCACCACCACCGCCTCTCACCACTGCTGCCGCCTCTCACCACTGCAGCCCTTGTGCACCAAATGAGAGCGGGCTGCAGTCACAGCGGGAACGAGTGGCAGCAGTGCAGCAGAGGCAACAAGGGCCCCATTTGAGCCAAGGGCGCCCTTTGACCCCATGTGATGATGTCATTCATGGAAATGACATCATCACATGAGCCAGGAGTGCACGTGCAGAAAGGAAGCCGGGGTACGTACCAGCTCCCAATCTCCTGCTGGGAGACTATAGGGAGCTTGGGGATCCCCTGTCAAGGGACTCCAAGACCCTGGCAACCCAATTCCCAGAGCATGCCTGGAGTACACCTCCAGAAGGGTTCCATGATCCACTCCAGTTGCAAATGAGCATAGATAGATACATTCAGGCTTCAGGGCACAATTCTATTCAGGATAGACTAATGGCACCTCAATCATGTCTCCTAGCAAGACATAAGCAGAACGGAGCCTTTGCTTTGAATCAAAACTAGAACAAAAACTTAAGAGACTTAAACTGCAATCCTATGCAGAGTTACTCCAGTTTAAGCCCACTGAAACCAATGGGCTTAGAATGGAGTAACTCTGCACAGGATCATACTGTTAATGTAAGACATTGTCCATTTACAATACATGTGCAGCCTAAGCATTAGTCCAAAAATGAAAATCCCAATGCACTTATTAGCCATTAATCTTGCCCTGAGATGTGGCTCAACAGGCTTTTTTTTTTGCTTTAAGCACAAGAATGAAATCCATGCAATTCCTCTTATTAGGACTAACTAAAGAGACTCAAAGTATTGTGCAAAGCTTTCAAGCTCTCCGGTACTCTTTATCAGCCTGGATGTTACAAAATTTTAAACTCCAGGGCAGCAGGAAAGCTAAGATAATTGCCTCAGACAATGAGCAAAAGGTGAGACCTTTAACACTATGGCCCGGAGAATCTGCTTTTCACCCATCTATCTTTGAAAATTATGTAACATCCAGCCTGATGAAGACTACTGGTGAGTTTGAAAGCTTGCATAATGTTTTGTGTCCATCTGGCTAGTCCTAATAAAAGTCATTACACAGATTTTGTTCATGTTTTGGATTCTGCATGGAAACAATATGGCTGTACAGCTTTTTCTGCTTCATGAATTGTTGAAGCAATTTCTAGAGAGGATCCTTGGAGAGAAAGAGTCCAACTCTGCCTTCTGGAATCCCATTCCGCTTGTGGCATTGGGGCCAGACAGCACAGCTGTGGGCAGTGTCTGATTTTTGTGTGCGTGTGTGTGGAAAGCCACATCTAATGTCAAAGCCATTAAAACAATGGATTCTTTACGTGCTTGGCCAATGGTGAGAATTTAAATCAAAAAAGTGGAGGGAAGCTGAAGAAGGTAGGCATTAATCCACTTCAGCCATTTCTGGGACACGGGATCAAGTAATTTTATTCTGTTGTTGCTCTAACATAGGCCATTCTGGTTAGATATTTGCTTACTCTCATGAGTCAGGTAGGACTATAATTTGATAAAATGTTTACTGCGTGTATTATCTTCGTTTATTGCACTGTCTTCTATCTTTGCAATCCACTTTCTGTATTATAGCATTGCCATATCTTGGACAGTTTTTGGTTTGTGCTTTGATTTCTGCCATTGTCGTTTGAGTCCCACTGTGCTGTTTATCGGAGATCCTTGCAGTCTGATCGATTTTTTAAAAAAAGTAATCTGATTTAGTCTCGGTAAGAAAAGGTAGGCTATAAATGAATTAAATAATAATAAATAATAAACGAATGAATTAATAATAAATAAAAGCAAAGAGCATTCAGAAATATTTGACTGATAGGAAAAGAAGCTAATAGTCTTACTTTTTGAAGTTTCACTATCAAGAAACAACAACTCTGGGCCAAGCTACACATGATGAATGACACTTGAACGGCAAGTGGATTGAGTGGAGGGCAAGTGAACAGGGAGAAATACACTTGCTGTTCAAGTGTCATTCGTCATGTGTAGCTTGGCCCTAAGATGAAACACAAAGTCCCCATAAAACCTGACCTGTTGTCAATGGAGGCAATTGGTTCAGGATGGTCTAACATAATAACGAAGAATCCTGGCTTTAAAACCATCTATTACTACAATTCCATAACAGCTCCGTCCTTATACCAAGCAATGTGCTTTGAAAAAATCATGTATAAGCTTTTACTTGTACATGTTAAACAAGAATGAGCTTCATTACGTTCTTTTTACTTCAGAAAAAATGTTATTAAAAATCAGACCTTCAGAACGTAGCATTAGTGGTAATTTCTGCTGACTAACCGAATTTCTAGCAGTGGAATGGGACTTTCTCTCCTCCCCCAATCAGCTGCATCCAAAATGCTGCTGTGGGGGGCGGGGGAGGAATCAGCTCAGGGCACTCCTAGGAACTGCATGAGAGGCAAGTTGCAGGTCTGTAGTGACACAGGTTGCAAATTAGCCCCCCCTTCTCATAGTAGATTGCTGGAAAAGATACTCTTGAAGTGCTTCATGGGTTCTCAGACATATACAACTCTGATTCTTCAGGCACTTTGCTTTATTTTAAAGATGATTTATGAACAGCCATTCCCAGATCCACTGACCTTTGCTAAGAAAGCTCTGTCACAAACATCTCCGCCTACCTTAGTTCTGTGCTGTAACTGCCCACCCCGTCTGTGTTGCTAAGAGTCAGGCAATTTACCTTCAGTCTTTCAGCTGCCCCTTCCTGAAGCCCAGTCCATTAATGAAGAGTACTTTTCATATTACTTAGACTTTTCTAGCCTCCGATCTAGAACAGAATCTTACCTGCTTTCCAAACAATAAAATACTCTGCGTGTGTGTTATACATTCCTGGGTTTCTAACAAGCTTCGTTAGGAAACAGGTAACCCTAGATCAAAAAGGCATTCCTCTTGGGAAGCCAGATAAGTGGTATCACATTATTCATTAATCTTCCATTATCAATGCAACGTGCCGTCTGTATCAGTTTGCAAGTGTCAAATACTGTAAAATCTTTGAACTTGCTATTGGAATCACTGCTAGAGAGCTTTTGTACATGCCTTATGCTAATTTCCACCTGCCAGGATGAGGCCTACTGTTAAAAGGGAATTGGTCCATTCGAATTTATTTATGTTTGTCATACGGAGGCAACCATCTAAATCCCTCTTTCCTCATCAAGCAAGATTTCAGTATATGTTATGACAAGAAGAAGCTTCTTCCAAATCAAATCAAATCAAATACCTTTAATGGCATACAAGGATCTGAGACAACAAACAAGTCACTATAAAATTACATAAAATATCAGAAGGCAATATATTTATACAAAGCTTGTATGAATCTTAAGTACACCTACTAATAACTCTGCAACCATTATAGAAATCACTGTATCATTATCCTTCAACAGAAAATGACAAAAGGATAAATTGTTCTGGTATTCAATATTTATTGGCAACCTCTCAAACAACATGCTTCATAACTTATCATATAAATGGCATTCCAACATTATATGCTGGATGGTATCTGGGAGGTTGGCTCCACACAGTGTCTTTCTGGAAAGAGGACTCACTGGTATCTCCCCTGGAGGACACTAGAGGGAAAGGCATTTAGTCTGGCCAACATAAAGACCCTATGACAGCCCGGGGTCTCAAGATTAGAGATGGGCATGGACCTAAATACGACCCCAAAAAAACCATGAACCAGGCCAGTTCGGGGTTCGCGAACCAGCATTCGTGGAAGCTCCATTTCACAGAACTTCCACGAACTGTATACTGGTTTGTTGGGTCGTATTTACAGGGACAGTTTAAATGGCTATTTCCCCAGGGAAATGGCCATTTAAACTGCCCCTTTAAGGGACTTGCAAGGGCAGGTCCCTTTAAACTATCAGCTGGCAGGCAGCAGAGGGATCCCCCTCTGCTGCCTTCCAGCTGACAGTTTAAAAAGACCTTTACATTGCCCAAACCCCAGCCTCCCTACCCTCCTACCTCCCACCCCCAGCCTCCAACCCCCAGCCCCACATTTACCTTCCCCTTCCTTCATCTCCTCCCAGGAGGGGCGGGAAGGCCATTTTTGGCCTCTTCCGCTGCCCTGGGGGCCCACAAGGTGGCAGAAGAGACCGAAAATGGCCTTCCCATCCCTCCCGGGGGGAGAGGAAGGATGCCGCACTGCAGGGGAAGGTAAGTGTGGGGCTGGGGTTCGAACTGGGGCTGGGGGCGGGGGTAGGGGAGCTGGGGTTTGGGCAGTTAAAGGGCCCTTCTACCGGCAGGTCCCTTTAAACTATCAGCTGGCAGGCGGTGGGGGGGATCCCCCTGCCGCCTGCCAGATGATAGTTTAAAGGGACCTGCGGCTTGCAAGGCAGGAAAGGGCCCTTTATACTGCTAAAGGCCCCTTTCCCTGCCACTGTTAAGGCCAGAAAGGGGCATTTAAACCCCATGAACCACGAACCAGTTCGTAACTGGTCCAGTTCCTTGGTTCATGGTTCTTGAAACCCATGAACCATGAACCTCCTGGTTTGTTTGGGTTTTTTTTTTAGTTCTGTGCCCATCTCTACTCAAGGTCATAAAAGTCACAAGCTTTATAGGGAGGCAAATTCTTGCAAGCAGTCAGGGATCTTAGACATATCTATAAAGATTTCCCCCTATGCTCGTACAACTGTTTGCCTACCATTTTTTTGTTGTTGAAAGCAGGAGAGGATAAAAGGGACGGAAGGTTGAAGCCCCTCCTGACACCATGCCATGCTCCGTAGCAGCTTTCCACCTCACACTGCTATTTTGAGGGCAAGTCTCTGTCAGATGTGAAATGTGAACTAGGAATCTTCAACGTGACTTGAATTTCACATCTTGAGTAATGGGGCCCTGAAATGCCAGATGCTTGATGCTTCTTCACTCATAACCGGGTATCCATGTAAATTCTTTTTTGTATGTTTTCTTACTTAATTGCCCTGACCTGGATAAACCTTGTCAGCATGTCCAATAAGTGTGGCCAACAAGCTGCTTGCAACGCTCTGCTGTGGGGCCTTGCCCTGTTGGGGTGCCTCATTTGGGGGCTGCTTCACCGTCCTGGCTGCTGGCCATGATTGTGCCCAGAGCCCTGGTGAATGTGAGAATGGGGGAGGGACAGCCCTAGACAGAATCATAAGTCACCTTGAGCTCTAAGGAAAAGATAGAGTATAAATATTTTAATTAATAAAGTTTAATTAAGTAAGTGGGGGTGGTTGAGAGTGCCCTCAAGTCATAGCTGACTTATGGCGACCCCTGGTGGGGGTTTTATGGCAAGAGACTAACAGAAGTAGTTTGCTATTGCCTGCCTCTGCAACTCTGGTTTTCGTTGGAGGTTTCCCATCCAATTATTAACCAAGGGCAACCCTGATTAGCTTCTGAGATCTGGTAAGATCAGGATCACCTGAGCTGTCCAGCTCAGGACACCACTTTAAGTGATATAGCATATAATTGTGAATTTAAGTAATTCTCTTTCATTTGTAAAAAGAGTCCTTGATTTATTTATTGAGGCTGGGTGACTGAAAAGAAAAGTATGGGTCTCAAAACAAAGCACACTTATTGGTACGATTTAATAACAATATTCTTATATACCACCCTTCTGGACAGATTAGTGCCTACTCAGAGCAGTGAACAAAGTCAGTGTATTATTATCCTCACAATACAGCTGGGGACCTGGGCTGAGAGAAGTAGTTTACTCAAGGCCATCTGCTAAGCTTACGGCAGTAGTGGGAGACAAACCAGCAGAATGCCGATTTACAACTCAACCACTTAACACTATGCTACAGCAGGAGAGAAGTTAGAGTTCATAAAGAATTTGCATATGTGTACATAACATTTACTTATACCTGTAAGGAAATTCTGTTAGCAAAACAAATGTGGAGAGAAATGCGATGAAAACCTACTGACAGTGATGGCCAAGAACGTGGTCACGATGTAGTGCCCACCAGTACTTCGGATTTATCCCATTCTGCCCTGTTTATTGTTCCATGTGTAACCTTTGATTTTGCTTTACCAGAATTAACAAAATTAATTATGGAGCCATGATATGGGCAATATCCCTCAGCTTCAGTTCCTTCTTTTCATTTGTATAGCTTCCACACACAAAAACCAGTTAGGTGATAAGGCAAGGACTCTCCTTGACTCTGCAACTGGGGTAGTGGCTGGATCTGTAATTTGCAAAGTATATTGCTTTTAGGAAATTTATATGCTGCCCCTCACTCTGCTCCAAGTACACATCAATTATTGATCATACCTCTTTGGGACCTAAAAGCAAGAGGAAATCTGGGAGGCAGAGAAATCTGAATTACTTTCAAATGGATTAATTTTAAGATGCAGAGGACATGCATGGCTAGCTAGTTCTGTATTTTCATTTTTCTACTTACAAAGCATGCTGACCTTTACAAGCGCCAGGTGATAACAGACTTCCATTACATTTAGCGTGATTTAGATAACTGGCCATTTTGCTGTCATGCCCAATCTGCTAAACAATCATTTATTATGAAATGTATGGGAGATAAGGAAGGAAGTGAAGAAAGCTAGCAGCCAGGGGTAAAAAGGATTATGTGTTGAAGCATCCAGAAGTTGACAATGGATATGATGAGTGGAGAAAGTGTGAGACCTCATTGCTACTGTTAAAAGGTAATTCAAAGGGTGTTCATTTATTTTGGATTAATAAATGGATTGATCACTTCTAGCAACAGAATAATAGCAAAAGTAGGTCTAGTCTATGCAACATGGTTCAGTATATGAATTTATCTGTCCAACTTGAAATGCTCACCAGAGTAACCAATAAAAGGGCCATTTCACCCATTCCTTCTGCTTAGACTGCCAACCAAGATTGTGTACACCTATGACCAGCATTCAGATATACAAAGACAGATGCATTGTAGGTGCCTGCATATCAGTTTGCTAATGTTATCCCTTTACTCTTGCTGAAACTATAGATCTAAAGGCCTGGATCTCCCAACCAAGCAACCTTTTGAGCACCATATGGGTCAATCCAAGAATGCCAAGAGGTCTTGATAAATGCTTCTTGGCACTTTATTGGATGGTTTATTCCTCATCTAGATCTACAATCCTCGTCTTTTTCTGATATATTTATTTGGGTGAGCAGTTGAGCCTCTCTGCAGTGTTTGACGCTATGTATTGGATACAGGCCAACTGAAAGCAAACATGTTCCTATGGGTGATACAATAATGCATCTGAATGCAGCACCACCAATGCTGCTGCTGATACACATAAACTGGCATTGCAAACCTGGAAAGAATGAACTTTTTCCAAATAATTGTCCAGAAAGACTGTAAATACCACACTAAGTATAAATGAAGCTGCACTCCATAACTACACTAAAGAGAAGCAGTATTTCTACAGGGCAGATCAACCAAATACAGTCTAATGGCAGATGCCTTGTGACAGCACAACATCCATCATAATCTTCATGTATGGGAACAATCACTAGTGAAAAACATATTTCCACCCCATCAGTATGTGATGTGGTTGGAAGAGCAGATTGGAGCAGAAGCTACATTGGATTAACCCCCTTCATCAGTTCAGGATGCTTGCTGTGAATGGATTCACTGAGGATGTAAACATTTTCTGGAAGCTGTTTTTATCAGGACCAGCCTATACAATCAGTGGTCCAGTTTTAATAAGAAAAATGAATATTTGAAAGATGCAAATCTGATTGCAGAAATGGTGCTGGGAAGAAGTCGCTGGACTCCTTCTCTGCATGCTTCTTTTGCAATCAATACAACATTCTCCTCCCACCCTTTAGGGTTGCCAGGTGGTGGCAGGAGATCTCCCAGAATTACACCTAATCTCCAGGCCACAGAGATCAGTTCCCCTGGAGAAAATGGCTGCTTTGGATGGTAGACTCTATGGAATTATACCCTATTGAGGCCCCTCCCCTCCCCAAACTCCACTCTTTCCAGGCTCCACCCCCAAAATCTCCAAGAATTTCCCAACCTGGACCTGGCAAACCTACCACCCCTACATGTTTTCCCACTCACAACAATATCACGGCAACACTCTGATGAATTAACCACAATCCATATCCATGCCAATGGTACCAAAGAAAGGGTACATTATGCAAAAAAAAAAAACCCATACAGTCAAACTATGTTCCTTACTGCACATAACACAGGTGCCACAGAGAATATTATATAAGGATTATTCAGTTCATTTGTCACTTTTTAGCAGCTGTCAAAATTATTTAACATCTGCCTATCTATTTGTGCCATTTTATACAGCAACCAACTGACAAATTTCAGTTTGACACGTAGCTTCTTTGGATCAGATTTTTTAAAAAAATACACTGAAGCCAAATGTCATTCTGGTATTGTCCTGAGAGCAGTTCTTGTCAAATATGACCCTTAACAGCTACATTGTGCTTCAGATTCAAGGCCTGGAATCCCTGACCAAATTCAAACTAATGGTAGGGGAACAATACTTTCTAAACATTTTCTGGTTTCTTGTTGCATTTTCAATGGATGTATCGATACGCATTTGGACATTGAATAATTTTGAATTTTTTTTCTGTGTTAAGGTTGTTTATGACTTTGGAATTTGGAAGCCCTTTGGATCCTGCATTTCAGGATTAAAGCAGCATGTAAATATTCTAACAATAAACAAAAATAAAGACAGACTCAAATGGTCTTTGTAGTATTAGAGATGGGCAGATGTCTCCTGTTCCATCTTTTTATTTTTTCAGACGTTTGTTCCACACTATGATTTACTCCTCCTTAATTCCAGTTTAAGTAGAAGAATTTCTAAAATTAATTTCAAATTTGGAACCGGGTTTGCCATAGTTTCATTGTAGTTCGTTGTCTAATGCAACAGAGACCACTTAAGCCAGCAAGCTCCTTAAAATAATAAAAAATTAGAAATAGTTTGTAGTCATACAGCATTCCCAGTGCTCTACTGCATCAGATCATCTAGTCTAGCATCACATTTCACACAGTGGCTAACCAGTTGCCCATGAACAGGGCAGAAAGTTCAAGGTGTCTCCCAGATATTTCAAGAAGCCAGGAATCTGCCGAATCCCCTTTGAAAGCTTGTGCCCATCACTGTGTCCACCCGCAGTGAATTCCACAATTAACAACAACAAAAATAGTGTTCTTCTAGATAGATTAGTGCCCCCCTCAGACCAGTGAACAAATTCAGTGTTATTGTTATCACCACAATACAGATAGGGAGCTGGGACTGACAGGGAGTGGCTTACCCAAGGTCACCCACTGAGCTCGTAGCAGGAGTGGGATTCAAACCAGCCGAGTGCTGATTTACGAACTGGCAACTTAACCACTATGCTACAGTAGTACTTTTTTTTGTCTGCTCTGAATCTATTACCCATCAACTTCATTGGGTGCTCCCAAGTTACAGTATTATGAGAGGGGTAGAAGATTTACACACTTTCTCCACTCCTTTAATAATTTTATAAACCTGTATCACCACATCACCCACACAGATGTCTTCGAAATTGAATAGCCTTTAACTTTTTCTCATAGGAAAGGTGTTCTAATCCCATATTCATCTGGGTTGCTCTGTTCTGTAATTTTTCCAACTCTGTAATTTCTTGTTTAACATACAGGTGCCAGAACCATATACAAATAAGGCTGCAACATAGATTTATAAATAGGCGTTGCAATATTGGCTGTTATACTGCCAAACTTTGAGTCAATATTTTCATCAAGCTGTCCACTGCAATGCCAAGATCGCTTCCTCCTTCAATCTCCAC
This sequence comes from Eublepharis macularius, assembly GCF_028583425.1. Taxonomy (NCBI): domain Eukaryota; kingdom Metazoa; phylum Chordata; class Lepidosauria; order Squamata; family Eublepharidae; genus Eublepharis; species Eublepharis macularius. Next base: position 22,758,791 of record NC_072796.1, read on the forward strand.
CAGTTCAGACCTCATCATCATATATTTACAGTTAATGTCTCGAATGATTTGGTATCATCCATAATCTTGGTCACCTGCTTCCTTGCTTCAGAGCAAAATTTTTATTTCAACACTCTACTTCTTGTCATGTAATCAATTTTTAATCCATAAGACGCCATCTCCCATAAATGCTAAGCTTACTCAAAAATCTTTTTTGAGGAAGCATTGTGGAAGTCCAATTATATGATGCTTACTGAGTCACCCTTATCCACATTCTTGTTAATCTTTTCAATGAACTCCAAAATGGTGACCATGTGTGACCTGCACATTAAGGGAACTTTTGCCAAGCAGGAAGGGAACCTCACCCAAGCCAGAGATGCACTCTGTGCGCAGGTGAGACATAGGCAGGCCAAGAGGGGCCACCTGTCATCAGAGGGGATGGGCGGGGGGGGGGCAGCCCTGTGGGTCCCCCTCATGCCCCTTCTGAGCAGGCTCCTCCCACAGCCACCACTAGGATGTTCATGGAGATGTTCTGGCGGGACCTTGGCCCCTCTGGGTTAATGAGTGGTGTGAGACAGGATTCGGTGGAGGCTATGGTCAGAGACTACCTTGCGGAGCCCTGTGAGTTGCTGTCCACCAATCCGCTGAGCTACAGGGCCAAGAAGGAAGCGGTCTGGCCAGACCTCTCCCTCAAGGCGCAGTGGTTTCTCTCATCCGATGAGCGTGGGGAGCAAGTGCGTCTTTTATTATGCGGGCAACATGGTCAGCCCACATCGCGCTCACCTTCTCCCATGGAGAGTCAAGCAGTTGGTCTTCTTGAAGGTCCACACATGGCTCTTTGATTTCTCAGTACTGGACTTCCAGAGCAACTGAGCCCTCCTTGTGGCCTGCATCCTCTGCAAGTCTAGGACCTGGGGAATAGCGCTCTTCCCATAATTAAGTTTGCACACTAGCAGGAGGGGGGTAGAACTCAGTGGCAGAAGGGATGCACCATGCAATTTGGCTGTCCCCCCAACCACACACACACACACAGAGAGAGAGAGAGAGAATACAGCAGAACTGACCCAGTCCCTGTGTGTGCAAATTTGTTCAGTTAACTTTGAATAGAGGTCCCAGACATGTTGACTGCCAATTGAATGGGAAGACAGGGAGAGACAGGTTAGGTTAGGTAAACTCAACTGTAAACTGTAGAAGGACACATGGACTCCCAGAGAGGCAACCCCAAACTAAGCTATTGTTAAATGTGGTTAAATGTTTTAAAACTGCAGTTGTTCAATGTTGTTTAATTCTCTAAAATGTTCAAATTCTGTTGTTGATGTTAAATTTTGATTAACTGTTGTTAAATGTTGTGTTTGAAGGGGTGGGGGAGAGCAGGGAGGAATGGTGTGGGTGGGCGCCAGCTGATGATGAAGGCTAGATCCCAACATTGCCTCATAGGCAGTGTTCAGCCAGAAGCTGCCATGAGGAGCGGGGGGGGGGGGGACCCTTTGCAACTGTGCTCTGTGAATGCCATTGTGTTGTGCTTGTGGCTTGGTACTGTCTGGTTTTGCTCTGTGGTGTTTTCCTACTGGCTAAACTCAGAGCCTGGCTGCAGGAAATGACAATGGTTCCGCTGGACTAAGTTGCAAGAATGTCCCCTGGTTGGATTTGGTTTGGTTGGAATGGATGTTGTGATGAAAAATTGAAAATCCAAGAAATCTAAGAAATAATCCCAAGAAATAAATGTTAAAATAATTATTTGGGTGAGTGATTCTCTGGTGTGATGCTATTTTTGGGGTTCAAACTGGACCGTAGGTTGAGATTTTAATATGCCACTAATGCTGTTACATGCCCTTAGCCCACTTGTGAAGAGGGAGAGCAAGGAATCCAATAAATAATTCTTTAAAGGTTTTTTTTGGTGTGTGATTCTCTGGTGTGATGTTATTTTTGCTTCAACTGGACTGTAGGTTGTGATTTGAATATGTAATGCAATGTATGTGAAGTCCCACTGTAATGTAATATTACCAATGCTGTTATGTGGGGAGGGAGGGCAGGAAGTCCGAGAAATAAAATTTTAAAGAAATTATTTTTGTTGGGCTTGTGTGAATTTCTAGTGTGATATTGGGGGTTGTTTCAATGTGATTGTATATTATGTGAAATGCAATGGTTTAATGCTGTTATTGAGAATAAAATTTGTAAACATTATTTGTGTGTGTGTGTGTGTGATTCTCTGGTGTGATGATGGGGGCTGTTGTAACACTGTAAGTTGTGATTTTATATGATGATAGTGATGTGGATTATGATGGTTAATGGCATTATTGAGAAATAAATTTTTTGAAAATTAATTTTGGGGTGTGTGTGTGTGTGTGGTTCTCTAGGGCTAAGATACGGAAGGATGGAGAGTGGTTGTCCAGCCAGCTCTGGGGGTGATGGAGGATTTTGGGCTGCATGTTTTAGTTTCTGTTGGGCTGTTGGGGGGTGGATTGTGAGTAGGACTGTGGCTGTGGCCATTGGCAGCTACAATCCATGTGTTTCTGCTGTGTGCGAGTTTTCCCCACAGTAGAAATATGGGGCTGTGTGATGGAAACCACCTTTCAGGGGGTATAAAATGCCCCCCCAAAGAGCAATCTCCCTGAAAGTTGGACGAAGGTGGGAGGAGAGATAGGAGCAGGTTCCTTGAAAATTGGGTGCATTTTGCTTGCAAAATGCCACCCTAAGCCATCTAGAAAAAATTACTTGTTTTTCCCCATAGGGAATAATGGAGAATTGAGGAGGATGGGGTACCTTCTTTGGGGGACATAAAATGCCCCCCCCCCCGAATTCCAATCATTCTGAAACTTGAATGATTGCTAGAGGAGGGTTAGGAGAAGGCCCCCACCAAATTTGGTGCGATTCGTAAAGAAAATGCCCCCCAGGCTCCAGGAAAGCTGGAAACATGTTCCCATTGAAAATAACGGCCGAATATTTACAAAGCATACCCGAATTGACATGAATTGGGAATTCTGAAGTGACTTGCCACTTTGGAATTCACTTTATTCTGAATTTTTTTCCCAATTTGGGTAAACTGAATCGGGAAACCCAAATCACCCTAACAGCACTGCACACCCCTAACAGTTCATTATCAGCTGCTGAGCTCACCATCTCCTTAAATGACCCACTCTTTCCCTTAACACTCAAAACCCAAATTCAACTCATATTAAAATGGTATTACTTCTGTCTAGCATTTCAAACTCCCATTTCAGCAACTGATTTCTATATTAAGCGATTACTGCCACCTTCTATATTATTGTACTACGACACTGAGCAGCAATAAGATTCAGTCAAGCACCAAAGAGGTTTGGTTACATTTACAAAGCAATTAGCACTCTGGCATAGCTCAGTTGCATCGTAAACTAGTAGTGAACACTTTAACTGTGACTTTTACAAGGAGTGAGTCTTGCTGTAAGTGCTTACAATGCGACAGCCAAAGCAATAAACTGAAACGGTCATGTTCAAGTTGGATAAATTAGCCCATTAATACACAACCTGTCCTGTACTTGCCAGCACCATTTGTGGTGCTAAGAAACAGTTGCTTACCAGCCTTGGACACCCAAAGCAGAAGACCATTAGCCACCTTGCCTTTAGTTTCTTTTACTGTGACAATTGTCAACAAAAACAAAAATATTTTTATGAGCCTCAGACCCCTAAAACCTTATTTCAAATAAAAAGCTCTTTTCTTCAATGAGCTATTTCCAGAAGCCCCAAGAGTGCTGCCTTGCCCTTCCTTTTTCTTTAGTAGGAGATTTTTGAAGGATAAATAAAAGTGGGGTTTTTTTCAACCAAAAGGTAAAGAGATGGCCTAGATCAAAATATTCTTATAGACCACTAGCAATGAAGCCCTCGGTGTGAGACAATACAACGGGCTCTAGAAAACTGTTGTTGGTTATTTTTTTTTAATTTTTCATGAAACATAACAATCAATAGAGCACGCTCCGAAGAAACTGCATTTAGGATTGCAGCTAGGCTTCTTTATGGATGGGAGAATAAGCTCCACACAATCCAGCGGGGACCCCTCCCAGGCAAACGCAGGCAGACATTCAACGCTGCCGGGGTTTCTGCCTTCTCCTCAGCGACCCTCAGGTGAGGTGTGGGGAGGACAATTTAGGCCATCAATTTGGCAGGCACCCTCCTCGTAATGTGCCTGTGCAAAGATTAATTTGTATTCTGCTCTTCTTCCCCTCAGCATCCTCCCACTCTGGCCTGCGTGCCACCAGAGTGGGAAGGTGCTGAGGAGAGGCATGGAGAGGAGTAATTAAGCCATCAATTTGGTGAGCTTCTTCTTGGAGGCAAGCAGGCACTTCACAGTAGTCTCGAGGCCAGAGTTGTCGGCTACGAGTCAGCTTGAGGATAAAAAGTGAGTTGTCGCCAATACAGCTTGCCTTTTTATATAGCAGGATTCTTATGACTTAGCTTTTTGCTGTCAATGTGCCACACTCTATCAATAACAACAACGACAACATTTGATTTATATACCACCCTTCAGGATGACTTAACACCCACTCAGAGCAGTTTACAAAGTATGCTATTATTATCCCCGCAACAAAACACTCTGTGAGGTGGGTGGGGCTGAGAGAGCTAGAAGCTGTGACTGACCCAAGGTCACCCAGCTGGCTTCAAGTGGAGGAGTGAGGAATCAAACCTGGTTCTCCAGATTAGAGTCCCACGTTCTTAACCACTACACCAAGACTGCACCATCCTCAAAACTTGCAAAGGCACACACAAAGAGTTAGTATTTTAGAGAGCACCAGTACAGTGTAGTAGTTAGAGTGATGGATCAAGATTTGGGAGATTTGAAACCCACTCTAACATGGAAGCTTGCTGGGTGACCGCGGGGCTGTCATACTCTCTCAGCCTAACCTGCCTCGCAGGGTTGGTGTGAGTATGCAGCGGAGGAGATGAAACTGGTATAAGCTGCTTTGGGACCCCGTTGGGCAGAAAGGTGGGGAATAAATGAAGTAAATAATATAATGAAATACATGAGTCAGGATTATACAATTTCTGGCCCACCTAGTCAAGTGAATTCATTTGCTATGTGCAAAAGACCTACCAGGTTCTTGTAAAGCTAATCATGTTTCAAGGCCCAAGAAGTCAGTTGGGGTGTAGTACAAAAGTCTAAGTTGGATTTAATTTGTATCTTTATTATCTCCCATTCAGACTCACATTTTTGGTATGAAATTGGTTTTCCATTGGTTACCGACATTTCCAGCCATAACTGGTTTCCCATTCTATTGATATAAAATCTGTAGGGACTGTGTAACTATCAGCCATAGGATCCTTCCTGCCAAATTCCAGGCAATGAGGAGAAAGAATTCCACCTTGACATTCACATTCTCTTTTGCAAAGCAGGCATTAAAAGGCATTTCGGAACCTCGGAAAGCAGGCAGCTTCGTAGAATAGGATGAAAGGATATTCCGAAGACATAAGACATGCAACCCACAGTTACAGGGCAGGGAGCTTCTCATTACATGGGAGAGATGGGTAATTCCAAGGCATCATTAAATACCGAGGCAAGCATACTGCAACTCACACTCAATGTGCAGGAAGTCAGACAGAAGAGCGCAGAGGTAATGCTAAGTGACTGCTCACAGTGAAATCCTTACTCCCATCTAAGTCCCATGAGATTGATGGGCTTAGAAGAGTTAAAGGTTGCACTGCCAGTGTATTGTGATTCTCTCCATCTTTTGCTCATCATTCAAGTGTATGTCCATGGTGCCAAACTGGCATTGGATTGCTGGGGAAACGTGGAAATCAGTTTGAAGTTTATGCACACTACAGTAAGTGACAGACCGATCAGTGACAAGCCATGTAAGCTACGAGCGGAGAACGCTGCTCCTTGGATCCACGGCTCTCTGCTTGCTAATGATTGTTCTTCAAGTTCTAAACTCCATTGCTCTTTGACACAATAGCAAGTCTTGGATGATGATAGCACAAATAATGCTATCCCTCAGTTATAGCAACAACAAAAAAATCACTGGACTGGGCTGAAACCAGAATATGGCTTGGATCCAGCAGAGTGTTCAATAGGTGGAAGGATTTCTTCCCACAAAGCGCAACTTTCAAATCTTCTCCCCTCCCACTGCAGTCCAAAATTACTCTGAAGCAGATCCAGGAGGCAATCTGGCCAACAGCGCAAGGGGAACCAAGTCACACTCCACAGACAGAAATACTTATTCTGAGGGAAACGCTCTGCTAGAACTAAAGCTGAGTGTGAATCCCCAAATCCAGAAGGAAATATTTGTTCCTCTCAATATGAACCAGTTTTAACTGAGGGCCAAGCTACAAGTGACGAACAACACTTGAATGGCAAGTGGATCACATGGAGTGCAAGTGAACAGGGAAAAATACACTTGCCGTTCAAGTGTCATTCGTCACTTGTAGCTTGGCCCTAAGTCTTATAGAGGGAACTGATTTGCCACAGAAAATTGAGCATGTTCATTTGACCTCATCCCACCTCAATTTCTTTCTCAGGCAACCTAAATTGTTTAGGTGTCTACAGCTGGTTCCTTGGTCAGCTTAGACAGAAGGGTAGCTCAATCCAGGAAGGGCGTCTTACAGGGAAACACAGTATGCTGCAACCACAGCAATCTAGGCCCATTATTGGACTGGACTAGGATTGCCAGATGAGGTTTGGCAGAATACTGGACCCCAGAGGCGTGGACTAAAAAAAATATATTGTGTGCACAGTGTGCTTCCATCTGACATGGTGACGTCATTTCTGGATGTGATGTCATCATTGCCCCCCACTTCAAGGTCTCCAGGCTGGCTGGCTACGCCTGGTAGCCCCATGAAGCCACAGGAGTCTCTGGGATGGCCAGCTGCTCCAGGCATTTTTCACAGCTGCACGTGGCCACCTAGGTGGGTTGGCTGGCCACTTCCCTGGGCCAGTGGCAGTGGAGTGCAGCTGCAGAAGGCTGTGTGGCCAGGCTAGACAACAGGGGAGGAGAAGGGATTATCCCAGGTGTCTGGTATTTGGAAATGTTTCATGGACAGTCCTCCAGATTAGTGGACTATCCAAATGAAAACCAGACACCTGGCAACCCAAGACTGGATCCAAGTAACTCTTTGTAGGATTGCTCTAGCATTCAAAGCTTGTCTTCTTAAAATGTAGAGAGGGGTTGAAATACATACTATGCTAAGTTAAAAGACATAACATGCTAAGAGACTGACTGGTCTTCCATATCTTTGCCAGATTAGACTACGCATTCTGAGGGCCAAGCTACACATGACGAATGACACTTGAACGGCAAGTGGATTGAGTGGAGGGCAAGTGAACAGGGAGAAATACACTTGCCGTTCAAGTGTCATTCGTCATGTGTAGCTTGGCCCTGAGAACAGCAGTTTAATTACAGTCTGGGGTATTAGTCTGTGGTAATTGGCACCACAAAATGGAGACAGGGTGTTCTGAATGTGAAAGGAGATACTTTAATTTTTGCCTCCTGCCCACCATTATGCCTGTGACACATATAAACTACCTACAAAACCTTCATTGAAAATACTGAAAATTAATCTTGTCCATGGCATATTTTTCATTCTAAACCAGACAGTAAATCTTGTTATGTGGAAATTTTCTGAAATAGGCCCGTCTGACCATGAAAACTAGCAAGTAGTGAGTTCGTTTTTAAGAAGTTAACATTATTTTAAACTTTCCTTTCCTTTTTAAGGATTTACTTTTTAAGGATTTTTAAGGATTAATCATATTGTCAGCTTGCCCACCTAATTTCACTGCAAGTGATACCTTGTGGTAGCAAGGTACTGTGTGTCTTTAATAAACTCTTTGAAGCAGATGGTGTTAAACTAGGGTTGCCAGGTCCCCCTACCCCCCTGGCAGGAGGTAGGAGGCCTGGAACTTACTTTGAGTGTTTTTGTCGTGCGCACACTCCTGGCTTGTGCAATGATGTCACTTCTGGGAAATGACATCATTGTACAGACCACATGAGGCGCTTTGGAGTGCTCCTGTGCTCTACAAGGGGCCAAATTGGGTCCGATTCATCCAGATTCAATCCGAATTGGGCTACTGCGGACCGTGGGAGCACTATTGTGCTCCACAGCAGCCCAATTTGGCCCAAATTTTGCCCAATTTGCCCTGAATCTGGCTCAAATTGGCCCGAACCAAGCTACTGCAGAGTGCAAGAGGGCTGCCAGGTGGTGCAAGGAGCTTTGGAGTGTTCCTTGTTCCGCAGCAGCCCAACTCGGGCTGAACCGGGCCAGATTCAGGCTGGGTTGGGCCACTGTGGAGCATGGGAGTGCTGCTGGATGGTGTGAGGGGCCTTGGAGTGTTCTTGCGCTCTGCAGAGGCCCGATTTGGGCCAAATCAGGCCTGTTTTTGCCCTAATCTGGCCACTGCAGTGTACAGGAGAGCACTGTGCAGCTTGGGAGCGCACCCCAGGAGGCGCATTGTCCCCCTGCCAGTCAGGTAAACACAAGTGGAGGGTGGGGGCGGGGGAACAGCAGGAGACTGGCAACCTTATATTAAACTGTAATTATCCATTTCAAAATGGAGCAAAATAAGATGTTTGCCCAACCGTGTTCTTGAAACTACAAGGTAGCATACAGAATATTTCCTATGAATATGTTTCCTTTCAACAATTCAGTGTAAGAGAAAAAATATGCTAAAAAGACGAGAGGGGGTTGAACACTGATACAAAAAGTGATGTGAGTTCTCTGGGAAAATTTAAGTCTGAAAAATTCTGGAATATTTTCAATTTCCATTTAAATATTTAAACAATATTAACCAAAGAAGGCTATTATACCATTCACTAGTACGGGGGCTTGTTCACAACCCATGTTCAGCTCACGTAACATGGATTACATGCAGCACAGCAGCCCTGATAACTACAGATAAAAGGAGACTACATTTACATATGTGGGGAGTCAAATTTTTCATAAAAATACATAATCAGTAAATTTTCTACCCCTCATAAATGGATACAACCCTTTACTTGCCATTCTTCAATACCTACTATTGTCTTGGCTCCAGCCCTGATGGGCTGCCGCAGATGCAGGGGCAGAGATGAGAAATTTGCTCTACAGAAACATTTGGCAGGATGCAAGCCATAAGATTCTTTCATTTCTGCGGGACTTTTAAACATTCAGAGAGCAGAACTAGAAGACAATATAGCAGTCATAACTTGGTGATTAAATTTGGGTAAAGGTAGGCAGGATTATCTCAAGGATGGGAGAGACATTCAGCAGGATGCCAAAGTGGGCCTTCCAGTCACCTCCTTTCTTTCCCCCCTCTACTGCTTTATTACCTGCACCTTCCCTTTGGCCAGTAAAGGTAAAGGTAAAGGGAGTCCCCTGTGCAAGCACCAAGTCATTACTGACCCATGGGGGGACGTCGCATCACGACGTTTTCTTGGCAGACTTTTTACGGGGTGGTTTGCCATTGTCTTCCCCAGTCATCTACACTTTACCCCCAGGAAACTGGGTACTCATTTTACTGACCTTGGAAGAATGGAAGGCTGAGTCAACCTTGAGCCGGCTACCTGAACCCGGCTTCTGCTGGGATCAAACTCAGGTTGTGAGCAGAGCTTGGGCTGCAGTACTGCTGATTACTACTCTGCGCCACAGGGCTCATCCCCTTTGGACAGTAATGGGAGCAATTCCCCCTAAAGTGATAGGGAACTGCTGCCACCCCAATGAAGATGAGTGGTTGAGCATTTGAGCAAGTAGTGACTGCTGGAGGCTGCTGCTACTAGCTCACTGGCCTGGGGGTCTGTGAGCAGCAATGACATCTTGGACTTGAAGTGGCAGTGGAGGCTGCCAATTTGAAGCCAACTCCCACAGCTACGTTGTCGGTGACGGACAGGTCTAACAGAGCAAGAAGAGGCTTTGTGGCTGCCATGCCCACTCACTTTGGCAAAAGGTGGCCAACAGTTACTGCTACCTTACCTTGCTTGGGTCAAGAGAGGAAAGAGGAGACACCTGAAGGTGATGCTCTGCATATATCAGAAGAGTATGGCCCAAGAGAAGGGGAAAATCCGGGGAATGAAGACAGCCTAATCCAGTGCATGCTGCCAATGCCCAGAAAGACGGATACTGCATGGTGGTGGAGCAGGGGATGACGGGTGGACCTCTCTAAGCTCTGGTAATGCCAACCTAGACACTAGTCCTGCAGACACAAGACTAACAGAAGCCAAACTAGGTAATGTTGTCAACTGATTGGAAGAAGCAGGGCTTTTTTTCAGCAGGAACATAGTGGAACGGAGTTCCGGAACCTCTTGAAAATGGTCACATGGCTGGTGGCCCTGCCCCCTGATCTCCAGACAGAGGGGAGTTTAGATCGCCCTCTGAGCCGCTTAGCAGTGTAGAGGGCAATCTAAACTCCCCTCTGTCTGGAGATCAGGGGGCAGGGCCACCAGCCATGTGACCATTTTCTCCAAGGGCAACCTACTGAGTTCCACCACCTCTTTTCCCAGAAAAAAAGCCCTGGGAAGAAGCATCCATCCCATAAACAGAGCCCCATCATTATCCCTGCTAAAAGATCCAAATGGTATATTCCTCTTCTGGTGTTCTGCCCTACAGAACAGCAGAAACTTTAACATCAGAAACTGTACTATCGTCTTTATAGCTATCAGTGTTACCTTACGCTGCCACTCACATAAGTAGAGAAAAGCAGAAGCAAAAGTTTCTTGTGTTTCCTGTTTTTATCATGCCTTGATAAATCTGAAATTTAGATTTTGCACCACCACCACCTCTGCAATCAAATGCATACATTTCTAATGTGAAGGAAAACTTGTGCATATGACCACTGGAGAGGGACAGGGAACAGCTGAGAAAACTCAGCATGAAATGGTCAAAAATGCATGGAGGAAAAGCAGCTCATTTGAATTCCCCTTCTCTGAGTTAGGCAATGACTGAAGCTGAACCAAGGTCCCGTTCATGCAAAGGTTTCTCTCCTTATTACAAAAAGGCAGCTCCACTGATCCCTAGACAGAAGGCAATATATAAATGTAGCTAGCTGGTATCCAAACCTAGGATGGAAGATCCTGCCTTTCTCACAAGCTGATTCAAGTATTTCAATATGGTCAAGCTGTGTCATTTCAGGAGCAGGAAATTCAACTTTGAAAAGAATCACCAGCAGGTGAAAAAGATCTGAACCTGTGCTTCTTAGAGTCTCTCTACATGAGACACTTCGGTGCATGTTCGTCAAGTGTAGGGAGACACAAGGTTAGCCAGGAAGTGTAGTTTAAAAAGGCAGGGCTGGCAGTGATTGCTCCTCAGAGGTTTGTTAATTTCATCTTCACCTCCCCAAAGGCTCTGTCAATTTCACCCCTCCGGTCTAAAACTGTGGGATCACAACCAGAAGGGAACGAGGAATGGAAATGGGATGGAGCTCTCTTCCAGAGCTGGGCTTGGACCTGGAGAGGTTATAATGGGTTGACATTTCCCTTCTGGCATTTCACAGACCCTTCACACAACTCCGGTGTATAGCAAAGCCTTTGCCCTGCTGCTGGCTCTGTCTTTTTAAACTACCCTTCTCAGCTAACATTGCATCTTCCAATATGCATTCTTCACGTGCCAGATGTCTCGTGTAGAGAGACTCTTAGACTAAGCTAACAGTTTTGCTTTTGAATAATAAATGGGAGTCAAAACGGACACAAGTCAAAACTTTGATGCTACAACCTAAAAGGCCTGACTGTTTCATTTATCTTTAACAGACGGATTGCTTCCAAAGATCAGGAAGTCAGCTCTCATAAGATGGCATAAGATCTTGGGTAATCAGTTAATTATGATATACCATTCCTAGAAAGAGAATTAGCCATGTTCCTTGTCCCAATAAAACGCAAATGAGCAGCACTAATATAGATACATTTCATACCACTTTTCCAGTACCTGAACGATATTGTTTTGGTAAGGGAGAAGATCAGAGCTATCCTTACCGTCAGTATGCTCTGTCAAACCAAGAGACAGTGGTAGTCAATCTTTCCTCGTAATAACAAGGATTTCATTACATGCACGGGCTGCCTCACCACTTTGATTTCAAACCTAATCTATAATTAACTACAATTCTCACAACCTCTTTATAGGGAGGAGGGCAAAATGCTCTCATGTGCTTGAAAACGAGTGTGACTAATGTGAAAGGATGGCAATCAAAGGGTAACACGTTAGTAGCAGTAATGGAGAACAGATTAGTAAGGTTAACCATTAACTGATCGGACAGGCGTCAAGCAGATATGGAATGACAAGGAATTACTCCATCTTGTCTTTTTCTGATATGACTATTTCTTGTAAAATTAACGGAAACCTTCTAAATGTGTACTATCCTCAATTTAGGAATCAACATTTGATTGACTGGCCTCAAGAAGTAACCTACTATTATAAGGAACTACCAGCACTTTTTTTTTTCTTTTGTGCCGCAGCATTTCCTGTGAAATCTGCAGCAAAACAAACCAAGAAGATGTCTACTTTACTGAATCCTGATACAAGCTCTGCTCCTCCCCAGGACTTTCAGTAGTATATCAAGTTCTGTTGAATATTTGCATAATTAATTAATGACTGCTTAGATTCTCACCGAATCAAAATATACCAGAAGGTGCAGAAAAATGAGGTCCCTGCTCTCATTGAGCCTGTGGGCACTTTTGGAATTCTGAGGGTCGGTAATGTGCACCAATACAAAATGGCCGAAACCTAGAGTTGTAAGGTATCCCAGGGGTCATCTATTCCAACCCCCAGCACAGTGCAGGAAATTCACAACTACCTCTCCCCCATTCACCCCGAGTGACCCTTTGTCTATGCCCAGAAAATCCTCAACCAACAGCACCTGCCAATAAAGTATGAATAATCTCACAAATAATTATGGAAACAAAGTACAATTGATGTAAGAATTTTGCTATATATAATTTTGTGGAGACCGCCCTGATGTGTGCTGAATACAGTACGTGCCAAAAACACAAATGAGCACTGATGCAGTGAACTAAATTCTTCACACAATGTTCACAAAAATAATTTAGTGAATTTGAGAGTAATATACAAGAGTGAATACAACATGTGAAATTCTAAAACATCATAATCACTATAATATCATCACAATCAATTACACACAGCAAGGTGTTACAACACCGAGTAGCATGTGTATCCTCAGAAAAGGGAAGAATCCCAAGAGTTCTCTTATGAGCTGTCTTCAGTCAGTACACTGAGGATTCCCGCTGAAACCGCGGGGGCAGATGAAAAGTCCCTCCGGACAAAGTGGAAAGGAGCTGGAAGACTGGGAGGAGAATGGAATGTGCAGGTGGAGAACAGCAACCGGGAGCTGATCGTCCTTATGAGGGCTTTTTTTTCAGCGGGAACATGGTGGAACGGAGTTCTGGCACCTCTTGAAAATGGTCACATAGCCAGTGGCCCTGCCCCCTGATCTCCAGAAAGAGGGGAGTTTAGCTTGCCCTCCAGTGCGGAGGGCAATCTAAACTCCTTTCTGTCTGAAGATCAGGGGATGGAGCCACCGGCCATGTGACCATTTTCACCAAGGGCGATTTAAACTTTAAAAAACTCCTTCCTTGTTCCAACTGACCCAAAGTGATGTCATTGTGTGATCCTGAGTTCCACCACTGAGTTCCACCACCTCTTTTCTCAGGAAAATTTGCCCTGGTCATCATTACCCACAAGAACTAAGCACTGATGTAACCCTTCCTGCCCTCCTTCTCATGATCTGATTAGGTTCAAAGAATCAGCATTGCTGTCAGATGAACGTCTAATCTCTCTTTAAAAACCTCCAAAGAAGGAGAGCCCACCACCTCCTGAGGAAATCTGTTCCACTCAGGGACCACTCTAACTGTCAGGAAGTTCTTCCTAACGTTTAGGGTCAATCACTAACTGTTGAGGAAAAGCAAGTCAAACATCCTCCTATGATGAAGGTAGCTTTTTCTATATGGGAGCCTCCTTGCAGATACAAGGTGATGCCTCCTGACTTCTTCTGAAGCACCTTCTTGTCCCAGGTGGAAGAAAGCTAGGAATGTTTCTTTGTTTTGGGGAACAGATGACTTGGGGAAGAAGAAAATAGGTGCCAGGATACTCATCACCAGGAGGCACTACACTGGGGATCTCCACAATAAACTGTATAATTGTAAAGCAAAGTACAAATAGGTTACTTTGCTAAAATTCATACGAGTATCACGTAAAAACATACGTAAAAGTTGCTAGGAAAGAAGTCAGTGCTTCTCTTAGCATCATTTCTGCTCATTATTCCTTCCCACTATTTCACTTTATTGCTGTCCATGGTTGAGTTTGCCACTCCTACACTTACTGGCACTGTGAGAGATGGAGAAGAGGATCCACAGCCATGCAGGCAATCTGGCCTGCCTTGCCCAGTAGAGGTGAGGAAGATGCTGGACAAACTGGCAGGCATGCCCACGGCAAGGTTGTGGGCCAGAATGCAGCCCTCTGAAGGGCCAGCAGTGTGGCCCTCTATCCACACCTGGAGAGGGAAGGGAGTGAGCATGAGGGGCTATCTTGCCCAGATAGAGACTCTTGCAAGGGTCTTTCTCCTTCATGAGGGGATGGGATAAACCCACACACCTCACGGCCCGATAAAAGGCCTGAACACCAGGCAGGGAGGAGGTGGGTAGGCTTAGCTCCCAGCTTCCTTTGGAGGAAGCCAAGGAAGAGGAGGCCAAGGATGCTGGGACCTCCTTCCCCTTCTAAACTGTCTTAGGCCACAGAAGGCCTAACCATGGCCGTTTCCACACTACTCACCTTCTTCCGGAACTCTGCGGAACATTGCAAAAAAACCCATGGAAGACAGCATCTTCTCGCGTTAGTTTTGCACGACATCGCGCAAAACTCGCGCGAGAAGATGCTATCTTCCGCATTTTTTTCATGACATTCTGCAGCGTTCCAGAAGAAGGTGACTTTTACCAATTGCCTGGCACTGCTTTGGGAAGGTTGAAAAATGAGGGTCTCACCACACGAGACAAAATACACTCGAATTACACGGGTAATTCAAGTGAATTTTGTAATTTGAATGTATTTGGGTGTAATTCGAGTGTAATTCGAGTGTATTTTGTCTCGTGTGGTTTGACCCCGAGTTTCCATGGATATTCTGCAGGTCCTAGAAACAACTGTAAACCACTGGGGTGGGGTTTGGGGAGACTGCTAGGTTGGAACTTGTTCAGGAACACAAATTTGGATGCATCTGTGATTTATCAGAATCCAGCGACTTGATGACTACAAAGTGACAATGACAAAGTATATGAGGTTTTTTAAAAAATTGACAAATTATGTATGAGTACTGAGACCAGCATATTTTACATTTTTTTTTAACAAACACATATTTGAAGTCAGGAGCTCTTTTGTTATTCCGATCTGGAGTGCTTCAACCTTCTGGACAAGCTCCAGAACCAAAAGAGTTTGCCATTCCTTGCCTAGCAGATGGCAAAACACAAAAGGAGATAGACCTTACCTTTCCAACATACTGTGGATCTGGTCCCATGTGCTCTTCTAAAACAAAGAACTGGTTCCACACCCATCCACGTTTGGGACGATGGTGCACTTCCGTTTCTCCCTCGATATGTTTGGTTTGGTTTCTGGTCACCTTGATGGAGCCATGATGTGCAGTTCCATAACACCTCTGCATAAAACAGAGACACACGAGGACTGGGCAGATACAAGATGTGCTCGTAATTCTCATTGTAGGATGACTTTCCACTTTGAGGCGTTTTCTTGCCCTTTCTCCTCTTTTTGTCTTTCCCACTGTAATCCACTAATAGGCTCCCAAGGGAGAAAGAAAGAACCAAGGTAAAAAAACAGTCCAGAAAGTTTTTTTGAGCCTGTCCATTGTTCAGCCGCCCATTGGTCAGAGTTCTATTTACATCATGAACAGGGAAGTGAAGAAATGGCTAGTGTTCAGTCTGGAATCTTCACAACCAACAGCTGGAGTCACACATTTTAATACCTAATTGAGGGGGAAAGAAAAGGAAAAAAAAAATTACACATCACTAAGAACAGTACTTTCTGACTTTTGACCTCCAGTAATTGGATAGCCCAGGAGAGCCAGATCTCGTTAGATCTCAGGGTTGCAGAGGCAGGCAATGGCAAACCACCTCTGTTAGTCTCTTGCCATGAAAACCTGACTAGGGGTCACCACCATAACTGAACTCTGATTTGAGGGCACTCTCCACCACCACCACTGTCTCAGGAGACTCAGAGTTAGAGATGGGACATACCAGTTTGACCACTTCATCCTGGCCTGTAACCACTTACCCACTTACCCGCCATTGTCCCCAGTCTACATTACCTTGTGTTAGATTCAATGGTCATTTAGGCATTTTTTCCGTCATGCATAGTTTTAGACATCTTATTGCCAGTAGCTGGTTTCTGAACAGTCCTAAAAAAACTTTTGATTCTCATAATGTGGAATATAGCCTACATCTCCTGAATTACTTGGGCAGGGTGTCTTTGTATTTTTCTCCAGAAATTCTCATCTAGTGAGTTGAGGTGACGTGAATGGAACACATGGCAGCTGAATCATAAAGCAATTTGTTTGACAGGGTCCTTGACGAATGCATGGAATAAGGGAACAGTGTTACCTGGCCAGAGCCTCGGGGCTTAGGATGGGTTATCAGACTTCATACATAAAACATAAAATACATTTTCTCTATCAAGCCTTCACTTCATACTTTCAGTACAATGAGCTACCTGGTTCTTACTATATGCGCATTTTGAAACACACAAATTTTAAGATGCATTCCTTAAAAAAAAAAAAGCAGCATACTTCTTTCTACAAAAAGTAAAAAAAGGAAATATTGATTGCTGTAGGGTATTCTCTTGACAGGATCTGTTAATGCAGTAATAAGTACATCATTGAAAAATGAAATCCTGCCCTGAAGTCATAGTTGATGTATGGCGACCCCTGGTGGGATTTTTATGGCAAGAGACTAACAGAGGTGGTTTGCCATTACCTGCCTCTGCAACCCTGGTCTTCGTTGGAGGTCTCCCATCCAATTACTAACCAAGGCTGACCCTGCTTAGCTTCTGAGATCTGATGAGATCAGGCTTCCAGGTCAGGGCCCTGAGAAAATAACAGGAAGAAATTTAAGTGATTTTCACCCCTGGTGTGTGTGTGCAGGAGCATGCTCCTGTGTAGTATTGAACCTCTGAATGATTATTGGACCTATGCAGTCTGAAGAGTGTGGACTGGCCATCCCTGTCGTCACCAGCACATGAGCTCCTTGGCAATCTCAGCATTCTTCCATTCCATGAGCATTTTAGCTCCCTAGAGACAACAGCAACTATTCTGAGCATGGTATTATAAGAGCCATACGGGTAAGCTAGTTAGACTGGAACTGAGGAGGCTTGGGTTGAACCTCACTGCGGGGATCTTGGGCCAGTCCCAAGATCTTGGGGAACCTCCCAGGAGAAATTTTTATCATTATGAGTTTAATGAAATAAATCAAGGAGATTGCTAACATGAACCTGAAACAAACACAAGCCCTGGTATCAAAAAGAGGGAAAAGTTGGCCACTGCTTCAAAGAATGCAATGCCCACATGACCTGTGGTGGGGTGTGCTGCAGGCTTCAATTAATCCCCCCCCTGCAGACTCCAAATACACTCGGCTCAGTGAGCATTCTTAATTTGGTCACTCGTGCCAAGATGCCGTCTGTTTACAAGCAAGGAGGTTTTTCGAAGTCAGAATAATGGAAGTGTTTTGAGGAAGGAAAAGGAAGCCACATTCCTATGAGAGGCAGCAGAGTTTCAAAGAAGCAGCAGAACACAGCTTGGTTCCTGGCATCCACACACACACACACACACACACATACACACACACACTTCTCCATCCCCAAAATTTAACAAAGCAGCTGCTGCAGGAAATTGGTCGTCATCGGCAGACCTCCCACACCCATGGGTGCCATTATCTTATGGTAATCACACCTCTGCCCTTCATGGTGTATTGTTTAACAATCTAATGTGACAGAAGAAGGGGAATAATATAATAAACTCAATACCCACTGGAACAAAGTTTTAAGAAACTCATCTTCCTTGGACACTCTTGGTCAGGTTCTCCAGAAACAAAAAAGCTACCACAACAAAAAACAGTAAGGCACGTCACAGGGAATATGCAGGATCTAAAACACCCCCGCTTCAGCACAAGTTATGAATTTTTCTCTCTTTCTAAATACATGTTTCAGAAAGGAAGGATTCCCTCTGGAACAACAGGCACTCTTTTGCAGCATTTGTACTCCAACCAAGCACAGCTCTGTCAGGCATTATCAGGGCAGAGAGCAAACACCAGCCCAATCTTTTTCTGCTAATTAATGAGGGGGAGAAAAAACCCTAGAGATGCACATAATTTTCCAACACAAACTAAGCAACAATGAAAATACGGCACCAGTGTTTCTGCCAAAAGAAAAGGAAAAACAACCGGATTTGCGTTCCTCCAACCACTACTCTGATATTTTCCTTCAAGTTGCTCTTTGGTCACAAAATATTGACCCAGCTGGAGCCAGATGAGGTAGCCTGTTGCCCAATATATCAAAAAAAAAAGAAAAAAAAGAACAGTAATACAGCAATTCTGATTGTGTCATTTTGAGGAAATTCAAAATTCTGTTTTAACTTCTCTGTAGCAAACACTATACAGAGGTTCTTAGTTGTGTGTGTGTGTTTTTGAATTAAAATACTATGTGTTGTTATTAACTTGAAGAGTGAGTGTTGCTGGTTGTGTTATGAATACAGGTGATTTCAATAACTGCATGGATAAACAGATTTTTACTATTCAAGAGTTCCATTTTCTCCTCTTTTTGCACAGTCACAAATGTCTGTCTGTATTCGAATATCAAGTTTGTCAAATAACAGATATTTGGTAATGTATAAAGTAACACGCAAGAAATAGTGTTTATTTCTTATTTAAACAAACAAGAACTGATACTAAATCGAAATATTTGGACAGGAGCAGTCCATTTTCCACACACTACAGCTGAAAAGCAAGCCAACAGTTCCACAGGTTAGAGGCAGGGCTTCTAGACAACCTTTAGTTCAGGGCTTATTCACATATTACTTTGGATCAAATGTGCACTGAGAGTTCCATGTGTGGAACTTAAATGCTATGCATGCCCAGGGTGCATTCCAAACTTGACATGCGGGCAAAGGGGACTGTGAATCAGCTGCAGGGAGCCACTATTTGCCTCATTTGGGAAGATGGCAGGTAGCCATTACTAGAACAGATAGCTTAACTGTGACTGGTCTTTAAATGCCGCACAGGGGAGCACTCCCCTGTGCTGCAATTACCTAATCTCGGCTGCTTCGGGCCCAATTCTGGCTGTTTTGGGCCCATTTCGGCCCGTGGGAGTGCACAGTGCCACCCGGGAGCACGCCGCACCACTCAGGAGCATGCCCATGAGGCCCATGCCTCCCCCACCAGCCAGGTAAGCGAGGGCAGGGGGTGGAGGGTAGGAGCGGGTGATCCTCTGCCCCCTGCGGGGGACTGGCAACCCTACCCCACCCACCTCCAGTGTTGCCCATTTGGCAGCACACAGGAGGAGAAGTGTTACCACCTCAGCACCAGGGACAGTTCAGGAATCTTACGCAACCTCCCCGACTGATCCCAAGTGTCATCTCCACGGTGGGGGAGAGAGGAGGGCTGGTAGGGGCCACGCCTCCTCCCTGGTCCAACTTCAGTTTTGATGTTGCAAAGGAGCATTGCCGCTTCAGCAACTGAGAAGGCTGGCAGGTTCTATGCTTCCTCCCTCACCCACCTTCTCTTTGCATGCACCCTGCTTCTAAAGAACAGTTGTGTTAGGGTTGCCAGTTCCAGACTGGGAAATTCCTGGAGATTTTGGGGATGGTGCTTGGAGTGGGTGGAGTTTCAGAGGGAAGGGACTTTATCAGGGTATAATGCCATAGAGTCCACCCTCCAAAGCAGCCATTTTTTTTCCCCCAGGGGAACTGATCTCTGTCTGCTGGAGATCAGTTGTATGTCTGGGAGACCTCCAGCCACCATCTGGAGACTGGCAACTCTTAAGTTGTGTGCACTTGCATAAACAACTGTTCCATGTTTGTTTGCTTTTTTTAAAAAAAAACCTCTCCCTTTTTAAAGGATTTTTTTTGCAAACCAGGGTTCTCTCCCCCAGCTTTGAAGAAAAATCTTCTTTCTTTCTCCATAGTCCCAATCTGTAGATTTAAATGTCTCCAGATGAGACCATGTGAGAATGAGATATATTGATGTTTAGAAAGGTTGTAAACATTAATAAAGAAGGAAAACTACCAACACCCTTAGAACAAAGACCATTTTAATTCTCTCTCTACCCCTTAACAGGTTTAAGCCATACCGCAAGTATGCAAGTACTACTGCTCAAAAATTAACTTGGGGGGGGGGGGCAGGGGGAGGCTCTCCTACAGGTTCTTCCCCATCCAAGATGAAACATGTCTTGCACTTCCACAAGACTTAGAGCAAAAAAGAAACAATGGAGGCCAAGCACAGCCAATATATACTACCTTTTTTCCTTATTATTAGAAACACCTGATCCTCATTAACAAGTGTGAGTTACAGCAAGGAAGGCCTTTCAAACTCCTCATTAAGGGCTTCAGGTGTTAATGTATGCCCTCTCAAAATCCACTGAGTCTGTGCTGTTAAAGAAAAGCCTACCTAAATCCACTACTGACAGTCTCCGATTCCCATGTTCCAAGTTGCAAAATAGGTACTTTGTTAATTTGCTGTTCTTCTCCCCCCAAATGCTTCAGCACTGGCACATTTCCTCTTTGGTGAAGATGTTAGTTCGGTGTTCATTAATTCTTCTCATAAGTTCCCAACATGTTTTTGCTATGTAGCCTCCTCACCCCCTGCTACATGGACATTGCATACATTACCTGAGCAGTATTGCAAGAAGGTAAATATGCTTTTTACTATCTGCTGGATGTACGGCAGGGAGCTCCTAACCTTTTAGCATATACCTGTCCCATAAAGAAAATGCATCCAGAACAGCAGCAAGATTAATTTATGAAAGGGGGGGGGCATTCCAATGCCAATTTGATAAAATGATCCTTGTCTGTTTTGAGCACATCTAGGGAATGAACTTAATATACTTAATAGTGCGAAGAACCTTGCCGAGCACTGTCTTGAGAGTAAACCCCACTGAACAGATCTGAGTGAGAGTCTAAGAGCAAAGCTACAAGAGATGAATTACACGAGGACGTGCACGTGAAAGGACTTGTAATGTTAGCGGGGAAGCTGAGTTTTAAAAGAGATCTGAAGGCTTTGTCAATTTCCCCTCTCTGCAGCCAACAAAGATGGCTCCTCAGAGGGTTTGCTAGCTTCCTCTTTGCCTCCCAAAGGCTCTGTCAGTTTCACCTCCCTTTCTAGGAGGCAAAGAGGAAATAAACAAACCTTCTTAGGCACTATCTTTGCTGGCTCTGCAGAGAGGGGAAATTGACAGAGCCTTCCGATCTCTTTTAAAACTCAGCTTCCCAGCTAGCATTGCAACTCCCTTCATGTGAGTGTCCTCGTGTAATTTGTCTCTTGTATCTTAGCTCTTCAGTTGCTCAGGACTGCTCTCTTGATGACAGTTCAGAAACCAGGCGACCACGTATACGTGTGCACCTTTTGTGGGTTTTCATTGCGTGGGATCCAGACCAACAATGAAATCCTAAGCAGAGTTCCTCCTGTCTAAGTCCATTGGTTAACACTGTCAGTGTCACCTCCCCTTCTAGGAGGCAAAGAGGAAATAAACACACCTCTTGATAAATCTTGAGATTCAGGCCCTTTGCCTTTGAACTGTGTCACTAAGCATGAAAATGTTCTTGATTTTTTTTAACTCTCAAAAGCAAAGACATCTTTTCCGTACAAAGCAATTCCTTCCGCTCTGTATCTGTGTTGCTTGACTTTTTTAAAAGTGAGTAATATGTTAGATGATAGTTCCTGCAGCTGTATTTTCCAATTATATTGTTTGTTAGACTTCTTTCAGGTCTAGATTTACTTCCATGAATGACCAATCTCTTTTGTGAATGTCCTAATTAATGCCTGGTTTTGAGCAGTATCTGTGAACAAATGCCAAATTGCTTTCTACCAAAATGCTGAATAACGTTCAGAATGCAAGAATTCCCAGGCATTGTTTGTCTATTTATTTCGACATTTATATTCTGCTTTCCTCCCCAATGAGAACCCAATGCAGCTTACAACATGGT
This sequence comes from Eublepharis macularius, assembly GCF_028583425.1. Lineage (NCBI taxonomy): Eukaryota > Metazoa > Chordata > Lepidosauria > Squamata > Eublepharidae > Eublepharis > Eublepharis macularius. The sequence continues at coordinate 22,780,899 of NC_072796.1, forward strand.
TCCGTTTTATCCTCCCAACAGCAACCTCTGAGATAGATTAGGGTGAGACTGAGTGAGTGGCCAAAGGTCACTTGACGAGCATTGATATCAGACTGAAGAGTTGAACCTGGGTCTCCTAGGTACTAGTCTGACACACTAACCCCCATACCTTGCTGGCTGTTTAAGTAATGAAAGTATTAAATAATTTCATAGATTCTGCCCTGAGAATACTAACTCAAACTGCATAGGGAATCCAATTTCCCAATAAATTGTCAAAAAACACCTGTATCTCCCCCCCTCCTGAAGAAGTGCTAACAACATATGCTATTGCTGAGCCATCTTCTGTACTGTGATCTCTTGGGACCCCCCTAACCCACCCCACAAAATGAGTTGTGTATCTCAAGAGGCTTCCACCGCAGGTTGAAATGAAAATAAATAATTAAATAAGTTGGGGGGCAGAGGAGTGGAGGCAGAAACTGCTGCTGAAGCTCATTAGAACTGCCTGGCTGCTGCCTGGTGTGACAGCAAGTTTCTAATGAACCCCCCAAAGACCCAAATCTGGCACGATGATACAAACTGATGTGAAGTCTCGCTAGGAGGGATATCTGCAAGTCAAACAGCCAATCAGGAGGGGCTCCCAAAGGACTTTGAACCCAAGCTCCCTTGCCTGGTTAGAAGGTGGTCAGACATCCTCAGGATACCACAGTGCACATTTCATGCCAGCATTTTGTTTTCAACAGCTAAGTTATCCAAATAAAATTGAATCTAGGAGTAAGTTATCCAAGTCTAAAATGTAAATTCAGGACTTGTGTCTTCAATGCCTGGATGTTATCCATTAGAACAAACCAACACATTATTATGTTCCAACTGTTAAAAACAGTGTGTTTCCAAATTGTATTAACTGCCAACATGTGCTTAATGCTCTATGTCCTCTTTTACATCTCTAGAGGACTGCAAAAGTGGATAATCCCTGCTCTGGAAGGAAAATATATCCATCAAGGCCGTCACATTGTTAGTTCTAAATATAGTTTACTTTAGATCATCTGGGGGCTGTGTGTGTGCGCACGTGCGCACACACACACACCAATATACACTCCAGAAATCTAAAGTGAATTTCACTTAGACGAGGTATGCAAAAACCAGGAAAAAAAGGAAGGAATTAATAAAGCAGAAATCATAACAAACAAATACCACAGGATCCAAGAGGGCACTTAATCCATTTCTCTGATTGTCTACTAGGAAATAAGCTCCACTAGCTTCAGTAAAATTTCATATAGGTAAGTTTGCATAGGACTGCAGCCTCCAGCCCAGATCATTACTTGTGAATTGGACACACAATCATTGACAAAGTATTTTAACGTTTCAGAATCCATCAAGAACATTTAGACCAGATGAGCTTCAGATCTAAAATGAATAAATGCAAGGTGCAGGGCAAAAAGGTACACAGAGAAGACCTATAAATAACATGCAACATATGTGGCTGCAGGGTACAAATGCCATGCTATTACAATAATTTAATAATTTATATAAATCATAGACTCACAGAATATAGGGGCCATTTCCACACTACTCACCTTCATTCGGAACGCCGCAGAACGTTGCAAAAAAACCACGGAAAAGACCGTTTTCTCACACGAGTTTTGTGCAATGTCGCACAAAACTCGCACGAGAAAAAGCTATTTTCCGTGTTTTTTTCATAACATTCCGCAGCGTTCTGAATGCAAGTAGTGTGGAAACAGTCAGGGTTCGAAGGGACTACTAGAGTCATCTACTCTAACCCCAAATAGGTAATAGTAAAATAACAATAACAAATACAGTACACAAGGAATGGAGCTGACAACCTGTCTGAGCTGGATTTACTTCCGTTGAAATGAGAGTTGTGCATTGGACTTGTTACTGCCTTCGAACGGGATTTATTTCCACTGAACTAATAGTGCCACACTGGACTTTTTACTACCTTAAATTTCTCACCCATTGGAAGAAATATGTGGTATTTCCACAACTGATATGTTACTTTTGAGGAGGGGAACCTTGTGTACTGTATTTGTTATTGCTATTTCACAACAACCTATTTATTTAGATTATTAAATTATTGTAACAGCTCGGCATTTGTACCCTGCAGCCACGTACATTGTGCTTTATTTATTGGTCTGTTTGTGGCTGGGCTACTGTTCTTATCACATAGGGAAGAACCTCAGGAAAACATATGCTCAATATGTTTGAGGAAAATGGAAAGAGGGGAAATGTTTTCTGGGGCAAAGCAAGGATACAGAAATTGGCTGAGAATAAGACATCAATTTGCAAAAGGAACTCAAGAAAGAAAGAGAAAAAACATTCAAATGTAAAAGCAGTACAATTGTAAAAGGATCCATATGAAATGCTACAAGAGCCAAACTAGCACTTAGATATCAACATGATGTCTCTCTAATAGAGAGTAGAACATTTATGAGAAAGGAAGCTTGCAGACTCAGTGCAGGCTGTGTTGCTACTAGAGGTGGGCATGATCCCCCCAAAAATACCAATCAAGCCGTTCGTGGATCCAGGCCGCCACCAAACCCAGGTCACTGATTCTAACCGATCAAGTCCCATTTCAGATCCGGAATCGGGAATTGGGGAGGCCAAAGCGGGAGGCGCTCCACTGTTTCCAGCAATATAGGAATGGTGGTTGGTGGCAGCAGCAGCCAGGCCCGGCAGGCACGGGGAGGGAGGGGACATTCACACACACACACACACACACACACACACACACACACACTTAGAGCAGGGGGGGAGCTTAACCCGGCAATGAGCCGCCTCCCCTCAGGGAGGGGACATTCACACCAGGGCCTGATCTACAGTTGCCAGCACCCAGGGCAACCATAGTCAGGTTCTTGCACATGCACGCTCCTGGGCCGCTGCCCCCCCCTGCCCACACAGCAGGCCGGCTGTCCCGGTGCGCTGTGGAGCTGGCAGCAGCACGAGTGTCTCAGAGGCTGCCCACGCCATTCACCTGCCCCGCAAGACAAGGGGCGGCCTGCTTGCCTGCGCGCCCTTTGTCCTGGGGAAAGGTGAACAGCGCAGGCGGCCTCCCAGCCTCCCGCGCTGCCTTTTGCCTTTCCCCAGGACAAGGGGTGGCTGGCAAACTGGCAGTACAAGTCAAGCCATGGGGTCACTCCAGGACCTCGGCCTTGACCTGTATGGGCGAGCCCCACTGCCCCGGGCATGAGCCATTCATGAAATGGTGTTGGCCCGGCCAGCCAGGCAAAGTGTTCCCCACCTCAAGCTCCAAAAGCCTCAGTCATACAGCATGAGGGAAGGACTTGCACATGGGGTTCACTGCAGGCAGTCTGACAGGTGGTGGTAGCCGTGAAGCATACCATCCCTCCTGTCAGACCCCATTTCCCCACCGATGGGGAATTGCCAAAGGGGTGCTCACTGGCCCGCTTCCTATTCCCCAACTTTCTCCTGCCATGGACAGGCGCCACTCAACCAAGTGCCTCAAACCCCTGCTGCAGTACAAGGTAGGTGAAAAACCCATCCTCAATTTGCCAATTTGGAGAATGGGAAAAAAATCCTACCTGGCCCTGAAACAGCAGCCGGCTATTCCTGCACTGAAACAGGGTGAGGAGGGTGGGCTGATCGCACAGAGAAACTGAAGCCACAGGGGGTGGAGATGCCTTCTCTGGCTGCTGTCTCTGCCCCGCAGCTGGACCCAGATGCTCGGGAAGGGGAGAGGTCAGTCTCCTCCTCCTTCCAGGGGGGCAAACCTCAGCCCCCTTGCCAAGCCTCTGAGAGGCAGCCAGGAAGGGCCGCACAGTTTCACATAGAGGAGTTTTACATCACCTACTAACTGGTCCTTTCTTTTTTAAAAAACGGAAGATACCAGAGATTAAACCTGGAACCTTCTGCATGAAAAGCAATACCCAAGCCCTCCAAAATGTTGTACCTGGAGATCAACGGATGCACAGGAACAGCACAGAAGGCAAAGATTCTACAGTAGAAGGGGATAATCAGTGGATATCATTTAAAAACTGTCTTTGTAATATATGGTTGGGTACAGGACAATATCTTAGAGTCTCTCTACATGAGACATCTGACACATGAAGAACACCTGACGGGAGATGCAATGTTAGCTTGGAAGGGTAGTTTAAAAAGACAGAGCCAGTGGCAGGGCAAAGGTTTTGCTATACACTGGAGCTTTGTGAAGGGGCTGTGAAATGCCAGAAGGGAAACTGCAGCCCATTATAATCTCTTCAGGTCCAAGCCCAGTTCTGGAAGGCAGCTCCAACCCATTTCCATTCCTTGCGAGTCCCTGCCCTTTGGTTGTGATCCCCCAAAGTCTTAGACTGGAGAGGTGAAATTGACAGAGCCTTCAGGGAAGGTGAAAATGAAATTAACAAACCCTTTGAGGAGAAATATCTGCCGGTTCTGTCTTTCAAAACTACATTTCCCAGCTAACATTGCATCTCGTCCACTTGACGAACATGAGCCGAGGCATCTCGCATATAGAGACTCTTAAACTGAGCTCAGACAAAAGCAGTCAAGAAGTAAAGTAGCTTTTATATAGGGATAATGTGTGCTCATCCACTAAACATAGACAGCAATGAGGCAACCAGATTCAGAGGACATTTAACAAAGGAGCTTATATGCTTACTGAAGGTGACCATATCTATGTATCTATGTGGGGGGGGGGGGGCTATGCAATGAAAGGTATAAAGAGCTATTGTATTCTGAGATAACTATAATCATTCCATCATAGCGGCTCCAGTCTACCATATACAACACACACCTAGCATTGATTTGTTGACTTCCTACAAGTTTCCAGCATCAAGTTGTTAAAAAAAATTAAAAGAAGTTTGCAGGCAACATCAAAAACAGTTTCAGGATGATTTCTCGCTTATATGAATAAAATAGATAAAAGGGTCAAATCTGCTGTGCTACCACCGTTCTTCCACCCACCATGATGCTTGGAACATTCTTTAGATCCCAATGTAATCACACTTCAAAAGTGTTTTTTTCTTCTCCCTGCAATTAATTGCATGTGTGTTATGTAAAGGAAAGCTGAAACTCTCATCATTTTTGGAAAACAGAGCCACAAAAAAAGCAGCGTAACATTCACCATTATGTTGCCTTATATATTATCTGTTGCTTTTAATATGTACTCCTATATCCTACCTGTGCTTTATGTTGCTCAATGTAAGTTCTAGAATTTTAAAAAAAGCAGCGTAACATTCACCATTATGTTGCCTTATATATTATCTGTTGCTTTAAATATGTACTCCTATATCCTACCTGTGCTTTATGTTGTTCAATGTAAGTCCTAGAATTGATTATGTTCTGCTTCAGCAATTCCTCAACCCCATACTGGATCCTTGCTAATATTATATCTTTGTAAACTTATATTCTTTTACCCCATGACATTGTTTATGGAAATGTTCTTGACGCTGTATGGAAATGCCTGCCCTTGTCCTTGCCACTAATTGTACTAATCTCACAATATGTAATCCACCTTGAGTCTCAGTGAGAAAGACGGAATACAAACAAACAAACAAAAGGCCCATGGATGGGCATTGATAAGTAACCCAACTGAATTCCTAATAAGTGACACCAGTAAAAGGGCATCAGGATTCAACCTCAAAGCAGATCTTGAAGTGGCAACCTAAAGAATGCTGGTGATGATGCGAGCCACTTCCTGGCTCTATATGAAACAAACTACCAGAAGACTAGCCAGGACAAACCAGGAAGGCCCCTCCCCATGTGTGGTTTTCAGACTATGGACCAAGCTAAAAGTGACGAATTACACTTGACTGGCAAGTGGACAGACTCAGGGTCAAACTACAAGTGACGAATGACACTTGAACGGCGAGTATATTCCTCCCTGTTCACTTGCCCTCCACTTGCTCTCCACTCAATCCACTTGCCATTCAAGTGTCATTCCTCACTTGTAGCTTGGCCCTCACATGCATTCCTCACTTGTAGCTTGGCTCTCACTTGCACTCCACTTGCACTCCACTTGATCACGTAGTGTGCCAGTCAAGTGTAATTCGTCACTTCTAGCTTGACCCTATATCTTGGGTGTCTTGGGCTTCTTCAGACTCTGACTGGAGATTCCTCAAAGAGAAGGCCAGACAACCATTCTTGAAATACAACACCATATATATCCCTGCTTGTATTCCATTTTCTCCTAGAATACACAACCACAGTGAAGCATGGGCATGTTCTATGGTGTACTATTCCTTCATATAGTTATAAATTAAAATAAATATGCAAGGCTATTTTATATACCAGGGCTTTTTGGTGGTGTCTTAACGTATCTGGAGTTTTATTGTGTTGGCTTTACATTGTAATGATTCAACTGTGACTTATAAGCTGCCATGAACCATGAGGAAAGGCGAGTTATAAATATTTTAACAAATAAATAGAGGGGGACAATGCGACTCGGAATGCCTGGACAGCGTTATGCAGGAGCCAGTTCTAAACTCAAGAATATGTTACTGAATTATCAGTAACAAGCAGGGGTTCAGTGGTAGACGAGCAAGAACTTCTTTGGCAGATGATGTAAGAAGGGTTCTGGGAAGTAGTAAGTTTGAAAGCCAGTACCTTACTCCTTACTCTTATAGCCAGGCTATACTCCTAGAAGACCGGCTGCTGCCCAACCACTTTATCCTATCCTCCATTTCAAAGCAATCAAGTCTAATACAGATAAGGTTGTCAGCGCCACATTGGGGAAATTCCTGGAGGTTTGGGGGGTGGAGCCTGAAGAGGGTGGGGTTTGGGGAGGGGAGGGCCCTCAGCAGGGCATAATGCCATAGAATCTACCCTCCAAAGCAGCCATTTTCTCCAGTGGAGCTGATTTTTGTTATATGGAGATCAATTTTAATTCTGGGAGATCTCCAGCCACCACCTGGAGGTTAGCGACCTTAGATACAGGTTTAGTTTTATCAGTTACCATAACACTTAACTTTTCCATTAAGTTCAAGCTGATTCAAGCTATCAAATCATACTTCCACCCCCCACAGTACTTCCAAAACTATGTTTCACAAACTCAACATGAACAGAAATCACTCCACAATAAATATTTTTGTTACCATATATTCTTGAGAAGATGTTTTCTGAGAGTTGGGTTCAGAACAAACAAAACAACCCCCCCCCCAAATTTCCATCCAACGGCTGCCATTTTATTTATGTATTTATGAACTTTAAAAATGAATAGTTTAAAAATGAATAGTTAGAATAAGTATAACAAAATGTAAAGCAAAAGGAGGATGCTGAAAGGGGGGAAATTAAAATGTACTAATGAGAAAAACAAAAATAGCAGAGTGACCCTAAAAGCAGCAGAAAGAAGATCCCCTGAAAAACAGCCAAACAATCGTTTAAAATTGTAGTCAATACTGAGCTGCTAAGAATGTCTGGGAAATAGGGTTGTCAGGGACCCCAAGGGTCAAAGTGGGGGTACAGGCGGTTGGAAGCAGTGGGTTACTCACCTCCTAAACACTCCTCCATCCCACTGAACTGGTTTCAACACACCCACCATTTCCTCATCGTTTTCTAGCACAGAGGAAGAGCCAAAAGCCAAAAATACTCCATTTGGAGGATTCAGAGGAAATTCCAGGTGTGCTGAAGCTTCCAAATGGGTGATTTTTGGCTGCAGTACACCCTACATCTCTTCTTTAGTTTTGGAAAACAATGTTGTTTTCCAAAACACTTTCCCACTTCCACGGGATGGGGAGTGTGAGCACGCACTTCTCTCCCTTCCACCGTTCCTTCCCCACCACTGGCCACATGAGTGGTGGTGGTGGAGTGGACAGAGAGGGCATGGCAAGCCTACTGGGAGGAACTGGCAGCTATCATCACTTTCTCTGGTTCTCACAAAGGTTTTCTATATGAAGCCAAGAGGTTATTGATATGGAATCAATTGCAACCTATGGCCGTCAGCTCAGGGTTGGGAAATTCCTGGCAATTTGGGGGCGGAGCCTGGGGAGAGTGGAGTTTGGGGGAGGGGGAGTTCAGCAGGGATCAGATGCTGTCGAGTCCACCCTCCAAACCTGCCTTTATTATTTTATTATTAGCATATTATTTTAACTTTTAGAGGAAAAGCCTTCATCCAAGCCAGAGTAGCAAGAGGTGATTGTCCCAATTTGGCTTGGAGGGCCACTCCTGCTACACAATTCGGAATTCCAGAGATGGATTTTAAAAAAAAAAAAAACTTGTTGAACATGTCCTTTGTTGTGATGAGAGGTGTCCCCTTTCTGGCTGCACTCTGCTCCCAAAACAGACGGCCCTCTGCACCGGGCCAAGCAGCCGAGCTATCCATGGCCCTCAGCACTGCATTATCGTTACACTTGCGGAGGGGGGAGGCAGGATTCTGACTCAGAGGCATTGTCATAAACTTTTAGATGGTAGCGTTGCCCCACTGATTTCTCAGCCAAGCACATACATCAAACGGACACTTGCTGGGTGACCTTGGGTCAGTTGCATGCTGATAGCCTCACCTACCTCACAGGGTTGTTGTGAGGATAAAGTGGAGGAGAGGAAAACCATGTAAGCTGCTTTGGGTCCCCACTGGGGAGAAAGAAGTAGTATAAATGCAGTAAATACATAACAGAGGCAGTGTTAAGAGGTGATAACACTGCTGAGACTATTCAAGATGCTAGTTAAGTATTCCTTCTCTCAACTCTCAGTTACAACATTTAGAGCCATAATTAAAATGTAAATAAATCCTGAACTGCTGTGTGACAGCCAAGAATGATTGACAAAAACAGCCTCATCTTACACAGGTGCCCATCAGCAGGGACTGAAGCAATAAAATCTCTTTTCTCTAACATTAGTTGTTCTCCTAAAGCTGATTTTCCAAAAACCTGTTGCTCAAATGTTGATGGGCCAGCTTTAATAGTTCAGCTGCTAGGGGAAAAAATGGCCAGCTATTTAAGACGAAGATTCATTCTCCACCTATTTTTCTTTCCTCTTCCCAGCCAGTTAATAGTCAAGGGTAAACCAAAGCCGTGACCTGAACCTTCAACCCAGCACTCAGATGCCAAGAGAACCAAACCTCTTCTGACAGGTTGGAAATAATCACTTCACTCTCCTTCCCCCCACATTATTTTTCAATCCTACCTACCAAGCCTGGAAATTGAAGCACTAAAATACTGCAGAGGGATGCGACACACAAAGCCTTCTGTGCGAAGGCCCAAACAGTTTTGCCCAGCTCCACTAGGGAAAAACTGCCAAGAGAAGCCTGCACTGCTGTGGTCATCTGAGTCCCACATCTGGGATGGGTTGGTATTTCAATCCAGGCAAAGAAATGAAAAGAGAGCAGCACTACAGCTGGCCAAAGCAGCAAACAGAGGAGGATGGGCCTCAATAAGGTGCCAAAAAGAGAGACTATTTATTGTATGCCCCACCACTTACTGTATGCCCTGACTTGGATGGCCCAGGCTATCCCACCCTGATCCAATCTTGGAAGCTAAGCAAGGGTGGGCTTAGTTAGTACTTGGATGGGAGACCTCCAAGGAAGATTCTTCTTTTGCACCAATTGCTGTTTTTACTTTGTTAATAATTATAACCAAGGTCCATAAAGCCCAACATTTTTTTCCCCAGTACCAGCAGCCAGAGGTCTGAGGGCCAAGCTACAAGTGACAAATGACACTTGAACGGCAAGTGGATTGAGTGGAGGGCAAGTGAACAGGGAGAAATACACTTGCCGTTCAAGTGTCATTTGTCACTTGTAGCTTGGCCCTAAGAGACCTCACAGACAGAAACCCAGCAATGGCCTTCCTGTACTGTTTGACCCCAATGTCTGTAGTGGGAAGTATACTGCCTTTGCAAACTGAGGTTCCACTGAGCTGCCATAGCTAAAAGTCCCATTGTCTAATATGCTGTTTAAAGCCACCTAGCGGCCAACATGACATCTTGTGGAAATTCTCTAGATTGATTATATATTGTATAAAGAAGTTCAATGTTTTATCCTGAACGGGGCATGCTTCTGAAGTACTTCTCCTCGAAATGTCTTTCAGCATTTTGGAATATCAATTCACCTTGTTTCTGAAACAGAATTAATGCATTAGGCATCCTCCTTTTAAAAAACACCCTTTTTACAGTGCATGTGCTTTTCTCTGAAATTTTCTATACATTCGTATCTTCCTTGCAATTAGTAATGTACATGTGCAGATTGAATATATATATATATTGAATATATATATTTGTTTATAAGCAAATGGAAATCATTCACACAGGAAAAACACTGTCCTCTGAAAGAATTTTAAACACAGTCCTATCAAGATTGCCTTTTGCATTGTCTTACTGGTAACACAGAAGAGAAAATAGCCGCGGAGCAGCAGCAGGAATTCAACAATGTGCCAAACTACACATGCTCCAGTTTCAAAAGTAATTTTAGAAGATCTCACAATTAAACAAAATAAGGATGGACACCAATAGACTGAACACTCAGAACAATAAAGAAACAAAACTGGGAAAATCCACTTATCTCTCTCCCGTATTTACTGCCAATGAACTTCATCAGGTGATTCCAAGTACAGGAAGACAAATTTGCCTCTAGCAACTGTCTTCTTGATAGTAATTTTATAAGCCTTGCTCATGCGCCTCACTATTATTTTTTTCTGAACTCGAAAACCCTCAAAGCACCCCAAATCCTGTTTTTTTTTTAAAAAAAATTAGTTTTAGAGAATGGTTTGGATAAATCCCCCTCTCCCCCACCCCGACCTTTAGGGACACACTGACATCTCTGAACCTTAATTTTCAAACTCCAGCAGACTGTTTTGCAGTTGACCCATTTGTCTCCCAGAACTCAAATTGAGTCACAGATGTTCGGACAACGCTCCTGAACAGTGGCTATAACTGAACTGATTAAGAAGAAAGATGGTTGTGATGATAACTGCAGAACACAGTGGCAGCATGTTGAAGCACACTACACTTCTAGATAACACATAACTCTTGTCAGCATTATTCAGTACCCTGGCACAGATTAATCCCCAATTCCAAGACATAAAAACATCATAACCACCACTGTAAAATGTCAGAAACTGTGTGATGCATTATTTAAAGGAATCAAATGCTGGAAAAGACAGGCAGCTCTGCAGCTTTTATTCATTATCTCGTAACTGGTTACGGCACAATTCTGAAGCTATCTGCTTTGCTAGAGATGGTTTTATCAGCTAAAAGCTATTGAGGTACCCAAATCAGCCCAATAGCAGGGATAGGAAGATTCTTTTTTTTTTTAAATACCTATGGCAAAAGAATGGATTTCAGTGGGAAAATCATTTGCCTTTTCAGATTTCATCTTGTTTGGTTTGATCTACTAGATTTGTATCAATTGCATCTCTCCAATTCCAGATTTATTTCAGTCATAAACATAGGTGATCTTGTAGTCCAGGTCTGTTACCAACAGGAAATTTGGCCAGCATAAAAGATTACAGGAATTCCACCTCAAGCTATGATTGTAAGGCACCCTGACCACTGAAATCTACAACCATTTAATTTCCTTTTTAAAGACATCGCAAAATAAATATCTGTCAACAGACTGGGGCCAGGGGCCACTTCACTCTTGGGATGCATTATCTTCAGCCAGACTTGCCAAGGACAAGCCAACACCCAAGAGATGCAGAAGTTATCACATTAAATTTGCTAAGGTCACTCACAAGAATCGGAGATTACAACTAGACATGGGCACGAACAGGAAAAAAACCGAACATGGTGTTCATTGTTCGTTGTGTCCACAAACAACCAACAATGACCTGTTCACGAACATGGTTGTTGTTCCGTTGTTTGTGGGGGCCAGCAGGCTCTCCTCCAGCCATCAAGATCCCTACCACACCACTCCCAGAAACCCTACCTGAGCAGGCAGCAAGAAAACTACCAATAATAAATAATAGCTTGGCCCCAGAGCCTGGCAGCAGCCCTGGAACTTGAAGAGGTAGATCCCTATCCCACCATACACAAAGAAAATTCAAGCTCCAATGCACTCTCCCTGTCTCTCTCTTAAAAGGCCAACAGCAACTCTCTCTCTCGCACTGTCTGCAAAACCAGAGTTGGGAGCCCCGCTCCCTCCCGCTCTTTGCTTCCTTGTAACAAATTTGGAGTGCCACACTTGAAAGGAAGATCTGCCTGTCAAGCTAAATTGGGCTTAGATTGGGGTTTCCAGGGCAACAGCAGGAGTTCAGACAGAGTTCAAGCAGTCCCTGCCTCTGGTTGCCAAGGGAATTGATTGCAGGTGCCAGATTGTCTGGCTTGATGAACAGCAACGAACAGCAACGAACGAGGCTTGCAACAACCACCTGTTCATTTAGAATGGGGCCTCACAAACAGCTTGTTCACGAACAGCTGATTGGGCTGTTTGTGGCTTTTTTTTAGTTCGTATTGCTGTCCGTGCCCATCTCTAATTACAACCCCCACAGAGACAAATAAACAGATTGATATATGGTTTGTGAACTGCTTCCTACTTCGCCAAATGCACTATGCACTGCTGCTATTTCTCCGTGATGATGCATTTCATAAAGAGGGCTGTGGCCCATGACAGCTCATCTTACAATAAATGTGTCAGATGTCTCAGGATTTAGCCATTTCTGCAACAGGCTTCTGAGAGCACACTATCAGGGAATGGATGGTACAGTTGCCATGGGAATATTCCTAAAAAAGGCTTCCTGCAGAGAGCCATCTCCCTTGCAGGTGTTACATAGAAGCACGTGCCATGGGGAGCTCCGCTATTACATTGGGAGCCTCCACAACCCCTCCAGCAGCCACCAGAAACACTAAATGCTTTATTTGTTACAGGCAAGATGGGAATCAGTCACCATTTCTGACAGCCACCCTGCGGTAAACTGTAATGTGTATTCTGGACAGAGCCTTTGGGTCTTGTTGCTGCCTGGAAATGTCAGTGTTTTTGCAACCCTCCACTTTCACAAGTAATAAAAAGTCCCAACAGCAGCTGCAACTGCAGTTCCTTTATGAAGGAGACAGTACCAGAATTTTGGGGGTAGTTTGTCATATTATCTGTTTATTTTCCAATAGAGAAGCTGAAGACAGGGGAACAGGGAAGGACACAAAGTTCTAGCCCATAAAGAAACAGCATTCCCCACCCCATACCCCCATGCCAAGCAAAAAAAAATCATACCATTGGAGAGTTACTTTTGGATGTGTGGAGGCAAGGCTGCCTTAGGATAAAGTCTAAATGAGACTTGTTGCTTTAAGGGATGGAAGAATACTCTTTATCAATAAAGAAATCCATACTGTGATAGGAAAGGAGAGCTAGGCATAGTCGGAGTCTCTCTAAACAAGATGCCTTACTGCATGTTCATAAAGTGTAGGGAGATGCAATGTTAGCTGGGAAGCATAGTTTAAAAAGACAGAGCCGGTGGAGATCACTCCTCAAAGGGTTTGTTAATTTCATCTTCGCCTCCCCGAAGGCTCTGTCAAGTTCACCTCTCCAGTCTAAAACTGTGGGGGATTGCATCCAGAGGCAGTGAGGAATGGAAATGGGCTTGAGCTGCCTTCCAGAGCTAAACTTGGACCTGGAGAGGTTATAAAGGATTGAAGTTTCCCTCCTAGCATTTCACAGCCCCTACACACAGCTTTGCCCTGACCTGTTATCTCAGGAGAGCCTGATCTCATCAGATCTCAGAAGCTAAGCAGGGTTGGCCTTGGTTAGTCATTGGATAGGAGACCTCCAATGAAGACCAGGGTTGCAGAGGCAGGCAATCACGAACCACCTCTGTTAGTCTCTTGCCATGAAAACCCCACTAGGGGTTGCTATAAGTCAACTATGACTTGAAGGTAGGATTTCATTTTTTCATTTCACATAGCTCCAGTACATAGCAAAACCTTTACTCTGCTGCTGACTCGGTCCTTTTAAACTACCCTTCCCAGCTACCATGGCATCTCCTGACATGTGTTCTTCATGTGTCAGATGTTTCATGCAAAGGGAGTCTAGGAGAGACAGAGAGCACATTTTCCCTCCCAGAGGTTGAAGAGAGGAAAGAAGGGTCGGCTAGAAGGAAAAGCTTCCCAGAGATTAGCATTCTAGGTCAGGGATCCCCGACCTTGTTGAGCCAATGAGTAGCTTCAGAATTCTGACACAAGGTAGAGGATGCAACCACAAGATGCATAACACATTTTGCAGAAAGTGAGTGCAACACACAAACCACAAAATGACAAGAAGTGGAGCCAATCACAGAATGTCACGCATAATAGGAACTCTTCAACATTCCAGGCAGGAAGCTCTGTTTAACAGAATGCCTTTTTAAAAGAACATATGGGAAACCATTTTCTTGCATACACACAGCTTATCTTCAGCCATACAGTGAGATCCTTGTGCTGTGGTGGCAGCTGATCAGTATCAGCTTCAGTGACTTTTTAAAAATCTGCACAGCCAATTAGATCTCCAATGGCCAATCAGAAGCCCTGCTGGGCAAAGCCCCTTCTGCCCCCCTCTACTTTCTAAATACACTTGCTGTGCATCAGAAAAGTCGGTGGTAGGGACCATGGTGTCCATTAAGGACCCCAGTCTAGGAAATAAATGGATAGCAGAACAGATGAGAGAGGAAAGCAGATAGACCTACCCACCTTGCTAGTTCTATTGCCCCTGCCCCCATATGGTGTGCTTGCTGTATTGGCCTTCCAACACGGAGCCCCACAAGTAACTGGAAATCATCTGTCTCCTGTGGGGTGCCAACTCCTAGTTGCATGGAGACCAGAGTTCCATGAACTTCCCATTTCCTCTAGTTTCCTAAAAGAGCAAAAGCAGGTTCATCGATAAGGCTGGCGGGTTGTTTGGCTTGGTGTGGGGTAACAACTTGTGAAGGTTCACGCTAAACAGAACAACATCTACTTGCTTGATGGCTGAAACAATTGCCAAGGCCTTAAAGCTACCTCATACTTTTTTTTAATCAATGAGATTTCACCCAATTTGGTGGAGTGGTTAAGAGCGGCAGGACTCTCATCTGGAGAACCAGGTTTGATTCCCTACTCCTCCGCTTGAAGCCAACTGAGTGACCTTGGGTTTGTCACAGCTTCTTAGAGCTCTCTCAGCCTCACCCACCTCACAGGGTGATTGTTGTAAGGATAATAATAACACACTTTGTAAACTGCTCAGAGTGGGCATTAAGTTGTCCTGAACAGTAGTATATAAATCAAATTATTATGTTATTAAAGCTGCCTTTCCACCAAATAAGGTCCACAATGCAACTCACAAGTTAAGTTCCTTTGATAACACACAACTCTTAAATAACATACTAAGTCAGACGATTGGTCTATCTAGCTCAACATTGTCTTCTCCAACTGGTAGTGGAGCTCCAGGTAATTTCCAAGACCAGCTATTTCAGATTTCCTCCTCCCCCTGGATATTCTTGCGACTGAATAACTTGGTCCTTCTGCATGCAAATATATGGACTGCGCAACGGTCCCTTACCTGACTCATGCACACTGCCTTTAAGGGCTCTGAAAAAATGTTATGCTTCAATGGCCAAACTGACTACCTACTTACAAAATAGGTTGATAACTGACTTCCGGAAAAAACGGAAGGATTTCATGATTATTTAGGTTAAGCTAATTGACATAGTAGCTTAGAGGGAGAGAGGGAAGAAGAGATAAGGAGAAATGTCATGTAGCTAGGTTCAAGGAAGCTAAATACTTAATAATTGCCTTTTTAGTTTAAAGAAACTTAAATGCTCTGCTTGTTTGATTCTTAAGATTTTTATATCTGCACTGTTTATATACTTATTGGTGGTATAAAATTGTATAATTTTCAATGTTCTGTCTAAATTTTGCATAACTTTTATATTACACACTTACTTTGCTCTAGAGGACTTAGCCGTGTTAGTCTGTAGTAGCAAAATTGAAAAGAGTCTAGTAGCACCTTTAAGACTAACCAACTTTACTGTAGCATAAGCTTTCAAGAATCACAGTTCTCTTCGTCAGATGAGAACTGTGATTCTCGAATTGCATCTGACGAAGAGAGCTGTGATTCTCGAAAGCTTATGCTACAGTAAAGTTGGGTAGTCTTAAAGGTGCTACTGGACTCTTGTCAATTTTGTTACTTTACTCTGTTTTTGTCTTACTTTCATTTATTTAAATAAAATGTTTTAAAAAATGTCAGATAAGAAATACTTTGGGAGGGGAGGACAAAACATTAATCTAAAACTTGCTAATTGAAACAGCAAATTATTATTTTAATTTGACCAGGGTGGTGGTACAGTTCAAAGTGGTGAAATTTGCACTTTAAAAAAATGCTTAAAATTGTGACTAGTCTTTGCCATAACTCCCTGCTTAGTGTAAAAATGATGGGGGGAGCTATCTGAACACAGGTACAAACTGACAATTTGAACAAAATCCCCTTTAAAAATAAATAATGAGCATTTGTGTTGAATACTTCTGACACTTAAAATACATTTTCACAGCCAGCCTTAAAACGACTCTGTAAGGTAGACTAGAATTATTATCCCAATATATCTCAGCTGGGCAACTGAGAGAGAATGGCTTGTCGAAGTCTTCCTAGTGAGTTTGTCGCAAAAGCTGGAACCATGTTAAGCATCCACAAGTCTTTCAGTGAGGTGAAATGTTTCAAGGTCATGTTTTCCAGTGGGAAAACCAGAGGAAGAAAAGGGATTGCTCCTCTTGCCCTATTTTTGCCTATAAAAAAGCAGCCCTAGCAGCTGCACTCGGAGGTTTTAAAGCAGAGGTTAGATGACCATCTGACAGCAAAGCTGTTTCTGTGAACCTAGGGAGATCATGAGAGGGAGGGCAGGAAGGGTTGAATCAGAGCTTAGTTCTTGTAGCCCCTTCTTACACACCCAGGGTAATGCCGATTACCACTTCCGGGTCAGATGGCAATCTTCCCCAGGCCAGCTTGGCTAGGGATCCTGGAGGTGTTTTGCCATCTTCTGGGCATGGAGCAAGGGTCACTGGGGTGTGGTAGGGGGAGGTAGTTGTGAATTTCCTGCATTGTGCAGGAGGCTGGACTTAATGACGCTGGAGGTCCCTTCCAACCCTATGATTCTATGAATCATTTGAAGTGATCCTGAAACTAAACATAACATATAGTTGCACCTTAAAATGCTGGATCAAAACTCCATCTCTCTGCCGCTTTGCCATTGCTGTACCAACTGCAAGTTGTCACCTAGGTGCTATGTCAGACTGCATTCCAGCTGAAGAATCACACCAGACACTTGTTTGGGTTAGGAATGGCCACAACTTTATTGATTACAGCGGGATGGAGCATTGGCTTGGCATCTAGGCATGGATCCCCGTTGGCATTGGGGGGCTGGCTGCCGACCAGTGCATCTCCCGCCAGCCTCCTGCTGGCACACGTCGGCACACATTGTTCCTTTGCCGGCCCTGCCTGGCAACCCGTGCTTCCAGATCCATCAGGGTGAGTAGTCCCGAAGGCCCACTCACCCTGTTGGGATCTGGCCCAATGCCACAAAACCGCCAAGCCCATAAAGTTGTGACAGTGCCCCTCACAGTTCAGAATAGCACAGGGTGGGAGGGTAACTTGCTGCTCCTGAGGATGCTAAGGTAGAATGGCTCTGGGCCATCCTGGGCCAGAGCAGGGATGGACGCTCCACCTCTTCCAGATCAGTCCCGCCTCCACTGCGTCTCACACCTGGTGCCAACCCAGCCTGCTGGTGAGTCATCAAGCTTCCTTTTATTTCAAAGGTGTATCTCAACACATTGCAGCATTTTTGATAGAAAAAAAAATTCTATTTAAAATATGATTAAAGGAAATGGCAACAGTGTTTGGTCAGGGCTCCATGTTCTCCTTCAGGCTAAACAACAGAAGCAAAAAAATATGTGTATATTTCTGTTTTCTGCCGAACAAATTTGTCAGAGCCCTCTGTTCACCTTCATCTGTCTGCTGGCCACCTTTCTCTCAAACAAAGCAGGAGAACACAAAATGGTAACAATCATGAAGGTTAACCACATCGCATCACTGCTTTCCTCTTGACTGCACTAAGTCTTCCCTTCTGACTGCCTTTGTGATATGGCCTTTGTGGGAAAGCCATGGTAGCCACACAAGTCACATTTCCACTCTGCATGCAAGCATAAGAAGCTCTTCACCTTTCTCTGGGTATGCCACTGTGTCCTGACATGCTAGCAAAGTGAAAAGCAAGCAGAAAGTAAAGATAGATATATCTTTTATGTTGCTATAAGCAGCTACAAAGGCTCCTATCAACCATTTGTCATACTTTGGCTGCATCTGTATAGAGTATGAAAGTGGGGGGGGGAAGGAATTATATACATAAAAGGGAAATAAACAGTATGTGTGTGCTCCTTGAAACGAGGACTGCTGTGAACTTAGCAGGAAACAGATTCGGCAGGAGAACATTGCATGCATAGCAGCAGTGTTCGCTAAGATCTCCTTACCACCATCTGACTGAAGCAGCTGCCAAACAGCTTTCTGGCTGTGAAATAATTGTGGCGTTTCAAGTTTCATCCTCCTTTCCGCCTTGCAAGCGGCTTTTGCCTCTGCACAGGTGAAATGGATTCTCCCCGGGATCATGGATGGTCAGGTCAGGCAATTAAGTGAAAAGTGAGGGTGAGGGGTACTACACCTCCTCTAGGACTTTGCAAAAACACACTTGAGCTAAATAACCTCAACTGTGTAACACAGATTTAAACCATACCACCAAATGGCAGCACTGTTTTTAAATGATTACATTTGTTCATTCTTTATTCATGCAATTGGCTGCTGAGTAGCCAGAAGTGATGACATAGGGAAGGGGAGGGAATTAGGACTCCAACTGGGCTGTATGAGAAAGCACACGTAAAATATTGCTAACGGCAATGTTCTATACAGTGTTCATGTGTTTAAACCAATTGTGGTGGCTCAACTCAGTGATGGATTCAGGGAGCGAGGATCTCAGTTGAGTAGCACAGCGCCGCAGAGCGCAGCAGGGATGGGCCTCAGGGAGTGGCCGCAGCTGGAAGCGAAGAGGGAGGGGTGAGGAGAAGTGCCAGGACACCATAGAGGGGATGGGGTCGAGGCAGAGAGGTGGAAGGTTCAAAAGGGAGGCTGGGAGGGGAAAAGGGCGGTTGTAGTGAGGAGAGAGAGGGAATACAAGCGAGGTGCAAAGCTCAGAAGGGAACACAGACAAGCGGAGGAGGAAAGAGGCAAGGGAGCTCCGGTGGGGGCAAGAAGCTGGCATGCAGCCACCAGAGGCTTGCCTTCCCAGGTGGAGAGCCAAAGGGCAAGGGTAAGCTCAGAACCCCCAGGCTAGACAGGGAGAGAGCAGCTACGCCACCAGGCAGATCAAGGGTCCAGGGAAGTCCCACCACTCCTTCTCCTCACAGGCAGTATACAAGAGAACTCTTGCCTCACGGAGCACAGCTAGATTGGTGAAGGGAACACACCTGGGTGAGGTCGGTGATAAGCAATCAGAGACGCTGACAACACAAGTCAGAGCGTCCTGTGTCTGAGGCCTGGGAAAAATCATCAAACCAATCATGAAAAGCCCAACCTCCAGGGCTGCCAGTCACCCAGTGGAAGTGGAGGATCCCCTGCTCCAAGCCACCACTCACTGGGCCAGCATGGGGAAGATGCATGAGGAATGGGTCCAGCAGCTCTGGAGCATATGCTTCAGACACTGGTTTACCAGGATGTAGCTATAAAATTCAAACATACTATATACATTTTGTTTTCAGTTTGTGGGGGGATGTGGGGAGAAGAGAATTTGGGTGAATCTCCATTGCTTAGAGATGAGTGAAAAAAAATAGGCTAAGAATGAATCTTAGCTTTAAATTGCTGGTTTGGGGATGGGGGGTGTCATGAGTCAGCCCCAGCCCCGGCTGGCCACCTTACCTATTGCCTAGGTTCACAGAGTCCTCCTCAGAAGATGAACAGGAAGGGCCAGAAGGGTCTTCTCTAGAGCCAGAAGCCCCTGCAGAAGCTATTGGAGAGGAAGAGCAGTCAGAAACCACTGCTGCTGCTCCAGGAGGAATTCAGCAAGAACAGCCTGCAGCTTCTGCAGAGACTGTCAGGGATGAGGAACAGCCAGAAACCTCCACAGAGGCTGTAAGAGACAAAGACTCCCACAGGGCAAAAGCGAAACCTGAGCACTTGGGGCCAGCTGAAAGGAGGAAGCATAGAGATAAGTCAGCTCTGTTGGATAGGCGAAGAAGCGCCCGTTTACAGGCGCAACACCGAACTGAATTGTTAGAGAGAGAGGCAACAGCTGTTCCTCATTAGGACAGCATAAAAGGAAGACGCCGAGGAAACCAAGCGTGGAAGCAACTCAGCTCGCCACTCCCTGCTACCAGAGCTCTACGCCTGGACGCTCTTGCCCTGCCTTGTGCCCTGCCCTGCTGTTGGATTGGATTTTGACCCCAGCCTGCTTTCTGACTACTCTTCTGCCTGCTCCTCTCTCTGACTGACATATTGGCTCTGACACCTGACCTGACTCCTGGACTACTGACTTCCTGCCTGTTGTGTTCTGCCCTGCAGTACCAGTGGGCCTCCTGCCTGCTGAGCCCAGCCCTGTGCGCGACACGTTGCTTCCACCCACAACTCAGCAGCTACTGGCAGCATGGATGCAGCCACAGCTGCTGCTCTTGTAGCTCAGAACCAGACGCTGCAGCAGACGGTGACCCAACTGAGCAATGCTGTGGCTCAGCTTCAGCAACAGCTTCAGCAGCAAGCTGCGGCAGTGCCGCCGCCGGCCACGCCCAAGTGCCCAGTGAGTCCACCAGAAAAGTTTGCGGGCAATGTGGAGGAGTTTCCTGTCTTCCTAGCCCAGTGCCAGTTGTACATCAGCCTGCGCCCCCGAGACTTTCCTGATGATAAGACCAAGGTGGGCTTCATCCTGAGTCTCTTGAAAGGTCAGGCAGCCAAATGGTCTACCCCTCTGCTCCTGGAATCATCGCCGCTGCTGCAAGACTATACTGGGTTTGTGGAGCGGCTCCAGCAAACTTTCGCCAACCACGTTAAGGCTGAGAGCGCCAACCGGCGCATCCGACGGCTCCGCCAGGGACGGGGGTCCGTGGCCACCTACGCGACAGAATTCCAGTTACTGGCTCAGGACCTTGCGTGGAACGAGGCAGCGCTGCAGGACCAGTTCATAGAGGGCTTGTCTGATGCGGTTGCCGATGAGCTGGCCCGAACGGAACGCCCCAGTTCCCTTCAAAACCTTGTAGTGCTGTGCCAGCGCATTGACCAGCGCCTGGAAGCCCGGAGACAGGCGCGCAGCGAAGGGGCCTGGCGGGGAAGGATGCCCCGGCTGGTGCCTGCAGGCCCCTCCTCTGCCCCCACTGCTCCAAAGGGGGCGGAGGGGGAGGAGCCCATGCAGCTGGGCGGCGCCCGACCCCGTCTTACGGCCGCAGAGAAAGCAAGGCGACACACCCAGGGGCTCTGCTTGTACTGTGGCGGGGCCGGCCACTATGCCAGTGCCTGCCCGGAAAAGCGCCACCCAGAAGGTGCCGCAAAAGACCGGCCCCGGCTCGCGGCGACCCACGCGGACCGGGGCGAGACGTTTACACCAATGGGGCCCTTGACGTCGGAGGGGGACACCTCCTCCTCCACCTAGAAATCCAGTTGCCAGACGGGCGGCGCGTGGAAACCCGTGCCATGGTCGACTCCGGCGCTTCCCGGAGTTTCATGGACCGGCAGTTTGCCCATCAGCACCACATCCCGTTGCACGAAAAACCTGTTGCTGCCCTAGTGGAGGCCATCGACGGGCGGCTACTGAAATCCGGTCCAGTAACCCACGAGACTGAGCTGGTGGAGGTAGCTGTGGAAGGCCACCGGGACCGTGTCCAGTTCGATGTAGTCTGCATGCCGCACTTCTCGGTGGTGCTGGGGCTGACCTGGCTCGTGGGCAGCAACCCGCTCATCGACTGGAAGCGCCAAGTCGTCCAGTTCCCGACCAGGAAGCCGGATCCCCTCCCGAAGCTGCTCGCCAGCACAGACGCCAAGGTCCAGGGATCCCTGCTGCCACCCCACTATGCAGAGTTCACGGACGTGTTCGAGGAGAAGGGGGCTGATCAACTACCTCCGCACAGACCGTACGATTGTGCCATCAACCTGATTCCTGATAAACCCCTCCCCAGCGGACGCCTGTACTCGTTGTCGGAGCCAGAACGAGTGGCCCTCAAGGACTTTTTGGCAAAAAACCTAGCGCGGGGGTTTATCCGACCCTCAGCCTCTCCGACATCTGCACCAGTCCTGTTTGTCAAAAAGAAGGGAGGGGACTTGCGGTTATGCAACGATTACCGGGCCCTTAACCAGATTACAGTCAGAGACCGCTACCCACTACCTCTGATCCCTGACCTCTTAGAGCGGCTCCAAGGAGCAACTCGGTTCACTAAACTAGACCTGCGGGGAGCATATAACCTCATCCGGATACGGTCAGGGGATGAATGGAAGACAGCTTTTGGGACTCGTTACGGCCAGTTCGAGTACCTGGTAATGCCCTTTGGCCTATGCAATGCGCCAGCGGTCTTCCAGCGTTTCATCAACGACGTGTTCCGGGACCTCCTCGACCACTATGTCATCGTGTACCTGGATGACATTCTGATTTACTCCCGCAACCCTGCCAGGCATGGGGAGCATGTGCGTTCTGTGTTGGAG
Source organism: Eublepharis macularius (assembly GCF_028583425.1). Lineage (NCBI taxonomy): Eukaryota > Metazoa > Chordata > Lepidosauria > Squamata > Eublepharidae > Eublepharis > Eublepharis macularius. The sequence continues at coordinate 22,803,427 of NC_072796.1, forward strand.
AGACTTAGACAGCATGGGTTGTATGCCAAGCTCGAGAAATGCGAATTTGACCGGGAAGAAGTTGAGTTCCTGGGACACCGAGTGTCCAACCAAGGAGTACAGATGGATCCCACTAAGGTCGAGGCGGTACTTTCCTGGCAGGCTCCCCGAAACCGTAAAGAGGTTCAGCGCTTCTTAGGGTTTGCAAACTACTACCGACAGTTCATCCCTGACTTTGCTGCACTAGCCGTCCCCTTGACCCGATTGACACGGCCCCGCCTGCCATTCCAATGGACCCAGGAAGCCCAACAGGCCTTTCAAACCCTGAAGACCCGGTTTACGACTGGACCGGTCCTTGTGTACCCAGATCCGAGCCTCCCGTTCATAGTGCAGGCTGACGCCTCTGACACCGCTTTGGGAGCAGTCTTAGCACAAAGACGCTCCTCCCACGAGGTGCCCCAACCGTGTGCCTTCTACTCCCGACAGCTCACGCCAGCTGAGCGGAATTACACTATCTGGGAGAGGGAGCTGTTGGCCATCAAGGCTGCCTTTGAGACCTGGCGGCACCATTTGGAGGGAGCTCGGCACCCGGTGGTGGTATATACAGACCACCGTAACCTAGAACATCTGCAAACCACCCGAAACCTAACGCAACGCCAAATCCGATGGGCGTTGTTCTTCTTCCGCTTTCAATTCACTATCCAATACATCCCTGGCTCACAGAACAAGTTGGCGGATGCCCTGTCCCGGAAACCTGAATTCAGCCGGCAGGCAGGAGAGAAGCCGCCAGCCACAACCATTCTGGCTCCTGAGTGCTTTGCAGCCACCAATGCCCCAGATGCCCTGCAGGATCGGATCCGGCAAGCTCAAAGCACAGACCCCTGGACACAACGCATCACCCAGGGACTACAGGACCCCGCGCAGCCAGACCCCCCAGGCTATCTCCTGCAGCAGGGCCTCCTTACATATGAAGGCCGAGTCTATGTTCCCCCGGGTGCTCTACGAGGGGAGGCACTGCAGCTTGCTCATGACACCCTAGCAGCTGGTCACTTTGGGAGATACAAGACCTTGCACCTATTGTCCAGGGATTTCTGGTGGCCCCGTATGCAGGTGGACGTGTTTCGCTACGTGCAGTCCTGCGATACATGCCGGCGGGCCAAAGACCTTCCAGGGAAGCCAACAGGACTGTTACAACCGCTGCCCACACCCGAGGGGCCCTGGGAAACCGTTTCCATGGATTTTGTCACGGACCTGCCACTCTCTAAAGGGCACACATGCATTGCGGTGTTTGTTGACCTATTCACCAAGCTGGCCCACTTCGTACCTTGCCCATCGCTGCCTACGGCCAAAGATTTGGCATACCAGTATGTCCAAAACGTGTTCCGGCACCATGGGATTCCCCGGCACCTGGTCTCAGATCGGGGGGTGCAATTTACGTCGCGTTTCTGGAAGGCCCTCCAGACACTGCTCGGAACCCAGGTTCACCTGTCCTCGGCCCATCATCCACAGTCCGATGGGCAGACGGAGCGGACCAATGCCACGTTGGAGCAATACCTGCGCTGCTATATAAATTACCAGCAGGATGATTGGGCAGACCTCCTAGCCATGGCCGAATTTGCGTATAACAATTCAGTGCACGCCTCCACACGCCAGACCCCATTCCTGGCCACCTACGGACGCCACCCATGTTACTTTCCCAGAACAACGCCAAACTCATCAGTACCGTCAGCAGATGACTTTGTCCGGGAGCTGCAGGCCCTACACCTGGTTCTGCGGGAACAGTTAGACCGCGCCAAACGGGCCTACAAAGCAACCGCGGACCGGCGACGGCGGGAAGGGGACCCTTTGAAGGTGGGGGACTCGGTGTGGCTTTCCACTCGGCACATTCGGTCACAGCGGCCCTCCCAGAAATTGGACCACCGGTTCATCGGGCCCTACCGAATTACCGCCCAGATCAATCCTGTTGCCTACCGATTGGAGCTCCCGCCAACACTCCGGATCCACCCCGTGTTCCATCGCTCCCTGCTCACCCCGGTAGCACCTCCACACCCCCTCCGTGAACCTGTACCACCGCCTCCCCCGGTCCTCGTGGACGGACAGGAAGAGTACGAGGTAGAACGGCTCGTAGACTCTCGCTGGCACCGGGGCCGTCTGCAGTACCTGGTGGAATGGAAGGGCTATGGACCCGAGGATAGATCATGGGAACCGGCCGAGAACCTCCACGCACCCCGCTTCATCCGCCAATTCCATCGGACCTACCCTAGCAAACCCGGACCTTCGGGTGGAGGGGGCCTTGGGAGGGGGGATTGTGTCATGAGTCAGCCCCAGCCCCGGCTGGCCACCTTACCTATTGCTTCAGAGTCCTCCTCAGAAGATGAGCAGGAAGGGCCAGAAGGGTCTTCTCTAGAGCCAGAAGCCCCTGCAGAAGCTATTGGAGAGGAAGAGCAGTCAGAAACCACTGCTGCTGCTCCAGGAGGAATTCAGCAAGAACAGCCTGCAGCTTCTGCAGAGACTGTCAGGGATGAGGAACAGCCAGAAACCTCCACAGAGGCTGTAAGAGACAAAGACTCCCACAGGGCAAAAGCGAAACCTGAGCACTTGGGGCCAGCTGAAAGGAGGAAGCATAGAGATAAGTCAGCTCTGTTGGATAGGCGAAGAAGCGCCCGTTTACAGGCGCAACACCGAACTGAATTGTTAGAGAGAGAGGCAACAGCTGTTCCTCATTAGGACAGCATAAAAGGAAGACGCCGAGGAAACCAAGCGTGGAAGCAACTCAGCTCGCCACTCCCTGCTACCAGAGCTCTACGCCTGGACGCTCTTGCCCTGCCTTGTGCCCTGCCCTGCTGTTGGATTGGATTTTGACCCCAGCCTGCTTTCTGACTACTCTTCTGCCTGCTCCTCTCTCTGACTGACATATTGGCTCTGACACCTGACCTGACTCCTGGACTACTGACTTCCTGCCTGTTGTGTTCTGCCCTGCAGTACCAGTGGGCCTCCTGCCTGCTGAGCCCAGCCCTGTGCGCGACAGGGGGGTTGACATATCTTACTATATAATTTAGTGAGCGTGTTTCAGACAACTCACTTTATACCCTGGTGCACCACCAGAGGGCGCTGCCACAGAGGAAAGCCCAGGTAACTCACCATATCGCTCCAGAAAACATGCTGTGGTGGGAAGCCCAGGCAGGGAACAGGAGCGAAGCAGGTGGCAATGCCCTCCCCATGCCTTAACCCGGCTGGTATTAGGTGCGGAGCAGGTGGCAATGCCCACCCTCATCTTAACACAGCTGGTATTAGGTGCAGAGCAGGTGGCAATGCCCACTCCCACCTTAATCCAGGTGATATTAGGAGTGGAGAAAGGGGCAATGCCCGCCCTCCCCTTCAGCCAGCTGGTATTAGGGGTGAAAGGTGAAATGTGAACCACCACCTTAACCCAGCAGGTATTAGTACCAGAACAGGTGGCAATGCCCACCCCCTTCAGCCAGCTAGTATTAAGAGTAGAGCAGGTGGCAATGCCCACCCCCACTTTAACCCAGCTGGTATTAGGGGCGGAGCACGTGACAATGTCCACCCCTCTTCACCCAGCTAGGATCAGGAGCAGAGCAGCTGGCTATGCCCACTCTCCACCTTAACTGAGCTCATATTAGGAGTAGACCAGGTGGCAATGCCCACCACCTAGGTGGGATCAGGAGTGGAGCAGGTGCCAATTCCCTCCCAGCGCCTTCACCTGGGTGCGATCAGGCACAGAGCAGGAGGCAATTCCCTTCTTCCCTTCACCCAGCCAGGACAAGAAGTGGAGCAGGTGGCAATGCCCACCCCCTTCAATGTACTGGAATCAGGCGCCATGCAGGCAGCAATCTCCACCCCTTTTCAACCTACCGGAATCAGGAGCAGAGAAGATGTCAATGCCTGCACCCTGTTCACCCAGTTGCGATCAGAAGCAGAGCACATAGCAAAGCCCACTGCCCGCCTTCGCCTGTTGGGCTCAGGTGAGGAGCAGGAAGTAGTGCTCACTCCTCCCTTCAACCAGTAGGGAACAGGGGGCAATGCCCACTCCCCTTCACCCATCTGGCTTGGAGTAGGCAGCAGTGCCTGCCCCCCTTCATCCAGTCGTAATCAGGTGCAGAGCAGAAAGCAATGCCCCTTTTCCCTTCATCCATCTGGGATCAGGAGTGGAACAGGTGGCAATGCCTGTTTTCCCTTCACCTAGCTGAGATTAGGAGTGGAGCAGGTGGCAATACCTGCCCCCCACTACCCAGCCTATATGAGACCTGCATCAGGTAGCAAAGCCCTCCACCCTGTCATGTTGCTGTGATCAGGTGTGGAGCAGTTGGCAATGCCCACCCCCCTCCTTCACTGGCTGGGATCAGTGACAGAGGAGGAGGAAATGTCTGCCTGCCCACTCTCCCCTTTTTAGAGCCCACTGTATTTTTTCCCACAATGGACTTTGTTTCTAGTATGCAATAATTACTTTCTTATCCAACCCAAACTTATTTTTATGCTTTAACAACATATGAATCCATTTATAATATTCGACTTTTAGGCATATAATACAATTTAAATGCCTTATAGGGTCATCCTAAGAAGAGTTACACCCTTTATTCTGACTTCAACAGACTGAGAGCTAAGCTACAAGATACTAATTACATGAGGAAGAGAATGTTAAGGGAGTTGCAATGTTAGCCGAGAAGCTGAGTTTTAAAAGAGATTGGAAGGCTTTGTCAGTTTCCCCTCTCTTCAGAGCCAAGGAGATCACTGCTTAGAGGGTTTGTTAATTCCCTCTTTGCTTCCTAGAAGGGGAGGTGAAACTGACAGAGCCTTCAGGAGGCAAAGAGGAAATTAACAAACCCTCTGAGCAGTGATCTCCCTGGCTCTGTAGAGAGGGGAAATTGACAAAGCCTTCAGATCTCTTTTAAAACTCAGATTCCCAGCTAATATTACCCTTCATGTGCTCCTCCTCGTGTAATTTGTCTCTTTTACCTTAGCTCTTAGAAGAATTGTAGTGCTAGTTTTCTATGGGCAACATCGAAAATACACCCAGTACTTAAAAGACTTAGAATTGTAAATTGCTGTCCCCTATGTTACCATAGCATATAGTGTTTGCCATTTGAGAGGTAGGAGAAACTGTTAAAAATAGAAACCAAAAATATTATCTGAAAAGAAACATAGAGTCACAATTGGAGTAGCAGAATATTTAGATATCCCATTAAACTTTGTAACACTGAAAGCACTGAACTCTTCAACAACTCTATGTACTTTACAGCATATTAATTATGGACAAATTACTCACATTTGAACAATAAATACACACTTGAAAATATATGGTGCATATTCGAAGGAACTATCATCACCTAAGGTTATAGATTATCATACATAAATAAATCATACCACACATGTTGAATAAATCTTGTCTTTAAAAGAATTATACTGATTTATTAATTCCAAAATAGAAAAAAAATCCTTTGTATCATTTTTTTTTTAGTGCTCCCTAGGGCTTTTTTTTCTGGGAAAAGAGGTGGTGGACCTCAGTGGGTTGCCCTCAGAGAAAATGGTCACATGGCTGGTGGCCCCACCCCCTGATCTCCAGACAGAGGGGAGTTCAGATTGCCAGCGGTGTGGAGGGCAATCTAAACTCCCCTCTGTCTGGAGATCAGGGGGCGGGGCCACCAGTCATGTGACCATTTTCAAGAAGTTCCGGAACTCTGATGGTTGTTGTGGGTTTTCCGGGCTGTATTGCCGTTGTCTTGGCATTGTAGTTCCTGACGTTTCACCAGCAGCTGTGGCTGGCATCTTCAGAGGTGTAGCACCAAAAGACAGAGATCTCTCACCTGTGACACTGAGAGATCTCTGTCTTTTGGTGCTACACCTCTGAAGATGCCAGCCACAGCTGCTGGCGAAACGTCAGGAACTACAATGCCAAGATCACGGCAATACAGCCCGGAAAACCCACAACAACCATCGTTCTCCGGCCATGAAAGCCTTCGACAATATTCCGGAACTCCTCGTGTTCCTGCTGAAAAAAAAGCCCTGGTGCTCCCTCAAATTTCCAGTTTTTTTCCAAGAGAAAAAAAACTGAAAACCATTCTTGGTGGGTGAGGGAGTGGAGAAAAAGTGTCCAAATGCATCTAGTTTTTTGCTTCCGCCAGGCCTTCTCATCTCTATTCCTTACGTTGAGTTATTTGGTGATTTGAAATACATCAGACCATTACTGCTTTACAGAAAAAGGCTAAGCACTGAGAACAAGGAATGGATTATTTCATTGATAAGCTCCAAAAATTATATACAACACAGCATCAAGGACGATTTCAGCATTAAGAATAAACAACCATCACAACCATTTCCTCTTATAAAACCTCCAAAGGCCAAATTCTCTACATGCATTCCAAGCTTTGGGCAATGAATACACCAGATTTCTTTGCTAAATCCATTTCTGTCTCATGCTTCCCTTTCAATTATGCCAATTCATGAAGAAAAGAACTTATAATACCTAAGAACTCTTCCCCTCCACCCCTGTTCTATTATAAAATTTCAACAATTCCACTGTTCATAAAAGGACTTCGTTTTTACCTTGTGCTACGTTCCTTGCCAGAAATCACATATAGCCATTTTATGAAACAGAAAGTTTTTCATTTTCTATGCACTCCTTTAAATGCTTTATTTTATTTCTGTATTTATTGGTCAATGGACATCGTTGTACTGGCACAAAATAATAAAACACTGTTAAAAGTTAATGTAGCAGAAATAACAAATTGAGCTTGATTCATTTGACAGTTTTACTGCTGAACATTATATGAACATCAGTGATCGGTTAATGCCTCACTTTCTGATGCATAGCACCACCATATAAAGGAGGGCATCAAGGTTTATTTTTTTTAAATCTTGCATGCAGTGACAATATCCCCCCCAGCACACACTTATATATACGCAGCATGCCGCGAAAGCCATCACATGCAGTACTACACAAATGCCCCTCTGCCAACTTTGACCTATCAACTGCAACCCTCTAAAAATTGTTCTCATGCCCCATCTATACATCTAATTCTGAACCTCCCCCTAAAGTGCAGGTTTAAAAACCTGCAGAACTCGGCCAGAATCAGAAAGCAGAGATGTTTCAATAAAGGTTTGCAAAAAATGTTTAGATTTCAGAAAAATAAATGAAGCAATACAATTGAAAAGTTTTAAAAAAACAAAAAGAGATCACCTCACAAGAGCCCAAAATCACTGAAGTGGTTCCATGTTGAAACCAAAGGTGAGTTGATTTGGAGCAACAGGCAGGAAAAAAAAAAGAATAAAGATAAGGGGAAAGAAAGCAAAGCCAGAAAGGAGGAGGAGGGAAAGAAAAAGGGAGTACAAGGGGAAAGAAGCTGCAAGGGGCAAAGAAGGTAGGGCTACAGAGAAAGTCAGAGATGAAAAGGGGAAGCTGAGAAAAGTGTCAAAGGTTATTCCACCTTTTCATATGTAAATTTGACGCAGTCAGGTTTGGATTGAATAGGGACTATGAAAGGTTATCTCATTATCAAAAGTAACTGATTTCATAATCAGAAGCAAACTGATCCCATTATCAGAAGCTACTGATTGCATCTACTCCCCCCTCCCCTCTCCTCCTCTATATTTGACCCGTTTCTTCTTACCCTCCATGCATCTGATGAAGAGAACTGTGATTCTTGAAAGCTCATGCTACACTAAAGTTGGTTAGTCTTAAAGGTACTACTGGACTCTTTTCTATTTTGCTACTACAGACTAACACAGCTAACTCCTCTGGATATACCACCCTTTAGTGTTTGTATGTATGTGACTGTATATATAGATTAAAAAATGCATATGCATATTTAGGTGTTCTTTTTTACTCACATATCCATGGTTCCTCAATATCTTTTTTACTCGTGCATCTTGGAACCTCCATTCCAGCTCTTTATCTGCACAGGCTCTTCTTCATGCAGGGTCCTGAATCTTCTCCGGCTGTTATTTCAACACTGTCACTCTAATCTGCCCCTCCCCAAGATAGCCCTTCCACTCTCCTCTGTTCTCACCCCCTTTTTCCGTCACACACACAGACACATACGCATATACCCATTCAACCCGCCCAATTGACTCCTGACAATATTTATACACTGCTTGAATACTGCCAACCCCTTCTATCACAGTAAAAGGCTGCTCAGCTTTTTTTTCATTCACTCATTGTAGAAATGCATAAAATACATTCCTTTACTTTTACGTCTATTTCTGTCCATCCAACATTCTATTTCCATCACTCTGGTACACTCAGTGCATGTACCAACAGTGGCTACTGGCTGGTTGGCTGCCTGTATGAGAGTGAATACCTTCCACTATAGATACATTTGAAATACTAAAATAAATAAGCAGACTTCCGTGTTTCTGGGATGTTTGACTCAAAAAGAGTGGACAGTGACACCGTAAGCAGGATGGATAACTTTGATTTTTGAAGGAGGCATTTGAAAAGATCTCAGGGCAATTCCCCATGAATTCCAAGAAGAAAGAAATAATGATGTGTGAACAGTGCAGGCCAGTCTTGCAACAAATGCACAAAAATACTGCCTGATGCTAGTTGCCTGCAGGGTATTCATACTCACCCCTGGTAACCAGGCAAATGACCATTCACAAGACTGCCCAAACACGTACTTTAAAAGAGCATTTATTTTCAGTGTTTGCATCAAAAATGACAAAGAATATGTTCTCATTTAGTCAAGAAACTAAGGCCCTGAACTTCTTTGTTTGTTCTTTGTAGATGTAAAACATTTCTCGATTCCCAACAAGATTTATTTCCTTAAACCACTGTATTCTGCTCAAGCCCATCAAGTACTAACATGCCACCCATACTAAGGATCTAAGAAGAAAATAAAAAAGCCTTGCAGCTATGATTCAAGTGTTCACACTCTTTCCAACACACAGTACTCAATTTAACACATCAGTGGAACAATAAGAAAAAGAAGGAAGGGGGAAATTCCCTGACTATAACACTAAACCTATCATTCGCTCAATCTTGAATCTCACACTCATGATATGAGAAATCCCAGCTGCTGCTCACCACATTTTTTTGTTACAGTTTTGTTTTTCTTTCATCTCTCAACTATTTTTATTTCTTCAGGGAAAAAAAAAAGAATCAAATTAATTTTATTTGCTATATTTCCAAAGCGACGTGCAATGTTTTGTTGAGATCATATTCATTTCATACACGCATCATCATGCAATCCTACTAGGAGGAATTTTACAATTCACATCTTGAGCTGTTTTCACAATCACATCTTGGGATCCTCTCAATGCTGCAAAAGCATTGAGTAGGAATGAAGTGCACAAGGATGATATTCATGTGCCCTACTCCGCTCACAGTTGGCACCACCCTTCCCTATCCCCATCCTGCTTGTCACATTGAGGCAGAAGTGACAACCTGACAATAATCTCATCAGTCTCCCACCCACAGCCCAGCACCACCCCTTCCCACCAATACTATCCCTTGAAAGATATTTGTATATGTGAGTACATGCTGTGTGCCACCCAAGGAAAAATCCACATGTGGAAACATCATTGGTCTTGCCACTACTTGAATGTGGAATGTAGAGATGGGTGCAAACAGAAAAAAAAACCCTGAACACGATGTTCATTGTTCATTGCTATCCACAAACAGGGATTCACGAACATCGACGGACATGACATGTTCCCGAACATGTTCATAGCTGGAGGTTCGTGGGAGCCAGAACGGCCCCCTTGGGACTTAGGTGAACTTGAGCCAGGGAAAGGAGAGGACGAAGGAGAGTCCATGGGCCTCCCCCTTTCATGTAATTTTCTCTTCACAGTGGATAAAACCGGATTGTCTGCTGGAAGCTACTTTGAGGGGTTACAAACTCACCTTCCCAATGTCCAATACCCACCAAATTTGCAGGGGACATAGTCCTGGCTGTCTTCTGAAGAACCTCCAAGTTTCAGAGAGATTGAACCCTGGGAAAGGCATGATCCATGGGTCTCCACCTTTTATGTCATTTTCTGCTTACAGTGGCAAAAACTGGACTGTCTGCTGGAAGCTACTTTGAGGGGTTACAAACTGAACTTCCCAATCCTACTATATAATTGAGTAAGCGTGTTTCATATGACTCACTTTATACCCTGGTGCATCACCAGAGGGTGCTGCTGCCAAGAAAAGTCCAGGTAATTCACCTTATCACTCCAGAAAACATGCCACGGTGGGAAACCGAGGCAGGGAACAGGAGCGGAACAGGTGGCAATGCCCTCCCCGCACCTTAACCCGGCTGGTATTAGGTGTGGAGCTGGTGGCAATGACCACGTCCCACATTAACCCACCTAATATTAGGAAGAAATGACCACGCCCCTTCATTCAGCTGGTAAATCGAATGTTGTAGTGGTGGTGGTGGTGGTGGTGGTGGTGGTGGTTGGTTGTTGTTGTGGTGGTGGTGGTGGTTGGTTGTTGTTGTGGTTGTTGTTGGGGTTGTGGTATTATCAGCACAATTTCAACTTTCTGTTCAGCAGATAGTAAATCACTTGTAACTGCATTTGTGGTGGAACTTAACTAAATCATTGAGTTGGATCCAACCAGCTTTTCTGATGGTGAGAAAGGAGAAGGGATCCCCTTTAACCACCAAAAAAGGCTATATTGGGGATCACGGGACCTCTGTGGACAAAAGTCATGTGGAACAGAGGCTATAGTAGGAAGGGGATTGGGGCAAGATTAAGTGAAAAAGATGGCTGTATCCTTCCCATTGTGATGGTCACTGAGAACAACAACAACAACAACAACATTCCATTTATATATTTCCCTTCAGGACAACTAAAGCCCACTCAGAGTGGTTTACAAAGTATGTCATTATTATCCCCACAACAAAACACCCTGTGAGGTGGGTGGGGCTGAGAGAGCTCCAGAGAGCTGTGACTAGCCCAAGGTCACCCAGCTGGCTTCAAAAGGAGGAGTGGGGAATCAAACCTGGTTCTCCAGATTAGAGTCCCATTGCTCTTAACCACTACACCAAACTGGCCTTCACCAAACTGAATATTGATCATGTGTTCAGTACTTGACGTAATGTGCATCAGGGCAAGTTCATGTGCCTGAACTCATGCAGTGTCAACATCTTTCCACCTCACCTCTTCACACAGTCACCATTAGGGCAAGATCAACCAACGACTGCAGAAGGGTTATTCTGGTACAGCAATTTTAAGCCACGACCCTTTTGTTCACTAACCTGAGCAATTACTGACGGTTTAAAAACAACTTCATAAAGGAAAATATCTTCTATTATGTAACTGATGTTTTTCAGAAACAATATCTATAAGCCGTTTAGATGTCTAACAGTGCAATCCAATGGAGAGTTACTTTGTTCTAAGTCCATTGACTTCAATGGACATAGACTGGAGTAACTCTCCATAGGATTGCACTGTAAATCAGAATCAACCTTGGTGTTGGCCAGATATCGTGAGGACATGCTACTCCCAAGAAGCCTCCATGTGGCTAGCAACTGGTCTCCTTTCCTCTTGTCACTCTGTTCTACACAGCTTAGAATTTTGCTTTCAACAGCCATCCAATTTAATCAGGGTTATCGCCAGTAAAAAACAGGATGCTCTCAGAGACCACACAAAAACACCTCCCCCCTCACTATCCTGGCTCCTTTCCCCCTCTCCTCCTCCTGTTCCGCTGCTGCTCTCCTCTCCCCTTCATCATTCCAACACTGCCATGTGTAGCTGTTATTATTATTACTACTACTAATGCAGACACATTCACAGTGGCAATGGAGCATCCACACCTGAGCTTTCCCCTCAGTTTCCTTACTTCATCCCTCCATGGCTGCCATCCACCCTCTCCTGGCACCAAAGAGTTTTTCCCAGCTTAAAAAAAATAGTAATAAAAATAACATTATAACATTATTATAATTTATTGTAATAATGTCCTAATCGCCAGCTTTCTTTTTAAATAAGAGTGTCTAGCACTTTTGTTTGCAGAGTTATAAGGACAAATGTGCAGTCAGTACATTCCCCCCCCCTCTACCTCCATAATCAAAAGGGCTAGAGAGACTTTAAAAAAATGAAACCGGGCAACTAGGGGCCAAGCTACAAGTGATGAATGACACTTGAACGGCAAGTGGATTGAGTGGAGCGCAAGTGAACAGGGAGAAATACACTTGCCATTCAAGTGTCATTCATCACTTGTAGCTTCGCCCTAGGACACTCTCTCTCTCTCTCTCTCTCTCTCTCTCTCTCTCTCTCTCTCTCTCTCTCTCTCTCTCGTACTGCTCATACAGCTATTACCATAAGCAGAAATTAAAATGGGAAGAACCCTGCTTGATATCATGTCTCTGATGTTTAATTATTGCCCCTATACAGCCATCAGTCTTTTAAAACTCAGGGCCAAGCTACAAGTGACAAATGACACTTGAATGGCAAGTGGATTGATTGAAGCGCAAGTGAACAGGGAGAAATGCACTTGCCATTCAAGTGTCATTCGTCACTTGTAGCTTGGCCCTCAGTTTCCCGGCTAACATTGTGTCTCCCTTCACGTGAGCATCCTTGTGTAAAAGGTCTTGTGTAGAGAGACTCTCACAGGGGGATGATCAAGTGAAAGATCTTACACTTGTTCTCCCATTGTGAATACACATGCACTGCGAGGGAGACAGAGTACACTTGAATAAAAGATCACACAGAAAATAAGTCACTTGAGCATCCCCGTATAGGATGTCTTATGTAGAGAAACTCTAGCACATAGTTGCAATACATCATTATAACGGCCTAGCATTATAGTGAGTTAGCTATTACCTATTTTTTAAAAACCCAGAAAAAGCCCTCCAATGGAGGGCAGACATGGCCACCGCAGGAACTAAGGTAAAGAAAATGGTGCCAATGTGAGTAGGACTTGAAACAAATATGTACCTTCCTGTCCACATGATCCCCAAAGATCTTTTACTGCAATCTTTCAAAAAAAAGATTGTGGCAAGCCAGGTTTGAAAAAGATCGTCACAATGCAGGGGAGAACACAGAAATAAGATGAAACGTAGGGCCAAGGTACACATGACGAATGACACTTGAACGGCAAGTGGATTGAGTGGAGGGCAAGTGAACAGGGAGAAATACACTTGCTGTTCAAGTGTCATTCGTCATGTGTAGCTTGGCCCATAGATGTTCCCCAAAACAGCACAGCAGTAAGACGAGGTAGAATACAATCTCTGTGCAGAAGCAGCTCTAGTGAACCTTCCTACACTTGCCCCACAAGACAAGCTACATTCTGATGTCGAAAAGTCATTAAAGACCTGATCAATAATTCTATCACATGGAACAGAAGCAATTCTGTGTTCACTTTGATTTTGGATTATCTAGTTTTCAGAAGCTCAGCACACTGTACAGTATGATCCTGGAAACTTCACTCTTTCCAGTCAGTATAATGGAAGGGACATTGCTCATCCAGTCATAATGCAAGAATTGTAACATCACAAAAGAGCCAGTTCAATGGGCAGATATATCAGGCTGTGACAAACAGCAACAGGCTTTTAATCATTTTAAAGGAAAATACAGTACTAAGCAAGATTTTGGGACAGATTCTGCAAGAGCAATAACACATATGCTAGCTTTTCATGATCCCAGAGGAATTACTTGATGTGTCCATTGTAATTATGTCAGGAAACTGCTGAATTTCAGAGGCTGTATGTTCTCACAGGTGCTCTCAGTACTGCAGTGGCTACTCAGAACATTTACTGATCTTGAGAAATAACTTCAGACTGATTCAAGGCATTATAGAAGTAGAGCATCTCCAAACCTTTTTTATAAATATACTATTATATATTGCGATTATCAGCTCTTTATTATAGTACATCTCTTTATTGGAAGCTGGAAGCAGAACAGACAGCAGACAGGCTCAACAGTAACTAATTTATACTTAGAGAAACCACACCCACTTTTAACAACAACCAATAAAAAGTAAGCAGTGAGAATCCTTAATTTGCATGAACTATGTGCAAAGTAACTACTTGCAGCACAGTGATTGGACTATAAGGCAACAGTTATGATTGGCCGTTACTGGCACAAAAAGACCAATAATCTTGTAGGCCTCAGGAGCCTTTGTTCTTATTCAAGCAATACATAACATATACCTTAGAAGTAGCATGGTGGTGGAGAGTGAAAAGTCAAAGTTGACTTATAGCAACTCCTGGTGGGGTTTTCATGGCAAGAGACTAACAGAGTTGGTTTGCCATTGACTGCCTCTGCAACCTTGTTCTTCATTGGAGGTCTCTCATCCAATTCCTAACCAAGGCCAACCCTGCTTAGCTTCTGAGGGCCAAGCTACACAAGACGAATGACACTTGAACGGCAAGTGTATTTCTCCCTGTTCACTTGCCCTCCACTCAATCCACTTGCCGTTCAAGTGTCATTCGTCATGTGTAGCTTGGCCCTGAGATGATCAGGATCACCCGGACTATCCAG